>NC_080845.1:49312370-50714037 GCF_030435755.1 Ochotona princeps
CTGTACTACTGCAACAATGTGGAGTAATCCACCATGGGGAGAGGGCTTGGGGAGAAGTTGGGGGAATCCCAGAGCCTATGAAACTGTGTCATAAATATAAATATAGAACTATATATAACTATAAATATAGAATTTCTCATCTTGGTTCTAACCTGCTTATTCTGGTTTCTGTTCCATTGTTTGCTTGCTTGCCAGCATAAAGGTCACCAAGATGATTTTTGTTGTTGTGGTTTGTTTTTGTTTAAAAGCTCACAGCCCGGACAGCTGTGGCTATCTCCTTTAGATCTGTTCTGAACTGAGGCAATTGTAAGCTGGCTAAGAAAGACTGCCAAAATTCTAAACTGCCTTTAGTGGTCTTTTACATGGTGTACCCCATAACACTCCGAGTTTCTCAAAAAGAAAAGAATATTGAGAAAAATTATTACATGGATTGGATTGGAACGAAAAAATTAAGGATCTCAAAGCTGTCGTAGAGAATAAAAGTCTAGAATATCTGTTTGATTGAGCTGTGGCCCCAAACAATGAGTGAAGAAGATATTGTGCTTCATTAAAATTTGTGCTGTTGTTGAACTCTTAAATTAAGTTTAAATTATATTTATGGCAATGTTAGATTGATTTCTCTTTGAATGAATAAACTTAAGAATATTTTACTTTGGTTGCATATGAAAAATACCAATTCACTGAGTTAGAAAAATTTCCTTTCTTAATTTTTAAAGTGTCTAGTCGCATTACATGAAGCTGGCCTCATTTAAGTGTTTTAAATGTTTTCTGTTTCTTTTTGCTAAGGGAATCATCATACTAACAGCTTTCTCTTTTTTTTTTTTTTTTTTTTTTTGAACACACGTGGAACCTGTTCCTGTTTGTGAATAATCTTTTGAAGGAAATACCATGTTTCACAGTGAAGGATTGATACACTTTCTATTGAAGCATGTGTCGAAAATACGTGGTCCTCAGGTATAATACTCTCCAAATATCATTGACACTGCACACTGATGTTATTTGATTGGATGTATTTTCTGGTTTCTTTGTGTTCAGTCATAATCCAGATAACAAATGTGAAAGTTAGAACTATGTTGTGTATAGAATAGCCCCTTAGTTTTTAATTCTGAATTTCTAAAGGTCAATGTTGCCAAAAGGATTGTGTGAAGGAAAATTGTGTTACAGGAAAAAACAAACAAACAAAAGAACAAAAACAGCTCTAAGTTTATCCTACAAAATAAATGGCAAAAGCACTGAAGCAAAACTAGTCAGATTAGTTTTAATGTGAGCTTAAGCAGTCCTGGTCATCATACTTTTCCAAAATATATAGTACATGGCCTAATCTATGACTTGTAAATAATCGCTACTGGCTTGCTCTATGTAGCTTTTAACAGTTTCACTCATGTCACAAATTACAGCATGGGTAACCATGGAATATGTCAATACACTACATCATATCCAGCCAAGCAGATTGAGGAAATGCTTTCCTGCTGCTTGGGACTCATGTCACTCTACTGTAACACAGTGTTTTAGGAAGGATTCTGGCAAACGACTTCCTTATTGCAGGCGATCTTTCAGGTTTCCACGGGTGTTAAAGAGAGATTGAACAAGCTGCCTGTGCTTCTGACACAACTTGGTACATGACAAAATTAGAAGTACAAAATAGACATTTCTAAACACATCAGGGCTTATATTGGTACACAAAGGAAAACCTAGGGAATAAGATTAACTTAATCATGTCCTTAACTCTCCAAACTAAACTGGAACATGTGATCACTGTATTTTGTAAGACCTACAGACTCTTTCCTTCTGAATCCCATTTTTGTGAATCATTACTTTCCACATGCCAGTTATCACATGCGAAACTATTATAGAGAAACAGATTAAAAACATGTAACAGAGGATGCCAGTTCCTGCGGTCGTTCAGATTCCTCTGGAAATGCCTGCATCTCATGTTGGAGTACCTGAGTTCAATCTCGGTTGTGCTCCTGGTTCTAACATCCTGTGAATATCACTCTGCAAGGCAGTGTTGGATTGTTTCAGTAGTTGGATCCCTGCCATTCATGTAATGACCGGGAAGGTCAGGGCTTGTCCCAGCTCTAGCTGTTGAGGGAATAAGGGGATTTGAAGAATGGATGAGTATACACAATAAACCTCTGGTTTTTTTTTCTGTTGTATGCATGTGTATCTGCCTTTTGAATGAATAAAGCAATTCTTTAAATAATTAAAGCTATAAAGCTGGTTGTATTAAATGTTAATTTTCGTTCACTCAAACCATCAAGGCATTTATTACTGGTTCAAGAAAGATTCCACTCTAGTTACTATTCAAGGACTCAGGTATTTTTTTTCTAATCACAACCGTTTTTTCCAAGACCTTGTTGACACCTTCCTTTAGCTGTGGAAAGAGCACCTGGTGTGGGATGGGTCACAATTGATTTATGTGAGCCTAGGTATGAAAAATGTGCATATCACTTCTGTTTACCTTCCATTAAGCACTCAGTCACATGGGTAGGCATGGCTATAAATGAGATTGGGGAGCAGGTTTGGCATGCATCCAGGAAAACAAAGATAAAACTGGGTGAGCATATAAATCCTCTGACTGGATGGACATTTTTGTTACCTTTTGGTGCCTTATGGTCAACACATAAAATCAAATATCTTTTCCTTTCAAATCTCTTTTAATAAGAAAAAGTTTGCCTCCTAAAATGACAAGCCCAAGTTGCTTGCAATGTATACAAAATACTTGTATTTACTTCAAATATCACAATGCCTTGGATAAAAATGTTGTCCACTCTCAAACCTGGCACCCATAGTCACTCAAACATGAATTGTTAACAGCAATGAAAACCAACAATTTATTAAAAATTTTAAAGATTTTATTAATTTTTATTGGAAAATCAGCTATCCAGAGACGAGGAGAGATAAAAATAAAGATCTTTTGTCCGATGGTTCAGCCCCCAAGTGGCCTCAATGGCTGGAGTTGATCCAATCCAAAAATCAAGAGCTGGGAGCTTCTTCCAGGTCTCTCACATGGGTGCAGGATCCCAAGTCTTTGGGCCATCCTCGACTGATTTACCAGGGCACAAGCAGAGACCTGGATAAGAAGTGGGAACAACAAGATTAGAACGAGCACCCATATGGGATCCTGGCATGTTCAAGGCAACGATTTTAGCTGCTACGCAATCACGCCAGACCTACAATTTATTTATTTATTTATTTTTTCCTTCTAAGCGCAAAGCTGGATTGGGAAGTAGAGCAGCTGAGACTTGAACCAGTGTTCATATGAGATGCTGGCTCCCTGGGTAGATGGGTAGATGATTAGCTTTCACCACCCTCAGACTACCCATCTATAATGACCTGTCAAAGATGACATAATCCCAAGCAAACAAACACATAGTAGTGTGGAAAACACTATATCCATATATTATATGAATGTTCAATCTTCTTGGGCACGCATCATCAAGGCCTTCAGTCTTTGAAGGGGAGAGACTTCCTTGCTAGAACATGCTCTGTGGGAAGCACCACCTTTGCAGGATTCATTCTCTTTTGGCCTGCACTTAGAACACACACACTTTGGCAGTGGAAGAATGTACCTGCTTTGGAGGTATAAAACTTCGGTATCCTACTTTTTTGTGTGTACGCACTGTTTGCATTCCAAAGCTAACTGTAAAGCTCAAAACATCAAAGGACAATGTAGATACCAGATTCATTTGCTCCCAGCCATCACTTTTTTTGCCTTAATATTTATTTATTTTATTGGATGTATGGAGAGAAGGAGAGAGAGAGGAAAAGATCTTCCATTTGCTGGTTCACTCCCCATGTGGCCACAACAGCTGGAGTTCACTTCTTCAGAAACCTAGAATGTCTACTGATTCTTCCTGGCAGGTGCAGGGATCCAAGGTTTGAGCCAACTTTTGTTGCTTTTGCAGGCCATAAGTAGCAAGCTCAATGGAGAATGGTACAGCCAGGACACAGCATGGCACCCAGATGGGATCCCTGCACTTGAGGAGGAAGATTAGCTAATTGAGCCACTGTGCTGTGTCAGTTCCAGACTCTTTAGAGATTTAAGTGCTTTCCTAGTTATTCATGCTTTTATTTTCTTTCTTCTTCTTCTTCGGTTTTTTTTTTCTGTTCTCTCTCCAATATAGTGATGTCAGTCGTGGCTTACATTACTGTACTTTTTCTTTTCTTCCACAGGGTTGAATGAATTGCTTTGTAATACGCAGGGTTTTTGTTTTCATTTTTGTTTTTTTCCCTTAATACTCATTGCTGCTTATACTATCAGTCTTATTTCCTACTCTTTGAATTTTCCAAAAGCAATCAACGTTTGTAAGGCTCCAAAACTTCAAAATATTTCTATTCCCTTTATTTCTGTTTGAAAACAAACATTTCTTGGCTTGGTCTCATCTCGTTTTTTTAATAGCTTAATGTAAGCTCACAGAAGCCAACTACATGCACTAAAATGGGATTCCTTCTAGCAATTTCCCATTATAGATTTAATATCCACATGATTTGCTTTTCTACATAGTGTAGGCAACACATTAATCATTTATTTTTCTACTATATAACACCATTTGCAGTATTCTGGAAAACTATGTCATCAGTTGCCAGTTGCTAGCATGTACTCAGGTATTGTCATGTTCATAACTTACTCCAATTTTTGTTGTTACAGGTTTCTCGTATAGTGTTACCGGTGTCCAAATTCAATGCAATCTTCCTCTATTCAGGATAAAGATGACCAGAATGAAAGTCAGCCTCTTCCTTAATTTTTTTTCTGGAAATAGTACATATTATACAACTTCAAATTACATAAATTAGTATCAGCTGTATTATAAAAATTGATACCTAAATGTCTAAAGTAATATGACTTAGCTGTGTTCAGAACGAAGAATGGATCTTCAAGAGCGGTCATCTTTGCCTTTCTCCCCACATTCTCTTGTTCTAGTTGCATGGATCTGTCTTCCATGTTCCTTCAGGAATGAGGAGCGGGTCCTTATTCCCTCCATGTGACATGCTCTCCCCACCACATCTATGTTTGCCTCTCAGCTGTACAGTAGCATCCTACCTTTTTTTTTAATCCCAGGAATTCTTTTCTGTCCAGATACTCCCTGTTGTCTGCACTTTGAGCAGCAAGCACTATCACCTCTGCGACGCAGAGCATGACTCTCATGTGAGGGATCACTTCTAATGCTTCCATTATTGTGACTACCTCATACGGCACAATGTCTAGGCCATTATTAACAAATTAACAACTAAAACTTAATGAACCAATCAGTGCAGGCTATTTCAAAATTCCATTCCTTACATCAAGTGGCTGTACTTACTGTCATACTGCAGTTTCATTGCCATTATTGACAAGAATTTTGCTACAAAAATACAGAAATGAGCTAGATGTTTTTGAGATTTGTCTTCTGAGTTGACATTAAAAGATATGTGGCTAAACATAGCGTGGGAAACAAACTCAGCTGATGCTTTGTTACCTTATATTTCAAAATACAGAAAATATAGACAAAGGAAAACTATTTTAAGAGACACTAGTCATGATTTTCAGTACTTGTGTTCATTTCACCTATTTCTTATCCTATGGAATTTGAGCACTATTGGTTTGGAGAATTATCAATAATAATTATTTTCCTAACTTAAGAAAGGCCAGAACTATGAAAAGGGTAGAGAAAATGCAGTTACCTAGTAGCAGAATTTGTACTTAACAGTGCAAGAATAACTTGAAGCCTCCAGAAAATGTGCCTAAAGTTAGATTCTATTTTATTCAGTAGACCGTTGCAATTTTACTTACTATCATTGTGTTATGAGTTAACAATTTTAGGTTAAGCATGCAACATTTTTGTGTTGCGGCTGAGTTTCGAGTATCGCTGACTTTGTATTTTGTGTTCTGTACTCTCACTACTTTCTCATCCGTGAAACTTGGATTTGTATATATAGTTTTCCCAGGCAGAAACAGGACATACTGAAACTTAATATTTTGAGATCTTTAAATCGACACAGTTGTTACTTTCATGTTTTGTGGCAGGTTACATTTCTTTTAACATTCCAACTACTAATTTTGATCATAGATTTATTGAAATTAATTTTATGATCAAAATGCTAAGGGACTTAATTTTGGAATAAACACATAGTTAATGCATGTTCATTCATTAATTTAGCAACTATTTAAACAATAGTGTAAAAAATCTCTGTTTTGGGGGATTGGCATTAATCTATTTTTCCATTTAGTTCTCGTATATCTGATGCTTACTGAATAACAGAACATAGTGTTCAGCAGACGTGTCCTCTTCCAGAGAGTGTGTGAAGTGGTCAAATGCAGCAGTTTCAGTGGCTAGACGGTACAGGCTATGGTGTTGTTTATCACTTTAGCTAATATGCATAAATAAATTCAAGGGATTATCTAAATAATCTAAGTCTTGGATTTTTCATTATTAGGACAGTTAAATTATCTTGGATAAGCAGTATTTCCATGTCTATCTATTATAAAAAAGAACATGTTAAAAACAGAAAGTATTAAATAAACATAGGAAATGTTAGGAATATAGGAAAACTATTTCAGTACCTGAAATGTTACTGGCAGCATAACAATAGCATTTGAAAATGACATCTATGCAAACTTAGATGGAAACCAGTGCTGTCTCCTATGAGCTGTCCTTCCATTTTCAGGCACATAGTGCATCATAGCTCTCTCTAATCATTACCAAGACACTACTATTTAAGACTCATTTTGTATGGGAGGTCAAGACATCGATAGAACTTTCCTTGAACATTCAGATGTGAGAATAGGAAATTTTCTTCACAGGACATTATCAGAAATGTATCTGTATATGTATTTCAGAATAACCACTTCTTCTTCTACTCATTATTCTTAAAAAATATCTGGCCTTTGTTAGTCCCCAAGGCTATATAATATTCAAATCTCCAGATGAAAGAAATGTGTATGTAATTTAAATTCTGCATCAATGCCTCTCTCTCCAAAATAGTGCACCCATTTTCAGAACCATCAAGTAGTCAGGCAGAATAACAATACTGTCATCCTCAAAAGGAGGACACATTTTTTTTAAAAAAGCAATTATAAAAATGTATGCTCAAGATGGGTGATTAAATTGTCTGAATATTTTGAAGCTCAGGGAAAGATATTTAAAGATCAAAGAAAACTGATGGATATTTTTTTAAACAACAGAAAAATAAGTTTTTATCCATCTTGAAACACACAGGCAAAATTCTTATCACTTAATTCAGTATAATATACGTTTCATATTGCAAGTCATATCTTCCATTAATTAAAACATCTTGTTGTTTCTTAGTCTTAATGGTCAGCTTTGACATTCATTACAGAATTTTCAGAAACAGTTCAGAGGCAGTGAAAACAGTATTGGCAAAACATTTGACACTCAACTTTTCTTGAAATTTGTCTTTCCATTTTAGATGTATTGGATGCCATTGTCTGTGGTAATAAATATGACATCAAGATGCGCATCCATCTGGCCACCTTTCTCACTTTCCAAGTGAGAAAAAGAATTTGTACCCACGTGTAAGACTTTCTCTTCTAACCTGCTCTGTCAAATCTGTACAGATAAAAAAAGAAAATAGCAAGGGCCATGATTGCAGGCCCAGAGTACAAAATATTAATGCATGTAATCACATCACTTCCAATGATGTGTCTCCAAGAGCTAGACAAAGACTGCAAGTTGTGTCTATGTATGCTTGCATGCCATCTGCCTATGGGTTTCAGCATGAACTGCATGATGAATCAGACAATTGTATAAGACTGCCTCTCATAAACATTCTCCCCGTCTCCATTCAAGGTGCCGACTGACTTGAGCAAGATGAGGACCCTGAGGAATTGTCTTCCAAAAAGACACCAGCAGAATTTTAGTTTGTCAAGGCACCCTCCAGGGTGAAGGACATTCTCAGCAGTGGAGTGAAGTTCTAAACACCTCATTAGCTCTGAAGTCCACTGGTAGGGTGAATTCCGGCCTAATGTTTAAGATTCCCACATTCCATAAAAACCTCCATGTGTTTGAGCCCTGGCTCAGTTCCTGATTATGTCTCCTGTCAATATATAATCTGCCAGCTCTACCTTCAGACCAGAGATGGTCTCCCCAAGAAACCGTTGAATTTATCTGGGCAATAAGATGCTGGACTCTATGCTTGGTATATGCTTGCAATGAAAGAATCTTGACTGAACTTGAACTGTAATAATGCAACAAGATAGAGGAATCCACCATGGGGGGAGGGTTTGGGAAGGGATTGGGGGAAATCCCAGAGCCTATGAAACTGTGTCACATAATGCAAAGTAATTAATTTAAAAAGTGTATATATATATATATAAAATATATTATATAATTAATATATGTTAGATAAGTATATATATATACATATATCTATAAAATTCGGGAGGCAAAGTGACAGCTCATGTAATTGAGTTCTTGCCACACACATTAGAGAATTGGATTGAGTTCCTGATTTGCAGTTTCAGGTATTCAGCTTAGTCAAGCCCTGACACTTACAAGCATTTGAGGAGTGAACCAGAAGCTAGGAACTTTGTCCTTCTGTCTGGCCATCTCTTTTT
The DNA here is from genome assembly GCF_030435755.1 of Ochotona princeps. NCBI lineage: Eukaryota > Metazoa > Chordata > Mammalia > Lagomorpha > Ochotonidae > Ochotona > Ochotona princeps. Next base: position 49,320,928 of record NC_080845.1, read on the forward strand.
CTCTGTAAAGAGAAAAAAGAATAGTGTAAGGAGACAGTTATTATTGTTATTATTTTTTATTATTATTTTAACAATTTGAAGCCTATTTATTTTTGTCGACTTGTGAACCCCCATCTGACAGCACTTACTTATTGATGATAGGAATTTGTAGTCAGAAATAGAAACTCTTGCTGACCTTCAGAGCTTTCCCATTCTGGACTCACATTCTGGAAAGCAACATTATCTGCACATGTTAGAACTAAAATTCATTGCTCTATCTTCAAAAAGGAATTGAGGCAAGGTAATCACTGTAGTGAGAGTCCTTTATTAAGGGTAATGGCTTCTTAAGAATGTACTGTGATAAACTGTTTCCCATACTATAGGGTTTTTGTTTCATGGACAAGGGTTCTTGATATAGAACTCAAGTGAGAGGCATTGTTAGGATCTGTGTAGTTTCATAAGCCTCTTGGTTTGGAGTGCAAAATTTGAGTAGCTGAGTTGGCTTCAGTAGCTTTCTGCAGCTCCTAGTCCCAGTCCTTCTTAGATGTCCCAGGGAGCCTAGCAGTAGATGTGGTCACACAGCCAAGTTTTGACCACTGAATTGTAAAAGAAAAAGATAAAAACTCTAGAAAGTGCCTTTAAAATGTGAGAAGCATCCTTTTAGCTCTTTCTTCCCCACTGCAGTTTAGAACCTAGATAAGGTGGCAGGAGCCTCAGTGCCTTCTAAGACAGTTGAGGATCTGTGGACACCCCCCAAGAAAACAAACAAGCAAACAAAAAACAAACACCATGAACATGACTGCCCATTTCAAAATTAATATCTAAAAGAGACACAGTCTTCTGTCTTCTAAATTCTGGATTTTCTGTTTCATGCTATTCTATTGCTCAGCGACACAGCACATATTTTTATGGGCCAAGTACCCTTATTTTTCATAAATTTTTCAAAAATGCCTTCATGCTAAAATATTCACTAATTGCTTTTCTGGCAGGCAGCAAGTCCTAACGGAGTGAGTGTGGGGATTTTGAGTGATCCTCATCATTTAACAATGTTGAAAGAAAGGTTAAGCCATTTATGCTAGGGACTAGGCATCCCATATTCAGATTTTAGAAATAGCTTTCATTTATATCTATTATGAACCAAGGACCTGGCATTTCAGTCATTTTCTCGACCAACTTCAATTTAGTATTTTACAAGGTTATAGGAACAAAGTGTATAGTTATGTGTTTTGGGGAAAAGATAAATGAAGTGAGGCCACTGAATTGAAGTGGCAAGGGAGGTAACTTGTAAAAAATACACAGTTGGAAGTGCATAGGCGTGTTGAGAACAACGAAAGACTGTCAATTTGTGAAAAATTCATCATAGAGAAACTGATTTTATAGCAAGTAGGAGAAAAATGGGATGGATCAGTATATGGTGTGAACTGCTTCCCTTGGCTGATATATAATTTTTTCCAGTGTAGTATAGATTAATTATGGATCAGTTAGTATATGGATCATAATATATTAATATTAATTATTGATTAATATGGTACTGTACTAATAGTGCTTTAAGTAGTAATTTTATGGTTTACATCATCTTTTTCTTTAAAATTTCTTCAAGTGTAATGATGCAGCGGTTTAAACCAGTGCCTACGTTACCCTCAACCAAATCAAAGTATTTGCTCAATGGTTTCCCATCACCTACATTTTTTTTTTTATGATTTATTAACTTGAGGGCCAGTTGCACTAGTTGCATGCGCCAGGATCCCACATGGGTGACAGTTTATGTCCCGGTGGTCCTGCTTCCCATCTGCCTTGGGACCCTGCCTCCATGTGGGAGACGGGTAAGAAGCTCTGGATCCTGGCTTTGGATTAGTTCAACTCTGGTGATTGTGGCCACTTGGGGAGTGAACTAGCAAGCAAAAGATCTCTCCTCCTCTCTGTACATCGGCCTTCCCAATAAAAATAAACAAATCTTAAAAAGATTTATTAATCTGAAAAAAACACAGAGAAACAGACACAGAGAGACAGACAGAGATACTTGCATTTGTTGGCTCACTTCCAAAATGTCCTCAACATCCCAGGAGTGCCTTCCAGGTCTTCCCTATGAGTCACAGGAATTCAAGTACTTGAGGTATCATCTGTTGCTTCTTAAGTTTATTATAAGGGAGCTGGATTGGCAGCAGAACAGCCTGACCTTGAACTAGCACTTCATAATGAGATTGAGTATCCCAAGCAGCAGCTAATCGCCTCGATCTGTGGTGCCAGCCCAGTGGGCAAGTAGGCTTCCACTGCAGCTTCCTGTTGCTGTATCCTGGCAGGTAACAGATGATGTTCTTAGGCTCCTGCTAACATTGTTGGAGATCAGACTGAATTTCAATGTTCCTGGATTTGCCATGGCTGAACCCTGTTTGTCAAAGGTGTGGGAAAAGTAATCTAGTGGATGGGAGATCTCCCTCTCCATTTCTTTCACTGTCACTATGACCTGTAAGTATAGGAAGTAGATATAAAGCTAAAAAAAAAAAGCCCCAGGTCCTTGGGCCCACTTGTATGGTGGGTTCTGGGTCCAAGAACCCTGAGGTTGGCAGTTCTTGGGTCACCTGCTCCAGGGTTCTTTGGCCTGCCTAAGAGACAGGTCAGTGGACAGCAGGTGCTGATGTAGATGAAGGTTATGGCAGCCCATTGGGGCCTGCTGAGCACATCTGGTACCACAGCAGAGAAAGTAGAACAGAACATATGGACAACTAACCAAGCCAAACAATGATAGCAAATATCTGAGTGAGTGGAGACTCTAAGGTTGACTGAGTCAGCAAATAGACGTTTGGAATATAAATGGGGAATAAAATAAATGAAAAAAATCTAAATTTTATAAATTTGTGATAACATGGACAATTCTAAGGCACATGCCTGATATATATGAGTAACCTATAATTATCAACTATTATTATTAAATAGATATAAAGTTATTTTACGAAGAAACAAATCTGTATTCTTATTTATATTTCTAATGACAAAAACCTGAATAAAATATTACATTTCTATTTTTCAAAACTTTGATGTATATAATCAGAATAGGCTATTTATGTGGAAAATATTAAGTATTAGAAAACATTAAAATAATAGAGGAAACTATTTGCACAAGATCACTATCAGTAAATGGCTGAAACCCAAATAGGAGCCTTCTTTTCTAAAACATGAGAATTTAAATAATTTATAGTGAAGACAAAAAGGTGAAGAATAGAATGGTATAAATTTGTTCTCACAAACTCATTTGTTGAAATACTAACATGAAAATAATGGTACTATGAAGTGACATGTCAGGGGATAAATAGGCCATGAGAATATGTATGGATTTTCCTTGTCCAGTTTTGATGCCATTGATTGCTTTTCTCCTTTCCAATTTTTCTTGCTAGCAATTCCAATATTGTAATGAATAAGAATGGCAAAAGTAGACATCCCTGCCTTGCTCTAGATTTTAGGGAAAAAGCTTTCAGCCTTGTGCAGTGTAACAGTGACTTTTCATTTATTTTAGTTAAGCCTTTTATAATTTTAAGGCATACTCCTTCTACACATAATTTGTTGAGTTTTTTATCATGAAGGGATACTGAAACTTGTCAAATGCTTTCTTTGCAGCTATTGAAAAGATCATGTATTCTTTGTTCTCAATGCACTAAATATAATTGATGGTGGTGATTTGTGGATGTTCAGCCATGCTTACATCTGGGGTACATTCCATTGGATTGTATTATATCAGCTTTTGATGTATAGGTATCCACAATTACTCCATATTTTTTAAATTTATACTTATTTATTAAAACTCATATTCAAGACTGTTGAAATCAGTAAGCATGTCAAGATCATATTAGTCCAAATTATCATATGGCAAAATTTTAATGCATTCTATTTATAGATGAATAACAAAATGAACCAAAACTTAACTTTTTAAGCTCTTAAACATTATGTGTTTGAGATATTAGAAAGGGTGCTAGAGCTCATGTGAACATTATGAAAATGAAAGCAGGAAATTTATTCAGGACTTTGAAATTTGTCTATTACTAGGGCATAGATTAATATGCCAAAGATGATTTCTTACTGAGTTTTAGGTGGACATTAATGATAATTTATGATGCAGTTACTAGAGCAGAAAAAATAAATGAATCATTATACTCAGAATATGTCACAAAATGTTGTCAGATCTAATGCAACCATTTAAACAGATGAGACTAAATTAAAGTCACCAGTCAACCTTTTGGTAATTTTCCAAAAAAGAAAAAAAAAGGCATCATTTCTCCCTAACACGGAGTCCATTACCAAAGGACGTGTTATATATAGAAAGCAAGCTCTTTAAAAATTAAAAAAGTAACAATACTATCAAAATACCAAAAACAAATTTCCTTCTATGATTTACCACAGTTTTTAAACATAAAAATTATCAGTTTTATGTATTTTAATTGCTTATAATCTTAAAATAATCACACTTGAATAAGTGATATAAATCTTTTTCGAAAGTTCAAATCTTAGAGGCATATTATCATATCTTAAAAATACAAGATTATTGTGGATTCCAAAATAAGAGCTATAGGTGATTTATTTGCATATTTTACTTTAATAAGTATATTTATTGATGATAGTTTACACATTATTACTATAATATCTTCATTCACTTTGAGTAAATTAGTTACTTATAGTAATAATGGATAAAAATGAAAAATAGTGACACAGAAGAAAAAAGAGAAAAAGAGAAAAAATACCAGTGATAAACATTAGTTCAAGAGACAATAAGTGGAAATAAATTGATAACAGGAGCTCATATTTTTGCATGCATTTACTCAAATTCCTAGCATTGACTGATACTATGTTTTTCTCACCACACATGGAAATGCTTATCTGTTATTCTATTTGAGTAATTCTAGTTAGAAAAATATGCTGAGAGTTTTGGCTTCTGGTGTTCATTTTGGCACCATTCACTTACTATTTGTTTACTCTCAGTTGAATTGGTTTGAAAGCAGCTAGATTAGTAGCCTTATAAACATAACCCTATGCCGTTCTGCTGTTATATGAGTTCAGTTTACTTTTGTTTTCTTGAAATAGGCTGTTTGATGATAGCTTTGAATATATGTTGCATATAACAAAACTCTGACTACAATGTTGGAATCTGTTTTCTTACCCAAGAGTTCATTAGAAAAGAAGGAATGAATGCTTTGTTTTCCTTTGTGTTTTATTTTCAGGTATTACCAGATGCTATACAGCCAGCAGAACGGCCCTTTCATAATCTTTCAGAACACAGTTCTTTATATACCCACAGTGATGCATTTTATATTTTGTTGGACCCACAGCCTTTACTTTCTTCTACTCAATTCCTGTTTCTATGCTCAAATCATCTCTAGCTATTATTAGTATTTAGTTTACATAATATAATGTTTGAGCATGAATCTTTATTCTGAATAATTTTATATTCCAAAAAGATGTTGACAGCGCATTTCAGCGCATACCCTAGGCACTAAAATGTATCCATATTCCACATTATCCATAGTTTTTATTTAACTGTCAACAGTTACATATATTTAGTTCAGTTTCACAGTTTTATTTTTCTTTATTGGAACAATCACAACTCTCCAAATATTAAACACTTTCACAGGTCTTGGCCAAGCTCACAGACCTTTATTTCTGAGTTTATTAGATGAGATGCACTGGAATTTCATAGTTCATTAAATCCATCTTCTCTATAATGTCTCCTCCTTCTCAGTTTGAGTAACCTCTGTTTACAGGGGAAGGAGAGATCTACCGTAAATAGTACTGAGTGACTGAACTCTTGTGATGATGCACAGAAGTGATTTCAAATGTTCATCATGTCCTCAGAGCTTGGGGGAAATCCCACAGACTATGCAGTCACACAGTGGATTGCCTTCAGGAACAGAGCGAATCAACAGGCAGTGTGGCAGGCATATTTTGTAATAACAAGATGGTGCGGTGTTCTTTGATTTCCTCCAGAGTGTGTGAATGACTTTAATCGTGTGGTTGACAGGAACATGCAAATGATAGGATTGAGAATGTAATAAGCGCAGCTGGTCAGGCTTCTAAAAGAAGTGAGCAGGTTGGGAGATATTCTGTATAGGGCGTAACTAGTGAGAACAAAACTTATGGCGAGGCTCTTGGAGCTTAATGACAGAGAAGTCAACATAGAATTCTGGGCTCCATAAACCCCTTGATTCTTTTAGAGCTAAACTTCTGCTATTGAACCACTGAATCTTGTACCTGTGGAACTCCTGCTAAATTAGACACATTTGCATGATTTTTCTTATATTACTGTTCAGTGTAAAAATAGCTCAGTTTTTCCTTGTTTTGGGATTGCTAGACTTGTTAGTCTGCCAAAAGCCATTTGGAAAATTATAGCATCAACTATGGGCCATATAAAACTATCAACTTAAAAATTACCCTTCCACCAAGTTATTGAAGTTTGAGAACTACCTGCAGTTGCCTTGGAAAAGACAGACCAACTTTCATGGGTCTCACATGATTAGTGAGCAAAACATTGCACACCCATGTAAAATAATTAAAAAGATGTCATCTGGGGTGGTGGGTGTGGCTGTGTAACATGTTAATCCATTGTCTCCAGTGCCTGCATGCTATATGACACCAGCTTGTGTCCTGCCTGCTCTTTCAATCCAGCTCCCTAGGACAGTAGTGGAGGATAGCACAGGTACTTGACTCCTCCACCCACACTGGAAATGTGAAGGAAGCTCTGGCTCCTGGTTTCAGATAAGATCAGTTTAGGCCACTCTGGCCACTTTGGGAAATGGGTAGAAGACCTCACTCTCAGTTTCTCCTTCTCTGTATAACTTTTCCTTAAAAATAAAACAGAGAGAGAGAGAGAGAGAGAGAGAGAATGAAAGTGCTGTTCAAAAGAGAAAACCGAAGTAAAGCAATAATGACCAAAATAATGAAATATGATTGTTGTTAGTTGGTATGTATTTCAAATATTAGAGCAATAACCTTGTTAGCTCTGTGTCTTATTTTATTGGCTTCATATATCAGTCTGTGTTAACAACAGGTAGAAGTATGGGTAGATAAGTATTTTTTAGTTAATTCAGTCTAGAATAAATGTAATTTGGTTGTTAATGATTTTTCAAACACTACTTTTAAAAATAGCAGTGTTTCATTTGCTCACTAAATTATTTTCTGTTTATTTCTAGGCATAAAAGCTGGTGAGAAATTATAATTATCTGCCATGTCATTATATACTTTAACAGAAAGTTAATCTTGTAATTGTTCCTTACTGATTTTACTATTGTGGTAATAGCAGGGGTAGGCAGGGAGTGAGGAAAGAGAAGGGGAGAGAAAGAACTCTTGTATCTATAAAACTTTAATAAATAAAAATTAAAAATAATGTTACTTTTTGTGTGTTTTGTTTGGTTACCCTCATTTTGTTGTTGTTATTGTTGCTTACAAGGTTGAATCATTTAAGAGGCAGATAACAGCAAGAAAAAAGTAGCTTGTTTTTTAACATCATCGTGAGCAATGGAATCCGACTTCTACTCAGAACAAAGAACATACTTAGGGAATCTTTTCTTCAAATGAATGAGGTTACATGCAATGTTCATTAACAAGTGTAGCATGGACACTAACTCTGGCCTCTGATCAGAGAAGCTGTCTGAAATCTGACATTAGTTCTTGTATACTACTGTAGTTGCTGGATTATAGATTGTGGATTAGGGAAGCCAGGGCTGGGAACATGGTGACCTATCCTTACTTCTCAGTGTTTCTTATGCCTGGTTCTGGCTCACAAGCAACTATCATGGGAACATTTTAATAATCCCCATGCTGAACTCGTGCATATGAACTGGATGTCAATGTGATCCCCAATTAGAAAATCCGTAGAATCTATGTTAAAAGTTAAGATTCATACAGCAAGATATTCCCTTTGTAATGAATAAAAACAACTTGTGTGCCTAACTTAGACCCTATATTATGTGCTTTTAAGTTCTTAAAACATTGATTCTTTACCCAACATTCTAAATTTATTAAGGAGGTACTAGTTATTCTCTGAAAATTTATTTCTGCATGTAAGTGAAAAATATGTAAATTCTGCTCTGCTGCTTAATATAAACCTTTTTTTATTTGCATCAACACTTTTAATTTGCAATTTGAAAGTGGCATAGGAGAATGTGTATTATCAGAAATGATGAGTTGAAGATCATGGTTGATTCAGAATGATTCGCTCCATTTTACCTCATGGCTTTACTTCTTTCTCTGTCATTTTAATTTTTGGTTTATCCATGGAAATTGTTTGGCCAATGGTAGATAGCATACACCAATATGACATGGGGCTAATCTTACTGTAAGTCTTCCATTAGCTTGGAAGGACTGGGAGTGATCTGCTCTCCTATTTCACATTGAAAGTTACAAAACTACTGTAGTTTCAATACACCAGAGTGGAATTCTTCCAAGAAGGCATAGCTTCCTTGAGCATGTATGCTACTTAAAACATCTGCCTGAAATCCTGGGTCTGTCACAGGAGAAATTGTCTAGGATTAATGGACTTCCTCATTCATGCAACTTTCATAGCTAGGAATTGAGTGTTATCAATATGTACCAGAGGAAGAGTGTACTGCATTTGAAAGTATTAACTTCTTGGCTATTTGCCCAAGATTAATGTTGATTTTAGTGGTGAAGTGACCATAATTACCAATCACAGTTCACCTGAAAATTGGATAATTGCCAAGATAAATGTGCATCTTAAGATGTAAATATGTCAGTATGATTTATTTCTATAGAACTTAGTATTTCATGAATATGTATCATGCACATTACCCTGAGAAAGAAGCTGGGCTTTTGTAAAATGTGTTCTAACACTTTCATGATCACAGAAATTGCAGTGAGCTGGGCAAAAGAGTTCATAAAATTATTTTAAATTTTAGAAAAATATAATCTGTAACTTGAAACAGAAAGTTTAAATGACATATCTTCTTACCAGTGAATATCATATCTTTCAATGATCAGGATTCAGACAAAGAAAAAGTCTATACAATATCAAGATATTTTTTATCAAAAAAGTATGATATGGCTCATTACACAAACAATAAAAATCCCTACATTGAAATTATATTACTTTAAAATATGATATTTGTCCAATCTCAAAAACATAATTCTATTTAAGTGATAATATATAAATTAATGAGAGGGGCTTATAGGACAACCAAGCCTTCAAACTGTAGTGTAGTCAAGCAAAAATCTACTGATTCTTTTCACCCTCTGGGGACAGGCGCATCCTCACTCACTCTGGAGGATGTCTTCTTCAATACACTATTTACTGTCCTACCTATTAACAATGATGGTTTTCTCCTGATTTTGGAAACACGCATTTAAAAATAATACCAAGAAAATTATTGTGCAATAGTAAGTTTAAGCAAGCTATTTTCCAAGCACTGCAGGTCTGAGTTAGAGATGTGACATAACAGATTTTTGAACCCACTCCCCTCCCTTCACAAAAGCATATAGTTAATGTTTTACAGGATCTCTGCTTTGAAAGATCTCACTAATCTCATATTTTCTCAAGTCTCCTTATATATTACTTTATATGCATTTGTCTGTGTTATATACAGCTTTACATACTATTTTTTCATCTTTTGTCTTTTTTTCCTTTATTTAGCCTTATATATTTTGTATTTTAACAGTCCTCTGGAGACTAACAGTAGGGGAAATCTTGTGTTTGTTTTATTTTGTTTGGTGGCCTGTTTGATAATCAATAAAGAATTTTCTCATTATTTTTTGTAAAACTGGGATGTAGGTCAAAGCTGAATCTGCACACCCTGCTGTAATATCAAACTGTGACATTTATTTTAGAGCTTGGATGATGAATAACACCTTGGAAATCATGGATGACAGGATGTGAACAGTAAAATCAACCCATTATTTAGCTTAGGGGAACAGATTTTGCAAGAACAAAGGTTAAAGGGCAACTATTGTTGTTTTCCTTGGGGATGAAAATGAAGCTTAAAATTTGTTTTCACAGTGACAATTCAGTGCCTAAACAAGTTTGAAGAGGACATTATTCTGCTACTCATGATCTTTGTAATAGTTAATGTTACAATTTCGTAATTATTTGAAAAGTCCCGGGAGGGGGGTTCCATTGAAAGTAAAAGGCTTGCTTTGTACGTGTGTGCAATCTGTGTTTGTGTGTGTGTGCTGTCCCTGTTTCTGTTCCTTTGAAATAAATATGTATGTGTAAACATACACATGCATTTCTTTATAAATGTCTGTAAGACAGGGATAACGGAATACTGAGGAAAAGTTCTCTCTTCCTCTGAGTAAGACATGATTCAGTGGGTTCCCTGAGTTTTAATCACTAGATTTATGCTTTCTTATGTCTTAGACCGAAGCAAGGCACCGTTAAAATAGACGCCCAATCACTTTGCTCTCCCACCAGTCAGTCTGTGGAGCATTCTTCATTAATTCCCATTTGCTGCCTTGTCATCTTGTGCATAATGAACAGAAGCATGCATTTCTAGATCTTTTGTCTCAGAAGAAGTTCTCTCCCTTATTTTAGGAGCATGGAGAAAGTTTGGTGAACACAGATGTGATGGAATTGGTAGAAATTATCCCAAGTGTTTGCAAGCTTCAAATCCAGCCTTTCTCAATGACATCGATTATTTAGTTTAAGTACTTTTTTTTTCAGTGTTAGATCCCAGGGGGAGAAAAATTGAAATTTCTTCTCATGTACATATTGTTCCTTGAAACGACCTGATTAGAGTAGGCTCAGCATGTGGCACAGGTGGTTGATCTCCAAAAGCTGTTACTGAAAATCTCGCCCTTCAAGGAAAAATCTGTTTCCTTAGATATCTTCTAGGCAGCTGTGCTCCTATTGAAACCCTAGAATGGAGCCCACAGAGAGGAAACCTTGGACCAAGAGGGGGGAAAAAAGCCACAATCCCATGAAACACCTGGTTTTGGCAGGTTTTCCTCTCACCAGAGGAGGCAGATTTAAGTGCCATCTGTTAGGCAGCCACTTTCTGCTAGTCCTTCCCCAGAGTTCAACCCCCTGTGGGATGCACAGGACTCGGTTGGCATCAGATTGCATCTGACTCCAATCCTGACTCAGTCCTGGGATCTGTGGTCTGCATCCTGCTGGGTGCGGGTTATCCCACTGACCTGGGTCTTCTCTGACCTTCCCAAATAATGTTCAGCCCAGTAACTGTAATGACTCTCCTGAAAATAACAAACAGGCAGCTTCAAGTTTTTTAAATGGTGAACAAAATTGCTCTAATAAGTCTATCTTTTAATGGACCCAGTAAAACCAGGACAAACAACTGATTTTGGCTTGTGACAGAAAGGGAAATTGCTTTGCTAGCACTCTTTCTAGAACCCCCGAATACCCTGTCGTTTTGCTGCCAGCAGATCACAGAAAAACAGCCCGTCATTTGAATGCACAGCTGTGTATTGCTTCACATTTCAAACGTTTCTGTTTCCTATATGTTCATAGGCAATTCCCAGCTTCTATTGAATTACAACCTGAACTATCCCATTGCATACAAATTGCATCTTCTCCTTATGCAATTACTAATATCATTTCTTTAAAAAAATGAATAATCTTGTGGAACAAAGTTCCATTCTAAAAAGTATTAGTTTTCTCATATATGACACTGAAAGGCATTTGGTTCAATTTTCCTCTCAATTTTTGATTGTCTTTGTCTCTCTTTGTCAGCGACACCTTTCTGTGTGGTGGGCTCTGCTAACAGCTTGTTTGTGTTTTCTGAATTTTTTTTTTTGCACTGATCTTCGGGAAGGACAAGTTCTTTGCTGCAAATTCATTCTGCAAAGCATAAGTGATTGCTGCATATTTTACTGAATTTTTAGGATGAAGATGAAAGCTGTTCATATTTCACACCACACAGCAAAATACTTTAGAATATTGCAGTTGGATATTATTTTATTTTATTTTTGCTTCTACTGAGTCTGGTTTCATAGGCTTCCTCTTTTTTCACAGCTATATGTAAATAACTTATCTCTCTATGACTTCCCTGTAGCTCCTCAAATCTCATATCACTTCAAGTATATAATCCATGAAACAATCAAACTTCCAATTATTGGGACCTATTCTCTTGGGAAGGCAGTGGGGATTATAAATAATTTCTTTTTCTTGTATTTTTTTCTTTTGGGCTGACATACTTTCTATAAAATTCAGACAGAAATAAACCCGTCTAAGGGAGTAAAATCGGTGCAAACTGTGACAGGATAGTCACAAGTTGCATGAAATCTGACTTTGAAGAGATAAATACTAGTTATATCCTCTGCATTGTAAAATTTTCTGCATACAAAGTATTTCTAGCTTTTTAGGCCATTTGCATATTGTTTATGAGGCAATTTAGAACCAAGATGAGAAACAACAGTAACCTTATGTTTCTTTGCAGTTCTTTTGTGATTATTAGCAGTGGGTACATGTTGGTTACACTGATTTGGTAATATTTTCAATTTCAAGGTTTCATATCTCAATAGCAATTTAAACTTTCATATTGTAAAAGTCATCCTAAGAAAGTTTACTCAAGAATCCACACATAACATGAATATTTCATGATTTTTCTGGTACAGGAAAAATATTTTAAAAGATACATTCATTTATTTGAAAGTCAGTATTACAGAAAGAAATGACAGAGAGAAATAAGCTGCACCAGGGCAGGGCTAGAATCAGGGCTGCATCTGGGTCTTCCACTTGAGTACCAGGGTGCTAAGTCATTGGGTCATCTTTGTGGCTTTTCCCAGGCTATTAGCAGGGGAAAGTGATGGGACGTGCAGTAACTGAGACATAAGCCAGCACCCAAATGGGAAGCTTGTGTCCCAAGTGGAGACTGTATCCTCTGTGCTACAATGCCAGCCCCCAAAATTTTAGCACGTTTTTAGCTTAACAGAGTGGTGATTTTGATCCCAGTGGACTTACAGTTTTTAAAGCAAACAGAACCACTAAATTTATATTCATACCATTTGTACAAAGAAAGAGAAGCAAGAAGCTCTGTTCATGCTAACGTCAGGTGGATTTGTGTGTTGTTTTTATTTGTTTGTTTAGCCTGGGTTCCTTTCAAGGTGGATAAAACTCGAGACTCAGCCAATATACAAGCTATTTAGGTGAAAATATGCTTTCCTAGATTAGAAAGGAGGCACGTAGTGAAGCAAAACAGGGAAGGGAAAATAGCCAATCCAGAGGTGTGTTATTGAGTTGCCCAACATGGTGGATGACTACTCCTTGAGTCTGTGCAACTGTTAGAGAATCTTAACGCATTTAACCTCAGAAGTGTTTCTCAGGCAGAGAAGAGAACACACTTACCCAATGGTCCCCCCTTTTCCATTAATGAATGTAACCACATGTCTATTTCACATGATGTCTTCCTAGCTCTGTATACTTTAGCCAGATGACTGTGTTCAGTCAGCATGGAGAAACCTGTGCTAAACAGAGTGAGGAATCCAGGACTTTATTTTTTTTAAGTGATAAGAGCTGGGCCTGAGGAAAAAGCACAAACACTTTGTACTTAGGGTACTTGGGTAGAAGATTTCCAACATTTAGAACTCTTCCCTGTAGCAGGCTACAGATTTAAGTGGGGCATGGAGAATTTAGAGCAGTGTGCGTAAGACTCTCCTTAAGCTCTATGTGATAATTTCTGTAAGAGGATTCAGATAGTACTTCTGAGCAGGCTCAAGGAGATACCTAGATTTTCTCTTTTTGCTTCATATCTGCAATATATGGAGCTACAAAAGATTGCCTAAATCCTTGTATCACTTCGATCTGTTTTTCTGATTAATATGTCACAGATCGGTCACATGTTGCTCAGTAATTATACTGTGGTAAGATTTTGGATTTTGTATTTGTAGAAGGTGAGCATTCACCTCGTCTTTGAACTTGAAACAATGTTATACTGGAAGCTGTCAATACTAAGGTAAAAATATTACAGCAGCTCACTTTGTTTTCTTTTGTAATACTTGAGTGTTCCCTTTGAGTAGTTACTAGAAAGAATGCCGGGGTCAAGGGAAAATACGCTATTGCTGGCTTCTTAGATATAAATAAATGGGACATCAAACACTCAGTTATCTAATTACTTGCTAATTAAGTAAATTGTCTAACTTTCTAATCTAAAGCTGATGATAATTTTCCCTGAAATAACTGTCTGCATTCTCTCTTTCTCCTTTACATCTCTTTCTTTTTCTCTCTCAAACACATACACTCACTCACTCACACGCAGACACATGATATATTGCAGTAAAACAAATGCCTAATTTACAAAATGGATTTGAGATAATGGGATCATACTAGAAAAGAAAATATCATAAGTGTTACCCTTATTTATTCTTTCTTAATGAAGATTGATGATGACTATAAACCATGTTATATAATTAATAACCCTAGAATGTCATACATCAAGTAAATTTAATGTTATAACAAGATAAAATTTAAAATAAAATTCCTAATAAAGTAACATTAACTTAAATACGATTGGCCAAATTGAAGAGGATGCGAAATAAAGCTAAATGTTACATATACATTCAGTTTTTATAAGTCTTGAGCAATTTTCCCACTTACAGAATATACAAAGTACATAGTTTTTCTATATACTCAAGTTACGCTGAACCTCAGGGACTGTAATTGCTGTTCAGTTTCTAATAAAAAGCATTTAACAGGCAAATTGGGCAAATAAGTTGTGCTTAAAATGCTGTTAGGTTTTTTTAATAAGTGACATGTTTAGAAATGTAAATTTGTAAAATTAATATGGACAGAAAGTGTACAGACCTGAGTAAGGCACAATCACATACATTAATTTGAAGATCGGTTTGAAAATCATTGATTAATCCAATGCATTACCTTAAGATACTCAGCTGGTCATGCTGGAAAAAAAGAACGCTTGGAGAACTGTTTCTTTGTCTAGACCTGAGAGCAGGCAAGTTAGATAACTGGATGTAAAAACTGTTGCCGGTTGTTGTAGCAACAGATGTAAAGGCCAGGCAAATCCAAGGTTTCAATAAATATTGTCACAGTGAAGAGTAAGAAGGAAAAGATATACAACTGTGATTAAATATTAAATGGACTAATGGACTAAAGTACACACATATGGAGATAGAATGCATACGTTTAAATATATTTGAATATGCAATACTAGGATATTAACACAAACACATTGATTATTCAAAAACCCTAACTAAAATAAATGGAAATAAAATCATATCTAGGCCTATCACAATGTTTTGGAGGAACAAAAAGAAAGAGAAAAATCTTATAAGCTGATACTGAGTTCGAGTTGTAAAATCTGTTTCAGGTAATGCACTTACTTGCACACTCACTGAAATAAGCCACACCATTGGACATCCAATAATTTTAATATGTTTTAAATGAATAAAATTTTGCAGAACATATTTTTTGACTACAATAAACCCTAATTAGAAATAGATTGCAGAAAGTTATCTGGCAAAAATGAAGATTTGTTTTCTAATGACACTGTTAAGACGTGTCATTAGCTTGTTTAAACAAACAGAAATTAATTCTTATACAATTCTACCAAATGAATCTTGGAAAAATTCATAATTCTGAGTTATTTCTGGGGCTCCCAGCTTGGAAAACTGTTCCTTTTCACTTTTGGTTTGCAGTGTCTGCCACCATGCTTTGGGACGTGAGCACATCACACAAACCTTTCTGCTCTCATATTGCCTTTTCCTCCATGTCAAAATCCCCCTTCGGTATCTTGGATTTCATTTAGGGTTTGCCTGGATAATCCAACATGATCATCCCATTTCAAGTTGTATAACTTACATTTGCAATTTCTTTTGTCATGCAAGATGACACTCCACAGTTTTCAGAAATGTCCCAATACATCTCTGGGTCACTGTTCAGCCTATCATAATATTTCAAGATCCTGATATTTCAAATCTTTAAATTAATCTGTGCACCAAGGAGGTCACAAGGATGATGAGGAAATATTTCAAATAGTAAAAAAATATGAAAACACAAGGGAAAATTAGTGCATGCAAGGAGAACACTTGAGCCACTAGGCTACCTCGCTGGACACTCAAGTGCAAACAGATTTTTAAGACAAAATTAATTGGCCAGGACTGAAATAAATATTAAAGATAAGGATAGATTTAACAGGATGAGATAAACAGTCTACAAAGTCAATGTTTGTATTTGTAAAATAGTAATAGAATTGATAAACTTTCCTAATATAATTTGAAAGAGAAAAAGAAGAAACCTGGAATATCAAAATAAGAAGAGTGATGTTATAAAAACTTGTATTGAAAATAAAATATATGAAAATGGGCTCAACTTTATGCAAATAATTTGGAAATTATATGAATAAAATAAGTTATTTAAATGACATAAAGTGCATAATGACATAATTGAAAGCCCTCTCTTAGAAAGATATGGTAATTATGTGTTAAAAATAACAAATGAATAATAATAAAATAAATATTAATAATATTAATGGACAAAAATTTCCTAGGGAAAAAACCCCAAGTCCAAATATCTTCAATGATGCATTAGCAGAAAATGTAAGATATTTATTGACTTTCTGGAAATAACAAGTAGGTGTCCACTTCCTGAATTGTTCTGTCAATCAGCATCATTACAATAGCAATAATGGAGCAAAGATTTCATAAGAATAGATAACCAAACATAAGTGTTCTTTAAAAAGCCTATAAGAATATCTCACTAAATTGGAATATTAAATCCAGCAATGTTCAAAAAATAATAACATAGCAGAAGCAATAAAGTTATTTAAATGCAAAGTTATATTTAAATTAAATAATCCACTTAAATAAACTTAAAATCCATGTAACAATAACATATATAATATAATAATGAATGTGTCAAAATTAATCAATTTAATTCTCTACATAAAGAGACTATAGGAGAAAATTATGATCATCTCAATATTTGCAGAAAAAGTATGTGGTAAAAGTTAGTACTCATTCATGATTGAAAAGAAGATTCAGCAAAAACAGAACATAATAGAATTGTCACAACCAGTTAGAGGACATTTACAAAACAATAAGAGCTTAGGATCAGCTTGAAAGCTACTCTGACATTGAGAGCAGACCAATATTGTGCAATCACGTCGCTAGTGTTTGAAAATGCCAAGGATGCTGTAACTGATGCACTAAGGTTACCAAAATGAGCAGAAGTCATAATCAGAAGTACAGAAGCAGAATCGCTTGTGCCTATGGAAGACCTGATTATGTCTGTAAAATATCTGCATTGGTTTCCAAAACAAATACTAAGAGTAGCAAGAATTTTTAAGTCAAGGGCGACGTACCAAATTATTTGTTTTTCTGCATACTAAGAACTATAGAAGTAAATTAAACAAATTGCTTGAGAAGTTTCAAAAAATAAATCATTCCATTAAAGAAGTCTAACATTTAGGGCTCGGTGCAGTAGCCTAGTGGCTAAGGTCCTCGCCTTGCAGGGATCACTTATGAGTGCCAGTTCTTGTCCAGGTTGCTTCACTTCCCTTCCAGCTCCCTGCTTGTGACCTAGAAGCAGTGGAGGGTGGATCCTTGGGACCCAGTATCTGTGTGAAAGACCTGGAGGAAGCTCCTGACTCCTGGCTTCAGACTGGCTCAGCTCTGGCTGTTGCAACCACTTGGGTTGTGAAGCTGCAGATGGAAGTGCTTTCTGTCTCTTCTCTTTGTAAATCTGACTTTCCAATCAAAACAATAAATAAAAAAAGAAGTATAAAATCTAAATATCAAAAATGACAAGATGCTTAAGTGTGTCACATTTTTGTGAATTTGGAGAAGAAATGTTTTTTAAGGTATCTATTTACCCACATTGATTTGTAGATTTGAAGCAATTCTGCTAAAAGTGTTTGTCATAACTATTTATCTGATTCCAAAATTTGTATTTTTGTATATTTATATGTATATAATTATATATATTGCAGCATATCCAAACAACTCCATAACCTAGAGTGATAAGATGCAGTATACAGAGATTGATGTTGCATAGTGGATGAAGCCTCTGCCTCTTGCATTAGCATCCCATATGGGTGGTGTTGGAGACCTGCCATTTCCCAACCAGTTCCCTGTGAATGTACCTGGAAAAGCAGCACAGTATGGCCAAATTTCACCCTGCTCCAGACTCCTGGCTTTGGCAGGCACAACCAGTGGATGGAAAAAATCTCTCTTTGTCTTGACTTCTTCCTATAACTCTGCCTTTCAAATACATTTTAAACATTCGATTTTTAAAAATATGCAATGAATGGGGCTGACACTGTGGCAAAGCAGGCTAAGCTTCTGTCTTCAGCACCAGCATCCCATATGGGCTCCAATTTGTGTCCCTGCTTCTCCACTTCTGATCCACAACCTTTTTTATATCTTGGGAAAGCAGCAGAGAAAGGTTCAAGTCCTTGTGTCCCTTGTACCTGTGTAGGAGTCCTGGAAGAAGTTCTTGCCTCCTAGCTTCTAATCGGATCAACTCCACTCTTACAACAATGTGGACAATGAGCTGGTGAGTGGAAGACCTCTATCTCTCTTTGTAAATCTACCTTTTAAAATATATGACAGTTGGGCCTAGAGCAGTTGCCTAACGGCTAAAAGTCCACGCCTTAAATGCGCGATATGGGATCCCATATGGGCACCAGTTCTAATCCCAGCAGCTCCACTTCCCATCCAGCTCCCTGCTCGTGGCCTGGGAAAGCAGTCGAGGATGGCCCAAAGCCTTGGGACCCTGCACCCATGTGGGAGAGCTGGAAGAAGTTCCTTGATCCTGGTTTCAGATCAGCACAGCACCAGCCGTTGGGCTCACTTGGGGAGTGAATCATCGGATGAAAGCTCTTCCTTTCTGTCTCTCCTCCTCTCTGTATATCTTACTTTGCAACAAAAATAAATAAATCTTAAAAATAAATAAATAAAATAAAATATGTGTCAGTGTAATAGGAGTGTAAAAGGTATGTGTAAACCTAAGCACAAAATAGAACACCTAGAAATAGACTCAGAATTTCTACTGCCATTGATTTTTGACAAATATAACATCATGATTGATTCAGAGAAATACAGTATTTTTAGTGCATAATGCTAGAAAAAAAGTTGAGAAAACAGATAAATGGGTAAGACTTGAAGCCCGACTTCACATTTCACATAAAAGTAGATGAAGTTAGGTTTTAGCTCTCACTAGCAGGCTTCCCTGGGCCTCCTCAGCATCTAACCTTGATGGCTTTGGCTGGTGTGGATCAATCCTCTGATGCTTCCCCTGTCTAAGGTATCCCAAAGCACACCAACTTTTATTAACTGTTTTCCACATGTGTATGGAGATAAACTTTTAGATTTGCTATTCAACCTGTCCCTTGTCTCCAAAACTAAGATCTTCCCTTGGCTTCTTCTGCTTTCATATAGCCCTTACTGCTCTCAATGAGAAATGGAATTCTCTGCTGGCTTACTTCACCTGCAGAGCAGAGCCACTACCGAATGATATGTTGGCTGCTACTGTGTGCCAATTGTACAGCCCTCATTTCTCTAATCAGCTGTATCTGTCATTGCCAAATTTTTGGTTTTCTCATAAAGCATACAGTAACAGACTTTACTTGCTGGTTTTCCTCCCTCTCTTCCTCATCTAATAAAACAATGCTGGCTTTTATGAACCACACACTGCAGACCTTCTCTTTCTTCAAGGCTCTCAAGAATTATCTCAGCAAAGCATTACCATAACCCCATACAGTCGTTGACAGGACGAAACTCTATTTATATTTCAATTTCTAACTCAATATCTAAAGTATGCAATTCTACCATGCAATTCTTTTAAAAAAGATTAATTCGTTTTAATTTGAACAGCAAATATTTTTTGAGAAAAAGGTGTGAGATAGAGAAGGGATGCCATCAATAGATTCCCTCCACACGTGGCTGCCATGGCCAGAGCTGAGCTAATCTGAAGTCAGGATTCTCCTCCATGTCCCTATGTGGGTGCAAGGTCCGAAGAACCTGAGCCATTTTTCCCTATTTTCCAGGCATAAACAAAGAGCTGGACCAATACAACGTAGCCAGAATACTGTTTTGGTGCTCATATGGTATGTTGATGCCACTGGGCAGAAGATCAGCTTGTTATGACATGACACCAACCCCACTGTGCAATTTTTATTACATGACAATAAATTTCAGCTTTATCCTATGGTTTCTTTACAGTGTAAACCCCTATTTTCCCTATATTCAGAGGTTGTAATATTTTTGAATATGTAAGTACAGATATTCCAGTCTTGTTCTTTTTTGATCATGGCTCTAATACTGCATAAACGACCTGGCCACATCAAGATTTTAACCTTCTCTAGAGTTTTGTTACTCTTATTATTAAATACTGGGCTACTGGACATGCTTTCAGCTTTTACTTCTCCCTGCTTAGGGGATATTAAAATCTAGTTATAGACCAACAACAAATCATTTGCCATGGGTTTCCCTCAGAAGAAGTGGAACCCATGCATGAACAGATCCCAGACATGGTTGATTATTTGCAGTACTTGATCAACTCAAGATTTGTCTTCATATATTGAGATAATTACATGATTAATCAGACACCTAGAAGTAAACTTATTAACAGCATGTAAAATCTTTGTATTGAGACAATAACTATACCATTGAAAGAGAAATTAAGACATTTTAAATTAATATGCCAAAGACTACAATAAGTCCAAATGAGTATTGTAAGATTTTTTTTTTTTTTTTTGGAAATGCAAAGAGAGAGCGAGAGAGAGAGAGAGGGAGACTAAATGAGTTTCCATCTGTTGACTCATTGCCCAAATGGCCACTGGAGGCAATTATGGGTTAAATGAAAGCAAGCAGCCGAGAACTCTCGGGTTTCCTCAGGAGGCTTCCAAGTTCTGGTGCCATTTTCGTCTGCTTTCTCAGGCACATTAACAGGATACTGCATTGTAGCCATCTTATGATTTCCACATCAGTACTTTAAGGAAAGCTGATACCTCAAGCGGCCTATGCCATCAACGTATACAAGACTGTCCCTTAGAAGAAGACATTTGTAATGGTTCTTTTCTCCTGTATTCTTTCGAATAGAATATTTTGGGATTTTGTCATGATGAAATTCTTTGCTTCCTTTTTTAATGGTTGTTATGGTTTTTATAAATAACTAAGTTATCAATGTCTACCTTCAAATGACTTTATAATACTTCACCTAAAGTCTAAGAAACTTAATTTGTTTCCATTATCCTTTTTCTTCTTTGTACTGTTTTATCATATATTTTAATTTTCATATATTATAAAGATCAACATATATTATCAATAATTTTGTCAAACATCCAATATTATTACCACAAAAAAAAACAGTCAGAAAGCTGAATCTTTTATTTATTGAGTACTTACCATTCCAGTATTCTTCATTACTTTGTGGAGAGGAATTAAGTAAATCTTGCTCCTCTCTTATTGTTTTAATACATCTTAATTTTCAAAAAAGTTCTAAGATCATATACTTCAACAGAAAGAACAGTTATTACATACCTTTACCTCAAAATACATGTTTGTAATCATCAGCATTTTTGCTGTAGTAGCATTTTTTTCCATTTTTAAAATTGTTGTTATTTTATGATACAGTTTCATAGGTTCCGGGATTTCCCTTAGCTCCGACCCAAATCCCACTGATTTCCCTTATATTATTACAACAGTATAGTTCTTCATAAACACCCATAAATTTATCATTGTGGGCATGGACAATGGCAGAGAGTCCAGCATCCTGTTGCCAAGATATATTTAACAGCTTCATTGGGAGTCCATCTTTGATCTGGAAGTAGAGATGCATACTGCATTGTATCCTCACATCTGGATAGAATAGTTTCTATTACACAGTTACTATACATCCCCTAAAATAAAAAGTCACAATACAAAATCAACAACAGGAGGAAAAATAGAAACTTACAATATCATGAAGTTAAATAACATGCTACTGAATGACTAATGTGTCACTACATATATGTAAAAGAAAATCAAGAACCTTCTTGAGCAAAATGATGCTAATGTATGACCTATAAGTCAGTGAAGAATTTAATATGAGGAAAAAACTATGGAATATGGAATTTTATCACCCAGTACATAATTCACACTAAGATTTTAAAAATTTATATATTTGTATTAGGAAGTCAGATTTGCACAGAGAAGGTGAGACAGAAAGAAAGATATTTCATCCACTGGTTCACTCTCCAAGTGGCCGTAATGACCAGAGCTGAGCTCATCTGAAGCCAGGAGCCAGGAGCTTCCTCTGGGTCTTCCATATAGGTGCAGGGTTCCAAGGCTTTGGGCTGTCCTGGATTGCCTTCCCAGGACACAGTACTGAGGTGGAAGATAAGTGAAGCAGCTGGGACATCAGCTGGTATCTATATGAAATACTGGCAGTGCACGCAAAGCAAGGACTTTAGTCATTAGGTTACTGCACAGGGCCCTACAATAAGAACTTATTTTTGGTTTGTCTATCATCTTGAACAAATATATAATTACAGATAGCTACCACTGTGCTGTCATACCCAGTAGTTTCACTGTCTTAAATATCTATGTCTTCAGACTTTCTATCTGCCCCTCTTTCCCAAATCCTATCTCCATAGCATAGCTGTGCCTTTTTCAGAATATCTTATGGTTATATTATATAGGATACTGTCTTTTTAAATTGGTTTCTTTCACTTAATAATGTAGAGTTTACATCTCCCTCATACTGTTTCATGAAAGTATCAGATTGCTGTCTTTAGTGAGCACTGAACAGTACTCTGCTGTCCAACATAGTTGTGAATAGAGCGAGTTTATTCATTCACATCCTGAGAGTCATCTTGTTTGCCAACACAAGTTTTGTCAATTTTAAAAATGAAACCATGCACATCAAATTTTCAGCATGTCTTAGAACAACATAAATTTTCAACTTTGTTATGTCACCTTGAAAGGATACAATTGTTGCATGATAATGGTCAGTTATTTTAGAGGAAACGAGAATCATGTCTGCCAAGGTGGCTGTTGCCTTGTGTGTGTTCTGTTGCAAAGAGAGGTAGTTCCTATCAAATTCCTCCACAAACATTTGGTGATTTTAGTGTTTCATGTTTTAGTTATTCTAACATGTATGCAGTAGTATTTCATTGGCTTATTTTGCATTTTCCTGATGAAATCATGTGGCGCATATTTTTGCTTATTTGCCATTTTGTGTATCTTCTGGGAAAAGTGTTTGTTCAGATCTTTGGCACATCTTTGAACTGAATTTTGGTTTCCTTATCATTGTGTATTAAGGAAACTCATTAGTCCAGGTAATAATCTTTATCTGATGTCTTTTGCAAATATTTGCCCCAGTCTGTGGCTTGTCTTTTCATTCTTTTAATGATACATTGTGAGACTTGAAGGATTTGAATTTTAATGAAGTTCAGCTTATCCATTATATGAAGATAATATTTCACTGTCTATGTGCACTATATTTTAAAAATCCATCCATCAGTAATGGACACCTAAGTTGTTTCATATCCTTGGTATTCTATATAGAGCTTCAATAAACATAGAAGTGAGGATGTATCATAACCCACTTATTTCATTTACTTTGAAACTATATCCAATGGTGAGATTTAGTGAATCAAGCAGTAGTTCTATCTTAACTTTATTTTGGAGCCTACAGTTTGGGGAATTCGCCTTTTACAGTTATCTCTAACTAGACAATGATGCTTCTTACAACGAAGAACGGATGGAGAATGCGGAATACTAATGGTTCTCCAGGAAGACCTCTCTAGAGGATAATATTTAAACCAAACCAACCAAAACAAAACACCAGAATGGGCCAGTATTGAGGGATAGCAGATAAATCAGCTCCTCCAACATCAACAGCTCTTGTGGCTGCCAGTTCAAGTTCTGGTTTCTCTATGTCCAATCCAGCTCCTTGTTCATGTTCCTGAGCAAACAACAGAGGATACAGGAATTTGTTGTCCCTCTGCATCCATATGGGAGACCTGGGAAAACCTTTTGGCTCTTGGCTTCTTCTGCTTGACTTAGTCTTTTCTCTCTCTCTCTGTCTCTCCCTCTCTCTCACACACACACACACACAACACACACAAACACACAAGCACTCTTTCTCTCATTAACTCTTTCAAATAAATAAAATAGTATCTTTGGGAAAAAAGAGAGAGAAATCTGATATAGAGACCGAGTGATGAGAATGCCTGGAGGAATGCAGTCTCCAAACAAATACAGCTAGTTAGAATTATGAGACTGAGATATACTCATTGTGTTCGAGGAATGATGAAGAGGCCAAACATGCTATTGCATATATTGGTTTTTAGAGAAATAATTACTGAAATGAGAAAGTAGTTGTGATACATAGCTAAATAGAAAGGAAAATTATAGTGTACATAAAAGATATCCAACAATTTCTAAGTAAAAAGAAATAATCATAGCACGAGTGTGCAATGCAGATAAATGTAATATATATAGATACATGTATATAAATATGTGTAGTAGGGAGAAAATATATTTATCATTTTGTATATGAATTTTTCTTGTTATTTTTTGGAATGTTGCATACACTAACTTAAAATTGTTAAATTGAACACAATAAAACAAAAAAAAATTTGGTTCTGTCATTATTTATGCTTTGTTTTGGTTTTTACTAGTGGCATTCGTAGGATGTCAAAGTCTGAGCTTTCATGTAGAGATATGAAGGCAGAATCAGTTGGACAACTGAAAGCTACAAAATAGAAAACCCCAAGTGAATGAATGTGCCAGAGAACAATATGAGCAACTTTAAAAATTAGGTAACTTTTTTTTTAAATTAAATTTATTCATTAATTACATTGTGTTGTAATTACATAGAATCTGGGATTCTCCCCCCCACCCTCCCCCCATGGTGGGTTCCTCCACCCCGCTGCATAACCATAGTTCAAGTTTAGTTGAAGTTCCCTCCCTGCAAGAATTTGCCAAGCATAGAGTCCAACATCCCATAGTCCAGACAAGTCCATCTACTTATTGGGAAGACCCTCTCTGGTCTGAGGGCAGAGTCAGCAGAGCATCTTCCCGGTCAAATAAAAGTACTAATATACCATCTGCAACAATTAACATCATTATGGATTGAATTGAGATGATATTGAGCAGTCAACATGTTAAAAATAAATGCGATTTCTTAACCACTTTCTGTGACCCCCCATTCACAGTTCAATTTTAGTTTATATATTACAAATGACATAATATCCATAACATAACATGATATGCTTAACATCATATCATATTAAATTAAGGCAAACATGTGGTACCTAACCTTTTGGGATTGGTTCATTTCCCTTAGCATTATGGTTTCCAGTTTGGCCCATTTGGCCACAAAGAACTGCATTTTGGTTTTTTTAATAGCTGAGTAGTATTCCATGGAGTAGATGAACCATAGCTTTCTTATCCAATCCTCTGTTGATGGGCATTTTGGCTGTTTCCATGATTTTGCAATTACTGATTGTGCTGATATGAACATAGGAGTGCATGTTGGTTTCTCATAAAACAAGTGCTCTGGATATATTCCTAGGAGTGCTATAGCTGGGTCATACGGTATGTCGAGTTAGAGTTGTTTGAATATTCTCCATACTGATTTCCATAGAGGCTGTAGCAGCCTGCAGCCCCACCAGCAGTGGAGTAGGGTTCCTTTTTCCCCGCAACCTCGCCAGCAAGTGTTGTTGGTGTTTTTCATGTGGGCCACCCTTACTGGCGTTAGGTACACCAACAAAGGACCAAGAAAATAATGGTTCTGTGGTCTTAACCATGAAGAAACTTCAGATAACATATTGACTGATAATCGTCCAGAAACTTAACATGATTACTGACATTGCTTAATAGCAATAACAAGTTAATGAAACATTCAGCAGTTATTTAACTTTCATTGATCATTAAGTGCTATCTTCAATCAAAATTATCTTTAAAGAGAACTTTGTATGGATCCAAATCAGAAACATTTTTAAAGGGAGGGTTGAATCTTCAATATTTTATGGGCAAACACATAAATGTATTTCTTTTATTCACACACATAAGGTTCGATTATGGAAAAATGAGAAAGCTATAGCCTTAGCAAAATAGCTTTCTTATCAATCAAGCCAGAAGCAGCAACAGAATGATCTGAGTGTTTATTTGCTTGACTTAATACCAATCAGATTAGCATAAAAGAGCAACAGAAGCATTTATGTGTAATCAGGATACCTTGGAATCAGGATGTTACTTTCAAAAATTGAATTTTATCTTATGCTAAAAATGGACAACTGGCAGTTAAATGGTCCAGCTTCCTTTCTGCTTGTGCCATTTGTTTTGTTTATCACCTGAGGCATAATGATTTTATCATCTATTAAATGAGGAGAGGAACATTAACCTCTACCAATGAGTGAGGAAGTAGTGATGACTAGTCAGTCCTGCAAATGCATCAGTGAAAAATTAGTGTTTCATCTTTATAAATCTTGCAGTTTTTATGTGGTTGTTGGAGTTTCCCATCTGCAAATATACCAATAGCCTTTCTTATAATAAGCATATCCATCTTCACAGTTACTTAGAGGAAATATGTACAGGAAAATAAATAGATATTGTGGGGAAATATACAGCATGCTCATAAGTGTTTCTACATTTTCTGTACTGGTAAGTCTTTTATTTGCTCTTTCTGCATTTGAAGTGTTTTGTACATTCTGTGTATGTCACCTAATGTATTCATAAAACCATCTTAAAGATAACACAGGTGCAGATATATTTTGCAAACTGAGTATGTAATAAAAAGACACAGATGTTACCGCATTTCTGGTTATGCTCTTTTAATTTACTCACAAGGTGTGCAGCTGTTAGTCCTTGGCTAAACATCACTATTGTGGAGTCATACTTTCGTGTTCAGTCCCAGTATAAAAACCATGTAGGTTTTGCATTCTATCCAACGATGTACAAATGTTTACGCACCTATAGCTTTATGATTTGGGGTTTTCTTTTTGTTTTGTAACTTACTATATAATAACCATTTTGGAAATATCTTCTACCAGCTCTGTTTGTCACTGATAATTTAAAGGATTTTATGAGGAATCAATAAACTAGCTTATATGAAATCATTTTTTTTTCGAATTTTAAAAATTTTTATTGGAAAGTCAAATATACAGAGAGCAGAAGAGAAAGAGAGGAAGATCTTCTGTTGGCTGGCCCAAGTGGCTGCAGCAGCTGGTGCTGAGCCAATCCAAAGCTAGGAGTCTCTTCTGGGTTTCCCACATGGGTGCAGAGCACCAAGGCTTTGAACCATCCTCTATTGCTTTTCCAGGCCACAGGCTGGGAGCTGAATGGGAAGCAGGGTTGTTGGGATTAGAACCAGCAGCCATATGGGATCCCAGTGCTCGCAAGGCAAGGACTTTAGCCACTAGGCTACTGCCCTAGGCCCAAAATCAATTTCTAAAATATAAAATGCTATCCAATGTGTTGGAAACATGTCACATTTAAAACTTCTAATTTATTACTATGGTCTCAACTTTTTGCCATATCATGTAAAAATTAGCAGTTGGAAACACCGTGTGACAACTGGGCTTTGTAATTCCTCTCTCTCTCTTTTTTTAAGATTTATTTATTTTTTGTAAAGCCAGATATACAGAGAGAATGAGATTCAGAAACAACTTCCTTGCACTGGTTCACTCCCCAAGGGGCCACGACCGGTCCAAAACCAGTTGCCAGGAACTTCTTCCATGTCATTCAGATGAGAGCCTGTCCCAAGGCTTCATGCCACCCTCTACTGCTTTTTCAGACCTCAAGCAGGGAAGGGAAGTAGAGCAGCTGAGACATGAACTGGTGCTCATATGGGAATCGGCGCATCCAAGTCAAGGATTTTAGCCACTAGGCTACTGTGCTGAGTCATGAGCATCTCAGGGTTACATGCCTAAGTTAATGACCAAATTTTATTTTAAGAAAAAGTATGTGGTTCTGAATTGGAAACCAGCCTTCTTCATGATTCAAAAACCTGTGCAGATGGACGATGGCATGCAGCAGGTTAGTTTGACAGTTTAACTACTGCTACGCATATCTGTGTACTGGATCCAGTTCCCAGTCCTCTCACCTGATTCTGCTTCCTGCTGCTGTCTTTGGAAGCCAGTGGAAGTACTTTGGAAGGCCCAAGCAATTGGACGCCTGTCACCTACTTGGGAGATGCACATGGAACTCCCAGCTCCTGGCTTGAGACTTTGTCCATTCATGGCAATTTGAGACACACATGGAGAAAACCAGAGGATGGAAGAACAATCCATTTCAGTCTCTTCTCCCTTCTTGCATTCCCTTTAAAACAAACACACACATTATTTTTTTAAAGTTAATGTTTATACCGATCAGATGAAGGTATAAAAAATAATGAATATTATTTCTTGAAGGTAAATTCTACTCATGTAACTCAAAGGAACCAAGGTATAGAGAAACTCAGTTAAACCACCAAAGAGTGGGGAAACATTTTCCCCATTATATTCGCTAAAGATAGTATATCAGGTTTGTGACATTTTAACAAAGTGGAATAAAGCATTTGTCCTGATGATAGTAATTGAATATCTGAGGAGACTCTTCTACCACTTCTTCAGGTGACAGTGGTATCGGTTTGAGATTAAAAAAGAAAAACATAATTGTGAGTGAATGGAACATATATAGATGACACATGATGTCAATTAAGAAAAATTGGGAGCAATTGCAATCTCATTTTTTATAAGTTAGAATTTTAAAAGGCAGCAATCGTACCTCATGTGGAAGGGAGATGGACGCGAGTAAGACACAAAGAACAATATTTACTAGAGATTTTAAATCTGAAGTCTGCGCTGTATTATTTGAACCAATTTTTTGTTTGTTTGTTTTCTGATTTGCAAGAGGATCTTGGCTGGAAGTGTTTGCTTTTTCAATTCATTACAAATAACCAAATAACTTGGTTGAAAACCAAATTCTCTATCATCTGGGTCACTCCTGTCACACATGAATCAGCAATGCCGGTGTTGATAGAATGGCATTCCTGACTACAATGCAAAGTACAGAATGTCCATGCACAATCAGTATGGTGGGTGGTGACATGACACTATGATAAATACCCCCTTCTACTTTCTTTCTTGTTAGACTTTCTCTGTCCTTAATTCTAACTTTTCTTTCCATCAAAGTTGAATAACTATAGTCATTTAACCATCATCCCTCTGCACGCCTATAAACTTCTGTTATTTATTATTTTATATACAGTTGCACTTAGAAATACATTTTAAAGATTGTTTACATAGTGAGTCAAGTTTTAAATTAAACATTCAGCGAATTCTAAATTATATCTCTAATATTGCAGCTGTATCACTAAGTCATTAGATTTGCCACTGATAGATGAAGCATGCAATTATATCCTCAAATCTATAGCTGACTTAAATCCATATTTAATCTTTGAATATGGCTATTAATTATAGCATTTTATTTTTAATAATTAAATTGTATGTGTATCTGCAGTCATCCTATTCTTAAACATGCCTTATATACGCCAACATCATATTCAAAGCAAGAATGACTAATACAAATTAATGCCATCAGGTATTGTTTCATTTCACTCATCCATTCAATTATTTCTTCACTCATTAAATTCATATATCCATTCAAGTTAATTTGTTACCTAGTATATGTCATATTGGTAACTACTTTTGAAGTTACAGAAAATTATCACGGCCCTTATGCCAAACATACTAACATTAGGAGACAGACAGAAGTCATAAACTCAGGTATCTTGGACTCCCTTGTAGTTTTAAAAGCCCTTTTCATTTCATCCTTTGCCTCTGGCCCTTCTATGGAGCCTTCACGATCAAGTCTTTCAAGCAACTATTTCCAATGGGCGTTTTCACTTGGAGATAAACCTCTGGATATCCAGGAAGCTTGGCCTTTACATCTGCAATGATGCCAAACCTGTTTCTAGTGCCTCTTGGAGCCTCTTCCCACAATGTGCTTCTGAGTGTTCTCTAAGTAACCCTGCCTCTTCAAATTCCTAAATTAGAGTGTCTACACGAATCAGTTCACGAATCTGCACTAGTGGTTTCTAATAAATACCCCACTGGCTCTATTTTCTTGCTTCACATCTTATTAATAATAAACAATAACTGATAGAACTTATATATAAATGGAAAAGTAGCATAATGACAATATTATGTAAACACAGGGCTAATCCCATGCTAAGCTGGACCAATTCTATGCTTACATCCAGGAAAGACTAGAGGTCAGATCAAGGTAGGGCTCTTGGCTGGACAGGGATTGAATGTACTAGCAGCAATTGATAATGTGTTATATAAACTACAAAGCTCCTCTTGAGGCAATTCTGACATCTTGTGTTGATTGATAATTTCAACCGATTGCATAGCCTGGTTGTAGCTTTGAGGTCAATAAAGAACAAAAGATTTCTCAGAGAACTTGTGGCTTGAAGTTGGAGAGCTGTTCATGGATTTAGTGCCAGGGGTTGAAAAGGAGGAACAGGCAGAACATCAGAGAAAGAGCCCAGAAAACGTTTTAGACATCCCCTGTCTCTCTGATGCTTCACTTACGGAAAGGTTTTACGTTGTTTTCAGATGGAAGGTGGAGTGGCACAACAAGTTATCTTAAAGTAGTCTCTAACACATCTTTATACACACATACACATACATATATACATATAAAACTATAAACATATATATGCACATATTTAATATATATACATGTTTAATATATGTATTTCTAATCTCAATACCTGTAGCTTCGAATAGGGGCAACAGTTGTTTGGATCATCCAAAGCTTTATGACTCTAGGCACCACTTGTTCCTGACTTGTAGAAGATACCAAAGGGATTGAAACATGATGCAAGTCAAAACCTTGCATTGAAGGGTGACAATTTCTTTTATGTGGGCTTAATTTTAAAATGATCATTTGAAATTCATATTGGATATCATGCCTGATAAAATGAAAACATTTTTTATTAGATCAAATTGATTCCTTACTTGAGATTTGTTTTTTTTTTGCTCTAATCTAATGTAAATAATTCTAGTAAAACCTTTAGATGCAGTCTAATAATGTGACAGGACATTCTTGAAGTACATTAAATATCACAGTCATTGGCATCAGAGAATGAAAATACGACTTTTGGAATTCAAAGAGTTTGACAACCACAAAAATATTTTAGAATGGTTCAATTTAGATACGCTTCTCATCACCTACCATTTTCTTTCTCTTAAACTTTGTGATTTATTTAGAAATAGGTCAAAGAAGAAAAAACACAAATAGCACTTCATTTCACATCAATACAAGCGTTTGTCCATTAAATTGGCATATAAAGTACACAAAGTTTTCTCCTGTGTGATGAACCAGAGATCAATCATTGATTAGAGACTTTGAATCCTGCAGTGGCCCTTGTAAAACCTTGAAACACACATGCACACACATAATCACACATTCCAAAATGTGAATTTGGTATACTTAGTAAGATATAATTAACTACTGGACATTCAACTTGAAGAGAGAGGAAGTGTGTCTGTGTGTGTATGTGTGTGTGTGTGTGTGTGTGTGTGTATGAGACTAAAAACTGTAATAGTGACATCACTTGTTTTTAGGCTATCAAACAATACAGAAAATTGGTCTGAAAGGAACCAGTGCAGGTGTTTTGGGGGAGGGGATATTCTTGCTGTGTTCAGTGTGCTAATCTTTGAAAACAACTCTTTGAGAAGTTCATACAGGAATTTTTCACCCTGCATTATGAAGCATGCGAGGCAAGATTCCCTTTTGTTCCTGAAGATATTACAGTTCCAGCAACAGTCACATGATATATTTTATTAAAAACTCTTCATTATATTTGAAAGTTGAGGAAGTCTATAAGACAAATCTGGCTAGTTGAGGTTTTATTTCACTTAGTTCTTTTACTTCCATTCTCGGATTCCAGTCCAGTGTCCTTGTCAACAATGTCTTCCTCATAGAGTTTTGAAAAGTTATTTTTATTTCTGAAAGTGATTTTTCGAATATCTTCTCTAATCCTGGATCTGCATTTAAGACATTCCAGTTACACTGTAACAATTTTCATACCTAATGCCTCATAGGAAATTCGTCACATTGATAATACAGGGACACTTGTGTAAATTCCTCTGGTCTCTTGTTTGCTCTACAGACCTGAGATTTAAATTCACTCTTCCTTCCTTCCTTCCTTTTCTTCCTTCCTTCTTTCTTTCCTCTCCTCCTCCTCCTCCTCCTTCTTCTTCTTCTTCTTCTTCTTCTTCCTTTCTCTCTCTTTCTCTTCTTCTGTAACAATGAGTTTCCTGGATAGCTTACGCAGCTATCTACATTGTGTGCTTTTTAAGGTAGTATTAATTATATTTTTATCAAAATTAATTGCATATCAACTTTATTTATTTGATTTCCCTGCATTTTATCTTGTGGTGATTTCTGAGTACAACACTCAGAAGTCTCATAGACTGAGAGAAAATAAGTTTCCTCCTTTGTTATCTTCAAAATTAAATCCATATTTATTTTGTGATTTTTATAAAAATTACCAACACTATTTGAAATCCATTGATTTATTTTTTATTTTTATTTATTTTTTTTTTAGTTTTTTTTTCCCTTTTTTTATTATTATTTAACTTCATTAATTACATTGTATTATGTGACACAATTACATAGATACTTGGGTTCTCCCACCCCTCCCCAAACCCTCCCACCATGGTGGATTCCTCCACCTTGTTGCATAACCACAGCTCAAGTTCAGTTGAGATTCCCCCATTGCAAGCATACACCAAACACAGAGTCCAGCATCTTATTGTCCAATCAAGTTCAACGTCTTCTTAGGTATACCCTCTCTGGTCTGAAGACAGAGCTAGCAGAGTATTATCCCAGTCAATTGAAAGCTCCATCATACAATCAGCAAAAATTTACATCATTATGGAATTAATTGACATAGTAATGAGTAACCAACATGTTGAAAGTAAATGCGAGTTCCCAGCCACAAACAACTCAAATTCAACATACCGTATGATCCAGCAATAGCACTCCTAGGAATATATCCAGAACACTTGTTTTATGAGAAACCAACATGCACTCCTATGCTCATAGCAGCACAATCAGTAATTGCAAAAACATGGAAGCAACCAAAATGCCCATCAACAGAGGATTGGATAAGAAAGCTATGGTTCATCTACTCCATGGAATACTACTCAGCTATTAAAAAAAACAAAATGCAGTTCTTTGTGGCCAAATGGGCCAAACTGGAAACCATAATGCTAAGGGAAATGAGCCAATCCCAAAAGGTTAAATACCACATGTTTGCCTTAATTTAAGATGATATGATGTTATGTATAACATGTTATGTTTTGAATGTTATATGTTGTGTATCATTGATTTATTTTTTAATTCACACACAGAAAACAAAAAGTCAGGGTTTCTTAAATACATAGCCAACACCTATTTCAGATTAGGATTGTGACTAAAGGAAATCATTCAATGTCTGCCTGAGTGTCACAGCAGTCAATGATTAACCCATTCTAACTTGAAAAGATGTCTGAATTTTTAAAGAATTAACATGTTTACAAAATGTGAATCACAAAATGTGGGGCAAGGTAGAGTCCAGGAAGTATAGAAATTGGAAAAAATGCCAGTACATTAGGAATATCAGAGTTCTGTAACAATGATGAGTAAAATGTCATGTGGAAGAAAATCTCACTGCAATGTGTTGCTGAATTGTTTCCACAGACTCACCTAGATAAGTGACACTATCGGGATCAGTACACTAGAATGAAAGTAGATGGAACCCCAAGGTGGCATGTGGGGCTTTGAGGTCCTGGGCAGCAATGTGTTTATCATCTGATTTTTGTGTCTCAGTTTTCTCAAGTAATAAAATGGGCATACCGTAAGTACTGTTGTTGTGGGAATTTGATGGATTGATACTGTGGATAACATAGAAGCATACTTGGCATTTAATCACTCTGTGGGCTGTTGTTGCAGGATGTTTGACTGTTTCTCTGGTTCTCAGTAAAATACACATACTCACTAAGCATGAAATTCTCAGAAGGATAGTGTCTATTGTCATTCTAAAGGAGGAAAATCAAATTGTTTCTGGGATTTGCTTTTATTTTTCTGCTTTCTAAATACGAAGCGGCTTACGGTGTTTGTATAAGATGCTTTGATGCCTGTGAACCGACATTGTCATTCATTCATTTACTTGACCTGATTCATTATTTTAAAGATTTTGTTGTCATTTCGTTCATCCAAAAGACCATGTTCTCAAGAGTGGCTATTGTTGAATTCTGATATTTCATTATCTGTTGTTCATAAAGAATGTATTGACACTTAAACACCTTTAAAAATTCTAGTTTTTCCCAAAATAAACTTTTATGATAAGCAAGAATGTGTTTAAATTGACTATCATTTTATTACAGTACACTTATAGATAGTGCTATATACATACATATAGAAATTTTGCTTATTTCTTTTTCTTTTTTTTGACAGAGTTAATGATTATAAATGTGTTTACTAAAATTAAGGAAGGGTTTTGAAGAAATTCTACTCACTCACCTGATGCAGGGAAGAGTGTTCAACAGGAGATATTACAGAAAAGCTAGATAAATCACTGCTGTGTTCATGTCTGTCTGAGACATTCATGTCGGAGACACTTTTTATTGTTTTATGATACAGTTGAATAGGCACTGGGGTCTCCCTTGCCCAACCCCAAGTTCTCTCCTCTCCCCACCATTCCCCACCCCCATTCGTGCATTGGTGTTTCTCATAAATTTTCACAAGTCCAGTGTGTTGCCACTGAGGTGTCTCCCAACAATGTAGATTATCAGTCATTTATTTTGAGTCCATCCTTATATAGTGGGTGCATGAGGACTTACTTTTCTCTGTTTCCTCCTATGAACATATTAATTTCTGCTACATTTCCATAATTTATCCCCTTGAGTACAGTCCCTCACAGGATACAGGTCATTACAGTACAGTTCAATATGGTTCAACGCAATTCAATACGGTTCATTAACTTGGATAATTGTAAACAAAATAATTTGAAGTTATTAATGTTATGTTTTTATAATGTTTGCTTATTTTGAAACAAACATTTTCATTTTTTGTAATCATATCCTAATATCTTGAGGTTTAAGTTATGGGAGAAGAATACATTTAATGATATTCCGTCTTAGGTCTTCATATTAACAATATATAAAGTATTTGCCCCAAAACTTACATTCTAATCAGTCTTATTGCTTCACTTGTTAATATATTTTGAATCTGAATATAATAAAATGTTTCTTAACTGACATCGTTTCTTTTGGATTAGCTCTGGGTATTTAGGTAATACTACGCACAAAAAAATTTAGATAGGGTAGATGTTAAAAGAAAGACTATTTAGCAAAGAAAATATCTTGTCATAAACAATCTTCTCTTCCAACAAGCAGTGCTGGCAGTGGATAATGAGAAGAAAATTTAGTGAAAAAGGGGAGAGAGGAAAGTAGCTATTCTAATCAGAGTCTGTCGTAATTTCTCAGGTGTCTGGAATTTATGGCACCCCTTTCAGCAAATCTCTGATGATACATTTCTGTAACAGGAGTTATAAATCCATTGGCAGTTTCATTAATCAGACAAAAAGCTGTGCAGTTATTGAAATAACTCCTCAAATAAGTGCCAACATGCCATGCAGTGACATCACTCCTAAAAGAAGTGCTTCGACAACTGATGATACAGCACTAGCAAATTAGCATATCTGGCATTGAAAATCCATTGTTGGATACACTGAAGTGCTGAGGGCATAATTCTTGGAATTATTTCTCTTCACAGGCAAGATCATAAAAGTACTGTTGATCAAGATTTTGTTTTACATGTGAGTAGAAATGTGCAGGCATTGTGTCTGACTCTCCACCATGACTGCAGGTGCACAAAGCTAAGATGTTATCATTTTATTTTCCTTAATATTTGCTGAGTGTCATTTTGAGTATGCGGACTTACGGTTGCTGCCACATTGAGGAAAATATATACAATTAGTAGCACATAGCATTTCCCAGGGGTCCCTACCTTTCTGAGGAGGTTATGGTAGAAGTGATAAATACTACTGTATTATAGTTAGAAGTGCTATGAAAACATACAGAAAAAAAAGGCGCTACATCTGAGGACAGTGGAACAAAGATGGAAAAAAATCTTCCTGAAGAATACACTTAAATTAAGTCTGAAAAGAAAGATGAGGATGAACTCAATCGCCAAGTGTTTATAAGTAATTCATCTCTTTGGGATGATAAATTAATGAATCATGAGAAATTATTGGGAGAAATACAAATGACTAGGATGTGCAAAAATATAAGATTTACAGCAGAAACAATTAGATTTGACACTACAAAATTGCAAATTGAAACAAGAAAGATCCATTCCATAAACAGGTGAGCAAAACACCCCCTCGCCATATTAGCATTGAGATTTTTGGTGGAAGTTATCTTATATTAGAGCAAACATGTGGTATCTGATCTTAAATACATTAGATAGTTATTTGGGAGAAAGGAATGAAATGAAAGTTAAAAAACATTCTTTGTCTCAACATTTTTGGCACCTTGAATAGACCAGTTTATCTCTTTGATCCTTGCTTTTCTTATGTGAAATATACAAAAATGATATCTATTTTATGATGAATCCCCATATAAAAATAAATAAATAATGGATACATACATAATTAACACAGGAGGGGCTGCCATTGGCACTGATTCCAACGCTTGTACCTGTGGCCAAGAACTGAATGTTTCCTTACAATCTGGTCTCTTGCCAAAGCGCATAGAAAATCAGCTACAGATAACCTCAGTGCTTGGATTCAGCAACCCATCTGGGATCCAGGGGATGGAATTCCCAGTTTCTGGTTTTGGCATGACCCAGCAACATCCATTGTGCTCATTTGGAGTATAAAATAAAGGATGGAATATCACCTCTCTCTCTCTCTCTCTCTCTCCCTGTTCACTCTGCCTTTCAAACAAAATACAAATTTTGTAAAAATGAAAAAAAGAAGAAAACATGTTTTATTCACTAAGAAAAGTGTAAACCATTTACACTGACTGTCATTAACAATTGTAGTGTTTAAGGGGCACGGCAGGGTAGCCTAGCGGCTAAAGTCCTTGTCTTAAACACACCAGGATCCCATATGTGCTGGTTTTAATTCTGGCAGCCCTGCTTCCCATCCAGCTCCCTGCTTGTGGCCTGGGAAAGCAGCTGAGGACAGCTCAAAGCCATGGGACCCTGTACCCATGTGTGGGAGACGCGGAAGAAGCTCCAGGCCCCTGACTTCAGATCAGCTCAGCTCCTGCCTTTGAGGCCACTTGGGGAGCGAATCAATGGATGGAAGATCATTCTTTCTGTCTCTCCTCCTCTCTGTATATCTGACTTTCAATAAATAAATAAATAAATAAATCTTAAAAAAAAACCCAATTATGTTATTTGGGGAAATCAAAGATATTTGATATGTATATTATTTAAATGTGACTAAAATTCAGGATCATACTTTCTTTCAGAAATAAAATGTCTTTTATATTTATGTATGTCAATATATTTCTTTTGAATATCATATATATCGTTTCTTGGTCTTTTGAATAACACCAGTATTGAATATATTTATATATTTTTAAGATTTATTTGTTTTTATTGGAAAGAAAGATTTAGAGAGAAGGAGAGAGAAAAGATCTTCCTTCTGCTGGTTCTCTCCCCAAATGAACCTAACAGCCAGAGCTGAGCTGATCTAAAGCCCAAAGTCAAGAGCTTCTTCTGAGTCTCCCCCACCAGTGTAGGGTCCTGAGCCCTTGGGCCACCCTCTACTGCTCTCTCAGGCCACAAGCAGGGAACTGGATGGGAACTGGACGGGAAGTGTCATCCATATGGGATCCCGGCAGTTACAAGTTAAGGATTTAGCCACTAGGCCGTCATGCTGGGCTCAGTTGTTGAACATCTTATATGCCTTTTCATGATTCGTGATTTAGGTTTGAAAAGACATCTCCCCCACCCCCCAAAAAAAGTAAAATGATGCAAAGCTTAGATTTACTACAATAACTTTTCAATTCACCACTTAATGATCAGAGTATTTTCTTGATATTTTGATGAGTCTTCAGAGAAAATAAAATCTCTAGTTCTTTCAAGACTCTATTCTCAGTCAATTATGAACAGTTCTGCTGCAAAAACACATTTTTCTCCAAGTTCACCTTTTTTAGGCATTTGACAGTGATGGGAAAAATAAAGCCTGTAGCAGTGTTTTAGATAATGATTTACCAAGTATCACCTGAGCCCTCTTGCTATCTTATGTCAATTGCAAATTTTGAAAATAACACACAAGCCAATGTGTTGAAAAACATTATCTTTCTTTGTTACCAAGTGGAAGAAATGGAAAAATGAGGAACTTAGCAAAATAATCATGGTAGCTTTTAAGTATACTATCAAAAGTAAATGGGAAAAAAAAAGTAAATGGAATTATGACTAATTTTCTACTCAAAAATTAATCTGATTGAACTGACAAAGCTGCTTACATTGAATATCATTTAAAAGTTCAAATAAATCAGAAATACCTTTACCTACTACAATATGACAGCCATAGCTATAGTCAACTATATAATGAGATGAAGAGACATTATCGATACATTAAGATATTTTAATAAGGTATTTTAATTATAATTCAATTACTACCAGTAATCACTGAATTTAGTTACAGAATAAGTTGATGACAACACTAGCCACTTTAGTCACTTTCTTGAAAAAATATTCTCTTAAAAGTCTCTCATATTCTGACCTAATTTTGTATTTTCATTATTCAACTCTTAGTTTGAAATCATTATACAAACTTCTACTTCAGTTCACACTAACAAGGCATATTTTGAAGTGAAATTACAGTAGAAAAAAGCCATGCCAGCAACACTTTATCTGATAATTTGGGTATATAAAAACACATATAAACTTGTAAGAATTTTATGGAAAACTGTCTGATATAGCAGAACTAAATAAGATTCAAACGACTATATAGTGCCCGACGCCGTGCCTTAGTGGCTAAAGTCCTTGCCTTGAATACGCCAGGATCCCATATGAGCACCGGTTATAATCCCAGCAACCCTGCTTCCCATCCAGCTCCCTGCTTGTGGCCTGGGAAACCAGTCAAGGATGGCCCAAAGACCTGGGACCCTGTACCCACATGGGAGACCCGGAGGAAGTTCCTGGCTCCTGGCTTCCGATAGGCGCAGCACCGGCCATTGCGGTCACTTGGGAAGTGAATCACTGGACGGAAGATCTTCCTCTCTGTTTCTCCTCCATTCTCTATATATCTGAGTTTGCAATAAAAATAAATAAACATTTAAAAACATGATAATGTACTATGATGATATATCCATTATAGACTTTACCATGTACTCAATATGTACATCATCCTAAATTAACAGACCCATGACAAAGTGATATTCAATGTTATACGGTTTCATTCAGCTTTTATTTTCTTCATTGGACTCTATATTTAATTTTTTTTGCACTAATGCATCACACATTGTAACACAGTTTAATAACAATGTGTTTGGATTTTAACTTATTTCTCCCTAAAATTGCTAACAAACATTAACTTCCTATCAGCGTTTCCATTGTTACTGAGAGGCTGAGAAATCACAAAACGTGAGGAAAA
Source organism: Ochotona princeps (assembly GCF_030435755.1). Taxonomy (NCBI): domain Eukaryota; kingdom Metazoa; phylum Chordata; class Mammalia; order Lagomorpha; family Ochotonidae; genus Ochotona; species Ochotona princeps. The sequence continues at coordinate 49,360,454 of NC_080845.1, forward strand.
AATTTTGCAAGATATTATCATCATCAAGAAGTAATTGAAATCTAACCTATCATAAAAATCTAAACAAGTAACTTATAAGACATTTGATTAAAGCATTTCCTTGGGCGGGTAGATAAAATAAAATCTTCTTGGATGTTTCCTTTTCAGGAAAATAAGACCTTATATGTTAGGATGAAGAACAATTTTGCTTACCTCCTGAATCAACTGAAACTGTATAACTAGTGAGTGAATGAATATTTTTTTGTTAAATGTTTATCTTGCAGAAAATGTAGAAGAGCATAATTAGAATGCCTGAGCAAAGGAAAAGTGTACTGTTTACAGCATTTTACCTGCTTTAATGTGAGTAGTTCATTCAGTCACCACAACAAAGCAAATCTTTCACTGACTTTTAATCAGGCAAATACAGCAATCCAAATACAAATGATGATTTTCTTTGCAAAAACTAGCTGACAGCTCTCCTTTCCCTCTTGTTTTTTTGAATCATGGTATCTCCTCTGCTCCACATGAAGGTAGTCCTAAACTTTGGGATTCAAAAACATAAAACTGCTACTGCAAAACTAACGTTTTGAATAAGGTCACTGAGCAACCACTCACACTCAACTCACCTCAAAAGCTCATGACTTAAATGGCAGTAAATAATCAGTTCTTTCAGAAACAACAGTGATCATTTTTGTGAAACATATTATGGTGTTTCCAATAGCTCATGGCTGGAAATATGATGTTAAACTGATGTTTTTGATTTATTGTCAGGATGAAAATGAACATACTGATTTAAGCTATCATATTCATACTCATTAAATATTGTGTTATTTGTGTAAACAACAAAAGCATATATTACATTTCAAAGAGAAGAATCAATTTATTTGGTGCTTTTTTTTCCTGCTACAGAATGTGAAAGCTGAAAATCATTCTTTCTCAATGCTCTTGTTTTTCAGTGATATCCCTATTCGACTGTGTGTAAAACATAGCAGATGCTGCAGGTATATGGAGCACATCTGCTTTTTATGAAGAGAAAATGTATAATTTGGACTACCAAGTGAATAATTAATGTCAAATTAATTCAAGTTGCATCCTGAAAAATTACACATGAAATCTCTTGCTTTTGTTAGGAAGTGCTGAAACAGGCGTCTTTTACTCTCAGTGCTAGCCCCATCTTTACTAAGAAATTTCCATTCAAAGACAAAGCACTGATACTGACTTCTTCTAGGGAGAAAAAAAAAACATATATTATATTTACTATTTTTGCTTTTTAGCAACTTTCTGACTCTTGTGAAATACAGGCCTTGTAAAGCACTCTACCTTTGGCTGACATAGTGCTTTCCAGAGGATAATGATTTCCTGTGATGGAACTACAGGGATTAAAGAGATGCCCTTTGCAGAGTGTGTGATCATTTTTGGAATATTAACAGCAATCTTCTAAGGTAGAGGTAGAAGGATTTATCTTGAGGCACTCTTGGCTCTTTAGAATCGCATATCTTGAGGCAGTGTCTGGTTATAACCCCTGGTTTCAGAAGGAAGTTTTGATCAATTATGCTGTGGAATAGTTCTGTTTTGCTTTAGGCTGTCGATAAACGTCCTATTTTTTAGATAAGCCACATTCAAATTAGGATGATGTTCCACTCTAAGTTGTTTCTTTACTACCTAGAAAGACATGAAGATGGTCAAGATCATTTGTGAATTATTTAAAAGTAAGCACATAAAATCTTAAAAGAAAAATCAGTCTAAAGGCCAGGATTTAAGATCCTAACCTCAAATAAAAAGGGAATGGAAACACATTCGTGTTTTTTATGCTTATCAATAGGCATCACCTGGATGAATGTGTTCACTCTTAATCAAGTGATGTACGTTGTAAGTCCTTAATTAAACCAAGTAAAGCTATTTTGGGTGTGTTCCATATATGGCAAGATAGAGTGGCCCATCACCTTGCACTTGTAAATGTATGTCTTTTGGGAAAAATCCAAAAATGTGTTCTGAATGTCTTTCATGCTTGATTCTCCAAAGTTTTTAATAAACCATTAGGAGACTTGCATTGTATTCTATTTTAAAAACTAATGATCCTACCCTTTTCATTTGACATTGTATGATCCCATCAATAAGCACACAGTGATGTAATCTCCATAGATAACATGCCTTAGAGTGTTGTAATGCCTATTACATAGATGATATATACCAAAACCACGTCTCTACATGTATTTCCAATAGGCTTAAAATGCCTGTTATTTTTCATAAGGAAATACATATCAAAAATTACATTGTTTTAAATAGAGTATTTTTAGTGATCCTGCAGTTCTTTCTCTGTCATGTTTTTCAATAACCCCACCACTATTACCAATAGGATCTCCATCATAAATCTTTCATTTTGCCTTCCCACATGAAATACACATTTGATACAAAAAATGCTTTTTCCATAGGCTGGGATTTCCCCATAAATATTTCAGTCTATGTCTCCCAGTACCTTGAAGTCCAATCTCACCTGATGCTATAGGCAGCTGAGCATCAAGGGCAGTTGGGTTCCACATCACAGTTTGAGAGCAGGTGGACCACCATTCACCTGCATTACCGCAAGGAGGGAGCCTTCAATTCAGCATCAATCTCTGCCCACAGAGACTTTGAAATAAATTCACATATACTCTCTTAAAACTTCAGGTAATATCAAAGAAAATATTTCTATATTATTAAGGCTTTGTCTTTTTAGAAAACGAATACTGGTATTTTAAGCTATATACTATTGAATTCTTAAAATGTATTTTGTTTTATTTTTAATGTATTTTACATAGTTGAGAAAGATATATGCCCAGGCAGGGAGGGTTGAGTTATGGAGGAAGCATGGTGGGACAAATATTTCTAATTTTTAAATTTCTTTTTCTCCTGTATCTGTATGGGAATGGAAAAAGGGAAGGGACCACTCATTTTTAAGGACGTGGCTGATAAATATATCAACAAAATTCATTCCAAATGATGTATTTATCTCTTGGGAGGCAAAAATGGAATACTTTCAATTGATTTAATTTTTTATGAGTATTAATGTTTCTCATAAATGGAGGAAGTGCATCATTTCAAAATTATTAACATTTTTAGAAGATTTATTTATTTGGAGGAGAGAGAGAGAGAGATCTTTCATTTCTCAGATTCACGCCCCAAATAGCCACACACATTAAGACTGGGCCAGAAAAAAACCAGGAGTCAGGAGCTTGAATTTCAAAAAATGGACTAACATGTTGCCTTCACCGTTATTTCTCTCTCTCTCTTTATTTAAAACTGCAAATTACACACATACACACAGAAGCACACATACATACATAAAAATGCACAAACAGACCAGATACCTATTGTCATGGCGTGTTTGTGCTATTAACACAGAACAGACAAGCAGGATAATTAAAAGCAGCAGAGATCTACTTCTTTTCTTTGTCTTTATGAACTTGAGAGGTAGAGGCAGACAAAGGGAGAGACACGAACATGAGAAACAGTAATACTCCATTGTTGTTTCCAAAGGCTCATGCTGGAAGGAGCTGAAATCAGGAGCCAGGAACTCCAACAAGGAGGACCAAGTAGGGGCCTAACAACTGAGCCATCACCAGCTGTTTTCTAGGATATGCATGAATGGAAATGGAAGGCAGGCATCCCAAGGAATATTTTAACCTGCTACATCAAATGTCTGTCCCCAAGGAAAACTGGTTTCTTAGTTCTAGAAACTAGAAAGTCAGGGGTCTTCTTGCCTGATGAAGATTTAATCTTTGCTTCCAAATGGCAGCTTGAACCCTGTGTCCTCAAGGAGGAGAAATTACGCCATCCCCAAAAGTGGAAGGAGACGCACAGACTCCTTCTCATAAACTCTTTCACAAGTTCAGCTAACCTCAGTAGCAAGGGTTGTATCCTCATGGAATAGTCACCTCCTGAAGGCCCAACAGTTTAACTGTGATACATTTGTAATTAAATTTTAATATGGGAAAAAGACGTTTTAGCAACAGCATGTGGATGCAAACTACTCAGAATGTATTACTGTTTTGTGTTATGTCAGAGCTTTTTTGAAACAAATTATTAAAGCTACTCTATCTATCATTCAATGCCAGATTTTCCAAAAGTCAGCTATTATCCATTTGGAGACATAAAAACACATCTCCATGCAATATGTATATATGTAAGTACACCCATGTATTCAGTATATACATGCATATATGTACTACCAAATATAAACTCTTTTAATTAAGTATGAATATCTCAAAATACTATATTTTGTGGGTTCCTAAAATGTACATTAGTTATATTATTTGTTTCATATTGTCTTTTAACATTTATGTATTTTAATGTTTTAACACATAGTATTAGTATACTATAATTAATATTAATATAATATAGTATATTATATAGTATATGATATGATATGATATAGTATACTAAATTGTGTATTACCTGGGGAATTCTCCATCTGCAGCTTTGGCATCCCATAGAGGCACTTGTTCAGGTCCTGGATGCTCCACTTCCCACCCAGCTCCCTGCTTGTGGCTTGGGAAAGCGCCTTCACCAACATGGGAAAGCTGCAAGAAGATCTTGCTGCCTGGCCTCGGACCAGCTCAGTTCTGGCCTTACAGCCACTTGGGAGAGCTAACCAGCAAATGGAAAACCCTCTGACACTCCGTTTCTCTCTGTAAAAATTGCTTTTGAAACAAAATTATAAAATGTTAAAATCTACATATTTATTTTTAAAAACAACAAATTATGTCTTTCCACCTTGGAGGTGACAACATGTAAGGGTTTAGAGACTCAGATTGTGCACCACACTGGTAACTGGAAAGGGATTAAACCCAACTCCTGCTACCATTGGACCAAGGGTCTTCAATATTTCTAAAGACTGATGGCACTAAACTACATATCAAGTACCTAACCTAACCTTAGACTAACGGGGCCTGAGACCCTAAGAATTTTTTCCTCAACAACCTCCATCCCCACTGATGTCAGTTAACGTTGAATCGATGGCCATGCACAATAGTTCTTCCAATAATTCTACAGTTTTTCCTCTCCTCTTCCTCCCTTAGTATGTTTAATTTGAAGCTTTGCTGTTAAATGAATTGTCAGTTATGTATTATGCATTATCTAGCTGAATTGTTGAACTATCTCTATGATTCTAAAATCACAGAACTTAGCACCATAAATCTTTTGCCATAGAGCATGTTGTATCTAATGTTTCACTAGCATTCTTTAATTCAGATAGGCTTATATGAATATTTTCAGAAATTTCCTTTTAATCATTTTATTTCCTTATGTTTAAGAACCATCTAACAGTCTTCCAGCTTGAGTTTAGTTTCAGCTTTCTGAAAATCCTTTTATGTTCATTTATTGTTAGGCTTATTGTAATTACCAACACATTTTTTAAAAGATTTATTTTATCTTTATTGCAAAGTCAGATATACAGAGAGGAGGAGGGACAAAGATCTTCTATCCGATGACTCACTTTCCAAGTGACCGCAGTGGCCATTGCTGCACCTATTGGAGCCAGGAGTGAGGAGCTTCCTCCAGGTCTCCCACGTGGGTACAGGGTCCCAAGGCTTTGGGCCATCCTTGATTGCTTTCCCAGGCCACAAGCAGGGAGCTGGATGGGAAGCAGGGTTGCTGGGATTAGAACCGACGTCCATATGGGATCCCATGTGGCACATTCAAGGCAAGGACTTTAATTGCTAGGCCACCGTGCTGGGCCCCCAACACATTTTAGCCTCTTTCTTACATATTGATTTCCATGTAACCTTTCTGCCTTATGTTTATTCTCCATTTCTGTTTTCCTTACGTAGATTAAGGTTTGGTCATTTTATTTTATCCCTCTAGTGATTATATTTTTGATATGATTTTATAGTATGCCTTTGAGTTAAAATATCTCACTTCCAATTTTTATTTCTATTTGATATTTTGCAATTTTTCCATCAAGTACAACAATATTTATTTTCATGCATTTAGCTTGAGAGCCTGTAGATTTGATATTTGGTTTTATATTTATATACTTTCCTGAATTCTAAGAAAAATCATTGTTGTGCCTGTAATGACTTTTATTCATTCTCCTCTTGCTTCTTTTTTAATTTTCACAAATACACCAAGCTACTGTATTTTATCTTTTTAATTTCTAAATAGTTAATATTTTGTTGTCTCTAAATTGGATTCTAGGCTATTTTGCTACATCAGTTTTCTCCATCAATTTAATTTTTTAAGACAAAATTGTTTTTAAGATTCATTTTTTTGGTTGCTGATAAATGTTTAATTTTCAGAAATTTTATTAGTTCTACTTGAGAATGCCCTTTATTTTATAAATTACGTTTATCTCTTTTATGAATGCAAGTAATCATTTAACTGTTTTCTGTTTCAAATTCTGTAATTTAAATAGAAAATTTCCTTTGCAAGCAATCTTATTTCCTGATTCCTGACTCCTGTAACTTCTGATTTTGTAAGTCACCACAGTTTTACACTTTCTGGATTTTATATAGATAATGACATTCAATGTATACTCTATTGTTTCTAGTCACCTGAGCTGTTCTGTCTATCAGAATTGGAAGATATTTCTTGTCACAATGGGGAAATAATGAATAATCTGGAAGCAGAGCTGGAATAAGATGAAAAAAGTATTCAAGAATTAAACACATTATTAAAAGGCTGAATAGAAGAGTTATGGGAATTCCAGAAGGCTCAAAGACACTGGGCTTAAAAATGTATCTAATGAAATGACAAAGGAAAATTTCTCTCATCTGGAGAAAGAATTGGGAAACAGAATAAAGGAGGGGCACAGAACTCCCAACAGCATTGACAAAAAGTGATGTTCACCACAACACATGATAACCATGCCCTCTTTGGTTGAACATAAGGGAAAGAACCTTAAATGTACACGTGAAAAAAAATCAATTAGCATATAACAGAATGGCAATTAAATTCACAGCTGACCTCTCTACAGGCCAGAAGAGAATTGAGTGACATAGTCCAGATAATAAAAGCAAAGAAATTTCAGCCCAGGATAATGTACTCAGCAAAACTTTCTTTTGTCTTTGAAAATGAAATACAATTCTTCCACAGTAAAAAATAAAATAAAATAAAAAAGTTAGAAGAATACACCTCTTCCAAACCTGCCCTACAAATGATATTTAAAGATGTTCTCTTGACAGTAAAAGGTGTTGCACCCACCAAAGCCAAAGGCAAATATGAAGAACTTCCCAGTAAAATAACTATCGAAGAGTAAATGAATGAACAATCCATTTCTAAAATGACAGGACCAAATTACCACCTATTCATATTAATCCTGAATGTAAAAGGATTAAACTCATCAATCAAATGTGATAGTTTAGTAGACTTGATTAAAAAACAAAACCCATCTATTTGTTGCCTACAGCAGACACGTCTCAACAACAAAGGACAGCTAAAACTGTATCTCATGGATTTTGATGCTTTTATTTTTAGTTTCATCTTTTCAAAACACTTTCTCATTAAATTCTTCACTGACTCATAGATCATACAGCAGCATCATTTTCTTCAAAAATGTTCTTGATTTTCTTTCTCATTTTTTCAGTGACACATTAGTCATCCAGTAGTGTGCTATTTTACTTCATACTGTTGTTAATTTCTTTTATTCTCTTCCTGCTGGTTATGTTTTGTGGCTTTTCATTTAAGGGGCTGCATAGTAATTGTGTAGTAGAGACTGACATGTCCACATGTGAGGATACAATGCAGCATGCATCTCTACCTTCAGAACAATATCTTGACAATAGGATGCTGGACTGTCTGTTATTTTCCATGTCAGCAATGTTGGACTTATGACTGTTTATTAAGAACTATACTAGTGTACTAATGTACTATTATACAGGGCTACTCAGTGGGGAGGATGAGATGTGGGGAGGGGGTAAGGGAAATCCTAGAGCCTATGGAACTGTGTCATAAATTGTAATAATCATAAAATAACAAACATTTGTGGTACTAAAAAGGGTTATTGGAGTAAAATGAATACTCATTAACATACAGCAGAGTAAATACAGTAACATTAATATGCTAAATATATCTTCAGGGTAATACTGAAAACAGCATGATCTAAGCAATCAGGCTTAGGTGGTAGCCATGAATAGATGCAGCATCCTTCAAAAGCATCTGAGCGATGTATCTCGGCAGATAGAGCTTCTTATTTATGTCTCAGTGTTATTTGTCCTCAGCATTTCAAATAATAACTGATGCCGTTTCCTTATTCTATAGGATCATTTTCTTGTGTAAAGTTTACACTGAATGCAATTTATATCTAAAAGAGTGTTTCTACGTATCTCAGATTTAAAGTTCAAAGGAATATTTTCACTGCTGGACAAATCACTGGTGGGAATGGGAAATGGTAATATTCTTGCATAACCTGGACAATAAAGTCCTTGACTTCTATTTCCCTACCAGCAGAATAAGGGTTGAAGGATGGTGATAGGCTTCTTAGGGGAGACATGAGTTCATTAGAGTAGAATCTATTGCCAACTCTTGCTCTTATTCATCAGCGTGTAGGTATAGAAGAATTTACACTGAATCGTCTCACTCCAAACTGCACAGTACTTCAAGATAAGAGCTCATGACATTTGATACGTCTTCTCTTTTGCTTTCTTGCCAGTTGCATAGGGAGTCATTTTAGTGCCATTGGAACACAGAAAAAGGACTTTGGCAAACGACACAGAAGCAGTACAAGTTGTAACCAGTTTTCCACAAACCAAAAAAAAAATCTGTGTCTTATGGGTTCAGTCAATGTGTAAAAGATAACTGCAGGCAAACCTGATTTTCTGCCTCCACATCCTGAGGATCATGTGCATCTAGTAAGGGAAACAACCAGATTTCTCTGGTGGGGTCCCTGGCATTCACTCTACGGTCATGGGAGAATGGGCTCCTGAAGATCAATCAGCAAATGAGCCCTAAAATAGAGCAAGGAGCTAGTTATGTAAGAGTCAAAGACCAGGCTGACAGATGCCCTAGCAAACTGGAATCAACAGGTTCATAACTGGAAAAAATGATGCAGTTCCTCCCTCTCACCATAAATATGCATGTTCTTAGGATGCAGATGTCCCTACACACCAGGCTCTTTGGAAAAGATTTTTTTATACAAACCCTTATAGAAATAGTCTGAGATGGGTCAGGGAGATCTGACTTTTCATAGATGGCTAACCAAGAAATGACTATAAAATACATTTCATGTTCCCAGGAAAGTGGGAGATTACAGATGCCAAATCATTGATTGGAACATTAAGTTGCCTAGCATGTTTTCTTGCTTCTCAGTGTTTCAAAGAAAATGAAAGGGGTAGGTAGAGAGTTGGATTGGAAAGTAAAGCTGTTAATTATATTTAACAATTATGTAAATTAGTGAGGAAATATATATCATAGTGAAATACACTGAATTGACACTGCTGAATAAACAAGCTATTCAATATACCAAAGGTCATTTAGAATGTATTTATTTTTATGTATTTACATTTTATTTTTGAAATAATTGAAAAACACAATAAAATAAATTTTAATTTTACCAAGAATTCAACATTTCCTCTATTATATGTATTGTCTTTTACTCATCTGTTCTAGATGTTATTTCATTAAATTATATATTATTGTGTATATGATGGATGAAAGAAAAATGTCTTTTGTCTCCGATCACGCCTATCCAAATATCATTACATTGGACAGCTTTCCTTCTTTTCATAGTTTACATTATGTACTTTTCCAATCATCAACTTTGTCATTATTTTACTGCAGGCCCATCATTTCTCACCAGGTTGCCAAAAGGATCTCATAGTTGGCTCTCTGCCAACAGAATGGGTGCAATCTTTTAAAATGCATAATGTGATCACTCCTGCCCCCTCCCATTAATAGTCATTATTATCTCTCCATTGCCTTCAGTGAGTTTTAAACTCCTATTTAACCTCCAAGATGAACTCACAAAGGAAATTCAAATATCATTTACAAAGTCCTTCACGGTCCATTTATCAACCAACCTACCTCCCTGTCTTTTACCCCTTATGATCACACTTCAGCCTGCAGCTTGCTGTCATGAAACGTGGTCCCCAAAGATTTCTAGGCTTGTAGGCAAGTAGTTTCAGAGTGGAGTGCATGCTTGTCTATGTGTGTGCTTGTGTGTACTGAATGCATTATGCACAGAAACTGCAAAGCAGTGAGGCAGAACTTCTGTTCAGGACCACCTCACAATCCAAGCTAGTGTTCCTTTAAACAGAGTACTTGACTTATAAAATAAGCAAAGGCAAGCTAGAACAAAGCCTAATGTAAAGATCATTGCTAAGCAAGCTAATCCAGTAAGAGTTTGTTGGCGATATCACACTCTTTCTCTTCCTATGTAAGTTGTTTAGTTTTCTTTCTGCTTCAGATTCTTTTTACGAGAGAGAGAGAGAAAGAGAAAGAGAGAGAGAGAGAGAGAGAAAGCGCCTCTTTGGATCACTGTCCAAATAAGTGGCCTGGGATGGACCATAACAAAGACCGGAATCTGGAACTCCATCCTGGAGATGCCTTATAGATTCAGGACATAAGCACGTGGGCCATCCTGTACTGTTTTCCAGGGCACACTAACAGTGATCTGGGTCTGACACACAGGAATCAAAACAGTGCTCAGAGGATGATTTAAGCCATTACCCTGTAATACAGACAGACCCATTCCCTGTTTGACTTCCTAATATTCTGATCATGGGAGAGTCCTACATATTTTTCAGTCTCTATCTAATCTCTTTGGGTGTTCTCAGCATTTTTCAGCTACATGCCCAGAGAGCTTACCAGGAATACTAAAGCTAACTTGACAGTCACTGTGTTTTGTGATTCTGAAAAGTAAATGGATACCCATTATGGGGCCAACAGGTAAAACCTATGCCTGCAAATCCAGCATTGCCTAATGGGTACCAGTGCAAATCTCAGAGGCTTCATTTTAGGTCCAATCTTCCTACAATGTGCTTGAGAAAGCAGCAAAGGATGGTCCAAACGTTTTTTCCCAGTACCCTCATGGGAGACCTAGAAAAAGTTCCTGGCTCAGCCCTGGCTGCTATGGCCATTTGGGCAGTGGACTAGTGGACAAAGTTCTCTATCTTGTCATCCCTCTCTTTGCATGTCTCTCTCGTTCTCTGTAGCTGTGCCTTTCCAATAAGTAAATCAATTAAAAGGAGTGAATGCATACACACATGTTAAGAATAAACAGCTACTCATTATGGCTGATTCTTGTTACTTTTCAGCATCCCTCATAGAATAAACTGGATAAACTAGGTATGATACTAGATTCATCAAGGCAGCACAAGCTCTACTGAGTTCTCAATATTGATTTACTAGTTTTTTAAGCCCAAATAATATATCTTAAAGAAAACATTGTATCAGTTAACAAGGGTATCTGAAAAGCAGGAAATTCTTTTATTCTGTCAATATTTCTGAGATTCTTAACTCAAACTTGGTGATGTCAAGAAGAAATGAACAGGTCATGACAACTATTAATACAATTCGTATCTTTTGTACTTCCTTTCCTGGAATTTTTCCTTCAAATTTCACTGCCCACTCCCATAGGTATTTCTTTATTCCCACCTTTGAGCCCTTAGCTTGCCTGGTTACTACCAGTAAATATTGTTTGCTGAAGAACATCTTTAATGAATAAATTATGACTTTCATTTGCTTGATGGAAAATATCTCAAAGCACTGTTAATAAAAAAAATTCTTATCTGCTTATTTATCTAATTCATTTCCCTTTGAGAAAAAATTCAATATTTTAATACATTAATGAATACTTCATGTTCATTGAAAAACCCATTTAAATACTTTCATTATAGATTCATAACCAAAACGTAATGAAGGCCATTAAGTATATAGCAGGGCAATGGGACACAGTGACAATAAAATAAAAAGATCTGATTCTCTACAGATAATTTTGCATTTGACACTGATAGACGAAACTCTAGGCAATTAGAATGTATGCACCTTTAAATTGAAATGAAAATATAAGGGATACTTGGTGGACTTTCACATATTAGAGATTATTACAGAAATATTTATTTGGTGAAGAAGATTTTGAATTCTTCCTAAATAAATAGGAGATTTACTTTTCTAGATTTCTTATTAAAGTGACCTAATGCAGGACCGGCTCAAGGGTTCTATTGGCTAACCCTCTGCTTTCAAGCATTGGCATCGCTTATGGGAATCTGTTCTTGTCCTGGCTGCTCCACTTCCCATCCAGCTCCCTGCTGGTCTCCTGGGAAAGTAGTGGAGGGTGGCCCAAAGTCTTGGGTCCTTGCATCTGCATGGGAGACTCAAACAGGCCTCCTGACTCCTGGCTTCGGCTTGGCTCAGCTCTGGTTGTTGCAGCAACCAGAAATTACAACAGCAAATGGGAGATCTTTCTTCCTGTTTCTCATGTCTGTAAATCTATCTTTCAAAAAATAAATAAATCTTATATAAAAAGAAATAAAGTGGCCTAAGCCATTAAAATCATCCATTCACACCTTTAAAAGGTCAACATTAATTAACAGAGATCCTGAAACTTTGTTTTCACGTACTATATTAGGGTTATTCAATTGGCAGAGCTTTTTAGATAAAAATATTACTTCAACTATGCTACAAACACCAGGCATAACCTCATTCTTATCCAAGGTTCTCTGCCACAGATGTCTGATCTTCCATAGCTGGTATTTCCATGCTGACCACTTCTCTGAAAAACGGAGTTGAAAAAGTACTTCATGTTTCCTCATAGACCTAGGAGTTTTCAAAGTAATCATTTATCCAATGTACTAAAAGCAGAGCCTGGCAGGTAACATGCTTAATGGATATTGACATTGCTTGAATTGATGTAGTAATCCAATTCCATGGACTCCCTGGCTATTATTTTCATGTTGGGCAGTTTATTATTTTCATGTTGAGTCATGGTTGTAATGGAGCAATCTGCAGTGAGCAGGAAGAGGAGCAAGTTCTGTGAAAATGGTTATTTGTGTAGATAGAAGATTCACATTTCATAACTTGCATACTGACTGTACACTGCAAATGAGCAAGGGTAACCATAAATAGAGATGTTGAGTTGACAGGCTGCTGATAAAACAGCTTTTATTCTAATATGAGAAGCAAGCCAAGCAAGCATATGATTGAAGCTGCAGTGCGAAAAAGAATGTAGACTAGGCTGTGAAGGGGCAAGTAATACAAGTTTCTCTGTAGTAGCATAAATTGATTTGCATATTAGGGTGCTTCAAAAATTTTGTGGAAAGTGAAAATTATGAAAAAAATTGTTTGTGCAGTTAAAAAGTATTGTGAGCCAAAATACACATCACTAAATTCAGTGTTCGTGATTTTTAGTGTATCCTTTCTGCTAGATGTGCATACATGTCTTTGCCATCATTCATCTGTCATCTGTCCAGCTGGTTCTCAACCTACCCATTTATCTAATCTATTTTAAAATACCAATATCGAATAGCCCACAAGTAAGGATTTTGGTTAAATGTTTAGAAAGCTCAATAGAACTGAAACTTAAATAATGTCTCTTTCCAAGAAAACTGCGGGGCTAGGGCAAAGATCAAGGAACTTGCAACTTGAACATGTGACAGAAATATAAATACATGTATGTATTTGCTCTCCTGCATACACAAACACACTGGCATTAGTTAAAACAAGTGATCGAAGTAAACAAATATCATGAGAAAGTTCTGAGTACAGAAATGCTATATCATCATGATTTTTGCTTTCTCTACAGTACATAACCTGGCTTGTAGAAACTTCTTTGTCTCCTGAAAAAATGCTCAGGCTCTCTAACCATCAGGAGAATACGAACCATAATAAGGTTTCATCTTATCCTGGTTCGAATGGCTATCATCTACCAATCAAAAACAAGATAAATTCTGTCAAGAATGTGGGTGGAAAAAGATACTGTAGTCTTTTGTTGATGGGAATAAAAACTAGTACAACCATTATGGAAGACAGCGTAGAGATTCCTCCAATATCTGAAAATACATATTTCATATAACCCAGCTATCCTACTCCTTGAAGATTATCCAAATTAAATGAAAAAAACAAAAACATGAGAGTTATCTAAACCCCCATGTTTTTACTTGCCCAATTGACAATGGCTGAGAAATGGAATCAATCCAGATGCTAATCAACAAATGACTGGATAAAGAAAATGTGGTACACATATTCTAGAACATATCACTCAGCCATAGAAACAATGCTTAGATATTTTAGACTGAAAGAAATTAAAATTTAGCATGTATACAAACACAATCTGTCACCACCCATGCACCCGTGCCCGTGCTATAAACATTCCCCATCAGAGTGGGGTACTTAACAATACTTGATGAATCAATATTTACACATCATTAGCATTCAAAACCTCCCAGACCACAGGTTATAATATGGCTCACTCCTTGCATTGTACAGTTTCATAGATTTTGGAAAATGGATGATAGTATGTATATAATCATCAATCTGTCACACAGTCTCACTGACTCATCAATGCTATAAGCTCCATCTACTCCTTTCTGCTTTCTTCCTAAGTACTAGTAATTGCTGATAGTTTTACTGTCTCCAGTTTTGTCATTTCCAGAATGTTGTACAGGAGAAAACATACAGCCTGTAGTGTTTTCAGTTTAGCTTCTTTTCCCAACAATGCTATGCACGCAATCTCCTCCAGATCTTCTCATAGCCTGATACCTCATTTGCTTTTAGTATACAACAACATTTCATTGTCTAGTTGTGTCACTGTTGATTTACTCATTCACTGAGGGTAGATATCCTGGCTGCTTCTATGCTTTGGGAATGGTGAAACAGAATTCTAGAACATGTATATGCACTTTTTTTTTGCATGGACATAGAATTTTAAACTCATGTCAGCAAATATTTGAATATGAATGCTGAATCGTGTGCTGTTTTTAATTTCTTTAGGAAGCAAGGTGTGAGAGTTGCTGTTTCTTGATGTTCTCATAAGTATTTAATATTGTCACTGATTTGAATTTTGACTGTTATAATAGTCAGCTATATTTTACTTGCAATTTCTTAACATGATATGATGTTGAATAGCTTTTTCATGTTTCTTTCTGTATCTTTGGAGAGTTGTCTGTTGAGATCTTTACTTTTACTTTGGGTCATTTATTTTCTTTTTGAATTCGTCGAATTTTTGTATAGTTCACAGGTTTTTTTAATTTCAGTCCTTTATCATATAAGGCTTTTTGCAAACATTTTTTCTGGAATGTAATTGTCTTCTCTCTTAATATTGTCTTGAGCAAAGCACAGTTTTTTAATAAATGTATATTGTTGACTGTTTTATTCATGAATTATGATTTTAAGTGTTGTATCTAAAAGGTTATTATATTATCAAGGATGATAAAGTTTTATTTATGTCAGTCTCAGGAGATTTTACATTTGGGTTGTGATCAATTCTTTTGAAAGATATATTATTTGTTTTGAAAGTCAGAGTTGGGCCTGGCGTGGTGGCCTAGTGGCTAAAGTCCTCACGTTAAACTCACCAGGATATATGGATGGTCACCCGTTCTAACCCCATCAGCCTTAAATCTTTAAGAAAAAAAAGTTGCAGAAAGAGTGGGAGAGAATGCAAGAGAGATATCGAGAGCTCTTCTTCTCACTGGTTCATTCCTGAGACGGCTGCAAGAGTCAGCTCTGAACCTGTCAAAAACCAGAACTGAGTAGTCTCCCAAATGAGGGTTAGGGGCTCAAACACTCGGGCCATATTCTACTGTTTGTCCGTCATATCAGCAGGCTTCTTAATGATTGATAATGATAATGATAATGCTCAAGATTCCCCAACAGTACGTTTTTGGCTTTTTTTTTTTTTTTTGGTAGAAAACAATGCTTGACTATACTATACTATACAGGACTGCAGTCATGAGCATGAATGGGACAGCATTTTACAGCCCTTTGACCAGTTCTCAGTTGTTGATGGGCCAGTGTCCCTGGAGTGTGATTTTCCACCGTGTCTCTAGGTGTTCTTCCCCTCAGCTGGGATCTGATGACAACAAGGGGGCTGAGTTAGGGATCGCTCTTCTCCGAGTCATCCCGATGTGAGGCCTCGCCAAGAACAGAAGAGGCTGTAGTTCTCCCTCTGCCTGTCAGGTGCACAAGGGTGAGGCTGTAGTTCTCCCTCTGCCTGTTAGGTGCACAAGAGTTATTTTTCCCCCAATGTGCCACTTAGAGGACTTGATAGTTACTGACTGTGAAACTTACACATGTGTGGACTTGTCATAACTGAGTGCCTTTAATTGTTCAACTCCTGGATGAATTCCCAGGGATTTTCCAGCAGAACCCAACCCCAGTTACAGTTTGGGATTTTCTATCCCATCCCTGTCTCGCAAGGTGGTTTCTGCTCCTTGCCTCTGCGCTTGTAACTGATTCTTCTCATCTGCCAGTCCGCTTCCTAATGTTAGAGCATCGGTTTGTCTTGTGACCTCCCTGATTTTTCGAATCTAGGAGGGCAGCTGAATTTTCAGTTTGTTCAACTTTTTACAGGTTGTTAAATATGAGTGGCAACCTCTAAGCTCCCTACCTGTCAAATAACTTTAGAACCTCAATTCTTCCTTTAGTAAGTTCAGAATAAACAAATCTCATCTTAAGATATTTTAGGATTTCAAAATAAAATATGCAATGTTTGGTTTATACCATTTATATTTCATCCACAAATATGTCATGTTCCTTTATGCTCCTGGTGTTTCACAACATATTTGGGTGACTGTGGTTCACAATAACATACTGTCTATATTATGTTATATACAAACAAATATATATATTATGTGTAAAACTAAAGTATGTCATATACATATATGCATATATGCATATATAACTACAAATAGAAGTGAGGCATTCCAAGTTTTCTACCCCAAAGTCACTTCAAAAATTAGGAAATGTTGATCATACCAATTCAATTAATATATATTATAGGCATATACAGGAAAGAGACATCTAGACACTTTTTTAATAGTTTCATGGTGCCAAAAACACATGCAGAGTTTTTTCTTATTCCTAGCATAATAAAGACATAGCACATAGTTGTTGAATTATTTTCAGAATATTTATTGTCATTCAAAAGAAATGATACCGGTGCAAGTGCTTGATGGCACACCCACGTGTCATGATCATATTAAAACCCTCTCTAAGTATTGGCCGCTACTTTGATTCTTGATATGCTTATTTGTATTCATATATATATATGTGTACATATATATCATATATATGTACACATATATATGTGGATATATAGATTATTTTGCTGAGTTCCTGTCAGCTAATTTCAACCTTTACATTTCTTGTAAACTATCATGTCAGAAAGTGAAAGGACAAAAGGAAGGTAGGCAAAACGCAGAGTGAGCCTGGGCTGGTAACTTTTTTTTTTTTAAATTAAATTTATTCATTAATTACATTGTGTTGTAATTACATAGAATCTGGGATTCTCCCCCCACCCTCCCCCCATGGTGGGTTCCTCCACCTGTTGCATAACCATAGTTCAAGTTCAGTTGAAATTCCCTCTTTGCAAGTATATGACAAGCATAGAGTCAGGGCTGGTAACGTATTAACAGCACTGGAAAATACTGCATCAGAACAAGGAAAGGCAGGTAGGTCTAAGAAAAGATGAAGAGTTTGTTTGTGAGTGAAGTTCTTTCACAGAAATTAAAATAGATAATGACTGTAGAATATTTAGATTTGTTTGTGAGCATTAACATTATACTGGATTCTAATTTCTAGGAAGAAAATAGGAGTTTCTTGTTATTGTTCTCATTTTCTGTGAAATACAAATTAAAATTGAACATTAGTATAAGAGTCAGAGGATTCAACTTAGGCAAAATTTATCTTAAGTGTGTGGAGCAATTAATCCAGATACACTTGGAAATACTTCTGTTAATTACTAAATGTAGGGAGATTACGTTTTTAGAAAAGTGAGCAGTGAGCGATAAAGTGGGTGTGCTCCTGGCTCTCTGGGTCTTGTGAGAGAGCACAGAAATTAGAGGTTTTTTAAAATTTTTTTTCATAACGTTTAGATGCCAGGAAGCATGCCAACATTATTTTGCTGCATCCGATTTCTCAAACATTCCCTTAGTCCTGATAATATTAACTATCAAGGTCTCCGCATCTCAGTGTCTGTGATGTTCTGATACTTTCTGCAATCCCAATTGTAAAATCAACCAAGACCAAGCAAAATGACGATTATTATCATTTAGATGGTACAAAAGTGACATTCACAGATGTATTGGCTTGTATAACATCATACTTTTTCTTCATTACCAGAACAATAAACATTAATTTTAAATTAGGGGCAAAGTTACTATGATTTATATTTGCCTCAATACCAGGACTGGCTGAATGTTTGATTGTAATGTTGTACCACTTGAAAGATATAAAGTTAAATGAAACGGGGACAAACAGAAATGCTGACTTTACAAATGTAGTAATGGATAGGACAGTCAAGGGCTCCTCTTCGCAGAGCTACGTGGGGAGTATAAAGGACACTTATGCCCTCTGGCTGTGCCTACCGCTCCTGGGTTTGAGCTGGGTAAAAAGGCCCGGTGCCACTGTAATAAGAATATGATATCTGGATCTTTTGGAAAGGTTTACTTTTTTTTTTTTTTGTCTCTCTGGAAGATAAAAATTCTTACAAATGTATTAAAAGAAAATTCTTTTACTACACAGTTTCTCCCTTTTGGTTAGAGTTTTAAAATTCCTAAAGTCACGGCACAAAAAAAGGAAATTAAAGTTGGGTATAATCTACTACTCATATAACTACCACCAACATTTTACATACATGATCACAATTTTCTCTTATCATACCAGATCAGGATTGTACATATTAATGCATATTGTCTGAAAGTTTAGGAAATTTTGTATCCAAAAAAAAAAAAAAAAACTGGAGATACTTAAAGTTTGTCAGCAATATTTTCAAAGGACTATATTTCTTTTGTGTTTGTCCACCTGTTTTAATCAGCCCTTACAACTGTCCCTTGTATACACAGGAGATAAATTTGAGAATCTCTGTGTACCAAAATCAGATGACATTCAAATCCTTTGCACATGATGACATACTGTATACATATACTGTCATATATTTATATTACAATAATATTACTTTAATAACAAGTAAAACAAGCCTGACCATATTCTGCTTAGCCACATTTTTTTCTTTTTCAAAAAGTATTCAGTTTTTTTTTTTTCAAAGACAGATTGACACAAACAGAAATACAGACAGAGAAGTCCCCCATCTGCTAGTTGACTCGCCAAAGGACCACAGTATGGTGGGCTGGGCTCCGCTGAAGCCAGAAGCCAGGAACTACAGCTGTGTCTCTTACATGAGTAGTAAGTAGGTGAGACAGCCTGAGACAGCCTTTGCTGTTTGTCCAGGCACGTTATCAGAGAGTTCCCATAGAGATGGAGCAACCAGGATTCCAACCTGCATGTCAGTATGGGAAGCTAGCCCCCAAATTTGTCATATCTGAGGATGCAAAATCTGTGACTGGCTGACAATATGCTTCATTTCTCACTTGCAACAATTGCAAAAAATGAGTAAACCAATCTACATAAGTGAAATTATTTTCT
Source organism: Ochotona princeps (assembly GCF_030435755.1). Taxonomy (NCBI): domain Eukaryota; kingdom Metazoa; phylum Chordata; class Mammalia; order Lagomorpha; family Ochotonidae; genus Ochotona; species Ochotona princeps. The sequence goes on from NC_080845.1 coordinate 49,379,984, forward strand.
GATACATTAAGTTTTACAGTCGTATCACTATCCATATTCATAAATGATTTTAGGCAATGGAAATAGATTTTTGTAGATTATGAGATTACATATATTTTAGAGTTCAATAAATATTTTCAAATTTCAATTACTGACTAGCAGCTGATAGATAACAATTGATTTTAAAAATTGAAAGATTGAAGAGCATCTCTTAAAATGTTAGCAATACAATATTCAAAGTTGAAAATGAGGGATAGGTAAGAGATATTAGGAAGTATTTTTGTTTGAATTTCCTGGAAAGACAGGAATTTGGGGGAAGAGAGCTATTTCTCCATTTTGGGTTGCTCCTGGTTCTCTGAAAAAGGCAAACTCATCAGCTTTGTTCTCCTTTTCCATGAGAAGTCACTACTTCTATGACATGCTAAAGGGTTTAAGAGCAGTACATGTATTTCTGAAACTTCTAATAATATCCCAGCAATTAAACCCTTTGTTTCTTTTTAAAGATTTAGTTTTATTGGAAAGTCATATATACAGAGAGGAGGAGAGACAGAGGAAGATCTTTTGTCCACTGATTCACTTCCCAAGTGACCGCAATGGCTAGAGCTGCGCCAATCCGATGCCGGGAGCCAGAAACTTCTTTTGGGTCTCCCCCACGGGTGCAGGATCCCAAGGCTTTGGGCCGTCCTCGACTGATTTCCCAGGCCACAAGCAGGGAGCTGGATGGGAAGTGGGACCTCCGGGATTAGAACTGGTGCCCATATAGAATCCTGGCGTGTTCAAGGCGAGGACTTTTAGCTGCTAGGCACTGCACTGGGCCCGGAATTCACTAGTTATAAGTGTTTATATAAGTCACTACGGGATTTTACAATGTGTGTATGTAAATTAAATTAGATGATCGGATTTTGCTGAGTGTGTGTATACAGTTAGCATAAGCAGGTGGATAGTTACGTTGCAGAGCAGGGAACTGCAGGACAGGATTTTATGCAGCATAACAAAGAGAAGCATTGAAAGAATGATAATTACCTTGGACAATATGGCACTAGTTTACAATGGTCACTTACTGAGAGGACAAGATTTGCTCAGATTGCTAATAGATTTCATTTTAGAGATCCCATTAGGTACTATTCATTGCGAATTTTCTATACATGCTCATTTACAAAGCGATAATGGCTGCGATATCGCCACACTCAACAACTGTAGCAATCTAGGCCTTTGACGAAAAAAAAATTAATTCATCTCAGAGAGACTGTTTTATGTTCTCTATTCTGCCAATAATTTCCCTTGTATTTATAAGAATATTCTCAATATTGCTTTGATTCTATTTATAAATTAGACACATTTTTTTTGCTGTAATATTTTTTTTAATTTTATTATTTTTCTCCATTAATTACAATGTATTACGTGACATAATTCATAGGTACTGGGATTCTCCCCTCTTCACCCCAAACCCTCCCCCCCCCCGGTGGATTCTTCCATCCTGTTGCATAGCCACAGCTCAAGTTGTTCTGGGATTCCCTCATTGCAAGCATACACCATACATAGAGTCCAGCATCCCATTGACCAAATTCAACGACCTCTTAGGGAGGCCCTCTCAGGTCCGAGGGCAGAGCCAGCAGAGCATCACCTCGATCAATTAGAAGCTCCAACATATCATCAGCAACAATCCAGGTACGATGAGACTGGTGCAGAGTCCACTGATTGACATAGTCCATCTTAGAGTTTCCCCTTGTCCAATTTTCCGCTGCAAACATATAGCTGAGGTGGTTGATTGATCTACACATATTTAAATGTATTTAATTAGACCACCATTAATCTCAGCATTTTGCTGGCTGTCACACAAGCATTATACATACATGTATATGATGTGACTTCTTTCTTTATTTGAAATATTTATTTATTTATTTGAAGGACAGAGTGGCAGTGACAAAAGAGAAAATTTCCATTCTCCGGTTCATTCCTCAGATGCCTGCAACAAGCAGGGTTAGATGAATTTGAAGCCAGGGGCCTGGAACTCCATCTGGGTCTTCCGGATGGAATTAAACCATTGTCTGGTTCCTTCCTGGATACATTAGCAACAAACTGGAACAGAAGAATAATAGCGGGCCGGGCACAATGGCCCACTGGCTAAATCCTCACCTTACAAGCTCTGGCATCCCATATGGGCACTTGTTGTTGTCCTGGTTGCCCTGTTTCCCATCCAGTTCCCTGCTTGCAGCCTAGGAAAGCAGTTGGGGACAGCTCAGGGCCTTGGAATCCTGCACCTTCATGGGAGATCCAGGAGAAGCTCCTGGCTCCTGGCTTTGGAGCAGCTCAGCTTCTGCCATTGAGCTCACTTGAGGAGTGAGCCAGCAGGCAGATCTTTATTTCTGTCTTTCCTCCTCACTGTAAATTTGCTTTTCCAAAAAAATAAATATGTCGTAAAGAAACAAAAAAAAAGTTTCAGTAGCCTGGTCTCCTAACAACATTTGGACATGAGGTGTAAATAGACCAAGTGAGCAGCTAACTCACTGTACCACAACACCCATCCTTTATGTGTATATTTTCAATTTCAAACATAAAAACATAATCAAAACTCACATGTATAACTGTGAGTATAATTACAGAAAATTGAGTAGAACAAACGCTTCCATTTAAAAAATTCTCAGTCGACTGAAAGAAATCCATACATAGATAAAATATGGTAACTATGTGTCACTCATTATTCCAAAATATAGCAGATGAGGGCTTCTTTAATCTGATCAATGACCCTGTAAAGTACAAATTATCATTATCCCTTTATTTGTCTAAAAGACTGACCATCGGATGCAGACCACGCACGTCACGGATCCAGAAAACTGGTGCAGGCGAGATCTTTGCTCATGGTGACCTCAGTGATGGACCCAATCCCTGTAGGCATCGCTGTGCAAATTAAATCCACGAATTGCAGTTGCTCTAGCTGCAAGCAAGCAAAACAACGCAAAACAGCTGCAAGTGCTGTTCCTCTCCATTTCTTTTTATTTTACAAACTTAAAGTAATGAACATGGTGACATCTTAAAACCTGATTATAGTCTTACATATTATTTTTACCTATTTTCATTTATTTTTGTCCAATTTCTTCAATTTTGGAATAATATCTACTTACTTTAATTTTTTTGCATTCTATACACATCTCCAGGTTTTACTGATCGAATCATGTTTAAAGAGCGTCACAGACCTAAGCATATTTAAAGGATCGTTAAATTGATTCTTTAAAATGGCCTGCTCTGGCCTGCAAGGTTGATAAGTGTTTTAAAGCAGGGATTCCTGGGATTGACAGTTGTACAATGATTTGACCAGAGCTACACAGATTTTAACAGGATATTTGGACTAGCAAAGCTGAGTCCATTCTTTTTTTAAAACATGTATTACACAGAAGTTATTAATCACAATTTTCATTCCATTTTTTTTGTCCAATCTTGTCCTCTGTTAACTCGGGCAGATCTGCATGCCTGCATCATTCATATCTTTGTGCACTGGAATATACATTGGTGAGATCACATGAATGGTTTTATGTTAGCGTCTACACCTAGCTTTGGCAGCAGTGGAAAAGTTTTTTCTGCCATGAACTTAATTCATGAGTATTAGGGCAGAGGCCTCACCTCAAGACAGTACTGGTAAAAATCCTACCAGTAGAACACCATGTGAAAGTCTTGTGTCCAAACTTTCAGCCATCGGATACATGTGGCTCCTGAGCACTTAAAATATGGTACTTCTCGGGATGTATACACCAACTGGCATTATATAATTATAAATAATCTGAAGACATATCAGAAGAAATTTTAAAAATGCAAAGTATATCTTTACTAATCCAGGTTAAGGCACTAATCTGGAATGCAAAGTCACTCATTTGAAATTTTAGTTTTCATTTTTGGCTTGTGTATTTCTATTCTGCCATAGAGCTAATCTAACACTTTTATTGCTGTTGTTCAGCAAAACTCTTTAGAAGTAGAAAGGTGGAAGAAATTCTGTTGATTCGTTCTCCAGCTCAGCTATAGTACCTGAGACCGGGTCAGCCTGGAGCCAGGTCCTAAGAACTCCTTCCTGTTCTCCCATGAAAGTACCCGGGCCATCTTCCGCTAGCATTTCAGGGCACGTTAGCCAGGACGCAGACAAAAGCAGCGCATCAGGAACTGGACCCAGGATTCTGATATGGGGTGTCAGTCTCTCAAACGTCAGCTTTGTCCGCTGAGCCACATTCCCAGCCCAAATATTTTTTGAAATTGCGACAACTGCTCTTAAAGCATCATCTAAAATGCTATACTAGTGTATGAGCAGACCTTAGAAGGTTCATAGGAAAGAATTAAGAGATAAAAATAAAAAATATAGACTTTTAGTTCTTAATGTAAGCACCACAAAGTTCAAGATATTTTTGTAACAGATAATACCACCATTAGGACAATTTATAAAGTATGAAGGGTCGTGCTATCCCAACCCTGCAATATTTTTGTGCTACTAAACAAAAAATTAAGGATCTTTTATAGTTTTATTTTAAGTTTAGGAAATAAACACAAGGAAACTGGAGTCAAATCAAGAGTGTGAAAAGGCAGCTTTCTGATTTTCATGAAAACTTTCACAATGGTCCTCACTGAATGAGAAGAATGAGCACTGCCTATTTCCACAATGAGAAGAACTCACTGTCAAAAACTTCCCAGGATTTTGCTTTTCTGCTAAAGGCTTGACTGGCTCTGTCTAAGCACACTGCTTTGGGATGTGTCTATCACCATTCTTTGATCATCCACAAAGTAAATGCCTTGAGTATTTCAGAAAAGTGCCGCCATGGCCTCCAGTCACCACCAATGTGTTTTTGTTCTGAATGGACCCCTTCTGCCTCCTGAAGCTGCTTGTAACTGTGATTTGTCTTCGGGATCTTACTGATAACATTATGTTTCTTCCCTTCTTCCCAACCGTCACTGAAATGCTCCAGCATTTTTATTCTACTTGTTTCAAACTTCCATTGAAAACTATTCCCTTCCCAGCTGACTTGAGCACAGCCATGTTGGGACACCCTGATCAATGAGCTGATTCCAGCTGATTTTCTTTTTAAATTTTATGATACAGTTACATAGGCTTGGGGATTTCCCGTCCCCTTTTCCCAAAGCCTCTCCTCGCTACTGATATCCCCCCCATATTATTGAAATATTGTAGTCCTTCATAACCAGCCCTAAGTCTGTCATTTTGCTCTTTAGGTTCTTCAAACAATTGAGATATCTGTTCTGTTGACTATTGTTTCTGCTGTTACCTGTTGGTGCTCTTCATTTGGAGTTAGGACAATGGGTAAAATTCAGCAGCTTTTCTTCATAAATTGGTAAGACTAATCCATCACTGCAGGCTTCTTCTTGAATCCAGCTTATTGCCTTGTTATCCATGTATACAATCCTTACTCATCGGAGGCACTGACCATATCAACTGTGTTGGTGTGAGTGCCACTGATTTCTTAATTTTTAACATTTCACCAAAAAAAAAAAAAAAGACATTGATGTTGTTCTTGCTTCAGTTTTAACTAACTGATGTTTTTCCCGTAATGCCTCCAACTAGATGCCGCACCGATATGGCATAAACTAGTATGAGCTGATGTGCATACGCAACATTTTGGAATCTGTGAATATTTTTTCACAATGTACATTCTCAATGAGCCCTATGATGATTTCTCATAATCACTTATCAATAGTCAGGAATGTTCATTTCCATGTCACTTTCCAAATCTTCAATATTTCTTATGATTCTTTTACTATTTAAAAGGCAATTTCTAAATGATTATTTTAATTTTGTTAACAGTTGTTATTAAGTTGTTTTTGGTTTGATTTTATTATCATTGTGTAGTTGGGATGCCTAATGTAGGTATACCATTAAATACTGTTAGCAAATACTGCTTCTAATCATAACACAAATTTTAATTTCTAGATATATCGAGTAACACAACTTGTTTGTGTTTTTATCCATGGTGAACTTTGTGATGCATTTTTTTCTGTATAATTTCATGTTTATATGAGACCTAGGTAGCATTCTTATCATATAAAAATTTTAACATTATCTTTATAATATGATTTCTTTTCTTAAAATGTGGACATTAAGTCAACTAGAATTTATTTTGCTTGTGCTATAAACTTCTTAAGTAGTTTTGAAATTCTTTAACTGTGAACCAAAACTGTTCAAAATCTAGGTTTCCATACTAATATGTGTCTTTGGGATCTTACTGGTAAAGTAAGTTTCTATGTGTATATATAGAAGTCTAGCGAGAGTCAGGAGGGGCATGATTACTTGCAAGTGTTGGTGGGAATGTAGCACAGCTGTTCTGAATAGCATCATGGGGTTCTCACACAATGAAAAACAGCAAACCTATCCCTGGCTCTTGAATATATCCAAAGGAATTTAAATGAGCCTGTTGAAGACAGATCTGTACTCCCATATTTGCTGAAACACTATTCATGAGAGTAAAACATGCAATGAACCCAAGGATTAAGACAATTATATAGACACAATGAGCTATTATTCATAATAAAAAAATAGAGTCTTGTCATTTATGACATGATCTCACTAGTAAATTTCTGATGTGTGTTTCTTCTTTCACTCAGGTAATGTGTCACCCAGGGAGCAATTATAGTTCATATTCATTGGGTGGGCCAGGTCTGGAAACTCAGTGTTTTCGTAGTAGAATGAGCAGATGGAAGTAAATTTCAGTTCCAGATATACCAGTTATTAACTGTTTTGGTTTGCAGATCTTATTTGAATTCTATGAGCTTTGGTTCTCATCCATCAATGGATATAATGTCATTTACTTTGTAGACTTATTGCTAATTTAACTGAATTAATGCTTAGAAAACATTTATTGCTACATAGGTCACGTTTTATCTGACTTGGATGATATGAACTTCAAATTACAGAGTATGGAAATATTAACATCACCACTTCATGCATAAAATTTGAAGTGTTGCACATACTTAATATAGCTGGTGAATTCTCGGTTGTTATTCTTGCTATATGGCAACGTATTTTTAATTGGAACAGAAATATCCATCATTCTTTATTTCTTTTAAACCTTACTATTGATTTTATAAGATAGATTTTCTGTAAAATTTTTTGTAACATTACTTTCTTAAAATTTGAAGCTTTATTTATAACATGGAATAACCCAGATGTACCTTCATTAATGTGATTCTTAGCTGTATGAAAGCACACAAAAGTAGAAACTATGGTAAAATTAAATGAAAAACTCCTTACAATATGATTGTAGAGACTTTTGGAATAGGACACATAGAGGTCATGCTGCTGGGGGAAAAATGAAAGGAAAATTTTGCACAACTTCTTAGTGAGCCATAAATGCATGCTTCAGAGCAAAAACTACACTTTGCTTAAATTTATGCACTCCAAGAAGACAGATGCAGCACTTTCATGTATATTACTGCAAGGGAATTAGTCTTGAATTATATAGGTTTTGATTTTATACAAGCAACATAACTTTTTCACCACTGAGCAATTCCTGGAACACTATAGACATTTAGCACAATGCATCTAACATAATTATTCTTAAAATCCAAGAAAAAAATGTTGCTGAGTTATTGATCTTGCTTTAAGTCAAACGAGCAACTTTTAAAATTCATGACTTAAGATTAATAACCTTCTTGGATGCCTTTTACTGCTTCTTGCTGCACCGAGTCAGGTTAGTCAAGCCCTGCAGCAAGAGCTGTTTGGCAGGTGCTAAGACGTCTGGGTCCCAAAAGACATTCCATTCCACAGCTACACTCATCAGCTCCCTCATGGGGCTCAAAGATGTGTTCGCCAGCTTCCTTAGTGCCTCTTGGTCCAGTTCTTTTCTGGTAGGGATAATTGCTTGGGGCTGCAGGTGAAAAGCACTTACAATTTCTCACCATTGCTTGAAAATTAGGTGGCGACGTCTAGCTATGAGCTTGTGAAATCATTTTATTTTGAGTAATAATTCCAGCTATGTCATTAGATAAAGACATTGCATTCTAAAGACTCAGCTTTCAACTTAAATATTTTTAGTTGTTTAATAAGTCCAGTGTCTTAACCATAAATAAAGAGAATATATACTATCCAAATTTGTTATTCTGCATGACAGGGGGGATACATGACTTATTTCCCATGCATTGAATCGCTGTTTTTTTTTTTCTTTTTTGCTTCATGTTACTTAGATGGCTTTAGAGGAGAGTAGCTGAATTCATACTGAATACATTTATTAAAATACCACAATATTTAGGACTAATTCAGACAACTAAATCACAGAGAGTTGGCCAGGAAAGACCTTTTTATAGCAAAGAACCGACTGTTCACAAGTAGCCAGCACTTTCAGAAATGGACATTGAAATAGCCAGGAACTTCGTTGCTCAAAATACACCAGAAGTACAATCCAATAGGATGAATTTTTACATTTTTTTAAATTTTAGGTAAACTTTAAATATACAGATGTAGTAAAAATCCAGTTGTGGGCTGGATGGAGTGTGTTTTTCCAGGTGCTATTAATAGAGATATGTGCAAAAATTTCCAGGACACTCAAGTCCCACTTCTTAAATTCCTTTTTCAGATACTGCTGAATTTGTCATAGCATATCTGCATTATACATTTCAAAATTTCTTTAAAAATATTCCACCCATCTGCTGCTTCTATATTTTCACAGAGATGCTACATCTGAAAGTAAAGAAATGTTCTTCCTGTCTCAAGGAAGGTTTTACCTCCGAACATCGGGATGAAACACTATAGTACTAGTGTGAATTCTTGAGTTTGGTCATAATATTTTTTTCTCGAAATACCTGATTATATATGAGACAGCAAACCCACTCTTTCAGCCAGGGTCTTGTCTCCAGGTTCATTGAGTTCTAACCAAATTGTATCTTTATGTCTGGGTATTACCTGTAAGATCTGCACTGTATCGCGTTCACCAAAGGGGGAGCTCGTTTGATTGCTACAAGTTGCATTTTTTTATGACACCAGATGGCGCTCGTTCGTTCTTAATCAGCTTTGATCTTGTTTAAATTTTCCTTTCATGTAAAATTTAATTGAAAGATTTCACATGCTTATTAAAACACACATCCTCTTTTCACATGCCTTTGCTTCACTGGACAATACTGTTTGTTAATGCTGAGAATTTCAGGAATGACTTAGAATGTGTTAGAGACCAAAGGGAAGAGTCTACACAGTTACTGCCCAATCATTTTCAAGTTTAATTCCCGTAGAAATTGCTCTACATCTTGGGTCACTTTTAGTCGGGTTTTCATCCTTCTGTCTTTGACTCTCCCTCAGAAAGTAAAAAACAAACCAACCAACAAAAACACCTTTGTAATCAATTACATTTATTCATTATCAAAAAGAGAGCCTTGACTACGTGCAAATGAATTTTTTGAAGCCTCTTGGGTGCTGCGAATTATTCATCACACAAATATTCTAGTTCTGCCTCATTCTCACATTTCCACATCATTGTCATTTTATTCTACTTAAACCATCAAACAGATAATAGCATGAAATTGGGCTCCTTATGATAAGAGCAGCAGCCATTACTGCCTTTCCTTTTCTTTTTTTCACTCAGAATTAAAGAACAGCATCTCCTTAGAGAGATGGCATGTTAAGAAGGGTTGGCTGCATATTCTAAAGCTTTATTTTTATTACAGCCTTTGCTCGCAGGCTTTGGAACCTTGCAAATAGTCGCTGTCTCTCTGGCTCTCTGTGATTTGTAGCATATCCAACACCCCTGTTTCATTCAGCTGAAGTAGGAACTCCTCACCATCCCCAACAAGTGAGAACTATGCCTTTGAGGAGTATAGCATAGAAATCTGACCAAATTTGAGATAGAAAAAGCCTTTGCTTACTTTTTTTTCATTTTTGATTCTTTATCTCTGCTTTTCAGTGGGAGTGCAAATTTCTCGTTAGAAGAAAATGCTAAATTATTAGATGCAATTTACAGAAAGAGACAATGATTACATTAAAGTGGAGGGTTTGAAACAAACAAACAACAACAACAACAAAACTCTTATTCCCCCCACCTCAGGTTAACATGCAAATTTCTCTTGTTAGTATAATGAGCACCTTATCTAGTTCAAGATTTTTCATTTAGAAGATCACATTTTCCCTCTTACTAGTTGAGAGGGTTATTGACCAAAATGCATTGATTAGCTTTGTTATGCTAATAGTAACATAGGCTGCGATATTAGGCTTAACAGCCCAGGTTCCTGGAGAAGTTTGATCCTGTCTTCCAGAGGAATCTTCATCACTTTTGCAAATATTCTTACACACACCATCAGAAGTGTTTTCTTTAGAATGTGTCTTGGCAGGCTTTCTCTGATGCACAGAAACTTCCAGCAGAATTGAGTTGAAATTAAAAAAAAAAAAAAAAAAAAAAAAAAAAAAGGAAAGAAATTTTGCTGCGAAGTTGCCAGGATGAGGCACCAGAAAAAAGAAAGTACTTCAGGCACTTCTTTTCAACTGACTCAAAACATTAGCCGTTTTTACTGGTCATTCTGCTATTATTGGAGAAACAGGAACTTACCCAATTTAATGCATAGCTTAGTGATAACAAAGGGAGTTATTGTTGTTTGGGGGTGGTTTCGGTGTGTGTTTGAATCATAAAGGACGAAGAAGTATTACGAAGCCCCATCCGATTCTGATATAAAAAGTCTGCACTAGTGGTAAGTTTTCCAAATACACGGCTGACCAGCACTGGAGCTAGAACAAGTACACTTACTCTACTGCAGGTTCTTTGTGCTTTGTTGCATGGAATTGATTTGAATGCTAATCTTGTTCCGAATCTTCCAACCTCTACTTGTTTATGTCAGGAAAAGCCAGTGTGTTCTCATGCACCTTTTTAAGTGCCAGGGCCTCTGCCGTCTGATACATCCTTTGTCCGCTAGCTCTCAGACTTCATTCTTGTGCCTCTGTCTCTGCATTTTCACTAACTGTCTGCACATCACCCTGTTCTGGGTATGCTGGGCACTTGATGCTTTTTTACCCAAATGCTTTAAGCATATTCAAAGAGCCTGAGTCACACTTCTGCAAATTGTTTTCTGTAAGACTTAGCTTAAATTTCATATTCTCAATGAGATCCACCCTGACAACCCTATTTAAGATTGTCCTGTGCACTTTTGACATATTGAGAACTTGCCTTACCTTGCTATCACTTCACTTGTATTTTATTTGATATTATTATTCTGCTGTTTAGTGAACCAAGATGAGAATCCGCTAAAAAGTCATAGTTATCCTGAAGAAATAGAAGTAATAGTCTACATTTAAGATTGGATGTACTGTTTTTATTCAATTTAACATTGAAGATAGAACGTTGTCCTTAAAACAATCTTACTTTCGATTTTGACGTGTCTTTGAGAGACAGTCTAAGAAAAATTTTGAAAATTTCTAAGGATCAATATTTTCATTATAGGAGAACTTCCAATTGGATATGGATATACTTGAAGACAATTCAAATGAAAATAAAACCTCTTTATTTGGAGGCACCAAGGAAAGGGGCTGAGCATCACCACTTGTGTTTTGCAGGGATGGAGAAGCAGGCAGCAGACAGGGAAGACCTGGTGATGAAACAATGGGACTTGAGAGGTGCTCTGAGCGTAGTTAACCACCATTGATCAGTGTGGTCATAGCCTCTGCCACCTTTAGCTCAACTGAACTTTAAACATGCTTTTTCCTGATTCTGTTACCAAACAACATCCCAAACTGGTTGGAGCCATTGTTATGAACCCCCAAACTGGATCTATTCAACTGCCATGCAGAAAGTCAATCACTGACATTGGGGTGGTGGAAAAAAGTAGAGAATTTATTGCAAAGTAGGGAGTAAGGAGTAAAAAGTCAAAGTAAGTAAGGAGTAGGAGCCTGGCAGCTAACTTAATTCCCTAGCCCCCCAAGAAGTTAAGGATGAAAGTTCTTAGTTTTCTGTATATGGGCGATTCTTTCAGGCATTAGGTGGAACCTCAGTGTTGTTTTTATTTGAGTTTCCCTTATTGCCAGAGAGCTTGAGCATTTTTTCATGTGTTTGTTAGTCATTTGAATTTGCTCCTTTGTAAAGTGTCTGCCTATTTCTTGACTGGTTTGTTTGTTTTGATATTATTGTTGCCATCTTTGCTCTAACATAATATAATATAATGTCAAATCTAGAGATATCATATGTGAATCTTATTCTATGTTACTCCATGTTACTTCATACTTACTTGTACCTAATGTTACAAGAACTTGTGATGTAATTCATTAACTAACCATCCACCAGAGGTGGATTGTCTATAACCACCTGAGATAGTCAGTGTCCACTCATAACTGCTATTGATACGGCCCATAAACAACAAAGGCCTAATCCTCACTATACCTACATTAGGGCCCCACAATACAAGAATTAACTTACAGTGAAAAGTTATTCTTCTATAAGGCTGAGAGACACTCCAGTGGAAGCATGATGGACTTGGGAAAATTCACAAGGGACACACATTATGAACCTAGAGGGAAGAACAGAGTGGAGGGGAGAGAGTTTGGGGGAGGGAGAGGGGAAAGCACACCGGCAACTAAGGTGTATCAAAAATCAATAATAGAAAAGAAAATGAGCGGTACAAACAACTCATTCATGGATTTCAAAACATTTTGCATGAAAATAAACCTACTTTTTAATTGTAAAAAACAAACAATCAACAACAACAACAAAACAGTGAAGGTTCTTATGCAATACATTTGGGGCTGAGAAGTGAGTAATCGGCCCATCTCATAGTTTCTGGTTGGTTAGTGGAGCTTGTGATCTTCCTTTAATTGGTCATTAAGGAATTTGTGACGGCCAGGTAGGCTGTACTCGATTTGAGGGGGGTGGGTTACTGGAACGCAGCAGTTACATTCTGGCCAGATCTGGAATCCCCTACCCAGATCACTCCAAAACCATATCATCCATGTGGTTCTTATCTGTCAGAGAAGCAAATGACTTCTTGAGTCCAACGTTCTGGAGCCTGCAGGCTAGGGAGAGCACACCTTAGACTAGTGAATTCCTTCTGATCCAAGGCAGACAAGGACACTGTCTGAGAAGGGAGCCCCACACTGAGCTGGATCCTGCTTTTACCTTCTGCGGGCTGTTTTGATTCCTGACTTCCCTTTTCTTAAGGCATTTGCTTTAGAAAAACAGAAAATGCAAATTATTTCTCTGCCCTTTAAGTTGTAAATTCTGCACAGCTCAGAAATCTTTCTCCAAGACCTGGGAATCATCTTTCTGAAAACCATAAGAAGGAAATAGGGGACCTGCCTCCCAGTCATTGTGTCAGGATAAGAGCCAGAATTGCATAATGACAAATCCACTTCTTCTCCATTAGTTCATACTTATAAATCTTCATTTCTTTCACTATTACAGAGTTTCATTTAATATATATTTTGTATTATAGTGTCTTAACTCCAGTTGCAGCTTTGATTATAGCCTCTTTGTATTGACAATCCTTTGATGCAATTTTTTTCTTTTACACTGACTAACCAGAAAAAAGCGTTCTATGTGATTGATCGGGGAGAACATTTGGCTTCCTTAGCATGGTCCTGGATTTGAACCGGGATTATACACAGAGGACTCTAAGAGTCATTGACCAAATGTTTACCTTCTTGGTCTCTGTGGCATTGGCTGGCTTCGCTGTCTGGACTACTTGCTGTAGAATGAGTCAAAGTTATTGAAATATATAATCTGGCCATTGCTTGTGTTTTAAATGGTTCCTAAAACACTGATGTTCCTAGTAAGAGATTTTTAGCATCAGGATATCAACTAGTGAGATTTTTTTATTATGCGAATATGAATTTCATTAACCTTTTTCTTCTACACATCCCAGAAAATATGCAGAAGAATCTTATGGGCAAAGAAGTGAAGTAAAATACTGCTCAAGCACTTAAACAACATCAGGAAGGTCCAGGGCAATCACATGCCGGACTGGGATGTAAAACTTCATGCTACTTTCCCCTCCCAAAGCTAGAGTCGAGACAGAAAGACCTGAGGGAAGTTCACCACCTGCAACTGAGTGAAGGGATTGTTCCAGTGAGATGGAAGAGACAATGAGTCAAGAGTATTTATTCTATAGTCTTCTGTAGATAACTAGTTTTCATTCCAGTGGAAAAACCACTGGGGCATGTTCTCCAGCAAAACTGTCATGATTGTGGAAGGGACTAATGGATAAGTGAACTCAGAATTCTGTGCCAGAAGCAAGCAAAAGGCCCCCTTATTATTGCAAAATACTGATATGAACAACACAAAGACTCCAAAATGTAGAACTGGGAGAGAATCACGTGCAATCAGCTGATTTAGAGACAGCCAGTATCCACTTTCTCCCATCTCTTACTCTTTCCGATATCTTGGCCAAAATTTACACAGGCCTGTCTCTCCCACAGGCTCCTGGTGTCTGATTATGCTCAAGATGGAGCAAGAACGAAAGCAGACATGCTCTTCTCATCAGCTCTGGGAATCAGACAATCACCCAGTGAGATCCTTGTTTTAGTCAGACCCCACTGGTCAGTTCCCCTTGCTTGTCCACCTTTAATTCTGCTTATTTCTGTTTGCTCCACTTTTACCTAATATAGGAAAAAAAAATTTTCCTATTGACATCATGATCATAATATCATTGCTATTACAATTGTTCACTTCTTTTCCTTGAAACAATCTGTTTACATAAAACTGTGAAAAACATGATGTTTTTCTGGAACTTACTCTGGGAAACGTCACACTTTATGTGCCTTCCATAGATTACCTCATTTAATGTTCTAACAGTGTGTCCATTTTACAGATGAGGAAACTGAGGAGTAGGTATGTTGTTTGCCTAATGCGACATAGATTGTAGTGAACAGGATATAACTCCACAGTTGATTCCTCAATCTTCACATGTTCATCCTTGAAAATGAAAGGATGAATAGGAAAGCTTCTTCAAGAAGAAATGACTCTCACTGATCTGCAAAGAGCCAGCATCAATTCCAATCAGAATAAAGTTGGTGTTGATGTTGGTGGTTCTGACTGGTTGGGTGGGGGCAAAGGGAGTGCGTGTTTTACTTTGAAAAAGCAGAAGTGGACATTTTATACTTCCCAGGAAGCAAACAAATGAAAGAAAACTTTCATTTTTCTCCATTCCCGATTCACTGCAAATTAATACCAATGAATACAAATTCAGCACTTTTTCTTGTCTTTCCTGCTATGTGATAAGAAGAGACATGTCTCTTGTATATTTAATGCTGATGACTTAGTGCTTGTTTCTGCTGGTTAGGAACCTTCAAATCTTTCTGGATACCCAATTTAGACTTTGGGTTGCCAATCATTAAGGAAGGAAACTAGGTATAGAAATTTCCACCATATTTTTGGTTTTATACCACATTTTGCAAGCTGATTGCCATTTATTAAGTAGTATTTTTTCTTCCCTTGTAACTCCCTTCTCAATTTCTCAATTTCTTCAAAAGTGAAAAATGATTCTAATGAATTGATCGCTAAAAAATTTGCATCCAAAATCAAGTGGCTTTAGAAGATTGAATGGTTTTATGAAGCAAGTTTATTCTTTACATATCAAGCACATTTCCTTGTAGGTGTGTTGAAACTGCAGGACTTATCCAGAGGTAGTGCTACAGTTTAGACGTTTTATGCTAAGTTGAGGTTGCAGTATACCAGCAGTAAAAATGTTTTTATCTCTTGAAATTGGATGCCTCAGAGCCCAAAACAGAGGCAGCATTCACCAAGGAGAAAGGGGATACAAATATCGATTATACATCCTTTCAGTGTAAAGGCGTGATCTACACATGTATCTGTATTTCATAGGGAGCCAACCTAAGGAATGAAACCATTGTGGAACCCCTTTGCTGTATTAGTAGCGGTAGTCTATTTATACTAGATGTGGTGTTCATATATGAAGTTGGTATATAACCCATGATGTCTGATGACAGACATTGAATTGATTTTGTGCAGTCTTGGAACACACATTTTATTTTCATCACTATTTCTGATATTTGCTAGTCAATGATTACTTAGCATCTAAGAATTGTGAAAGTATGCATTTGCCTTGCCTGTAGAATTTTAAAAATAAACTTGGATATTAATTTAAGACTATTAGTTTGACAAATTAGATTTAATCTTTCTAAATCTCTTTAGAATAATATGATTTTGTGGTTGAATACAATGTATGATAATAAAAATATGCTATTCTTCATATTTTTCTTTATACTGGTCATGGCATCTTGAATCTTTCTGCATCTCAGTTCCTTGATCTACTAACATGAATTCATAGTAAACATTTATTCTTTGCTTTTAAGACTTAATTATTTGAAGGGAAGAATTAAAGAGAAGGAGACACACACACACACACACACACACACACACACACACAGATTGAGAGAGAAATCACTTATCTGCTGATCCACTTCCCAAGCGCTTGCAATAATTAAGGTTTGGCTGGCCCAAAGCTGCGAACCATGAGGATCTACAGGGCCTCCCACATTCATGCAGGATTCCAACCACTTGTGTTGTCTTTTACTGCTTTCTCAGGCCATCAGCTGGGCATTAGATCAGAAATAGCACAGCTAAGACATGAAGCAGTGTCCATGTCGGATGTTAGTGGTGCAGAACATGGCTTAACCCACTACACTGCAATGCTGGCCCATATTTATTATTTTCTATACTGAGTATCTATTTTCTCCCTTTGATGTTGCTGGCGCACTTTTTTAGAAGGTTTCCTGAATTCTCAAATATGTTGTTTGGGTAAAAATCATTTGTAACATTAGCTTGAGATGAGGTAAGATAACTTGAAACAAATTAGCCCATTCTGGCAATAGAAAATACTTGGGCCAAAGAAATCTGATGAGACATCACCTCATGCGTATGAGATGTTTCTGTTATTATTTGTGGAAGCCACAGAAAGTGAGAAACACCAGTCCACTAAACACAGAGGTAAAGATGAACAACCTAGACAATTAGAATAACAAGGCCACATTGCTGAGTGTGAAGGCCAGAATAACAATAAAAACACCATGTGAAAAAATTTAGAACATAGAGAATCACAGAAATTATACCCGAAATCCTGAATGCGCTGAGTCAAAGCTGCTCAGGCAGTTTACAGCGTGGCCAGATGAAGAAGGGCAAGGCGGGCGGAGCCTGGAAATCTTGAGTGCACAGACTGTTGGCTCACAAGACCAAGGTCACGGTAGACAAGTCTGGGATCAAAGTTGGAGTCTGCAAGTGCTGATTCACGGTTGGATAACTGCTCAAGACCACTCATCCGTAGGTTTTCAGGATATTCTCGAGACAGTCATGTACTGACTTCTGTATTCGGGTCATGTTGCGGTTTTCTGATCATCAAACATTAGCTAGTTAATGTGAACATGCAGTGTGGTTATATAAGTTTGTGCCACATCAGTTTCTGTTATTTGACTCCCTGAGCATTTCAATATCGAGTTGACGCAGGAAGCTAGTTGGATTATGTCTCTTTATTAGCCAGAGAAGGGACTTCTCTGTCTGCCCAGTTCTATAATCTTGTTCTTGTGTCTGTCCTTCTTAATTGCATGCCACCTTTCTCTCTAACCCTGTTCATGCTGTACAGATCATGCTAAAACTCACCTCTGGACTTCCTATTCACATTAATTATGTTATTTATTCCTCATTTATTTGTAGTTCCTTCTAAAATAAAACAACATGACAGGTTGTTTTAAGAACAACAACAAGAAGGTTTGAGGCTAATATTAAAAAGTTACTTTATATTAAATAGTTTATATTACTATTTACAACTAAATAGCTATAACTTTAATTTTAGAGAATCCCTGTATAATTATAGTGTCAAAGGAAACAAATGGGACAGAGAATGCAGGCTCATTAATAGCTCAGATATTTATGAAATAAAGTTTGAGAATCATGTACTGTATAGAACAATTTGAGTTCACACAAACATAACTTTTGAAGTTTGATAATTTTAGAATTAGAGATCACATCTTGCAAAATGTCTTAAATGAAGCTATTTAAAATAAGCAAATTTGTGTGACTAGAATTAAAAAAATATATATTTTATAGTATTCTGTAACTGTCAGGATAAATTTTACCAAACTGAAAAGTGAGGGAAAGAAGAGTATTATTGATAGACCCAGTTCTTCACTTGCAAACACTTTAAGCACAAATGTGACAACATTTTCAAGTTATTGCCTAAATTAAAATTAGTACCGTCATTCATATGTTACATACTGAAAATAGAGCTTTTTATTAATCATTTCCTGATTTTTTTGTAATTTATATATAATAAGCATAAAAGTGAGGATATGAATTCATTAAATTGTATTTCAAGGAAAATGTTATCTTTAGAAATGAAATGTATACACATTAGATTTGCTTGATTAAGTGAGTGAGACACATCACATTATTGAGTCTTCATCAATTGGTCCAAATGAATGAATGATGGAAGTAAAATATGACAGTTGTTGGAAGTAAAAACAAAATTTAAAATGATGGTTGATGAAAGGGCTTTTTAAATGTATAATCTTTCCCTATATTTTATATCAGCATTTAAAAATTATTTTATTTACATAAGTTATACAAGTTTCACTTATCTTAAAAAGATTTAGGAGCATAACTTTTTCATATGTTACATAGAAAAAGCTGTCAGTTTCCATCAGGCATTTTGACATTACAGTAATGATGTTTCCCACTGTTGAATGGCTAGTAAATAACATAGTAATGAATGAATATGTTTTTGTCTAGAAACAAGAAAATGTAACTTTCAAAATTAAGTCATTTGATACAAGACTAGAATCAAAAAGCAATGCAGAAATGCTTTGTCAATCTTGCAATTTGTACAGTCACTTCATAATTGATGTGTTCATAACACAGAGTTCACAAACACGTACATAATCTGTGTCTGTCTAATTATTCTTGTTGTTAAGAATTTTCTGGGACCATGAAGCTAGACATTGAAAATACTAGTTGAGAATTATTTCTTTGGATCTCCTGCTTTAACTTACATTTTTTCCCGTTCCCATCAACGACAATTTCAAAATTAGCATGAAGCTTTTCTTTATTATTTATTATTTTTAATTCATTAATTACATTGTATTATGTGACACAGTTTCATAGGTACTTGGGTTCTCCCCACCCCTCCCCAAAACCTCCCACCATGGTGGATTCCTCCACCTTGTTGCATAACCACAGCTCAAGTTCAGTTGAGATTCCCCCATTGCAAGCATATACCAAACATAGAGTCCAGCATCTTATTGTCCAGTCAAGTTCAACGGCTTCTTAGGTATACCCTCTCTGGTCTGAAGACAGAGCCAGCAGAGTATCATCCCAGTCAATTGAAAGCTCCAACATACCATCAGCACAAATTTACATCATTATGGAATTAATTGACATAGTAATGAGTAACCAATATGTTAAAAGTAAATGCGAGTTCCCAGCCACCTTCTGTGACCACCTCACTTACATTTCAATTTTAGTTTGTACACAACATATAACATTCATAACATAACATGTTATACATAACATCATATCATCTTAAATTAAGGCAAACATGTGGTATTTAACCTTTTGGGATTGGCTCATTTCCCTTAGCATTATGGTTTCCAGTTTGGCCCATTTGGCCACAAAGAACTGCATTTTGTTTTTTTAAATAGCTGAGTAGTATTCCATGGAGTAGATGAACCATAGCTTTTTTATCCACTCCTCTGTTGATGGCCATTTTGGTTGCTTCCATGTTTTCGCAATTACTGATTGTGCTGCTATGAACATAGGAGTGCATGTTGGTTTCTCATAAAACAAGTGTTCTGGATATATTCCTAGGAGTGCTATTGCTGGATCATACGGTATGTTGAATTTGAGTTGTTTGAATGTTCTCCATACTGATTTCCATAGAGGCTGTACCAGCCTGCAGCCCCACCAGCAGTGGAGTAGGGATCCCTTTTCTCCGCAACCTCGCCAACAAGTGTTGTTGGTGCTTTTATTCATGTGGGCCAGTCTTACTGGCGTTAGGTGGTACCTCATTGATGTTTTAATTTGGATTTCCCTTATTGCCAGGGAACTTGAGCATTTTTTCATATGTTTATTTGCCATTTGGGTTTGTTCCTTTGTGAAGTGTTTGCCCATTTCCCGTGCCCATTTCTTGAGTGGCTTGTTTGTTTTGACATTTTGGTTGTTTTGTAGCTCTTTGTATATTCTGGATATTAGCCCTCTATCACCTATGTCATGTGCGAAGATCTTCTCCCTTTCTGTGGGCTGCTTTTTTACTTTGTTGATTGTTTCTCTAGCTGTACAGAAGCTTCTTAGTTTGATGAGGTCCCAATTGTTTATTTTGGTCTCGATTTCTACTGTTTTTGGAGTCTTTTTTAGGAAGTGAGGGCCTACCCCTAAGTGTTGCAGTGTGTTTCCAACATTTTCTTCCAAAAGCTTGAAGGTTTCTGGGTGTAGGTTTAGATCTGTTGTCCATTTAGATCTGATCTTAGTGTATGGTGAGAGATGTGGATCTATCTTTTTGTTTCTGCAGGCTATTAACCAGTTGTCCCAACAGCATTTATTGAACAGACCTTCCCATTTGCCTGGATTGTCGTTTGTCTTTTTGTCAAAGATTATTTGGCTGTACCTGTTTGGGTTCCCTTCTGGTGTTTCTATTCTGCTCCATTGATCTTCCTCTCTATCTTTGCCTTAATATTATTAAGAGGTATATTGTGTCTCTGAAAAAGCTGTTAATCCTAAAAGTTGATACAAATGGCAGAACACTTAAAAACATTTTTTAACATAAATTTGAAGGTATGAGGCTTCTAAAATAAGCAAAACAAAACAAAAAACCAAAACCAAAAACAAAAAATCAAGGAAGGGAGGCAGGAAGAAAGGAAGGGAGGAAGGAAGAAAGAGAGGAAGGAAGACCAAATGAAAGAAATAAGAAAGGAAGGAAGAAAGGAAATAATGAGAACGGAAGGAAGAAATCCTTATCTTGAAGTCTTAACAAAATAATAGATGTGTTTTGAAACTAGGACGGCTATAGATCTGATCATTTAAATTAAGATTAGATTGTATAGGAGTGATACCTTTTAATTCAATATAATTCCTGTCCTATAGGAAGGGAAATGTTTGCATAGTAAAAGACATAGTAAAGGTATGAAGAGACTTAGTGAAAAAACAAATAAGTTACGGAAATAGGAATGGTTCAGACTGTTTCCTCGCTATCCGCAGTAGATGCTAATCCTGAGGAAACCTTGATTTTGTGTGTACAACCTCTGTAATTGTGAAACAAGATGTTTCTATTACGGAAAGCAGTGAATTTGTGATTCTTTGTTCTAGAAGCTTTAATAAATATCTAGCAATTACCGCAAAATAAACCTTCAAGAAAGGAGTTTACCAAAAGTCTTCTCCTCACTTGTGGAAAACACTGAATTAAGAAGATGCAGAAATGCTTTTTTAATATTGTACCTCCTAGGAAGGAATCCAAGGAAAATGGTAAAAATGAAAAAAAAAGATCTTCAAAGATATTTGTTTTTTCAATACCTAATGATTTATTCTTAGGATTTCTTTTCAATAATATTACTCCTAGTAGTCCAGATCATTCTACTACAGGATTAGATGTCATTTCATTCCACTCCAATTTTACCCTTTTTTTTTCAGCATCGCTGTACAGACAATTGAAATTCTTCCTTTTATGATTTGATTTACTTTGGAAGAAAGAGTTAATAGCCTGTAGTGAAGTGTAGGTGAAAGTTATAAACTATTCGCAGTCCAGTGAGAAAGTGGATACTAAGAGCAGGGTGACCTAAGGTGGAACCTTAGAGAGGCTTGGAGCAGGGCACTTGAGGACAGGCCTGGGGGCCTGGTGCACTGGTGAGCCTCAGACTCTCTGACCCAGCAGGAGTAAACAAAGGAGTGTCCTGGGAACTCATTGCTCAACTCAACAAATAGGATTAGAGAATCGCTTCAGGGCCTGCTTCTAGGAGGTAACAGATAAGGAATACTTGGAACTGAAATTGCTACACTTACATTTCTTCTGTTACAGTAAAATATAAAAGTGACACAAATAAATGTCTGAAGTACCAATGCATCCTCCAAGTGGGCAGGTGGTAACAGTTAAGGCTGATGATCTTCAGGGTAATCCTGTTTTCAGATTTCTGTAACCTTTGCTTGCTTGTTTTGCAACAATCTCAAACTTGTCTCAGATACTGAGGGTTTTCCTCTGACACTTGCCCTCAGTTATTGAGTAGTTATTTGAACAATACCTTTTCTTGTTCTTCTACTGAGAATATAACTTTTCTACTTAACAAGTGGTTTTCTGAACTTCTGCAGAATTGTTATGTCAAAAATGCAATATTAGTTTGATTTGGAGAAGGTCACTGAGACACTGGAAATACAATAGCACCATTTGAGCAGGTTTCTGAACTTACTGCTAGACCCTGCTTAGCTCTCAGTCATCAGTAATGGCTGATGAAAAGGAGAAGACTGACATAATTTGGCTTTGATAAAACTCAATTTTTCTGCTTCTTGAATTACTGTTCCATTTTCCTTCTTGAGAATAATATCTTGCTCTCAGTTGGTGACATGCCAATACTGTTAACTTTGGTACTTGCTGACTAGGGCTTATTGAGAATAGGACACCACCCAGGGACAGTGCATTGGAAATGACATGTTGAAAATGATGGAATGGCAGGCAATGACATTGCTACACTGTAGCAAACACTATGGAGACATTCTTCCAATTATATACAGGTCTTCAACATGATTTATTTTAAAAATCACCCTTGAATATCTAGTCCAGTACCCATTTCTGGGTTCACTGCTTTTTCTGCGAGATCTTGAACTTGACTTAAACCTAACTATGTTGTTAATTTCAATATATTTATAGTTGTATTGCTGCTTTGCTTAGAGTGTGGAATAGGTTCTCAATTGCTTTGTCCTCTAGCTGTTGGCAATGTAGTTTTGATGCTGCCAAATGCGTCCTTGGGTTCCCATATATAGCTTGAAGTTGATAGCTAATCATTTTCAATTTTGCATTGTCTCTTTCCAAAGAATCAGCTGTCTTTAACAATAATTATTCTTCTCCATTATCCTTATTACTAATTTATCAATATGCTCCATATTTCTCAGATGTCTTCTTTACAAAATGGCCATTATATTTCCTACTATAAATAAACTTTCTATTTCACCAGCGGTAAAGTTTATCATTGCACAACCAACTTGTGGCTGTGGCTAAGTTTTGCCAAAAGATTTTGTAGGGTAAATTTTGTCAGCTGGAAAGTGACTCCCAAGGATTCCAGTCTCTTAGAATGTATGTGTTGGTATCATCCCCACCTTTCAATAGATGTCATTTATGTGATTCTATTCTGGGGTTGCCACTTTTCTCTTGCTTGCAATTAATCATGTCTTCTCTTGCTTGCTCTCATGTTAACTACTTGTCATGAAATATTTTATACAGAAGCCCAAATGGATTAGAAGATGGGAAATATTCCAGACAAGAGATTATAAGGAGCTAAAGCCTTAGTCCAATAGGCCACAATGAATTTAATCCTGCCAAAAACCATATGAAGGAGATGGACAGCAGGTCCTTTTCAACTGCTATGAGATGATTGTAGCCTTCTAAGAGACTCCTAGACTGAGCACTCAAGCTGGCACACAAATTTTTGAATCACAGAGTCTCTTAGTTCATAAAAATTGTTGCAAGTCACAAAATACAGTGTTGATCAGTTGTACAATATTTGTCTAGTATTCTAGTCCATTGGGGTTAACTGTGACCAGTTGCCAAGATTGTCCCCAATGATCTCTGTCTCCATTTACACTCTTGGTTGTTCTCTTGCTGTATTTTTGCAGGTTTACTCTCTGAGAGCCATAACATACGGTGGAAGTGATGGACGTGTCACTTGTAAACTTAGATTGCCAAAACTGTGTGGCTTCATCTTGAATTTTGATTTTCTCTCACTTTCTGTCTTCATGGAGTACTTGTTCTAGGGTAAGCCAGATGTTTCATGAGGCAGTTTTGTGAAAGGTTCATGAAATGAAAAATGGAATTCTCAGACTCACAGTCAATGAGAAGCAAAGGGCTGCTCGTAATCAGACGAGAAAGACTAAATAAATGATGTAGCCTGAGTCTTGAGGTGAACGAAACTTGGCCTGAGAACTTGACTGAGAAGTTCTGAGACACTTTAATCCAGAAACACATAGCTAAGATGTTTCTGGATTCCTGACTCTCAGAAAGTGTCTGAAATAATGAATATATCATAAGCAGTCAAGTGTGGAAGTGTGGGAATTTTGCAAGTTTCTATTGATAACTAATATATTGGTCTATTACAAATCACCAGATACAATTTTTATTAAAGATTTATTTATTTTCATTAGAAAGGCAGATTTATAGAGAAGAAGAGACAGAAAAATCTTCCATCCTCTTGTTTACTCCCCAAATGGCTACATATTTGGAACTGAGCTGATCTGAAGCCAGGAGCCAGCAACCTCTTCTAGGTCTCCAAGTGGGTACAGAGACCCAAGGCTTCGGGTCATTCTCCAGTAGCTTCACAGGTTACAAGCAGAAAGCTGGATGGGAAATGGGGCAGCCAGAAAACAAACCAGCACCCATAAGGGATGCACTGGGAGGTAGAGAATTAGCTAGATGAGCCAACGCACTGGCCCCACCAAATTCATTTGTAACCTTTTCTTGTTTCAGCCCCTCCTAAGCAAGTCCTTTCTTAGAGATCAGATTGAAAAAAGGCTTGTTAGAGCCTTTTCTCACTGTCTAAACTGGGACACTCCTTTTTTCCCCAATATTTTAAAAACTAAATTGAATAGCAGTTACTAAATTGGACATCCTTGTGTGGTTCCAGGTCTCAGTGGGAAAGCTTCCAGGCTTCCACCATTAGGTGTGATGCTTACATTTTGTTTCTCTATTGTGTTGTAGAATGTTCTCTCTATGCCTATCTTGCTAGAGTTTTTAGCATGATGTGGTGTTGGATTTTATCAAATGCCTTCTTTGCACCTATTGAGATGATCATGTGGTTTTTATTCTTCATTTTGTTGATGTGGTGTATTACGCATGCTGATTTGTGTATGTCAAACCATCCATGCATGCTACAGAGTAGTCCCACATGGTTTGGGTGAATTGTGCATCTGATGCATGGTTGGATTCTGTTGGTTAGCATGTTGATGAGGAGTTCTATATATGTATTCCTCAAGGATATAGTTGTGTGGTTCTCTTTTATGTCATATCTATCTGGCTTTGCTTTCATCAAAAGAGTTTGAAAGAATTGTTTCCCTTTCTGCTATTTTGAATAGCTTATGGAGGATTGGGTAAGTTCTTGAAATGTTTGGTAGAATTCAGCAGAAAAGCCATCCAGTCCTAGATTTTCTTTGTTGGGAGGTAGTTTAATTTTTGACTCAATCTCTATGCTGGTTATAGGTCTATTTAGATTTTTAATTACTTCATGATTCAGTTTTGGGGTTAGCGTGTCTGTGCCCCCAAATCTGTTAATTTCTTCTAGGTCTTCCAACTTGTTAGAGCATAGTTGCCTGCAGTAGCTCCTGATTATTCTCTGTGTGTCTGAGGTATCCATTTTCAGCTGTGATTCTTTTGATTTGTCTTTTCCTTCATTTTTAATTAATTGATCTAGTGGGGTATCTATTGTGCAGATTTTCCTCAAAAAGCAGCTCTTTGAGTCATTGATCTTATGTGTTGTTCTTTTTGTTTTTATTTCCTTCCTTATTTTGATTAGAAGATTAGAGTTTTACTTATTATTAAGTGCTCTCATATACACACATACACAAATACACACATATATGTATGTGTGTGTGTATCTAAAAGAAACAAAAATTTGAAGAACAAAAATGGAATAAGAAGAAAACAATATGTTATTTTAAAAATTTGGTTAACTTTACTTTCTTGATCATGCAAAAACTATTTCTCCTTCATATAATACGGACATATAAGCTTACACTCATTTTAATTAATTGGATTACTTTGCCATTTGGCATTCCTGTAATAGAGGAAACTCATGACAGTTTTTATACAGTTGTTTTTCATACTATGATTTTCTTTTCAGCATAGTGTTAAATATACAGTTGGAGGGTTTCTAGTAAATTTTTGTTGACTCAATTTCTGTCTGACTGGTGCAATTGTTTGGGGATGACAAGTTGTATATCTTTTGAAATGAATGCACAATTCTTCATGAGATGCATTTTCAAGAATATTTTGACCCTTTCATCAAGCACAGATTTCAAATTTTGGACACAAAAACTCTTCTTCCAATTTTATTTTTGCATTTTTGATGTACCCTCATTAAAGTTGAAAGTGCTTCATATATAGTAAATTAAGATTGTCTTAGCTTTATTCCACAGTTGGATAAGGATGAATGAGAAAACAGCTAATCCATTGCAGATATGAAATGCAGAATGTATATAAAATTATTTTAAGCATGAGTAAATTTATTTCAAGATTTAGGATGATATTGTCATATGAATCTTAACAATACTTCATTTTGAGATATTACATCTCAAAATGAACACTGCCAAATGATATTATTTTTAATTGTCGGCATTTGTTTCATTCATTTCTTGTTAGTTTCTTTTTTGTTAAAATGACACACTTAGCAAAAGATAGGAAAAGCCAAATACTTGCAAAGATTGGCATTACATTTAATGGATGATTTCTTTTGAAATGGAAAGTCAAGAAATAATTCAGGTGAAACAGAATGGGCTCTTCCTCCCAATTTAGATGCTCACATGCACCTAGCTAATGTACACACACATTCGGAAAGTAAAACACGTTGATTATTCATGGTATATCTTTGTTTACAATATTGATCCAGAAATATTGGCAGCATGATTTTTCTCATGACAAAGACCATTTATTTGGCTTAGTTTCATAGATTATCTGCTGCTGGCTACAAACTGTGAAGCACCTGAGGCCTCATGAAAAGGAAAATGGGAATGTTTTTCTTCTTTTTATCCCAACATTTCATAAAGACCAAAATATTTTTTTCTACTGATAGCATCTGTTGCTAGCCTCTCCCTTTTTCTTACAGGTCAAATAAGAAGATAATATACATCAAACAAAATAGAACTCACCCTCATGTGGGAACCTTTGTGAGGTTCGATATCTTTGGTTTGCCAACCAAATCAGCTTTGATATTCACCCTCCAGAGCAAGGAGATGCAGTTCGAAGTTTGTTTCCGGGCTTATGTTCCATGATGTTCATTCTTGCCAATGAGTTGCACCGAAAGCCAGCTGGCAATACTCGGCCTAGAATATGGCCTTAATTCTCAAAGGATAATAAAAATGGGGGGGTGGTGGAAAGAAGGATATTTGGGCTATGCAAGCCAGATAGTGTGTAGAAAGAGTTTCTACTTTCATTTGGAAAATGCATGTAGCAGGCAAAAAGACAACATATTCTTATGTAATTGTTAAAAGCAACCAAACTTTTTTTTCTATGCTAAGTTTTTATTTTATAAAGCTGTTTTATGAAAAAGCAGCATGCAGCAGCTAATTAATCTTCCTACATGTTCTATATGCAACAACATGGATGAATCACACAATGATACAGTGAAGAATGGGGTGAACACGCACAGAGCAACATAGACGCTATATCAACTTCTAGGAAGCTAAAGTAGAGAAAAATACAGGTTTAATACTTTGAAATGCATACTTCAGTGGCGAAACTACAAGGAAAACAGGCAATTGCTATAAACACCAGTTTATTTCTGCCTGAGTCCTTCCTGTACACATATACACATAAACATATATACCTAGATATACATATATATATACATATTAAGTTATATACAATATTGCTTCTAAGAAATCTATTGAGAAGGGAGTGGCAGACAGTTATTATGTCAGTAGAGCTTGTAAAAATTAAAATTAATTGATTTCCAATGTAATTTATGCAATTAAAAATTTTAACTATTCATGGTGTATTGTCATTTTTTCATGTGTGAAGTTTTGTACGTGATAACACTGTCAGAAAACATGGTTGTTATCACTCATTTACTGAGAAAATGACACCAAAAAATTCAGTACAATTTCATATTTGTTGCCTCCAATAAAACTGTTGAACTGTATTGCAACAGACTCAGACCATTCTGAATTTCCTGTCTCCCTCTGCACCACCATAATATACATTCTACATATTCAAACAGCGTTGTTAGTAACTCAGGATCTCCTTCAAAATATTGCTAAGAACCCATCACAAAACTCCCTTTTTACATTCTTAAATTCCTTGCTGTTATCTAATTAGAAAAACTTATCGTTGTGTGTGCATGTGACCATTATGATCTCTCCTAGTATCCTTGCCTTCGTGTCCTTAGTTTCTTGCTGTGAGCTCTGCCGTTTGCACTGTTGTTTGAAATTTCACCTCTGCTATAACCTGGATAAATGCAGACATGAGCAAAGGATCAAATCCAGTGGCCAGATGGCGGGTATCTTAATCCATTAATTAAAGATTGTTAAACTATATTTCAAAAAAGTTTTTTTCTTATTTATGTAAATGGTTAGTGCCTAAAATTAGAAAAAATACCCAACATAATATTATTCAGTAAAGCATTGAAATATAAATCAGTAAATTAAAACATCCAGAAGTACCTATGAATATAATTCAGAACTCCAGAATCAGGTGGACTGTAGCCTGCATGTTATCAGAAAATGCCAGCCCACCACATAGAGCTTTTAATTATCAGAGCTAAGCATTATATAAGGTAAATATCTTTGTTTTAGAAATGAAAACTCTGAGACAAGAATAATCAGGCAATTCAGCCAAGATTGTCTTGGCTGATAATCAGATAATTTTCAGCCAAGAAATGTTTCCAGCAGAATTTTAAAGCAGTCATTTTTACACAAATCCTGAATTTAAATAATCTAGCATCCAACTACCCAGATCTGTGGGCACCATATTCAAGATTTTTTAAAACCAGTCATTCTCAAATGATTTCTCTGAGCATGAGACTCAGATTCAGCAGCATTTGCTGGTCATTATGCCTCTCTTTGAGGAAAAGACACAATTTTGGTCAAAGAACATATGGAGGGGCCAACTTGTGTAATACGGCCTATAAGCTGCTGCCTGCAGCACCAGCATACTCCATGAGGGCACCCATTTGAGTCTTGGCTGTTTGAATTTGTATCCAGCCCTGCTGGTAATGCATGTAGGAAAAGCTTCAGAAGATGGTCCAAGTGCTTGGGCCCTGGCCACCTACATGGAATGCCTGGATGTAGTTATGGGATCCAGACTTGGGCCTGGCAAAGCCCCAGTTGCTGGACCCTTTGGAATATAAACAAGTGGGTGGACATCTGTGTGTGTGTGTCTTCCATTCTCTGTAGTTATGCATTTCAAAAGAATATTGAATAGTAAAAACACATGTGATAATTAAAAAACCATATAGGGTAGGAATGGATAGAGAGGGTGCTGCTAGTCCTGCTGTTCTCCAGTGAAGGTTTCTGAGTTTCTAAGGCAGACCATCATGTCTATTCTATCTAGTGCACTGTTACTCTTCTCTTGTTTTGTAGAGATGAGAAGTTTCCCATTTGCATGATGTGGATTTCTGTCCTTTATGTGAAAATGTCTTGACCAACACTGCAGCTATACAGACCTGACCTGATCTTATCTGTCGCTATTTGAATTGAGAACACATATTCTCTTTCTTGTAAAAATTCACTGATTCTTCTTTTTGAATGATTTGAATGTCTCTCAGTGATCAGTTGAATTCCAGGAATTTTTTTTTAAATTTAGGCATTTGCGCTTTTCTGCCAAATTTTATTTACTTACATTAATCTTTATGGAAAAACCAATCATATCTTTTTGAACTTGAATGTTATTTGCTGCTGAAAGTTCAAGAGGAGAACTTATCACGAGATACGAAGTGATTTTCTTCCAAATCAAGATAACTGAATTATGAAGTAGATTTCATAGGAGGTTCATTTGACTCTACAGTGTTTCATCTAAACCCTATCACCTGTAGGGAATGAGTGGATTGAAGATGCTGTTAAAGATTGAGGTTGTTTATAAAGACAAAGATGCAAGACCTAATTTGACTGTAATCCATCTTGTATCCAGGAATAAACATGATCACCAACCCTTTAGCAGTGTTATGATACATTCAAGATTCTGTGGTTCAAATCAATTTGCTACCAATTAAAGTATCCTAGAAATTCACAGAGCCAGTATGGAAATGTGATACACAGCATGAACCTTTCAGAAAAATAATGAATATGTACTCTGAAAGGCTAAGTATTTCAAAGTGTGCCTGTTCCTTCTGCCTGGAAGGCTCTGCTTCTTTCCCTCTGCCCTGTTAATGACTAAGTACACTCTTATGTAAGACGCATAAAATTCAGTTAGATTGTATGTGTCTTGCACAGGGAGCCTCTTGAAGACAGACAATATCTTCCAGCTCTTCTGGTACTTAGCAGATAGTGACTCTCAGAAAATGCTTGGTGGATAAAATACACAGGGTAAGAATCAACCCCTTAAGAATTCATGGCACGTGACATCCCTCCACTCTCTTGGGTTCATGTTCAATAGGAAATCTTTCTTCTTCAGTAAATCTAAGTTTATGAAAAAAACTGCAAATAACAATGAAAAAATAATGCTCTTATCTCACAGATATGAAAAATAATATTTTACAGTATGAAAATGCTTTTTCTATTGTGACTTTTTATTAAACTTCAAACTCCCTTTGTTCTTAATCACAAAAAATTCATATTAACCCTTTAAAAATACCACTGTTAAGTTGTAACCACAGTATTTCGACTATATGCTTATTAGTTACTCTTTCTTTCCAAATATTTTTTGTCTTATTTTATATATATTTATATATGTGTATATATATATAAGTATACATGCATGATAATTACATGTAACCTATATTATCTAGGCCACATTTTTGAGAAGACGTGTTACTGCTATTCTTTATGCTCCCCTCATTTTATTTTTAGCACCATTAAATTTTGCTACTCTGCTACACTTAGAACTTGGGATTTTCCTCTGTTGCCCACAGGATGGCATTAGAGTTCTCTTCATAAATTCAAAGTTTATTGCTTTTCTCTGACAGTTATGCATCAGACACTTAAAGTAGAAAGTTTCAGCTCAGAAGAGTTGAAGTTTCATAGCACCTTTATTATGGCTGGTCCCCATATCTTCATTTTGAAGTTAATTCTGAGCATAGTTACATGGGTGAATAATCAGTGCAGCACTAAGATGAAAAAAAAACAAACTTGGCCTGAGCATGCTGGAATAAATGTGAGTCTTCAAGCACATACTAAATGTACAGAAAGGGAAATATAGTTTTCTGATGGCAGAAGTAACAGTGGCTGTCTGGATGATTGGATTCTAAAGAGAGCATATAAATTCAGCTACAGACAGTTGGCAAGAGTAATTGCATAAGTCACATGAAGCAACTTCGCATCAAAGAAAGTCAATATCTTACATTGCTGGAATCAAGTTCTACTTACTAAAAGGCAATATCCTATTTCTTCAGCATGCAAGGGCTCTACAAGCCTCCACTAAATGGACCCTTATTTTCTCATAGCAATTGAAAGAAAATCCAATTTTAATTCTCAGCGTTTATTCTAGAGTGCCAGAAATAAGAGCAAAGAAACTCTTTTGCCAAATTTTAACCAGGAACAAATTCTAAATGTGTAGATGTTATAGTCAAATCAAATCCACGTCCATGTATTAAAGCAACTACTTTTTTTTTTTTCAGAAAGCCTATAGATAATTAAGAAAACTCTCCATTAAGGGCCTGTTAAAATCAAATGAAGTTATATTGAGATACTTGTCCATTTGTATAAATGATTTGGGTTAAGCATCTTAATCCACCCGTGTCTACTTTCTCTCTTTTGTTTTTGCTTTCATTAGGTGAACATATAATTTCTGAGTATTTCTGTTTCCGTTAATTTTAATATTTCAATATTTTAACTTAAATCTAGGTTGTTTCTTTGAAAACTAGAATTACTTTTCTCATGGATATAATAATTATTCAAGTATTATTTGTACTAATTGAGCAATAAGCACTAATATATTTAATAAGAACAACTAAAACTTAATCATTTGAAAAGGTAGAACAATTAGAAATGTTTTATTTTATGCATAACAGGAATAGAAAAATGCAACTTCGACATTGACAAACACATATGTGCTTTTTTATTTTACATTTTTTGTGCTCACAGCGTAAAAGTGAGAATGTTGCTTAAAAGTGATATACATGCTAGTTGTAAAATATAGTATGTATCTTCCATTACACAGAATGGCATCAGAGTCTCCTGATAAACTTCAAGCTAAAAATCTTTCCACTGTATCATATACTAATATTCTCAACTGTCTTTGGATGTTGGAGCTAAAATATTCCAGAGTAATGTAGCATAATTGTATTTTCTATGATTTTTTTTGTTAATAAACATCTCATTTCTTTATATTCACATATTTAGTTTGAGAAGTTTTACATTGCTAAATAGTATCTTCTTGCCAATATTCTTGTTTTGTCACTCACTACAGATTGTGTGTAAATTTTATGAATAATCATCTCAATCTAGAGAAGACTACTTACCATTGATTGGTGTGGGCATCTATACATTACATCCTCTCCATTTGGGGCTGTGATAATAAGGAATAATAAGGATAATAATAATAATAAGGATAATAATAAGGATAATAATAAGGATAATAATAAGGATA
Organism: Ochotona princeps; assembly: GCF_030435755.1. Taxonomy (NCBI): domain Eukaryota; kingdom Metazoa; phylum Chordata; class Mammalia; order Lagomorpha; family Ochotonidae; genus Ochotona; species Ochotona princeps. The sequence continues at coordinate 49,412,561 of NC_080845.1, forward strand.
ATAAGAAATAATAGCAGTCTGGTCATGCAATATAGGAAACAGCTTTTATTTTTCTGTTAAGAAGATGATTCATGACAATTCTATTTAAAAAAAAATAATACTTTCACCTGGCTGTGGTACCCATCGGTGAGAGCCAGTATGGGAATGGGCTTGTTGGTTCCAAGTGCTAGAACTTGGGCTGGGCCATGACAGACTGAGACGTAGAATCCTCTGTTACTTGCCAGATGTATGCTGGGGAGCTGTCTTGGTAGATTGCCACACGCTCTGGTGAGTGTGAGAACCTGGGCATACTAGGCTGTATCTGGCTGCGACACAGTGGGGGACGATCTTGGTGTTAGCTTGCTGGGCCAGTCCATGTCATCTGCTACTATATGTGAGATCTAGGATGGGGTGTGACCTGCCAGGTCAAATGATGGCTGAATCTGGGGCAGCTCATGCTGGATATGCTATAGCACCCATCTGTGAGAGCTTGTATGGGTTGGGGCATGCCAGGTTACAGAATCTGCTGATGAGTGCTGAGACTGGGAAGAACATGCCCTGCAGGGTCAAAGTACCTGCTAGCATGTGCAAGATCCAGAACTAGCAGCAAGCCTGGTAGGACACTGGGGACTCCCCTACCAGTGTGCAGCTCCCACTGATGAGCATGACAGTAAGGATTTGGGCAGGTCAGGCGGGGCATGGTTGAACAGCTGTCTACCTATGTGGGCTGGACTTGGATGAAGGTTTGGCTCACCTGAGCTCTAGCTTTTCACAGGAATCAAAATGAATATGAGACAGGCCATGTTGGGCTGCAGCACACATCAGTTCAGATGAGGGCCATGGCTAGTGGTGATCCAGGCTGGGCTAGGCTGTTTCACCCGCTACCTAGTGCCACAATTAGGCATGCACCATGCTGGGCTGGGCCTCAGCATCTGGCAGCATGCTCAAGATTGAGATCTAGCACTGTACCTGGTAAAGGAACTTTGGTGACTATTGTGCTAAGCCACTGCTTCTACTGTTGCATTTAAGAGCTGGGACTTGGTATGGGCTGCGCTGGGCAGGGCTGCAGCACCTGTTGCTGTGTATGGGCTGAGTCTGGGAGGCAGTGCTGGTTGAATTAAATCGCAGTATCTGTGAGTATGCTAGAGGCTAGAGGGGTTGCAGGACTGGCAGAACTAGGCTATAGCCCATGCCAGTACATATCAGTACATGCTAAAAATTGGACTAAGGACAGATTTTGTGGAAGTTTTGGGGGTCACTGTGTGACTACCCATGAGTATGAGGTTCAGGCATGAGGTGACCTGGTCAGGGCTTGGCCACAGCATTCATCGGTTCCTGTGGGAGATGGGATTAGGCTGCAACTGACCAGGCAGCTAGAATCACTGGTATGTGCAATGGCAGGTGGCAGACTGATCCTGATCCTGCACTAACAGGTCCACACAAGAGTCAAGTCTGAGGACACCTGAGGTGAAGTTTCTTGGGAGACACACCAACTGGACCATGGTTCAAACCCTGGAAAAATTCACAGATTATGTGGTCTGACTTTGCAATGTGTGTATCGGGACTGGACAACCTCAGATACTAACACCTGTGCCATAAAGAACACATCCAGATGCACATGGAATAAACAGCCAGCGCATGTAGGCTAACACAGGACACTGAGTAGTTCATCAAAATACGGAAAACAGAACAGTTTGAACAATTATCCTGGCCAGGCTTTGAAGCAAATTTCTAGATCTGTGGATACACTGAAGTAGACCTGGTCATATAATAGACTCTAATGATTTTTCTGTATCTTTTTTTTATCCTAATGATTTTTCAACCCTGGTGCAACAAAGCCAACAACATCTAAGAACTACTAAGACCATTTAAATATAACCACTCAGAGCCTTCTTTCCCACACTAGAGTTTCATATGAATATTTGTCTCCAACCTTGGTTGTTGACTGTATCGATATGTGGAAAAACGATGGGAGGAGAAAAGGGAGGAAGAAAGGGCAAGAGGAGGAAGTGAGTATAAAGAGATAGGAAAGAAAACTTGGGAAATGGATAGTGGTGAAAGTGGTACCATGACTTGCATATAGTTAATGTCACTGAATCACATACCTACAATGGCCTCTTTTTATGTTATAAATATTCTACTAGAATTTTTAAATAATTAAAATGATAAATTTTATTTTATTTGTATTTTGACACAATGAAAGTAATCTGTGCAAAAGAAATGATTAATACAGTTTTATTTTTCTTGAACAACTGTCTTTTGAGAGTTGTTTTTATTATTCTCAGTGATTCCTTTTTTGGTAATATTTTTATTTTGAATTTTTGAATTTTATGGTATTATTTTGTATAGACTGGGATTCCCCCCCAAACTCCCACCCCTGACAGATTTTCCCCATGTTGCTACAATAGTATAGTCCATCACAAGAAGTCGTAATTCCATCAGTCTCTTAATTAATGTGCCCCGACGTTGCTGCCACAATGTCAGACAATGGCATGCTGGACTGTCTGACAGTCTCAGTGATTGCAAAGCAACAGTTTCCACTTAGCTACTTTTGAACTTGCCTGTATTAAGTTTGGGTCTTCATTCAAAGAACAACAACGATAAGTTGAAGATAACAGAAAGAAAATCTAGTTTTTAAGTTATATTATAGGCTGAACTCAAAATACGAGATTGACCTAGATAACATACCTGAAATGTGCCTTGTTCCCAAGTTTACGAAAGTGCCACTTTGGGAAGTAACCGTGTGATTTATTCATGCACCCTTTCTCCTGCACATTTTTCATCCAGAACTTTTTTTATCATATGCATTTTAATAAAGTTATTTGCTTGCCAGTCTTGGAATGTAAATAAATGGTCACATTTAGCTACTGTCCTTATTCTTTAAGCATAAAAAATCTTCAGCATAAAATTCTATGCTTGACAATCAGACAATTGATTCTATGAAGCCTAAAAGGACATCTCGTACTGCAGCCACCTGCTTCAGAATAGGTGCATCTAGAGACCCTTTAATTGGAGTGTGCTTATTACCCTGCAATCCTGGACATCTCTCTATATAATAACACATGCCAAATTCTTTTCACTAGAAAACACTCTTCAGTATTCCCAAAGTCTCTACTTGGAAAATGACTTAGCAGGACACATTATATAAATGTAAGAAATCATGTTTTACAAAGTCCCTAGAAGGATCAATTCTATTTTAGTAAAACAAACAAGTTTTGAAATATATTCTTACCTTCCCAGAGCATCATTTTACAGACAGGATATCCAGAAAAGGAATATTTCTTTAGGACTTGTACATTTTCTTATCTTTGGATTTAATAAGATATGCATATAATCCAATTAGAAAGTAAAATGGGCTTAATTACTTAGCTCACATCAAAGAACATAAGTCTGCAAAGAATCTAATTCAAATTAATAATATAGCAGGCGGCTCTATTTCGTTGCCATTCTAGGGCATTTCATCTTAATTTAAGTTCAGCTCTCAAATTGACAAGGTCCTGTCATTGTCACTGATTGTCATGAAATCTGATAATCCTGACATATCCTTCCACTGCATTTGGTGCTCATTTCTCAGTAATAGATTTAACTGCTCAACAAAGAGAGGCCATGTAGTTCACTCTCATGCATGTTTAAATTGACTTTCTTTAGTATCCTATCTCTTATTTTAGCCTGATTAATATTCTTCAGATGTTATTGAGTCGTGCAAATGATCTATAAAATGTACACAGCCACAGGCCATGCTGCTATTGAATAGGAGCAGTGTCTGAGTTAATCAAGGACTTTCATAGCTGTTTCTAAACCTCATTTGGAGTACATTTACAAAGTACTATTTATTTTAATGCTTGTTCTAAATCGATTCCCCAGTACAGTCGAAGGAATATGTCAAAGTCATTGTTTGGCAATATATAAAGAAAAAAATCTAGCTTGTAGCTGTAACAATCTCCACAGTTAGTTTATACATGTGCTTATACCTTAAGATGTGTGTATTACACTTCAAAACCAAAGCAGACACGCCCTTTATCTAGAATGATGACTGCAACAAGCATCACTCCTTCTTTTTCCCGCTACCTGGCCCTTGTTCTGTGAGAAATGACACATTTCTACCAATTGCAAGAATTGCTTTAACAATATTTCCAGAAACATAAATAACAATACTCTACCTATTGTTATAATCCCCAGGCTTATTTAAGATGAAGCTACAAATGCATTTTGATATCACAGCCTTAGAAATACGATTAGCAGTCCAAAGAACTCAGAAAAATTATACAATCCGTTTAGAATATGAAGGGTGTTTTGTAACAATCTAGTCAGTTACAGATGTGTGTAAAAATGGAGTGATGACAAATTCCAGGGTAAGAGCCATGGTGGATGCTTTAGGAATAAGTCCACAGCAGATGAGCAGCTTAGGGAGTTGCTGGTGGAGAGCAGCTGGAGATCACACCCCACATGGACAGGAGCACTTCCTCTTGTGGAAGTCCTGTGCTTATTCTCAGGGCTTCCACTTCAAGCATCCTAACCCATGTGTGAGGATATGAAATCCTAGCCTCTCACTGTAGAGATGTCTGCTTGAAGAGGTCAGGTGTTCCAGACATGGTAGGTAAGTGAAAAATAACTTACAAAATTATTCTCTGCAGAATTGTGTTGCATAAAAATGTGTTTTTAGTGTAAGTCTGATTAAGCTCCATTAAGAAACCAGACTTACTTGAACTGATTGGCTAATTCCTCAAAGTGATTGAAATGCTTAGTTATACACAGCAGGGAATTCTGTTTTACAGAAAATTCATGGAGTCAATATCCTTCTTGTAGTGGTGCTTAAACTTAAGCACTGCCTGGTTGTTACACCTGCTTTATACAACTCCCAGAGAGTAGACATAATCAAACATTCCCATTCTTAGAGGGTCTAACCACAAAATATTTTCTAGCCCTTGGGAATGGTTCTCTTGGTGAAAAATAATTGGTTTCTGTAAATGTTAGCCTAAGTGTCTCTATAGCAATGCAGAAAGAAATAATTTCATTGACTGCTGAATTAGATGCCTTCTTGACCACTGCATGTTAAATCAGATGAATGAAAACTCTTATCTAATTGAGATAAAGATAACTATGTTAATTGTGAGAGTTCATTGATTTGGAGAAAGAGAAATGGAGAGAGAGGTAGGAAGAGCGTAAGAGAGAAGCACTAAACATAGTGAACAGGACAGTTTGAAGAAATTTCTCACATAGCAACACTGGAAAAAAATAATGAGTTATAAGACTGATGACGATTAAGGAAAATTCTGTACTTCTGTAGAATTAAATGTTGTTAGAATTCAGAGACCAAGTAAGGAAAATGTTGCTGTCTTGACACATTTACTACAAAGATGTATTAGCCTGCAGTGCAGACTACATAAAATATAAATGTATTATCAAGGAGATGAATATTTACTATAATTTTTATAGTTTACTGCAACATCACTACTTAGAAAAAGGCATTTGGTTAAATATAGCTAATCACAAAGAATGGAGAAAAAATAATGTAGCATACAGAATGAATAATCGTTTTTTTTTCTGATTGGAATATATAACCTGAATGTCAAGAGCACTTAAGATTAATCAAATAACATTTCCACCTTCAGCTTCCTGTCTACCTCAACTTGGCCTTTAATAATATTACTTTTGATAAGATACTTGAGTTTGGATAATAAGAAACATTACTTTCCTTCAAGTTTTAACATAAAATAATTTCAGAAGGCAGTTATTTTATTTCTCTTGCATAGGTATTATATATCTAGAAACTCAAAATGTACTAGATACAAATATTATTCATCAGGTTTCTATGTATAGTGGTTCTGCATAGTTGCATAGAATCTTTCCTACATTATAGTTACATTGCTTCAAAAATAGAGCCAAATCAGGTAAATATTCATGGAAAAGACAATGCTTAACTGAGAGTAACTTTTTGAATTTTTACAAGCTACAAGAGAAATAAAAGCCTGCTACGGGGGTCGGGATTGTGGCTAGCCAGGTTAAACCAATGCCTTCAACAGCAGACTCCTATATGAGCACTGGCTCAAATCTTGGCAACTTCTGATCTAGCTCCCTGTTATGTTCCTGGGAAAACAGTTGAAGATTACCCAAGTGTTTAGGCCCTGCAACCTATGAGGGGGTCTTGTAAGAAGCTCCTGTTTTCACCTGGGTCATTTGGGGAGTAGAAGACCTCTCCTGCTCTATTTTATCCAGCTTTTCTGTCTCTCTGCCTTTTATACACATACAATAAATATTTTTTAAAAAGCATACCATGCATAAAAGTTTGAAAAAGATATTGTAAAATGTAGAGTGATGTAAATGTAAAATGTAAAGATACTGTAAAAGCATAGAGTAGCTTTAAGTTACATTCACTTTTTGCAGGTTATCAGAAGCTTTGTCAGGCTAGACAGACAAGGAGGAATAGGTGGACAACAGGGACTGGGGACAAATCGCTGAAGATCTTGTCTTTTATTCAAGATATTGGACTTTATAGCATAGTCCCCTTTCATCTACTGAAAGACACAGGGATAACCACAAATTTCAGTGACTGGAGTATTATCTTTTGAATCCCAGCCCTTATCCCACAAGCTTAATAAGACTTGAAGAATATATGTTTACTCTTCTTCGTTTACTTCTTCAACTAAAAATAATTACTATTATTACAGTTCTAACATGTTGTTTAAAAAAATAAAGAAGTTGAATTGCCTGTTACATTGGTGGTTGTCACAAAAATATTATTTAGTGTTTGTCCTCACTAAACTTTGAGCAGAAAGTGAAGCAATAAATTACATTTGACAACACAAAAGATGGGGAATTTCACAGCCATAATTGTATAGATTACCTTATAGGGGACTAATTTTACTAATAATCAGCTTGAACCTCCCAACTCTGCCTGGCTTGTCCTGATCACTTGCCTGGATTACACCTAGTGAAATGGACCACTAACATTAAGGCTTGATTATATAATTTAGAAGTCAAGTTTATAATATTTTATAAGATGTGTATATTTTCTTTCAGAAAAGTCCTTGAAGCAAATCAGTGGATAAAATAGAAGCAATCACTACACTCATTGAAAGGTTAAAGGCAAAAATTTTCTAGGCTGCATTCATGACACCAATGGTGGCTTAGGTGGAGGCTGGCCAGGTCCCTGAGCCAGGATCCAAATGCGCATTTGTGGTTCCCATTATAGTCTGGCAGGGGCACCGATGGCCTTTGGCATTGCCAAGTAGCCCGTGTTTTCATATCCTGTTGGTCTTACATGCAATGGGATCTTTGATCGCAAGGACCAGAGCTCATGGGTGTGTATCATGGCCTTGCTGCATATTTCAAGTTAGTCCATCATCTTTATTGATTTCCATGAAAAGGTAAAGAGTATACCCAGGTACACGTCAAAGATGAGTCTACCTACTCATGTGAAACAATCAAGGGTCTCAAATAGCTCTTAAAAAAAAAAAAAGAATAAGAGAAGCTATGGAAAGCTGTGGCTTTCTCCATATCATGGCTGTTGTACTTCAGGGCAGGCATTCCCTACCCCCCCTCACCTGTTCCCCGTCTTTTCTATTGGTAGAACATGTTAGTGAGTGCTTCTAATTTAATATTAGAAGATACTGCTATGTCACACGAAATTAATTTCAAACTGCCTATTGTTGCTTTAGATCATTTTCTTCTTTCTAGTTTTATTCATGCGGATTGATATACTTATCTGTTTCAGAAACCAGTAACTTCTGTATAATGATAACAATGCAGGAGACACAGTCACTGGAACTGACGGAAAATCTCCAGTTCGTGAGTTGAGCCCATTAGATGAGACGGATATTTCCAACAATGGGGTAGGCAAGGTCCGCACTCAAGTCAGCAGGAAATAGCTATAAAAGGTGTGATGACTCTGAATGGCTCAGCAACCCTTAATGTTAAGGGTCAGAAATCTCGGGAATGTAAATGGGCAGGTAAGTGGGTAGCTAAGGGTCACAAGTGGGAAGCCATAGCTTCCCACCCTATGTAACACAATCTGCCTTCCTGTCAATTCAGTGACACTTCAACAATAAGTGCTTCCCCTCACGAGGGACCTGGTTGTGATGTCTGTAAGCACTCCTGTTCACAGGTGCCGAAGAAGCCTGGCATTGGGGAGGGATGCTGTCTCTCTTCCTGGGAGCACAGGGTGGAAGGTACAAACATTTCTCTGTCTCTCACTTTTTCCCATCTAGTTCACTCTGTTCCTGACATTGTCCACTTATGTCTGTGATTTCCTCAGCTTTTAAATAAATCTTTTTTAAAAAAGACAAAATTTTTAACAATGCTTTATTCTGAATAGAGCAAATGGCTTTAGCCTTCATAGTTTCCCAATTTTGGCTTAATTAAAAATATATATTCATTTACTAAACATACCTTGTCAAATAATGAAATTTTCCTCAAATTCTTGTCTCATTTTCACTCAATTTCACATATTCTTTGGTTCTCAATTTACTAGAATGTCACTTCACATAAAGGTGACCATATTTTTGTGTGAAGTGTCTGAACCCTTCTGGTTCCTTAATTCTACGCTATTCTTTTTTTTTTTCTTTTTTTTATATTTTTAATGCATTTTTTGAATTAATTTATACATTAATTACATTGTATTACGTGACAGTTTCATAGGTACTGGGATTTTCCCCACCCCTCTCCAAACCCTCCTCCCATGGTGGATTCCTCCATCCCGTTGCATAACCACAGCTCAAGTTCATTTGGGATTCCCTCATTGCCAGCATATAACAAACATAGTCCAGCGTCCCATTGTCCAGTCAAGAAATGTCAGAGAAGTTAAAAGTAAATTGAAGCCTGTAAGATAACATTAAAAAGTACAGTCTAAAGTTAGTTAGACTGTAGTCTAAAAGCCACTTAATATAAGGAAAATAATGTCAGTTGGAAAGAAGTAATAATTGAAGCAGATAGGGTAGATAAATCTGCTGGGAACAACATAGTTGGTAAGAAGGAGATGGGAGAATGAGGAGAATGATGACCCAGAATTTCCAGATTGAACCTAAAAATAACACATTTATTGACCATATTCATGTATCAGATGTTGTTGTAATAAATATTGTGCATTAATTGTGTCAGTCTTGTAACATGACAGGATCGGTATGGTTGTTTTTTAGTTTTACAGGTGAAGTAAATGAGGTACAGAAACGTGTGCCTTTTCACATCTTTGGAAAGTAGTGGAATGATGTTTTAAGTCAAGGAGATTTAATTTGGAAATGGAAAAATACTACTTCACTACATTATTATGCTAATAAAAGTATTTAACAATGAGAAACAATAATAAATCGGTACTTCTTCTGACTATTGGAATAGAAAAGGGAACTGCGCAATAAGCAATGGCATTTATTTTACTCTTAACGCTGCACTATGATGCAATGGGTTGTTCATCAACAACGAACAACTGAAAGATCAGAGGATGGGATATTTGTGGACTTCCATTTATGTGTCTGTGGTAGGTGAAGATTGCAGCGCAAAGCCTTAACACAGACTTTTGCTTGTGAGCCCCATTATAAAGCTTCCTCATAACTCAGTGATTTGACCCATGGGTGAGCATGTATGGACAAGGAGCTCTAAGGAAGCTGTGCTATTTTTTTTTATTAAGTAGCCTGGGAAGTCAAGCAGCGTCATTTTCACAATATATTACCTGCTTAGGTAGCAGAGGTATCCTATACCTATCTGGGGAAGAGGAAATACACTCCACTTTTGAATTGAATATTGAGAAAGTTCTGAAATAGGAAATTTCTATTGTAATTACTGATCTACTAGCATTTAGAAAATACTGTCTGGTGCCATCATTGGGGTGTAGCAACCACTGTTTGCACAACCTGCAGCTCATATGGGTACTAGTTTGAGTCCAGGCTGCACCATTCTGCATCTAGCTCCCTACTAATGCACCTGGGAAAGCAGTAGTGGCTTGCTCAAGTTCTTCTAACCCTACAGCCAGATATGAGATTTGGTTGAAGTCCCCGTATTCTGGCCTTGGATCTGCTCAGCTCTGGCTATTGTGTGTGTAACTGGACCAGTGCATGAAAGATCCCTCTCTCTATTTTTTTCTCCCTCTCATTCCAAGTTTGCCTTGCAAATAATAAAATAAATTTGCTGTTTTAGAAAGAAAATACTATGCCATTTGAATCTGGAGATATGTAGAAAGTTAACTATTAAGAAGGAATATCTAGTTCTGATAATAAAAATCATGATTGATAACTGACAAAGCCAGTATCCAAATATCAGAAGTAATGTTGCAGTGACATGAGCATTGCACGGAAAGGACAATATGGTCTAAAAATTTTTGCATATTTGACTTCTAGCAATCTTTCTGGCTTTGTACAGGTGACCAATTGTGTCCCCAGAGTTGGAGTTTTCTATGGGATATCTGGATGTGTGTGCCTCCTTTGTCCTTAAGGTCTTTGCATGTAGTCTTTCTGTTGCTTTTGATACAATCTCCATATTTATTTTCCCAGCTTGATCCTACTCTTTCTACTAATTTTAGCTCAGACATAACTTTATCAAAGAATGGTCTATCACAAAGATCATCCAGCACCCTCATTTATTATCTCTAAATTGTTGTATCAAACTGTAAGCATGTTCACTGTTCAATTTAATATCTGTGTGCTCTAATAACCAGCAATATCTGATATACAAATAATGCTTGTGTGTTTGTTTTTGCTCATTTCAAGAATCTATCAGAATACAGAAAGCTTATAGAGCTCTTTCCAGTTATTAAATGTATTTAAAACATTCATTCTTGAAAGTTTCCCTGAAATGGGAAAGAAAAATGTAGTATTTATAGAATATGTAGTCAAGTAAATGCACAATGCCAATGATGAAATAATTTTTAAAGGCAATGAGTTAGAATTCGTCTGTATTGCTTGTGTTAGCAAGAGTAGGCTAATTTCTGACAAACATAAAAGTGCATATTGATTGTGAAAAATGAAGCATATTTCTTGCTCATCTGCAGCAAAAGGCAATTGGATGTAGAAGAGATATTTACTACATATCGTTTTCTTACAAACCAAAACTGATGCAGACTCCACTGACTTCCATGCTGAGAGGCAGTAGATGATGAGTGAGCGACTTGAATCAGGCCATCCGTATCAGAGACCTGACTGGAGTCCTTTCTCGCTGATTTGGTCTGAACCCATCTTGAGCTGTTTAAGTATTTGTGTCTGGGGGTGTGAATATCAGATAAGATGTCTCTCTCTCTCACAAAAATTAACTAATTAAATTTAATAAAATTCTGGGGAAATAGAGATTAGATAGATTAGTAAAATTCAATAGTCCCCATTAAAAGAATAATACTTTAATGTCTTAGTATGCTATGCTTTAAATTTTTATTAAACACTTGCCAAGCTGGAAAACTTTTTTTACATAATATCTATGGAATATACTACAAATTAATTCCATGAATAATATGGAAAAACAAATAATCTTTATATAGCTGAAATGTGGAGTCAGGTGGCAGAAACATTTTCTCTAGATGATTTCTACAGTTTTCTGGAAAGAGTGAGTTGTCCCTTGACGATTGTCCAGCAATAGTGAATGTCTTCACTGAAAGTCTACTATGGCTGCTTATCTGATTCCTCAGCAGTTCTATGTGCCTTCCATCAGCTTTATTTAAAGGTAAGATGATATGCAAATGATGATTTAATGATGCAGTTTCAAAAATAACTAGAGCGAAAAGAAACCTGAAATCATTAAACTTCCAAAGTCACAATTGCAAACCTGATTTTTGAGGAGTGGATGTCCAAGTTTTACCTTAAAACATTTTTTAAATTGTGTATAATAGAAATGGGATAAGAAAAAGTGTTATGCATTCATTGCTTCACTTAAAATATCCTTTTATTTTATGAAATTAAATCTTAACGTTATTTCAGGTAAAGTGTTCTATTAATTTTTAGCACTTTTATATATCTTTATATATCTATAGGGCATGGATATCTTAAATTAGAGGTTACGTTTTTAACATTGTGTAAAAGGGATCATAAACTATTTCTACTAGTTCTTTTTTACTTTTCTATTCTGGTACCAAATATTTCCATAAAACAGACTGAACATTTATTAATGCTGCTCAATTAAACTCGATGCAGCGAGATTGGATTACTCTTGCCCCATGAGAAATGATGGCACATTATAAATTGGTAGTTGATGAGAATTTGGATTCTTTGAAATTGTTCATAATTCTAAAGAAATCTACAAGCACCTAGCAAAAGCCAAGATGGGAAAAATCATTTTTAATAAATAAATAAACATATAAATAAATAAATATTTTCCCCCACTAGGGAAATTTGGCCTCTGTCCATGCTTTCCCTTGTGAGAATGTGGATATGAAAAAAACCTGAATTTTCTTTAGATTTTATTTCTTTGAAGTCAAAACCAAGCAAAAAGTCAAAGAACTAAACATTCTGGAAATGAACTCCATGGACTTCAACCTTATGCGGTAAAGCACAAAGCAAGGGACTAGAGGAAATATACCTAAAAATAAATAGATCAATAAACAGAAAATATTCAGAGCAAATTCACGAACATTTGGGAGAGAGAGAGAGCAGCAATTTATATGGGAAAGCAAATGTATTTATGAAGTCTGGAACTCTATTGCTTTTTTCCAGAAGGAACCTGTGGGTATTTGTTTTGTTTAAGCATAAATTAAAAATTTCTGAGTTTTCATAAGAGATCTTGTTCTTGGCCAGAAGGCCAAGAAGCAATAGATATCTTGATCAAAAATAGAAGTTCCTAAGGTATCTTTGAACCATCGTCTGATTGTGGTGAAACGGAGAAATACAGTCCCTAATACTTATGACTGAGACTTACAGTAAGAACCTTGAGAAAACATGAGTCTGAACACCATGCTCATTGAGAGGGAGAAGAGGGGGAGGCAAAATGGGGACGCCACAGAAATTATCTGTCGAAATCAGTGGAACAAATTTGTGAAAAGGTAACTCCAAGTTTCCACATGACCAAGGTCCAGAACTTTCAGTCCTACCACATCTTCAATTTAGGCGTGTGGCTGAGAATGGTCATGGTTCAGATTTATAGACACTGCTGATGGATCAGCAAAGATGAGTTAAGATTTTGGAAGGCAGATACAGCTCAGAGAAATCTGGCAACAGGTGAGAATGAAGAAAGAGTATGGCATTGTTGATACTGTGGAGGATCATCTTACTAGTCTGATTGATATCATGCAGATGGTAACAGGACGAGTTTAAATTCAATTCCAGATATTTTTGTTAAATCTCAATTCTTTCTGCTGTAGCATACGGCATACAGCAAAGAAAAAAAATAAAGATATCATGAATTAAAATGAATCATTCTTAAGCAAGTCTGGAAGTTTTCCTAGCAACAGAATCTATTTGAACCAAAGCAACGATAGAGTTCCTATGTGCCAGCGTTAACCAAACAATACAGCAGCTGTGTTATCACAATGCATTTGGTTGGAAGCTGCAACTATATTTTTTAAATCACAGGTTAAAATTTGTTTGACCATATTTCCGGCTGCCTCTGGAGACTTCATTGCCATCCTTCCTTTCTTGGAACAAGATGATGTATCTTTCATCACTCACACAAGAATTGCAGTGGCACATTGTATCCCAGGAACATATTACTCTACTCCTGCTGATCATGGTCACAGGGATGCTAGTACAAAACCTTAGAGATTATGATTCCAGCTCAACTGAATTCTCCTTGCCATAAAAATGTTCTCTTTCCCTCTCGGTCACATAAATATTACTATTTTGTTGATCATTTGTAGTTCATGGAACACAAAAAATATTAAACTAATTTTTATAAGACTATTAATATACAACAAATCTTATATTGCATTGATACCTGAGCACTAGTCTTTATTTTGCCAATATCAATGGGACAGATTATGAGTTTCGAGACACGTTCAGCCTCTGCTATTATGATGCCTACTGGTAGCAGCCTTCTTTCCATGTGTATTGATTAAATTAAGCATAATACATGATTCCCCCAAGTGATCATAGCTTTAACAAGTGAGTAAAATCTTCTTTCCATAATTCTGTTACGTTATAGCTTATTTATTATATCCTTGGGGCATTTTTATTCTCATTCTAAAGAAACTTCTTTTGCTTTGCTTGTTTTTCAATCAGGAATATACTGAATTCAAAGGGTATACATAAAACATATTGCTTTTCCTAATTGTTTTCTAATGTTTTAGTGTGAGGGTAATTCAGATTTTAATATTTTTTTAATTTCTGAAAAAACACAATATTCTTTATCCAGACCCAAATCAAGTTGGAAGAATATGGAATATATTTTTTCTTCTTCAATTTTATGGTCCTGAGCTTTGTTTGCTGATAAAATTGGACGGCAGCTATTATGTTCAAACTTAGAACTTGATAATTACAGCAACTTCATTTAATTGCAATGGCTCTATTAATGATGTTTCCCCAAATGTTAACTTTACCAATGAGGAGCTGTGGACCCAGGAATTAAAAATATAAACGCTAAATAAAACATAAAGGCAAGAGGTGTTGCAGAATTGAAAATGTGACTTCTTTTCTAGTCTATTTATTTCCCCACAACAAGTCAGCTGTATCATACTTATTTGATTGCATCAGATTATATGAAGATAGTGATAACATTAATTATTATGGCAGAGACCTACATCATCAATGGAATCCCTTCAGAGAAGAATAATTTTTCAAATATTAGGTGTATGGACCAAGGACCCAGATTGTCTGCATTCAAATCTTCTGTGGGCCATCAGGAGCTGTTAGACATAAATAAGTTACTCCTAACCCTTTTGTGACTTATTTTGTTAAATCCATAAATGATACAAAATAGTCCTGGGGAAACCTCATTTGATGAGTTACTACTACTGCCTGGAATAAAACAGAAATCCTCATGTTTAAATAGCGACTACCAAAAAAGAAGCTGTTATTTATTGTTATTTCCAACTAATTTCTCCTATAAAGCTACACACTTTAATTCCCCTCTACGGAAGAGCAAGAGAGAGAGACAGACAAATCATTGATCGATTGGCTCATTGCCCAAAGCCTTCAATAGGCCCGGGGCAGACCAAAGCAGGAGTTCAGAATTCAGCCACAGTCTCCCATGATGGTAGTAGCACAGACTCAGTACCTGCGTGATCAGCTTCTGATTCCCGATGAGCAGGAAGCTGTACCAAAAGCAGAGCCAGAACTTGAAAGCAAAGACTTTGATGTGGTGCAGGTGCTCCAAGCGTTGGCTTGTTCATGCTATCGCAATGCCCATCCTCCAAACGCAATCAAGTTTTATGAAAGTAACAACAAATTATAAGACTACTTTCTCAAAATTATCTGTAGGACAAGTAAATCAGTAACATAATTCAGTTGTGAATAAATAATTCTAGCAATAGCTTTTTTTTTTTTTTAGATTATTTCATTTTATTACAGCCAGATATACACAGAGGAGGAGAGACAGAGAGGAAGATCCTCCATCCGATGATTCACTCCCCAAGTGAGCCGCAACGGGCCGATGCGCGCCGATCCGAAGCCGGGAACCTGGAACCTCCTCCGGGCCTCCCACGCGGTTACAGGGTTCCAATGCACCGGGCCGTCCTTGACTGCTTTCCCAGGCCACAAGCAGGGAGCTGGATGGGAAGCAGAGCCGCCGGGATTAGAACCGGCGCCCATATGGGATCCCGGGGCTTCCAAGGCGAGGACCTTAGCCGCTAGGCCATGCCGCCAGGCCCTAGCAATTGCTTTTATTTGCTACCTGACAACATGCTAACAGTTGATGTTTGAACAGGATACACAGCAATCTACAGATCATCATTTTTTTTTCAGTAACTGTTCTTGTCTATGAACTGCAGCTAATAGTAATCTCTAATGCTTTTTTTTTAAAGATTTATTTTATTTTTATTACAAAGTCAGATATATTGAGAGGAGGAGAGATAGAGAGGAAGTGGAGCTGCCGGGATTAGAACCAGCGGCCATATGGGATCAAGGCGAAGACCTTAGCCACTAGGCCACGCTGCCAAGCCCTCTAATGCTTTTTAATAAAATTTAATCGAAGCCAGGTTTGACTACTAGAAATTAGATCAGAAGGCAGACATTAGAAAGCTTTTTCAATTTATAAAAATGAGAAAACACATGAATATGTGCTTTCTGAAACATCTAACAGGTAATCCAGCCTTCTTTAAAAGAATATGAAATACTTTTCTAAGGCAGAATTTTTTTTTTTTCTTTTTACTGCTGGGATGTTACGTTCGAGTCAAATAGAGTCACTCAGCAAAGATACATAGCAGCACAGTGATGACGAGAATCAGCCTTATGAGTGTGGAGCTCTTGGGACAGCTCAAGGCTTTTCACAGACTATGTCAGTGAAAGATAGATGCAAATATTAACTGATTTTCAATTTGATTTGTGAAAAATTGTGAACAAAATTAAAGAATTATATTCGATTACGCTACAAATTCATGACAAAATTTGAAAAAAAAAAACCCTTGCTGTCTGTAGCCCTAGTTTTCTTATAACTTCTCACACCAGGAAAACATTTCCCTTCCTAGCTATTTTCAGATACTGTCGGAGGCGTGGGTAAGATATATTACACAGACGAGTGATGTCATGTTTGATAATGTGCACATCTATTCTGTTTTAATACCACCCTAAAGCAAAGCTAGCTTTTCTGCACAAGGTTTCAAAGCATCAAATACATTTTCCCAAAATGGCTCATAGCAAATGACTCATTTGACTGAATAGTTACATGGAGCATGCTCATTTTATTTTAAATTCCCTGTAGCTAATAAAATGGTAGGAATTCTATTCATGAAAGGTCACATAGTAAAATAGTATTTGAGTTAATAGGAACTTTGAAGACCTCCTTCTCCAACACTCCGATTTGATAAATGTGCATAAGCCCAATGGCATTACTCGCCCAATGTCATAGACTGGGAATTTTATTACCAGAGCAAATTTGTAGTTAGCTAGAGAGGCAGACAATCAAAGAAAGACAGGCACACAGAAATTTCACATCCACTGGTTTACTCCCCATACGCCCAAAATCATCAGAACTGGACAGGCTCAAAACCAGGAGCTAGGAACTTAATCCATGTCTCTCACATGATTGTCAGGACCCAACTACTACTTGAGCCATCACTACTGCCTCCCAGGGTCTGCATTAGCAGGAGCCTGGAATTAGGAGCTGGATTCAGACAGTTCAATGTGAGATGTAGACATATTAATCAGAGTTTTTTTTTTGTGTGTGGGCAAAACAATATCTAGTAAAGATAGAAATCATCAGAAGGGGTGCTCCAAGACAGGGAAGACCCAAGAAAATGTTAGAAGTGGTGCCTTTTAAGTGCAATCTGGATGAGCAGAACAATAGCTAACAGTCAGGAAGGTGACAAGGACAAAACCCATCTGAAGGTCAGATCGTCATTCTGACTATCTTGGGCCTGTGATAAAACAAACAGCCATCAGACTCGTGTGATCAGTAAGTCGCTTCTATTTTCATGAAAAATTAAAAGCTCAAAAGTTTTGGATGGTGCTGTTGTGTTGCCAAAACCATCTTCTGGGCAATAGAAAGCACCTTGTACATGTTTAAGGAGATAACCCTTTTCTCATTCTGATGGGGACATGACCCTAACTTCCTTTTAGCTCATCGGTCACACTCCCTTTCCAGACAAAAAATGAACCCTAACTGCAGCTAAGGTATAATCAGATATCATAACTGCTAGACCAAACACTCACTCCACCAGTGAATTTTTGCACAAAGAACCCATCAAATCCATAGAACCCATACAACAGGATGAGTATACCTGACTCTATTCCCTCAAGAGTTTGAAGATGAGAATTATTCTTTATACAGTGAACAATTTTGATATCTGTGGGTTCTTTCTTATCCGTTCAATTGATCCTGTTATGCTTTCTGGCTGCTTTAGTGCCAGCTTCCACAATAACACAGTCAATATCGAAAATGTCCTTCAAAAGTTTGAAATTTCTCAAAACTGCTTGTTATCACATCTTTCCCCTGTTCCCAATTGCTCTTCCTTTTTTAGGCCTGTAGGAGAATTATCATTTATTTTTACACCAAGTATTTTTTAACAAATTGTTTTATTAAGCTAAAGAGAACAGACTTAGTACACTACACAGGTACAGTCCAAAGAAAATGATGGCATGTGTCCCCTTTCTCCCTCAACACACTACACTTCATCACACCTCTCTTCATCAATTTTTGCAAAGCCTACATTGTAATCCATTCTATGTTCACGACTATTTAAAGATTCTTTTGTTTAATTCAATAAGAAAAGTGATGGTAATTCTTAAAATGTCTAACCTTTCCCATTTATGTCCTCAGTAACAGAAAAAAGCCAACAAACGAAACCCGCAAGCTGGACTTCCACTAGCTTTCTTGCCTTAAGTGACAGGAGAGCATGCACTGATTCAGAAAGAGAAACAGGAATGGTTTATTAGGATTTGTGAGGATTTCACCTACAGAGCTAAGGAAAATAAACAAAGACAAGGAAATCCCAGTTTCAGCTCATGCTGATGAGTGCTACAGCCTAGCCCAATGCAGTCAGCCCCCAGTTCCGGCCTTAATGTGAACTGGCTGGTGTAACAGCCCAACCTAGGCTATCCTGCACTCTTTCCTGGTTCTTGGATCTGCCAGTGGGTGCTATGGTCTGGCCTAGTCTTGCACACCCTTAGACATGACCCACATATACACTGATGAGTACTCTAACCTGGCATGGCCTGGGCTGCTCCCAGCAGTGGTTCCTGTGCTCATCTGTAGCAACTGTGTCCTGATCAAGGAGTTGCCAAAGCTCCTCTATCAGGCCTCCACTCAGTGGCAGATCTCACACACAGCAATGGGTACTTGGCTCAGTTTGACTTAGTCCACTTCCTGTCCTAAAAGGAATAGTGGTCTTGCCCAATTGGCCTACACCCATTCTGGTTCTTACTTGTGGCTGCTACAATTCAGCCACACCTGATCCAAGCCCAGACATAGCTCTCATGTGGTTCAGTGGGGGCAGAGACCTGGCCCAGTGCTGGAACACCCCAGACCCAGTCCACTCCCATACCGATGGACACTGCAGTCATGTCCAGACCAGGTTGTTGTCCCCATTCCAGCTCTCATGCTCACTAGTGGGAACCCAACCCAAACAGTGCATCCTCTTAGCTCGCCAACTAGGCCCATTCCCAACTATGGATATTGTGCACATACCAGTGGTTTCTCTGACATAGCTTGCCATATCCCAACCCCCTTCTTAGCCTTTGCAGTCAGATGTTGCAGCCTGACCTGTCCCCGCCCGCCCCCAGTCCCAACTCTCAATGGTGGTACTAGAACCCAGCACACCAGGCTAGCTTGGGGCTCTCCCCTTCCTTCTCTTCATGCCTATCAGACCCAAGCACATGGGAAAATCCCCAGGTTTTACTGCCTGCCTGGACACCTCATACAGCTCTATCCTCTCAACCCCCTGCAAGGCTGCATCCCAAGACTCCCATGAGCCTTCAGCTCCCCAGCCACTCCAGCTTAGTAATGGCGGTGCTATTGACCACCACCCATCCACCAGCTCCCACCTCACATTGTACTCTGGCCACCAAAGGGTAAATGGGCTTTTATAAGACAAGGACTTATAGCTCAGGATTATGTTAGGAATTTGCTCCAACTTCAAACGTTTTTTCACAAATAAAGAAGAATAAAGAAATGACTAGATAGAGTGTTCCACAGTATTTTCACTGAGGATAATACTATGTATAGAATGCTTCCATTGGGACAGGCATAACACACTTGTTAAGATATAGTTTCTCCTCAAATTCACTAGAATTCATTAACTAATCTATGTCTTTTTATCAGGATTTGCAACTTTCACTATGGTCTCACATATTTGATAACCAATAACATGAGAATCTTTTTCCCCATAATCATTAAATCCATACAACATACTATGACCTAATTTTGTTTTTTAAAGCCAATTTTCCCAAAGGACCTTAATTAACCTAAATATTGGTTATAGTGGATCCTGGATTATTCAAATTCAAGGTGTTGCTTTAAACAGTTGTGTAGGACATGACTAGTAAATAATTATTTTGTTTATGTCTGTTGAAATCCAAACATATAGTCAGATATGTGTTATCCTCTGCTATTATGCAATGGCTTTACACAAGATATTTCATATTCAGTGAAAATATGAAATTTTTCCTGCTGCACATATATTACTTTTTTAGGTAATGAAACATTCATTTATATAATATATGCATTTTTTCCAAACCAAAAGAAAATGCTTTGCAACCAGCTCACATAGTGAACTAGTCTCAATATATTGGTTTGTGTCAAGAAGGGTGGAGAAAAAGCTGTTACTTTTAGGACTTTTAAGGTTAGGTTAGATAGTCTTAGGAGAACGTCCTGAGAGGGGAAAATATGAGTAGCAGTAGAAGAGATCCACTGGAGCACTGGTAGGAGAATGAGAAAGTGACCAAGAAGGAAAGGGGGCAAACTGAGTGCGAGCTAATGAGAGTCTTACTGCTGCGGAAGCTCAGACTCACTGGAAAACCTGGAAATGGTGTAGAACACACCGCATAGTTAAAGACTGTTACAGAGTGAGTCAGATCTCTCACATATGCAGGTTACCCTCCCTCAAAGGTAAACAGAAAGCCTTTGGGGTTGAGAGACTGTAGATCCTGTGAAGAGATGATATAGACATGTGATGGAGAAGTGACTGTCGAGAAGGTATCAGCAAGGCATAGACATCACTGCACTTGAAGAAAGGGGGGCTGCTGGTAGCTGTCTGGATTTTTGTGAGGTCGCTGGACCTGAGGGGTCTATCTGAAGTCAATTCAAATTGGAATAGATTCAGAGAAAAGAGCTAAAAAGAACATATAGAAAGATACAGATAAGCTTTAATGTTGTCCCTCACCATCCTAGTGTGGGAGATTGCCCATGGATCTCTACCTGCTTAGCCAATGTGGGAGGCTGTAGGCACATGGCACACCATGCTCCCAGGTTTACCACCTAACAATGATCTTGGGTGACTGAGGCTCAACCTGGCCTGTTCATTAGAAAATTTGCTTTAAGTAACTACAATGCATAGGTACTATATAAAGTGCTGAAGGAAATACCACTTCATAGTTTCAAATAGACTATAAGTTAATGGAAAGTGAGGGGAACTAAAATATCTTTAGCTAATTTTGTTTATTATCAGTGAAATTTTTAAAATCCAAACTAGTTATTTTTGCAAAGCACATGAATGCTAGTACTTGGCAAAATAATTGTATAATTGTAGCTTTCACATTTTTTCTCTTAAATGTCATTTTCATAAAATGAATAACACAATTATACACCATGAAAGGGATAATTATTAAGCACTGTCAGGTGTTTTATATTTTACATGCCAAAATCTTGGATTGTTTTTGAAGAGAATAAAAAGAGAAAATCAGTGTTTTGACCATTATCCACAATTCCATGATGTAATTGTAGAAGATTAGAGGGTATTTTAGTGCAAGATTCATCTGAAGACATTGTTTGCAAAACTATATTTGAATGCTTTCCCTTTGAGACTTACAGCGTACCTTTAAGAAGAATTGGTATTCTGATTTCTTTAAGAGGAAATAAAGAAATGCACTCGTCCGCTCAATGTGTGAGTGTATATTAGCAGACTGAGTTCCAAGGTCTTCCAACAAAATATCTGGCTTGTATCTGTGACATAAAAACTGGGATGGGTGATTTGCTGGTTCTTTCATGAGATACAATGTGCAAAGATGAACTGAAAAATGGGTCACCCCACCTATTCATTTCCATGGGAGTAAACAGGATATACAATAAGTGCATGTTGTTCATGCTACAGAAATGTGCTTTAAATTCTCCCCTTGGCAGTTTCTTTAGGAACTGCACATTTACAGCTCCAAGTTATTACTTGTGAGATTTTCTTTTAATCACCTTTTAATAGAATTGGCATTATCATTGAGAACAACGAGGCAGAACCACTTACAGATATTTGTCAAATGTTTAGTAGGAGACCTAGACCATTACAAACATATTTCTCACAAAAAAGTAATTTTCATTTTCTTCCCGAATGACAGTGTAGTTATTAGACTCCATCTCTAAGATGCCTACAAGCAAATTTAATTAGTCAGTTAAATGAAACTGTCAGAAATTTAAGAAACATTTTTGTATTAAATTATAGCCCTAGGTACTTCTTAATTTGCTTTGTGTAACTTCAACTAGAGAGTATGTTTATAATATTCTATTTGTTCAGCATGGATGAAGGTCACTTCACATTTGCTTTCATCTTCAAATCGCCTGGCCATTTCACAGTTGTCTGAATTTTAATAAGAGGGAACCAGTTTGGAAGATTCAGAGAAGCTAAAAAAGAAAGAACATTTGGCATTTTTGAGGCTTAAATTAATTATTCCGCTCTTGAAAACTATGGAATGAGGCTGATGTTATTGTTTCAAGTCATAACTTATGCAAATTAATTCTACAGACAAAATTAACAGGTGTAAAATTATGGTAATTAGAATCATGGTAAGCAGACATCTTTATTCATTAAAAGCCAGGTCCTATACAGTAGGTCAGAAATGGTATTACAAAGTCATTGAATTTCATTAAGTGAATCTTTTTATGCTACACATTTAAGTGTTAAACTGAAATTATTTAGACTCTGTGAGTATTGGAGAAGGATACATTCCCTGTATCTGAAGAAAAGTTAGAAAAGAAGTAAAAAGGACAGCAGTAGACAAAAAAATGTGGAAATATCAACTGTAAACCTTCATGATTTCCTGCTCTTATTGATTGTTGCCTGTAGGTTTGTTTTGCCTTCTTTAAAAGATACGAGATTGATAATCTTCCATCATCTCCTTGGACGTTATATCAGAGCATAATAAAGAACTCACTTGAGTATTTTTCAGCTGGACACTTTGACATCAAATCGCTTTGTGCTTTTTATCCTCTTCTTTGAAGGAGAATCTATAATTAATGAACTTAAGATGAAGAAAAAAACTGTGAGAAAATAAAGTTAGTATGAAAGTATGGCAAGAAAAATTAATTATTCCCAAAGAGAAAACAAGAGAATGTGATATGGAAATAAGCACATAGACATCTGAGTTCTGATAACAACAGTGTCGATGGCTGAGCAATAGCCTCGCAACTTAACACATACATTACAGTGTACACTAATATGCAAATTGTGGTCTTATGTTTCGTATAAGTTACAGTAAACTGACAATAAAACTGGCTGTATCAACTAGAACACTGCGCACTGATATTTTTATTCTTGAAAACTTTTTGCAACTTATTTGTGCTATTTGAGGTTCAGGAAAAAATACACAGTATTTTATACACTTTGCAGGGTAGCAGAAAATTTTTAGTCATAGCATCATCAATTTTATCATTCTCTGCTTTTTTTTTCACTAACTCTAATTACTTAAGCTTCATTACCAGAAAACTTGATGTTTAGCAAGAAAAAAGAGGGGAAAAAAGATTCTAGATTTGTGCCTAAGGGATCCAACCCATGTTTTCTGTAATGTTGGCATTAATATCATATCTATATGTTGTTCTTTAGACTTTTATAAGTTTAGTTGTGAAATGTGCATGCTGATAGTCATCTAACAGGTGATTGTGAAATTAGGGAAAATGAGCAATAAATGTTTAGTTATTTTGTAAAATTTGCAATCTTTAAAAATTATTCCGAGACATATCATGTGTTAATGGTTTTGAGCGGATATTTGGACATTTTGATTTAATTTCCTAATGGTAATCAACTCTAACAGAAGCCAAGGGGTAAAGAAGTACCTTAAACACCAGGGGAACCAATAACTTATAAGTTACCATTATCTTTCCAAAGTCAAACTCAGGTGTGTAGAGAGGGATTCTGCAAAAAACATAAAAAGAATCAAATCTCACTGTCTCTGTTGTGGAGTTAGACTCAACTGTGCCTCAGGTGACTCAGGATCACAGGGAGCCGAATGGTTTCCATCTCATCGAGAAAGGCTACAAACCAGGATGCAAAACATCTCTACGAGACCATAGTTTGATCATGCTGATAACAATAATTTTATAACTGCTAATCTGTACTAAACACGACCTCTTGGTTAGTGGTCGAGAATTACTGTGTTCATTGTTGAAAAAAAAAAAAAACTCAAAAAACTCAAAAATCTTTGGGCCCGGTACTGTAGCCTAGCAGCTAAAGTCCTCACCTTGAAAGTGCCGGGATTCCATATGGGGGCCGGTTGTAATCCCAGCAGCCCTGCTTCCCATCCAGCTCCCTGGTTGTGGCCTGGGAAAGCAGTTGGAAAAAAAGCCCAAAGCCTTGGGACCCTGCATCCACATGAGGGACATGGAAAAAACTCCAGGCTTCTGGCTTCAGTTGGTTCAGCTCCAGTTATTGCAGCCACTTGGGGACTGAATCATCATTTGGAAGATCTTCCTCTCTGTCTCTCCTCCTCTCTGTATATCTGACTTTATAATAAAAAAATAAATAAATCTGAAAAAATACTTTTAAGAATTTACTTATTTTTTAGCTGAGAGGCAGATTTGCAGAGTGAGAAGGAGAGAGAGAAAGCGAGAGAGATAGATAATCTTCTCACTGCTGGTTCACTAACCGTATGGCCACAATGGCTAGAGCTAAGCCTATGCAGCTAGGAGCAGTCCCACCTGTGGGTGTGGACTTCAAGGACTTGAACCATGCTCTGCTGTTTTCCTAGGCCATAGGCAGCAATGCAGATTGCAAATGAAGCAGCCAGGACTCAATCAGTGCTCATATGGAATGCTGGTATTGCTTGCAGAGGATTAGCTTGCCATACTGGTTCTTGCTTGATTTATTCACGAGTTAGAGAAGTATGGGGAGCTGTATAAAGACAGCTCACATCCATAGCTCATCCCCAAATTTGCACAGTGTTTCAGGGGTTTGAAGGGGGTGGCTAGGAATTCAGTGCAGGTCGTTTATATGAGCGGCAGGACCCCAGTACTTGAATTACCACTGCTGCTGTCCAGGGTATAAATTAACAGGAATCTGAAGATGGAGCCAGAGATGGGAGTGCAGTCAAACACTCTGATGTGGTATGCCAGCATTCTAATTAGTGTCATAACAGCAAATCGATTGCCTGTCTGTGTTTATTAAATCTGACCAGTGCAACACTGTGAGTTAAATACTGTTACAAGCAGTACACAGATGCTGAGACTGAAGCAAGGGATTGGTCAAGGCAAACACAATAACCATAAAATACCTATGAAATCTTGGGATTTACTATAATCTACTTTTTTGCATTTCAAATCACAACATGCCTGTTGCTAATATTTGGTTATGTGCTAACATGAATAATCCTAAAGGGGGTTAATAATAACTTATTCATTTGATAGTATGTGTAATACCAAATGAGCTCAGCAAGGTAGCCAAGCAGCTGGAGTCCTCACTTTGCACGTGCTGGGATCCATATGGGTGCCTGTTCTAATTCTGGCAGCTCCACTTCCCATCCACCTCCATGGTTGAGGCCTGGGAAAGCAGTGGAGGACGGCCCAAAACCTTGGGATGCTACACCGATGTGGGAGACATGGAAGAGGCTCCTGACTTCTGGCCTTGGAGCAGCTCAGCTCTGTCCATCACAGTTGCCTGGGGAGTGAATTTCCAAATGGAAGATCTTCTCTGTCTCTCCTCTTCTCTGCATATCTGACTTTGTAAAAAAAGCAAATAAATCTTTACAAATATATTAAAGACAATTGATAAAAAATCAAAATTCAAATAAGTTTACATTACAAGAAATGATAGATTTAAACTGATTATATTGGTAATCTACTTATATCCATAAGGAATGGTAGCTTTGGATGATTTAGAATAGCTGAATTTGTATAGTGGCTTTTTTTTCAGTGATTGTTTTGTTCAATTGTTTGGAAATACTATTTATTTTTTCCTCATCCTTCTTTTAGACATTTGTCCATACAACATGTACAGTTAAATGAACATGTAATCTGTAAACACTTCTATTTTGATATTGGTAAAAATGTGGGTCAAGAAGTGTGTAGGAGAAAATTTTTTAGATTAGCTGTCAGCAACGTTTCTTCCTCTCCTTTTCACTGGTGTGTCAGGTGAGATAATGGGAAGATAATACAATGTATTGGCCTATAAATACTGGATAAATTGTTTTTATTTCTATTGTTTTATTATAATACATATTGCTGAACACCATGTGATATAAAGCAATGAGTTCCATGAAATTTAATGATTAGTCTGATCAAATATCTCTAATTGAAGTAAATAAGGAAAAGGCTCATCATAACTGCCAAAAGACGAAAAAAACATACTTGCAGCCAAATTTCAGAATATTTAATAATACGTGCGATATACACTATGAGTGTTATCCTGTTTCAAATAAACTCAATGCTAACAAAATTTTTCCGTCATTCATTCCCCCACTCAGTTAGAAGTCCACATGATGGTAAAATGCAATAGCCTAGTTGCTAAAGTCCTTACCTTGCACGTGCTGGGATCCATATAAGCACAAGCTCTAATCCAGGTAGCCTTGCTTCCCATACAGCTCCTTGTTTGTGGCCTGGGAAAGCAGTGGAGGACAGCCTAAAACCTTGGGACCCTGCACCTGCGTGGGAGACCTGGAAGAAACTCCTGGCTCCTAGCTTAGGATCGGCTCAGCTCTGACCATTGCAGCCACTTGGGGAGGGCATCAGCAGATGGAAGATATTCTTCTCTGTCTCTCCTCCTCTCTATACATCTGACTTTCTAATAAAAATAAAATAAATCTTAAAGAAAATAAATCAACATGAAATGATTTAAATTGTGATCATATATCTTATGCGTCAGAATGTCAATAGATGATCAGAGAGCCATAAAAAGCATTGATAAGAATAAATAAAACAAGAGTCAATGAAAATTAAGAGAAAAAAGGTAAAAAAATTATCATGTATATCCAAATGTATAAATATTTTAATTATATATGCTAAATATGAATGTGAATAAATATATGATTGAAATATATATTATTAATATAAAAGCTAATCTAAGAAAATAGTTCCAGTTATTATTGCTAATAACAGTGTCATTTTAACTGTAAGGATGAGGTTAGGCATCTATCATAAACTTATGGTATTATGGGCTCAACATCAAAAGCATCTCAATTATGAATATGTATATATTCACAGTAGGCTGACTTTGCTTTGTTTCTATTAAATATGATAATTATACGTGTTTCTATGTTCTGATTCTCATCAAAACATCTGTTAATTATGATTTAGTTTTGATGTGCATGCAAAAGAGAATGTACTGGTCTTTTATATAAAGCCTATGCTATTCTTTTAGTGCTTTTAATTACCAATATTTTTTGTTAGGTGACTCTTTCAGGAATAATTGAGCTTGTGAAAACCCAATCAAGCTTATGAGGATGAAAAGACAAGCTTTTGCTTAGTCTGGCCTCTACTGAACTAATCACATCCTTCTTTACCCTACGCCAAGAACATTCTGTGCTGGTGACTCCGTAGTCCTCCTGTTTGCTGTCATTAATCAGCTACACTAAAATGCAAGCGCACACAAACACTGGATCAGGAAAGCAAGAGGATTTGACATCACAAGCAGAAAATTGTTTTAATAACTTCGTGATTTTTTTATCACTATGAAAAATCCGGACTCCCTGGATGTATCAGCAATGTGTATTGGACAAATCGGAGCACTGTTTGTAGTGACCCTTGAAACTGTCTTCCTCAGCCTCCCTGCTGGACTATGAATGCTTACGGATGAGAACTGATACATGTGTGAGTTTTCTGCAGAGCTGGAAGAGGGTGTGCACATAATATTACTTAGCACAGAAATGGCAAATTGACTAAGATGAATTAAGGAAAGCAGTATGGGTGAATTCAAGCAGTAAATTTCACTTCAAAGGTGCATAATTTTTCTTTCTTTTCCTTTTTGTTTTTGCATACTTTGATCCACACTAAAGAACCTCTAAAGTGAATGACCCTGTTTTTGACTTGCTGATATCACTTTTAAATTACAAGATAAGGTTGTATCAGGGAAGATGATTCTTTTTACTTTCATGTTTCTTTCATGCCTCCAACACTTTTCTTTTTTTTCCAGGTTTACACTCCTGACTTCATTTCCATGACTTCAAACTGATAGTGATAGTGGAAGCTCACTAATTAATTCCCCGTAGACTAGCCCCTAAGCTTGACAGCTTCTGTTGCAACTGAAAGATAAACACTTGTTTTACATTTTTTCCAATTCTCTTAAGGTTATACTATACTTCCGAACGTAGAACTGAAGAATATTAATGTATAGTATAAATACCTAACATGCAACTGCAGAGTGCCTTCTGAGAGATGTTTTGGGCAACTAGAGTAAGATAGCCATAGTCAACGGTATTTTATGTGCTACTTAATGGGGTTTTTCAAGTCTTCTTCCTTTTGAAATAGTATTCTTAATACCTGTATTTTAAAAATCTTTTACGCATTGGATGATTCTCTGAATCTCTGAAATACATTAGAAATTTATTATTTCATTTCAAATCTGGCTTGAAAGCACGCTTTTTTGTGATACCCTAATGAGGGCTTTTAGTAATGCTTTAGCTTTTTCCCAGTGCTGTCTTCAATGTCCTTGTTCTGACATGTCTTTGGGTTCTGTAGAAGATGTAAAAATAATACATTATTTCTGTGTTCTGCTTTTACAAGATCAAGCTTCGAATGCTTCCTTCAAAGGACGTACTCATCCTTTACTAGGGGCTAAAAACTGCTCAGAGTGCCCATGACGCGCTGCCAAGTCAGACCCATTCACGCTAATACCATCATGGCTTGCGGATCTCCGTCTCCTGTGAAAGCACATTCCTCAAGGATTTATTCTGATGCATACAGTGTGGATTACATTGTCACTTATTTAAAAACATTCATATTTTCTAAAAGGTTGATTTGTATTGGAAAGTCAGGTTTACACAGATAAGGAGAGACAGAAAGATTTTCAATCCTCTCGATTACTCCCCATCTGACTGCAACAGGAAGGCTAAGTCAATCAGAAGCCAGGAGCCAGGAGCCTCTTCCTGGTTTTCCACACAGGTGCAGCGTCCCAAGGCTTTGGACCATCCTCCACTGCTTTTCCAGGTCACACTCAGGGAGCTGGAGGGGAAGTGGTGGAGCTGGGATATGAACCAGTGCCCATTCGGCATCACAGCACATACAAGGAGAGGATGTTAGCCCCTAGGCTGCTGTACCAAGCCCCAAACTTCATTTGCACTTAAATGTTCTGAGTAATATATTTTTATATTTGCATAGTTTCTTGCCTTTGAAGTTGCTTGATAGGAATATTATGGCCCAAGTTAGACATAAGCCATTCTACTCGGAAAAAGTGAACTTTACAGCGTTAAATATAGATAGCAATTTTAGACTGTTCAAATTGACATACATTTAATAGTTACAGAAATGGAAAAATCAAATATCAAATATGAGACACACAAGGTTTGACATTGAATTGGTTCAACTGATCTCGACATCAAAGTGTCTTCCTCATGAAAAAGGAAAGTTAAGTTTGTTAGAAGTTTCTTTTTTTTTTTTTTTCTAAAGATTCATTCATTTTATTACAGCCAGATATACACAGAGGAGGAGAGACAGAGAGGAAGATCTTCCATCCGATGATTCACTTCCCAAGTGAGCCGCAACGGGCCGGTGCGCGCCGATCTGAAGCCGGGAACCAGGAACCTCTTCCAGGTCTCCCAGTCGGGTGCGGTGTCCCAATGCATTGGGCCGTCCTTGACTGCTTTCCCAGGCCACAAGCAGGGAGCTGGCTGGGAAGTGGAGCTGCCGGGATTAGAACCGGCGCCCATATGGGATCCCGGGGCTTTCAAGGTGAGGACTTTAGCCGCTAGGCCATGCCGCCGGGCCCAGAAGTTTCAAAAATGATTAAAATTCAGTGATTACCAGTGTTGTATTTCCAAATGATGATTCTACACTAAATAATTCCTTCCTAAGAAAAATAATTTTGAAGCAAAATGATAAAATAAGTAAGTAAATCTTTCTGTAATCATAAGGAAGCGCTTACCTTCTTGTCAGTTGCTATGCATTGTCTTTGAATATTTCTGTGTATAACCATGAACAAAGCACCATCAACAAAGTTGGTGAGAGGAAATTTATAGGTATATATTTTTCAGAAATACAGACTTGTCCTCAAACTTAGTGCCAAATACTAAGACATTAGTGAAAACTTAAACTGAAGAAAGTCACAGAAATTTTAGACTCAGCAACAACACAGTGTATCTGAAAGGTTATAATGCAACTGCTACATAATTTTCATGCTTGAGTCACCTACGTAGGACTTCTTATTACACTACCACCACTGTTTGGCATTGTACGTCCCATGTCTCATGGACTCATCAACATGCCGCAAATTAAGTGGTACCTATGTCTGAAGAGGAAATAATAGCTGTGAATAAGAACTATTATAGCAATGCTGTCACATGACTTCTTATCCCACAGTGCTCATATTTATTCGTGAATGTAACTGCTACTTTCTTCAGATAATTCTAATGCCATGCACTAAAAGACCTTATCATTTCATTAGTCAGAGAAAATCTTTAGTGATTTCGGTATAGCCAAACCAGCCTGGAAGCACAGCATAGAAAATGGGAAAATCTGATTGGTAATACGCATATCAATGTTTGCACGAAGGAAAAAGGAAGTGCGACTTCCCAGAAGGAACAGAATCCGTTCTCCGACTGTGAAGAAGCGAGATTGAAACATTCCTGAAGAAGAATTCAA
Source organism: Ochotona princeps (assembly GCF_030435755.1). NCBI lineage: Eukaryota > Metazoa > Chordata > Mammalia > Lagomorpha > Ochotonidae > Ochotona > Ochotona princeps. The sequence goes on from NC_080845.1 coordinate 49,443,236, forward strand.
AAGAATGATTGGAAAGTTCCTAAGGAATGTGGATAAACAGCTGTATGAAATTAGGGATGATATGGATGAGAAATTCATCGAAGAGATAAGAATATTGAAAAAGAACCAAATATAAATTGTTTATTCAATAAGTCAAACAAAAACAGTGGAAAACCCAAACAGCAAATTTGATAATAGAAGACCAAATATTTGAAACAAAAAAACAGGACTTTAAAAATCTTATTCAGAAACAAAAACAAGAAAAAATAAGAAAAAAAATAACAGCAAAAATATTAAATTTGGGAACAGTAAAATAAGGAAAGATGCCTTGGAAAATGTTGCCAATGAAACAACAGCAGAAAATTCCCACAATTTTGAGAACGATGGAGATTGAAATACAGGAAAAATATAAAACCCTAAAGAAGGCTGGTTGGAAAAGATTCTCAACACAACGCAATTTAGATGAAATTTGCAATGGAAAGCACAAAATACTATCAAATATTTGCAAGAAAGAAATGCGGAGCCAAGTTTTAGGGAACCGCCATCAGAGTGCAGCATACTTCCCATAGAAGTCCTGTTGGCCTGTAGGAAGTGGAGAAGTGTAGTCCAGTGTCAGCGGAGATGCAACAGCAAGAATTACAATCAAGTCTGTCAACCCAGAATCCCCTCACTGAAGCTTTAATTCGTAAGTGAATGAGAAATAAAATCTTTCTCAAACACAGACTAAAATAGTTTGCCACAACTGGTCACTCTCATACATGATTCCTAAGGATTTGCTATGTATAGAGGCTGAGAAATATAATCACACCCAAGAATAATGTGGGACAAAAAAGGAATGTGAAGGTAGAAACCTCATATAAAAGAAAAACACAACACAAATATTAGCAAAATTAATGAGAAAAAAGCAGAGTTAAATCATTACTTACTAATAATGTTTAATGTGAAAACATTAAATTATTAGGATTTAGATTAAGTTGAAGAAATATAAAGACATCAGTTTATGGTTTGGCAATAAAATCATACTTCATCAGTAAATGGTATTCCATGCAAGGAATATTATAAAGAAAATGAGTAGGAATGAGCAGAAATACCTGTTCTCATTCAGACAAAATAAATTTTAAGACAAAAGCTGTTAAAAGTGATGCAGAATATTGTTATATAATTATAAAAGTTTCAGTTAAACATGAATATATAACCATGTTAAATATAGATATGCCCATTTTTAGGGTACTTAGTTTTATAAAACAGATGTCGCTGGATCTAAAAGGGAGATATAAACACCAATACAATAATAAGCATGGAAACGAGAAGCTGATTTTTAAAACTAAATGAGAAAAATTGGCTAATAAAAAAAAACTTTTCATGAAATCATAAATGAAAATTGAGATTTTACAATTGATAGTACAGAATTACAAGCAAGCACTTGGAATTACTACACATGAACATATGTCAAGAATTTGCAAATCAGGCCCGGCAAGATAGCACAGCGGTTAAAGTCCTCGCCTTGCACACTCCAGGATCCCATATGGTCGCCGGTTCTAATCCCGGCGGTCCCTGCTTCCCATCCAGCTCCCTGCCTAAGGCTGGGAAAGCAGTTGAGGACAGCATAAAGCTTTGGGACCCTGCACCCGTGTGGGAGACCTGGAGGAAGCTCCTGGCTCCTGGCTTCAGATTGGCTCAGCTCCAGTCATTGTGGCCACTTGGGGAGGGAACCATCGGAAGGAACACCTTCCTCTCTGTCTCTCCTCTGTGTATATCCGCCTTTCCAATAAAGAAATAGGACGGCCATGAGCCTTGGGACCCTGCGCCCGCGTGGGAGACCTGGAAGAGGTTCCTGGCTCCTGGCTTCAGATTGGCTCAGCTCTGGCTGTGGTGGCCATTGGGGGTGAACCATCGAATGGAAGATCTTCCTCTCTGTCTCTCCTCCTCTCTGTATATCCGCCTTTCCAATAAAGAAATAAAATAAATCTTAAAAAAAAATCACAGAAAAAGTGTTTTTTTGTTTGTTTTGATTTGGTTCTTTCTTTCTTTCTCTTTCTTTCTTTCTTTCTTTCTTTCTTTCTTTCTTTCTTTCTTTCTTTCTTTCTTTCTTTCTTTCTTTCTTTCAGAGTAAGAGACAGCACTTGCAACTGCTGGTTCTCTCCCCAGATGCCAGCGTGGTGGAGGGGTAAGAGGAGGGCAGCAGCTGTATTTCCCATGTGGTGACAGAGAGCCAGTGCCTCTCGCTCTGAGGATCTGTAAGTGGGAATAGTTGAAATCAAGAGTGAAACACATACTCTGATCCAGCGTCTTGGTGTCCTCACTCGGGCCGTGACCAAGGGAGCAAATACCCACCAAGGCACGATTCCTTGAAGGTTTCTCAAAGCTCCTTTTAGGTTAACCTACAGGTTATCAAAATATCATCCTGCTTCTACATCAGTGTTTATTATTGAACATGAAATCAAGCATAGTTAGGAACACAAATTAAAGCAGTTCCCATGTGTTGCAATATCTTTCCACGAATTTTAGAAGGTTGATTTCTGAATTACTATCATATTGTATTGTAAATTTTGATTCAATTATACTGTTTTTTTATTTTGTGGGGAATTACACACGCAGAATTAGAGTTACACATCTTACAATGTCAGTAATTTAATCTGAAAATTAAAATTTTGTTCATACATATTTTCATGTAGGGTGATATGTGAGTTTCTTTTTCTGTGCGGAATGCTTACCAATGCATTGGTAACATATATATATGTTATTTTTCGTGATGTAGTTTCATTGGCACCGTCCACTCTTCCCATTTCCCGCTTTCCACTGCTTTTCCCAATATTATTATTGTTATTATTATAGCATTCTCTGTGGATCTATCTAGAAGATATACCAGCAAATTAGCTAAGATTTTTATTTTTTCGGAAAAGATTTCAGATGAAGCTAAATCCTTCCATGAAATTAAAGAAAAAAATTTAGGACAACGTTTTCCCTAATACAATCTCCTAATTTATTGGTTGGCCTTCAATATTAATTACCTCTTTTTTCATTCATGCCAGAGGTGTATTGATCTAATCTTTGATTCTCTGTCAGGGGCTCCTGAACTCATTCTTGATTCTGTCAAGACATCCTCAATGTGATAATTGGTCCCTGTGTGGTTGTAGTTGGGTAAACCTACTGCAGGATCTTCGAGGTATTTTCCACCCTTCTTCAGGGACCTGCAGTCATGTAAGCCTTTCGTACGCTCTGTAGTTTTCATGCTGCATGAGATATTTTTTTCAGGTCAGAATTGAAAAGAAACACATGCATTATACAAGAGAAAGTGAAAAGAGTCACCTGGGTTATTACATTAGAAAGTGAGAGATCAAGACGAAGACCGACGCCACCAATATTTGAAATGAATAAAACATGATAATAAAAAATGTCACCAGACACAGGTATCATTCTGATGAGTACATGCAAATGGCAATATGATTATTATTTACTTAACAAGCTGTGTTAGAATACACATTTTGTTTCTGACTCTGAATGACTGTTTTGGGGAGCTAAAATTATTTTACCTAAAACACCTAAACTCACAGACCAGGCCATGTACTTCTAGTAGCAGCAATTAAGCTTGATTATCAGAAAAAATGAATAACACATTTCTCTTCAGAATCCCACTAATTTTATTTACTAGGTAACACTTGTTGGTTGACGAATGATCAAGAAAGCATAGAGAAAAATATGAAAAACAAACAAAATCTCTTGTTGACAGTGCTTCTGCTGGTGGCGAGCCTTTCTCAATTCTGTATCAGCCCCTGGACTCCAGAATCCTAACTCCTTAATTAGTTGCAAAAAGCTGATCACAGCTATAACCCTCAGAGAATACACTTGTGATTGTGTTAATAGACACATAATCAAAACTGCTCAAAGAAACAATTTTCTTACACCTTGGATTTAATGTCTGTAGGAGTGTGGCAAAGAGCAAAAATAAGTCTCAATTTATTCACCAGGGCTCAAATTGAAATCAGTCATGTTGAGCATCGAGTTTTGCCGTGAGGGACAAAGTCCATGTGCACAATAGGCTCCTAAAAACTGACATTACTGCAGTTTAATATTCCAACATAATTTTAAAATGTTACATGTAGAAAATATATTCCTATATATATAACTACATATTAAAAAGTCTATGAATGGGTTGCTACTCTTTTTTTTTGTACAAAAATAGACTAACCTTTTTTATTTGAAAGGCAGTTAAACACACACATACTCAAACACACACACACACACACACACACACACACACACACACAGAAAAAGAGGGAATGAAACAGAGAGAATCTTCTACCTTCTATCTTCACTCCCAAGATGGTTGCAATGGCAGGAACTCATCCAAACCAAAGAGCCTGGAGATCCATTCAAATCGCCATTATGGATGGCAGGGAGCCCATCACTTGCATGATCTTCCACCATTTCCCCAGGCACTTTAGTACAGAGCTGGATGTATGTGTAGAACCCAGGACTGAAGCTGTCAATCCATAGTGAAAAATTGGTATTGTAGGCTGTGGCTTAGCCAGCTTGAGCACAACACTGGACTCCAAACTATTGCTTAAACTCCATTGGGAGTTTTCAATATCCCTCTGGAATGTGTACATTCACATTTACAGCCAATGTCATAAAGTTCATGAATATAAAATTGAAGGATAATGATCATTCATCATAAACTTTCTGAAAATGTGTTTCTTACTCTTCCCCATAGTACATAGATTCATGTATGCACTTACATATGTACCATATATATAACATACACATATATGAGTTGTATCTAAAAACATTTCACTGTAAATAATATATGTAAATACATGAAAACAAGTATGTAAAGACCGAGGACCAACAGGTAAGGTTTGAGATTTCTGTGCTTCCCTGCACGTCCACAACTGCTGTTAAACAATCTCAGAGCTGAGTAATAAAAGCAGACATCACGGTATCTTTGCTCTTTTCTTGCCTAATACAGACAGCTGGATAGTTATTCAAAGATCAGCCTTCATTTTTATTCTCTTGATTGTGACTGACTAGAAAATCACTTAGTACATTGAGTAGAGACACAGTTTTTTTTTTTAATGAAAAATTGAAGAGTTCCTCTTTGCTCAAGTGTTCCTTTCTGGTGTTCAGGAGGCATAAGAGTTGTGTTTCGTAACCTCCCATACATTTCATTCCTTGAGTGCTTTAATAAAAGCCCATGTAAAAGCTAATGTTTTCTGCCAACTTGAATACTCTCCACTGGTGACCTTTATGACTGAGTGATTCCTTAGGTAATGGTGACCTGTTTGTAGGGGACGGAGTACATGGGCAAATGATGACAACATGCTTCTGCTGGGTGGTGGCAGCAAGCAGAAGGTACAGCACTGATTTCTTTTCAGTTTCTTTCTCAGTTATCAAAAATAGAGCTTTTTCTACTCATTCTGAAACAATATTGTTATATAATACAATGTTTCTGTTTAGCTTTGGAAAGCAATTAATATCTCCATGTTGAGAGGCATACCTGTTGACAATTCTATTAAAATATTTATTGAATGATTTATTGGACTAGTTCTTACAATTGATAAAGTAAGGGTGGTCACTCAGCTGAGCACTTTACTTTTTGGAGTGTCTGGTTCAGATCCTTGCAATTCCACCTTTGACTCAACTTGGTCCTAACATGTACCCTCTGGGGCGGGTCCCATAGGGGAATCAATCTGGGTTCCAGGATTCTAACTTTGACCTTGTTCAGACCAGGCAGTTGGGGAGTGAACTAGTGAATGGAAGTTGTCTCTAAAATTAAAATAAATATTAATTAATAAAAACAATATAATAGTCACTGCATAGAAATTGAATTAAGCTAAAAAATATGTATCTACTACTACTTCATGCAATGAGTATAACAGAAAGGAAAAGTATAAGATTTGGCATATGCCAGACATCAAATGAATCTATATTTCTGCAAACATTAATTACATAGCTTAGGAAAAATTACTAAATTTTATTGTTCTTGTGTATTTCATTTGTGAAAAATTGGGATAATGAGATCAATTTTTAGAGTGTTCCGAATATAGAAGACACATGAAATTGTTTTGTAGTTGGATCTCAAATGTAACACATAACATTCCTTTATTTTTTTAATGTTTGCATCAATATCACTTGGATAAACATTGGCTCAGTATAGTCTTGTCATGTACTGATGTCAGCCTACAGGGGAAAATAACTTTAGAAAAAATATTTTTTTCAATAAAGAAGTTTTCTAGCAATATTTCCTACAATATGATTTTTACATTTTCTGTTAGCTACAGATTAAATCAAGTTCTTTTAGAGTGAAGATTTTGTGCTAACTTAGGTTATTTCAATTAGCGTTCTGACTTGTAAAACGCTTCATGAGAGTATCATTCTTGAATTTTATGCATAAAATAATTACATTAATTAAATTGCTTCACTTCAAAGTTCATAAAAAGAAATGTAACATCAACTGACAGCTGTCATTCAATGAAAATTCCATGTTTAACATATGAAATAAAGTAATCAAACTTGAATTCCTACAATCCTGAATCCTACAGTCATGCTTACAACAGTGTGAGTTTACCAGCAGTTGATGCTGAACAGTCCTTTTAAATCAGAGAACTTTAATGTTTCCTGTTGAATTGGTATATATTGATGAGATCTTCCTTCACCTTAGAATGCCTTCATTTTGAACATTTAAAAATATATATGTATATATTTTTACTTTTATTGGGAAGGCAGATTTATAGAGAGAAAAAGAGCCAGAAAGTTCTACCATCCATGGGCTCATTCCCAAAATGGCCTTAATGACTGAAGTGGAGACAATCCAAAGCTGGGATCCAGGAGCTTCTTCAGGGCCCCCCAAGTGCATGCAGCGGCCCAAGGACTTGAGTCATCCTCTATTGCTTTCCGGGTCCATAATTGGAGAGCTGGATTGGATGCGGGACAGCCAGAACACAAACAGGTGCCCATATGGAAAACTGGTACGCAGACAGGGGTTTAGGCTGTTGAACCATCACACTGGCCTCAGATATTTGTATCTTTCTGAGCAAGAATGGCTCACACATTATTCTAAAGTTTAATCTCTTCTTCAAATATTATTTCAACACTCAAAGTTTTAACTATGCTGATTGTGTTTGTGTAGTACAGTAGTGAGTCAAAGTTTTTCAAGCTCCTTTTTGGCTCTAGGAGCAGGCTTTCACTCTGGAGCCCTTTGGGACTGAAAAATGAGAATTGGTTGTTCTCTTAGGTTTCAGACCTCTGTGCTGTCTCTATATGTAGAACTCCACTCGAAATATGTCTGAAAAAAAGGAATGAATGAATAAAAGAATAACCAGATAAATAAACATCATTTAAATGATTTTTTCAAGTTCTGCCTATCCTTCACAATAGTCACATTTTATTTAGATCTTAGGCGAAGAAATCAGTAGTCCACTTTAGGAGAACATTTTGTGGAGCCGCTGTTGTGGCTGAAGGTTAAGGTGCTCATTGAGGTGCCAACATCCCATATTGGGGGACTGGTTCTAGTCTTGAGTACTTTACTTCTGATCCAGCAGCCCGCCAATATACAACGAAGAATGTTACAAATGCTTGGAGCTCTGCCACCCATGAGAGGTACCTGGATGGAATTCAGCACTTCTGGATTTGACCTGCCCCTGTTATGGTTGTTGTGGGCATTTGGAGGAGTAACCAGAGGTTGAAGATCGGTCGCTCTCTCTCTCTCCCTCTGCTTCTCTCCCTATGCCCCAACTCTAATACCTATCTGCATTCCTATTCAGAGTGATAAATTTAGGGGCTAGCATATGGCTCAATTGGCTAATCCTCCATCTGTGAGCACTGATATCCCACATGGGTACCGATTGGTGTCCCAGGGCCTCTACTTTCAATTCAACTCCTTGTTTGTGGCCTGGAAAATCAACAGACAGACTTAAAACCAGGGCCTCTATTTTCAGTTCAACTCCTTGTTTATGGCCTGGAAAATCAACAGACAGACCCAAAACTTGAGACCCTGTACCAACATGGGAAAGCTGGAAGAAGATCTTAGCACCCGGCTCTAGATCAGGTTGCTCTGGCTGTTGTGTTTATTCAGGGAGTGAACTAGCAGATGGAAGATCTTTCTGCCTGTCATTTTCTATGTAAATCTGCCTTTCCAAGAAAAAAATAAATAAATCCTTTATATTTTTTAAAGAGTGGCATATTAGTGACAGCCAACAAACTACATAGAAATATTATTATCAATCAGAATCCATGGTTGGTACAAGAATTCACAATTGCTATTGTATACTCTATGAGTTTTAGCAAAGGTATAAGGAAATGAATCCACCTTGATATCACATAGAACAATTCACTTGTCTGCACTGTTAAGCTCTGCCTTTTCATTCTCTCTAACCTTAAAATCCAGTGTCCACTGATTCTTTTACTGTTCCATGATTTTCCCAGAATATTATACACTTGGAATCACATACTATGACATCGTTTCAGTGGTATCTTTCTCTTCTTAAACACACACAAATTTCATCAACATGTTTCCATGGTTTGAGAACTCAATTCTTTGTAGTGTCAAACAATGTCCCCCATTGTTTGGATTGCCACAGTTGATTTATACATTTGCCTACTAAAAGACATCATGGTTTTAGAAATTATGAGTAAACCTGCTGCAAACATCTGTGTACAACTTTTGTATGTACATAGGTTTTAATTCACTTGAATAAAAACAAAGAAGTACTTTTGTTGAATTATAATATTGTATGAGTATGTTTATTTTGTAAGAAATTCCAAACAGCCATTTACAGAGCATGTGGACTTTTATATACCTGTCAGAAATGAATGGTTCTTTGTTTCTCCACAGCATTGACAACATTTGTTGTTGTCAGAGCTTTAGATTTTGACCAGTCTGGTAGATACCCAAGTATCTTGTTTTTGTTGTAATCTGTAACTCCCTAAAGACATCCAATACTGATATTTTATTCAGATTCTTATTTGTTTTCTCCCCATCTTCCTTGGTGATATATCTATTAGGTGTTTTGATCAATTTTAAATTGGTTTCCTTTCTATTGATTCTACCTATTCCTAGAGTTCATTTTCTCTTAAATCCAGTTACCCTTTCCTTAACAATAGGAGAGAAATTTTTTCCATTAAAACACTGATATTAGGTGCTTGCTTCAGCAGCACATATACTAAAATTGGAAAACACTGATATTAGGCCATATATACTGATGGCTAAAAAAAAAAAAAGAGAGTGAAAGTATTCAAATCATCATCAAGATCCCAACCCTTTCATTCTTCCAATTTTTAGGTAACATTTCCATTAATTTCAGTGTTCCATAAGTCTTAGCGTCTACAGTACTGTTTTTAAAACTACCTGTTTTTAATTCTTTTTAATTTTTGGAAATGCAGATTTTCAGAGAGAAGAGACAGAGAAAAAGATCTCCCATCACTGGTTCACTCCCCAAATGGCCTCAATAGCTCAAACTGAGCTGACTTGAAGCCAGGAGATTCTTCACGGCCTCCCATGTGGTGCAGGGTCCCAAGGTTTTGGGCCATCCTCCACTGTATTCTCAAGCCACAAGCAGAGAGCTATCAGTAGTTATTAGAAAATGCTAAATGCTAAAATTGAAATAGACATGAGACAGCTGAATAGTAATCTATAGCCATTTTAAGGTGTATAGAACCCGGTTGTATATAAACTAAAATTGAAATGTCAGTGAAGAAGTCACAGGATGTGGTTAAGAACTTGCATTTTTTTTAGCATATTGGTTATTCAATACTATGTCAATTAATTCCATAGCGTTATAAATCGTTGCTGATGTTATGTTGGGGTTTTTAATTGATCGGGATGATACTCTGCCGGCTCTACCTTCAAACCAGAGATGGTCTCCCCAACAAGCCGTTGAACTTATTTGGACAATAAGATGCTGGACTCTATGCTTGGTATATGCTTGCAATGAAAGAATCGCAACTGAACTTGAACTGTAGTAATGCAACAAGGTGGGGGGAGGGTTTGGGGAGGGGTGAGGGGGGGAATCCCAGTACCTATAAAACTGTGTCACATAATACAATGTAATTAATAATAATAATAAATTATGTAAAAAATGTTTGAAGTACACAGCAATTAAAATTCTTCAATGTAAAAAAAAGAAAAAGAGACTTGGAAACAATGGTCTCGTCTACTTTCCCCTAATTCTCAACCCCTCCCACCCTAATCAGTGGTCCACATGGACATGCATTCTTTTCATCTATGTAAACATCATCAAAAATAAAATAAAAAAATAGAAACAAAATACAAAAGGTATAGAAACTTAGTTTTTCTGTTCATTTTGGGTGTTTCTATTGCTTTAAACCCCTGAGACTCTAGTTGTTCATTTAAAAAGTTAAGATAATAATAAATTAGTTTCTTCCAGGATATGTGTAGATATTAAAATGGAGTAATGCTTTAAATGACTTTGTTATACTGTATGGTACTTAAACATGTCTTAAGCAGAGTAATCAGATTGTCATTTGATTTAAAAACTAAAAAGTAAATAGATTCCACACTAATTTGTTCATTTCCATATTTTTTAAACACTAGCAAAAGGACACCGCTATATACTTCTGAAACATGGATTTCTAAAATTCTTTCCTCAGGTGAAAGTGACATTTATTTGACATGTTCAGAGCATTTCTGAATATATTCAAAATTTCAACTCCCTTTACATTTTCCTTCCCTTTATTCCTCTGCGGGAGGAGATAAATTGATCATGTTCTCTTGAACAAATTGGACCAGGGACACTTCTATTTGGTTCAGAGATTACATTATATTTTGGAATTGGAGAGGACCCAGAGGTTTTCTGCTTGTTATTTTTGGTGTTCATTATATTATTCTTGTCAGATCTCTCTGAGCCCATGTGCACACTGATTAAAACAACAGAATGATTAAAGCAATACATCAAGTGACAATCTCCAAACAACTTGAGCCCCCTGAACAACTTCCTTCTCCAAGAGAAAATACAAGTGTTTAGTATTCATTTTACAGCCGTACTAGAAGTACTCCAAAAATACAGAAAAGAGCATTTTAAATGGTTATCGCTGATGTGCAATAAGCTACTTGGACATAAGTAGCAAATATCTCTTTTGTGAAGAGCAGTGTTCATTTAAATCTTTGCTGTACATGCCAAATGCTCAATGGTCTATTAATTATTCTATAATTTAAAAAATCACATTTTTTTTAGATTTTCTGTCTGCTGATTCACTACCCAAGTCACCACAATGGCCAGAGCTGAGCCGATCTGAAGCCAGGAGCTAGGCACCTGCTCCTGAACTCCCACGTGGGTGCAGGGTCCCAAGACTTTGGGCCGTCCTTCACTGCTCTCCCAGGCCAGAAGCAGGGAGCTGGATGGGAAGTGGGGCTGCTAGGATTAGAACCATTGCCCATGTAGGATCCTAGAATGTGCAAGACAAGGATTTTAGCCATTAGGCTACCACACCAGGCCCACTCATTCTATAAATTTGTGTATTAATGAATGACCATACAGTTCTGAGACTGTGCTGGTAAGAAAAGAACCTAATAATTTTTTTGTGTGAAATAATACAAGACTTTATACAAAGCTCCCATTACTATATTTTATTTAGACAAATACAAGTAATGATAAAAAGACTTACTCATTTAGTAATATTTCCTAATGTGTTTCAGAAAGAAATAGAGTTAATGATGTTTTAATAGTAAACTCTTCGTGTTGATTACTGGCTAGCCACATAGGAGCAGAAGGATAGTTGGAGTCAGGGTCTAGAGTACACTTTGAACTCAAGCACAGTTATGCAGGGTCTGGAATCCCATTCAGTCGCTAAACCAACAGGATAAACTTTCATTCCAGCTCTCCATCATTCACTTTTTCCCTTCCTTTTTCTCTTTTTTACTTTCTCCCTTGCCCCATCCTTTCCTGCTTTCCATTTGCTCTTACTTTCTTTATTTTTTTTTATCTATTTCCCAGACTATAAACTCCCTAAAAGAATAGTCTTGGAGTTTAGTAGCTCACTAGTAATTAGGAATGTATGGGGTGCAGGTAGAAACTTAATACACTTCCTTTCTAATTACTAGCTAGTATTTTTATTTTTATATAGAGCACAGTTCATCATTAAATAACCAATACTTTTGGAGCATAATTGTTGTTTAGAGAGCTGGTAGAATAACTTGCTCACATATATGGGTGTTCAAATTCATATTTATACATGGAAAAATCAAGCCATGTCTCAAAACATGCCCGAATTGTAATTAGCAGATATTCTTACAATTCTAGTAAACAATTTTTGTAAAGCATCATATACTTTAATAATTCTGTGGCTGTATTCATCATTGCCTTTCAAATTTTCCTCTTTCTACTCAAGTGTTTTTTTTTTTCATTAATTCAGATGGTAACAATAAAAGTAACTACACACAGAGGCAAACGCAAACCCTCAGTATTACTTTACTCAAAACTAAGGTTATGTTTCCATTCACCACCCTGTAACATAGTAATACTCTACTTGAATATGAAATTAACAAGACTCCATTCTATTTTATACTCAAACTGTTATTATGGAGAAATAACAGATTAATGAAAAACCAACCATGTTATTTATCTCTGTTATTTTGCATCAGAGATGCCTGTGTCATACCATATTCTGAATTGATTAAATTACTAGAATTGAACATGTGCAAATTTAAGATTTCTTTTCAGTGGTGCAATTAAAAAGTAGGCAGAAGAGGAGAGCACTCTGGCTCAGTGTGTTAAGCTGTCACATGGACGGGGGGACCTATATCCATGTGTCAATTCCAGTCCCACCTGCTTTTCCCAATCCAGAGTTCTGCTAATGGATTTGGGAAAGCTGTCCTTCCGCTTGTGTGGAAGACCTGGTTTGAGTCCCTAGCTCCTGCATTTAGTGACCTAGCTTTGGTTGTTGAGGGCATTTGAACAGATATCTCAATTTTTCTGTCTGCTTCTTGTTTCCCCTCTCCTCACATTTCGTTTCCCTCGTTCTATCTTGATCACTCTACCTTTTAAATAAATGCCTAACTATTTTTAATACATCATCAAGGTAACCAATTATCAGTTAGTGTCTTCTGACTAATAGATAAGGAAAATACAACAAAGCTTTTATTTCCAATATGTGTTGCCTTGGTCTAAATTTTCTGATATGCCAATAATGGGCATGGGACAGAAAAACTTTTGTGAGGTAATGGAAATAAAGAGACACTTTAACACAATGTAAATAGCAATGCTATTTAAAAGACTATATTGAAGGGCCCGGCGGCATGGCCTAGCGGCTAAAGTCCTCGCCTTGAAAGCCCCGGGATCCCATATGGGCGCCGGTTCTAATCCCGGAAGCTCCACTTCCCATCCAGCTCCCTGCTTGTGGCCTGGGAAAGCAGTTGAGGACGGCCCAATGCATTGGGACCCTGCACCCGCGTGGGAGACCCGGAAGAGGTTCCTGGCTCCTGGCTTCGGACTGGCGCGCACCGGCCCGTTGCAGCTCACTTGGGGAGTGAAAACATCGGATGGAAGATCTTCCTCTCTGTCTCTCCTCCTCTCTGTATATCCGGCTTTCCAATAATAATAATAAAATCTTTAAAAAAAAAAAGACTATATTGAAGACATTTGACAACTAGTTCAAGCTTTTTTAAAGTGAAAATGTCTTTGAATAAGCAATCCTTTTCGAGATACTCATCCTAAGGAAATAATGTGAAAAATATATACAAAAATGGGTTTATTTAAAGATTACAATTATATATAATAATGGATTTTTTGGCAAGTCAAATTTCTCAAAGCCAGAGACTTATTATAGACCTGGTGTTATACAGGAACCCAAAAACTGTGAAGCATGCTACCAAATCGTAGCAATTCTTCCTCCTATGCAAGTTTCTTTATGTGCTTGTATTTTATTACATAACATGGGATGTTACAATGATTTTTTGTTACCAAGCTCTGTGAGAATTAACTATAACAATATTTCTATAAAATATTTTACATGGAATAATTATTTAAGATACAATTTGCATAAAATATTAGTTGTACTAACATCTGCACTTTTGAATGAAGTGAAACCTTAAGCTAACTTAACAAACTTCTGCAAATCTGGAACCATATTTTACAGGAGAGTGAAGAGAGATTATAACTAAATTGTAGGTTACTTTTGGCTTGCTTATAAGTTTAACGTTTTCTATAATAAGTGGTCATAATTTCAGCAATAATATAGTAATCTTATTTTAATGAACATCTTAATGTTGGTTTCTCAAACAATGTGTATGTTTGAAAGCAAAATCTAATTGTGTACATGAATATTACAGTTAGAAGATTCTGCCCATTCAACTTTCTTATAAACTGCAGTCATTTAACAGCTTGTCTTAAAGTAACCTATTTTCCCAGTGGTTATTAATTCTTGGTAACATCCTCAATACAATCCTTGAATTTACTTGACTTTGCTGAGAGTAGGTAGCTGAGTACAGGGACCACCTTGGCATTAATTTATCAATGGGAATCTAGAAGAGTCCCCCTAATATTTTGCACAGGGTTTTCACTGTGTTTTGACAGAAGGAATGATTCTGCTTGGATTGGACAGCAGAGCCCAGTAACACTCATGAACGTAGATATATTCTTTGACATTTATTTGATTTGGGAGGAGTACTACTTCATTTTCATTATCTATTTTTCTAGACAAGTCTGGAAAAAATATGGACAATGGAGCTTTGGGTGTGTATATTTTCAATTTGAGCCTTTTAGCAAAAACATTGTGGTGTCTTACATACTGTAATTTCTCAGAGTTCTCATCTCTTCCACCTTTGTAACTTTGTGAGCAACAACCAGTGTTTAATGAAGATATTTTTCAAGTAGCTTCAGTCAGCCTTTTTTTCTTTTTATTGTATTCCTCCACTATATTATTTTTCCTTTTGCTCTTTTCCCTTACACATATTAAAGCATCTCAAACAGCATTTATTTTGGTAATAAAAGCTTAGCTAGTGCTGTCAAAGCAAAACTTGTACCAGAAGTTAAGGAACAAGGGAAAACAGTATACATAGCTGTTGAAGTAAGAGAAACTGAAATACAGTCAGAACCCATATCTGATGAACTAGGATGGGAGGAGTTTTAAATATGCTGTGAAGGAAAGATAATGTGTAATCTGTTATTGCTAAAATGCCTTTTCTGGAATCAAAAGCAAGCTGTCTTCTATCTCCAAGGCAGAAGATACTTTTACAACCTGAAAGAAGGAATCCACAAAAGTTAGGCTAACCCTACCCACAGAGATTAGGTACACTTACCTACAACTTTAATGATTACACTACCAAGTGAAGACTCACAGATTTTCTTTCCTTTTTTTTTTCTTTTCCTTTTCTTTTTTTCTTCCTGTTAAGTTCTTTATTTCTCATGATATAGTTTCTTAGACTCAGGGATTTCCACTTTCAACACCCTCCTTCTCTTTTCCGCTATATTGTAACAATAGTTTAGTCAGCCAACAATAGTAACGAGTCCATCATTCTTTTTTTTTTTTTTCAGTATATCCTGACATTGAGTTATAGAGAAGGATGTAAAACCCAGCATTGCAGTGCCAAGATATATTTAACAGTTTCATTGAGATTCCAGTTTTTATTCCGAAGTAGAGATGCGTACTGCAGTGTGTCTCCCCTTCATGCTATACTTGCCTCCATTATACCGATCTTCACAGGATTTCTAAAGACATTTCAGCAGTGTAAAGTGACCAGAATATTTTAAAATTATTTACATGTGGAAGGTACCAGCAGATCTTTTATACTAACAAGCATTCTAAGGATGTGTTTAAGAAAAGAGAAAAATGTGATGTTGAGTCAGGCAGAAATTTATTTATTCGAACAGAAGATAACACTAAGAACATATGTCAACATTAAATAGACAATTTATATCATATGAATGAGACATAACTCCAAACTGCATTATTATCTATATTTATTACTTTTTCTTTTGCATAAATCACTTTTTGAGGGCCCATCTCACCATGATACACTACATATAGCTACTGCTTTTTCAAAAAAAAATCAAGATTTTATTTTTTTATTGCAAAGCCATAGATACAAGGAGGAAGATAGAGAGGAAGATCCTCTGTCTGCTGATCCACTCCCCAAGCAGCCACAACGACCAGAGCTGAGCAGATCTGAAGCCAGAAGCCCAGAGTCTCTTCTGGGTCTCACACATGGGTGCTGGGTCCCAAGGCTTTGGGCTATCCTTGACTGCTTTTCTTGTCCACAAGTAGGGAGCAGTCGAGGTTGGCCCAAAGTCCTGGGACCCTGCACCCACATGGGAGACCTGGAAATAGCGCCAGGCTCCTGGCTTCGGATCGGCTCAGCTCAAGCAGTTGTGGCCACTTGGGGAGTGAATCAGAGGATGGCAGATCTTCCTCTCTGTCTCTCCCCCTCTCTGTACATCAGACTTTCAAACATGTCGGAGTCCAGCTCCACCTGAGTTTAGAGCTCAAGAAGGGTGCGTGAAATAGGCATAGAAAGAAGAAGAGAGACGGACCACTATAACTCCAGGATCATTGTGGACAATGCGAGAAAGCTGTCTGCTTTATTTATACAGAAGCAGTACACAGTTTTCTTTCAGGGGCAATTTGACATAGCTTCAAGGGGGGCACAATTTACAACAGCTTGAGAGGTGAGTGAGGAAGGATTCCACATTCCTTGCTTATCTCAGCTTGCCAGCCCCCACTTGCTCTCCTCAAGTCTGGGTTCTATCCTCAGCGTTGCCTGGGACAACCAGACCTCTACCTTGAATTATGTATTGGTTAGTAAGTCTGGGGTCTTGGTTTATGGGGATTAGGGGCCATTAGGCCTGCAAGCACAGTTTGTTAACTAAGCAAGTAAAGCAAGAGTTATAACGGCAGAAAGAATTGCAATTAGCAATGAGCCATGTTTACTCCATTTCAGTTTCAACTCTACAATTGACAAGTGAATGTTTCCAAAGATAATTCTACAAATTGTTTCACCTTAAGACAGGGCATTATCCATTCTGACGTTGCAGCCAAGAATTTCTCAGTAGACAGCACTTCTTATTCAGTAATACACTCCTACTCTAATTCTTATTCTACAACTGATCCATCACTTAATGGGAGAAATACATCAATAGAGAAAAAACATAAAGATCTAAGACAAAAAGTTTCAAACATTGAATCCCTCTACAACTGCAGGTTCTACAACCTCATAAATGATCAAACAACAATCAAAAGTATATCTTTATGATGTTAATAAAATCACCCTATACTTCCTCTAATTAAAAAATTATGAAAGCAGTTAAAGCAACTACATTTTCTATGTTCTAAAGAGTTGCAAGGACAGGCTAACATTTAAGGTCACAATAGCTGTATTTTTTGCCATAGCAGGATAGCCTTTAGAGTCACAGTAGCTATGTTCTTTGTCATAGCAGGATGGCCTTTAGGGTCAGAGTAACTACAACAGGTTAGCCTTTAGGGTCCCAGTAGCTATATTTTTTGTCATAGCAGTTTCAGTCCATACTCTCATCACTTCCTTTAGTTTGTAAAATTCTTATCAAGCAAAGAGCTACAAAACAACCAAAATGTCAAAACAAACAAGCCACTCAAGAAATGGGCACGGGAAATGGGCAAACACTTCACAAAAGAACAAACCCAAATGGCAAATAAACATATGAAAAAATGCTCAAGTTCCCTGGCAATGAGGGAAATCCAAATTAAAACATCAATGAGGTACCACCTAACGCCAATAAGACTGGCCCACATGAATAAAAGCACCAACAACACTTGTTGGCGAGGATGTGGGGAAAAGGGAACCCTACTCCACTGCTGGTGGGGCTGCAGGCTGGTACAGCCTCTATGGAAATCAGTAGGGAGAACATTCAAACGATTCAAATTCAACATACTGTATGATCCGGCAATAGCACTCTTAGGAATATATCCAGAACACTTGTTTTATGAGAAACCAACATGCACTCCTATGTTCATAGCAGCACAATCAGTAATTGCAAAAACATGGAAGCAGCCAAAATGCCCATCAACAGAGGAGTGGATAAAAAAGCTATGGTTCATCTACTCCATGGAATACTACTCAGCTATTAAAAAAAAAACAAAATGCAGCTCTTTGTGGCCAAATGGGCCAAACTGGAAACCATAATGCTAAGGGAAATGAGCCAATCCCAAAAGGTTAAATACCACATGTTTGCCTTAATTTAAGATGACACGATGTTATGTATAACATGTTATGTTAGGTTTGTTATATGTTGTGTATAAACTAAAATTGAACTGTCAATGAGATGGTCACAGAAGGTGGTTAAGAACTCGCATTTACTTTTACTATATTGGTTACTCATTACTATGTCAATTAATTCCATAATGATGTAAATTTTTGCTGATGGTATGTTGGAGTTTTTAATTGATCGGGATGATACTCTGCTGGCTCTGTCTTCAGACCAGAGAGGGTATACCTAAGAAGCCGTTGAACTTGACGGGACAATAAGATGCTGGACTCTATGTTTGGTATATGCTTGCAATGGTGGAATCTCAACTGAACTTGAACTGTGGTTATGCAACAAGGTGGAGGAATCCACCATGGTGGGAGGGTTTGGGGAGGGGTGGGGAGAATCCAAGTACCTATGAAACTGTGTCACATAATACAATGTAATTAATGAATTAAAAATAATAATAAAAAAAAGAAAAAAAATTCTTATCAAGCCATTTCCCAGAAAGCATGTTAAATGTCTAGGCCAGATTTTATGGCAATGGGTAGGTACACAATAAGGTGTCTAGAAACAGCATGGGCTTAATTATATTCCTGTGCGCAGTTAAAGGCCCACTCACCAAGACATTATCAATAACATTAGCTCTCAAGCTCATGTTGGTTGCAAAAGCCATCTCACAGGGGCAAAAAATGCTTCAATAGATTACGAAATTCTTAGTGGGGTGGTTGAGTGTCCATGCGAAAGGGGGTGAAATTGTGTCAAGGTGGTCAGAGAGAAATTTGCCAGGCCCTGCCAAACAGGGGAACTGTTCTCTTCACACCTTCGTGTTATTCACACCTACTGCACGGACCCCAGCACACACAAAAAAAAAAATAAATAAAAATAAAATAAATCTTTAAAATAGTCACAATGACATTAGTAAATACTTAATGCAAATAAAAATAATGTGGTTAAAGTGGCATGGAAGAATCTTCTAGGACCAGCGACATTTTAATTTGATTTTAATAATATTTCTTGAAGCATAGTAATTGTTGATTGGGGCAAGTAACAAAGTGGAAAGATTACACACCAAAATCTAGAGATCTGGGAAATAAAAGCATGAAAAAAGATCTTCCTAATATGAATTACAATGTTGCAGAAAATGTTGCCAAGAGTCCACAGATGTCTTGACCCAATGCACTCCTTGCCACGAAGATGATGCTGCATTGTGAAAAGTGAGATTATGGTAATGCCAGTTTCTGTGGTACTAAAGAGGTAATGAAATCTGCTGAACGGAACTTTGATCTTCTTGACAATATAGTCAACTGCATAGAACAAGACAGTTCCCTGGGAAGGCAGAGACTACTACCTCAGGTCCAAGGAATCCTTTAAAATGGCACATAAGAAAACAAAGAAGCTTTTCAGTTTATGAATAAGAAATATTGTTTTAGGTTCATGTTGTGGTTTTTTTAAGATGTGAGCTGGGAAACATCACCAATCAAGAAGTGGAGTAGGAAAAACACAAATGCCCTGGAGGGTTTCTCTCCCTTCTCAGTGGATTTACTTAGGTGTCTTGGGATTCATACCTTAACACAACTCAGAACTTGCAGAAAAGGGCTGATAAAACGCAAGTGTCCGTGAAGCTTTGTATGCCCGAATGGATAGCACAATTTTGTGCACTGAACTTCTAATGAAACTTAAATGTTAAATAATAAAAGTTTAATTCCATTGCCTTCAGTATTCAGGACTGCATTAGGCAGGAGCCCATACCTCAGTCTAGGACTTTCCATGGGTGGCAGGAGCCCAAGCACTTAGGTATCACCTGTTACTGCTCCGAATGCTCATTAGCAGGATGGTGGAAGTGGAGCACTGACTCAGACAGAGGCAGTTTGTGTGGGTCCCAAGAACCACCGTAACAGCTGTGCCAAAACTTTTCTTTCTTTTTTCCTCCAATTTAAAGATTTTTCCTTGCAGGCCATTAATTTTTCTCCATGACTACAGTTTTGTCTTGTTGAAAGATTTATATACGTCCATATAAATGCATGAAATTTGACAGCACGTGGGTTGTGTAAATTCCTCTGAGTTATTTGATTGCCTACCTGAATGTTTTCTTAGCCCTGGAATTAAATACAAGCTAATGGTTTCATTATTAGTTAACACTCGTGCTGGAGAGTTATGCAACTAATTTAGCACAGCTTTTATCTTCTTCTCTCCTCTCTAAATAAAGTATGAGAAAGTATTTTCCTTCATATTTTTCTTTTTAAAATTTATTTTGTTCATGTGAAAGGCAGAAGAACAGAGAGAGGGGAGGAAGAAAAGAGAAAGGGGAGAGAGATAGAGAGAATGATAGAAATGAAGATATGAACACATATTGACCATCATAGAAGCATTTTATTGCCTGGCACCTGGCACTCTCAGGATTCAAAGCAACAAAAAAAATATGTGTGTATTTTACCCCATACATATATACATATCAGTAAATCAGCTGCCCCTCTCTCGCTGTCTGTGTGTGTGTTTGTCTGTGTACACATGCATGTCTTTGCCTATATTAACTTAAATATGATTTCAAACTTGTGCATTGAATCTAAGCCATTACTCCAGATAATGAAAAAGAAGGAAAATGAAAATGAAGAGAAGAAAAGGAAAAAGAACAGAATTCATTCTATAATCTCTTACTCCAACAGTGAAAAACCTGACTCAAGTCATTTTTTAATCACTTATTAAGTTGTTCAATTGCACTCTATGTGTGTATTCATCTCAGGATTGTTAACATTATACACATGGAAGCAGCTTTATCAACTCAACTAGATTATAATGATTTCATACTATTTTGATGCCATTTATTCTTAAAGATTCTACTATTTTTAACTTTGATTAAGTCTATAATTTTTCTTTATTTTATTCAGTGAGGTTATTTCATATGTGTGTAACACATTTAAATTGCTTGACACGTTTTACATTACATCCTATCACTTCCTGACCTCTTTGTCGATATTTTTAATTTACATTTGTTAAGCTTTACTCCCTGTGTGACAAATTTCACTGTATTTAACCGATGCACAAAATCATGTGTTCCTCATTGTACAAAATAGTTTGCCAGTCACAAAATCACTTCGGAATTAACCTATTCAACGCCTCGCTTTCAACTCTCCAAGACCCACTGAAAAATTTACCAAGAGTATTGCAGGCTTTATTTCCCTAGGGAAATGTACTAAACATGTACAAATTTAAGACAACTTTTTTTTTAGTGCAAAACCTTTGAAATCCATGCATAGCTTTTAGTGTTTTTTCTAGTTTTTACTTATTGAACATTATGAGCAGTGATGCATTAATCCTGTGATTATAAATCAACTTGTAAATATTCTACTAAAAAATAAAGACAAAATAGGAGTAGGAGGAAGAAGGGATTGTTGTGGGAAAGAGGGAGAGAACTATGGATATCTTAAAATTTTATCTATGAAATACATGAAATCTGTTCTATTTATACCAATAAAGTGAAAAAAGGGGCCTAATGGCCTTTTAAAGACCTTTGTACTATCAAATGGGGTAGTTGTATTCTTAAGTAGTTCTGTAAATTAGAAATATTCATGCTATTAAAAACATACAAATATTCATAGCAGCTTTATTTAAAATTGCCAAAAAGTTGAGGCAGTCAATTTTTATTTTAACAGATGAATGAACAAATATAGTGTAGTATCCATATACAGTGCAATATTAATCAACAATGAAAGAGAAATATTCTGTCAAGGCAGGAAAAGTATCGGCAATACTACATTCATATTTGTAAAAAAAATCTATAACATTATTTATTTTTTAAGGATTTATTTATTTTTATTGGAAAGGCAGATATACGGAGAGGGGAGGAGAGGCAGAGAAGATCTCTATCCAATGGTTCACTCCCACGTGACCACAATGGCTGGAGCTAAGCCAATCCGAAGCCAGGAGCCAGGAGTTCCTGCAGGTCTCCCACTTGGGTGCAGGGTCCCAAGGCTTTGGGCTGTCCTCAACTGCTTTCCCAGGCCTGAAGCAGGGAGCTGGATGGGAAGTGCAGCTGTTGGTATTAGAACTGGCGCCCATATGGGATCCCAGCACATGCAAGGCAGGACTTTAACCATTACACTATCGCACTGGGTCCCTACAATGTTTTTAAGTAGTCGCACAGCTTTGTATTTGCACTAGCAGTGAATGATTGTTTCTGTCCTTCAGTAAGAAACGACATGAGACCTTTGCACTTGTAAAGGTCTCATGATTGGAACCCCTATCCTGGAGTTGGTAAACCCAATTCTTCAAAACAGGTATTCAGGAAGACATGATAACTGCTGCCCAAACGAGTGGCACACCATGCTTTAAGAACTCTGGGGAAAGTGTCAATCAGATTGCATTTGCAAAAAGTCATGTTCGCTGTTTCTTGTGTAAGACCTAGCAACTTCAGGATCAGGCTCAATAAGATGGTATGCATGTATTTATTTATTTATGCCTGATTCTTAGTTTGGGTATGGCAGTCATTATATCATGCTTCCATCCATTCCTATCCTTGCTATAATCCGTCCTTTGCAGTATCTGAGACAATCTTCCTAGACCACCCTGAACACTAAAGAACAGAGAGCAAGAGCTCTATGCTTGTACAATTCTCTGAAGAAAATAAAGTAGATGGACTTTCATCCATAAATCTGAGTAACCACCATTAGACTATAGGTGAATTGTCTTGTGTGATAAATGTTGGGATACCTAGGTAAACACAAAGACATGTGCGTGGGAGAGGGTGAAGAACTGAGGTTTATTTGTGTAGTGGAACAAACAAGAAAGCCTTGGAAAGAAACGAACATTTACATATCAAAAATCTTGTCATTGTTCAATAACTTGCTGTAGGGTCCAAGACGTTTCCAAAAGGCAACCTATGAGACTCTGCTCCTCAGCAGGGGGACTTTTATTATTATTGTTGTTGTTGTTATTATTATTATTATTATTATTATTATTATTTTAAGTTCTGAGATGGATTCCCTGACCAAAGCCAGGGAACATTCATGAAAGGTCTTAATGGGGGCAGAGAAAGAGGGCCCATATCCAACATTTAAAAACCTCCAATTTGAATGTGCTGGATTCTCTGTTCTTCTTCTTATTATTATTATTATTATCATCATTATTATTTCATGATATGGTTCCATAAGCACTGGGATTTCCCTTACCTCCTCCCCAAGTTTCCCCCTAGCTCTCCACTGAGTTCCCCTATATTATTACTATAGTATAATTCTTCATAAACAGTCATCTGTCCATCATTGTGAGCATGGACAGTGGCAGAGAGTCCAGCATCTTATTGTCAAGATACAGTAAACAGTTTCATTGGTAGTCCTCTTAGATTTGGAAGTAGAGATGCATACTGCATTCTATCATCACATCTAGATATGATAATCTCCATTACACAGTTACTATACATCTCCTTAAATGAAAAGCCACAATACAAAATCAACAACAGGAAGAAAAATAGAAATTTACAATGCAATGAAATTAAATACCATGCTGCTGGATATGATAGTGTCCATTACACAGTAACTGTACATCCACTTATATTAAAAGACACAAAGCAGAATCAACAATGGGAAGAAAAAAAATTAACAACACCATAAAGTTAAATAACATGCTACTGAATGACTAATGCATTGCTAAAGAAATAAACAAGAAAATCAAGAGCATTATTGAAGAAAATGATGCTACTTTGTGATCTATGTGCCAGTGAAGAGTTTAATGAGAAAGAATGTGTTTTGAAGAGATGAAACTAAGTAAAAAATAAATTAAAATCCATGAGATATAGTTTCCGCTGATCTTTGTTGGTGAGATATGTCTTCTGTAGGCAACAAATAGATAGGTTTTATTCTTTTAATCCAACCTATTAATTGGGTGGTATTTGGTCTTGTGATTTTAGCAATGGGTTGTTCATCGATTCAGTCTTCTGGTGTTATTTGGGATTTTCTTCACATTTGCCTTTGGTTTTGGTGAGTGAGACTCTCGGTTCTTTGCTGAGATGTCCACCTGCTCTCCTGGATGTGCTCTCTGCTGGTATGAATACCTCTTTCAAAAGTCTGTTTCCTACATATATATGTGTGTGTATGTATATATATATGTGTATATATACATGCAATGTACACACATACATACATTTATATGCATATAGCTACAACCAACATGACTGAAATTATTTTGTCTAAACATAACAAATGTATTATAAAACAAGATGCATGTGGAAATATCAAAAATTATTCAATTTAAGTGGAGCGAGCGCTTTTGTAAATTAAATGCAGCACTTCACCTTTTCAAAGATTCTAGAGGAAAGAACGTGCTGTCTCATAAATTGTCAAGTTCTCGATTTCTCTGCAACACACAATCTGGGAAGAATAGGAAATCATTATATTCTTTCTTAGCTATGTTCATTATTGATCTAGCATTCTTTCACTCAGAATTTCTTAAATATTTCAATGACATCTGAGATAAAATTATGTTCAGTTGTCTGATTTTGTGTTATTCTTTATCATGTCAGAATGAAACTTTTACATTTGAAATAATTTCTCAAAATAATAAAATTTATGCAGTGTCAATAACCAAATATCAAGTACTTGAAAAGAATTGTTGACTATCCATATTCAGTTACCTTATGTGACTTGGTATTTTTTTTAAAAGATTTATTTATTTTTTATTGTAAGGTCAGATATACACAGAGGAGGAGAGACAGAGAGGAAGATCTTCCCTCCGATGATTCACTCCCCAAGTTACCGCAACGGCCGGTGCTGCGCAGATCCGAAGCCAGGAACCTGGAACCTCTTCCGGGTCTCCCATGCGGATGCAGAGTCCCAAGGCTTTGGGTCATCCTCAACTGCTTTTCCAGGCCACAAGCAGGGAGCTGGATGGGAAGTGGAGCTGCCGGGATTAGAACCGGCGCCCATATGGGATCCCGGGGCATTCAAGGCGAGGACTTTAGCCGCTAGGCCACTGCGCATGGCCCGTGACTTAATATTTTTGAAAACTCAAGAAAGATTCGCATCGTTTCACTGGAAATTAACTCTTTATCATTTGCCATAGATGTAACAGATTTTACTGACTTTTCAAATACACTTTGTTAGAGTAATATGGTAATTGATTGCATTATTCAAGCTGATAGTTTTTAAGTAGAATTTTTTGTTACATCCAAAAATAGACAAGACATAGCTTGTATGAAAATATCTCAGCTCAAATTTGTTCAGACTTTTATTACAGGAAAAAAAGAAATATTTCTTAATCTCTCTCTCTCTTACTCTCTTTGATGGAGGAAACCTTTTGCCTTTGTTTACACATAATGATCTAGACAATAAATAGTTACAGTTATACTGGAAGATGAAATTTTCTTTTCTATGTTTCACAAAGTAATATCTGAACTATTTTTATCGAGATAGTTATATTTTCTTACACTAATAATAAGTATACATTTTGTGGGAATAGATTAATAAATGAGGATTAACAGAAAAATTAAACCTCAGAAAATGACTAATGGCATGATATGGTCAGGATCATTAAATTCTTTCGCACACAAAAAAGTGGAAATTGAAGACCCTAGCTTCTTATCTTTACTTTAGGCCCCAGTATAGCACACTTTGGTTTCTAATGCTTCCATTATTAATTGTTTCCAGGGAGAACTATGTAGGAGAAAAGAAACAATTTAATGTTTTGTCTGCAAATCACCACACTTGAATCTATGGTCTTGCTTGTAGGATGCTCCTTAGCAGAGAGCCGAAATCAGAGTGAAGCAGGACTCCAAACCATGTATCTTAGTTGAGATATGGGGATGTGGGGATCCTAATATCTCAAACATTTTACCAAATAAGAAGAATCAGCATGCCTTAATGAATTATTGATTTATTGAAAGGACACTGATGTCAGAGTTCATTTGAAAGCTTCTAAAAGATGAATTCCTAAAATTCTTAGCTCAGATCCACTAAATTAGAATAGCTAGAGGAACTGTAAATCTGCTTTTGAAGAAAACAATTTTATGGAATTGATTATTGTAAGTAGTAATATCATAACTGTGTCTTTATTAACACTGCAGTATTATCTTTCTGTTAACTACCCAGAAATATACTCTGTATAGACATTCAAAATAAATTCTTGATTCTTTTCTTTCCAATTTTCAAAATAATTATTGGGTTCTCTAGCATTCTAAAGTGTTGACCAATTTTAAAATCAATTCTTTTATTTTACTAGGAAAATGTGGGAGACTGCACTATAGGACTGCACCCAGTAGCTGCCTTAATCCATTGAACCCCATCAACCAAGATATAGATAAGCTAGAATAAGATTATGAATTAGAATAAGTTTGTAGTTAAGAATTAGAAAAGAGAGTTAGACTATGAATTATAATAAGTTTATAGTTTAAGAATTAGAATAGAGAGTTGTTAAGATATAGAGTTTGAGTTAAGCTAGATAATTTTATGAGCTTTGTGGTTTTGAGATGGTTATTCCCTGAGACATAGGTGCTTGGTCCCCATGACAACAGATTGTCAGAATTGGTAAGATCAGTCTGTGCTGGCCTAGTCAGCATGCCAAGTTCCTGTGTGCCAACCGCAAGTATCCTGTTTGAGTTGCCTTGTCAAAATGATATCCTGTTGAATGTCTGTCAGATGCCCTCCCCCACTGAGCATAAGAACTAGCGTATGAGAGCAATAAATTGCCACTTGATCAGAATCCTGTCTTGTGGTCGTTTCTCTCTCGCCTCCTGTCCCCATTCCTTTGTCCTATAGGTTTGATCCCTGAGTTGAAGGGACAGGAAAACCTGTAGTGAAATAATGTAGCATACTTCAACCCTCTGCCACCCATGATTGAATCAGCAAGAATGCTTGAAAGTTGGCACCTGAAAATAAAGGCATGGTTCCAAAAGTTGATGATAAGTTCTTTGCTTTCTTGTGCTGAAATGCTATACTATGACCTAATGAGTCATAGTATGTGAGAAACTCATTTTTTCAGTTGGAAAGCATTTAGAGATCACAACATGGCCACTAAACTGGCCCTTTTTTAATTTTGACATTTTCAAAGGATCAATTTAACAAGATAGGTTTTAAAAATTACCATAAATGCACACTAGAATTTGCTGTTTTAATTCATTTTGTTGATATAACTTAACTCAGTTTATCTTTATCTTTCAATCCTTACCCCAAAGTAGAAAATTGTGAATTTTAAATGAAGCCAGCATACATTACTCATAATTTTTATCACAGAATACATAAATAATATCCCAAGGATAAAAAATAAAATAAAAGACTTGTATAATTTATGCAAGTTTTTTACAAAACA
Source organism: Ochotona princeps (assembly GCF_030435755.1). Lineage (NCBI taxonomy): Eukaryota > Metazoa > Chordata > Mammalia > Lagomorpha > Ochotonidae > Ochotona > Ochotona princeps. The sequence continues at coordinate 49,470,679 of NC_080845.1, forward strand.
ATATTGATATTATAAGCATTATCTCCTTATTCTGTTTTTTGCAGTAAATTCCATTTTTGCAATCAAATATTCTGTATTTAACACATTAGAATAATTCAAATATTATTATTCAAATATAGGATATCAATAATGTTATGCAACAGAAATCTTGGAAGTTAGAGTTTTTACTCATGGTAGTAGAAAGTATAGCCTATAATGTAACAATCACTAAATTCATTGAGTCCAATTTAAGATAAACAGAAAAAATACATGTTATGTATTTGCTTCTATTAGAAGTGAATCTGTGACTAAATTTTTAATAAAATTATTTATTTTTATTGCAAAGTCAGTTATATGGAGAGGAGGAGAGACAGGAAGATCTTCCATCTGATGATTCACTTCCCAAGTGACTGCAACAGCTGGAGCTGAGCCAATCTGAAGTCAGGAGCCAAGAGCTTCTTCTGGGTTTCCCATACAGTTGCAGGGTTCCAAGGCTTTGGGCAGTCATATACTGCTTTCCCAGGCCAAAAGCAGGGAGCTGGATGGGAAATGGAGCAGCCAGAATTAGAACAGATGCCCATATGGGATCCTGACTCATGCAACACAAGGACTTTTGCAGTTAGGTTACCGCGCTGGGCCCGGTGACTAAATTTTTGAGCTGAAGCAGTTAAAACATTCTTTTCAGGTGAGAAGTTTGAGTGCTTAAAGGGAATGTTAATGTTTATTTGTGATTAATGTTTGTCCTCAGTTAGAAATTCAAGTTTAAACATACTTCTTTCCATTGTTTTAAATCAGAGGAATTTTAGTATCCACAACTAATGAAAATAGAGTTTGGGTGGCTAGGTTCCGTATCACCCATCTTTCAGTCTATCACATATTTTATTTCTGAAGCTTTGCAGTTACATTAAATATTAAAAATTACATATCCACATATCAGTGCTTCTCAATCCTATTAGTATATGTCATGATTCATGGGAGTCCTATGTATGATAATTTTGATGCTTTTGATTAGAGGTTTGGAATCCATACTGCTGCAAGTGAGCTGCTAGGGGGTCCTAGTAAAGAATTCTCAAAAGATGTAAGCAGCTTTGAGATCTAAGACTTTCTTATTATACTTTAAAGCCAGGAAATAAGTGTATTGTATAATAACATAGAAGAAAAAAAGTTGTCCTAATGGACTACTTTTAGTCTGGGTGCAACAAAGAATCAATCAATAAATAAGTACTCTAAATGTTTTTAAATGGAAACATTAAATGCACATGGATTGCATTTGTAAAAAGACTAAAGCTCTTCTTAAAAATTTGATTTCTTCATACTTTTAGGGTAAGTGTACACAAGTACTGGGAGAAGAGAATGACCGATCACTTTTACCAGCCCTGTAAAACTGCTTGGAAACAAAGTACAGGGTCTGGCACAGTCTGTTACCCCAATCAGCTTATGCCTATGCTGGTGGTTGCAATTGCTGAGTCAGTTCTGTTTCCAGCCCTGCCTTCCGCACTAACCAATGGATGTTGCAATCAAGCACGATTCTGCCAACCTCACACTCAGCCCTCATGCAAACCAGTGGGAGCTGCAACCTAGTCAGGGTGACTCCCAATAGCTCCCACCAGGCCTGCCCCCTGCCCTGGTTACCATGCTTGCCAGTATTTACAGCAGACTTGTTCAGTCTGTCCCACATTCCTTTCAGCTCTTATATATGTCAATGGGCATTGAAGTCTAGTTCAACACAACCAGCCCTACTTTCCAGTCTACACACATGCTGGCGAGTGCCTTTCTGTCTAACCACCCCTGCCCCAGTTCTGGGTTTCCTGCTCTCCAGTGGGAATGGTAACCCAAGAGGCAGGTGCCCAATATTTCCCTACTGGGCCACTCCCACTCCCAGATCACGCACTCTCCAGGTGGTTCTGCAGCTTAACTTGACAGAATTAGCCTCCACTGACAGCCCCTGCCAGCTAATGCTGTGGTAAAACCCAACCAACCATTACCTGCTCTGATTTATGCTTGGACCAGAAGGAATAGTCAGCCCAGCCTGGCTTTTCCCTGATCTAGCTCACATGAGACCCACAGGTTTGTAGCCCTACTTGGTCTGGTCTACCCCCATCCCAACTCACGCCCTCCACTGGGAGTGGTGGTCAGGCAGTGGATCCCTCCACATTCCCCCTACCAGGTTTGCCCCCACCACACTGGTTCTCATGTGTGCTGGTTGGGTCCATTGGCCCAGTCTGGCATGGTCCACCTTGCCTTGACATTTGCCAGTGGGTGCTGTAGCTTGGCCTGGCCCACCTGCAATCCCAACTCCTGCTGGTGGGGTTACAGCCTAGCCCAGCCCACTCAGCCCCACTTCCCAGCTGTACTGTGTACTGGCATGTGTTGTGACCGAATTTGGTCCAACCCATATTATGTTCTGGTGCTCACTATGAACTGGTTCAGCCTTGTCTGCCCCCAACCTATGCCCAGTGTATGCCAGTGGGTACCTTTCCCTGGCCTGGTCTGGGTTGCTCCTTATCATGGTTCTTGCGCTCACCTGCAGGGACTGGGTCCCGACAGAGGAGTTTCCCAAGCTCCTCCATCAGAACCTCTCTCAATGCCAGATCTTTTGCATACTGGTGGGTCCATGAGCCAGCCCCACTTAGTCTACCTCCTGTCCTAGTAATAACAGTGGCCTTTCCTGACTGACCTCCAGCGCACTCTGGTTCTTACTGTTGGATTTTTCAGCCCAGACAAGGTTCATCCGTACCCAGGTGCAGCTTGCCCATGGTTCAGTAGGGGCAGAGACCTAGCCTAGTCTGTCCTACATCTACCCTGGTCCTCCAGAGCTCTAGATAATGATAGAGTCTAGACCGGCTCAGTGTGCCCAGCCCTAGTCCACACTTGTGCCAAGGACACTGCAGCCATATCCAGACCAGAACGCGACCCCCACTCTGGCCCCTCACTCACCAGTGGGAACCCCAATCCAGTCTCTTAGCTCCACAACCAGGCTTGTTCCCAGCGAAAGATTGTGTGCATGCCAATGGTTATTCTAACCGAGCTTGGCATAGCCCCTCACCTATCTTGGCCTTTTTCCTCAATGCTGTGGCCTGGCATCCCTGGCTCACGCAAAGCAGTCAGCATAAGAGCCTAGCTCGGCATGACCTGTGCTCCAGCCTGATTTCTGTTCTTTTGAGCTAAGTTTTTCTCAACTCTGCCCAGTCTGACCCATTCTATAACCAATCCACACATTAGCCAGCCGTTGGAGATATTCTGCCTCTTGCCAGACCCTCAGGCCTGGACCATGTAAACATCATAACTGGTGATTCAGTAGGGGAGTTCTCCACGTTCCTCTGGTTGACCCACTCCCAGACTCAGTTCTCATACATGCCAGTGGGTGTTAGGCTAGTGCTTGGCATAGTCTACCCTTCCATTTTGGCCTTGTATGAATCGGTGAACATTGCAGCCCAGCCCACCCCACATTGTGTTTTAGGATGCACATTCGAGTGCTGCTGCCTTGACCTGCCCAGACTGTTGTCGGTTCCTGTACCCATGAGTGATGGCAGGTACCATGGTCACACCTAGCTCAGTCCATGACCACCCAAACTCTTGAGCTAACCAGCAGTACTTGTATTTCCACAGGGTTTGACCCACACATCCCCCACAGAATCTACACCTAGACCTGGTTCTCTCGTGTGCTGGTTAGTGTCATGACCATGCTTAATGTGACCTGTCTCTTATTCCAACACTTAGTCAGGTACTGGCCTCTAACCCTGCCAGACAGGCCCCCAGCCATAGCTGTTGTGTGGAGAGCCCTGCTCTACACTCACAGCCCATCTCAGGACTCCCATGTAGGCTGGTGAATCAGTCTGGCTCAAAAATCTTACGGACTCTACCCTCCAAACCACCAGGTCTCAGCCCCCACACTTGCCAGCAAGTTCCATGTAGCTGTGAGTCACACAGGATTCATTGTCACATTGGCCTTATCCATGGTCTCTTGACAGCAATTACATAGCCTAAAAACCCTAGAGCTTGCTGTGTGGCAGCCAGCAGGTGGAGTCTGGCAGCTAATGGGTGCACTGGCCACCCAGAGCCTAGGACTCGCTCACTGTGTGGCAGCAGTGACCATGGTCTGAGTCCCCAGCATTGGGTCTGGCCTGCCTTCAGCACCCCCTCAGCTGCCATGCTGCAGAGGGTTCCTTTCACCCCAACCCCATGGCCAAACACTCTAATTGTTTTATTCTTGCCCTCGTGTTTGTATCAAACAAATCGTTCTAGATTTCCCCATAGGGAGCCAATTTTATAGGGTCAGAAAAAGAAGTTCAATTGATCATAGCTTAAGTGAGAAAGATGCCAAATGAATTTACTCCAGCTTTATATGATTCATTTTAAACATCTGTTTTTTTGTAACTAAAAAATGACTAATATTTGTCTATGTTTTTGAGACAGGATGACAGAAATTGGGATAGATCATCACTCTTGGTAACAGAACATTCAAGCCAGTTCATTGACTAATCCTCAAGTGCTATGATCTCATATGGGTGCTAGGTTGTGCCCTGGTTGTTTCATTTCCCATTCAGTTCCCTGTATTTGGCCAGGGAAAGAAGCAGAGGATGGTCCAAAGCTTTAGCACCCGGTAGGAGGTGTGTAAGAAGCTGCTGGATCCTGGCTTCTGAGCAGCTTAGCTACAGCCATTGTGGTCACTTGAATGGTGAGTCAATAAGCAACATTTTTCTCTGTGTCTCTCCTTCTTTTTGTAAATCTGCCTTTACAATAAAAATAGATAAATCTTAAACAAATGAAAAATACTGACAATCAGACACATGATTCTGGAAGTAAAATAGCTTTTTATTATTTTATATATTTTAATATTGTTGACATGGTTGAGAGGGATGCATTCCCATGTGGGCCTCTGATGAGGATAGAGTGTCAGGAATGGAGGGCATAGTAATTCCGGCACTAACAGATTATCTCACATGAACTGATGGGTACTGTAACCCCGCTCAGCCAGTATGCCACACACCCAGTGCTCACATATCCCAGCACGGGCTGTGACCTAGTCAGCGTGAGCCCTAATGTCCTTCCCCAGCCTCTCCTCCAATGCCAGGTTTTTATGTGTGCCAACCACAACTGCACTCTAATCTGTCCCAGCCCATGTCTCTGGCTCTCATGCACACCCATGGGTGCTGCAACTTAGCTCAGCCTGCCTTACCCCCAGATGGGGCCCCCACACATGCTTATGATTCCTGCTGTCTTATCTAGCCTAATCTGCCTCCAACTCTGGTTCCTGTGCTTAGCAGCTGTAGGTATGGCCCAGCACAGGAGTGCTCACTGTTCCCCTGCCAGGCATGCTTCCAGCCTTGAATTTTTGAGCCTGGCAGTGGGTATTATGGTCCAACCTGACATGACTAATACCCAGTTCTAGCACTTGCCAGCTGGAACTAAGGCATAGCCTAGCTGGTCTGCAAACATTGTGGCTCTTTTGAATGCAAGCTGGTGCTGGAGCATATCCCATTGTGAGCCATCCTCAGATGCAGCACACATGCATGCCAGAGGGTACTCCAACCTTGCCAAGCCTGGCCCTCCCACAGCTCTGGCCTTCACAATTACCAGTGTCAGCTACAGTGCACCAGGGGAGTTCTAGGAATTCTCCTGCCAGGCTTGTTTTCAGGCTTGGGTCTTGGATGTTCTGCTGGCTGTTTCAACCCAGGCTTGCATGGCCTTCCTGCAGTCTCAGATTTGGCTGGAATGTGTTGCAATCTAGCCCAGCTGGATGACACCCACATCCTGTCCTGGCTCTCATGTGCCAGCAGGTACTACAGCCTGACCTAGCCTGACCTGTTCCCAGAACCTGTCCACACAAATGTTGATGAGCACTGTAGCATTGTTTGACCTGGCCTGCCCACAGCTCAGCTCCTGTCTCCCCAGAAGGAGCAGTGGCCCATTAGGAGAGTTTTCCAAGATCCTCCACCAGCTCTGCTCCCAGCCCTGGGTTTCATGTGTCCCAGCAGCTGCGGCAGACCTACTTGACATGGTTTGCCCTCAGTCTCAGTCTTCGCATGTGCCCGCAGTTGCTGAAGCCTGGCCCAGCCCAGTCTCCTCCCAGACCCAGCTCGCGCAAGTGTCAGGTGTGTTCCTGCCATGTTATGTTCTGTGGTTCAGCCTGGCTCAATATGTCACCATGCTCACTTCTCCACAAAAACCATTGAGCCCTTAAATTCCTTACAGAAACTGCTCTCAGATTCTGTTCATTCATGCTCTTGTGGGTACTGTAGCTAAGGCTGACAAGCCCCACCCATACTTCAACACTCAGGGCTGGTTACTGTGATTTATCGCTGCCAGGCATGCCCAGCAGCCCTAGCTTTTGCATGTCCCATTGGGTGACAGGTGATGCTGTTTAGCTCAGCCTGGGTTTCCCACATGGTCTGTCTTTCCGTTCCAAATCACTCCACCTCATCTCTTTGCTTACCTGCAAGTGCAGTGACCTGATCCATGGAAGACCCCAAAAGTCATTTTACACACACGCACGACTTGGGGTCAGGGTGGCATGTCCTGGCCCAGTGCTCCCTGCCTATCCTATATATCTTAAAAGAAGAAAAAGAAAGGAATAGGTACCTATGCTGGCATACTGTAAATTAAAGAATAGAAGAGAGAATAAATAGAAGACTTCTTCCAAAAGAGACAAGAATCAGATATTCAGAGTTCCCCACCAAGAGACTGAAGCTTCAAGTTCCTAAAAGAGGAGTGTTCGTCTCAGTCCATCATACAAAATCTTAATTACAGCGTATACAAATCTCCAAGCTTTCAAACTCATTGTAGCTAGAATCAAGAGAAGACGTTGAGACTGATTTATTTAAACGCCAGGTGCTACTAAATTCAAGTGTCTCTAGAGAATTATACCTAACAATTGCAGTTTCCATTCTGAAGGAAACAGAACATCTGTATTATTTTCCCAATTCTCAATGAAAACAAAATCAGAATACAAAATTCTGTTTTATCTCACAGTTTACTCCTTTATTCCTTCCCATTTCTCATTGTTTTTTGGTAACCAGAAAGCTAAACTTCTGTGATACTCTGCAAGCAAAGTTCCATCTGGAAACACAAGAAACCACAAATAGCCAAAGCTATCCTAATGCCTTTTAATCATGTCAACTTAGTCAGTCCTTTAACTCAGCAAGAGACAGCATGAGGATACCACAAAACTATGTGTTTCAAAAAATTCTCCAACTGTTAAAATCAGACAAGTTCTGAAATTTGATGATAAAGCAAAGATGTTTGGTAGGTACAACAAGTAATGTATCCAGTAATCAGAATATTTAATTAGCAAATGAATTTTGGCCACAGGGTGTCAGAGGGGTTTAGTTACCAAAAGAACATGTTGAATTTTAGGCAGGATAGAAGAGCAGTTAAGTGATTGAAAAACCAATGATGACAGAAAATAGTAACATTTGAGTTTTTGATGGGAGTACAAATGACATAGAAGAGAGTTGGAGGAAATGTGCATAGAATAGAGCTCAAGCATCCATTGGCCCAAGTAAGGCATCTGTGTGATACAGAAGATTGCCACATTACCTCAAGTGTGGTTATTCATCCTCTGAAGGAATACGGTATCTCATGTTATTGCTTAATTTCACTAATGTGTATTATCTCACTGCAGTTATAACTTTGAAGTGCCTGCTCCCAATCTCTTCTAATTTGTTGCCTGCCTGTGTTGAGATGGTCCTGGTGAATACAGAAAAGGTATTTTATACTTTTTATGCTTGAAACTTAAAAAGAAATGTCAAACCTATTACTAAATACATATCTTAATGCTTCTAATACTATGGATTCATCAAAATTAATTATGTCAGCAAATGAAAACCTAATGATTTAAAGTAATAATTTGAGAACTGTAAAGGAAAATGTTAGATAAAATGAGCCCTAATATAAAATAATGATCAAGTATTTGGCAAGACTGGAGTTTTCTAAACTAACAATATCAACAGGGTAATCAATTAATATCCAATTAACTTGAGTGTGCTACTGGCCTTCAGAATTGTCATTGTATCTGTCATTCACAAAATTATGAATATAATGATTATCATAATTGCAAGACCAGTTATTCAATATATATAATATTCCCTATGTATGTCCAACAATTTCATGAACTCTTAATAAGTGAGAATAAGGTTTTTTTAAATTTATGCATTTTATGGAAATTTGTCTATCAATATTAGACCAAATAGAATTTGAAAGTTCATGGAAAATGAAAATCTAAAAAGGTTGTTTGGGCACAGACTTTTTGTAGTCCATTGCTTTAATGACTGAGCCACCTCGGTCACCTAATCATTTTTTGAAAGATTTTTTTATTTTATTGGAAAGTCAGATATACAGATATACAGAAAGGAGAAGTGACAGAGAGGAAGGTCTTCTATCCAATGATTCACTGCCCAAGTGGCCATAATAGCTGGAGCTGAGGCGATCCAAAGCCAGAAGCCAGGAAATTTTAAAGATTTATTTGTTCTCATTGGAAAGTCAGATTTAAACAGAGAAGGAGAAACAGAGGAAAAGATCCTCCATTGACCGCTTTACTCCCAAAGTGGCCCTAGTGGCCAAAACTGAGATGTTTCAAAGCCAAGAGACCAGAGTCAGCAGCTTCTTCTGGGTCTCCCATGCAGCTGCAGGGTCCCAAGGCTTTGGGCCGTCCTTGACTGATTTCCCAGGCCACAAGCAGGGAGCTGGATGGGAAATGGAACAGAAGGTACACAAACTGGTACCCACAAGGGATCTAAGCACATGCATGGGGAGCATCTAGCCACTAGGTTATCATGCCAGGCCTGAAATCAAACATTTTTACACCAGAAAATATATTTTTTTTACTTTCAATTTCCATGAATAATTGAAATAATCTTATGTATAAGCTACTTATGTAAATAGATTGGATGTAAAGTTTCTTCCAGGTACTCTAACAAACTGCAAATTTCAGAATATAGATATACAAGAAAAATGTTTAGTTTCATAAACTGCTCAAGTTCTCTATACATATTTATCTGATTGTCAACATTAATTTGTCATATTTGTTCAACTTTATGAACAAACACTTGCACATTATTATTAGCTAAAACACAACCTATTGGGATTTGTTGTTTTATTGCATGCATATAGAGACATAACATGGAAATATATATGTGGCATGTTAAGTGAGATGTAAATTTAAATCAAGTGTATGCAATTTTGATATTATTTTTCCACTATACATTACTGGCTGTTATTTACATAGCTTTACCTAAGCTGGCTAGGAGTTAATAACATGAAGTATTTAACTAAACATAGCCTTTTAAAAATGTACATTATAAAGATATTCAGAGAGAAGTGGATAGATCTATGTTGTGACATTTTATTTTGATTGTATACAATCAATCCAATATGGCAGAGGGATCTTTAGTGATAGTTTCACAAAACACTGATTTTTTTTTCTAGACTCAAATGTTCTTCAGCGTAACAGAACTGCTGTGTGGTGGGAGGTGGATGGCAGGGACAGGAGGTGCCAATAGCTGTAGCCTTGGAAAGTGAAACTGATGATTTTTAACTCATCCATTTCCAATACAACTCAAGAAGACCTCCAGGTTCTTGAAGAGTGAGTTCCTTAGCAGTGACATACATACTGATTTATACAAAGAATTGATTAGGAGAAAACAATGGGAAATCTTGCTGGTGTAAAAATGGTACCCAGCTGTGATCCCATGTGAATGCTCTTGAAATGGTTGATATGAAATTGCAAAGGCAAGGAACTCCATAATCTTCAAGTTTAGATGACAGATCAAAGAGAGAAGTCTATTAGAAGAACATATTGTTTACTAATAAATTGTTTCCTGTTGTTAACATGCAAGTTAAATCACATACTGCCTCAAACCCTCCTTCCTTTTGACTACAGGGCTCTCAGTCTTTAAAAGTCTTTTGCTGTGAAGCTTTGGCTTTTGACCATTGGCCAGTAGTCCATGTGTATTATTGGTTGCTTGCACGAAGTCCTTCACTGCTGGACAGTGAATATACCAACAACTAGGGTACTTCCTTGCCCTGACCTAGAGTTCTGGGCTGCCTACAACTCTGACATGATTCTAGAGGGAATGAGAAGCCTACCATATTCCTGAAAAGGAATTTATTGCCAGTTTTATGGGGCAGTTACAAGTCATATGCAAGTTATCATGCTACAGGAATGTGAGGATGTTTTGAAAAACATGCCATTATGTTGTATAACAATTGAATAGAATAGCATATTACAATATTTATTTTAAGATAAATATTAACTTGAAATACAGAGTGCACAGAGAGAGAAAGAGAGAGAGAGAGAGATTTTTAATCTGCTAATTCACTCTTTAAGTGACTGCAACACAATAAGCTGGGCCAGTCCAAAGCCAGGAACCCAGAGCCTCTGGTTCTTCCAACTGGATATACTGGATACAGTTTCTTCCATTCCCATACACATTAGCAGGGAGTTGGATAAGAAGTGAATCAGCCCGCACCCCAGTGGCACCCATATTAGATGCTGCCACTTCAGGCATGGGAGCCAAGATATGTTTAAGCAGACATTTCCGTGTTTTCAAAATGTATGTTGCAAAACATCAATAACATGAAAATCAATTTTTCAGATTGTGACAAATAAGTTTTACTCATAAAATCATTTATAAAATGAAAATATTATAATATAGCTGACATTTGTTGTAAGTTCGCAATAACTTGATTTCATAGTTTACATGTTTTCATGAAGAAATAAGTTGAATTTTCTGATGTGAAAAGTGATTGATACACTGTTTAAATAGCTTCAGAATGCATAGTCAGTGATACACATGTTCTTTGTTTTCTTACCTGCCTTTATAATTATAAAATCCACTCACTGTCTTAGAACCAATGGAAGAGTGCAATGATTCTAAATGAACTTAAGAACCTCTGTAGTTGAACTATAGCTTACCAGCACTTCTATCTACTCATTTATTGTCGCTGAAAAGCTACACAACAAACGTAATCCTTTTTTATGCTAGTATTTTTAAAAATTTGTTTAAACCCATTTTAAAAATTATGTTTTGGGTAACTGTCTTTGTGATTCCACCTGCAGGTACAATATATTCATTTCTCCAATGTTCCCAACTCTTGTGTTTTTCTGGGTTCTATAAATATTCATTTGTAAGAAAGGTGCAATCATTTACACTTAAAAACTGTGATACCTGCAAATATCTTTGGTAAGTACAGAGCTTGCACTGTATTATAATATAAGCCATTATCAAATTATTGTAGTTATTAATCAGTCCTGGCATTTGGAGAAGAAATACTTGGTTTCTGGAAAATAGTGTGAGTTCAGCAACTTGTGGAAATTACATTTGCCAACATTTCCACTTGCTGTCAAGTTAGCCATTTGACCCTACAGAATTTGCAGCTTATAGTTCTTTTAATGAATACACTGTGTGTGTGTGTGTGTGTGTATATATATATATACATATATATATACATATATATATATACACACACACATATCAGAAGGCCAAGTAGAAAAAAGAAGCTGGAGCAAATAGAGAATTACCATTAAAAAATCAGACTGTCAGTTCCAATTTAGAAACATCTACCTTTGTTACTCAAGGTTAAGCATTTGTATCTCAGAGGCATTGCTAGAGGCAAGCAATTTCAGAAGTGGCAAGTAATGTGGTCACTACATTTCCCAAATATCTTTCTTTTGTCTTCTGAAGGGTCACAGTCCACTTTCCACAGCTAAGTTTATCGCGGTGGTAAGACATCAATACAATTTAGTGTCATAAGCAATTTGTATTGGATCAGTTGCTTGCTGGCTTAATAGAGCAGACATTTTGACATTTTTATGAAATATCTACATCATGAAAGTTATGAAAAATCTTGTTTGTGGTCCTAAAATAATTTGACATTTCACTCAGCTCTCTTGAAGAGGCCAAATTATAGATTTTCTTTTTAATGTTGAGAGGTTGATTCACTTCTCATTAATTAAATGTCCAGAGTATTTGGAATTAAGCTGTCAGGCTTTATAAATGAAGCAAAAGACATTTTAATTTCTCATTGTGAGTATCTCAGAATTTAAATCACATCTCTAGAAGAAGAAGGCAATTGTGCTCTATTTGGGCATCATAACAGAAAGGAAAGAGGAATGCATTTGTGCTACTTTAAGATAAATAACGATGAAATGAGTATTGGCAGCAAAGAGACTCTGAGTTAGAGCAGGACAGCGAGCCTGTGTTTTGAATCTGGTCAGATAACACTGTAGGGAAGATCTGGATATGTCCATTGAAGAATTCTGCATTTGAAATTCATTAAATTCCTGAAGACATAGTCTATTTTTACAAAGTACTCCTAAAATTGAGACTTCTCAAAGTAAATAGTACAGAGGCACTAAAATTGCACCTCACAATTGCATCAGGATTATAACCTTTCAATACATATAATATATAATAAATAAAACAACGCATTGAACAGATAGCAGAAAGAAATTAAATGTATCACTACCTGGGAGTAATTTAACAATGCATTAAGGGGCTGATATTTGGTTTAATAAATAAGACAAGGCTTGAGATGCCTGCATTCTTAATGTGAATATCTCCATTCTACTCATGGCACTATTTTCAATTCCAGCTTCTTACTGATATGCAGTAGCTGAAGGTTCAAGTACATGGGTCCCTGCTCTTCATCAGGAAACTCTGGCGTGAGTTCCTGTCTCCAAAATTTGGCCCGGCCCAAACCCAGCGGTTGTTGGCATTTGCAAAGTGAAATCAGGATGAGAGCATTCTCTATAGCAAATAAATAGATTTCTGAAAACCTACTAGAAATCCAGGATTCTGCTGAAGCAATTAAAGTCATGAAAATAATGTAGAGATTTGCTAGAATCTGTGTGAAATACTTTGGTTACATGGACTTGAAAGAAAATACAGAAGTTAAATCAGTAAAATGAAGACTCCTTCCTCTAGAGAAAATTTGAGTGACATTAATAGAGATTAATCCATTTTATACAATCATCTAATACCAACTATCACTTGAAGGGATTCTGAAATTATGATATGTGTCTATCATATCTGTTAAATCAGGAAAGTCACTGAATGGAGAGAATAATGTGTATGATTTGTATTTAAAAAATAAATGAAAGAAGTAAATAAACCACATTTGATCTGGTTTCTCTCTTTTTACAGCTTTTTTATGGCAAATACGTGAAAATTGCGTATGGTCTTTTTTTTTAAATTGTTTGGTGCTTTTTCCTGTTTCGTTCAATGTGTAACAAGAGAAGCTTTCTCTACCACTTTATTTGTGTTTGTATCAAATTAGTTTTACAAGTGAGTGAGTGGCTTACTGCACTAGAACTGAAGATTTTCCAGAACATGGCTTATCAATAGGAAATCCAGGCAAGTTTTAAGTTAAGTGGTGATTGAGTAAATGCTTTTTCACGTGCCTTGTTCTGCATCATGTGGTACTGCTTTGGGTGATTCTACCTTCGCTGACCTGATTTTAATGTTTTTCAAATCTTCCAGTTTGAACAGGAAACAACTGTCTCACTGGATCTTGTGTAGTTATTGAACTAACACCATTTGGAAAGGTGCTCTCTTTCCTTACTTCGTTTCTAATGCTGTCTTCAGGAGGATCACCTTTGCAGACATACCTGTAAGACCACACTGTATCACTCCAGATCACCTGTGACTCTCACCTATCACCTGAGAGGGGGTGGTATTGTATTGTTGTTTAACCACTCCCCACGCAAGCTGCTATAAAGGCTTGTGATAAGGCTCTTTCTCTTGGTTGAGTATTTTTGTTGCTCTGGCACTCACTCTTGGCCTTTCCAGTATCTCTGAGCACTGGTATCCCATGTGTATGGCTGCCGGAGTCCAGCTCCAGTTGAGTTCGGAGCTTGAGAAGGGTGCATGGAGTCGGCGGTAAGAAAAGATGCAGACTCTGTCACTTGGTGCCCTCTTGGCAACAGCTCAAGAAGCTGTCCTTTTTTATTTATTCAGACAGCTCACAAGCTTCTACACAAACAACTAATTGTTCTATTTTTACTTCATGACTAAGAGGGCATGTACAGACATTTGGTCATTTTGTCTGTACTTCAAGGCTAAGCAGCTACCCTTAAAGATAGTTCTGTAAAATACTGTATTCATATTCTTTAAAGCAAGCCATTATTCATTCTTCAGTAGTAGCCATGGGATGACCACCAGAACTCCAAGGCCAAGGCACATGCAATTGCCTGCTAACCAGTAATACATTCCTACCACATTTCTATTTCTATAATTTACCCATCATTTAATGGGAAAAATATGTCACAAGAAAAAAAAACATAAAAATCCAAGACGAAAGTTTCAAATGTTAAATTCCCCCTACAACTCTAGGCTCTACAAACTTATAAACAATGAAACAATAATTAAAAGCATGTTTCTTTAATAAAAGCATCCTTAATTCTTCTAGCTAAAAATTATAAAAGTGGCTGAAACAGTTACATATTCTATGCTCCAAGGAAATTGCAAAGACAGTCTAACCTTTGAGATAACAATAACTATATTCTCACAGCAGTTTTAGCTCTTACTCCTCTTACTTCTGTCTCTTGCATTAATATTTAGGCTATTTATCAAGCCCTTTCCCAGAAGATGTGCTACATGTCTGGGCCAGATTCTGAGGCAATGGCTAAGTACCCAATAAGGTGTCCAGAAAAGGCACGGGCTTAATTGTCCTCCTGTGTGTAAATTGTCAAAGGCCCACTCACCACAACATTATCAGCAACATCAATGCTCAAGCTCACATCGGTTGCAAAAGCGGTCTCATGGGGCGAACAACAATGCCTCAATAGATTACAGAATTCTTAGTGGGGTGCTTGAGTGTCCATGCAAACAGAGAGTGAGACTGCATCAATGTGGTCAGAGAGAAATCCACCGGGCCCTGCCAAACAGGGGAGCTGTTCTCTTCACACCTTCATGTCATCCACACCTACTGCACGGACCCCAACATATGGCCCCTGTGTGTCTGTATTCTTTACCCTCTGTTCACTGTTTTGGTAGGAAAATGAAGAAAGCAATGCTAAGATGTGTTGTATCTCTAATGTGTGTACTGTCAGGAGTTCCAGGAGATGTGAGGCCCAGCAATAGTGGAATGTAGGCAGAGAAGCCAGGGAAAGGTGAATGCCTGCAGCTTTGTGTGTCCAGTTATTCTTTGCATGCCATTTAGGACAATTTATATTGTTGGGGAAGCTGGGACATAGGTCTTCAGCTTAATGGATGGACTTCAGGGTAATTATCATTTGTTCCTCTTGGGGTTTCGATTGATTGGATTGCCATATGGACTTGTGATTTGCTATTTCTTGTGGACCCTGTTATCACCAAGTTTGGTTAATAATATCAAGGAGTTTGTTTGAAAATAGAACAGCTGGGACATGAATAGGAACCCTTATTAAATGCCAGCATTTTAGGCCATGTGACCACTTTTTCCACTGTACCACAGTGCTGGATCCTGAGGTATGTAGCAGTAATTTCGGTAGATCCTATTCTAGTGCTATTCAGTTTTCACCAAAAGGAGAAACTTGGACACACACGTGAACATAAACAGCAGCAACATGACAGGATTTTGAAGGAAGATATCAAGATTAGGCATCTATGAAACCAAGAACACCAAAATTTCAAGCAACAGTAGCAGTTGCAAACCAGACATGGAATGTATTCTCCACAAGACCATCAGAAGCAGCCAACCCCTGCTGGATCTTCATTCTAACTTCTTGGCTGCAGAACTAAGAACCAACATATTTTCACTATTTTACGAATCCTGTGAGTACACTTTAACAGCAGCCCTCACAAACTATTGGTATTGGTCCAAAAGGCATTAGAAATGTTGGAATCTTGACAAAATAATACCTATTCCTGAGAGAGTTAAAAAATAATATATTAGTGTAGAATGGTAATTTGTAAATGCATTTGCATTTTATTACTAAACTTTGAATCCAATATTCAGAGTGGGATTAAAACACAATGATCATAAGAACAATTTACTTAATACAGGATGTAAAGAGATTAAGGAAAATAAAAGTGTTTACTTTCCCTCCAAATTCTTAGTTGAATTTTGCAAAGAGTGTCAAGTAACTAAAATACCCTTATTCCTGGCTCTGCTTTATTAAAAAGAGAGATTTTGATGAGGGACTGTATAGGGGATTTGCAATTGCATTTGAAAACTAACTTCCTGAAAACATTTATGTGTTGTAGTATTTGGTTTATTTGAATAGCAGAACAGATGTAAACTATCTCTGCTTGTGAAATGTCATTGACTCAATAAATCAGGTGAGGAAAGAAAAATACACTTTTACTGACCTGTCACTGGAAGAATAGTGGAGAAATGTATCAGTTTGGACAGAAAGGGTACTCTCTTGTATCTAAGGCCATCACCATGTAAAACAAAAATATTTATAACTCTTTTTGGAAGGTATGGTTTCAGTTATCCTTAAAAAAATCTTTTTGGGCCCGGCGGCGTGGCCTAGCGGCTAAGGTCCTCGCCTTGAAAGCCCCGGGATCCCATATGGGCGCCGGTTCTAATCCCGGCAGCTCCACTTCCCATCCAGCTCCCTGCTTGTGGCCTGGGAAAGTGGTTGAGGACGGCCCAATGCATTGGAACCCTGCACCCGCGTGGGAGACCCGGAAGAGGTTCCAGGTTCCCGGCTTCGGATCGGCGCACATCGGCCCGTTGCGGCTCACTTGGGGAGTGAATCATCGGATGGAAGATCTTCCTCTCTGTCTCTCCTCCTCTGTGTATATCTGGCTGTAATAAAATGAATAAATCTTTAGAAAAAAAAAAAGAAAAAAAAGAAAAAAAATCTTTTGTTATCTTTATATAGTTCTGAAAAAAATTAATGGCCGTTACATAGAGTCATTTGAACTGAATTGATACAATCAGCCTACAGAATCAGACTTTTATGTGGGGCAAGAAAACTTGGATTTTGATGAAGATGAGGATAGACTTCTGCTAACATGTGTCCATGTCCAAGACAGTATACTGAAAGGATTAAGAACTTATTTTTCTGTGTGACACAGCTAAGAATTGCATAACTGATTGTTTAATATTTTTAGAGTCTTCATTTCTAGACACATTTCCACACTTGGACAGCATCCTCCTCTCTTCCCAGGTCTCTTGTTCCTTTTAATCATTGGTTAAATTCATTAGAAGATGGTACACGGTATACTAGTTAATATCCAGATCATTCTGAGAGTATCAAAGGTGAAGACCAAACAATTTAGGCAAACAAGGAGCAGATATCAGAAGCTGTATCCAGATGCTTTATTTGATACTCAGCTGATTGACAACATTTTAATCTACCTTCTGTGCTAAAAAGTTTGCAAGCCCAGAGATTACTTTTCCTGGTTTTCTTGTGAAAATGGTTTTAACCAGATTTAGCTAATGAGAACTTCCGGGAGACTGAAAGCAGAGCAAGTACACTACACGTGGATGCTTATATCATGTGGCAATTGTTTTGTGACAAACATGGGGAATTCCGAGGTTGTTCAAGGCACTTTCTACTCTTAACAACTTGGGTGCCTTCTTACTTGTCAATTTTCTGCGAAGCAGATACAAGCTTCTTCTTCCTTGTTTTCCCAGACCGAAGGTTTAATTTAAGCTTAAAATTTTTACTTACAATACATGGAGTGATTCTTGTGTAGATGTAACATATCAAAGGAAACAGAAGTACATCAGAATAAAACAATTATGACAGGGAACCCATAACCTGAGTTCACACTAACAGTCACTGAAAATCGGCACATTAGCAGGAAACTGGAATCAGGAACAGAACCTTCCAGGATGATACCAAATTATCAATACCTGGAAGGGAAGATGCTCTGCAGTGTGCCCTTCCACTCCTGAATGGAGGGCTCCCAGGGAAACAGTTAAATATATTGTGAAAACACAATGCTAGGTTTTCCATCTTTGTCTATACTTATAATGCTATGGTGCACATGCATAGCAGAATGTCGAAACTATAAATGTCGCTGGGACTACACTGTTGTAATAATATGGAGGTGGAGAGTGGGAAGGAAGGGGGGAGAGCAGGAAGGGAGTGGAGGTAATCTCTATACCTACAAAAGTGCATCATGCAGAAGAATCAACACAATACAAATAGGAGTACTGAATCAAAAATAATTGTTCCTATCAATAGACACATCAATGCAGAGGAAACCATGGAAAACAAGGAAATAATGGTGATTTGTGCTTGAAATAGTCATAAAATGAAGTAAATGACAAAACTGAGAGCATTAATGTGTGAATCTGCAATTGTCACGTGTTCTCAAGTGTTGCAGATGCTGCTTTTCTGAACCTGATACTTGGAGAATCGTTGTTTTATAAGCTGCTGCTAGTGTATAAGCCTCCCACTATACAGGATGTAGTCAGCACTTTGGAACCAGTTAATATTTCTGTGTGTCTGTGCTTTGTCTTTCCTGTGCTTCAAGCTTTATAAATCACACCAAAACTTCTTCAGTTAGTATTGCTGACGCATCAGAAAATAGTTGCCTGAGAAATGTTGTCCCTTTAGAACACCCGTTAACTTAATAATAAACCGAGATAAAGGAATATTTTATGTATTAAACATAATTCAAAGAGATATGGTCTATATTCAATGAAAGAAGTATAAATGTAACTTTTCTTTGAGGTCGGACAAAATCTTTACAACAATTTACATGCTGAAGCTTCTTCTGATATAAGGCTGACATGGAAATTTCACTTAAAATTATACTCTAGATCATTTTTTCTCACTTTGCCTCTTGTAGTCTCTGCTGCATTTCTCTTTGGCTAACTTTATTGGTAAATAAAATGTGCATGCAACCTGAACATACAAAGTGGCTATCAAATGTTTCTATGATTGATATTTTCCCCTCTTAGCATTTTTCTTATCATTGGTTATATCTGCTAAATATTGATTGATTTGTGGACATTACATTACACCATCCAAGATAGCATTCAGTAATGCACCTGTTTAAATTTAACAAAGAATTCAACAAGTAACATGTAGAAAGCCCAAACGTTCTTCCGGAGAACAGATATGAACTTTAAATAATGAAATCTGAAAAAGCTTTTTATTCACATACATTTGACTTTTATAATCTGTGTAGCAATTACCACAAATTAGGGAAAATATGATATTTTCCCATGGGACCTGGAGGATTAAACCTGCTGTTGCAAAGTAAATTCAAAGTATATAATTGTGAAGATTAACAGAAAAATAGAAGGAGAGGGAGATGGAATGAGTGAAGGAGGGAAGTTAGAGTATTGTTTCATCACCTGCATACATGAATTTCATGAAAGCTGTTCCTTTTATATAAACAAAAGTAAGTGAAAATAAAAGCTGTGGCAAAAAGTTCTTTCCTCTGATGTACTTTTTGTGAAAGTCTAGCTGCTTATGTTATCATCTGGTATTGGCCGTACATGTACTTTTCCCCTCTAAATTCCACAGAGGAAGTAGATAATATAATGGCTAGGAGAAGTGATGCATATTGGGCTTGGAAACTTTCTCTTAGATAGGAGATTCTCTGTTGGAACTCACCATGCTAACAGCGCTGTACTGTGAGGATCACATGGAGATGTTTCCTGCTGTGGGCTCCTGGTCTCCTCTATGATCATCAGCCGAATGACCACTGTCTGCTCCTCTGTGGAGAAGATGCATAGCTAAATTTGGAGGCACAGAAAGCTTTGCTAGTAAGTAACAACAATAGTAAAAATACAATAGTAAATTATTTCAATATAAATTGAAGAGAATTAAAACTAAGCTTTGAATTACAGTTGCTACTTTTCAAGGATTGATTAGACACAGTAGACACAGTTGCACGGGTGGTTATAATTATGGACACTTACTTTCTGCAATAATTGCTAACTTGTTGGAAGATGCTGTTCTAGGGGCTAACATATTGGGAATAGCAGGCTAATCCTCCACCCAGTGGCACTGGCATTTGTATCTGTGCCAATCAGTGTCCTCTGATGCTCTGCTTCCGGTAGCTTTCTGCTTATGGCCTAGAAAGAGAACAGAGGATGGTCCAAGTCTTTGGAACCCTTTACTGACATGGGAGATTCCAAGGAAACTCCTTTCTTCTTCAGACTTGAGATCAACTTTTATTTTTGTGTACTTTCATGT
The DNA here is from genome assembly GCF_030435755.1 of Ochotona princeps. Lineage (NCBI taxonomy): Eukaryota > Metazoa > Chordata > Mammalia > Lagomorpha > Ochotonidae > Ochotona > Ochotona princeps. The sequence goes on from NC_080845.1 coordinate 49,490,753, forward strand.
ACATAAAGGGTATACATTTCAGATTTCCTCTAGATTCATTTTATAATGTATTCCATTTTTGTTTTATGGCACTTGTATAAAGACTGTTTCCTTTGTGCAATAGTTAAAGCAGTGCCAAATACTAGCTACAAAATTTGTACGAAAAATGTAAGAAATAGGACCGAATGGTATCCTTCTAAAGATGATTTTTATTTGTGCTGAGTATCAAGAAAATAACTACTATAGACAACATTTTCTGCTAGTGAGAATGCCTATTATTTTTTCGCAGTTCTGCTGCTATTGAACATGCTATTTCTAATTACTGCTATCTCTGGAGGCTATTAGCATTTCATGGTCTCAAGACAAAGCATGGGATGCTTAAAAGCTTCTACTTGCTATCTCCTAGACATTTTTTTTCTTCTCAACTCAATTAAGCTGTCAAAATTTCTATTCAAAGTTTTCCATATGTTAACTTTCTTTCTTGTAATTGTCATGTGTTTGTAAGGGGAGAATAGCTAAATATATCAACATTACTTTTTGATTTATGATTATTTAATGTATGATTCCATAATTCTTCAATGCCTTGATGGCTCCCTGCTGCCATCTACTGTATTAGAAACACATTTCAGGCCTGGTGTGATAGTGTGGTAAAGTCCTCGCCTTGCAGGAACTGGGATCCTATATGGACACCGGTTCTAATCCCGGTGGTCCTGCTTCCCATCCAGCTCCCTGCTTGTGGCCTGGGAAAGCAGTTGAGGACGGCTCAAAGCTTTGTGACCCTGCACCCGCGTGGGAGACCCAGAAGAGCTCTTGGCTCCTGGCTTCAGATTGGCTCAGCTCCAGCCATTGTGGTCACTTGGGAAGTGAACCATTGGATGGAAGATCTTCCTCTCTGTCTTTCCTCCACTCTGTATATCTGTCTTTCCAGTAAAAATAACTAAATCTTAAAAACACATTTCCACTCCAGCTTTAAGCAACAAACTAAGTTGCCTTGTACCTAGGCAAGTGTTGCACTGCTGGAAGAATAAATGTCAGGTTCTGGGCCTCATTAAGGCCAAATTATGTTAATATTAGTGTGCCAGCATAGTTGCCTATTCTATTTTTAAAGATTTGTTGAAAACATTTTATACTGTTGTTTGGTACCAGGACAGTATCCACAGCACTGATTCCCAGGCAATCCAGATGGCCTCAAAAGGCCCGAGGGTGGAGGGAGAGCTAGGGTTGCAGACTGCCCAGGGAAGGGGCCATTGAGGGCATGTTTGACAGGTGATTGGTGACTTCTGGGAGCTTCCATGGACCTGGCCACTGAAGCACATGTAGGGAAGGGAGCTGTTACTGGGTGGTTTAGAGTGGGGAAATCAGAGGGCATGGCTGGATCAGGCCAAGGCACCTTCTTATGAGGGAGACCTGGGATGGGTTAAATGGCATTGCTTATATATTGCCAGCCCACATAATACCTGGGACATACTTGATATGCCACAATATCCGCCATAAATTATCAGGGGAGGGGTTGAGACACATCGGGCTGGGCTGCAGCAACCACTGCATTACCAAAGAACTGGATCTAGGTGGGCAGATTTTATAGGGGAATTATGGGCTTGCTACTGTTGGACTGCAGCATCTGTAGGTTCTCACAAAAGCTGGGTGTGGTGATGAGCTGAGCAAGGCTAAAACTTTTTTTTTTTTTTTTTTGATGGTCAAAAGCCGTAGTTTATTAGTGGCATCAAACTTTATACACTGAGGGCCATATAGGATAAGGGAGGAAGTATTGAGCTCATCAACAAAACCATCAATGCTTTTGTTTGGAACTTTTTTGTCTTGTATATTCTACCAGGTGTTCTCATATACATACTGTCCACTCAACTGTTCTTTTTTTTTTTTTTCAAGGCTAAAACTTAGAACTCATTGATACTCATGGGAACTAAGCTGGGAAGAGGCCAGGTTAGGCCCAGGCTGCAGCACTTGCTAGCACATGCCAAGTTGGGACTGAAAAAAAGATGATGCCAAGCAGGTCCTTGGTACCCACCAGCAAGAGTGAGATCAGGAACTGGAAATTAGCCTGGTATGGTACTTGGGGAACTCCCCTGCTAGACAAAAGAGCCAGGGCTGGGGGCATGACATGCCAGGAAAAGCTGCAACATTCATCAGCATGTGTGTGGGCTGATTTGGGGGCAAGCTAGCTGGGCCAGAATGCAGCACCTCATGACATGCATGAGAGCTTAGAGACTATGATTCAATACACGTGGGTTCACATGAGAGCTGATGTTGGGATCATGTGTAACACCCAAAGGCTCGTGTGAGAGCCAGGATGGGTGTTGGGCCATGGTTGGCTGGGCTAGTTTGCAATATTTTCCAGTGAGTACTCGGACTAAGGCTAGGCCAGGCTGCACAATCTGCTGGCGAGTGCTGAGACGGGGGGCACACTATGCCAGGCTGGTTGAAGCACTGCCCACACCTGTAAGATTTGCCTGTAAGGAACAGTAGGAAAACTTTGGGAATTCCCTTGCTAGGTTGAAGCACCCACTGGTGGGCGCAAGAGCTGGGGCTAGAGGTAAACAAGGCTTGGCAAAACAATGGCCTATCAGCATGCATATGATTTGGGCTGTGGGCAGGCCAGACTGAGCCAAACCCGAACACTTGGTACTCATGAGAACCAAACTGTTTGCCAACCAGGTTGGGTCAGTCCATAGCTATATATAACTGATTTTTTTACTTAATGTGGTTAAGCACAAATGTAATTATATTGGATTTAGATCATGACTTCTCTATCAACTAGTATATAATTTCAATCAGATGATTGCTTGGCCTCTAACTAGTTGTTCAAAGCTCTTGGGTATTGCCCTCTGAGGAGACTCCATCATCCAGGACTTTGTCATCATATAATGATTCAAGGAAGTGGAGAGGAAAGAAGTTGGGGTACAAATAGCAGATTTTTATTATACTTGTAAGAAAATAAAAATCACTACCACACACATGTAATTATCAATTTAGTTACAATTCCGTCCCCCAATATAGGACATGTGGGAATTGCAGTTTAGCTCCATGTTCAAAGAGGAAATCAGATTTCAGTACTATCTGATGGCATCCGGCCAAAAATGTAGAAATATTTTTATATGAAATTATCACGTAATAGTTGCCGAGGAGCCAAATTGTTCTTTGCCTGCCTTTGAAGGAAGAAATATAAAGAGAAAGTGATAGGAGAAAAACATGATAGTAATGTTTATTTCTATTCATAAAAATAATAGGTTAATCTGGGCCTGGAATGATAGCCTAGTGGCTAAAGTGCCAAGATCTGATATGAGTGCTGGTTCATTTCCCAGTGGCTCCAATTCCCATATAACTCCCTTCTTATGACCTCAGGAAGCTGTAAAGGATTGTCCAAAGCCTTGGGACCTTTCACTAACGTGGAAGACCCAGAAGAGGCTCCTGGCTCCTGGATTCAGATTGGCTCAGCTCCAGCTGTTGAGGACACTTGGGAGGTGAATCAGCAGACAGAAGATCTTACTCTCTGTCATTTCTCCTTTATGTATATCTGTCTTTCAAAAAAAATAAACAAATGTTTTTTTAATAGGTTAATCCATTGTAATAGGCACATATAAAGTCATTCAACAATCAAAGAAAGCTTGAAAACAAGAGAAATTCTCTATATATTTTAGTTTCTTATTTGTTCCGCTGCTATTACACATTTTCACTAATAGTGGATAAATCCTAGTGGACTAACTGAATGTCACATAATGTGTAAACTACAGTTATCATGAAGATGGGAACTAAAAATGAAAGTATAATATAAGGGACATGAAATGTAGAAAAAAAGTAATGTAACTTTGAAGTAGTCCATTAGAAAACTTACAGCAGCAGGCTTTGCGACTTTGCATGTTTTCAAACTAAAGTAGAGTGAAATCAGATTTTGACAAAGAAATGGCAACTAAAAAAATCTAAAAGTATTTGAAATTAACGCTTACTTAGTTATGCTCGTATAATTGTATCTGCATGTTGAATCTGTTAAAAACGCTAGTTAAAAATAATTAGATTAGCTAAAAAATGTTGCTACATAACAGTGAGTCAAATAGTAAAAAAGATTATATTTTGATTTTGATGAAGATGAAAGTACGATTTATCAAACTGTATAGAACACAACAAAATCATGCTGAAAAGAAAAATTACAGAGATGAATGCATGTTAGAGCAGCATTGCACTGATACCCAAAGCAGATGGAGATATTACAAGGCAAGAATGAGGTGCATTAAGTTTTCTGAAAACAGGAATGTAAATTCTGCCCCACTCCTCTAAATTAGTGAGCCATTTTCAATGGCATGTAGAATAAAAGCATACAGAAGGACCAAACATCTCAACCCAGTTATGTGCAGCTGATTCAACATTTGAAAATCAATTAATGTAATACATATCAATAGGCTAAAGAATGGAAAACTTTCACACCAACGTCAGAAAAAAGCAAGCAAGGGTTTCTCTTGTCATTCCTCTGGATATAATACTGTAACTTCTAGATGATATAGCAAATTAAGAAAGAAAGATAAAATATCCATACATTGGGAAAGAAACTAAACTGTTTTTGCTCAGAGATGGTACAATTATCTATGTAGAAAACTGAAAGAATCCATACATTATCAGAGATTTGATATTTGAAACAGAAATGAAATACCGCTGCATTTGTATCACAATGACCAAAAGGCAAAATATAACACTAATTGCTGGTGAAGATGTTGAGAAATGGGAGCTCTCATTGATTGCTAGTGGGAATGGACAGCTCCTTGGAAAGATAGCTTGGCAGGTTTGTATAAAAGCCTGGTCTTTTTAATGTAAATTATTCATTGTTGTGAATGTCAGATATGTGTTAATGGGAATTTTTTATATTAGCAATTTATTATATTAGCAATTATTGGTAGAATATATATATATATATATATATATACATATACATATACATATACATATATATATATACATATATATATACATATATAGTATGCTGTGCAGCCTGAAATTTAGAGAAATAGTGGTGAAGTGGTGAACATCTTTGAACCTCAGAGCTGCATCATGGTCCTTTTCTGGATGTTGCTCCCAGTGTTCACACATGCCTGGACATTCCAACGGTTCTTTCTTGTCATTGTTTCTTTCTTTCTTGTCATTGTTTTCCTGCAATTCATTTGCATTGTCTCTACATTCTTCTTGCTTAGTAGCCTTACTCATTTCTTTTTTTGCACATAAATATTTAAACTTTCTTTCTCCTCCCCTATGTTTCATTTTCTGATGATGTGTTATTCATGAATTGCTTTGAAGTGAAAAGAAAACTTCTTTTTTGGAGAAAACAAGCAGTTAGAAAATGACGCATTTCCTAACAAACCATCACTGGATTTAAAATTCAACAAAAGGAAATTATTCTTAATCAATAGCTTGACAAAGTCTGCCTTTTTTCCTTCAGTTCGGTGGCTAAGAATATTGCCAAGCTGACTACATATGCTGGCTTTCCTTCTTCTTTCTTGATCACTCTGTAGACTTTTTAAAAGGCTTTTTTTTTCAACCTTGAAATTTAAAAATTTTGTGTGAACATGTCTCAGCAGATATTTCTTTTTGCTAAATAATTGAGTTATTCTGAAAGTTATAAGGATGATTCAGATAAGAAGTAATATCTCCCAGGACTGCACCCAGGAGTAGTAGGACGAAGGAATTAAACTTCTGTGCTAGTAGTTTTCAGTATAATTATGAATGATATAAATTCAGTTACTGACTAGAAATAAAGTTTTTATTCATTATCATGCGCCTGAAGAACTTAAATGCCAGATGTTTTCTCACTGCAATTCCACATTTTCATGACTTGATATAAGATACTTACCATCATATTTCACAAACCTTTTTTTGAATGGTATTCTGACTTTCTATCTTTCGCTATGAGGGGTGAAAATAGAACTTTGTGAACACAATTTCCACACTATATTTCCCATGTCTACCTAGTATATTTCTTTTATATTGGAAAAATCAGCCCACTCTTACTATGGTAGATCTAATCAAATCTTCCAATGTAGGTTTGCAGGTTGATTTCAATTTTCACAACCAACATTATGGCTGCAGATATTATTTGCTCTAGAAATGAAGTAATGAGTTTGGGCTTGTAGAGATGCATTTGTACTCCAATGTCATTTTAATTTAGCTTCCCCAAGCAGAAAGGCATCTCACAAACTTTGGGAAAAAATAATCATAATGAAGAAGAAATATTGAAGGGCACTATTAAATTTAAATTTTATTACAGTCTTAATCACTACTTATCTTTCATCAAAAGGCTCTTACGCATTGCAGAAACTTAGGTTTCCTTTAAAAATTATTGTATTTGGACTTTTGTAAGGTTCATACTGATTTTGAATGATTTCTGTCTAGTGTATAAGCCTATAGCTTATACACTGAAATGTTAAGATCTTTTTACAGATTTATTTTATTTGAAGTTTTATTTATTGTTTTGGAGATACACATATATGTGCATGTATATGCATATATAGCATTATATATAGAATGATTGTATTGTGACTGTATTTAAAGGACTATACTATTATTTTATTTGACTTTTTTATTATTATAATTTTATAATACAGTTCCATAGGCCATGGGATTTTCCTTATGCCTGCTCCAACTCACTCCCTGAGATCCCCTATATCACTATTATAGTACTTCATACACAGTTACATATCCATCATTGCAGGCATGGACAATGGCAGAGTCCAGTGTCCTGCTGCCAAAATATATTTAACAGCTTCATTGGGAGTCCATCTTTGTCTGGCAGTAGAGATGCATGCTGCATTGTATCCTCACATCTGGATATGATAGTCTCCATTACACAGTTACTATACATCCCCTTAAATGAAAAGTCACAGTACAGATTCAACTGCAGGAAGAGATATTTAAATGCCATGAAGTTAAATAATGTGTTACCAGATATGATAGCCTCCATTACACAGTTACTATTCATCCTCTTAGATGAAAATCTACAAAACAGAATCAACAACAGGAAGAAAAAAAAGGGATGAATGAAACAATGAAGTTAAATATCATGCTACTGAATGACTAATATTGTTGCTAAAGAAATGAAAATCAAGAACCTTCTAGAACAAAATGATGCATGATCTATGCATCATTGAAGAATTTAATCAGAAGAAAGTGTTTTTGAAGAAATGAAACTAACAAAAAATCAATATCCATGAGATACAGTTTCCACTGATCTTTGTTGTTGAAATATGTCTCCTGTATGCAACAAATAGATGGTTTTTATTTTTTAATCATTTGACTGATGAATTTAAGCTGTTCACATTCAGGGTTAATATGATGGGTGGTAATTCGGTCCTGTCGTTTCAGCAATGGGTTGTTCATTGATTTATTCTTCTGTTGTCCTTTTACTGGGATGTTCTTCACATTTGCCTTTGATTTTGGTGGGTACTATTCTTCTTCTCTGTCAAGAGAACTTCTTTAATTATCTTTTGTAGGGCAGGTTTGGAAGAGGCATATTCTTTTAACTTTTCCTGTGGAAGAATTTTATTTCATTTTCAAAGACAAATGAAAGTTTTGCTGCATACGTTATCCTGGGCTGACAATTTTTTGCCTTTATAATCTGGAATATGTCTCTTCTTGCTTGTAGAGCTTCCTGTGAGAGGTCTCCTGTGAGTTTACTTGGCATTATTTTATATGTCAGTTTATTTTCCTTTTCACGTACACATTTAAGAATTTTTTTCTTATGTTCTATTGAAAAGAGCTTGATTATCATGTGTCTTGGTGAAGATCACTTTTGGTCAAGCCTCTTGGGAGTTCTGTGCCCCTCCTGGATGTTGTTGCCCAATTCTTCCTCTAGATTAGTTCATGTACAGTAATGTCCATAGCCCTTCCCTCCTTAAACACAATGGTGCCCAGAATGACTCTAGGGGTCAGACTGGGCTGTGAAATCCACCCTGTTCCTGCACTGCCATCCTGGGATCTGCCACTCTGTCTCTGCTCCTGGTCAACTCAAACAGACCAGCAGGTTCTTTGTCTGGGTTCACATCCTGGGCTCCCAGTGAAAGTTAAAGGACTATACTATTATCATAATATAGGGGAAATCATTTGTGGGAGAAAAATCCCAGAGTCTATGGAACTGTATCATAAAATAAAAAAGTAAAAGAAACAGACAAAAACAAATAAAAATACTATCATGCATCGACTCCATCATTATTTAAAGATATAAGACTTAAAAATTTGAACCTTTATATTCATCAATGTCTAAAAGTAAAAACCACTACTGTAACTTATATATAAACTTTAAGCTTGATTTTTAAATCAATCTAGCAAAGTATTTTCATGAATGTTTTATAAATGTACAATAATAGAAGTGATTTGTTTTTTTCAATTTCACACAAATGAGTAATGCTTCAGCTATTTAATCTCTATTCATATTGAATTTTTATTATTTGGATTTGTCATTTCAAAGACTTATCCTTTATTCCAATTGGCTTTTAAGATTTTGGACAACATCAATATGGTCTTAGTGAAAATGAACTCTCAATATGAAGTGTTTTTTCTTTATTGGGAGCGTTTATCAGTATCAAAGACAAATAGACTGGATTGCTGATTTCATTTGAACTATTAAGTACAGAATTCCTTATCTGAAGATAAAATTATTTTTATACAGAGGCTTCACTTGAAATCGTTAGGTGGGAATGTAGAAAGTTATAGGTGGAACCTTCTACAATGGAGACTTTTTTTCTAATCAAGAGGGATCTAAGTCAGACAGCCAACAAGTAAATGTTTATCTTTGTCTAGCTGTTTTTGAAAGAGTAAATTGTAATGGTAATCATTTATGAAACCATTAAAAAATGAATTCAGAGGATCTTTGCCTATTTGTGTCACTGATAAACAAAACGATTATCTGGAAATTTTATTGAAGTCATATGGGGAAACTTTGTTTCTAATATGGTATATCAGAGAAACATGAGCTAAGGTTCATCAGTTGTTGATTTCCAAGAGGATATAGCTCAGGTGAGGTAAGCTGAATATTTCCGTTACCTCCTATTTCTCAATGAATAGCAACTCAGTGACAATCATGAAATTCTTCAGTTATGTGAGGAAGAGTCTGAAAATCACTGACCTAGAGACTCATACTGGTGATCCCTACAAAATCAGGCTAGCCCACGTTTTGAGGGCTAATAGTAGGAATAACCAGGCAGCTTCACTTGCTTTTATTTTCATTTTTACAAAGTATATTTAAAAGGTGAGGAAACTGCAGCAGACATGAGGTATATATTAGGTATAAGGTGGGTCAGAAGGGCAGGTAGGGAAAGAGATGTCTTTTACTTTCATCTTTTGTCCACAGCAAGAGAGAGCATCTTGTTGCCTGGAAAGGGGAGAGGTTCTGGGTGTGGGGAATTACTTAATGGGGAATGAGTGATTTGATTAATATATAAGCAAAAAGTGTCACATAGGTCAGGGGAGGCATGGCTTCTAAATCTTGTCTCTGATTTAGCTGCCTGTCTGCCCCATTTTATGGCCCTTTGTCAGAACCTGGTGATGGATGTAGATTCATCACATTTTCTGTAGCTACTTCCCCCTGACTAGTGGTGTATGTCTTGCGTATTCCAACTTGTAAAATCTCACCCTATCTTGTCAATAAGTGTCCATCTCAGATGCTGGAGAAATTCTAGCCACTGCCAATGGCTATGTCCCCCATATCATCATTGTCACCATATGAAGTCACTGCTTTGTCTTTTGAAGTGGCATCTGAGATTCTCAAATGATTCCAAGAAGTAGGCTTATTCCTATTCATTTGTGTGCACCTGGGCACAATTATTTCTCCTGTACAGGAGTAAGAATAGGGCTGGGACAACCTGTACTGTGTACTCCAATGCCAGGGTACATTCCCTCTCTCTGTTCCAGGCATTGGTCCCTGAAATCAGAGCCCCTAGCAGCTGAGGCAAACTGGATGTGAAAGACAAGACCTCTTGCTGATGTCAAAAGCCATTAGTGGGTTCTCTTCCTCACTCTCTGTTTTTTTTTTTTTTAAGATTTATTCATTTTATTACAGCCAGATATACACAGAGGAGGAGAGACAGAGAGGAAGATCTTCCGTCCGATGATTCACTCCCCAAGTTACCGCAACGGGCCGATGTGCGTGCCGATCCGAAGCCGGGAACCTGGAACCTCTTCCGGGTCTCCCACGCGGGTGCAGGGTCCCAATGCATTGGGCCGTCCTCAACTGCTTTCCCAGGCCACAAGCAGGGAGCTGGATGGGAAGTGGAGCTGCCGGGATTAGAACCGGCGCCCATATGGGATCCCGGGGCTTTCAAGGCGAGGACTTTAGCCGCTAGGCCATGCCGCCGGGCCCCCTCACTCTCTGTTATCTTGGCCTTAGGCCCCTGGGTTAGCACAGGTGATGTGCTATGAGCGTGACATGGCAAGAATCCCTTCCCTTGCTTTTATATAAAAGGCTGAGAAGAACTGGATATCACAATTTAATCCCTCTAATGCAAAAGAAAAACATAAATGTAACTGGCTTTACCAAAGGGTCAAAAGTTAAATTCTTATCTAGTCTTCCAGATTCCAATAGGATACAAGATGAAAGCAACTTGATTTTTCAGTACTACTTATTCAACTTCCTAAGGCTGAGATGCTGCTACTCTTGAGGTTGCCCATTGTTTGGTTACTATTCATACAAGGAAAGTTAGTGACTGAATGTTTCATTTCACTTTCTTAGTGTCCCAGATGGTGACTTACTCAGAGAATAATGCGTAAATGTTTATGAGACCTTAAATGTATGCTGATGATTAAACAAATCAAAATAAAACCTCCATCCAGCCCATAACTACTAAATGAATGTAGAAAAGCAGGAAAAAGGTCTGTGCTTGTTATTGAAGACATGTTAATCCGTGTGAAATACACGTTTATAGGCAATCCATGAAAGATATTAAAGAAAGCAGTCAAGGTATTTAAAATCATCATATACATTGTGATGGTCTTTGTTCCTTAGGAAAGCAAAAGTATTCTGTGTCTTTATAAAGAGTAAGAAATCGTGACTGGAAACTTGTGATTAGAGCATATTCCCACAAGAAACAGTGAGACAACGTGCCCTCTTTGTAACTATCACATTCTAAAGGGACTCGTCCAGGGCCTCTCTAAATGCCATTCTTGGGGGTAAAAGCTTGCAGATGACACAGATACTGCGAAAGACCTGCGGATCTCTAAAATCTCTCCTTCTACCTCTACACCTATAGATGTTGGCATAGATATAGATAGATCAATATATAAGTATATGTGTATATCTTACATAGTTGAAATAGAAAAGATTTACAATTTTGAATTGTGTACAGTGGGGCAATTCTATTCACCTTTATTCATTGTGGAAATTATGTTTATAAAACAGTAGGTATTTTTAAAATCCCAAGACAGGCTTTTCCTCACATAGTTTCTTTAATTTCTGGAGGCAATTTTTAAGAGATTGCTAGGATCAATGTAGGTGATCAGGCTTTCAAGTTGATTGTTATCCAGACAGGGAAAGCAAAAATTGCAAAGTGTGTTTGAAAGACTGCAGCAAGACAACGAAGAAAAACAGAAAAAAAAAAAAATCCATGAAGATCAGTGACTCAGGTTTTTGCAGCAGCCCCCACAAGAAGTGAGCATGCAAGAATTCAAAAAGGATGTCAATTGAACAGACAGGTATTTTAAAGAGCTGTTTTGCTGGAAGACATCATAAGAAATCTGATTGGACTCTTTAAAGTTCTTGAGACTCAGAAGCCAGCCCTACATATTCTCATGTCGTTTTATCCACAATGCCAAAATAGGATGACTCTTTTTCTTCTGAAAATTTCTCAATATCTTAAAATTCCTGGGTCTGCCAAGAAAGAACCTTCCTCACTCCCTGTTAAAGATGCTGTCTTTAAAATGTAGGAATCGAGCTAGTTATCCCATGAGGGCTGTGTAATGATTGCATTCATAAAGAATCTTAACCCTTATTGAAGCAACACATTCACCAAAGTGAAAAAAAAAACAAAAACAAAGACAACTATATTCAAGGATATTGCAATTAAAGAAAAAGTGCCAAAAATAAATAAGTGCTGAAATTTGCTAAAACAAAGAACTGGTGTAGGAGGATGGTAGACCATCTGTGTTTGTTAATTAGCTTTACTCAAACATAAAAGTAAACTTTCTTACATTTTGCTAAAAAGACTTAGTTTTACACCTTGCAGAACAATGTCAACCACATCCACATTTCTAATTTCAGCAGAAATTTGGATTGAGGGCTGGTCTTTTCCACCCCTCATTAGAAACCCCTCATTAGCTAACATTAGAAAGGGGCCCATCCTGGGTCCAGAAGCAAGATATCCATGGAGAGCAAAACTGACAAGATTTTTTAAAAAATTAAGTATATCTCAAGGAAAGAGAGAAAGTATTTGATATTGTAAGTTCTCTCCTAGGGAAAGAAATATCTCAGGGTCAAAGTCAAGAAAATGTTTGCATAAATTTATGTGAAACTGAGTAATATTCATAGAGCACTCTAGTTAAGCTGCAGTTAATGTTTGGAATTATCGCTTATTAATAATAATAAAAAACAGATTGCTATTGATCTTATAAAAACAAGGTCACCATAAAAATAAGAATGTCCAGTAGAAGTTTTGAATGCCAGAAAGATCAGGCATGCAGAAAAGGTAATCTTTTCTTCTCATATACACATGTATGTATATACATATGCCTTTATATACAGTCTATTGAATTTTATTAATTATAGACAACATAAGATAAAATGTGAAGCAGTACGAAATAAGATCATGAATACATAAATATTTCAAAGATTTATCCATTTCATTGGAAATCAGATTTACAAAGAGAAGGAGAAACAGAGAGGTAGAAATCTTCTAGCCACTAGTTCACTCTCCGAGTGGTCGCAATGGCTGGAGCTGAGCTGATCCAAAGTCAGGAGACAGGAGCTTCTTCTGGGTCTCCCATGTGGGTGCAGGGTCCTGAGCTTTGCACCATCCTTTACTGCATTCCCAGGCAACAAGCAGGGAGCGGGAAGGGAAATGGAGCAGCTGGGTCATGAACTGGTACCCAAATAGGAGCCCAGCAGGTCCAAGGCAAGGACTTTAGCCAGTAGGCTGCTCTGCCAAGCCTAACACATAAATATTTCAAATAAAAACCTATAATCACTCTTTATCAATTAATTTATTTCCCTATAATTACCTCAGTTTCACTTTTGATTAACAATTTTTTAAGCACATTACCTCCTCCACTGCATTTGTGGAAATTCTGACTCATTTTGGTTAGAATCAAAATTAGTTTGCATAATTTAATGAACAATATGTGACAGGAATACTTGGCCTGCTGCTTTTCACTGGAGCTCTGGAACAGATTTATAATCACACCTAGAAAAATGTCAGAAAGAAAGAATTTACAGATGGTAAGACTTAAAGTGGCTGGAGTCAACTGTATTACTACTATTTTTTAAAAGTAAAAAAATGCAGTGTAAGTTAACTCTGCCAGGAATTCAAAGAATGTGAGTGTGCTCAATGTTTTGTTATGCAAAACAATATCCATTGCCAAAAACCTTTCCACAAAGGGTCAATGAACATAATGTTGAAGCCTAATTTCAAAGAAGAGGGAATAGTAATTTGATTTAAGACAATTAACAAACTTGATATTTACACAGAAAACAGTCTTGAGATATACCTATTATTCCTAATGGAGAATGCATAACATGTACAGATAGCAAGAAGATATTGGAAATATTTCAAGTAAAAAGAGTCAGTAAGTCTGTTGTAGGTTCAAAAAACACATATATATAGAAGTTGCATTTATACCTTAAGTGCTGTTAATCTCCACTTGAACACTTGAAAACAACTATTCTTTTTTTTTTTTTTAAATTTTCAACCATTTATTTATTTATTTATTTATTTTTATTGTTAATTATTTTGCATTATGTGACAGTTTCATAGGCTCTGGGTATCCCCCCCTCCCTCCCCCTCCCCTCCCCCCGGTGGATTCCTCCACCTTGATGCAGTATTACAGTTCAAATTCAATCAAGATTCTTTCATTGCAAACATATACCAAGCATAGAGTCCAGCTACTTATTGTCCAGATTGGTTGAACAATTTCTTGGGGAGACCTTTTCTGGTCTGAAGTTTGAGCTGGCAGAATATCATCCCAGTCAATTAAGAGTCCCAATATAACATCAACAGCAATTTGCAATGTTATGGAGTTGACATGGTTTTGAGTAACCAGTGTATTAAAAAGAAAAAAAATAAATAAAAAAAAAAAAAAAAAAAGGAAAACAAGTCCTAGCCACAACCTATGATTAGCTCATTGACATTTCAATTTAGTTCATATACAGGACCGGCTGCTCTATACCTTAAAATGGCCATAAGGCACCATTCAGCTGTTTCGTGTCCATTTCATCTTAGTATTTAGCCAGTTGTTGTGTTGAAGTAAAATTTTGCTGATCTTGGCAGATTTTAGGATAATCCAGACTGGCTTGTAACTCTAACAAGATATATGTCAACATTTTAGGTGCAGAACATTTTTTTTTTGGGGGGGGGGGTGTGCAGGAAAATCCTCAACACCATGGTGAGGAGTAAAACTAATCTTTGTGACCCACCCAGCGAGGCATGAGCCAATCCATGCCAGCTCTTTCCTGTCAGATTTCAAGTTCTACTTTCTGTTGTTTATTTATTTTAGGTTTTTTTTTTTTTTTTTTTTTTTTTTTTTTTAGTTTGTATGATTGTTTGTTTGCTGTGAGGGGTTTTCGAAGCGATCCCGATGGTCATTGCGAGGGAGGGGGGGTCCAGAGGTGGAGCCAGGCTCGGGCCAGAGAAAGCTCTCCTCCCTGGTCCCGAAGGACGTTTATTGTTCTTCTGAAAAACAACTATTCTAAAACACAGTAGATTCTAATTAAAGAAGTATTATTCCAAGCAAGCTGATAGCTTCTAAATCAATATTGAAGTTTTGAAAGAAAATAATCACAGTTTTGTTTAAAATCAATTAAAGCAACTGCAGGATTCTCATAACTGAAAGAGTTATGAACAAAAAGGATATTGATGGTTCCACAGAAGCTACCATATAGCATAATATGATTGCCATTATTCTGGTAGAGACACATGTAAATAGATATAAGGAAAGGTAATAGCCTCTTATTTAAAAGTTCTTTCTGTGCATCTCACAGTATATGAAATAAACACAATTACTTTTGGCATTTGCC
Organism: Ochotona princeps; assembly: GCF_030435755.1. NCBI lineage: Eukaryota > Metazoa > Chordata > Mammalia > Lagomorpha > Ochotonidae > Ochotona > Ochotona princeps. The sequence continues at coordinate 49,505,943 of NC_080845.1, forward strand.
ACTTAAAAAATATCAGAGGTGTGCCTGGCATGATGGCCTAGCGGCTAAAGTCCTTGCCTTGCCTTGACTGTGCTGGGATCCTATATAGGCATCGGTTCTAATCCCGGCAGCTCTACTTCCCATCCAGCTCCCTGCTTGTGACCTGGGAAAGCAGTCAAGGATGGCCCAAAGCCTTGGGACCCTGCACCCGCGTGGGAGACCTGGAAGAGCTCCTGGCTCCCAGCTTCGGATTGGTGCAGCACCAGCCATTGTGGTCACATGGTGGTTAAGCATCAGATGGAAGATCTTCCTCTCTGTCTCTCCTCCTCTCTATATATCCGATTTTGTATTAAAAATAAATAAATCTCTAAAAATTTCTTATATATATATATATCAGAAGAAGGATTAAGGATTAAGTTATTTATTTATTTCAAGATTTATTTCATTTTTATGTACACGAGACAGCTGAATAGCAATCTATAGCCATTTTAAGGTGTATAGAACCCTGTTGAATATAAACCAAAATTGAAATGTCTATGAAGAAGTCACAGGATGTGGTTGAGAACCTGTATTTTCCTATGAACATATTGGTTAATCAACACCATGTCAATTAATACCATAATGTTGTAAATTATTGTAAATATTATGTTGGGGCTTGTAATTGATTAGGATGATACTCTGCCAGCTCTGCCTTCAGACCAGAAATGGTCTCACCAGGAAACCATTGAAGTTACCAAGACAATAAGATGCTGGACTTTATGCTTGTTAAATACCTCCAATGAAAGAATCTCAACTGAACTTGAACTGTGGTAATGCAACAAGGTGGAGGAATCCACCATGGGGGGAGGGCTTGGGGAGGGGTGGGGAGAATCCCAGTGCCTATAAAACTGTGTCACATAATGCAATGTAATTAATAAATTAAAAAATGAGATTTATTTCATTTTTAGTGGAAAAACAGATTTACAGAGAGAAAGATCTTCAATCCACTAGTTCACACCCCAAGTGGACGCAATGGCTGGAGCTTAGCTGATCCAAAGCCAGAAACCAGGAGCTTCTTCTGGGTCTCCCATGTGGGTGCAGAGTCCCAAGGCTTTGGCCTGTCCTCTACTACTTTCCTAGGCCACAAGCAGGGAGCTAGAAAGGAAGAGGAGCAGCCAGGATATGGACTGGTGCCCTTAGAGGATTCTGGCACATACAAGTTAAACACTAGCCACTAGGTTACCACACCGGGCCCCCAGGTTATTTTATTTTTTATGATTCTTTTTTGTTTTAAAATTTAATTTAAAAAGGTCTTACTCCTTGGCTGCATTCCTTGCATATGTAGGCATTTTATAAACACATAAGCACATTATGCATATGCTTCCATATGTTCCTGTGCAGCCTTCCCCAGCTCCATGAGTGCTACATGGAGAAATGTCTCCCACTTATTGGAAGAGGCAATGTATACCAATGCCAAGCCCAGTGTGACCAAATTAAGTTTTACTGAGCCCCTTGGAACCTGCCCTAGGGCTCTAAAGCATGGTTGGATGCATGTGCAAGCAAGCAGGTCCTCTTTGCCACCTCTCCCAAGCTCACAGTAGAATACCAAGTACCGGCCATTCAGACAGCTGGTGGGAGAGGTTAGGATTCAAAGCCAGGTCAGAAATTATTATCACCTGATATCTCGGAAAATAACAGCCAGAGGATGCTTAAGGATAGAGATTCTAGTTAGGACTGGCATCAAGTGAAGGACATTTTTGCTACCAAGGAGAAAAATGAGGAGTCAAGACTTATTTTCTTCATAGGTCACTGCCAGCCTCAAGTTGGCCTAGAGTGAATAACCAGGTCTCACAGAAATTTGTGAGACTCAATGACCCAGGTGTGACCAGGACAGTATCAATCTTGTTGTCAAAAGAGCTATCATTGTTAGCTCCTTCCAATGATTAAAAGATGGAGAAATGTATCATTTTCCCAGATTGGCAGGATCAACATCATCAAAATGTCCATATTACCAAAAGTAATATACAGATTCAATCCCAACCAAAACCTCCAGAACATTCTCACAAATAAACTTTATCTGAAAGCACAAAAGTCCACAAATAGCCATATCAATCAGGAAGAATAAAAATAAGGCTAGAGGATTTACAGTTTAAGGCCTTGAGACATACTGCAGGGCAGTGGTACTCAAAGCAGTGTGAAACTGGTACAGAAGTAGAGATCAGTGGAACAGAATGGAAACACCAGAAGTGAGCCCACATACGTACAACCAACTAATCTTCAACAAATCCAGCAATAAAAACCAGAAGAATATTAGAATGAATAGCAGCAACAACAATAAAACAACAAACAACATACACACACACACACACACACACACACACACACAAATCTTCAAACTTTACCATGATCAGTTTGCACAGCACAGGACTTAATAAATGAATGTACTATGAGACACTCACATTCCAGCATTTACTGATGAGTTCTTAGAAGATAGAAATCTAGAGATAGCTCCCTCTCTATCCGTGTACCAGCATCAAGCTGTCAAGGGTTGAAAACAAAACATTGCAATCCAAATGCATAGGTAAGCAGTATTCCTAAAGAAATAGGTTGTCTAGGTAGCCTGGAGGTGGCTATCAACATTTCAGTTAATGATTTCTGAGACTGTTAACAGGAATTTGAAATGTATGCTGAGTTATTCCATAAAGTAACAGAGTGCTTCTACGTAAGTCACTTGGGGAAAGACAGCTCTTTCCATAGCCATTCTCCAGAGCATGAATGATGGGGGATTTATTAGCTGTCACTATTCTTCTAGAATAAGGAGATGAGTTTAATTTCAACATTGTGAATGCATTTGTATTTCTCATTCAACATTTAGCAATTGTTTGGCAATCTTCTTTATCACTTTACACTTAATTTATTGCTTACTTCTCTTGATTTCTTTGGATATACTAGATTTTGCTTTCCTGTTTTTGTATGCAGTTTATGTCAAGATTCCAAGTTTTATCTTAAAAAAACTAGTCATGGATGATACTTTACTTCTTAGGATTTAAACATATCTATAAATGTGTACATATTGTTGATAACCTAAGGTATTTCTCTCACAAATAATGAATTTAGCACACTTTATTTTATAACATGTCCTGCTTTCTAAGTTAGTTAGCTATATCATAAAATCATAAAATTGTATTAATTGGAGTCTTAGAATTTTATTAAACCTCAAGAAAGCGGTCAATATATAATCCACTAACTCAAGAGTAGCTTTTATATAATATAGAATTACTCTTAGAATATTTAATTTTAGCTGTCAGTATTCTTGTTGCACTATTCAACTCCATGATAACTGTCTCTCTTCTGTCTACTAATGCCAAGCATTTTACCAGATCAACTGTCATCAAAAATTCTAGTGAGTTATAGAAGAACAGATATAAACCAGAGAATCTTAGAAAAATTATTAGTTCTTACGGTATTTGCCAATGGTATCAGATAACTTTACTTCCGCTCAGTACAATAAACTCAATTTTTAGAAACATATATGTACTTGCTTGAACATAAGAGTTACACACACACACACACACACACACACACACAGAGGAGAGAACCATCTGCCGATTCTCTCCCCAGGTGGTTGTAATGGCTTGAATTGTGTGGGCCAAGCTGAAGCCAGGGTCAGTACCTACATCTAAATCTATAGTATCGGTAAGGCCCTAAGCATTTAGGCCATAATCACTGCTTTCCCAGGCACCCATGCTGGGACCTAGATCGTAAGTGCAACACCAAGTATACCACCTACTACCCACATGAGATGCCAGCATCATAGACTATAACATCACCCACTATACCAAACACTGGCCCCCAAAAGCTGAACTTTTTAACCACACACTCGCACACATTATTGCCTTACACAGCTTATATATTTCTCCATTTCCTTCAATTACAACTTCCTCCCATTAACTCCCACCCATTAACAAACAACAGGATCTATTCCATAGCGTATCTGGTGAACATGGAGATGCAGGATGAATGGACAGCACCAGCACGATTGGCCAGCAGTTAAATTCTTGACTTGCATCTGCCAGGATCCCATATAGGTGCCACTTTGTACCCCAGCTGCTCCACTTTCCATCCAGCTCCCTGCTTGTGTCTTGAGAAAGCAGTTGAGAATGGCCCAAACCCTTGGAACTCTGTACCTGTGTGGGAGACCCAGAAGACGCTCCTGCCTCCTTGCTCCTAGCTCTGGATCATCTCAGCTTTGGCCATTAGGTCCACTTTGGGAGTAAACCGATGGATGGAGGATCTTTGTTTCTCCTTCTCTGTTTAAATCTGACTTTCTGATGAGAACAAATAAACCTTAAAAAAAAAAAAAAAAAGGAAAATTGGGAAAAGAAAACATTGACAGATGAGAGTGAAACACAATTGATTCAAGAAGGTTGATTTTCAGAAGCCTTATCCACTGATTTCATGGTAACTGATCTGCATCTATCAAAAAACAAGTATTCCAAAGCCCAATATATTTAATGCTTCCTCATGATTTGAATTTATAGTTAGTGGCTGATATGTACAGGAATCTCCTTACAAATATTATAAGTGAAAAAGGGAATGACATTGGTGAGTGATGGTCTAATACTCACGTAAGATATCTGATTCTCAAAAAAAAAACAATAAAAATATATTATTGATGAACTACCATTATAGAACAAGAGAAATCTAGGCATACACAAGTCCAGGAGAACCAAAATTCTCCTGAAAGCCACACAGGTTGACTTGGATTGGTGTGCTGGTTCAGTTAACTCATGGTTCAATCCATTATTTCTTATCCTACTTTATCACAACACTTTTCCCATTCCTATATTTTAATTTTTTTATTTATGTTTTGTCAGTAAGATTAGCTCTTGAAATAATCTTTTTTCCAAGGAGAGGGTATTTCCGGAGTCCTTTAAAGATAGCCTTTCCCTCAGAGCTCTATAAATGTGAGTGCTAACTTGGACTCCTGAAATCCTAAACTTCCCTTCAGAATTCCAATACCCTGTTTGTGCTTCATATTAGGAAATGGACTTCTACAGTCAGTGTTTATTGGCCCTGCCAGGGTAGCCTAGTGGCTCAAATCCTGCCATGCAGATGCCAGTATTCCATCTGGTTGCTGGTTCTAATCCTGGTGGTCCCGCTTCCCACCCATCTCCCTTCTTGTGGCTTGGGAAAGAATTCAAGGATGACCCAAAACCTTGGAACCCTGCAATCACATGGGAAACCCAGAAGAAGTTCCTGGCTCCTGACTTCGGATTGCCTCAGCTCCGGTCATTGCAATCATCACTTGGGGAGTGAGAGAATCATAGGATGGAAGCTCTTCCCTTCTGTTTCTCCTCCTCTCTGTAAATTTGACTTTCCAATAAAATACATAAATCTTTTTTTAAAAGTCAGTGATTTAAAAATGTTTTTCTTTATAGATAACCCATTTTTTAGTATAAATGTCTTTGAAATTTTTTCAAAATTATTAAAATTCAAATGTTTTAATTCCTGGAACACATCTAGAAACAGGGCTTCTTTAAAAAATTTCTTGAACATTGGAGAGAGAGAGAGAGAGACAAAGAAGTGGGCAAAGAGAGGAAGAGAGAGAGGAATGTGTTGGGGGAGAGAATAATCTTCCATCTGTTGGTTTATTCTCCAAACGGGCACATTGTTGGGGGCTGGATTAGGCTCACAGGAGGAGTCTGCAACTTCTCTGAGTCTCTTACATAAATGGAGGGTGCCCGCTTACTTAAGAAATTGTATTCATCAAGAAGTGCATTAGTACGGAGACTGATCAAAAGTGGAACAGCCAGCACTCAAAGCAGGGATCCTAGGTGGCACATTAACCAGCTTTACCATAATAGCAGCCCCAGGCACTGCTTTTTGCATTTTTTTTTCACTAGAACATAGCAAATCCTTTTAAATAGTACACTCAGAATGCTCTCCAGTTACATGAAAACAGATATAAACTTTAATGCACTTAGAAATACACAGACTGGATTTGCAGGGACTGGCATTCAGCATCAAATTTTCTGCAGCTGTCTTCTCACCAGTTAATAGAAGTAAGCAACTATGTATGGATTTTCCCAGAAATTAAATAATGTAAATTAAATAAGTGGGTCTCCTTTAAATTGCGTGTTGATGCCTAATCCCCAAAGCTGCAATCTTGAAAGATGAGGCCATTAGTAAGTGATTCGGATATCAGGACCTCACAAGAGGTATTGGGAGGGCCTGTACAGTGTGCCTCCAAGTCTTTTTTCATTCCTTTCTCCTGCCATGCAAGATGCTGCAATTAGAAGACACTACTAAGAGGCCAGCTTTCCCCAGATTCCAAGCCTTCATGCAGATTCAACTTAGAATTTATAGCCCTGAGAATCTAGAGAAATATTTTTCTGTTTTTTTTTTTATAAATTGCTCAATCTCAAGTTCTTTGGTGTAGTCACAGTGACAAACTTGATCAGTTAGCAATTGGTACATAATTTGTGCTTATTACTTGTTGTTATGCATAATTATTGTGCTTGATACTCTTCACACACTGAAAATTCATCATCGTAGATAGAATCTGTATCACGTCCAGCTAGATTGTCATTTTCTTTGTAATTCACCTGTTTTTCTCACTTAAATAATTTTTTTATTAAATAAAATTAAATGTATTATTCCAACAGCCATTGTATCTTCTCCAACTTTATTGACTGCAATTAAATATTTATAATATGCCATTTATTTATTTGGAAGGAAGAATTACAAAGGGAGATACAGAAAAAAAGAGAGAGAAAGGAGAGAGAGGGTGAGAGATATCCTGCTTTCTGGTGGGTTTGCCCAAATGACTACCATGGCAAGGATGAAGCCAGCCCAAAGCTAGGAGATTAAAACTTCAAGCCAAGTGCCCCACATGGGTTTCAAGGGCTCATGTCCTTGAATTAGTTTCCACACTTTCTCTGGTGCATGAGAAGGGATCTGGGTTACTGGAATAACATCCAGGAGTCCAATCGGTGCTGATACAGGATGTCTGTAGTGTAGATAATAGCTTAATGCACTGTGTTTCATAGCTTAGTGTATTGTGTCAGAATATCACAAGAGAAACACATTTCAAGAATTTTTGGTTTTTTATTATTTAAAAAATGAGTTTGAGAGAGACAGAGAAAAAATTCTCATCTGCTTGTCCACTCTCCAAATGTTTACAATGGCCTGAGCTGCACCAGGGCCAGAGACAGGAATTCAAGTCTCAGATCTGGATGTTGCAGACCCAACTTTTTCAGTCATCATTAATGTAGCTCATGGTCTATAGTAGTAGGAAGCTGAGGTCGAAGCAAATGCCACAGTTTGGGCTCAGGCTCCATACTGAGGAAGGTGGCTATTTTAAGCACTAGGAAGAAAGCCTACTTCCCAAAGACAATTTTAATGTATATGTTTGATTTTAGATTTCCTTTTTATTTTTGCTTTCTGTATTTCCCCTTCCCTTCTCTTCTCTGTTATTTTCTCCTCCTTTCTTCCCTTTCTTTCGTTACCTCTCCCCTGCCCTGCTTTCCCACTCACTCTCATTGTTTCTACTCTTAATTCATAGTGTTCATTCTTCACAGCTTCTTAATATTTAGACTAGTTTCAAAAGGTTGAATGTCATGAAAGTTATCAAGACATTGGCCTCTTTGTAGTTTATATTCATAGTTGCTTGTGTTTCCACTTTAAGAGAGATCTTTGGATTCAAAAGTTGTTGTATCCATAGTCACAAACACGTACATGTATTTTAGCAACTATTTCCTGTATTTCAATAAGAAAATAAGGTTAATGTGCAATGCTTATTCATACATAAATTGATAAGCCATGTTTAAAGTTCTTTCAAATTTCATTCCTGGCCTGTAACTAAATTTCTTCTTCTCATACCATTTCTAATCTTTAAAAAAATTTTTTAATTAATTTATTTTCATTGGAAAGACAGACATACAGAAAGGAGGAGAGATAGGGAGGAAGATCCTCTGTCCGATTATTCACTCTCCAAGAAGCCGCAACGGCCAGAGCTGCGTCGATCTGAAGCCAAGAGCTAGGGTCTTCCCCCGGGGTGTCCGAAGTGGGTGCAGGGTCCCAAGGCTTTGGGCCATCCTGGACTGCTTCACCAGTCTGCACTCAGGGAGATGGATGGGAAGCGGAGCCACCGGAATTAGAACAGGCAGTCATAAGGGGTCCTGATGCTTGAGAGGGGAGGACTCTAATGTTCGGGCTACCATGCCGGGCCCAACCATTTCCAGTCTTAATTGAATGAGAGAGTCTACAGAGTTTTGTGTTCAGTCCTATATTCCCATGTACAGCACAAACTCAACATGCTAAGCCTCAGTTCAGCACTTCTCATGGTGTTTTCTCTAAGATAGATGCATGTTCCAGAGAGCAAGTAAGCACAGCCTTGTGCCTTTCTGCTTCAGTGACAAAATCAGCCAGTTTCCCAATGAAAATAATGAAGCTGTTGGTGAAGGACAAGACAGAAGCTTCAGCTCCGACTGAGTAGAATGATAACTCCTATACAACAAACATTACCTTTTTCCAAAAATTTCACTTCTAGTTATACTGTTTAGCAAGTCAGATGAGTTATCATAGTCTTTTTAAAATTTTCTTCTAGGAAACACTTTTGGTTTGTTAATATTTCAGATGATGCAGTACATTAAGGCATCATACTTTTTCAGTTTTTCTTTTGAATGAGTGTTCTCTTTTCTAGGACTGCAATTGCGTGTGATGTGTGGTTGAAGGAGATTTGTAAAATCCATGTACTTTAAGAATGCCATTTGTTTAAAGTCTAATTTAAATTCCCTATGTTCTTAAATCAGTTACACTAGCATGAAGATCAAGTGTTTAACCATGTGGCTAAAATGTTTATCTCTTTTAGTGGAGGACTTGGATTTTCTACCAGGCTCCTGGGCTCAGCTGTTGATGAAGGACCTGTCAAGCAACAGTAACAGTGAGCATACCACCCATATGAGAAACATGGCTTTTGCTCCAATTCTTGGCTTTGGTCTTTCCAAGTCTTCTTGCTTTTGTTTTGTTTTGCAAACATTTAGAAAATTAGCTACCAAATGAGAACTCTTATCTCTACCTCTAAAATAATTATTAATAAAAAAACTAACACAAACTTTTTCTTTCTGTGTGTAAAATCAAATTTGACATGCCATGTGTCATGCCTACACAGTCTGTTACTCTACAAGTGCAGAAATTTCCCTCCTTCTACATTGAAAATTGACGCAACTAACTATTAAAGGTTTTTGTTTGTTTATTGGAAAGGCACATCAGATTTATGGGGAGAAGGAAAGACAGAAAGATCTTCCATCCACAAATAGCCGTAGTGGTTGGAGCTGAGCCGATCCAAAGCCAGGAGCCTCTTTAGGTCTTCCATGTGGATGCAGAGTCCCAAGGCCTTGAGTAACCCTCTACTGCATTCCCAGGACACAAGCAGGGAGCAAGGTAGTCAGTGGAACATCTGGGACATGAACAGGTTCCCACATGAGGTCCCAGCCCTTGCAAGGTGAGGATTCAGCCACTGACCCATCACCTGAGGCCTAAGGCAACTTATTGTTATGGGGTTGAGTATTCTTAAGACTGAAATTCAACTTCCTGGTTAAATTTCCAGCAAAGTAATAGTGAAGACCAATGAATATCCCACCCCTAATACTTATTCTTCCTTGTTTTCTTCTATTAACACAGCACTCTCTAACCTCTTGATAGAAATGTAGCTGATAACATGGTTGCAGACCATGAATTTATTTTCCAGACTCCATTGCATTTTGCTAAGGAAACGTGGCCAATTTAGGTTTCATGAAATGTAAAAAACAATGGTAATGGTAACCTCATGGTTTTGTAGAAGAGAATACTGTTATTCTTTCTTCCCTATCCCAGTGCGATGTTAGATCCTTGTCCTAAAGGCTGCCAGCTTGAATCTCACAGTCATATTTAATTCCCTGGAAATAGTAGCAGAAAAACAAAGGGATATTTCTCAGCCACTCATTCCTACTCCTTTCTAGACACTGTTGCAAGAGATATATAAACTTTAATCTTGACTAAAGCTCAACATTTTGACATATTTTAATTTTAGCACATTTTCTTAGACTCTAGCTAACACCAAATGTATCTGTTCAGTGTAGATGAATTTTCTTCTACTATCAGAGGAAAGCGTTATAAATGAACAATTTATAAATGCCTGCCTACTGCTTTGATCAGCTGTGGCTTATAAGTGCAGTAGTCTCATTTATCCATGGGGAATGAATTCAAGGTACCCAGTAGATGTCTGAAATCACAAATTATTAAATTTTTTATGATATTTATGTTTCATATATATGTGATAGGATTCACTGTTTAAGTAGGCACAGTGAGTGCTTGACACTAACACAACAGCATGTGAAATTAAACGTGGAATGGTGACTACAGATCTGTTAGCCATGCAGACATATGAGCTGTGAAAATGCCCTGTTACCTTGTCCTCACATTCAGCACAACTTTGGAAACATAGGGCAAACTTACAGCTTAGTCATATCACAGGAGAAATGATTGACAGCATATACTCTGAGTAATTAATGGCTTGATGACTTGCCTCTCCCTGCATACAGATGACATTGACATTTGGGAATGTAACCAATAAACAAGTCTTTTAACTATCAGTCGAGGTTTCTTGTTTATATTTTTATTGTGATTGATAATAATGATGTTAATGTGTCTTGATTAAACCTAGCTCAATGCACATACCAAACCTGTCATATCTGTACTTAAATAAAGTTTAAAAAAGGCAGAAACAAGCAAACGAACAGCAAAAACAAAACAGATGATGCATGCAATTGATTGTCCAGGCTTAGGTTCTCACTTTGAATTCTGTGTAAACTCTTAGATTCTCTAATCAAGTACTGATTAAGCAAGGTATTCTGATCAAGTATATCATAATATGCTATGATGATAATTACATGAGGGGGTCAAAGTTGTAGAAAAATGGATAAAGCTTCTGTTTGCAATGCCAGCATGCCACGTGGGCTGCAGCTCATGTTCTGGCTGTTCCTCTTGCAATCCAGCTACTGGTAATGACCTTCAAAAAGCAGTGGAAGATGGCTGAGTTGTTCCTGCCATGTCCCCAGTTCATCTGGGAGACCCGGATGAATTCTATGGCTCCCTTCTTCACCCCGGCCCTTCCCTGGCTATTGTGGTCATCTGGGGAGTGCCCCAGCTGCGGGAAAATCTGTCTTTATTTGTCCCTCTCTTCTTCTCTGTGACTCCTTCAAATAAACAAATAGCTTTTTTTTAAAAAAAAAAAAGCTGTATGAATATGAACTCTGTAAAGTTCAAACTTGTATCATTTCCATTTAAATGGATTTTCAACTTTTGTTTGGAATATCTGAATTTCCAATGCTATTATTGTTGAATTAAGTAAGTAACAACTACATACATGCATGCACAATTTGTGGTACAAAGCTGACCTGATAACTAAGATGGCTAGTATTCACTGAGATGGTAGATTATACAAGATGCATATATTAGACAAGGAATAGTTCATATTATAGGCACATAGGTTGATCACATGCTGAATGCAAGGTAATTTAAAACTATGAGTAGTTTCAAATTTTCCGTTTAATATTTTCAAATGCAACTGCCTATGGGTAATTAAAGCTGTAACAAAGTAAAGCTGACTATGAGGAGATTACTGTAGTAAGATTTTTTTTAAAGATTTATTTATTTTATTACAAAGTCAGATATACAGAGAGGAGGGGAGACAGAAGGGAAGATCTTCCATCGGATGATTCACTCCCCAAGTGAGCCGCAACAGCCGGAGCTGCGCCAATCTGAAGCCAGGAACCAGGAACTTCTTCCGGGTCTCCCACACGGGTGCAGGCTCCCAAAGCTTTGGGCCATCCTCAACTGCTTTCCCAGGCCACAATCAGGGAGCTGGATGGAAAGTGGAGCTGCCGGGATTAGAACCAGTGACCATATGGGATCCTGGCGTGTTCAAGGCGAGGACTTTGGCCACTAGGCCATGCCTCCGGGTCCTGTAGTAAGATTTTTTCACAGTAAAATTGTAATGGTTTCCCATAGTTTCTGCTGCTTTCAAGGCTTTTATACTTGGAGCAATAAAAATGATTGTTCTCTGGTTATTCTTTTCATTAGTGATTTTAATTTGAAATGTAAGTCCATATTATATTTCTAGGGGATAAATGGGATGACTAATGGAGAATCATTAAAGGAAACTCAGAGCCTTCCAGAGGATTTCATAGCAGCATGATGTGACCTTTCAGGGAAAATATTAAGGGTTTAGAAAAACAAGAAATGTCCAGTGACTCTTCTTCAGTGGTATCTCCCATTCTCTCACAGAGCTTTTAAACCTACAGGGGTATTTTAAAAGCTGAATTCTTAGCTCTTTATAATAACATGAACATAACTTTTTAAGACTGGCTTGACACCCTGCAACTATGTTTTATTTCCTCCGGCGGAGATGTGAAGCCAATGGCAGCTCCATAGCTTTTTATTGGATGCCTTTTGAGCATGGGCTACATATCAGGTTCCCATGGAGCTTGACAAAGGAAAAATGTTGGCAATGCAAAGGGCCTCTAGCTTGTTAGAAACAGAAAGCAACATATATGCTTCAGAAATAGCAACTGGATCGCCTGCCAAACCAACCCTGTGGTGCACATCCTTCTGTATTACAGGCTGCTTCCCCTAAACTCAAGAGAGGAGAAACCAGCGGAGTGCTTTCTGGCACAGAGTCATTTCTCCTGATTCTGTGCTAAAAGAAAAATCTATGACCTTCTTCTCTCATCAAAAGTCTTACACCTTCTGGCTTCTTACTTCAATGCAGATTTTCAAATCCTTGCATTTTTAAACAATATTTTGAAGCCTATAAGAAACAAACAAAAATTGAAGTGAAATACAACTATGAAGGATTATTTGATTGCGATCATAAGCATGAATGCTGAGCAGATTTTTATGAATAATTATAAATGGGACACTTTGTATACACTTATGTGAGGTGTATTGGGCTAAATGATTGACATGTTTTCATTAATCCTAAGAACTCATAGGACATGCCATATTGTTTTTATGACGCAAATAGAAAAGTCAAAATTAACTAATACTCCCAAGGGAAATACAGCTGGGAAGGTGTGGAAGATGGGAAGGGATGCTAATTATGATTTACTGAATTTGCCAAATACATGTTGTTTCCACTGTACTTTGCTTCCCATATCTTGATTACTATGCAAAGCAACATAAATCTTTCAGTGTCTAAATGCTCATTATAGATCAGTATCCATAAGAAAGAAGTGGAGAGTTAATCTCACTTAGTAAAGCAATTTGTTCAAGACCTATGAAATTATAGATATTTTTAATCCTTGATGTTTTTCTGAAATTTCAGCTGAAATCCTCAGAAATCATGCTATCCTTGAGCACTGATAGAATATAATGAATAATCATGAAATGTGACAATAAGAATCAGCTTTCGAAATAATTTTGTATCTCTCTTAAGAGCTTCAGAATCCAAAAGGCACTATGAAGAAAGCCATAAGACGTGTCATTATGATTTCTTAAAAAAAAATACCAATTCCAAAATAAAATATTTCCAGATCCTTTGGTTTGGTTTCTCAAAACATTGGGAGATTGCTAACTTTAAACACAATAATGACTATACAACAACAGCAACAGCAATAAAAACAAGGATCAAGGATTATTGGCTTTTGTAGAAAAAGCACAAGGAATAGCAGTTTGGAAATGTCTATCACTCTTTGTTTTTCTTGACATTCTTAGCAATGGAATAAATGAGCTACAATTGCCAAGAGAGAACTTGTGGCTTTTTGAGAAGAAGCCCAGATCTCAGCAAATTGATTTTTGGTTTCCGTTAATTGCCTGCATGGGAGCAAGCAGGTAAATCAAGCTTTGTATGCTCTAGATGTGGGTTTAATACTGTACCTACTAATGATTAAGCTCATTCATCTTTTCTGGGCGTCATGGCTTCTACATTCAAAACTTCATTTCTGGGGCCCGGCAGCATGACCTAGCGGCTAAAGTCCTCGCCTTGAACGCCCCGGGATCCCATATGGTCACCGGTTCTAATCCTGGCAGCTCTACTTCCCATCCAGCTCCTTGCTTGTGGCCTGGGAAAGCAGTTGAGGATGGCCCAAAGCTTTGGGAGCCTGCACCCGTGTGGGAGACCCGGAAGAGGTTCCTGGTTCCTGGTTTCAGATCAGCGCAGCACCAGCTGTTGTGCTCAGTTGGGGAGTGAATCATCGGACAGAAGATCTTCCTCTCTGTCTCTCCTCCTCTGTGTATATCTGACTCTGTAATAAAAAATAAATAAACCTTAAAAAAAAAAACACCTCTATTTCTGTTATACTTCTTTCAGTAAATTTCAAAGTCTTGTGCATTTACCATCCAATAGCTAAATTTCATGTTTTGATAAACTGTCACCTAGTTTTTTTACTTTCCCCAGTGGATATTTGAAATCAATATCCTAGGAACCTAATGCCTGATGGTATGAATATGTTTTTCCATTCTTAACTTTCCCTGGCTAAATATACCATTTCTGAGTTGCAAGTTTTGTTAAACCTTCTTATTTAAAGGTGTCACTGCCTTATTTAATCATATTCACTCTGGTTTTATATAAACACACACACACATACAGAAACAAGTGTTTATAAAAGAGCATCAGATATTTGAGGTCAGTTTCTGGTAAAGTGGTTAAGCCGTTTTCTGCAATGCTGGTATCCTATAGAGGCAATGGTTTTGTCCTAGCTGATTCTCCTCTGGTCCAGCTACCTGCTAATGTGCTTGGGAAAGCAGAATAAAAGATGGGCCAATCATTTGGGTCCCTGCCACCCATGTGAGAGACCTGGATGAAATTCTAGGCTTTTGGTTTTGGCCTGTCACATCAGTAGCCATTGTTAGCATTTTAGAAAGTAAACCAGTAGATGGAAGATCTCTCTGTCTCTCTTTCTTCCCCCTCTATCCCCTGCCCCTGCCTCCACACAAATCTTCTCTCTCTGTAATTCTGCTTTTCCAATAAGAAAATACTTTTTAAAAAAGAATATCAAATATCGTGTGAAGATTCCTTCAAAAAATACTGCATTTTTACCAAAGGTTTTTTAGATGAAATTGTGTAATTTTTGTGTGTTTATTTAAATCTTCTAGGCTGCTTTTTTGTCTTTTCCATTATTCCCGTGTGTGTATGTGTGCATTATAAATGTAAACATTTCTTTCTCCGTACTGCATTGTGGGTCTTTGTCTGTTAATATCATTTTCTTCCTCTGGAAAACACATCACTGCAATGGCTTAAATCATGATGTGTGTGTACTGAAAATTTATTTGTGAGTCTAATTAATTAGAGAACATACAATTAAGGACACTAATTTTAAGCTGTCAGTTTGACATTTGATGCTTGAAAATACACTTGCATTCAGCACTCATATAAATGATTTGTTTTTCATTTTCCCAGATCTGAAGCTCTTCTGTTCTTCATGTTATTAATTTTCACAATTATCCACATAGGTGGGCAGTAAAGAAGCTTTGATATTTTTCTTTGCTGTGGATTTCACATTCAGCCATCTATCTACTTATTCTTCCATTCGCCCATCTGTATATAAATCCACATACCAATCATAAAACCATTGTCTTTAAGGTGTTAATTCAGTCATAATTGAAAAATAATTGGCGGCTAAAATCTGTGCTTCTATTGAACCATAACAATAATTTAAAAAATGTTTTGTCAACCTAGCATTTCTATTTAGTGCATTAAAACAAGCAATCAATGGAAGTAAGCAAGTATTTGTCACAGTGTATTATACATTAGGGATACAAAGAAAAGGTGAAAGCATGGTCAAAAATTATGTTCTGTCCACCATATGGGGTAAGATATCGAGAAGCAATGTAAAGCTTCATGCCTGTCTTTGATTATTCTGTATAGTAGACTTGAAATCGACTGAAACAGTAGCTCTTAAGTGTTATCACAAAACAGTTATACATATAAGGTGATAAATTTGATACATTGATTATATAATAATTTCACAATGTATACAGTTACTGGAATATACTGTAAACATTAAATATATTTTTTTAGTTGCTTTGTCTACTGCAGTTTATTTAAATGACAAAGACTCCTTCAAATCTAAGATGTAAAAGGAGTGCTGGAAATGAGGGTCTGTAAGAATGGCATGTGATAATAGATAAGAACAAGTTAAAAAATCCTAAGGTAGTTGCATAGTTGGCTTGTTTTTGAAATGTTAAGCTTGGCTTGATTGAAATAGTAGAAGTGATGAGCAAAACTGTAGGAGCTAACATTTTAATGTAGGGCATTTTAGGTCACAGTATTTCTTTTTTAATCTGTACATAGTAAATCTCATTAAACACCAACTTATTATCAATTTCTTTGTTTTTGAGCTCTGGCTGAAGGGTGTGGCATCGTTGCTTAGGATTTCCTATGTGAGTTTAATCAGATGTAAAATGAGCTGTCAGAAGGCTCATTACGGCTGCGTATCTGCCATTTGGCTTGGTTGATATTGACTACCACTTGCATCATACATAGGTGTGATTTAGCTATGCATCTTGAGTTTATTCTAGAATGTGGCCAGAGTTTTAATTGGACTTGTATCAAGAACAAGGATGAATATCCAAGAAATAAGAAGATGCTTTCAAGCCACTTAAGGATTGTATCTAGAACTAGAACATTGTTTCTGTCATATTGTCTTTATCAAATAGTCATAGAACTGCTCAGGATGAAAGAAATGAGGAAATATGGCTCATGTAAGGGAAGTGGAAAGACCATGCTACTGAAGAGATGTGCAATGGCAGACATTGCTGTAGCCACTTTTGGAAAACAGAATTTGCCACAGTAGCAATATTAAATTACATTTGAAATCTATTCCCCAGCTATCAGAAACTTTTGGGAAAGATAACACATAACTTAGAGCTTTCCATTACGATGGATGTCAGTGTTACAGTAGAAATTTCAGATTCTTTTAGAAGTTAACAAAATTATATCACTGAGAGGAATTGTTCAACTTGTCTGTTTAGGCATTGAACTGGCACTCAAGGTTGAGTTGTGAATTTATGGGAAATAAATATCTAACTTATTCATGGCAATTTCCATTGTATTTAATTATTTTATTATTTTATGATATAGTTCCATAGGCACTAGGATTTCCCTTTCCCTCTACCCAAATTCCCTCCCCACCATTGATTTCCCTTATATTATTATAATGGTATAGTCCTTCATAAACGGCTGTTAAGGCCATGATTCTGCTATTTAAGTGTATCCTGACACTACAGCTGTGGACAATGTATAGGAATGGACAATGGCAGAGAGTCCAGCATCCTAAATATATCCTATACTGATGTAGATAACAGTTTCATTGGGAATCCATCTTTGATTTGAAAGTAGAGATGCACACTGTGTCTGGATATGATAGTCTCTAGTACACAGCTACTATACATCCCCTTAAATTAAAAGCCTTAAAACGTTATTTTTAAAGGAAGAAAAATAGTTAATTTACAACAACATGAAGTTAAATAACATGCTACTGAACGATCACTGTTTTGCTGAAGAAATGAAAATGAAAAGCTTTTTTGAAGTAAGCAGTGCTATTGTATGATGTGTGAGCCAGTGAGGAAATTAATGAGGAAGCCTACACTTGCTTCTGCCTACAATGTCACTAGAGTGTATGCCTTCACCACGCAGGAACTTGTATTCACAGAGCTGCTCTCCATCTGTACCATTTACCATGAGACTTGATCAACTTCTGTTGTTGTCACCTGCAGAATACCTTACCTAGTGCATCAAATAAATTGAAAAATCTCATCACCTTTCCTATGTTTGTTGGGTTAACAAATATCTAACATCCTTATTACAGGCCAATAAAATGGGCGAAAGTTTCATTGAACCCCTAATTGTCCTAGATCTTGTATAATTTCTGCTCATAGATATTGATAGGTTTTAAATAACTAGATTAATCTTTGTATAAAAATTCTAATTACCTAAGATGGATGTGTAGTTAAAATGAGAGACGAGTAGTAAACAACTGTGGGTTGATGAGATACACTTTGTAAGAGAACAGAAAATATGTTAGAATTAATTATACTAATAATTCTTAACTCTCAATGCTATCTTCATTTATACAGCTCTCTGCTCTACGTGGTGCACAAAAAAGGAAAGAAATCTCACAGAAATCCACAGTGCCTTAGTTACTTACATGTGTTTTCATGAAGCTGTGTTTAGTGGACATGCTATATTAGCAAGTCAATGTTACCTGGCACAGGGGATGTTGGTCCAGGATCCATCAAATTTTCTTTTATATGCAAAAAAGAGCTAATTCATTTCATCAAAGCACAAAATGTTTTTCATTTCACAGCTATTACCTTGAATTCTTTTCACCTTGCTGCTGTTTCTATTTTAATACTTCAGTGCTTTTTCCTTGATCCTCATCTGCATGAGTTGCAAGAAATTCGCCCGTGCCTCCAGCGAGTGAAATGTTTTATTCCTGAAGCATTTCCACATGTGGCAGTATTTTCTCCGGGGACTGTTAACCCTTTTACGCTGGCAGTTCAAGACAGAGGCAACTTTCAGCCCGGAGTCTCTGGGTATTGGAAACATGATGGATGCCTTGTTTGTCTTGATTGTACCTGGCCTCTATTTCAGGACGGCACCAAATAGTCTGCCTTATTGATGACTCAACTCAAGTTACTAGTACTCAGTGGCAACGGCGCAGCTACAAATTGGTCGCAAGCGTTCTCTTCCGTGTTGTTCTTCACTTGCCTAAGTCTCAAATGTCTACTGCTTATATACATATTTTGAATCTTTTTCTGTTCCTCTGTGTTTTCTGAAGCTCATTTGTACCAATTTAAATCTGATTAAATTCTCTTAAGAATTATGGTAAGATTTCTTATTCTGCTTTTTTAAAAGCCCAAATCGTAATTATTTACTTCATTAAACCTCACCTTGTTTTCTTTAACTGCAGACATGCATGATAAGTATTATTATTATTTCATTTTCTGATCAATTATACTTCCAAACATTTATATCTGTTTTTGTAATGGCTTAAAAAATCACAACAATATTAGAATCTGGAAATGAACAAAAAATTATAAGATGCCAGTTTGACAAACATATGCTCACAGAGTGATGATAATTAACTAGGTTGAATCTAATAGGAATTTTAGAATTATCCCTGAGTTTTTAAAACCCATGGGAAATGTGGCAGGCATTGGCCTAGCAATTAAAAAGTGGTATTTCCACATCTCACATCAGGATGCATAAGTTACAGTATTTACTCTCCTCCTGGTTTCAGCTTCCTGCTAATGTGTGCTGGAAGGTGACAGAGGATCACAGTGTTTGGTCCCTCCCACTCTTGTGGAGGACCAGGGCTGAGCACCAACTCAAGGCTTTGCCACCAACAAGGACTTGTTTGCATTTGGGAGATGAAGCAGTAGGTGGAAGCTCTCTCTCTACCTCTCTCTCTGTTTTCTTTTTTTCCTCATTCTTCTTCTTCTTCTCTGTCTCTATTTTTTTCTCCTTCTTTCCCCATTCCTGTTTCTCTCTCCCGTAGACGCATAGAATAATGTAGGCATACAATGTGTCTATATGAGGAAGAAATTGATGTATCAAAAAGTTTTTCAAAGTCCAGCCTTTGAAATATTAATTGCAATACTGCAGTTTGACTTGAATACAGATCATGTGAAATTATAAAAACACAATTGGATGTTTGCCGTAACTGTTAAGAAGCTGCTTGGGACTCCTGTCTCCATAGCTAGTGGTAGGATTGAGTTTCAGCTCTACTCTTGGTTTCTGACTTCTGCTCACACAGATCATGGGAGCATCAGACACAGTCATGTAGAACTGTGCCAATGCCACTCTTAGGAGAGATCTGTCTGGAGTTTCTTGTTTCTGGGAATTTGGTGATTAAAGCAATGAATAAAGGCTCTCTGTATCTCTTTTTCTCCTTGTTTTAAATAGTGAAACTAAGCTTTTTTTTTAAAATAGGAATAATGGCTAAGTTTAGTATCAGGTATTTTTAATGGAACATTCTTACATGGGATTGTGACCCAGACAAAACAGGCTTTGTGTTGTTAAGTGTCTTAAACTTACTGGCAAATAAGTACTGATATAAGGTATTCAGTATCTTTCAGTTGAGTTTTCTTGTATTTTTATGCACAATATAATTAAAAGTGAGAATCTGCCCACACTGCACCAGCAGAGAATAGAACAACAGAACTTAAAATCATTTCAACACCTGGCTTTTGAGCTAACAAAACATCCAAGTGATACAATTCTGCCCTCTTTAAGTTGCAGTCAATTGATTTGCATAAGTTAAATTAACAATTCTTATTAAAACAAATTCTCCCCTCCACACACACCTTGCTGGTGGGTGTCAATTGTGCTGCTGAGGAGAGCTGTAATGTGGGTCATGGATTCTAAATGTGATCATTCAGTTTAAGAAACCATATCCCTGAAATAGCTTTTGTTTTCTCAGATCTAATTACAAACGATTTCTGCCTCTTTTCTAGGCAGTGATTCCTTAAAATTGTGGGTATTGGTGCACTATATAGGAGCCAAAAAAAATACATAGCATAGATACTTATATATATTTATTTTCGTAAAACATTTAAGATGCTCCATCGGAACTCTAAAGCACTATAACAAAGGAATAATTAGATGGGAAACACATGAGATAACTTCACAAAATCCACAGATAGTGCAACTTTTGCATCTAAACAGCACTTTTCATTTTCAACTTCCTGTGATTATCTGAAGTATACTTGTGATTTATTGTATTGTTATACGTTAATTGCAGAGAGAAGCGATTTCCAAGTAACTGTTTATTTTGCACTGTAACCAGCATTTTTTTTAAAAAAAAAGATTTATTTTGAATATCAGAGTTACAGTGAGTGATGCAGAGACGGAGAAAAACATCCTTCATTCAATGGTTCACTCCCCAGATGGCTGCAATAGTTGGTACAGTACCAAAGGGGAAGATAAGCCCCTCCAGCTTGTTCTGTTTCCCAACTGAGTGCCAGCACCCAAGCACCTGGGCCATCTTCCACTGTTCTCCATAGATAATGTACAGGCATGCAATGGGTTTTGGGGGTAGGATGCTCTTTTTAAAGCGTTCAGGTTTCGTCAGGTCTGAAGCCTCAACTCACACTTCTGTGCACTAATTTTTTTTGTGTGTGCATCAAGGTTTATTTATTTATTTATTTATTTATTTATTTATTTATATGAAAGGCATAGTTACAGAAAGAGAGGACAGAGGAATCTTGCATCCATAGGTTCATTCCTCAAATGGACTCAATGGTAGGGGCTATGCCTGACTTAAGCAAGGAGCCACAAACTTCTGTGTCTCCTGCATAGGTGTGGGGGCCCTAACTCTTGGCTATTTCTACCTGCTTTCACAGGTACTAAAGTGGAGCAGCTGGGCCGCCACAGGCAGGCAAATGAGATGCTTGCATTGCGACCAGCAGAGAATAGCACAGGGCCAGTTCTTTGTATCTTAACTTTGGATTTTGTTTTCTTTCTGGAAATTTAGCATGCAATTTCTGCATTTCCAGTAATTATAACGTATTTTATGTTACATGTTCAACTACTTCAAATTCCACAAGCTTTAAAATACTCTCAGCTTTGCCAGCAACGTAACAGCCTGGAGAGTTCATCTTCACATTCAAATTATTAAAACTGCCTAGACTTGGAAGGTTTTGTAGCTGGTGAGTAATTCTTTGTTATCTCACCTCTGGACACCTACATCTTAATGGCTTGATATCCTCAGGAGATCGAACATGCATCTTCGCTGCTTTCTGTTAAAGCCACTGGAGTTATGATGTTAGGTTTGCCATGATTGTTTTTAAGAAGGGAAGACAAAATCTGTTTAACTGGGGTTTTTATCTTTATTGTTTCATCAGGACTGTGATAAAACTTCATCACCTTCTGAATTTTTGAGTGAATTTTCATTTTAAGAACAGTACCAAGTTAAAAAACCTGAAGTTGACATTTCATAATGTAAACAACTTTGCCCCAAGAAAACTTGCCTTTGCCTTTCCCAAAGTTCTTAACTCATTAACTCAAGTCCAGTCTGGTAACTTGTGTCTTTATGCTTCTGAGACTGGAGTATATCATTCAGGATAAAAATTGATTTGCCATATTCTCTGTATATCTAGTCTCTAAAGAGTGAGTTTACACACTTTGCTTTATAAGACTTCTGTGGCTTCTTTTCAGATTACATCCAAAATTCATAGATTGCTTTTGGAGACAGGCATTTATGATTTATTGCTTTTATTTTATCCCACTGGAAATCTATTCCACTTAGAAGATGCTAATTAATTTCACTTTGCTGCCCATCACAGTAAGTAATCTGATGAGTGGTTTTCACTGGGATAGTATGGCTCAGAAATTTGAAATTTTTATCAAGTGAAAGCAAGACACTAATTCAGTCTCTAGCATCTTAGTTTTGAAAGAAAAAGAATACTGATTAAATGATTTTCGTCACAACACACGATGCTTTCAAATAGACTAAACATATTTTCAGTTTGCTTGCTTGACATTTAATAAAAGGGTGAAATGGCACAGTTTCTCTAATATTTTCTTATTGTCTTGGTGGCTTAAGCTACTTTTATAAAGGGGTATTATTTTATCACTTGGTCTCTGCAACAATTGTAAGATTCAAATTAAGCTCTTCAAAAGTTATTTTCATCTAAAATACTGCCTGATTACAGCTTTTTTGATTGAGGTAGATTACCACCATTGAAATATAATATGGGTAGTAAAACCCTATTTTCTATTAACTCTTGTGATGCTCAATTTTTATACGGTATACTATGCCTCTAGGCAGGAAACAACACAACACATATTATCTATAATGGACTAAGTTTTCCCATTGCTTATCTTTTATTCTCTTAATAACACTGTGATGAAGGGATTGCTATTATTGACAATGCTAAGGGAAGGAATGACATTTAGGAAGATTCTGTTGCTTGTGTAAATAAGAAAGCAAGGTGACAGATATTTCATTCATAAATATCCATGACTGAGTGTTAGCCCATTCTTACCTCTGGGACTTGCTCACGTATATGATTATATACTATTCTTTCTGGCATGAATTGAAAACTATAAAGTTCTGTTCTCATCAACAGATTATAATATTATTACATACATTCTTAAAATATTATTTAAATATTATTTTTAAAAGATTCAAAAAATTATTGAAAGGGCAGATTTACAGAGAGAGGAGAAACAGAACGATTTCCCATCTTCTGATTCACTCCCCAAATAATTGCAATGGCCAGAACTGAGTCAATTCAAAGCCAGGAGCCTGAATTGCAAGGGTTTGGGCCATTCTCTACTGATTTCCCAGGCCATAAGCAGGGAGCTTGATAGGAAGAGGAGCAACTGGGACACAAACTGGTGTTCATAAGGGATGTCACGCTTGCAGGTAGGGGATTAGCCAGTTGAGCCATCTTGCCAGTCCCCACAATAATATTATAAAATAGAAGGCAGATTCCTTACATGACTTGGTAGACTTTTCTTCAGTAATCAGTACTTGTTTAATAGAAGTAGCAACTGCAAAGAAAATAACAAATGCTGTTATTTGCAAAGCAAATACAAAATGCTACTGCCAACTCCTTCCTATCTATTATCATGAAAAATTCTGCCAAACATATTCTATTATATCTTTTAAAGTTAAGTTATAACATTTTAGAGATCTTCTTATCTTTTTAATGATGAGGAGTCACAATTCTTGCTCTGGTTGTAAGTACTCTATACATAAAAAGTACATGTTCTTTGAAAACAACTTCAATGTACTCATGTATTTGCATATACATGCATCCTGGTTGAGTTTCATTTCCACAACTGCAGAATGTTGAAAACTATTTTTAATGCCTCTAACTTTCAATACAGATTTTGAAAAAGATTTATTTTTTCTTTGGAAAGTCAGATATAGAAAAAGGAGGAGAGACATAAAGGAAGATCTTTCATCTAATGGTTCACTCCCCAAGTAACCGCAATAGCTAGAGAAGAGCTGATCCAAAGCAAGGAGGCAGAAACTTCTTCCAGGTCTCCTACACAGGTGCAGGGCTACAAAGCTGTGGGCCGTCCTCGACTGCTTTCCCAGGCCACAACCAGGGAGCTGGATGGGAAGTGGAGCTGCCGGGATTAGAACTGTGGCCATATGGGATCTCAGGCATGGAAGACAAGTTTAGGCTCTAGGCTATGGTGTCGGACCCTACAGATTTTTTAAAAAGGAAGAATGATAACAAAGAACAAGAACACAAATGTATATAGCAAGAAAAATATATCCTGACCTCAAAAGAGATAAATTTCAAAATTAGTCATAGTATTTTTAAATGTATATCTGAGCTAAAGGCAACTCTTAAGATAGTAATGTTTCATTTTTCATAAAAGTGGTACCTGAACCTAGTCCTGTGCTTTTCAAAATGGTTGTGCATATCACTTTAGTCCAATGAAAAACATCTGGTTTGATGTGACAGGCAGAATTTACTTGAATGTAATAAATTATCCTACAGTGGACAGCTTGAAAGGTAAGTGACATAATGTTGCATACCTTTTGTTGTATGGGTATTTCATCCTTTTTCCTTTTAATTTCCTTATTTAAATAAAACGGTGCATAATTTGAGAAATTGCTTCTGAGACATGCAAACGTATATGCAATCTATTCATAATCATTCTAGATGGAGGCATTTTGTGCACAGAATTGGCTCTAACCCCAAATGATATGGGAAATTATGGTAGGGTTTATAGCAGGGGAAGGACAAAATGTATGTTTTAATGGAATAATTTACACTGCAATGTTGAGTATAAGCCAAATGGGCAGCAACAAGATAAAGTCAGGTAAGAGGTAACTATCATTTGGACAAAGATGACAGCAAACATAGAGATGATAAATGTTGAGATCCTGGATAATTTTAGAGAGAAAGACCAACTGGGTTCCTGATTAAAAAAAGAAAAAATAGATCCCAGAGTTTTAACCTATCGGCCTTGCATGTGCCGGGGTCCCATTTGGTGGCCTTTTCTAATCTTGGCAGCCCTGCTTCCCATCCAGCTCCCTGCTTGTGGCCTGGGAAAGCAATCATGGATGACCCAAAGCCTTAGGACCCTGCACCCGTGTGGGAGACCTGGAAGAGGTTCATGGCTTCTGGCTTCAGATTGACTCAGCTCCAGCCATTACAGCCAGTTGGGGAGTAACTCAAGGACGGAAGATCTTCCTCTCTGTCTCTCCTCTTTTCTGTGTATCTGACTTTCCAGTAAAATAAATCAATCTTAAAAAAAAAATAGAAACATATAGGAAAGAGGAACCCAGGACAAAATTCCTAGCTCATCAAAACACTGGAAATGCTTCTAACATGCAAGAAGCACATATGAGACTGAAATGACCTCATGTGAATATCTGCTGATATAAATGAGCAAGCTGAGTTACAAAGCTGAGAAATCATTAACTTCATGTGACATTGAAAATGACCTCCTATTATTACTTTAATGCAAATCTACATGTAAATATACTTTCGTAAAGGTCAGAGATCCTTGTTATTTTTCCTCATCCTGCAATGTTCTTTTGATATGACTACAACAAAATGCAATGGGAAAATCAGAATAAGAAACAAATTTTTCTTAACATTTAAGTCATTTCAAGTGGCAGGTGTAATTCTGCATTAACCACAGGAAACCAAATGATCAGGTTTCTTGAACAAGTAGTTTTATCCAATTAACTACCTTAAATAGATATTTCCCCATTAAATGTTGCACATAAATGAAATTCTCAGCTGCACTTAAAGTCAAACGAATAGAGAATAAAATAACAGAACTTGGAGAAATTTATTTTGTGGTTCTTTAGAAACAGATGAAGAGTTATAAAGATGCATTTGATCACTTAAAATACTTATGGTGATTTGATCACTTAAAATACTTATGGTGGTGACAAGAATTACAGGAAACATAACTAAGACACATTTGCATTATTTGTCTAGAATTTTCTCTGCTTTCTTTGATCCCTGATCACTGAATTTCTCTTTGCTCAGATGAAGCAACTCTCTAACCCACAGAATTGCCATGGCAATGACTGAGCTAGGATAAGTACTCTCCTTGTCTCCCTTCTGCAGAGAAAGAACCTAATGGAAAGATAATAAAATGCCCTAGTTATGACCTTGAGAATTAGTTAAATCTTACTGTAATAGTGTCTGTTTGATTAATTTAAAAGTTTCATGCACCTATGAACTAATTCATTATGTTACATTATCTTAGCACACTTACCATCCTTTAAAAATTCTATCATGTAAGTTGGGAGGCCTGACTAAGTACAGATAGAACTACCATAAGAATAATTTTCTACATGAAAGATTATCTGGACAAACAAGTAATCATAATTTTTCATAATACGAATTTGTGCAACTTTTGCAAATATTTTCATGCACACACATACAAAGGCATAAACACATAGAATCATAAAGTGCATGAGCACATATTCTGGAAAATGCTTCATTATATTACCTTATTGTTGCAGGAAAGTGGAAGCTTGAGCATACAGAAATTGACATTTTTTTAGGTCAGGTTTAAACCTGGTCTCTTAATTCAATCAAAAGATTGTTAACAAAAAATTATGAAACTTCCATGACTGAAATCAGTATAGGATGATTTCTTTTTGTTTATAATGAGAAAAGTACATTCTAAAATAGTTACAAAATGTAAGTATATTAAATAGAGAAATTAGTAACATATCCATTTATTGTCATTATTATGTATTGTATCTCCTAATGTTTGCTTTTAAGACAGAATACTTGCTTTATTTGCATCATTATCACTACAAATAGATGAGTAACGCATTGCACCATGAATTATGATTATTACAGTGTCACTAAGTGATAGAACATTTCCAGCTCCATAACATCTGATGGGACCACAATCATTACACAGTCAAACCTTGAATGAAATATCATTTTAGGCACATGAACATATACAACTTTTATTGTAGCCTTCTCGGTGTAAGGGTTTAATGGCTACAGATGTTAAAAATACTTGTTTGAGCAATAATATTATCTATCTGATTTTGTGTATTATTCTATAAAATGAATTTTGGAATATTGTTTCATAAGAATTATGTGAAAATTCGACGGATTCATAAACTGATTCATAAACAAATGATCACAAATGACAGAACAGGAAACATTTTAACTTTTATTCCTGGTGAGTAGGCATATAAAATCAGTAGTTTACTGACAAAGCTCAAAAGAGTAATATGTTGTGGGCCAAATTATTAATTATAATTTGCTTTTTTAAAGCACAATTACAATTAGTTATAAAAATCTCTTCTATAATCTGAAAGACAATTCCTGTAAAACAAAGTTCATCTATCAACTTTGCCAATAAATAATAAAAATTAAGTTGGAGTAGGGATGATTGTATGTGTCCAGTCTCTGGGATCTAATTAGAAATCAGTTATATGGCACGCAATTGAGGATCGTCTAAAGAAATGAAATATGATGTGTTATATTCCAGTGTTTATAGATACAGGGCTAAGTCACATTCGGAACTAGGGAGAGGAGCTTTCTCTGTCCCTTGCCTGCTTCCAACTTTGGGTCCCCACCCTCTTTCGTAAGGACCATCAGGATCGCTCCAGAAACCCCTCATAACAAACAAACAAATGAACAAACAAACTAGAATAGATAGACAGAGAATAACTATGAAAGCTTAGAAACAGACAGGAAGCGGCCAGCCGGGATGCACTTATAACTAACTCACTGCGTGGGACACAAAGATCAGTCACTCCTCTCTGGGGTGATAAAGATTTCTCTGCACACCCCTCCCAAAAACGTTCACCTAAACTGTTGACATATGTCCTGTTAAAGTTATAGAGTTAGACTACCCGAAAAACAACAGGTTCAGCAAAATCATGCTTCAATGCTATAAAATGCTAAATACTAACATTAAAATAGACAAGAGACAGCTGAATAACAATCTATAGCCATTTTAAGGTATATAGAACATGGTTGAATATACACCAAAATTGAAATGTCTATGAAGAAGTCACAGGTTGTGGTTGAGAACCTGCATTTTCCTAGTAACATATTGGTTAATCGATACCATGTCAATTAATGCCATAATGTTGTAAATGGTTGCAAGTATTATGTTGGGTTTTTTACCTGATTGGGATGATACTCTGCTGGTTCTACCTTCAGACCAGAGATGGTCTCACCAAGAAGCCATTGAACTTACCAGGACAATAAGATGCTGGACCCTATGATTGGTCAAAACCTCCAATGAAAGAATCTCAACTGAATTTGAACTATGGAAATGCAACAAGGTGGAGCAATCCACTATGGGGGGGGGGGGAAGGGTTTGGGGAGGGGCGGGAGGAATCCCAGTGCATAAAAAAATGTGTCACATAATGCAATGAAATTAATAAAAAAATAATAAAAAAAGATATTCATTCAATGTACTTACTGCTAGTCTTTAATGTAATAAAAATGATTTGGGAGCATCTAGTTTAGAAACTTTTAAGTTTGCTTTGCATTGTCAGAATTCTCTACCTCAATCCCAAAAATATGGTTTCATGAACTTGATGCTTTGGAAAAATATCAGGGAATAATTGCAAATATTACTGTAACAGGTGTAAATACCAGATTTCTGGTAATGAAACACACATCCTGAATAATTCTAAGTGAAACACTCGTTGAGTAAGTGTTGTGTTTAACTCCTCAATGCCTTGCTAAAATGTCTGTGTTTAAGTGTGGAACTTACTCTTTTGAAAGTAACTTTCAATATATATCTTTTGGTTACTTGTTATTGAAAGGGAATGAATGAATATTGAAACAGTGTAAAATCACTAAAGCAAAACTTAATATAAATTTACTTGCAACCAAAACCAATTAATATGTTTTTAAGAGGAAAATAGTTTTCTCTTGAGGTTTAAATTTTTTGTTGATTTTGAGCATTTAATGTATCGTCAAGTGCAGATAAAACATGAAAATCTAATGCTCAACTTTACAGCAGTATTTAATCTGTCATGAGAAGCATGAGGAGGTTGTTATTTTTGCAAGTATGACTCTATTATGCACTTACAATGCTGCATTAAATATCTATCTAAAACAATTCGTGCCTGGTGCAGTAGCCAGGTGGCTGAAGTATTTGCCTTGTGTGTGCCAGGATTCCATACAGACGCCGGTTTGTGTCTAACTGCCTTACTTCCCTTGGAGAATGGCCTAAAGCATTGCGACCCTGAACCCGCATGGGAGACCGGAAGAAGCTCCTATCTCCTGGCTTTAGATCGGGTCAAATCTGGCCCTTGCAGCCACTTGGGGAGTGAACCAGAAGCTGGAAGATCTTTCTCTCTGTCTCTCCTTTTTGTAAAACTGACTGGAAAACAAATAACCCCCCCTACAAAAAAAAAAAGCTTGGAATAGAAACAATTCAGACCATGAGCCATAGAAGAAAAAAAAAATTATTTGATACAATTTGAAATTGAACATCTTGACATATTAGATTGTATGTGTGGGAAAAAATAATCCATTTAACACTCAAAAGAAAATATTTATAGTTTAATTTTAGTAAATTAAACACCTGCAAGATGACAAATCATAAACTATAGCTATAGTTTTGCTGATTTTTAACTTTTATATCATTCTCTAGTGCATATACATATAAGTTTAAATGCATCAAAATATTTTACTAATATAAATTGGGAATCATCCTAATGATGAGCTTGCGATTATTTTGCTTCATCAGCCACCCTGTCCATGTCCATAGTCATTGCGTACAAAATGGTACATGTGTCTCATGCTGCTATAATCTTTGAAGGCATCTGTTAAATTTTCTCCTTTCTAGGTGGCAATGCTCCTGAGGAGCTTCAAGTTCACTTATACATTAAAATATGGAATTTGCTCTGTGTGTGTGTGTATTTCAAATGAATCTACATGTGATATTATTTACTGTACCCAAAACATATGAAACATTTATCTTATTTCATACTCAACAAAAAGATGAGATAGGCAAATATATTTTTTTCTGTCATAAAATTGAAAAAAAAATAAGAGATGGCCTTTTGAGAACTAGCAGGTGGTCTTCAGGGTCCCGTGCAGCAGTGACTGGACAGAGCACGTGAGCACCTTCCGGAATGAAGACAAGGCTGTAGTCTTTCTTAAAGAGACTCAAGAGTAAAACTTCAGCAATGAAGTGGTAGAAATCCTGAGGCTACACAGTATCCTGGATGGCAAACGACCATGTGCTGCAACCCTGGGATATTGTGTGTCTGGAGGAGACTTTAAACACCATCCCTCAACGGTGCCTCAAAAGTGAATGGTGGGGGGCAGAGTGAAGGGTAAGGTGTTGGGACATCTTCCTGCAGATACACCAGAACGCGACCTAATAAAAGAACAGAAATGCTGGGATTCTGCTCCATCCTCTTAGATGAAAACACAGTTCAAGCCTCAGAGTGAGAGTCCAGAGCCTGCCCTGCCAGAGTCTGTGCCTCAAGAGCCTTGGTCAGGATGGGCTTCACTGCTTTGACATCTCCTTGATATCCTTCTTTTGGTTTACAGTCAGTTAGGTCATTTTAGTTTGTTGTTTATGCTTAGAATTTCCTATTGTGAACTTGATTAAACTCTTTCACTACAATATTTGTATGCTGTGTCAAGATCTTTCTGTAAGCACAATTTGTTCTTATGTTATTTACTCTTTGCCTGGTTGAACAAAACAAAAGCTTTTGGATAATGAGTGTTCACATGCAAAGACAATATATCCTCCCCCAAGTTTGTTTTATTTTTGGTGATATCTAGTAAAGAAAATGATGAGCCCAAAGGAAAACTTGATGAATAAAATGTTATTTAGAAATTAACTACCAAGACAAGATAGTGAAGTAAAAGAATAAATAATTTATCTAAGGTCATATAGTCAGTAAATAACAGATCCAAAATGCAAACTATTCAGAAATAGAGCACACACTGCCAAGCATAAAGTTTTCACGAGTGTTGCAATTGTGTAATTTAAAATTATGTGAGAGTTTGTCTTAAACTTTGATAAACTAGATAAAGAAATAAAATCAAGAGCAATTTGCTCAGGAAATTGATGCTCTTTAGTGGAGGAGGATAAGGAAGAGTATGAATATGGTGTTTCTTGAAACACATTTTGATACTTTTCTATTATGCACAAAAGGGATAGTTGGTGACTGTAGAGCAGGAAAGAGGAATATTTAAAATGTATTGTTGTACTCCACCTGACGTATTCACTATGTGTAGACACATAAACACAAACACACACATGAAAAGCATCATAATGCATCATGAAGAAGACATGCATTGCATGATCCTTAAATATTAAAATAATTAAAGAACATAAGCTTTGAAGTGTGGAAATAATATCAACCAAAGTTTAAGTCAGAGAAAATATCTGATGCAAAATTTTACCATGTAACAATGAGTAGCTGGACTCTATGCTGGGTATATGTTTGCAAGGAAAGAATCTTGATGGAATTTGAACTGTAATACTGCATCAAGGAGAAGGAATCCACCAGGGGGGAGGGGTGTGGGGAGGGGTGGGGGGATTCCCAGAGCATATGAAACTGTCACATAATGCATAATAATTAATAAAAAAATTAAAAATAAAATAAAATAAAATAAAAAAAAAGGAAAAAAAAATTTTACCATGTACCTTTTTCATTACTTGAACCACTTAATAACACAATACTGATAATAAAATATTTGATGCCTTCAGTCCACTTTTGTTAACTAGTAAGAATAGCAAAAGAGAATGAATGTTATGATCATATGGCTTTGAACTACTTTTATTGTTGAAAAGCGAAAACTGTGTCAATAACTGAACCATTATTGGGTGAAACGCTCTATATTGTTCCATCCAGCAAGGCTGGTTGTCTCATAATAATGAACAAAGATCCAAGACACTGAGGAGTGAATGAAGAATGAGGAATAGTTCTCCTGACGTGAACAGAGACGGCTCTCACAGTCTTGCAACTCAGCTAGGACATTCTGAAGCAGACTATTGGGTGGGGAGGGAAGAGAGTAGGACTTACATTCCTTGTGTTAAGGGAAAGTTATGAGTTCTTTTTGTGAAATACTTGTATGTCTTACTGTGAGTTCAGCCAGCCTGCTTAACTCCCATTGGTCCATTTGGTCAATTACTGGTCCAGGTGTGTTACTTATGGTATCTTCTTTTAGTTTGTAAATTTAGGGCCCTGCGACCAGCCTTTGCACATCTTCTTTTTTATGGTCTTGGGATTAATTTTTTTAATATTTATTTATTTTTATTGCAAAGTCAGATATACAGAGAGGAGGAGAGACAAAGAACATCTTCCATCTGATAATTCGAATCCCAAGGTTTGGGCTGTCCTCAACTGCTTTCCCAGGCCATAGGCAGGGAGCTGGATGGGAAGTAGAGCTGCCGGGATTAGAACTGGTGACCATATGGGATCTCGGTGCATTTGAGGTCAGGACTTTGGCTGCTAGACCACTACACCAGGCCCCCAAAGCATGCAGTTCAAATCTATACATTTGTGTTGCCCTTCTGATTAAAAAGCCCCTCAGTTCCTAGCTACCTGACTAACTCTAACTTTGGTTACTCTGGTCTATCTATATCAGAACCAATACAAAGATTCAACATCACAAACAAGTATTCCAAAACAATGATTATAATAAAATTACTTTTGATATATATTCCATTATATGGACACCTCGATAATATTAATTCTTCCAAACCATGAGCATGACAAATTGTTCCATCTTTGTATGTCTTCTTTGATTTCTTTATTGTTTTGTAATTTCATTAAAGAGATCTTTTTGCATACTTTGTTATATTTATTCCAAATAATTTAATATTTCATCTCTATTATGAATGGTCAGATCTTACAAGTTCTTTTTCCTCAATGTTTGATTTATATGTGTTGATTTTACATCCTGCAAACATACGAAGCTTTTTAGCAAGTGCCAATAGTCTCTTCATGGAGTCCTTTCATTTCCTCATGTAGGATTATGTCTTCTGCAAAAAGAACTAATTTGATTTCTTCTTTTTCAATTTGTATCAATTTGATTACCTTTTATTGCCTGATGGTTGTGGCTAAAGCATCCAGAATGATACTGACTAGTAATGGGAAAAATGGATCCAGAAACTACAAAGAACTCCAGAAATTTCACAACAATAAAAACACACTAAGAACTAGGCATAGGAAATGAACTGGAACTTTGCAAATGATGATGATATGCAATTGGCCAACATGTATGTTGGAAAAATATTCTGGATCACTAACCTTCAGGAAAATGAAAATAAAAACCACAATGAGATTTGAACTCACTATAGTTAGAATGGCTGTCTCTTACAAACCAGGAAATAGTCAACACCAGCAAGGATATGGAGGTTCCTAGAACCCTAGTCCTAGGCCAGAATTGGTAAGAATGTTAAGTTGTATAATCATTATGCATGATAGCATGCAGATTCCTCAGAAATCTGAAAACCGATCTACTACCCCAACCATGTCACTCCTGGAAATTAACTCAAAGAAAACAAAATCAGCATATGAGGGAATTATCTATACTCCCATGTTTATCACATCTCAGTTCACAACAGCTGAGGTATTGATGAACCCAGATATCCACTCAGCAGTGATTGTAGAAAGAAAATGTAATATTTGAATGTCACAGGTAAATTCTGTGGTGTATTTATAATGATTACTACCTGCTCTATATTCAGCCATTCTTTTTTTTTGTTAGGTAACAGAGACAAGTTAAATAAGCAAACACACTACTTTTAGTTTCATAGATATGTGTCAGCTGTCTGTCCTATATATGTAAAACCTTTTGGTCCATTCAGAGAAATTATCAATAGAAAATGGAGTTTTCAATGCAGAACTTATGATGGGTCATGACTGCATATAAATTTAAAAAAATCAAAAAGAAACAACACTTAGAAATCTTTGTGTTGAAATTTTTTACTTTCATCTTTGTATGGAAATATAATACAGAAAATAAAACGTTACCAAATGTATGGCTTTTCAATATTTTTTTATCAAAATGTTGATATACTGTGTTGTGAGCTGTATTGCAATATTTCAAGTCAGAATTTTTAAAAGAAAGCAATATGTTGGCACTCATTCTGGTCATACAAAATAATATTTATCAAAAGACCAATTTTTGAATACAAGGCTAAGTATCACTCAAATTACTTCAAAAAAGTTGGTAAAATATATATATAAATGTATGTTCAGTTTATACATCAATTATTATGTGATTTTCAGGGTGATAGCTGGTGAATGAATAAGTCCTAAAAGGCAGGTGTGCAACTATCTGGAGTTCAAGGTGCTGGATAGACCCCCGCATCTCACGCCCATGTGTCACATATTCATACCCAGCCCCAGCTTCTTTCTCGTAAATATTTTAATTGCCAGTAGTGACTGCAAAAGTAATTGCATCCCTACCACTTAAATGGAAGACGTGGATAGTATTCCAGGCTCACAGCCAATGGCAGGCTCAGGTCCAAGTACTGTGTGCATTTGGGGACAGAACCAGTAGATAGACGTACTCTCTCTCTCTCTCTCTCTCTCTCTCTCTCTCTCTCTCTCTCTCACTCACACATACACTCTCTCTCTCCTTCTCATATTAAAGGAGCAATAACTGGAAGCCACGAATCCGTTCTTTTTCAGTAGTGAAGTCAAGGGATATATCGGAGAACCACATGTTTCCGCCCAACTCATTGTAAAGTATTGTTCAAATCAGTCATCTGAAATGACCGTTGCTCTGTAAATTGAGTTTAAGAGAATTTATAGAACTAAGAGCAGTTTATTTACCTTCCAGATCTCTGGAGGTAATGACTTTAGATTTGTAAATGCACCAAGTCAATTAGTCCTTAAAGCAACCTTATGACATAGATCATGTACTGTCACCAATTTATAGAAGAGTGATTTGTGAAAAAGGGAGTTAAGTGCTCTTCCAATGCCATATAGTTACTAGGCATCAGGAGCTTGGAATCAAATTAGGGAGCTGGAATTACCATAGGTTTCACTATACAAAGTTCATACCTAGGAAAGAAACAGAAAAAATAAAATTTGTATGTATTGTATTTTTTATAAAGCCTTATAGAATGTCTGCAAAAGGTTCACACTTCCTGTCCTGCTTCTCTGCTTTCCATTTCTTTTGCGTCTCTGGTTATCCCATTATTTCTGATTTCTCTTTTTCAGGAATGTAATTAGAAATAACATTCCCAAAAATGTCTTCAAAAGATCCCTTGCATGGAAAATCAGCCTCCCAGTTCTTCCTGTCAAGTTTGATCTTTGAATACAGGTTTGTAAATGTAGCTGATGCACCCCTCTGCTGGGGGCGCAGGGCTGCTGCTAAGAGGAAAGGCCATGCCTGCTGGGAGGCAGAGAAATCATGGGATATCTGCACCTTGCTCTCACTTTCACTGAGAAACTCTCACAAGTCTGTGCTTGAATATCCAATGACTCGTCTGAAGCTTAAAATTAATCCTCATAAGAATACAAACTACCCACTTGAATGTTTACCAAGGCAGTTGCAGTGTATGTATATTAAATATTCCATTGTTTGTAATCCATTTTGCTTGCTAGCAGATTCAGTTGTGTTTTGCTTGACTCTCATTGTTAATGAAATCCCAGAACTTTGTGGCTTTGACAGCCACACAGCTTCGTATCTCCTTGTGAAAGAAAATTCAGCAAGGTCAGAGTGAGAAATTGTTGTTTTCACACAAATGCAGAAAAGTGGAAGTGTTTCACCTGCTAAAGCTATTTCTGAAAAAGTTATTTCTAAAAAGTCTTTTGATAAAAGGGATTATGGAGATTCTTATTTATTTATTTTCATTTGTGATACAGTTCCATGGGTTCTGGGATTTCCCCTGCCCCTTCCCTAAACCGCCAACCTACCTACCCTACTGATTTCTCTTCTATCATTAGAATAGTACAGTGCTTCACAATAGGTCATACAGTAGCATCATTCATTTCAAGAAAGATTTGATTTGATTCTTCATTTCTTCAGCAATACATTGGTAATTCAGTAGCATGTCATTTAACTTTATTTTACGGTTGATTTTTAATTTTTTCTTCCTGTTGTTGATGTTATTTTATGGCTTTTCATCTAAGGGGTTACGTAATAACTGCAATAGAGACTGTGACATCCAGATATGAAGATAAAATGCAGTTTGCATCTCTACTTGCAAATCAAAAATGGACTCTCATGAAACTGTTTTATATATATATATAAACAAATGTCATAGTCTAATATAGACGTATATATATATGTATACATATATATCTTATGTATTTCCAAATACATTCACTAATTACACAAACTTATAAATAACTACTTGTTTTGATTCTTACTATTGAAATTTATTTGAATTTATTACTCCATAGCTGTTAGTTTTTATTACTTCGGAAATGATTATCCATTACTATATACATAGGCAAGCAAATTTTTCATTGCTTAGAAAATATTCTGGATATGAATATTTTTAAAGATTTATTTATTTATTTTTATTGCGAATTCAGATATATAGAGAGGAGGGGAGGCAGAAAGAAAGATCTTCCGGCCAATGATTCATTCCTCAAGTGACCACAACGGCTGGAGCTGAACCAACCTGAAGCCAGGAGCTGGGAAACTCTTCTGGGTCCCCCACACGGTGGTGCAGGGTGCCAAGGTTTTGGGCCGTCCTTCACTGCTTTCCCAGGCCACAAGCAGGGAGCTGGATGGGAAGTTGGGCTGCTGGAATTAGAACTGGCGCCCATATTGGATCTGAGCGCATTCAAGGCAAGGACTTAAGCCGCTAGGCCACCGTGCTGGGCCGGAGGGGTTTTTTGTTTGTTTGTTTGTTTAATTTTATTTTAAAGGCAGAGTTACAGAGAGGAGAGAAACAGAGGAGAGATATTGAATCCACTGGCTTTCTCACCAATGGCTACAGTGCTGAGGACAAGACTCATGGAAGCTCGGATCCAGGAACTTCATCTGGGTCTCCCTTTGAATAACCAGAGCTCAAGTACTTGAATCACTTTCTGCAAATTGGCAGGAAGCAGAATAAGAACCTGAAGAGCCAGGACTCGAAGCAAGTATGTTGACATGGGACACCAGTGTCCAAGTGATGTACCAACCATTGTGCCAACTATCCATCCTCATTTCTTTACTTTCATAGTGACTTAGACTACGATGTCATAGCCTGTTTCTTCTGTGACCCCAACATGTCTCTTCAAAATTGTTCTTTTAGAAATTTTTAGCCTTATATGTTGTGGCATTGGTGCTATAAAAACCTTTACAAATTTGACAGTTCTGGTAGGAAGAATTGAATGAGCAATTTCTAGTAATTTCATTAAGTAACCAACAAATTGCGCTGCTGTTTTTGGGGTATACTTTCTAATGCACACCCTGAGATACTGTCCCTGCTCAGATTACAGAAAGCTTTATTCTGACAACTTTGGCTACTGCATGGCTGTGGATTATCTCCACTGTTTTTTAAATTTTATATGAGTCCATGAGCTTCATTTTTGGAGAAATTCTCATGTAACTCCTGTGATTCACATTGATGAGCCCATTATTCAAAATTCTTCTATAATGTTTTGTACAATTTTATTCTGAAGAGAAAGGTAGTTGAATTTCTTGAAACATAATAAAGTGAAAATATTTATAAGGTTGGAAATCTGTAGTACCTTGTACTTGTAAGAGGAGATGAATTTATTACTAAAAGGAATCTTTATGAGAAATGGTAATCTAACAAAATTAATATGTAATCAATTTAACCTAAGTTATATAATTGAAATTGCAAATATGAAGGGACTCTAGGTGTAATAGTAGTTCAGAGGCTTAAAACAGGTAATATTAATGGTACTCAATTTCCTCACAAATTGTTTTTATAAGGTTTCATTTTAAGATGATATATTTATGGTTTCCGTACTTTGAAAACTCAGTAAATATCTCTCTAGACTATGATTTGATGTAGCAATTTACTGAATGAATGTATTACATATTCCATTTTCCTAGTGCTTTCCCCATAAGGAATCTAAATCACATTTACAGAAGTACAACTAATTTTCAAAATGCCCCTTTGAGAAATAACAGGTAGAAAGAAAAGCCTAGGAAAAGAAAAGCTTTAGCAATATGCAAAAAGGAAAGCAATGTTTAAGGACCCGGCCCCATGTGTTATTCTTATGCAGCATTGGCTAAAAATTCTTACTTTTACTTTTGCTTGAAATTCATGACACAAATGCATATTTTTGATACCTCTGGCATATATATCAAATATAAGAATTAAAAATGCATACCCTTTTTAAGGCTTCACTAGTCTTTTATTTACCAAACTTCTACTGACACTAATTCATGTCTTATGTGAAATACTTAGAAACTTGGGAATAGTCTTAAGTCATAGGCACAAGTGGTAATAAAATTTGTACATCTCAAACCGTGTTCGCTGGAGTGATGTTTACTCCCTGTGATCGCTAGGTTCAAAATTCATCAATGACAATAGTAAAGCTGCCAAAATCAACCTATTCTTATACTCCTCCAGAGGATCTAAGCATAGAAATCACAAAAAGTCTACAAGGACCATCAAGCAGAGCTAGAGTTGTGAATTTATTATTATTATTATTATTATTATTAAAAAGGAAGCCTTTCATTAAAAAATTCAACTATTTGGGGCCCGGCGGCGTGGTCTAGCGGCTAAAGTCCTCGCCTTGAAAGCCCCGGGATCCCATATGGGCGCCAGTTCTAATCCCGGCAGCTCCACTTCCCATCCAGCTCCCTGCTTGTGGCCTGGGAAAGCAGTTGAGGACGGCCCAATGCTTTGGGACACTGCACCCGCGTGGGAGACCCGGAAGAGGTTCCAGGTTCCTGGCATCGGATCGGCGCGCATCGGCCCGTTGCGGCTCACTTGGGGAGTGAAACATCGGACGGAAGATCTTCCTCTCTGTCTCTCCTCCTCTGTGTATATCTGGCTGTAATAAAATGAATAAATCTTAAAAAAAAAAAAATTCAACTATTTGAGAGAGAAGCTGGAAGATAGATTGACAGAGACAAAAGAGCGGAAATGGAGAGGAGAGGAGGAGGGTGGTGAGGACTGGAGATGGGGAAAAGAAAGGGAAGATTTTATCGTACCATTGACAGGTAGGACTGAGCGAAACCTAAGGCAAAGCTCAAGTTAGCAGCTGGGATCACAGTTCAGATTCCCCTGGTGAGCTGGTAAGAACCCAGTTATTTGAGCCATTAGCAATGACTCCAGAGTCTGCATTGATAGGAAATAAGTCAGAAGTTGGAGCTGGGAATTGAATCAAAGCTATTCCAAAGTGTGACGGGACATCTGAACTACTTAAACAACCAATCCATGGGCTTTGATTTTTGATGGCAAAAATCATTCCCTGGGCCCAAAGTGGTAGCTGAGTGGCTTTAGCCATGCACATGCTAGGATTCCATATGGTTGTAAGTTCTAATCCTGATGGCCACTGCCCATCCAACTCCCTGCTTGTGGCCTGAGAATGCAGTCAAGGACAGCACAAATCCTTAGGACCCTGCACTCGCATGGGAGACCTTGAAGAGGGTCCGGGCTCCTGGCTTTGGATTGGTACAGCTCTGGCTGTTGCGGACACTTAAGGAAGATCTTCCTCTCTGTCTCTCTTCCTCTCTGTGATTTGACTTTGCAATGAAAATCAAATAAATCTTTTTAAAAAGGCGTTTCTTGATACCATCCTTCATTTAGTAAAATGCAATTAGCTACATAAATTTTAGTAAGTAAAAATACACTATAAAATAGTTCTTGTTAAAGTTGCTCTCTAAAGGGCACATTCTTACCTGGTACCATATATATGAAGCACAATGTAGGTTATTTCCTCTGGGGGCAAATATTTTGCAACAAAAATTTACTTCTCTCAGAAACTTCTGAAAAACAGATGTCAGTATCAACAAAAACCGGCATTGCTGATGCAATGTGTTATTTATTAAATATACAAAGTTGAGATAAGCAACGTATTATGGTCCCAAGGAACTCAGTGAATTTGATACATTGCTTCAAATTCTGTGATGCAGTTGGCCACAGAGAGCTACAAATATTCCATGGAAAGAAAAATATTCATTCTTCAGATTCAGGAAATGGAGTCCAGACAGCACGAATCACACACGGAGCCTTGATTCAAAGGAGGATGTCATGGGTAAAAAGAAATCAGATATTTAGAGAAAAAATCAACAATCACCATTCTCTTTTAGACAACTTCTTGGATTATTGTTGTTCTCTACTTTTATTCTCTTTTCTTTCCCCCATTGCTTAAATTATACATGTTGTTTTGAGTAGAGTATGCTTGGATGGGAAACTCATGTTTTTTGTCCCTTTTTCCTGAATATTTTCAATTTAAAGGGACCAGCACATATTTGTTCCCTTTCACCCAAAGACCCATGTCCAGAAGTTCATCACCTTACCATGAATACACCTGGACGAGCTGACCTCAGCACTTGAACTTTGGGCTGTTGTGGAATACACTCTGCCAAATGGGTGACTAGAGAAGT
The DNA here is from genome assembly GCF_030435755.1 of Ochotona princeps. Classification (NCBI taxonomy): domain Eukaryota; kingdom Metazoa; phylum Chordata; class Mammalia; order Lagomorpha; family Ochotonidae; genus Ochotona; species Ochotona princeps. Next base: position 49,546,383 of record NC_080845.1, read on the forward strand.
GGCACATGGAATGCCCTCATGCTGTCTATTCACTTTTACTTGCTTACCTGATTTCTTGTTAATCTGTATCCTTGACTATCTTTCACTCTAACAGAATAGTAATTTTCTGTTTGATTTTGAGATGTTACTAGATTTCTGATATTGAATCATTTGGCATTCTCCATATTATAGTAACATTTTAAAATCAATCTAAGTAAAGTTGTTTTGAGTGGGTTCTGGTCCAGGGAAAACATTGATTGTATCTGGAAATTTTGCTTTCTTTGCATGGATATTCTTTCTGCCTACTCTGAAGCTATGTATACTGGCTAAGCAAATCTACATCTCAACTGATTACTCACCACTCTAGATCTAGTGTGTAAAATTGCTTATACAGCTTGATAATGATGCTATATAAAAGACATATATGTGTGTATGTGTATATAAATGTATATGTATGAATGTATTCATTTTCTTAAATCATTTTCTGTTTGAATAAGACTATTGTTGAACAGAAGTTTCCTCAGATCTCTCTTATTGGAGATTTAATTCCTGACTTGCATAGCAGAACTCTTCCTGGCATGTTTTTGCAATGTAGAGAGCTTCCTGGTTCTTTCTGAGGCTTTTCTGATGATGTGAACACTAATTTAACCCCATAGGTAATTCTCACTTCCATGGGACTTCTCTGATTTCGCTGTGTATTCTCTGATACTATGATACTCTACCAGCCCATTTTTTTAAATGTAATAAGTTCATAAAGATAATGTGGCAGTGCAATATCCACTTTGGATTCTTTGAAAATTTCCCAAATCCGTTCCCCCTGCCCTGTGATTTTTGAAGAAAGGACTCAAAATCCTCTCTAAGTGATGGAGTGCACAGAAACAATTTGCATAAAGGAGTGAATGCTTTGGATCCAGTGATATTCAAAACAGAATTTTATTAACTCACGTAACCTTTGCTGACCTGCCAGACAGAGAACCGTACTATTATTTCATACTTCCTGGACGAAGTAATATTAAACTCTCATCAGATCTCCCATGAGGGTGATAGAATCCAAGTACCTGGGCCATCTTTTACAGTTTTCCCAGGTGCGTTAGCAGGAAGCTGTATCAGAAGCATACAGTGTTCTAACCAGCACTTAGACATGAAATACTTGCATCTGCTAACAGTTTATTTCTCTATTTTGTTCATTTTTATGTTTTAATTTATTTTATTTAGACAAAATAAGTTACATGTATTTCACACTAAAGGTTTAGGATCACAGTGACACTTCCTATTCTTTCTTGTCTCCTATATATATCCCCATATGCCAACTATATCCTTATATCTCTTTATTTTTGTAGACTATTTAAAATGGCATATTTTAAATTTACTTGGAAGAACAGGATTAGCATTCCATTAGGAAAAAAAATTCAAAAGCCAGTGATTAGAAAGAAAACCTGCTATTTTCCAAAAGTGTAGATAGAGACAGCAATCAGCCATCAGATATTCAAATACTGGTCTTGCCCATATAGAGTCCATCTTTTGCATGCTGTGTATTAGTTACAATGGATCAGGGAAAACATACAATGCTTGCCTTTTGGGGACTGGATTGCATTCATTTTGTTACAAAAGACTGTTTCATTCCTTTATATGGTTGAGTGATATTTCATGTATAATATATTTCTTTATCCATACACAAACACACACACACACACATTTCCTAATCAGCAGGAAAACAAGCAAAATCAGGTGTCATTTTCTATTATTTTTAACTTAATAGTCACAGAGAATTCATGTTTTTATGGGATTCTGTATAATGTTCCAGTACACATGCATTTCATGTTAATTTTCATCCCAGTTTAGAACATTCACTTTTATGTCCAGTCCAGTTTTTAATTAAAGACTTATTTAGAAATACATTACCTTTCACTCTTTAGTTTCTAAATTGAATTTGTCTTTGCTGGGGTGGATGGCATTAGCCATACAGTGCTTCATCTCAGGACACCTGTAGCTGGGGTTGATGTGTTTGTTTTCTTTCATCTTCCTTTTGTTGAAATAAGATAATTTTCAAGATTTATCTCTAGGGAGTCTGATAATGTATATTCAGAAAGGACTTTATTGTTCTCATGCTTTCAGTGGGAGATATAATTAGAGTAATGTTCTTCAGCATTTCTCTGAACCTCACTGCAGTGTAAGAGAAGCACCTGCCATCTGAGATATGCGAATCAGTCTTCATTTTGTTGGCCACATATAGCAAATGGGAGGATGTAGTATACTCATATTAAGAAAAATTTAGTACATTTTTTTCCCTATCTCTCTTTTTACATTTATCTGCTTGTTCTTTGTTGTTTTCTAAATCCTTGTAAAGGGAAGGATTTTGAATTACTCCTAAAATTAAAATTTATGTGTGCATGAGCAGGAAAAGAGTTTCCTAAGAGCAAGACAATATTAGTTGAACTTTTGTTGAGGGGAAACTATAAAGATAATAATCACAAGGAAAACCCAAAACATCTCCTTAATCCACAGTGTTCCTGATTTAGAAGTTTAACAGCTTATGAGGCACTAAACATTTTTCTGGTGAAAATGTGATTTTTGTATTCTTCATTTATAAAGCTCTGTCATTTTATTAGTTGGCATGCCCTAATTTTTTAATTTCTTCAACAATATGATTCATACCCTCCTTTATTTAGTGAATATCACTTATATTACTGTTGTTTATTTTGTCAAATGAAATGACACCTATCTAGTTCACAGGAACTTTTTTTAAAACAAGATTGTGTTTATTTGGAATGAAACAGATGAGAAAGTGATAAATAGCACTCAATTATGAATTTATAGAATGAGCTTTTAGAATTTGTATCTTTTCATATTGAAGAGCAGTAACAATGATACAGCCTCAATCAGTGCTCAGAATTTACCACCAAAAGCTCCATAAATTCTCACTCATTTAATTATTTCTTTCCAGCCTTTGTGTTTTATTTATTTTTTTAATTTTTATTTTTCATGACACAATTTCTTAGGCTCACTGATATCTCCTTCTATCCTCCCTACTCTCCTCCCCCCATTGATTCCTCTTATAACAATAGTATAGTCCTTTAAAAACAGACATTGTTGGGATAGCCCTTTAAAAGGAGACATTGTTGGTATAGATAAACGTAGGGTGTCCAGCATTCCAGTGTCAAGATATATTTAACATTTCCATTGGGATTCCACCTTTTATTCAGAAATAGAGATTCATACAGTGAATGGTACACTTGCTTACATTATACCAATCTTCACAGGATTCATTACTCAGGGCTTGTCACAGTGACCCAAATATTGGTGGTGGTGGTGGGGGGGCTTCTGTTTGAATGAAACACAGGTGAAAAAGATGTCCTTAATTTCCCTTCCTCTGCCCTTGTGTGGTTTAAGGCATACCTTGAATTTCTGATTTGGCATTCCTCTATTCACAGTTGAGGTGGGTCAAACCAGCAGGGTAGTCGTCCTTGCCTGTGGCTCACTTGGTCGTCTCTCTCCAATTCTTGAGTCCCTTGATCTTCTAGATCACAGGTACAGGGACAACTTGGCACTCTCCATGTCAGACACCATTAGCATGAAAATGCCATAGAAATACAGAAAATGACAGATCTCAGTCAGACACTCTAGCAGGGAGTTGGAGATAGTTATGGACGGTTAATAATGGTTAAGGATGGTTGCCAAAAAAAGACAGAGGACAGAACGGGTCAATCAACCATCTCAGATATATGTTGGCAGCGAAAACCGGGCGAATGAAGACTCTATGATGGACAGTGTCAACCAGTGAACTCTACAACGACCTCATCGAACTGGGAGTGGCGAGACTGGCAGTGATTCATAACTAGAGAAATATTAAAACCACTAGGGGTTGATCGCAGCTAAATAGTCTCCCCAAGAAGCTGTACATACCATCTGGACAATGAGCAGCTGGACTATGTGCTTAGCATCTGTTTGCAAGGGAAGAATCTTGATTGAATTTGAACTGTAATGCTGCAACAGGGTAGGGGGGGCGGTCCACCGTGGGGGAGGAGAATGGGGAGGGGTGGGGGGAACCCCAGAGCCTATGAAACTGTCACATAATGCAAAATAATTAATAAAAAAAATGGTTAAGGATGGTTAAGGATGGTTAAGGGTGGTTAAGGAGCTTTTAGGTGTCACCAGGGACGTTGCAACTATGGAAAAGCCTCTGTTGCTTATAGACATAATCTTTTGCATTGAAAAGAACTCTATGGAGGCCCCGGTGTCGTGGCCTAGCAGCCAAAGTCCTCACCTTGAATGTGCCAGGTTCGCATATGGGGACCGGTTCTAATCCCGGCAGCCCAATTTCCCATCCAGCTCCCTGCTTGTGGCCTGGGAAAGCAGTCAAGGATGGCCCAAAGCCTTGGGACCCTCTACCCGTGTGGGAGACCTTGAAGAGGAAGTTGCTGGCTGCTGGCTTCAGTTCGGCACAGCACCAGCCGCTATGGTTACTTGAGGATTGAATCATCAGATGGAAGATCTTCCTGTCTCTGCTCCTCTCTGTATATCTGACTTTCTAATAAAAATAAATAAATCTTGTAGAAAAAAGAACTCTATGGAAAACAACCTGGAGCAGGTTAAATTCTGCAAATTGGTCAGGGATTGAACATCTCATAAAATAGAAAAAAAAATATAGCACAAAATCATGCACCAATGAACTACTTAAAAAAATTTTATGGAGAGGTCAGTGTCAGGTGCAAAATGTTAATCTGTCACTTACCATGACAGAATCCCATGCTTGGAAACAAGTCCACATCCTGGCTGTCCTACCTCCTATTCAGTTTCTAGCAATGCTGCTGGAAAGGCAGTGAATGTCAGCCAACTCCTTTGGAAGAGTGTGGGCTTCTCATCTCCTGGCTTCAGCTTGAGCCAGATATATGGCTTGATTGCAATATGTCTATTGTGGCCATGTGGTAAGTAAGCCAGTAGATGGAAGATCCCTCATCCTCTCTACTTTTCAAACAAAGAAAGAAAAAGAAGAGAAAATTGACTCATAAAATATTAACATTGAAGAATAATCCTGGCTCGTGGCTTCACGCTGGTGCTTTTAGCCATTTGAAGAGTGAACCAGGGGGACGGAAGAAGCTCTCTCACCTCCCTCTGCTTCGGCCTTCCTCTTTCCCTCTCTATACTCTGCCTTTCCAAAACACAAATGTACTTTGAAGAAACAACCTTTAAAATATCCATATTGATAGCAATCATTTAACTTTACAAATTCATGCTTTAAAATAATTAAATTACTAAATATTACTTACAGGAGTGAAAATTTGTAAGCATGTTTATATATATTTAACTGATAAATGTTTTAATTATAATAAATTTATAGGAACTAACATAGGGTTGAGTAAGCTGTTCTCTGTAAGGGCTTTGGTTGGTGTGAAGAAGTTGATTTCAAATAAAAATGAAGAAAGAAATGAAGCTTGAATAAGAAATTAGAGACCAACAAATCCAATATAAGCACTGTGTTAGAATATTACAAATAAATTCAATTTTCTGAAGTATATGTAAGAATTTTCTTGAATATATTAAACTAAAATTTTATATAAAAAATATTGCCATTGAAATAAATGTGATATTGCTAAAAAAATTACCCTATTGAATTTTACTTTGGTTTTGTGATTTTTTTATTATTAAGGCTTTCTTTTATTTCTATGTATACACTATGAAGCAGGACATAGTTTGTGAAAAATTTTAATCAAAATCTTTGTGTTTCCAGCATACGGATCAGTTTAGGATCATCAAAATTCTCTAGGAAATGCAAGTAGAAAACAAAGTTTGAGTAACGCTAAGTAGACGTTGAATAGAGCTAGTTTGGGCTAGGAGAATAGAATGAGTTTCCTAAGACTCTTAGATAGGTAGCATAAATAAAGTATTTTTTAAAACGCTCATTTATTATTATTGGAAAGTTAGATCTATAGAAAGAAGGAGAGAGAGAGCGCGACCTTCCATTCGCTGGTTCACTACTCAAGAGGCCGCAAGGACCAGAGCTGAGCTGCTCCAAAGCCAGGAGCCAGGAGCTTCTTTCGGGTTTCGCACATGGTTTCAGTTTCCTAAGTGTTTGGGCCATTCTTGACTGCCTTCCCAGGCCACAAGCAAGGAGTTGGATGGGAAGCAGGGATGCTGGAGCATGACCTGGTGTCCATATGAAATCCCAGTGGATTTAAAGTGAGGACTTCAGCCATTAGGCTACCAGCCGGATCCCAAAGAAAGCCTTTTTGATCATGTAATTTGATGTCTACTTCTATTTCCTTTCAATTATATAAGCAAAACCTTGCCACCACATGAAGTAGCTCCAGGCCATCTTGCATGACTCAAACGAATAGGGAACTTTATGGTACACCACAGGCAATTTCATTCTTTATTGAGGATTTTTTCTTTTTCAAAATTTTTATTTAGTTTTATTGGAAATCTGAATGGGAAGTGGAGCAGCTGGGAGGTGAACTGGTGCTCATACAGGATCACAATATCCTCAAGGCAAGGATGTGGACACTGAACCATCACATCATCACGCTGGGCCCAGAGATGAGGATTTTGCAAGCCATTTGAATCAGCCATTTTCTGCCTTGATGATTCTGTTAGCTATTTTACATGAAACTTCTTTACTCAGGATCTATATATGGCACCCCACTACCTAACTTTTTTTTTTTTTAAGTTTTATTATTATTGGAAAGCCAGATATACAGAGAAGAGGAGAGACAGAGAGGAAGATCTTCCATCCGATGGTTCACTCCCCAAGTGAGCCGCAACGGGCCGATGTGCGCCAATCCAATGCCGGAAACCAGGAACCTCTTCCGGGTCTCCCAAACGCGTGCAGGGTCCCAAAGCTTTGGGCCTCGACTGCTTTGCCAGGCCACAAGCAGGAGCTGGATGGGAACTGGAGCTGCCGGGATTAGAACTGGCACCCATATGGGATCCTGGCGTGTTCAAGGAGAGGACTTTAGCTACTAGGCCACTCTGCCGGGCCCCCACTACCTAACTTTTAAAAATTATGTTTCAAACACACATCTGCCATTTTATTAATGAAATACATACTTAAACATATGACATAGTACCTTATTTAGCACTTGTTTAAATGCAAAACATCTTTTTTTTTTTACTATTTTTTATTATCATTTTATGATACAGTTCCATAGGCCATGGGATTTCCATTATCCCCTCTCCAATTCCCTCCCTCCCTTAGTTCCCCTATATCATTACTGTAGTATAGTTCTTCATACACAGTGATATGTCCATCATTGTGGGCATGGGCAATGGCAGAGAGTCCAGCATCCTATTATTAAAATAGAGTAAACAGTTTCATTGGGAGTCCATTTTGTCTGGAAGCAGAAATGCATACTGCATTGTATCCTCACATCTGGATGTTATAGTCTCCACTACATAGTTACTATACATCCTTTTAAATGAAAGCCACAATATAGTATCAACAACAGGAAGAAAAAGAGATATTTACAATGCCATGAAATTAAATAACATGCTGCTAGATATGATAGTTTCCATCACACAGTTACTATACATCCCCTTAAATGAAAAGCCGCAAAGCAAAATAAACAACAGGAAGAAACAAAAGAAATCAACAACACCATGAATATAAATAATATGCTACTGAATGACTATTGTGTCGGTGGAGAAATGAAAAGGCAAATCAATAACCTTGTTGAGCAAAATGATGTTACTGTATGATCTATGCATCATTGAAGAATTTGATCAGAAGAAAGTGTTTTGAAGAGATGAAACTAGCAAAAAAAATCAAAACCCATGAGATACAGTTTCCGTTGATCTTTGTTGTTGAAATGTGTCGCCTGTAGGCAACAAATAGATGGGTTTTGTTTTTTAATCCAGTCTACTACTCTATGATGTTTGATTGATGAGTTTAAGCCGTTTACATTCAGGGTTAATATGAATGGGTGGTAATTTGGTTCTGTCATTTTAGCAATGGATTGTTCATTGATTTATTCTTCTGTTGTTATTTTACTGGGATGTTCTTCACATTTGCCTTTGGTTTTGGTGGGTACTATTCCTCTTCTCTGTCAAGAGAACATCTTTAATTATTTTTTGTAGGGCAGGTTTGGAAGAGGTAAAGTCTTTTAACTTTTCTTTCCTGTGGAAGAATTTTATTTCATTTTCAAAGACAAAGAAAAAGTTTTGCTGGGTATGTTATACTGAGCAGACTGCTTTTTTGTTTTGTCTTGTTTTGTTTGTTTTTAGAATCTGGAATATGTAGCTCCAATCTCTCCTTGTCTGTAGAGTTTCCTGTGAGAGGTCTCCTGTGAGTTTAATTGGCATTCCTCTATATGTCAGCTGATTTTTTTCACGTGCACAGTTAAGGATCTTTTCCTTATGTTCAATTGAAGATATTAATGGTCCTTAGTACCATGACTAAAATGAAACAAAGGTACTTACCATATGTTTTGTATTACAATATTCTCCCTGAAAATTCAGTTATATTTGCTTATATTATTTGTGTTGCAGTTAATGACACCTGCAGTTTAGACACCTGCATCCCATATTGGGGTGGCTGGGTTAAAAGTTAAGCTCTGTTTCCAAAGCCAGCTTCATGCAAATGTGCACCCTGGCAGGCAGCATTGCTGATCTAAGTACTTGGTCCCTGAAACAAAAAGTAAGACCCAGTTTGAGTTTCCAGCTAGGACTGCTCCTGGTTTGGGATTGTGAGAATATTTTAGCTTCCATAGAAAACATGAAAAAAAGAGAAATATGAATTTAATTAACCTCCAAAAGAAAGAGTTGGCTCACCATAGAATAAATGGTAATGATTTAAGTGAAAAGTCACTGAAACTGAAAAATAACAGAGAAAAGCTTTTTAAATAATTATTTAAGAGAGTAATGATTTTTAAAAACTATTAATGGGACTATTAAATAATTCATATCAGTATTGTTCTCACTTTTTAATTGGAAAATAAATAATTAAGATCAAATTAACTCTAATATGTTCAATTCTTCAAATGGAATAAATTAATGAAAAACCAACTATCAAAAATGAGTAAAAATGAATTGACTAAATCTATATTATAAATCAAATAGGGCTTTGAATACATATCAAAAAGCTCTAGGATTTATTTTCTTCATTCTTCATATTTATCATATAGAAATAATTATGCAGAGTATACCAAATCACTTTCACAATATAAAGGAATCATATGATAGGGGATCTATTTTCTCCCTAAGTAATTTTTGAAGGAATAAAAACTGACTTTGATTAAAAAGCTTCAAATCATATATAGTTAAATAGAATATATCAGAGCAATATCCTGCAGTTAGGGAGGATACAACAACCACTGGATTAAAAACTAAGAAGCAAGAAAGATGAAAGAAAAACATATGCCACATACATAAAAAAACAGGGGAAGTTAGCTTAGTAATTGAAAAGAGAGACTTTCAACCCAAAAAAAGTTAATTGAAGAGATTCAGAATTTCCTGTATGTTGATAAAAAGGTCAGTTGACATGAACTAAAATTCTGAACTTGTGTATTTCTAAGTAAAACAATATGTAAAGTAAAAATGAACAGGATCACATCACAATGTATCCAAACAACTTTTACCATGGGGAAATTCAATGTCCGTGGACTATCTGAAGATGAATAATGTGGACAACTACAATAAGAGCAGCAACTTTAGGGCTTAGGATACTAGTGGACACATGTGAGAATCCAGATCTAAATCCTCATCTCACAATCCTTACCCTTAATCACATCTGCAAATTTCATTGGTTATTTATCCAATCACTTATTTATTTTCAATGGACGTTCAGTTTTGGTATATTTTATTTATTTACTAATTTACTTTATTTAGCCCAGCCCTGTTCTTTGGTTCCTAGATCCTTTGACATAAAGCTACTGTGTGATTTTATTTATCTATAACTTGGTTTTATTTCCTTTTTCCATTGCTGGTTCACCCCTGCCCCTTTTCTTTCTCAAAGGAAAGGATTCAAAGAAACCTCAATGCTTTCACTGAAGAATATTATGTAAAATATGCTATTTCAATTCTTACTGCAATAAATTACCACAAATTACATTGGCTTAAAGCTAAATTGATTGCTGTACAATTCTGTCCAACAGAAGCTTAACATGAATCTCGCTCGTGTAAAACCAGAGTGTTGTTTTTTCATCTTAAAGGTATAGACTATTCCTTGTGAAGAAAAGTACTGTCTTTGGTGAAGTATTGTGAACTCAAACAACCAAAAGCTACATGTTAATGGGTTATTTCCATGAATAAGTTTGTATAATACTATTCTTAGTTCAATAAAACCTAAGCACTGTGTGAAATAGTCGCAAGCGTTGGATATTCATTAATACCAATTGTCATTTGAAAATAACCTTAGGAGGGGCCCGGCGGCGTGGCCTAGCGGCTAAAGTCCTCGCCTTGAAAGCCCCGGGATCCCATATGGGCGCCGGTTCTAATCCCGGCAGCTCCACTTCCCATCCAGCTCCCTGCTTGTGGCCTGGGAAAGCAGTTGAGGACGGCCCAATGCATTGGGACACTGCACCCGCGTGGGAGACCCGGAAGAGGTTCCTGGTTCCCGGCATCGGATCGGCGCGCATCGGCCCGTTGCAGCTCACTTGGGGAGTGAATCATCGGACGGAAGATCTTCCTCTCTGTCTCTCCTCTCTGTATATCTGGCTGTAATAAAATGAATAAATCTTTAAAAAAAAAAAAAAAGAAAATAACCTTAGGAGAAAACTAGCCCCTGGGGGACTGAATAAAATAAGTGTGGGAAGTTGGCACAGGATGGAGAAATCAGTTAGTGTCTGTATCTTCCATCAGAATATGTATATGCGTGCCTTCTCTACTCGTAGGTCCAACTTCCTTCTAGGTCTGCCCTGTGAGACAGCAAGTATTCTTATATCTTTACTACCAATGAGAAACCTGGAATGACTTCTTCAAAGCTCCTAGCTTCTCCCTGGTTCAGCCACTCCTGTCTGGGCATTTACGGAGTGAACCAGCAGGTGGCATATCTTTTTGTTTGTATTCTTCCGAAACACATAAAAATACACAAATTTTTTTTTTTTAAGATTTGTTTTATTTCCATTACAAAGTCAGATATACTGGGAGGAGGAGAGACAGAGAGGAAGTGGAGCCGCCGGGACTAGAACCAGCAGCCATATGGGATCAAGGCGAGGAACTTAGCCACCAGGCCACGCTGCCAAGCCCACAAATTATTTTTAAAAATAATTTACATATTTGGGCAAGAGCTTGATACTAAAGAGTAAAAAATTTCAATATTTTAAAAAATGTACATTAATTTTGTACCTTTTTTAAAGATTTATTTATTTTTATTTTGGAAAGGCACATATACAGAGAGGAGGAGAGAAAAAGAGGAAGATCTTCCATCTGATGGTTCACTCCCCAAGTGACCGCAATGGCTGGAGCTGAACCAATCCGAAGCCAGGAGTCAGGAGCTTCCTCCAGGTCTCCCACGTGGGGGCAGGGTGCCAAGGATTTGGGCCGTCCTCGACTGCATTCCCAGGCCACAAGCAGGGAGCTGGATGGGAAGTGGAGCAGCCGAGATTAGAACCAGAGCCCATATGGGATGCCAGCACGTGCAAGGCAAGGACTTTAACCACTATGCTATTATGCTGGGCCCAACTTTGTGCCTTTTAAAAAGATGTATTTATTTATTTGAAAGGCAGAGTTACAGAAGGGAGGAGGGAGGAGAGAGATCTACCATCTGCTGATTCTCTCCTCAAATGTCTGTAATGGTCAGATCTGTGCTGCTGTGAAGCCAGGAGGCAGAAATTTCCTTCCGGATTACCACAGGGGTGGATGAGTCCAGGCACATGTGTCATCTTCCATTGATTACCCAGACAAACTTGCTGTGGTGTGGATCAAAATGGAATAACTGAAACAGGAGCTCCTATGAGATGCTCCCATAAAACATGGCGTCTTGACTTGCTCTGCTCTGACAGTAGCCCCTGCCACTCACTTATTATGGTTTCAAGAACAACTGCTCGGTGTCACCTGATAACTTCTTAGATGTTCAAACTTCCAAACTCCCTTATAGATATACAGAGTAAAAATTCTAGGTGTGGTGTTAGGTGAACTCTGAGCGGAAATCCCACAGGATTCTTATTTATCTGAAGCTTGAGAAGGATTACTTAGCATTTAATTGTTTCAATTATTTTATCTCCCTGAGAAAACAATTGTTTCCTATCAGCAAAGAAATTTAGAAACTGAAAGAATAATACATGATATTTCATATATATTTTTTATTTTTTATTTTATAATATAATTCCATAGGCTCATTCATATTTATCAACAAGAGAATGGTAAGAAAACCTTTCATTTCTGCTTTCCAATTTTATTTTTATAGTATGAGTGAGTATGTAGTTATGTAGACATCTTTCAAGAATATCTATGCTCTGCTTGCAGTGATTATTTGATTAGCTTAAGAGACTTCTCAGTGTCTCTGAGTATTGGTATTGGTTTATGCTGAATGCATTAGAAATATCACTGATGCCACTTTATTTGTCATCCTTTATATAGGGGCCACTTTTTTCTTTTTAGTCATTTGGTATTTGAAATGAATTATGACAAGGGAGACGGGAAAGGAAATGGAAGAGGGCAGGGGGAAGAAAAGGCACATCCATCAGCTGATCCACTTTCCCAAATGGCTACAAGAGCAAAGCTCAGGGAGGTCCAGGCCAGGGGTCAGAATTCCACACTTTTTCACATAGATGACAGAGGCCCAAGCACTTGAGCAATCTTCAGTTCCTTCCTGGGACCATTAGCAAGGAGATGAATCAGAAGAAAAGCAGCCTAGATTTGTTTTAACTCTGTCATATGGGATATGAGATTCTGGCATGCCAGGCCCAGGAAACAGATTTCTGTTGCCTATGACTCAACTGATGCTCCTCCTCTTCCTCTTTCCTGTCCTTGAATCCCATTGATCCTCCTCCTCTTTCTTATTTTTCATACAATTGTATAAAAAAAGCTTTCAACAAAATATTTGTTTGAGTGCAGATAGGAGAAACCTGTAAAAGGAAGTGTGATTTCATTATTTTTTCTTGAAAACTAAGATTTTATAAATTAATCAGTACAAAAATTCAAAAGTAGCAATTTTTGTATATAATTTGTTTTACATTTACAAACTTAAAATTACATTAGAAACTATTACACTGCTTTCAAAATCACCAAATTAGTTGAACTTTCCATCTGTAGTGTATCATGAGTTACATTTGGTTCAACACCTTGTGGATACTTATCATCTGGTTTGATTTAATTTCACTTCATTCTAGTGAGAGTACAGTGTATCTCATTTTAATTTCAATTTGCATTTCCTCAGTGATTAATGATGTTTAGACTCTATATATGTATTGGTTATTCATAATTTATATCTTGTTTATCAAAATGTCACTTCATGACTTTGCATTTATTTATATCTTCAGATTTAATTTTGCAATTATTTATGTATTCTAGATTTAATACCATGCTTGTGAATATAATTATATATGTATATATACATATGTGTGTGTGTGTGTGTGTGTGTATTTATATATTCTCTTAATCATTAAATTGTCATAGCAGTGTAGCAAAAAAAATTTTATTTTGACAAAGTTTAATTTATCATATCCTTTTCTTTTGTGGATCTTACTTTTTGTGGCTTAACTGAATCTGAAGTCACAAATACTATCCATATGTATATGCTGTTCTGGATTTGTTAATGTATACATCAAGAGTCAGCTGTTGGAAGGGACATTCAGTTATTTCATATTGAAAAGAAAACCTATCACATGGAATTTGAGACAGCTTTGCTCATTTGTTCAAATTTAGCTGATTCATTTGATATTAGACTATTTTATCTCTAGTTTGATTATATATATAATTTTTAGCCCTTTAACTGAGGGAAAATTATGGTACCTCTTGATAAAATTATGGTAACTTTATTAGTTAACTCATATGTTGTGAGACTTGAAGAATGATAACATGAAAAAAAAGCTTGTTATGGTCTAGCATACATGAGTGTGCATTGTATGTCACCTGTTTGTTCAAATTTCTACAGCAAAATATTATGCCTCAAGGCAGTACACTTTCTCTCTATTTCTCATTTAGAGTAGGGATTTCCAAAGAACTGCTCAGTGGATTTTTTTTAAGGGTGGATGAATCTATAAATCACATTTATGTTGCACTTATAATATTTCCCAGAAAACAATTTCTTTGAGGACAATTTGGAAAATGCTCCTCAACAAAGTATGGTGCAAAAGGAAGATTAGCTTCCAGTAGCTTTATCATATGACATAAAAAGAGAAATAAAGATTCTTTATTTTGCTCTATTCAAACTGTTTCTTTCAGGACACACAGAGCTTTTCATTCGGTTGCATTTGAAGAGAACCTAATTCTGAATTCAGTTTAAATTTTCCTTTGAGTATAAAAGGACCGTTTAATTTACTATTTGTCATAATTCTGTATTACTTAGCATACTGGGTTTCTATTCATCAACGTAGGATAAATTTTTTGTGTATTGACCATGGCAAAAAACAAGTGTTGCTTAGGTTGTCATTTCTGTTACCTAACTCTAATCTCTCTTCAGCACAACCTGCAAGCATTGTAGCTCTTAGAGAAATTGAAAAATAAAAGAATTATTTTGAAATCTGTACACAACACCACCGAAAACCCAATTCTAAAAGGGTTGCCTGTACTCCTCTGTTGCAAGATTTGGCGGTAAAATAATGCCTATGAGGGACAAAAAGACTGGCTTTCAGCGTTCAGAGCCCTCTGTTTAGCCCAGAGACTCCAGGGTGATTTATTGCAGTTCCCACCTCTCTTGATTTGCTGGTCTCCAGGAAAAACAAGCAAGTCCCTCTCTCGCTGTCAGGCTGTGGTTCCTTTGGACACATGAAACAGTCTGTCAACAACTCTAAGGCTCACCTGCCAGCGAGTCCACAGCTTGACATGAACACTGAAAAATGATGCTGTTTATAACTTTCCCCTCATTTTCTTATACAGCTTTTTTTGAAAGATAACAGAAAGCAAAGCATCATTTCATAAAATACCTGTTAATCTGATTAGACTTCATTACACCACCTCTTATGAAATTCCACACATATATATGCCCAGAAACACTTGAAAATAACACCGATGTGATTCAACCTTACTTTCTCTTTAAGAATTGTTTTATTTATGTGAAATCTTGAATTGTTCAAAGAGAGGTAGCAAGATACACGGAAGGAGTGAGAACTTTCATCTCTTGTTTCACTCCCCAAAATGACCAGGGCTGTGGGCTAGGGAAGATCTAGGAACTAGGAACTACATTCATGTTTTCCACAGGGGTGACTGCTGCCGAGCACTGGGCCATCTTCTATTTCTGTCTTTTAAGGCACACGAGCAGGGAGCTGGATCCAACGTGAACTGGTTAACACTAGTGGTGCCTATAAGTGATGCTGGCATCAAAGGTGACAGTTTAACTGTGCGGGTGCTCACCTTCAGTTCAACTTATTCTAGTATTTATGTTCTGTTATGACAAATATTAGGGAAATAAATTCCTAGAATATAGCATTAGTGTTGCAGACAATATTTTAAAAAGCTATGAGGATTCTTGCCAGACTTATTGACATTATTTCTTGAAATATCCTAGAAAATATATTAAATTGCATGCAGGATAATTAACCATATTTTATTTAAAATTAAAGAGAATGTGCAAGTGTGTGACGTGAAATTGCAGAATTGTTGCAAGTAAAAATGTATTGAAAGCATTTTCAATCATTCTGAGTTGATTTTGAAATAAAATATCTTGTGTAACTTTAAATAACCCAAATCAGTTGTTTGACAAACTATAGGCATTTTTTCTTATTCTTTTCTTGAAATGAACCTGCGTGCCATGATGCCCAATGCTTCCCTAACTGTGGCACATTACTTCATATTGTAACTAATGTATTGAGAGCTGTAAGGAAGTATGAACTAATGGATAAACAAAAAGATGAATAATGTTGAAAGATGATTTCACAGTTAATGTTTGAGGTATCTTTTCATCAGCTAGACAGTAAAAAAAGCTCCCTAAAGTCTAAGTGTGGTACTAGAACAAATCAAAAGGCTAAGATTACTTTTATTGGAAAAACACATCATTTTGTATACATGCATGTACATATTTATAATATGTTGCTTGTTGACTTGTCTATCAGAGTGATGTATTAAAACCCATAGGGATACATCTGATTGTAATTTAATTTAGAAGAATGGTATTTGCTAGGTAGCTTAACAATGATGAGGTCACAATGGATTAGGGTCATCCCTTATCCAATCATTCATGTTATAAAAGGAAAGAGACAAGTACACAGACAGTGATGCAGTCATTGATACAGGAACTATTGTGATGCATCTAACAGCCAAGAAACTATGGGGCTTCTGGCAACTGGACAGGAAGCTACAAGACAAGAAGAGACTTTCAAAGTTGCTTTTAATTTCCTACATCCAGAGTGTACAGTTGAGGAAGATTGAATTTCTATTTTAAACCAAGTTCTGTGACATTTTGAGGAACTAACACAGAAACAGAAACAAAAATATTAATAATGAGAAAATTTAAACTACCTGAAATTTTAAAAAATGCACAACTAGCTGTGGCATTTATCTCATCTTGTCCAGATTTTATTTTGAACATTGTATCTAGTATTTCCTTTGGTGTTTCTGTATATGTACCTTTTAGGTTTACATGTTCTTATGTTTCTATCGTTTACCATAATTAATCCTATTGATTATTTTAAATGTGATTTAATAATTTTATATCACAATAAAACAATTACCATAAAATATGCTTACCTGAATATGTTGTCATTTGTTTTTCTCATATAAATACAATGTTTTCCATTTCCTTCCTTTTCTCTTTCTCTTCCTCCTTCTACCTTTCTTTCTTGGTAAAAGGAAAGAATATTATGTTTCTAATGCCTGCACACAGTCTCAACATAACTTAAGATATTTCACATTTTCTCAAGTTCTTTCAACTACCTTCTTTATTTTATGCCAGATTTCATACTTCTGTTCTTCCTATTGTCTCATTAATCTTTTTTATGGTTACGCTTCAAAAAGTTTGTGAAAATACAGCTTCTACAAAAAAATTCATGGATATCAAATATTCTTACCCTAAAACAATCTTGATCCAATTATATTTAGACCTTTCTGGCATCTCCTCGTATAACCAAAGGACTATCATAAACCTTTTCTCTAAGTATGTCATATTTATATATCCAGAGACTTTGTACATATTTACTCAAATTTTTTCAGCATGTATCATGCGAAATAAAATTTAGATTTATTTTTCAAGTCATTATTTAATGTTGATTGTGCTGTGCTTAAATAATTATGAAGTTTAAAAAAATCATGTGAGGTGGGTGTGTGGTGCAACAGTTCAGCTGTGATTATGTCCCCGCATTCCTTATGACAATTGGCTGGGTTCAAGTGCTGGTTCTGCTTCTGATTCCAGTTCCCTGTTGATGTGCACCCTGGGGAACAACAGGTGATGGCTCTGCTTGTTGGTTTCCTGTGACCCTTGTGGGAGATCCAGCCTGAGGTCATGGCCTTTAGCACTGGTTAGGCAAATCACAGTTGTTCGGAGCCATATGGGGAATAAATCAGGAAAATGGAACATTGCTTTCTGTGTCTGAATCCTCCATATCTTGGCTTCTCTACCTCTCAAAAAAACAATAAATAAATAAATAAAGGACATTTCATGAAACAATTTTCTTATTTTACTCACATATTTTGTATTTGCATAATTTGTGTGAAAAATAACAACATTTGAGTAAGAACAACACTTTTGTTCTTAGCAAGAAAAAATCTCACATGGAAAAAAGGTAATTATACTTCTAATACCAAGTAAATTAATTCCAGTGTTAACCTCTGCTTAAATGGAATCCCATCATGCAAACTGCTTTTCTGATTATTTGTAATGTTTCAGGGTAATGTTAGGCCCAGTGGCAAGACGTAATAGGCAATCATGATAAATCATACGGGCAGAATCATTAATGCTGATATTTTGTGTGTGTGTGTCTCTACTAGTCAAAAACCTGATTGACTAAAGAAGCTGTTTTAAAACTGAGAAGTCATGAAATACAGAGTAAAGCTGTACTCAGAAATAAAGTCAAGAAAATCACAAAATCGCAGAGTGTGATTGCTCTCAGTGTTTTTATCCTGTTACATTTACTTACATTTTCTCTTTTCCCAATGTTCCTGCACTGGTTATTTTCAATAGAGTACAGTGAATGGTAAATCATGTAATTTGTCTCTTAATTCATAAAATAGGTTTAGGGGAGCCTGGCTAACCCCAGAACTGCAACATAGATCATGCCAAAAGTACAAGAGCAACAGATGTGCCCTTTTTCATCCACAGTGGGGAAGGATTTTATGTGTGTTTCCTTAAACAAAAGACACATTAAGATGTTGCAATTGCTATAACTATTATGATGAAATGCAAGGGTGAGCAGACATGGACATATACAGGATAAGTCAGAACTATGGATTTGTTATTACATTTTTTTTCCTCAGAAAAAAATATTTTTCAAACTCCTTAAGTATTCTTTATTTAATTTTTAAAGCAAATTACATTTGCATTTTCCTCCAAGATTGTTCTGCTTCTGAAGTAAATAAAAAATAATTTGATGAAAATATAACAAAAGTAAAATTTAAATGTCAAAACTAACATTAAAAGTATGTCACTAGTCTCCTATTAATACAGAAAATAAGACTTAGAGCATGCCAACAATAGCTATTTAATGATGTATTTACTTATTTATTTAGAAGTCAAGGTTAAAGAGAAAGGAAGAGAGAAGGGGTGAGTTCTAGATTTGCCACACAGATTACTCCCAAATTGACCATTGTGTCCAGGGCTAGGCTAAATTGAAGGCAGGAGCCAACAGGAGTCTCCTATACAGGTGGTAGGATCCTATGCGTGTGAGTAAGCTTCCACTGCGGACATTAGAAGGAAGCTGGGTTGTAAGAAAACACGTGAACCAGGATCCCTATGGGATGCTGATGGTATAAGCCGTGGCTTTACCTGCCAAGTCAAAACAAAGAACCAATCCTTTGCTCTTAATTTGGGTGTTCTATGTGATTGCATTAGATGACAGAAAAGGTAATTAATATGTATATTTAAGTGAATTTCTTGACATAAATAATGTATTTTTAATTAAATGTTAGTGAAAATTCATATATCAGATGTTGAAGTTTTGCACAGCATTATATAACTTACTTCTTTGAATACTGTTAAAATAAGTAAAAATACATTTTATTTTTATTGTTCTTGTGTTGTATTTATCCCTGATAAAAAAATTAAAAAGTCCAGTGGGTGTTTGCCAAATGTTTACTCCAGTTTCTGTGTGTGTTTCTAGCACATTGCCTGCATTACAAACTAAAAGCACATTTATTTCTTTTTCACTTTTTACATTTCTAAAAATATTAAGCTTGGAAGATTTTATAGAAAGATTTATCTATTTATTTTTTATTGGAAAGCCAGATTTACAGAGTGAAGAAGATACAAAGAGAAAGATCTTTCGCCTGTTTATTCAATCCCCAAGTGGCCACAATGGCCGGAGATAAGGTGATCAGAAGCCAGGAGACAGGAGCCTCTTCTGGGTCTCCCACATGGAGGCAGGGTCCCAAGACCTTTGGCCATGCTTGACTGCCTTCCCAGGCCACAAGCAGGGAGCTGCATGTGAAGTGGGGCACCCATAGAGGATCCTGGTGCATGAAAGACAATTTTAGCCACTAGGCTACTCTGCTCTGGGCCCTGAAATTATTTCTTATCATAACCCATCTTTATTTTCACATAAAGCTTTATTTCACTTCCTTTTTTTTTTTTTTTTTTTTTTTTTTTTGCTAATTTCAGTAGGAAAGGAGAGAGAGAGAGAGAAGTTAACTGAGAGGACTCTAGAGACTGGAGAACAGGAATTGGGACTTGAGCCAGGCTCAAACCAAGGACTCCTTTAGTGTAAAGCAACTGGAATCTTAGCTGCTGCGTGCAACACCCTGTCCATGATTATGCCTTGTAACTTGCTTTCTTGGCTTACCTTTTCAACATTCTGTGACGCTGTGAATGTTTTCAGCTAGTGTTAAGGTAAAAGAGCATGCCATTTCATCTCAACACTTCTTACTCTTGTTCCTCAAACTGACTGGACAAGCCAGGCTGAGTGCTGCAGCCCTCTTCCTTTTCTTCTCTTGGAAAACCTCCAAGAGATCTTGCCTAATGACAAAGGCCGTAAAAGACTAGGACAGAGCTGGGGCGGAAACAATCTGATATGTGATTTTTCTTAAAGAATACTTCAAGATGCTTAATAAAGCCTTTTTAAAAAGGATTTATTTATTTTCTTTTCAAAGTCAGATACACAGAGAGGAAGAGAGACAGAGAGGAAGATCTTCCATCTGATGCCTCATTCCCCAAGTGACTGCAACTGCCGGAACTGCACTGACCTGAAGCCGGGAACCAGAAACCTCCTCCAGGTCTCCCACGCAGGTGCAGGGTCCCAAGGCTTTGAGCTGTCCTCTATTTTCCCAGGCTACAAGCAGGGAGCTGGATGGGAAGGAAGTTGAGCAGTCAGAACATGAACCACCTTCCATATGGGATTCTGTTTGTCCAAGATGAGGATTCAGCTTCTAAATCATCACATCGGGCCAAAAGCATCTTTTCTTTACAAAGTTATGCTGCCATGTGGTATTTTGTTATAGTAATTAAGAGACAATCAACACTGTGATAATCAGATTACCACGAGACATGACAAACAGACTGTAGTCCTCCATTTTATAAATTCAGAATGCATGTTTCTTGCTGTTGATTCACATGTCTGTCAAAAGAAATCTATTATGAATTTCTTCTTTCTAATCGAGTAATTTGAATCTTCTGCTTGGGAAGCTCATAACATTTTTTGCTTTGCAACTAACCTTTAATGGCTTACTATTAAAAGTGTTTTGATTATTTAATGTTTGTTAGTTTCTTTAGGTCATCTCTTTAAAACTCAATATTGGGCTGTTTGTTTTGTTAATTATTATTTATGAAGATTATCTCAATCTTTGCTCTCTGAGGTTTGTGTTCTATATCCTTGAGGAGTGCTAAGTGTACCCAAATAGCTTTACTATTCAATTGTGTTGGTATTTTGCAAAACAAATTAAGTCCTTTCACACCTCTTTCTGTGTTATTTCTGTAGTTAAAGGAGAAAATTCGAGCTTTTACAAACTTTTCACATATTAATCAGAAAGTATCACTCATAATAGAATGCAGAACCTTATAAAACTATAATTCCAGCTTCTTAATGAGGAAAAAGAATTCTAAATTACATTTTAAATGTTAAGCCTCATCCCCCACATTTTCAGGCTATATGAAATTAATCTAATAAAATATAATTTCTTGCTATATCAGATTTTTATATTCACTGCATAAAATCAAAGTATATTGAAATGAGAAATTAATTAAATATGTAGGGATAGCTACTTTAATCTTTCTGAATCTTTTTATAGCAAATAATTAAATATGAAAGCTATTTATAAGGATTAGTCATTAAATACATTTTATTGCATTTAATTTAGATGTATGTCTCAGAAAATATTTGTAATATTATTATAAAGTGACAGAATACAGGCTAATAGAGAACATGTAAATGTGAACTTGATCTGTGAGATACTTGGACCAGAAAACTGCTAGGACCATGCAGTAGCCTCTGTTGGAACTGCTGGCCTAGCCTGTGCGTCCAGCAGGAGCATGGCCTACCAATGGTGCCTCTTACAAGAATTGTACACCCAGAACATTGTCATTAACATGGGCAACCAAGAAGATCTTCAGTTTCTCACTGGAGAAGAAAACTTCTGAAAACAGAGCCATTTGGTTGAGAGAGAGCACTGTCCCTAAGGCATATCGCTTGGAAGTGATGAAAGGTTAGTATAGCTATGGATGCATTTCAGGAGCATGACGAAGGGTTTGACGACAATGTGGTCATGATGTGAGCTCTGCTCATTCATGGGAAAGACTTCTGCTGTAGCAGGCTCAGCAGGGGTAGCTGTTCCTATAAATGAACCAAAAGCAGTGACTCAGAGTGAGACCAGTGAATCAGATGACGACTGTCATGACTGTGACCTCACATTATTCGCAAGATGATGAGGAGGAAGATAAGTTAAAGCAAGTAGCTGTAGACAGTGCAATAAGCCAGGGAATGCAGCTGGGTGATCCAGATGACAACCAGAAGAGAAGAAAACACACCTAGCAATGGGATGATGCCTGTTTTCCCTCCATTTTCCTCCTTTTTCTTGCACTCTTTTCAAAAAGCTACTGCCTGTCATTGCAGAAAGGGATTAGGTGCCTTTATGTTCATACTGATGGAAAGTAACTGATATCATTATTGGAACAGAGACTAATGTGAAGGAAAATTTATTTTTTGTCTACCAGAAATGTTCCAGCCAGACAGGCTTCCTGTGAAAAGTATTGGAGTATTAATATTTTACTGTGTTTTGTTATGTCACTTTCGCTCTTTCCTAAGTGATAGTTTCCAGCCTTTTCAAATGAGTTAGAGAAGTCTGTATGGTAAACTCATCATGCTTGCTTATAACAGCCTATCGCAGTAAGTAGCAGTCAGTCACTCATCATTTCCTTTATATATCCTGACAAACCATTCCAAACAATCCTTGAAATTGCTTTAAGCCGAAGCAGTTTTCCAGTTGAACAAATTATGACTTATGGAGGAAAATTCATGCTTTTCCCTTTAAGGGTGGGATCAGTTTGTGAGGGGGAGATAGAGAAATGGGTGTGAAAGAGGGAAAGCCAGGGCTGAGTCTCATGAGCAATGTCATAACCAGAATTTGGGTTTTCAGAAATTATGACTGGTAGATTCTGTTGTTTTGTGCAATTTTTTGGTGTGTAATTTGAACAAATAGTCCTTTGAAAAGGACTTAAGAGTGCAGAGTTCTGGAAATATGATTTGAATTGCCTGGCTTTATTATGATATGGGAATTTTTTAATCTAAAGTGAAGACTGGCTCTGTGACATATTTTCCTGTATTGCTAGACTTTCTGCTAGTGCAATAAATTATTCAATAAGCCTGTCCTAGCAGAAATGAACATAGCATAATTAAATATGCTTCCTGTATTCACATATTACTTTCTAAACAATGTTGAAGCCTTTCTTGGTCTCTCATTTGATTCTTGCCAGAAATGACTTCTATGTTTACATTTAGGATGTACTTACCATATTCTTAAGCACTGTACCCTCCATACTTTGGGTTTTTGACATGTATTATTGCCAAACGCAAAACTTTAGAAATGAAGTTATCATGTGCAAAGCTCCAGAACAGATTTTTAGACTTTGTGTTATTTACTACTTAAGTTAGTTTTGTAGCTAGAGAAGAGAAGTTAGGAACCACGTCTTTTGTATGTTTTTCAACAGTACCTTTTGCAACAAACCTGTGAAGTTTTTAAATGTACTTGTTTGCAGTTTAGTTTGACAAACTCTATAATATGAGATGCACACTAAGTTCTTCTTTTAAATTATTTTATTTTCATAAACTTTATATAGTTGATTAAGGCACAAAGGGTCAAGGCCTACAGGGAGGTGGGTAAGATGATTGTTTCCACATTATTGTTACACTAAGTTCTTTAACCCCTACGCCAGCATCACTAATAAAATGTAGCTAAGTATTCTGTTGCTGATGCATCAGATTGGGCAGCTCACACAGAAGTGCTGGACAAGGCTAAACAGCAACATGCAGAACTGAGCCAACACAGGTCATAAATGGGGTCTAGTGTAGAGCAATTACATTAAGTTTAATTAAAGAAAACAAAACCTCACATATCTTTGGGAGTGTGAATATATTTGAAAAGGATTTTGTTTAGCGAAGTAGAAGTAAACGGGGATTAAATTCTTTCCAGCTAAATGTATTTCTTCTCTGCTCATTTCTAGAAGCAGCCCACAGTTATGCTTTGAAAGTAATATTTATTGAGTAATCCTATTAGGTGAATATGCTATTTGTTTAAAGCTTGACACAGTAAGAATTTTTTAAATTCTGTTTTATCTTTACTTCTTTAAAATAACTATGACAGGCTTGGCGGCGTGGCCTGGTGGCTAAGGTCCTCGCCTTGATCCCATGTGGCTGCTAGTTCTAATCCCGGCAGCTCCACTTCCTCTCTGTCTCTCCTCCTCTCTCTCCTTTGCAATAAAAATAAAATAAATCTTTAAAAAAAATAAATAACTATGACACACAGCTTCAGATAGACTTTTTATTTGTATTGTATTTGAGAAGGGTAAAGCCATAGCTACAGAGAGAGGGAGCGAAGGAGAGATTCTCCATCCCTCTGGTTCACTCTCCAAAATGGTTGCAATATCCAGGGCTAGGAAATGTCAAACTCTCCACATAAGTGCAGAGTTTCCAGCACTTGGCAAGTCGTCTTCTACTTCACAGGCACTTTACCAGGGCACTGGATTAGAGATGAAGAAGCCTAGCCTGAAACTGGCACCAGGAAGGAATGACAGCATCAAAGATGAAAGCTTAACACACTGTACCACAATGCCCACCACAAATTTTGAAGTTGGGGCCTGGCTTGATAGCATAGTGGTTAAAGTCCTCGCCTTGCATGTGCTGGGATTCCATATGGGCGCTGGTTCTAATCCCGCCAGCCCTGCTTCCCATCCAGCTCCCTGCTTGTGGCCTGGGAAAGCAGTCGAGGACGGCCCAAATCCTTGGCATCCTGCACACGTGTGAGAGACCGGAAAAGTTCCTGGCTCCTGGCTTCAGATTGGCTCAGTTCCAGCCAGTGCGGTCAGTTGGGGAGTGAACCATCGGATGGAAGATCTTCCTCTTCATTTCTCCTCCTCTTTGTATATCTGCCTTTCCAAAAAAAAAAAATAAATAAATAAATCTTTAAAAAAAAAAAAAACCAAATTTTGAAGTTGAAAAGTCACTAAACTGTAGATTAGGCAAAAAACCTGTTACATTACATCCAAATTTGGGATTGGCATGCTGGCATAGCAAGCTAAGCCTCTGCCTGGGGTGCTGGCACCCCGTGTAGGAATTGGCTTTGGTCCCAGTTACTCCACTTTGCAATTCAGGTCTCTGAATGTAGTCTGGTAAAACAGCAGAGATTGCCCAAGTCATTGGACCCTGTACCCACATTAGAGACCTGAAGAAAGCTTCTGGTATGTACACACACACACACACATATGCACATATACACCTATGCTTTAAAGTAACTATATATTATATAACGTGTGTTTTGCTGTTTATTTGGAGTTTAGAGTTACAGAAGCGAAGAGACAGATCTTTCATTCATTAGTTCACCTTCCAGTTGGCCACAGTGACTGAGCTTAGGAGGGTTCAAATCCAGAAATTTTTTCTTCCACTTACACCCTTATGGGTGGCTACAACCCAAACACACCCTCAACTGCCTTCCCAGACCATATCAAAGGACTAGAACCACAGACCACATAGTAGTGGCGTTACCAACTATGCCACCACACTCGCCCCAAAACTTTATTGTAAACAGAGAAGGCTCATTAATAATACGAGAAGTTTCAAAAATTAATACTAACACAAGAGGTGTCAAGTGCGTAGGGCAAACAGATGATATAGTACAGGCACGGCAGTAAAACTGCAGAATGGACGGCAAGAACAGTGTTTGCCAATATCACATGTTTGTTTGAATAACCGAGGCTCCCAGTGAAGACTAAGTGTGGTATCATTGAATAGCTTTACTACTCTTTAACCTTGGAAAACTGATACAGGCTTCTATTGTGTAATTTTCACATCTGCAAAATGGAGATAATTATAAGTCCTACTTCAAAACGGTCCTCTTTCTCAAAAAGTACTCATCAGAGCATTCTGCCTGATTTTAGACTTGCTGGAATGGCTATCCATACTATCTTTGCATAATCTTTCATACTAGTATTTGTCTTATTTCCCAAATCCCTCTTGCAGTCTTAGAGCCGCTGGCATGAGCTCTTTGGTAAATACACAATTTGCTGAAGTTTCCTAGAATGGTTTCCATAACTTGTTGTCAGAACTCTGTGATTAAAGTAGGGAGATGCGTAGTCCAATGTTGTGCCTGCTTCATAATAAATTGAAAATATCCCTTTCTACTTTGGCTTCCTGAAATATTATTTATTTTATGTACAGTGATTGTCAGGGACCAGGAATTTGTTGTTGAGGAGCATATCACTCTGGATTAAACGAAAGTTTGAATGATTGCCGTTGGCAGGACACCAAGAAGGAAGCAAATCCGCAGAGAAAATGACCTTAAAGAGGTGCTATTTTGTCTCTGCTTTGATGTGCACGTTTCTTTGCCAGATGGTAGTAGCCTCATGGGGAATTACTTTAGGCAATAGGTTCTGCTTTCTGGTTTCTATTTTTAAAAAAAGTCTTTCTTGGAAATCAATGGATCTTTTTGGATTGAAGAAATTTTGTGAAGAAAAATGATAAAAATTGGTATTGAATTTAAATACGCTTAATCTTCCATAATATGTGTGCATGCTTGTGTGTTCTGCATGCATAGGTGTACCCATTTAGATGTTACCCTTAAAACCCTAAGAAATTGCTTAAAATGTAAAATGATTATTGCTCCGTGGCTTTTGATTATTGCAATGAAAATAAGTGATTATTTTAAGATTGAAAGTGAAAACTAAAATTTACTGAAGCCAATGAAATCAAAGGACAAGACTGGCTTCAGAAATGGAATGTTTTGAATATATATATGTATATATACATATGTATATATATATATATGAAATTCAAGAAAATATAGAATTCAAAGAAAGAAGGTCTATACTTACAAATCGTGACCACTTAATTACATAGAGCAACCATAGATACATTTTCTATGCAGTATGAAGTGTTTAATAATAAACAATAATAAGTTCCAAAGATATAGATGAGTACAAAAATATATTGCTGATTTACTATTTCAGCACTGACAGCACATTCTCTGAAAAAAAAATTGTGATTACAAGGCCATATTTTTGCAACGTTAGCAAAGGTCAAAACAAAGTATTTCTGCCACTATCTGACTACACAAAATCCTATGTGATGCCCTGTATCAGGAAGGAATAAAATATTAAAGGGGACTCAACACATTGTGTTGTTATGTAACAAGAGAAACTGTGTATTTCTTATACAAGTGCATGTAAAAATAAAGATATATGTAAGGCACTCCTAAATTTACTGTGGCATTAGATCTCAATAAATCCATCTTAAATAGGAAATATCCCAATTGAACAATGTATTTAATATGGATAGCCCTCAGCACTCTATCCTCGTTCTCTCTAGATTGCTAATTACTGTGATCAAGTAGCTGATGGGAATTTGTGGTTCTTTGCTATTGCTATTGTATTCTGTTCACTCTGGAAAGATTAAAGTTCAAATTCCAAATAATCTTTCTACTGAATGTGTATCAGGTTTGAGTCATCAAGAGCCATCATAAAGTTGAAAAGTCACTAAATTATAGGCTAGGCTTCTATTTGTATAACTTATTAATGTTTTTATGTATTCATTATGATAAAACTTGTGCTTATTACACTTTTTTCACATTTGAAAGTTCTTTCTGTGAAAGAATTGTAAATATAAAAGTTGTATTGTATGTTAACATTTGATATTTTCTAAGATGGCATTCAGGAAATTTAAAATGGTGTATTTTGTTAAAATAAAAACCTCTTACTGGCTATTTTGCAGGGGGAAATAGCACTAGTGTTCCGGATAGTAACTGCAGGGGTTACACTTTGATAGTTCTGGTAGTGTTATCATTTTTTTCCCTTTAGATTTCATGAGGCATCATGGGGTCAAGAAAACTTTCACTGTTTTATTCGTAAGAACGATCTGGAAAGTCTGTGCTCCACAAAAGTCTGTCTAATCGGTCTGTCTTATGAATCATTAGGTTATATGAATGAATATTGTTCAAATTCCCATTGTTTAGTTATAAATACATAGTATTCATTCCATTAAACTTAAATATTGTCTACTTTAAATTATAGATAAGAATGGCCACTTAAAAATTTGAGAACTATTCATTTGAGTGACAAGGAGAGAATAAGAGAGGTGCATCTCCTGTGTACTGACTGACAACTTTGAAAGCCACAGTGGCTAGGTCTAGCAACACAGCCTAGGTCTAGCAACACAGCCTAGGTCTAACAACACAGCCTAGGTCTAGCAAATGAAGACAACAAGCCAGCTACTTAGGCAGTCATCTGCTTCCTTGCATGTTGCAAACTAGCACAAAACCTACATTGTGGGTAAAGCTTTCAAAGTTTTCAAAATCGGGCACCCTGACATGGGACTTTTAACTCCTAAGCTAAATGCTGAGCCCATAATCACCACCTTGTAAGGTGATCAATGTTTGCTATATAAGGCATTTCCTTTCTTTTTTCTAGGCGATAGGTCTCCTGGTTAGTTTGGAGGGAAATTATGCACAAATATGTATCCCCCCCTTTTTTTCCATTCTAAAGCGAAGAATGTTCAGAACTTTGATTTAAGATAGTTTAATTTATGTTGTACATTAGGTACATTAGTTAGAAATCAATTCTTTCTCATTGCTTTCCAAAACTTCATTTGTTTTGTTTATTTTATATCAAAATCCTGAAGAATTAAGACTGCTTCAATCTTAAAAGGCCAGAGCCTTGCTACATTCCAGACAATGTCATTTTCTGCAGACACAATACCATAACTACAGCCAAAAAGGAGAAAGGATTGAAACCTATTTTGTTATGGAAATACTAAAAATTTTAAAAATGCCTCCTGCAGTAAGAAATACTTTCTGCTTTGTTAGATCAAATACATATGTGTGAATTTAATGTTCATGAACAATATCATTATATGCAATCTGATATCATGGCTCTAGTCTAATTAAATCCATCTTGATTACTTTTGCACCATTTAAAAAGCTTTTGAGTCTTAATAACAACTTTGATTTAAAGACATTTAAAAACATTTGCTTATATGGTTGATAGTGGGAACTTTTGAGTGCTTTTTGTGACATATTTTTAAAAGGCAATTGTTATATAAATAATAGGTGAACTTCATATCATAACAAAAATCATTAACAGAAGGCTTTGTTTGAATAGAGGAAGTAGAAATGCCAAAACTGTGCTTTTTTGGTCATTGTTGGTTTATTTCTTTAGTCTAGTTTGTATTTCCTCCTTCATCATACTTCAATTCTTTTGGGGTAAAATATAGAAAAATCACAGTGACCGTGTCTCAGTACAGTCCCAAAGAACAAACAGCTTTGACTTTTTAAAAAATTCATTTGTAATAAGGAGATTACTGGGTGCATATGTTGTGACATAATAGGTTGAATGCTGGTATCCCATATGTACACTGTTTCGACTCTCGTATGCTCCACTTTCTATACAGCTCTCTGCTGAAGCAACTGGGGACTCAGCATAAGGTGACCGAAGTCCTTGGGCTCTGTGCCCAGATCCCTACTTCCTGGCTTCAGCCTAGCCTCGTTCCAATGGTTATTTGGGGAATGAATACCAAATGAAAAATTGATCCCTCTCTGTAGCTCTGTTACTCTACCTTTCAAATATTTACAATAAGCCCAATTATTGATTGATGTGGGTGTGTAGGCTAACTTATGAAAATTGCCAAAGGTGTTGTTTTAACAACAGCATTTCTCGGCCTAAAATTTCAATGACATAAGAATGTGAATGAAAACTGGCTGAGACCTGGGAGTAGGCAGGTGGAGCATTCTGGCAGAATTTGTCCTAATAAAGGAACTTACCTACTGTCAGAACCACTTCAGGCAATGAAAGGATAGAAGGAACATGTGAACCAGCCTTCCTTTGATTTCCTGCAAGTGACTGTAAATAGGAAACTCATTGGGGAATTCATTTGATATGATTTAGTCCATAGTTAAGTCAGCTGAGAGATGTTATGGAACCAGGGAAGGAGGAAAAAGAATTAAAGGACATCGTGGAAAATAAATTTCTGTAAATATTTGCTTTCAACATGAAATAATTATTGTTCTATTTGAAAACAAAAAATATACCAACAATCCTGTGAAATTCTAACTTGAAGTGATTTTACCATGATTACATGAAATTGTAAAAATCATTTCTAGAAACCCTTGGCTTATGGCATACACACACACACACACACACACACACACACAATCACAAACACACATCTGCTGTCTCACACAGAAATGGTCTTTTGACTTCACTATTTTACTGCAATTCAGGAAGAAAAGTGTGTTAGGATTGTTCAAGCTTATGTTTTCCCAAGCCCCATTCGTTGAGCCAAGCAATCAAGACTAATCAAGCTAAAGGTGAAGTGCAAACCCGTACTGCATGGACACATTGCTCGTATTTGATGGGAAGCTTCACATTTGCTCTATAACTAGGGACTCAAGGGAGAGAGAAGAAAGGTTAACATGTCTGCCTTCAGACTTGTCAAGTGGCTTCTGGAACAGGGGAAGAGAGAGAAAAACTTCCAAATAAAGGTTATTATTATAATTCCAGTTTAACTATTTCATTTTGCTTTCTGAAGGTTTAAATCTAATGTATATATTGAAATATTTATATTTTATTATGTCTTCATCTGCATAAGAATGATAGGGTGTATGTCATACAAAAGTAAAAACCACTAAAGTTTTCAGCATTTTCACAAATCCTAACATTGTTTTACCTTTAGTATTGGAAAGTATGGAACATTTCAAGGAAGAATACAGTTGCTGTAACTATACTATTAGTGGATTTGTATATTTTCCCAATTTTTATTGGTAATAAAATTCTTAAGTTTTTCTAAGACATGGAGCTCAGAAGTTGTCAGTGATAGTAGCATTCTTTAAGCTTCCAATTCCAATTACTATGGCTGTCTATAGCCTACTGCTTCCATAATGCTGTCAGTCTTCCATGTGGACTAACCCTACACTGGAAATGAATGAACAGAAGGAAAGTATGTGTGTCATGTATTTCATTTGAATTCCATAATTCCATTTGAAGGGAAAAGAGAATGGAAAAGAAAGAAAAGAGAGAAAGAAAGAGAGAGGGGGGGGCTGGGGTAGATGGACCACAACAGCCCACACTCCGCAAGGACTAAGTCAGTTTGAAGGCAGGAAGCTGAAACTTTGAGTCTCCCATATAAGTTGTGGGAACTGAGGTATCTGAGCTATGATTTGATGTTCCCCAGGTTTAGTAGCAGGACAGAGTTAGAAGCAAGATAACTGACACTGAAACTGACAGCCAAATGGTGAGTTGATTATCAGGGTCAAGCTAAACCCACTGAGAGCACTTTCAACTATTGACTCTCTCATCACTTCTGTTTTTGAACACTATTGGTATTTCATTATCAACTGGAAGTTAGGTTTAATATTATGTACACAACATATAAAATCAAGGATTTTTCACTCCTAGCACCGGTCAATCTCATGTGATACATTGCTTCTCAGTATTTTAGCAATTGCTTCCTTTTCATCCTTGAATATTCCTTCTTGATTTTCTTAAATATATTACAGTGTTTCATAAGTTAAAAACCAGGAATATCAACTTGTGTTGTCATATTATTTCTAATTTGTTGTTATTCCTTTTCTTTGTAAGGAAGTGATTTTGGTCCAAAATTTTAATTCGTTTCATGGAGTGAAATGGTGAGTCAGAG
This sequence comes from Ochotona princeps, assembly GCF_030435755.1. NCBI lineage: Eukaryota > Metazoa > Chordata > Mammalia > Lagomorpha > Ochotonidae > Ochotona > Ochotona princeps. The sequence continues at coordinate 49,577,924 of NC_080845.1, forward strand.
AAAATATGGGTGACTTTTATTGACTTTTTCTTTTTAGGATCAAAATATACAATTTTCGGCCATATAAAAGGAAACATCTGCATCACATTTTCTTTTATTCCAGCTATGTTAGTGAGAAACGGGGGGGGGGAGTCAGATCAATTGAATAAAATTTATGAAATCTGAAATGTTAAGAAGTATGTGCAGCTAAAGTCCTCTCCTTGAAAGCCCCGGGATCCCATATGGGCGCCGGTTCTAATCCCAGCAGCTCCACTTCCCATCCAGCTCCCTGCTTGTGGCCTGGGAAAGCAGTTGAGGACGGCTCAATGCTTTGGGACCCTGCACCCGCGTGGGAGACCCGGAAGAGGTTCCAGGCTCCTGGCTTCGGATCGGCACGCACCGGCCCGTTGCTGCTCACTTGGGGAGTGAAACATCGGACGGAAGATCTTCCTCTCTGTCTCTCCTCCTCTGTGTATATCTGGCTGTAATAAAATGAATAAATCTTAAAAAAAAAAGAAGTATGTGCAGCTTCTGCACATTATTAGAACAGTACACTCCTAGAAGCCTCCGAGGCACCACATGAGTCTGTATTCTATAGAATGTTCTTTGGTATCAAACTTATCTCAGGGCTCTTAAAGATGTTAGTAATTTTTTGCCCAGAGAAAATTTAAGGGCGGTAAAATGAATAGGCAGTGACAACAACAGGACAGTCAATGGCAAAAGATTAGACTTCTCTCATTTTTCTAGTTCTATATAATGCGGTCAATATGTAATCCCAGTGATAGAAAAAGTCTTACAAACAGCTGTAATTTCTTACAAATAGAGGCAGTTTATCACCAATCAGCAATTAGTTTGAAAGGAATTCATTTATATATATAGTTATGTACTTACATATTTATACACACATATATTGTATATACAGATATGATACATATAAACAACACACACATATATATAGTATACATACTTATTGTATAGATACATGTATACTATATATACATGTTCAATTTTATAAAACAGATGAAAGTATTTTCTAAATATTGTCTTTGCTATAATACTTTTAAAGATTCATTTATTCTTGTAGATATATATAAAGAGATATAGAGAAACATCTTCCATCTGCTGGTTCACTCCCCAAGAGGGTGCAATGGCCAGAGCTGAGCTGATCCAAGGCCAGGAGCCAGAAGCTTCTTCCAGATCTGCCACATGGGCACAGGGCCCCAAGGCTTTTTACCATCCTCAATTGTTTTCTCAGGTGACAAGCAGGCACCGGATGGGAAATAGAGCATGCAGGGCATGAACCAGGACCTGTATGTGACCCTGGCATGTGCAAATATAGGACATTAACCACTATACTACAACGCTGGGCCCTGTGTTTCTTACAATTCTAGCTGGATACCATATTTCTCATCATTTGAGTTTCCACATATTTTTCATTACTTGTTCTCATCCAAAAAATGATCTCTTGCATGTAATTGTCTTTGATGTTCTGAATCTGATGTACAGAAATATCTTACTACCCTTTAAAAGCATACCTAGATTCTGGAATTTATTACCACTAAAAGCTATATGCCTTAGATTATTTCCTAGTTTGTAAATAATCACAAGAATAATAAAAGCAACAATGACAATAATAATAATGTTTGCATACCTCGTAATATTTGCTAGATACCTCCCTGACTCATAGGAGTGTGTATATAGATCTGTACATCTGTATTTGTGTATATATTGCTTCTATGTGAATTTTAAAATAACACTATCAGTGTATCCTATGTATCGTATGTAGGAAGCATCAATATATGTGAGTGTATTCACATATTCATGATTGCATGCTTGTGTATATACACATATCTTATAAGTGATCAATAAATGTTGTACTTATCACTTTACACCATTTAATATTTTATTTTCAGTGCACAATCTCTTTTGTGTATTATTGATCTAGTGTTATTTTGAGTTTTATTCCTTTAGTAGTTATTCTTATATTGCCCATTCCTACATTATATGATCCTAACAAGCCACTTCCATTTGCCTTGTAAGTAGATTGTAATATATATTTATTGTGATACAATTTAAATAGATTGCAAATGTTTGTGGATATTATCATTTAGGAAAATGGGAGAAAACATGTTTTCCAAAATAAAATTATTTGGTTCTAATATTGGTTTATAGTAAATACCATTCACTTCCATCTCAGTTGTTTTTTACATAAAATGAAATTAATAGAGCCCATTTCATAGTGTTATTAGGTTCAGATGAAGTATTGCCTAATGACTAATAGGCATTCAATAAATAACAATAATATAATTTGAGGCAGGTTTAAACTAACAATAAAGAATAAAATGTGGCATTCCAGAAAGCAATTTATGACATATATCAACTCATTTTACTTTTGAGATATTTGAGGATATCCAAAGGGATTGTTGGTAAATGATTAAGGGTTTAAAGTTAGCTAAAATAAATAACAATAACAACATTAAAAAAAGATAAAACAAAGAACGAGGCCATTATTCCTGTGCCAGCAGTGGCCAAAGTTGGCCAGCACATGGGAGCCTGAAGTGAAGGTTTGCAGGAGGGCAGTGGGGGTAGTGTTGGTCGGAGCATGCAGGAATCTGGGGGTTGAAATCCAGGCAGGTAGAGTGAACCTGGGAATTTGCTCAGGTAGTTGGTCCCACGCAAACCTGGGGAGAGTCCCCAGGTTAGCATGCTGGCCTGGCAAGCTGATGAACTGGGTTTGGAGAATTTTGAATGGGCCTGAATCATGGGTGTATGGAGGAGTACAGTTTCAGGCCAGCACGTGTGCCTTGAGAAGGAAGGATGGGATGGAAAATCATGTGCTTCATGGAGCAGTGAACGGCATATCCCGATGCACATGAAGCATATGGCACTCCATTCCAACCTGCAATGGACATCTGGTACCATATCATAGAAAGGAGGGCAGAAAAAATTGGTCAATTACCATAGCCAACTGCTGGCAGCAAATATATTGGTAAGTGGAGAATCTGAGGTGGACTATGTCATCCACTGGGCCTTGGAAGAATTTCTTCATCTGTGAATCAGGGCCATAAACAGAATTTCAGAACTATCAAACTATTAAAATTACTTGAACAGAACCCTCGGAGCATGCTCCATACTGGGGACCCATTCCGGATCCCCAGGTACTGAAGCAATTAGCGGGTTAGGTGTGGTTTATCCCCTTCTCTCCCCCTCCCACCAGATACAGGAAGAAGAAAAAGAATTTCTGGAAACAGTGATCTTATCCACTTTCCCCTAACCCTGGACCCTTCCTGTCCTAAATAACGAATCAAATATCATCAGAGACAAAAAAAAAAAAGAAGTCCAAGCCTGGGGAAACTAATTTAGGAATTTCTAATAGAAATGAAATATTGACAAAGCTAGATTGATGGACTTAAGGACAAAAAACTGTAAAATGATACATTGACATTCACTACTAGGGCTCAAATGTGATAATTAGGTAATAAGAAAGTTAGAAATACCAGTCAGAAACTGTCATTAAAAACCCCTGGAAAAGAGTTGTAATCATTAGACACAAATTTCTATTGAGGAATTTCTTCATCCATTCATTCTTTCATGCCTGACTAGTTCAATTAATGAGTCATATTCAGTTGAGTTTGATGTTCACCCTGAACATTTTGATATTTAATTTAATATGATATCAATTCATGAATTATTAAATAAACCAGTGGTCAATTGAATAAAAAGTCACAGAGCATTAGATTAAGATGAAAACTGAGACAAGGTCAATGACTGCTGTCAGAAGGAAGTCTTGGATAATTTATTACAGCAGCTTCAGTTTTCAGTTGAGTCTTGAGCACAGGAAGCAAGATCAGAGGAACACGGGTTGAGTGAATGGATTCTAAGCTAAGGCAGTGGACTTAGCCGAGTATATACTGCCGGGTGGCAAAAAATTACAACATTTCACAATTGAAAGTTAAAGCAAAAATGGCTTTCTCAGGAGAGGAATATTAAAATTATAGGAAGACAAAGAACCCATACGAAACAAAAAGAGAACACACAGTTTACATGTTTCAACATAAAACTTCTTATCTGACTTTTCAAAACATTTTGTTTGGCTTTCAATCTCAACATTTTTTTTTCTATTAGCAAGTAACTTATTATGGTTAAAAATGATTTTTTTCAGAAAAGAAAAAACAAATTCATTACCCTGTTATTCTCTCTCAAAATTCTGTTTACTCTTATCCCATGTATCATCTATTGTTATTGTAACACTAATATTTCTCAAAAATACTGAGAATCTAAATAAAGGCCATATTTTAAAGATTTTTTTTTCTAATTGGAAAGTGAGATACACAGAGAGGAGGAGAGAAAAAGAGGAAGATTTTCCATCTGAAGATTCACTCTACAAGTGGCCGCAACAGCTGGAACTGTGCCGATCCAAAGCCAGGAGCCAGGAGCCTCTTCCAGGTCTCCTACACAGGTGCAGGGTCCCAAGGCTTTGGGCCGTCCTCGACTGCTTTCCCAGGCCACAAGCAGGGAGCTGGATGGGAAGTGGAGCTGCTGAGATTAGAATTGGTGCCCACATGGATTCCAGGCAAGTATAAGACAAGCACTCTAGCCACTAGACTACCTTGAAGAGCCCAATAAAGATCATTTTTCATTGTAATTGTATCTTTTTTTTCAGTTGAGTTTTTTATGTTGTTGAGAATCTCACAGAAGTTTAGATTTGATGTCAAAATAAAATTAATCCAAATAGAAACTGACATTTGCAAGCAACTGTTATGTACAAAATAATTCATCAAACATACACTATCTTCAAAAGTTTCATGGAAAATTTGTATTGCTTTAGAATTATACCTGACATTCAAAGATTTTTGCAACAAACAGATATTTTTATTATTTTGTAGTACCTGCTCATGTTTATTCTTGCTTTGTTGAAGTTGTAATTTTTTATGGTTGTATAATAAATAGATGATTCTTCACTAACCTTCTTATAAGATCTGTGTTATGAAGATCACTGCTTATTTTAAAATTCTAATAATGTAAAGTATTATTATAATTACCTTATTATCCACATATATAGATATGCATATATAATTCATATGAATATAGTTATTAATGCAGTTGATAATACCTAATAGGTTTCTTTTAAAAATATGCATGAGGGAAAAATGTACTTTATACTAAAGTTTTTTGACAAAATTATCATAAATATGCATGAGTTGTAGAAAAAATTCTGTCTTCTATAATAAAATATTTCAAAGAGTGACTACATATTATATTCACTGAGTGCAATTTTATGTAAAAGACTATGCTTCTTGTTTGAGACCAGTGACACATAGGATGCCCGCTGTGTATTTAAGGCTGATCCTACAAGTGTAGCATCTGCATAACATCCATACAAATATGTGTGTGTTCCCAAGATCAAGGCTAATTAATCCACTAGAACATGGCACCCCACACAGCACAGGATGTTTTCAATTTCCTAGTCAGACAAATATTTTCAATTTAATTTCATATTAATGGGCTGTATTGCCCATGGAAATCACAAAATAGAAAGTTAAAAGAGGGATATGTAACTTCCCTACATACACGGGCATCTCTAAGCCATGGCCACCACAGACACAGCACTGATTCTGGGTAGTAGAAACCAAAGGCTTTATTCAATCATGTTGCCATTCATATTCCAATCTTTTAAAAATGAATGGATAAACATTGTAAGAGGAATTGTAACAGACTTAATCTAAGCAAGACATATTGAATTAATTGATTATTTGGTCGAAATAATTGCTGTGAGTCAAATAGTGATAGAAAAATTTAAAGAAAAAAAGACAATGCCATAACACTTGAACTGAATAGAATGTCACATTAAAGTTCAGGAAGAGGTAGGGCTGAGGAGAACAGATTAACTTGAATTTACAGTAGGTTTAAGAGGAAAAAAATATTTAGCAAAACAGTTGGAATAATTATTTTATTCACAATCAGATATTGAGTTCAAAGGAATGCTCAATTATCTGTTTATAGGCAGGAGTTTTTCCACGTAGGTGTTTTTTCCAAGTAGTCCAGATTATTAATGCTGACTCGTTCTACAGTCATCCTCTTGGTGGAGGGAATTGGCATAGGAAAATTAAGTCACCAGTCTTGTTAGGAAAGTAAGCTCAGAGGTGACTAACAAAGATTCCCAGCAAAAATATGTACGACTAACATTTAAAAACATTATTTTGAATGACAGGTATTTATTTGAAAGAGGAAAGGGAGAGGTGGAGGGATTGCATCTCACTCTCCAAATGGCCACAACAACCAAACCAAAGCCAGGAGTTCAGAGTTTTATCCAGGTTTCTCACTTGGAAGGAGGAATCCTAATACTTGGGTGGGTCATCTTCTGCTGTTTTCCCAGGGGCCTTGCCAGGAATTGCGTTGGAAGTGGAGTGAGCTGGATTCCAGTCGGTGCCTGTATGTTTCACAGTGATGCAGGGTGGTTTCCTTGATTTAGTGCACCACAGTGCTAAACCCATGATTAACTTTTTATCGCCCAATCTTGGAGGACCCTGATTAAACAACCTCTGTTGTTCAGAATTGTTTCAAGAATTATCATTGGAGTTCTGTGGGTAAAAATAATCTACAAACTATAATTAAATTAGCCTTGAAAGGATAATAACCTATATGGATGCTTGCTATCAACTTCCTCCATTGTGATATTGAAGAGTGTAAACTTCATCTAGGCCTAAATTCATGCAGGTATTTACAAAGTATGGTGAATCTGTACAAGAAAGATACCTTCTGCAGATATCATAATGGCAAGTGTTCTGATAAAGAATGTCCTATAAAAGTGAAGATCTGGCTGTGTTAGTCTTACACACGGCTGTTTCTCAGATGAAGGATAATTGCATCAGAGATATGAACAGAATTTGTTTTCAGTAATGCAGTCAATTGGTCCTTGTCACAGCTAAAAACACATTACAAATCTTCTGACATTATATATATTTATCATAAAATATAATACATGTAATTTTTTCAGACATCAAAGCTATGTCACTGATAGTGACATATGTAACAGTGTTTTTATCTCCAGTTCTATTTTCTATTTTATCTCCAGTACCATAGTACCACAATGCTAATTTGGTTACATTGTTAAAATTAAACTGTGTTTAGGTTGTTTGGTATGGGAATGGATCTTTATAGACCAGCTATTGATTTCCCAGCATACCTAACAACCACCAAAACAGGTCTAGGAACTTGACTATTCAACTGGCTTCCCTGCCAAACAAACACCAGGAGTGAAAAACTATTTTCAGTTTCTAAAACTTTTGTGAGAAAATGTCCTCCAACCGTGAAACTTGATAACCCAAAGATGAAACACATTTTCCATGTACAGTATTCAAGGACATAGAAAATGATATCTAAATTCAAACAAAAATGTTGAAAGGAAAGCACCTAGAGCATAATCACGAAGATAAAATACATCTGTATGTCTCTAGACAATGCTTATCGTAGTTTCAATGGCTATTTGTTCTTTTATCAGAAGGAAAACTGTTGTAATGGTGCTGGGTAATCAGTCGTGTCAATTATGCTTTTTGGTTTTTTTTGGTTCTCATTATATAGGAAATGAATTGTCAAGAAGCAACTCTGGAGGGCACTGTTCACACCAAGAAATGTTTACTGAACATTATGTTTGGGTTATTGATGTATTTTTTACATTTTGTCAGCATTTGTAGTAATGAACCCAGAGTTTGTTTTTCTTTTCTTTTCTTCCTTCTGTTTTTGAAACACTCCCCTGTTTTCTCTTTTTCTTTCTCTTTTTATGTTTTTCTTCCTTCTCTACTTCCTTCCCTCTCTCCCTCCTCCTTTTCTTCTTTCTTTCTTTCTTTTTCTTTCATGCTTTAACTTAAATGTATTTACAACAGGGAAATTGGTTAAGTATTTCAAGTGTCATATAAAATATTATGAACCTTCCAGAATAAGTTTATAGTATATTTAAAATATGTATCCTAGCTATGTCTGTATTACAAGTTTCTGTATCAAGAGTTCTCCAAAGATATGCAAGAAAGTAGTTTTCAGTGACCAATTTGAAGCTGCTTCCTTGTACATATCTGGAAGACTCTTAACATTGAAGTATGTCACTGAAGTTGGTATTAGCACATTTTAATTTCATTTTTCATTCTCTCCTCACACTTCTGTCAGCTTATGTAATCTTCACTCGATCTTAGCCAAAAGGATGAGAAGAGATAGCTTGTGTCATTCTAAAGATAATGGGAAAATGATTCCTATATAGTCAAAGGCTTAAGTGTAAAATTTAAAAATTTCATAACTAATAAGCAATATAGTTATTATTAGTGACTTTTTTGGTAAACACATCATATTAGTGTGTTTCTGAAAAACATAAAATCTTTAAAATGTTTAATTTACCATTTGGTGTAGTGAACAAGATTTTCAGACATATGAAAATTCCTTTTAATGCCCCATATTTCACAAACTAAAAACTAAGTTATCAGTGAAAATTGTTTTTGACAATATTAGTAATGCAATGAGTTGACATTTTAAAATTTTGTCTTCACTATGAAGCAACTGATATTTAATGGTTAATTAACTTTCAAACTACACAGTGACAACATTAATTAAAGATAAAATCAAAGTTTGGATTCCAAATTTGATGCCTTACACATATCATACTTGTGAGATTAAATATCTTTAGTAAATCATTTCTGAGTTTTCAGTTTTGAAGAAATGAACTATGGGTAGTATTTAGATTAAGTTTAGGGAAGGAAGTGATGTTTTAAATTTGAGGAAGACACAAAGAGAGGAGAGAGAGAGAGAGAGAGAGAGAGAGAGAGACTTTTCCATCTGCTGGTTCACTCCCTAAGTGAATGCGAACGTCAAGAAAGTATGTACGCTGAAGCCAGGAACCAGGAACTGCCTCTGTTTCTGTCACATGAGTGACAAGGTCCCAATGAACTTGGCCATCTTCTGCTTCTTTTCCTTGTGTGTGCAACAGCCCCGGTTCCCTGCCTGCTAGCTGGTAGGCATGGCTCACTGCTTCCGTACTCATGACCTGGGGCACAGCTTCCAGTACTGTGTGTGGAATGTGACCTCTGACATTACTCAAAGTTCAGGGAGAAGATACATAGGATGTGCCCTCTGACACAACTGGAAGGTCAAGAGGAACAGATATAACTTTTAGCCAATTGCAGCATCTTTGGTGGGTGGGAGAACTGCAAGAACACATCCTCTAGCCCTCTACTTCCTTAAACTTTAAAACATTCACTTGTGCATAATAAAGCAGACATTCCTCTTGAGCTTGTCTCCAGTGGTTCTTACTGCAGAAGAACACTATTAGCTCACCCTCGGTGACCTTGGGGCCTGCTGGCAGGTTTAAACTCTGAGATCCTAGGCCATCCGTAGGGAGTTGGATTGGGGGTACAGTAGCTGGGACACCAACTGATGCCCACATGTAATACCATAGTAGTAGGTAGCAACCTCATCTCTTAGGCTAGAATGGGAGCCCCAACATGCCAAACATAGATATCTTCTTTAAAGAAGATTAAAGAAAAAAATGCCATCACTTACAATTTTAAAGAACTTTTAATATCTTTCTAATAAAACACATATATTAAAGAGAGTTTTTGTTTTGTTTCCCCACATAGTTACTTCATATTTGAATATGGTGTTGATAGTGCCTCTGAATTATTGATGATGTGTGATTTTTCCACCACTATCCTTATCAGCAAATAAGCAAATATGCATTTTTTTCAATCTTGATTGAAACTGATTATTCTAAGCACTATCACAAGTTGGTTAGAAAGCATCTCTTTTGAAACAATATGTAACAGAATTTAGCAGTAACATGTTGTAGCATCTTTGATCTGGGTAAAAAAAAAATATTTGAGCTATCAATTGCAGATTTAGTAGATATCAATCTAGCTTGCTGCTAATAGTTCTGAAAAAGTATCAAAAATGACCTAATTTGGGGACTCTGCCACCTATGTTTTTTGCACAAAAGGTATTTCTGGGCCGTGGCTTTGGTGTGGTGTAGCCCTGGCCATGGTAGGCATTTGAGGAAAAAATGGTAAATGGAGTGTTTCTGTCTCTCCCTCAGTGACACTTTGCCTTTCAAATAAATGCATCTTATTATAAGAAATCATAGATCTTATCATTTTTTAGAAAAAAATATAAGCAATGTTTATCATTCATGGTTATCCCCCACTCCCCAGTTCATATATAACATCACCTACAGCTGCTCAGACAATCACACAGAATCCTGGTGACCGGATAAAAGTTGGTTGTACTTCTGTGTTTCATAGACCCTGTACAAAGAAAGTATATTGCAGAATTTAGAATTGAATTGACGAAAAGAAGCAATAAACGTAGAAGCTGCTGTTATAGCTCCATAGGGTTAAGTCATATCCTACAAGGCTGGGATCCCAGATCACAGACACAAGAGACCACAAATAGCCAAAACTATTCTGAAGAATGAAAGCCAAGCTGGAGGAATCACAATTCCAGTCCTCAACACATACTATAGAGCAGTGGTCATCAAAACAGTCTGGCACTGGTGAAGAAACAGATAAGATAAGTGGAACAGAATAGAAATCCCAGAAGGGAGCCTACACATACACAACCAATTAATCTTCAACAGAAAAACTGAAAATACTCCAGAGGAAAAGTCTATTCTTTTCAGCAAATACTATTGGGATAATTGAATGGCAGCCTGCACAAGTAAGAACAAAAAGACTCACCCATCACCTTATGTAAAAATCAACTGTAAGTGGGTCAAGGACCTAAATCTTCACCCAGAAATCATCAAAATATCAGAGGAAAACATAGCAAGCACTCTCCACGATACAGGAATTGGAAAAGATTTCCTAGAAAGTAACCAGAATCACAAGCAGTCAAACCTAAAATAAATAAATGTGACTATGTCAAATTTGAAAGGCTCCTATACAGCAAAGCAAACAACCAATAAAGTGAAGAAACAACCAACAGAATGGGGAAAAACCTTTGCATACAACACAACTGATGGGGGGGGCGAATATTCATGATTTATAAAGAGCTTCAGAAACTCAGCAACGGCAAAACAAAAACAAAAACAAGTTAAGAAATGGGCCAAGAAATGAACATTTTTCAAGAGAATGAATTCAAATGCTTAACATACACAGGAAAGATGCTCAGTTCTCTAGCTATCAGGGATATAAAAATGAAAACCACATTGATGTTCACCTAATTCCAGTGACATTGGTCTACATTCAGAACTCTAATGATAACACCTACTGGAGTGAATGTAGGGAGAAAGGTACCCTCCTTCACCCTTGCTGGGAGGGTAGAATAGAACAACCACTATGGAAGTGAGTACGAAGAATGCTAAGACAAATGAAACTCCATCTGCTGTATGACCCAGCTATTACATTTCTGGAAATAAAAACAAAGGAAGTTAGATCTGAAAGAGAAAAGGATACGTAATCTTACATTTACAGCAACACAATCAACAGTAGTAAAGACATGGAAACAACCCAGATGGCAGCACAAAGAGGAGTGGATAAAAAAATTAAAAAACAAACAAACAAACAAGCAAAACCTGTGATACCTTTACAAGAAATACTACTCAGCCATTTAAAGAACAAAATTCTACTATTTGCAACCAAGTGGTACCAACTAGAGACCATTATGCTCAGTGAAACAAAACAATCCTAAAAGAACAAATACTATACATTCTCTCTGAAATAAGGCAACCTTCCTGCAAAATCATAGCGGAGTTGTATCCAGCTTCCTGGTAAGGTACCTAGGAAGACAGCAGGACTTGGTCCAAGTAACTGGGCCCCTGCCACCCACGTGGGAGATCTAGGTGGAGTTCCTGGTTCCTGGTTTCAGCTTGGCCCAGCCCCAGCTGTTGCAGCCATTTGGGGAGTGAACCAGTGAATAGCAGATCTCTCTCAGCTCCTTCCCTCATCTCTTCCACCTCACAGACCTGGAGAGCCTGTTCAATGCTGTCCTTGCTGCAACTGATGGGCTTTGATATTTTTGGTTTTATTTTCATTTCTTCAAAATAGTTTTTGTATTATTATTCACCGACTTATAGATGACACAACAGCATCATTTTCAACAAGAATGGCTTTTTTTTTGCATTTCTTCGCCAACACATTGGTTATTCAATAACATGTTATTTAATTCCGTGGTGTTGTAAATTTTTCTTAACTTTAATCCAGTTGTTGATTCTGTTTTATGGTTTTCCATTTAATGGGGATATGTAATAACAGTGTAGTAAAGACTCTCATATATAGATGTGAAGATACAATGCAGTGTGCATCTCTACTTCCAAATTTAAGATGGAATCCCAATAAAACTGCTGAATATGTCTTGACAAACGGATGCTGGACTCTCTGCCATTGTCAATGCCTACAATGTTACGATACACTTAAATAGCAGAATTATGGAAGGACGACTGATTGTGAAGGACTATACTATTGTAATGATATGGGGGAAATTAGTGTTGGGGAAAGGGATTGTGGTGAGAGGAAGAGAAATTCTGGTGCCTGTGGAACTGTATCATGGAATAATAAAACAAATCAGGAAAGCTAAGATACTATATGATTAACTTTTTAAAAAGTTTTATTTATTTTCATTTGAAAGTCTTATATAAAGAGAGAAGGAGAGACATAAAGGAAGATCTTCTGAACATTGATTCACTCCTCAAGTGGCCACAATGGCTGGAGCTGCACCGATGTAAAGCCAGGAGCCCTGAGTCTCCTCTGCTTCTCCAAAATGGGTCCCAAGGCTTTGGGCTGTGCTCAACTGCTTTCCCAGGCCAGAAGCAGGGAGCTGGATGGGAAGTGGAGCTGCCAGGATTAGAATTGGAGCCCATATGAGATCCTGGCATGTGCAAGGCAAGGACTTTAGCCTCTAGGATACAGCACCAGACCTTATATAATTACTTTAAGGATATATGAATAAAATGACCTATTCGTCCTTTTAAGAAATTTTTGGGGATGGAATAATTCCATTGTGGCTAAAATCTTGCCTTGCATACATAAGTATCCCATATGGGTGTTGGTTCATGTCCTGTTTGCTCCACTTTCTATCCAGCTCCCTGCTGTGGCCTGGGAAAGCAGTCAAGGACAACCCAAAGCTTTGGGACGCTGCCCTCATGTGGGAGACCTGGAAGCAGCTTCTGGCTCCTGTCTTAAGATTGGCTCAGCTCTGGCCATTGCAGCTACTCGGGGAGTGAATCACACAGAAGATCTTTCTGTTTGTATCTCCTTCTCCCTGTAAATCTGCCTCTCTAAAAAATACAAAAAATACAAAAAGAAATCTTATACAAAGAAAAAGAAAGTCTGGCTCTAATACACTAGGGCAAAACTTACAGCAAAGTTTTTTTTGTTTGTTTTAGTTTGTTTTTACTAAGAATAAAATTTGCACTTACTTCATCTCTAGCAGGTAGAGCTTGGTTGCAAGGTAAATGTTGTGTGGATGATAGGTTGCAATGATTAGGTATGCTGCATAAATTATACTGTCTCCAAGATACTGCTCTAAGTCTATTCATAAGTGCTTCAGAAAAAAACAAAATTAAGGAATACTCTGCAAATTGCTTCATCAGTATTTACAAAGCTGAAAGACAAGAACTCACAGACAAAACTAAGAAGACACTAATAAATTTAATAATGCAGCTTTCAATGAATGTTTAATTAACACAAGAGACAAGGTGGGAAAAATGTGTCGTCACTATAAAGCTAACAGTTGAGTGTATCATTATCAATGTCAATTTCTTATGTAAAAATATATTTGGGATATATAAAATTTTAAGATTATAGAATGGTAGTGGGAGGTATAAAATAATTTATATATTATCTTCTCCACTTACTGTAAATATAAAATTATTCTGAATAAGAAGTTAAAATATATCACAAAGTTTAAGCAAATATATTTCTAGAAATTAATATATCAGATATTTAACATTTTTGCATGTCATTAGCATTCAAATACTAAGCACTCCTGGGTATTAAGAAAATCAACACATAATCAGTCATCATTTTACAAACCTGAAATTTGAGAAAATGCTGGAGTCTTATATTGAATTCCACAAATAATCATTGGCATGATTTTTACTAGAAATCATTTCAAATGTTATCAGCTTCTTTTTTATCAATTTTAACTGCTGCATATATTTTAAAGTCTGAGAGACAATGAGAGAAAGAAATTTTGCTCATATAGATTACATGATTTTGTTTTTTGTTTAATGTATTGGTTACCATATACCAGAAAAACCACATGGTATTCATCTTTAAGCATAGTGGCTTCCAGCTGTGCTCAATTTGTTTTAAGAGACAGGATTGATTATTTCCATGGCTGAGTAATATTCCGCAGTTTATATATACAATACTTTGAAGATATTCTCATGTTTCATTTTTTGAAACACATTAAAAAACTCACTATGTGCTAAACAAAAAGCATGTTTATGTGTTACATGTGTTCACCTCATTTTTAAGAAATGGAAATTGATTGATAACATTTAGCTTTCACTTGAGACTATTCTCCATAGAACTAACTAGAATCTCAATTTTTAGTGTTACTGGAATGGGAGAATTTCTTTAAGAATGCATTGTTTCTTTTAATGCATTTTAGTGATGAAGCAATTATATTTGCAGAAAACATGGTATAACTTTCCTGATGAAGCAATGTTTTGGTTAAATAATAATAATCTTTATGGAAATAATATCAGGCAACCACTTTTAAACCACCACTTGATTTAGGTGGAGGGTATGTAACATCTTTTAAAAAGAATAATCGGCATTATCCTCTCTACAGTTTTTAAATTAACAGTATAATAGAGATATCTGATTGTGTTCTCTAGTAATTTCATTCACAGATAGTAGCTAAATTCCTGTGAAGCTCTTGGGCAATATAGCAAAAGAATGTCCATCACTGCCAAAGAGGAAGAGCAGGGTAATCAATGTGCTTTGTTTAGGCCATGAGTAGCTGATGAAATAAATAGGAGATGTGACATGATGCCTCTTTCATCTGTAAAAGCATCAGCTCAGAGGTCATGCTTCATTAGCTTCAAATGTAGCATGCATAATAAAGGAAGGAGGCAGGGCAGTTCTTTGATTCATTGTGAAAATAAAGCCTTGCTAGAGCCCCTTGCAAATGGCACTATATGAAATAAAGTGACTAATGGAAAACAATCAACTGGAATGGAACTATAAGACTGTGTTTGGCACTTGATGGCAAAGTACAGATGTCTCCATTCTGTGTGATTGACAATTAAAAGGCTAAGTATAGCAAGTTCTTGTAGGCAAATTAGTGACATTCCTTCTTTTCTTCTTTATGTCATATTAAAGAGTTAATTGGATGTGTCAGAGTTATGACAAAATAAGTTTGTCTAAAATACAAAAGTGCTTTGCTTCCTCAGATGGAAAGAACTAAGTTAAATATGGGAGACACAGCTGAAGAAGCAGTGGCTCCACCTACATTTGTCTTTGATCATATTGGAGGTCCTTAGCAAATACATTATCCTTAACTCATATATTCAATTAATTAATGGTTCATCATTCATTTACCACATCCATTCATGATTTTTATTAAGCCAATCAACAACGTATTTTATCATATTTGCTTATGTAGAATTTTCTCAGCCTTCAGAATAAAATAGAACTATAAATACCATGCTTAAGAAGAGTATTGTCCATACCAATTTAAACGTAGACTGAATTTGGATAATTTCTATTTTCAGAATTTCAATCTACTGGCTAGCACTGTGGCTCAGTAGGTAAAGACACCACTTGAAGTTTGGGTAACTCATATGGGCCCCAGTTTGAGTCTACTTGATCCAATTCCTAGTAATTGGATCCCTACACCCACATGGGAGATCTGAAAGCAGCTCCCAAGTCCTGGTTTTGAATCAGCTCAACTCCAGCCACTGTGACATTTTCAGAAGCAAATCAGTGGATGAAAAATCTTGCTGTCTCTCTCTCTCTCTCTCTCTCTCTAACTCTGCTTTTCAAATAAATAAACATATTTTTTTGAGCTGCTTATATTCTCCATGCACATATCTCTGGTTTAAAAATAACTGGATTTTTTTCTTACTTCCCCAGACTATGTTTGTTGCTTCTGCAGTAAACTGTGATATCAACAATATCTTCCTAAATTTTGGATTGCGTCAGCCTATGTAATGATCTATAGGTTTTTATTGCCGCTTTTTCTTTAACTAAACTCTAATGTTATAGCCTACAATGATACTCATCAGCATTGTTTCATTAAAGCCTGAAGTATTTTAAAATTTGAATGTAAGTTGAATCAGTATATAGTGCTTCTATGATCCTTACTACTTTTGTAATGCTGTTTGAATTAATTTTTGAAGTTCCATTATCCTCTTTTTTGGGTATATGTGTATTCATAAGATTATGTGGATGAAAATATTAATCCGGCATATATTTTATGTCATAAGCATCATTAATACAGAGTCAATGTTAAATCAATGATAAAATTGCTATTACTTTATCAATCTTTAAAAGTAAATTTGTTCAAAATAGTAAAACAGCACTTTACACCTTGAAAAAAATACATAGTATTAAAATAGCTTACAGGTAATTCTCAATGGTCATATGCATAGCAATAAAAGGATTCCAAATTGAAAAAGATACAAAAACCTATCAATGTTTTCTTGCCATATTAGTTTGAGATCTATACTTTTTAAAATGTGTGGAAATTCGTAAGAGGAAAATAAATTCTTCTTGCGGGTAGATCAGAAATGAGTAAATTTAACTTGGCCGAATGCATTTATAACAGATGAACATCAATGTGAATATGTTGGTCAAATGGCACAAAGGGCAATAAAAGTATAGTGCAAAGCATGTTTGAAGTTGGTGGCTAGCCAATGTGAAGAACAGAGAAAAGTAACAAGAATCAGCAACTCTGTTTTTAAGGGACCCTGGACCTTTCTTGGTTTGGGTGAGAGCCAGCAGAATATTTTCTGTATTGGTGGTCTCTAACCAATTAAGAACTAGCTGGGCAATGCCTTCCACTTGACGGCATTATTGGGCAATTGGCAGATGATAAGTTTCACAACAAACATTGCACATGCAAACATGAAAGCAATGAGGTGGTAGCACCGCAAGAATGCCTCATACTGTTTGCCCTTGGACCTCACATAATATTTTTGCAGGCTTGAAGAATCTCAGATCCCTCCTTGACAATCCCAAAGCCTACTTCTGTATGGGTAAGGGGCAAAGACAGCTTCTAGCTACTTACTGCTGACACTGGGTGTTGTTTTGGTAAGGGCATCCCTTGAGGCATGGGATTCAAACAGCAAAGCTCTGGGTCATCCAAGTCGGTGCCCAGAAGCTGTGAGGTTCCATGTTACAGACTGTCTGAAACCTGAAGATGTCTAGACACTGGGAAACAAACTACACAGGACAATTGAAGATGCAAGGTCCGAATGTAGCAGGTTTATTGAATACCAATACTGCTAAGCACTTAAGACATTTATACAAGGTACCCAGGGCATCTACTGTAGCAGCATATGGTGTCCTGTGTTATGAGAGATGTTTTGCATTGTCATCAAAGTATTGAAGGAAAGCAGCCCCAGAGCAAGGCTAATTTTGTAAGTCTTTAGTTAAGGCCACTCCAAATAGTTGATTTGAATCTTTTGAGGAGAATAATACAAGTTAATTTTTGTCCCCCACCCCTTGAGTCTTAAATGTAAATAGGATTTGGCTTTGGGAATGTAAAGGAATGCAGAAAAAGGCATCTTTTAATCTAGTACAGAATAATACTCTGTGTTACTAGGAACCCAATATTTAAATGCTGAATATATTTTGACAGTAGGATGTTGGACTTTCTATCATTGTCTATGACTATAATGTCATGATACACTTAAATAGAAGAATATTGGACTTGTGACTATTCATGAAGAACTGTACCATGGTTTAATATACAGAAAACTAGGGGGTGGAGGTAGGGAGCGTAGAAGTGGAAATCCTAAGCTTAAGGAACTGTATCATGAAAAATTAAAATAAAAAAATGTGGATAGCATGCAGTAGTTAGTTTCGATTTTTTCAGCAGGACAGTTAATTGTTTCACTATGCTTGAAGGAAAATATTCTGACAATATCTAGTGTGGATACTGGATTTACTTTTAGACAATTAATTTAGATAATCAGATTTTACCTACCTATTGCTCTCTTAGAAGCAAACCTTCCACATTTACTGTTAGGAAAATAGAACTCACATAGAATAGTGGGCATGGATATTCATAATATGACATCCGATTTTTTATATTGTCTACAATGTGCTTGTTGTGATACATGTCTAATGTAATGATATTTGGCATATGTGGGTTTGGGAAATGGTAAACAGTAGTCTAGACATTTACGGTCGCACTGTAACTACTTAGCAGTAAAAAAATTCAGCTGGATACTGAAAAAAATAAAGGAAACAGAGATTATGTTTTACAGATATTTCTCTCATTTAATTCTACTAGAAGTGTGGTTTGAAATTTGGTTCTTAAATGTATGATGTAGCTGTTTTTCCAGCTGTATTTTATAATTCGTTTGCGACATAAATTCTTGAGTGCTTCTATTGACCAAGTACAAGATCAAGCATGAAGGCAGGGAATCCATTCTAGATTTTGATGAGTCAAAGAACCATTTCTCTGTGAAATGTTTCTCAAGTCATATTTCTTTAAATTAACTGCTACAAATAGGAGGCACCACGAAGGATGTGACTGAAAATAATCGCACTACCTGAGCTCACAAAACAAACTTGATTAACTCCATTGCAGTAGAGGATGGAAGGGTATGGTGATTGAATAGGTCATTATCTTAGGAGCCATCAAGAGACCATGCCTTCTATTGCTTATTCTGAGATTCACTTAATCATTTAGTCACAGCGAACTCTAGTCATAATTGGAAAATGTCAGTATGCCAAAATAGTCAATTGGTTTCATTTTTAAAGATTTAATCTATTTATTGAAAAGGCATAGAGAAATAATATGTAAAAGGAAGAGATTTTCAGTCCACTGGTTCACTCAGCAAATAATCACAATGGCAAGGTTGGGCCACATCAGAGCTAGGAGGCCTGAACTCCATTAGAGTCTTGCACAGCATGGCGTGTACACGAACCAAGCACTTCGCTATCACACAGGCCCATTGGCACAGAGTTGAATTGGAGTTAGAGAAGCCCAGACTCAGATGGGCACCCAAGTCGGATGCCAACATTGCAGAAAGTGCTGCTTCTTTTTAATGTGTCGAGTTAAAGTTATTGATCTATTTATTCATTCATTCATTTATTATGGAAGTCAGAACTACAGAGAGAGAGGGAGGGAAATATCTTCCGTCAGCTGCATCACTTCTCAGATGCAACAATGGCCAGTTCCTTGTCAGGCTGAAGCCAAGAACCAGAATCTTCCATAGTTTTCCAATCCCAGTGCAGAAGACCAAATACTTGAACTGACTTTTGCTGCTTTCCCCTGGGTGTTAGCCCTAGGAGCTGGACCAGAATTGGAGCAGCTGGGACATCCTAAATAAGATTCCAGTGTAGCCTGTGACAAATTTATTTCCTATGCCATATTGCTGATCCCTTATTATTTTATCAAAGATTGTATTTACTTATTTGAAAGGCAGATTTAGAGAGAAGGAGAGAGAGGAAAAATAGTTGTTTTCATCTACTTAGCACAGCTTTAATGGTCAGCAATGAATTCTTGCAATTTTTGTTTCTGTGAAGTTGCATTTAAATTGTCTTTATATTTACAAGAAAGTATGTAATATGTTTTAGCATTGAAAGAAAGATTAGTGTTTAACATTTCAGAGAAATGAGTGCTTTGAATAATGAATAGCATATCCCTACTGCAAAAACACATGTTAATGTAGAAACTATCCAAAACATTTACCAAATTGTATGTTTTAATATTTGCTAAAACAGCCTTTTAGAAAAAGCATTTCCTTTTCTTTAGTTCAAAAAGAATAGCTTGGTTTTGTATTTCTAATGTGTAACATTTGAACTAAGTCGTAAGAACAAACTCATGCTTATTCCAAAATGTAGTTTTATGATTACATACATATTTCATCAACTCATATGACACATGAACCCGTGTTTGTGAATTAAATTTATTTTTCAGTGTTGAGACCAATTAACAGGCTATATATACTTTTGAGGATGAGCTATTTTAGGAGGCTTAAATTTGACTGTTTTTACACTTGCTCTGACACTTCCTCAGAAAGTGGAAAAAATGCCCCCTAACTTTACAACAAAGCAAAACAAACAAGCAAAAACACTTTATGATAGAGCCCAGCACTGTTAGGGCACAGCAGTATGGTCACTAGGCTAATCTTTCCCTTGCACTGAGTTTAAAAATGTAGGAATTTTGAGAATAGACAAATACGATTTTAAGAATTATACAAAATGTCGGGCCTGGCATGGTAGCCTAATAGCTAATGTCCTTGCCTTGAACGCGCCAGGATCTTATATAGGTGCCAGTTCTAACCCTGGCAGCCCCACTTCCCATCCAGCTTCCTGCTTGTGCCTGGGAAAGCAGTCAATTACAACCCAAAGTCTTTGGACCCTGCTCCTGCATGGAAGACCCAAAAGAGACTCTGGGCTCCTCGCTTTGGATCAGCACAGCACCTGCTGTTGTGGCTGCTTGTGGAGTGAATTAACAGACAGAAGATCTTCCTCTCTGTCTCTCCTCATCTCTATATATCTAACTTTACAATAAAATTAAATAAGTCCTAAAAACAAAAGAATTACACAAAATATTAAGTGAATTTTGATTTATGTTGTATATTAGTTTATATTTATTACAGTGTAGAGCTACGAGAGGCTCACATGTTCATTTTTTTTTCAAACTGACATGTTCATTTTTTTTTTTCTGGGAACCTAGTCTTCATAAATTCATGTTTTTTTGACCACATGGCTATGACAGTCTCTTTCTCCTACAACTTGTGATAACTTGTGATAACATCTCATTGCTGGAACATGTGTATATAGATCATTTTGCAGTGAATTGAAAAAGTTAAAGTGATTATTATTTTTAGTGATTGATTTTATTAATGCCACACTTCTTTGACATCTGCAGTTCTGAAACTTACTTGCATGACTCTCACCTTCTCTGAATTTGGGAAATTTTTACCTCTTTTCCACAGGAAATGGCACTCATCATACACAGAAAAATCAGTAATGTATGTTACTGTAATAGCAATTGTTCTTTTATCTATACATAAATAAATAAAAGTGAGTAAACAAAATTCATTTTCTATAACCTGAGGGTAAATGTTAAATAGGCAGGGTTGAAGTTACAGAAAAAAAAATAACTAAAATAAAGACATTAGCATACACTGCTATAATAGAACATAATTATTCCTCCCTAATTTTTCCTCTAATAAAATAGTGTTGTTGCTACCATAGCACTTTCAAAATTCCATCATTATTATAATTTGCTTCTATTGGTTTCTACCAGTAGTTTACAAAAATCTCGAATACAAGTTGCTTGCTCAACTTGAGCATATGTAGTGCCGAACTCTGAGATAAACCATCAGGAAATACTGGCTAAATGAACCCAAAACTTGAATTTATTTTTTAGAATAAAACTTGATTCCAATTAAACTAAATTATTTTGAATACATACTTTTCAACATTTGAAAAAATCTTCAACATTTTAGCAATAAACACAATAGGCCCAATCTTATTATTATTATAGAAGCTTAGAGTAGACTAAAAGACAAATGATTAAAATTGAATAGAATGTGCATTTTTGTTTTATTATTATTATTATTATTATTATTATTATTATTATCATTTAATGATATAGTTCCATAGGCCCAGGGAATTTATTCCTCAGCCCAATCTCTCCCACCTCACTGAGTACCCCCTGTATCATTACTGTAGTATAGTTCTCCATACTCAGTCATTCTGAATGTCCTTCTACAGCAGGATTAGGGAGACACCAGGTGTTTTATGTAGCTAGGTTGTTGGTGGTGGTAATCTTGCAGGGACCTGGTGGCCATTAGGTCTGAGGGCCACATGGACTTATTTTGATCCATATGATGCCATAGTTGGTGTTATATTCCTGCTGGACCAGTACAATGCACTGAGCTCAGTGAGTTCTCACCTCCGAACATCAGCACATGTGCAGTTAACTGTTGTCCCCATAGTCTTAAAAACTTTTGCCACTCGGTACAAAATTGTGCCTGATGTGCCACTACTAAAGTTCTTGATCTGTTGGCCATCAGGTCTGAGGGCTATGCGGACCTATATTGAGTGAAACCTGTCGGATGTCATGTTGTTGCAGTTCTCTGAGCCAGAAATGAGTTCACTCCCAGCTCTATGCATGTGCTATGATGTCCATAGCCCTTGTCTCCTTAAACAAAATGGTGTCTGATATGGCTTTCTGGGGCAGACTGTGTTGTGAAACCCACTGTCTTGCCACACCTGTCTGGGATCTGTTGCTCTACTTCTGCTCCTGGTAAAATCAAACAGACTAGCAGGACAGGCAGTTCTTTGCCTCGGTTCAGCTCCTGAATTCCTGGTGAAAATTCTGTCGCACCTTGTTGCAGGTGGAGTTGTGGCTGCTGGTGCAATTTGGATCATTACTCACTGCTACTGGAGTATTAGTCGCTGCAATACAACTGCAATACAACTCCATTGTGTCCGCTGCTTTCCTGTGTCTGTCAGTCTCCAGGTACCCTCTGCTGTTGCTCTGTCCTCTCTTTTTTGCTGGAATGAGTCTTCTCTGCTTCACGTAAGCTAATGTTTCTCCATCTGTTTCTTAATGTCCTTACCCTCTTCTGCCGTCATGACTCTCTCAGAATGTGCATTTTTGAAATTTAACATGGGATTTGAAAACTTGAATCTTGACCAATCCATTTTTATAATGTGAGTGCTTCAAGCTAGTTATTTAACCTCCTTGCACTTTAATTTCCACTTTTATAAGGTGAAGAAAATACTATGTGATATAATCTGTAGAGTTGAAATAAATAAAGTCAAATAGTCTATACCAAGAAGGAATCTATATCATCTGCAGCAAAATGTTTGGAACTGAAGGATATTATGTTGAATAAAACAAGCCAAAGAAAGACAGACAAAAATGACATGTTCCATTTTATATATGGAAGGAAATAAGAAAAAGAAAATAAAGATAAGTGCATGTGTGTATTAATTTTACTGAGAAAATGTGTTTTTTTTCCACATTTTGCTTTCAGCCTTTGTCAAAAAATGTTAAGAGTTGTATGTTACTATTGTTTTTAAGTTTTCTGACTTCTAAACCTACAAGGGTAAATTTGGAAATATTAATTTGATTAATGTTTATAGTTCTTTCCTGTCTAGTGTTTTTGCTTTGGTGAACTCTTAGTAATTATGTCTCTGACTATAATTACATTAAAAAGTACTGTGAGGTGTATATGTATATATGAGTAATTCAGAAATTTTAGACAAGCATTAAAAAAATCAAGAGTGATATGAAAAATCACTCATGTGATCCACTTCAGTAATAGATAATTGCAACCACCTTAGAGATTAAAAGACATTTAAAGCTGTCGATACTCATTCTTGAATAAGTAAGAAAAGTTTTATAAAAAAAGATAGAAACTTATTATGATAAAAAGCTACTTTTAGAAATGCATATAAAACATGATACTTAGCATAGTTATCATTAGATATATTTCCATTGATTTTGGGACAAATCATGAAGAAGTGCAATTACTGTAGTAGTTTTAAAATATTTGAATTATAAACAATCTGATAAGATAAAGATAAATTAAGATCAGTGACTATTCAAAGTAAAAGTATGATTTATGGGTGATTTAATAGCTCAACCCCAATTCTACTGAAGCATTTACCACAGAAATCAATCAGAAAGCTATTAAGTCAGTGATGGGATATTCAACTTTCAATGATACATCTATAGAAATATCCATGGCAAATTAATCGCAGTAATGTCATAAATATTCATTTTGTTAGGTAAAATAACCAAAGGAAACGTGAGATAATTTATCTGAGTTGTGGAACATTAGGCAATTGTCTAAATACATTATATGAATCTTGCTATCTTTATGTGTTGCTATATGATGTTAAAAATTAAAAAGGGAATATATATGTAAATAAATAGGGTAATAACATGGTATTTATATAAATTATATGTTATGTCTCATATATAATGAATATTATGTTGATGATCTTGATTGAACTAGGATATATTAGAAATTTACATATATTCAAACTTTATTTTCTTTAACATAATTTAAAAAATAGCTTATCAATTGTTTGGCAAATTTCTCTATTTTTAGACCATTTTCTTGACAAAATGAAAAATACAAATATCAAAATGTTTGTGTTTTCATTAAATATTAAAGTAGTTGTAGGCATTTATCCTAAGATTTTATCAAAATACTAATATATTAATATATTATTATACTAAATGCATTAAATAAAACTAATTTTATGAAAACAAGTGCACTAAAATGTTCATGGGCGGCATCTGGATTGCATATTAATTATATTTATAATTCTTTCAACAAAGCATCAGAATTTTTATTTGTTTGATTGCTTCAAAGAGTTCACCTTAGTTGCATGAAATTCACATGCAATACTCAAAAGATACAATTTCACAATGGTAGTGTGCATATAATACAAATTCTTACTTCAATCAATTTTCTTTTATTAATCCACAAACATATTTTGACATTTTATCAAATGTGGATTATAGCTTCATAGAACAGAAATTTCTACAGTTGGTTTTAATTAATAAAACTGTAAAACAAAATTTTAGAAATTAAGAATCACTAAATGACCCTATGTACCTGTAAATGAATATTTATATTATTTTTATTGGTGGCCATTCCCACAAATTTTCCAAAATAATTGTTAAAAATAGGTTTTATTTAAGGCTTTTAACTGTAATACAAAATTATGTGAAAAGCCTCTATAGGAAATCAGGACGTGGAGAGGCTGAATTCTGAAGTGGAATGTGGAGCATAGTGGGTGGGGGAGAGAGAGTGTCTGACTGACTAGCCCAGCAGCATTTCCAGTCCCTCCATCAGATTTTTACCTAAGTGTCTGACTGAGAAAGTCAATTTATAAATGTAAGAGTGTCCTCAGTGTTAAATTCTAACTTCATGGATTCATCTACTTTTCACAGAAAACACATCAAGCTTCAAGAGTTATAAACTGAATTATATTCCCATTGCTGAAAACAGAGTTACAAGACAGGGGACAAGCGATTTTGCTATTTTATCCAAGTAAATAACAGGCTCATGTTGATGTTTTAAAGAACATCACTTTGCTTTGACTTCAGTAAGGTAAACCATTTACTTGATTCATTGTTGACAAGAGCACTTCTCTGGAGATAATTCTCTTGTTCTAGATATAGAGAAATGTGTTTCCAATCCTTTATACAGTTTCCCTAACAACTCAGAATTTATTCTTTTACCTGTCAATCTGGGAAAACAAGCAGCCATTTTGTGTAACTGTAAACAGTGTGGGGAAGCTTACAGTACTAATGGTAAGTGTCAATCAAACCTCTTAATGACGCTCAAATGTCCAAATACTATGTGGATAAGAAAATTTGGGGAAATAATTATAAAAGAAAGGCAGTGATATCCAATGTAATAAGATCACCAAGCACTGAAAAGTGTATATATTTTTAGGGCGAAGGCAGATTCAGACTATGTTCAGTTTATGTAGGATTGCCCCAAGCTGGTGCCCTGCTGCCTAGGGGACATGGCTTAAGCCTAAACCTCCCCTTGGCCTGAGGCACAGCCTTCATGCCTACACGTGGAGTGTGACTTCCAACATGGGTACAAGATCAAGGGGAGTATACCTGAACATGACCTCTGACATGACTGGAAGATCTAGGGAGGCAGACGTGTCATACAGCCAATTACAGTGTCTTTGATGGACGTGGGGTCTGCTGGAAGGCTCCCTCCTGGCCTCCCCTTCCTTACCCTTTAAAACCTGTAACTTGTGGGTAATAAAGCGGACATTCCTCACTGCTTTTCTCCAGTGGTCCTAGCGGCCGAAGGCCATTGCCTGCCTCACCCTTGGTGACCCCGGTGCCTGCTGGCAGGCCTAAACCCTGAGATGTAGATCACACTTAAGATAGATTGACTGAGAGCCCAGGATGTGTGCAAAACCCTAAAGACATCACCACTTTAAAGTTTTTATGCCTATTAGTTTACTCAGATGTTCATTGGCAAAGGTGTGCCATAACTTAACTATTAACTTGAGGATTCTCTCTCTATAGCTCCCAGCAGAAGGTGCTCAATGATTTGGCAGCATATTTTATCCTTACAGTCATCCTAGTAAGCCCTCATACGTCAAAACACATTTTTATTTTGACTTTATCTTTTTATGAATTTGTTGGATTAGCTTTGCATTAGAATCTCTCAAAATACATAGTCACAAATGAGTTTGAGTGAGTTTTTAGCATATTAGCATATACTTAAAATTTATAAAACTTGCAAGTGAGGAAAAATGGATTAAAGAATTCTAAGGAATGGGCTCACTATAAAATCTAATCATGGGAATATTTAATTTTAATCTTGATCACTTCTTAAGAGCTCATTCATGTACTCTCCCCTACTCCCTGTTGATTTTATTTCTAGGCACTGTATAGAGGATTGTGGAAATATTTTTTTTTCCTATGATAGCTAGTTGGCTATAGTAATCAATCTTTGTATGATCATGTGTAAGACACCAAAAATTCCCCCTCTCTTTCCCAGGAGCACCAGCAACTGTTTTTCTCTGCTTCTTAGTTGCTTCATATGTCCATCTCTAAATGATCTAGCAGAAAGGGACCATTTCCTTCCTCTCAGGTGTACTTGAAGTTATTTCTTTCTTTGTTGCAATAACATCAACTGTGAAAAGTATACAATGCTGGCACGAAAGGTTTGGAGAGCTAATGATGGCAGGATTAAAACAATGATGCTCTTAAGAAGAGAGAATATATATTGTATAAGAACAGCAAATTCTTGCATGTTTTGATAAGACATGCAAATCAGATCAGAATAACTATTGCTCTAGGAAAATGAAACAATAAACATAAGCTTAGTATGATGGGCTCAAACTCATCAATGGCTTTTGAAGATTTTGCTACCAAATTAAGATTTAGATACGACAAAATAGTGAGTTTATTTTTTTAAATTCATTTTTATTGAAAAGGCGGATAAGATTTACAGAGAAGAGAGACAGAAAGAGCTGCTTCCGATTGATTCACTTCTCAAGTGACTGCAATGGCCAGTTCTAGCCTGATCAAATGCCAGGAGCCAGGAGCCTCCTCTGGTTCCCCTATGCGGGTATTAAGTCCCAAGGCTTTGAGCCATCGTTTACTGCTTTCTCAGACCAGAAATGGATGGGAAACTGGATGTAAGTGGAGCAGCCAGGACACAATTCAGCATCAATATGGGATCCCTAGGAGGCAAGGTGAGGATTTAGCCATTGTACCAGGCCCAAAATAATGAGTTTTAATAAACAAACACAGCCATACAGCTACCACTGCTAATTGTTTTGAAAGCATGCCTCTTGGCTCCTTTCACTTGATCTGCTTGCAGGCAGAGTAGTATTATTCTTTTCCCTTGAAAGTATTTTATTGGACAAATACATACTTGTGTATTTATCATAATATTTTGAAAGTTTTATAAATACATGTTGTGGAATGCCTCGGTAGAGGTAACTTGTGTAACAAGTGCACAACTTACTGTTTTTTGTGCTGAGGACTGCTAAAATTTGCCACATAAACAATTTTCAAGTACATAATATGTGATTATTAGGCAAAAAATGAACAAATTTAAGATATTTTTGTACAACAAAAAAATGCTTTTACTTATTTCTAACACTTTTTTTTAATTGAATGCAACAGTTCCAGGAATGTACCAATCCGTCTTGATTTGCATAAATCTGATGCTGGGCCAACATCTAGAAACAACATTCTTCAAAATCTGGATTGGTGGCCATGAATCAAGCTGTTTCTGTCTAATTTGTATCTACTAACAAAGAAAAATAGAATATATTTCATTAGTATTGCCATATTTTTAAACAAAGGAGATTATTTTGTTGACTTTTCAAAACACTTACCTCCTAATTCTTATTTATGTACTTAAAACATTATAAACACACAATTTTATAATAAAAACGTTGCTTACTTGATGTAATAGTCGAATTATCAATCTCAAAACTTTTCTCTCACAAGATGCACTTAGAGTGTTATCAAGAAACTATTTTGAACAATTTGAACCAGATAGTTTTCAAACTTTTAGTTGATTTTTAAAAATACATAAAAATATTTTCACAAGTTCAGACAATTATAGATCTCTATTTTATGTAATTTTTCTTTATACCATATATGTAGTTGGATCTCTCAGATTGAAAGCTTCAATATTCTGTTAGTGACCTCTTTTGTTTCATAAAGATATTACTCTAGAAAGAAATGCACAACCTTCTATTTATTACACTAATGGAATTTAACTTATGGTGCTTTGGGCTACAGAGAAAAGTTCTTGATCCTTTTGGTGGGTGTTAATTAGTTTTTAAAACTGAATTTACTGAGGCATCTTATTAAAATGGATTCGAAGAAATGATCTACAGACTTCCATCCCCAGGGTTTGACATAGCTGGCTCACCCTCTGAATTTCGCATTGACCAGGAGACTTCTTTAATCTTACCATCTACTATGCCATACCCCTCCTGTCGTTTGCCAAGAATTAGTTCAATAACTTCTAATCAGTGGAGAAACCAGACACCCTCAAATGAGATATTAATATCGATTGTATTTATTAATAGCTAATTTTGCCAGAGATTGAAAGTTCTACAAAGCATCTACCAAAACATAATAATGCAAGGGGTGCTGAAGTATTGATATTTTAACTTGTTTTTAGCCTTTTACTTCTTTCTTATTTTTCTCTTCCTGAGCAATTGAGTTATAAAGCTATCAGATGGGCAGGTTAAACAGGCATCTCCACCAAATCTAGGAATGAAGAACAATGTGTCTTGTGATGGGAAGTTAAAGTCAGAGAAGGATGAGAACATAATCAAGGAACCATCAAACTTAGGCAGAACATGGAAGGAAATGTCACGGGCCAAGTACGTTACTTAGGGAATTGGCTTGGTCTTGAACGGATCAGGCTATTGAAGGCTCCTTATGAGAAATGAACCAGGAACAGAGAAGGAGAGTTCAAGATAG
Source organism: Ochotona princeps (assembly GCF_030435755.1). Lineage (NCBI taxonomy): Eukaryota > Metazoa > Chordata > Mammalia > Lagomorpha > Ochotonidae > Ochotona > Ochotona princeps. The sequence goes on from NC_080845.1 coordinate 49,607,033, forward strand.
TAAATGTGTTGAGGATATTAGCATCTAGAAACATTGCTTTGAGACAATGATATTATATAAATATGAAATTTGAGGAAATTGAAGTTTACTATATTGGGCTCTAAGTCAAAGTTTCTAGAACAAATCCATGGTTTATATAAATTCAGATAAATGTACCTAGCTAAAATGATCAAGGACAGGAAATTTTCTAAGAAATAACTGATGTCATGACTTAGAATAGATAACAGGAGCTGAAGCCAGCCTAATCTTTTGTATCAATGAACAACAAAATGCTCATTGAGTAATAGGGATATATAAAAAAGGCAAATATCAAGCTTGGATATGGCCTCATTTGAGGAATGTGGAATAAATTGTGTTTCAAATTGCATTTTCTTTGTTTAATTTTATTTATTTTGAAATTAGGGAGAGAAAAAACATATATAGAGAGAACTTTGCAGTGTTCCAAGTGCCCATGCACAACAGTATACTTCCAACGATTTTAGCTCATTTAGTTGAGACTTCTAATTTCATACAGATACAAATTAATACATTAAATGAAATTTGAATAAAAAGCAGGATATGTGAAAGTATAACACTGATTGGAAACAATATGATAGAGATTTGGAGAGTCAACACAAATTCTAAAGTTACATATAAACATATTAAACAAGCAATGACCCTGCAATACTAGCATTATTTCTGGAGTACTCTAGGGCCGTGCTAATGCTTATTTCCTGTATTTATCCTGATGGAAAAATAAATGGAAGGTTAAAGCTCGTATCAAGTCTCCCAACTTCATAGGTGAGTAAAATGAAGTCAGAAAATGGAAGTTCTTGCTCACTATGGCAGCTCTGAAACTTCATTATTACACACGCACCTCCCTGTATTGCAGAGCTCTTTATTTTGGAGACATCATTTGTAGACTTTAACCGCTCTTTTGTGTTACATTTGAAAGGACACATTAAGCAAAGATCATCTACTTGTAAATAGTCTTTAAAAGACATTTTAGAATATTGAGAACCCTAACTAAGCCTTCTGTAAACAGAACTATTTCGGTCTAATGTAGTCATTATTACAGTAACACATACATCCAAGACTTCACCTTATAAAGTTTCTCATTTTACTTCCTACATAACTGGATTGGGGAATTGCAAGGTGATTTATAACATACATTATTGTATTTGATTTTGCATGAAAAGCTTAGCTTAAGTGTTACTTTTGCCGATGAGAGCATATTCTAGTTTTTCTAAGCATAGTCTTAGGAAAAGGCAATTGTCACAATCACTAACAGAGAAATATTGTGGTATCTTAAACATGAATTTCTCCATAGACAGCATGGCAAAGCCACCAGTTCTTTGTGCAATGAGGATACAAGTAAAAAACGACTTGTTAGATGTATACATTCAAGCATTACTATTCACTTATATGTCTAATTACCTCATCTAACCTTTCCTTTCATATGCAATTTTAACCTCTTGGAAATGTTATTTGGAAATTATTTCATTGTGTATAGGCAGATGACATAGATTTATATTGTTTTCATCTGGAATACTAAATGCCTAGTAGAGTATTGTTAATTCAAATTATTTTAAAAGGGTAATTATAGGAGCAAGGAAATCCTTCTAATTAATAGGAGTGGAAAATATTTCATCATGATTGAAGAGACACAGTTTTCTTCAAGTTGAGAAAGAGTGCCTTTCCTGTTATTTATTTACTTCTAGCAGTCTACAGTGGTGACCTTCATGGTTAGGTGAGACAGGACGCAGGAGGCGATGGTAGTTCTGTGGGTGTAATATACTCATCACGGACAAACTATGAGTTGATACTGCTGAGGAATGCTCACTACCCCTTACACATCCCTCAGTAATTTTTACATACAAAGGGTAGATTCATTCTTTTAAGGTAAATTTCCAAGTAAGGCAAACACAAACACACATAAAATAAAGTTTATCAACAACAAAAATTAATCATGTTGTGTCAGAAGAGTTATCAGTCAACTCTCCAAGTTTCAAATGGTAAGAATCTGTAAATACTCAGCTATTCTCTCATGTAATAATACTAGCACAGACTTTGCCTATTTTTTTTTAATTTTTCTTTCCTTACACTGTTTTTCCTCACATTTCTCACACTTTCACTTTTCCTTGGGTTTATATACAATATATTTTTGCATGTTTACAAGTTTTTGTAATTTAGTTTGAAACCAAAACCAAAAAGAGAATGACTTGCTTGTATATATTGGAATTGCTGCAAATGCATTTTTCTTACATTTGGCTTCCTATCTTTGTCAAGCCAATGGTTGAGAATGGTGTGCTGCTATAGTCTGTTAAAGATGTTTGATTATTTTAGAATTTAGTGTATATGGATGAAATTATCTTTTCATTTAAAAAAAATTATAAACCTCCTGATATTACACATAAAGTATTCTTTCTCTTTTTTTCTTTTTCTTTTTTGTTTTTTTTTTGCATTTTACTTGTTGAGTGTTGAATTTGTTGGATCGTTAAGCCTTTGACGGTAAGGTGAGCTAGATGTTAGCTGAAAATAGAAATATAAAAGGAGGGGAACAAGTAGCTAGGAGGAGAAAGAAAGAAAGAAAGAAAGAAAGAAAGAAAGAAAGAAAGAAAGAAAGAAAGAAAGAAAGAAAAAGAAAGAGAAAAAGAAAAGATGGAGGGTGAGGTATGGATGCAGGGAAGAAAGGAAGAGAGAAAAGAGGGATGGAGATGTAGAGAGAGAAACAAAGGTGAAGAGATGGAAGAGTGGGAGGGAAGAATGGAAAATTGTGATAGCCATACTAATGTATGTATAAATTATATAGAATATATTCTCTGTCCTAATATATTAATATAAAATAGACAATCAGGCAAAATGAAAATAACATCAGATGATGTCTTATATTTAACTGGATTTTTCTGCTTCTCTCTGTGACTAAAGAAATCATAAGGAAATGCAATTTTCAAAGATTACTATGCCACTTGGAATGTTTGCTTTCCATATTAGGATGCTTGGTTTTAGTCTTGACTTCTGTAATCCTGATCCAACTTCCTGTTAATGGGTACACGGGAAGCAACAATTCGTATATCAAGCATTTGGGTGCTGAAATCCATGCTGGAGAGTTTGTGCATTTATAGGAGGAAACAAAACATGGACAATCCCTTTCAGTTTTACTATCTCTATCTTTATTTCTCTGCATTTTAAGAAAAGCAAAAACTAATAAAATCTAGTAAGACAGAACATGTAAGGCAGAAAATAAGAAATCTGAGAATATTTTCTTGACAGCAGATAATAGGAAATAAGTACTAATTAAAACTAGTTCAATTACAACCTACAGATCAAATGAACGGAAGGAGCTATGACAAAGAGGAATACATGAACAAAACAGAGTGGGGCTTGCTGCATGGAAGAGTCTCCCAGAGTTTATCTCCTGAAACAAACAATTTTTAAGCCATCCAAACAGAAAGCTCTCTTCAAGAAAGCCGAGGAACATAGATGAGAAACCGGCATCTTGCAACAGAGAAAGAATAAAGAGGATGGGAAGGGCAGTTTCACGTGATTCACATGACCTCTCCCCAAGCCTGAACATTCAGCAGAATGATAGTTACGGCATAAGCAAGTAGAGTGAGATGAGTCACGCGCCCTATAGAAAGGAGCTTGGTTCTAGGCCTGCCCCAGGGAGGCGTGGCACCAGCTTAGTTCTTCATAGTTCTACCACTGAGATAACTGTAAAGTAGTTTGCAAATGCACTGATCTCCAGTAGAACTAGGCTCTATTCTAGGTACTAAAAGAACACACCTCAGCATCTCAAGTGTCATGTATGGGGGGCTTACGTAAGTCAGTTCAGACAACGATTAATACACCCACATCCCAGTGTTCGAGAACGCTGCTCTGAGGCCGGGATCATTCCTGCACATTAATCAAACATATGAGAATTTTAAAGTATATCATATATTATAAAAGCGAGGCAATCAAAGGTCTTACCACAATAGTAGCCCTACAATGAGGTGTTTTGTTTTTTGTTTGTTTGTTTGTTTGTTTTTTTAAAGATTTTATTATTATTGGAAAGCCGGATATACAGAGAGGAGGAGAGACAGAGAGGAAGATCTTCCATCCGATGGTTCACTCCCCAAGTGAGCGCAATGGCTGGAGCTGAACCAATCAGAAGCCAGGAGCCAGGAACCCTTTCATGTCTCCCACGCGGGTGCAGGGTCCCAAAGCTTTGTGCCATCCTCGACTGCTTTCCCAGGTCACAAGCAGGGAGCTGGATGGGAAGCAGGGCCGGCGGGATTAGAACCAACGACCATATGGGATCCCGGCACGTGTAAGTTTAGGACTTTAACCACTATGCTATTGCACCGGGTCCCGGCCTTACTAAATTAATAAAAACTCCATAAATCATAAATTCTGTTTGTGTAACTAAAAATTGTTGATTTATAAAGCACAAACCTACCTGAAATATATTTGATCAATTATAGTTATTAAAAAAATTGTACACTTGTGAAGTACTATGAAATGCAAGATTGATAGTAACTCAAGTAATTTCATATACATATTAAGTCAAATGCTATTTTAAAAAAATAATTGTTAATGTGTTTTAAAAAGATTATAATTGTAATGGTTCAGTTCAATTTTTCTTTTGACCTCAGGTTTCTGTTTTGGGAAAGATTACACATTTGTTTTGCAAAAAATGCATTGTGTTTTCTTCATAAAAATTGTTAAAATCATTAACGATGAGGGTAACACACAAAGCACTGTGGCTCTGAAGAAATTTTGGTAATTCTAAGATTTGTCACAAGAAAAGATATAAAGTACAAAATGTCTTAACAATGTGGCTTTAATTTGTAAACAAAGTACAAGGCAATTTTTTCCCTAGTTCTGTATCTTCTAAATATAATGTAACGCTTTCCATCAATGCCAATTTTGCCTCAGTACATCTCACAGAATTTGCCTGTTATGAGAAATTTCAATCTAATTTTCACAAGAAACAGTATGAAATACGATACTGATATATTTTAAATGTCAAGTTCCCAGGCAAAATCAAGTATGTCCTGTTTTAAATAACTTATTATTATTTTTAATTGGAAGCTGATTTACGGATAGAAGGTGAAACAGAGAGATGAACGTTAGCTCCCAATAGTTCACTCTCCAAATGGCCCTAATGGCTTCAAGTTTGTTCTGTTTTCATTGCACGCTCCCCTAGATCTCCTACTTGCATGCAGAGCCCCGAGGTTTAGGGCCATTTTCTCTGCTGCTTTCCCAGGCCACAAGCGGGTAGCTGTGTAGAAAAGTGAAGCAGGTGGGATACTAACTGGAGTCCATAAGATACACCAGTGCCTACAGGCTGAGGATTAGCCAATTGAGCCATTGTGCCAGTCCCCAAATCAAGTATGTTTTAAGTGTATTTTTTTTACTTAAAATATAAAAGGTCTAAGTTAGTTATATGCAATTTTGATTATAATAAATATAGTTTCCTTTTGAAAGAATTGATTTGAAGTTTTGGTGAACTTTTTAAAGAAAAGCTTTTGAGATGTAAGAAACTGTTAGCTTGAGCATCTTGGCAGTTAATAATAGACTATCATATCTGCTTTTCAATTGTGAGTCTTTAGGTCTTGCTTTCAGTTTATTTAAGAATGTTTCACATATTTTTACAGTTTTACTTTCTTATTATCTTCCAAAAAGGTGATGCTTTGAATGATGTTACCACTGTTAGTGACGTCTTTAAATACATGTATTTATGCAATTTATTTTTATTAACACAAAATATAATGACAAAAAATTTATGACATAGAAACACATGTTTTAAAACCTTTTAATTTCAAAGGTTGCTTACCCCCATAAAGTTAATCATTTGTTTCTCTGAGTTTTAATACATCCTGAAATTGAATTTAAGATATGCAGTGTATCTTATTTCATAGTACTGAAGATTTTTTGAAAAATATTAAAATTAAAAGCTATTGAAAGATACTAATATTCTCGGAAACATGTTTGGTTGCATAAAATTGAGTCTAAGTAATTAGCAAACTGTGTTAAGTAATATGAAGTATAAATAATGCAGCTTAACAGAAATTAAATTCTAAGTCCTCATGCACTTTTCAAAATTACAGTAATGGAATTAATATCTAAAGGTCATTGTAATGTCATTTTTGAAAAGCACTCATTCAAAACTGACTTATGAATAGAAATGGAATTCATTTATAAAAAGTTCATTTATGCATTCACATTCATAGTATTTTTGGCATTTACTTTCTGTAAGTAGATTGATTTCACAATGTCTAAATCCCAGAAAATTTTTATACAGGTCTAAACTACTGGGATGTTATTATGCATGGCTATCAAAATAACAGAAACATTAAGCTGTTTTAAACTTGATTTGATCTTATCTTAAATTAGAAGCTCATAGTCTATATGCTTAAAGTTAAAAAATTTATATAGATGTGATTAAATTATCTGAATGAATTAACAATACATATTTGGGCTTGGCACAGTGGCCTAGTGACTAAACCTTTGTCTTGCACATGCCGGGAATTCATATAGGTGCTGTTTCAAGTCTTGGCTGCTCCACTTCCCATCTGGCTCTCTCCTGGTGCCCTGGGAAAGCAGTGGAGGATGGCACACGCCTTGAGACCCTGCACCTACATGGGAGACCCAGAAGAAGCTCTTGGATCTTGGCTTTAGATTGGCTCAGGTAAAGACCATTGTGGGCATCTGTTTGTGTTCCTGCTGCTCCATTTCCCATTCAGCTCCTTGCTTATGGTCTGGGAAAACAGTAAATGATGGCCCAAAGCCTTGGAACCTGACCCTGCGTGGGAAATCCAGAAGAAGCTCCTAACTCCTGGCTTTGGATTTACTCATCTCTGGGCTATTTTGGAGTGAAGCATTGGATGCAAGATCTTTCTTTCTGTCTCTCCTTCTCTGCAACATCTGATATGGGTTTCTAATAAAAATTAAATAAAGCTTAAAAAAATCCCGGTAACTAAAATGGCAATATGTACGAGTCACATGTCAATGATCTCAAGACAGAGTTCAGTATTCAATTAGTTTCCTTACTTCCAACTTTGAACTTTAATGTTTTGCTAATGTAGTATACACAATGCATCTTTAAATATGTACATCCAGGAGTCTTCAGGGTTGGGATACAAGCCTCCTCCTGTCCCCCTGATCCACTCTGGGGTCTTGTATCCCAACCCTGAAGACTCCTGGATCCTCACCAAGGACTACCAATATGAACACCAAGGACTACATCCCAACTGCCAAAGAGACCACGGGGAATTGGAGTACCTTTGGAGGCCAAGAACGCTGAGGTCATCCACTCCCACTTGGATCTACCACACGGGATGGAAGAAATCCAAATCCATCCTCACAGGATCCAAGGGCATCAGAACAACAGCCAGGAACCCTGAGCAGTCCGCAGAAACAGAAGAACAGTAAACTTCCTTCGGGACTAAGGAGGGGAGCTCTCTGGTCCTCACTTGGTTCCAACTTGGGGCCCCCACCCTCTCTTGCAATGACCATCAGGATCGCTCTGGACACCCCTCAAAACAAACAAATAACCAAACAAACAAACAAAAAATTTAGACTAGATAGACAGAAAACAACAAGGAAAGCTTAGAATCAGACAGGAAACAGTCAGCGTGGATTCACTTATACCTCAAAGTTACTCCTCACTAGGGTATTGAAGATTTCTCTGCACACCCCTCCTAAAACTGTTCTGCACCTAAACTGTTGACATGTCTTGCTAGAGTTATAAGCTAGTCTAGACTACCCGAAAAAAAGCCAGATTCAGCAAAATTATGCTTCAACGCTATAAAATGCTGAATACTATAATGAAAATAGACAAGAGACAGCTGAATAGTAATCTATAGCCATTTTAATATGTATAAAACCCAGTTGTATATAAACTAAAATTGAAGTGTCAATGAAATAATCACAGGATGTGGTTAAGAACTTGCATTTTTTTAAACATATCGATTGCTCAAAACTATATCAATTAATTCCATAGCATTGTAAATTGTTGCTGATGTTATGTTGGGGCTTTTAATTGATCAGGATGATACTCTGCTGGCTCTACCTTCAGACCAGAGAAGGTCTCCCCAACAAGCCGTTGAACTTATCTGGACAATAAGATGCTGGACTCTATGCTTGATGTATGCTTGCAATGAAAGAATCTCAACTGAACTTGAACTGTGGTAATGCAACAAGGTGGAGGAATCCACCATGGGGGGAAGATTTGGGGAGGGGTGGGGGGAAGATTTGGGGAGGGGTGGGGGGAATCCCAGTACCTATAAAACTGTGTCACACAATACAATGTAATTAATAAAAAAAATTTTTAAAAATATGTACATCCATTGTGCCTTTCCTCTGGCTCCCTGTCTCTCAGAGAAAAAAACTAGCCATCAAAGTAACTACCAATCCCAAGCAGTTTGTCCTCTTTTTTTCCTCCTGATTTTATTTTTTCCTTCCTCTCCCAATCACTTTTGTCTTCATGCTTAGAACCTCCCAAATAATAATTGCATGTTTTTATTTTTGCTTGGAAATATCTTCCATGAAATATCTTTATGGTCAGCTGCTCTACTTCCCCAGGTCTTCACTGTGGCCTGCCTGGCAACTCTGAAGTCCCAGTGAGTGAGCATTTACATGCTTCTTAGTGGCTAGGACTCTGTGGGCTGCGGCCCAGTACCTGCGTTTGCTGTCAGGCTCCAGCTCTGACTCCAGCTTGTTTTCAATTTATACACAATTGTTTGAAGTGGATAGAACTTTCGTCTCCCAATTTGGAGACCTACATTTAGCTTGTACTTTCTGGTTAAACCCCCAGCCAAGCCTCAACTACTGTGGATATTTGGAATATGAATTTGGGCATGAGGGCTTCAATTTTTCTTCAGCTTATCTGTCTGTCAATGAAATACAGTGAAAAAAATGTAAATAACTTCAGTCAATTCTGCACTCCAAATCTCCATTTTTATTACTGTACCTTCTGATTTTTTCCATAACAGTTTTGCTTACTATACATATTATGTGTTTTATTTACTTACTGTTGTATTAATATGTGGTTTCTTTCATCTCATCTCTTATTCTCCCAACTGATCTGTGTCTACATTGTACACCTAAATCACTGAAAAGCAGAATAAAACTCTCAGAACAACTTTTAATAAATGAATATCAAATGTTAAACAAAAAATTATACTAAATTCCTATTAGCAATGCAAAAATTTTTCGATTAGAACTTGCTCACTCGAAAAAGCATCAAACTATAATTTATAAAAGTGTGAAATTAGTGACAGAGTATCTAAGCATATTATATCATACATAGGGCTTATTTCAACAATTTTAATAATGTAAGGTAATAAATGTCATCTTTCACTGTTCAGCATATAAAAGAAAGCTGAAGTATAATCATTAAATTATCATATTACTACTTGCCCACCATCTTTCATAAAAGTTTGTACTCTCATATTCCTCTAGGCAATCGGTTATACTGACAGAATTTTCCTTTTTAAATAGTAAACCATTATACCTCTGTTTCTCACATTTCCTCAACAGATTGTCATTATGAAAACCATTTGCTTAAATATGCCAGAGAAGCCCATTGCAACATGACTTCTCCTTACTTTTATCATCTAGTCTTTTCTCAAGTGTTCTAAACTTACCCATAGGGATTTTCTAAGACCTTTGCTTCTGGTCAAGATGTTGACATTGTGTCAGCCTCGTAATGCCATCAGGAACAAAAGCAAAAGACGTTTCTTTGAAGTAGTCAGAGAGTTACAAAGGCACAAGGATCTAAATTCAGAAAATAAAGAGGATTACAGAGTTTTAATTGAAATGCTAAAAACAAACAAAACAGAACAAAACAAAAAGTCCCACCTTTCTTGACATTTGTCTGTTTTGTGATGGGAGAAATGGGGAATATCAGTTAGTCATAGTTGCATAGCTGAAAAACAGAAGTTTTGGAAATTTCACGAACCTGAACAAAGGAACAAAATCACTGAATTTGACACTAACCAGTAGACACATCTTGGCAAGTTCAACATCAAAGGGAAATGAAGATGAAAGGGACATTAGCCATAACACCACAGTTTCTTCTATAAGGCTGCTGTGGAACTTGTACTTTTGCAAATTTGAGCAGCATCTTATTGAAAAGGATAATTATCATTTGAATCACAGTGATAAAAAGCAAAAGTTAGAGCTTAGACCTGTCCAAGTAAGAGAATCCAATAAACTCCTTAGACTCACAGATACAATCCCTGGACTCTGTACTTAACTTCCTTTCCAACCACAGGGAGACAGAGCTTAGCAAAAACCCCTGGGAGCATCGAATCAGCTCAGTCTCTAGTTAGACATTGCATCTCTATGCTATTTGGCATACAAAAAATAAAATGCATCCAATTCCATCAATAATGACAACTAAGGGATGACGCCACCGACAGATGATTCAATAACTGAATTTAGTATTTACAAAAGTGAAACACATGAAATATATTCAGGAGGATATGATATTATGAAGAACTTCCCAAGAGAACTGCATTACAACTTTAAAATACTAGTAAAAACTTTAAAATAAGCAAATATGACAATAATTCAATATGATATAGTATAAGGATCTTTAGAAAAGAGGACATTTGAATTGCATAAATTGCCAATAGAAACATTTAAATCACTGAGCAAAAAACATATGAAGAAAAGTTGAAGAGCATTTAAGAGAAATTAAATTGCTTAGGAAAGACAATCTCAAGACTTAGAGATTCGGAGAGAGAGGAGCAAGGAGAGAAAAAAACAATGCAAAGACGAAAGTGGAGGAGAGGAGAAGAAAAAGCAGCAATATTGGAGAACGGAATAAAGCAATTTTTTCACACATCTCCCATTCTAATTCATACTCTGTTCAAGATTTACATGTTGTGTTTTCCCTTGTCTCCGTAATGCTCTATGGACATTAATGACCACTCTTGCAACTAGGATTGCATTTGTATTTCCATGGTCCTTACCCCCAGGGATTCTTAGAGTTTTCTTTCCAATTGACTAAATAATTGTTTAAATAAATACCACCATCGTATATGTATTTCTGTTTTATTACACATTTCATATGATATTATAATTAATGTTTCAATGTAGCCATCCAACTATGGTTGAATGGAGAAAAATGCTAGCAAATATTTTTAATTTGTCAATTGAGAGCCATCTTTTCTTTGTTAAAGAGAATTGGGGACTGAAACAGCTTAGGTCAATACAGTGAGAATGTTTGAACTTTTCTCCTTGAAGCCAAAAAACAAATGATCAAAAAATAGATCAGTTCTAATTATTTCTCCACTCCCCTTTCAGTAGCCATAGGTATTTTTAAGTGTTTTCATTGTAGACCTTCACATAAATGTTTTAATTTCTGTTATTCAGGAAGAGTGAAACCATGAAATTTAAAACAACGTGCTATTTTCCTCATCCATCATCTAAAACATCATGAACTTGTACCGTTAATATCGTGGATTTGAATAGTAGTGCCAGTAATGAAGACAAGAAACCATTTCTCTTTCTGAAGGCAGTAAACCCTTCAAGAAAGCATGATAGACACAAGCATGTAGCAACTTTTATTCAGTCCCCTTAGAATTGCATCAGAGAACAGGAAGAAATGGGCTTTTTCTCTTCTGTCTTGCAGAAAACTGCTTGTTGGCTTCCCAAACCCACTGGGTCAAATGTGAAGGTAACTGTGACATGCCTTTGGGTTATAGATAATTCAGGCAGGTGCAATCAATAAAGTTGTAAGGAACATGTACCCAGAATGAAAGAGCATTTAGCACATCATACGTGATTGATTTTAAAACTGATTTAAAACTGTACAGTTCTTATTTTTTTTTTATCTTGGAACACAATTCATAAACAAAAATTCTCTGTTAAGACGAAGGAGTCTAATTTGCAGCACACTTCTCAACCAACAAAGGAGACAATTTTGTCTTTGTTATGGCTAAATTAGAAAGAGTAGGATAAAACGAATTATTAATTGTCCATTGAATAGCAGATTAAAATGAATAGTGACACGGCCTTGAGACTGGATTAGTGGATTCTTGAGTAAGTAAGAAAAAGAGCTTGCGTGAAAATCAATTTTACTTGAATTAGGAGATATTGCTGCTAATTCATGCCATTAAAATGTTGAAAACCAGTGAGACCTGCCAAAGAACTTATCAAGTACTCACCATCTTATGAAATTAGGTAATTTGGTTTAAAATGACTATGAAGGAAAGTTTAGGAAATCGGAAGACAATAATGAAATGATATATGAGAAAGGAACAAAGATTTGCTGTTGCTGCATTTAATATATCAAGCATTTCTACTAGAAATAATTAATATTTTTGCTTTCTATTGAGAAAAAGTGACATGTAAAGTTATTGTTATATTTTCAAATGTTTTAAATGACTGGTATTTATGAGTCTATCATACTATTTCTATTTGTAATTTAGAAATAGATTTGTATCACAATGTGATGGAGTTTTCAGTTAATTAGAGTATCGTGTATTGTCAGAAAGCATTACTGTCACACCATGATTGCTTTCTCTGCATCAACGCTCACAGGAACTTAAGTATAATTATGCAAATAAGTTAACAGCAAAGTGTGTTTTTAATATAACAGATACATGAAATGTACAGATTTTGGAGGACGATATGACTTCATTACAATATACAATACGTAAAATGCAGTCACTGTACATATTTATCTTTTCAGTAATTCAACATTTGTTTATAGTCAGAATATCCCACAGTACTGTACTGTAGCTTTTTTTTTTTAGGGAAAACCACAATAAATCAATATTCCCATAAACCCTGATGTTGAGAGAATCCATTGCTATCCAGCTGTCACCTAGTACCTATCAACAAACCTTTGTGATGTCGCAATCACGGCTCAGCCCATTGTGCCACAGTGTCAGCCCTCTAGTGGTATACTTTGATTTTTCCTTGTAACGTTTGTCTAGTCTATTTAAGTTTTTATGTGATTGATTGGAAACTTTTGAAACAAAACAAAACAGAACAAAAAGCAAAATAAAGACAAAAATAACCCTTTGATTGAAGAAGGTTTCACTTTTAGAAATCTCTTAATTGATCCATCTTTTACTTATTTTATTTGAAAGAGCAACAAGGGAGACATAGGAATAGGCAGGTAGATTAGTTAGATTGATCAGTTGATTAATCATCCACCCACTGGTCTACTACTTAGTGACCACATGGCTAGGCAGAGAAGAGGCTGTAGCCAGAAGCAAAGCTTCCCATCCTGGTATCCCCTGTGACTGTCGGGGAACCAGTTGTTGAGGCTACTTTCTGATGTCCTTTCTAGTTCATTAGCACAAAGTTAGATCCAGAATAGTCAGGAATAGTCAGGAATTGAACTGGCAGTCCAATTTGGGATGACAGATACTGTAAGCAGAAGGTTAACTTGCTGTACCACAATCCTGGCCCTTTTAATAGCTATGAAAATAGAGAAATAGGAAAAGAAACAAGCAATTAGTTAGTAAATTCTTTTTAAAATATTTGTTTAATATTTATCTGAAAGTCAGCTTTATAGAGAGAAGAGGAGAGACAGAGAGAAAGATCTTCCATCCACTTGCTCACTCCCCAAGTGGCTGCAATGGCAGGAGCCGAGCTAATCCGAGGCCAGGGGCCAGGGGCTTCTTCTGGGTCTCCTACACAGCTTCAAGGTCCGAAGGCGTTCACCCATCCTAAACTGCTTTCCCAGGCCACAAGTATGGAACTGGATGGGAAGTGGAGCAGCTGGATACACACTGGCGTCGATGCGGGATCCTGGTGCATTCAAGGCGAAGACTTTAGCTACTGGGATACTGCACCAGGTCTGATATAGTAAATTCTTGAAAACACTGATTTGTGCTCCATTGCTCTCCACTTTCTGAAATTTTAATGTTGTATTTGAAATGTAATTTTACATTTTGTGTCTCTGTTGATACTTTAGCTATTGAAATGTTTTATATTCACAATAAATTTACAAATGGTTTGTACATCATGTTTACAGTATAAGAATATAGGTAATGATATAGTAAATGTCATAGTGAGTTTTCTATTTTCGTTTTTGTAGTTTTGTTTAACCTGTTACTTCTTTCTTACCTTACTGTACATTTCTTCTAACATTTCTTCTTACACAGTTGTAGTGCTGCTACATTTCCTCAGCTCTCTTTGTCCTAGGATTTATCTCCATCTCTCTTTCACACATGAAGAATTGTTTTCCTTTAAACAATGTTCCTAGTTGTCGTTTTGTTCCAGTTTTGTAAAGAGACATCTTTAATCAGATGAATTGGAACTTTGTATTTTTTTTTTCAACTCTTCTGATTGATAACCCTCTGCTTAGAGCCTTGGGGAATTTGATTATAATGTGTCTTCAGGTGGACTTGGATTCACTCTCACTGGTGATTTTGACCTTCTTGCATTAGAATAGTGGCATTACTTCTATTGAAATATTTTTTGTTATTTTTTCTTTCGTTATGTTTTCTGTTACTTTCTCATCCTGAAATTACTCTTGAATCCCCCATATATCAATATGTGTTCTGTTGATTCTCTCTAGTATTTCCCACAACCCTTGTTAATTCTTCTTACCTTTTTAAAATCTTTTCCTCCTGAAAATTTGTGTTCCCAAATAGCCAGTCTTCAAATTCAGTGAATCTTCTAGTGGAATCATTCTAATATTTTTTAAATTAAATTTTAAATTTCAGTTACTGTATGTTCCAGCAGGAGAATTTTTAAAAAAATTTAGAACCACTATTTCTTGCTTGCTTTCTACAATGCTGATTTTCTTCTTTTTATGAAAAAAATCAAAGTATTGTGCTCTCACCCGCCTTCTCTTCTGTAACTTATGAATATACTTCGATAGTGCATTGCTGTTCATGTTGGTGCGTTTGGGAGGCGATGATCACTGGAGCTCCTGTCTCTCAAAATTTTTCATATGGAAATAGTAAATGTTGCACTCTCTCTGATGCAGAAGCAAAATATAGGTAATTAATTTTAAAGTAAGGTTTTCCTTTGCTTAAATAAGCAATATGATTTGCTTATTTGAATTTTAGATTAAAAGCTATAACTTTAGGCTAACGTTCATAAGTTCCCTTTGAAGTATCATAAACAATTGTCTGTGGCATTGGAGTTAACATTTAAACTAATTCTAACATAATGGAAAGTTCTTCTAGGCTGTGTCAAATCATGAATCTGTCTCAATTTATTCCTGTTAAAGTAAAATCAAGCACATTTTCTTGCACCTACTCTACGGGGTGTCTTGTATCCCTTCAAATAAAATTATTGTTTCCAAAATCTAATTCTGACTGTATATAATGTTTAAAGTTATCAAATGAATAATAAAATAATTCAAATGTACAGATACACTGGGAAAAGAAGTAACTGCATTTGAGGAAGGACGTTCACTAAGAAATCATAGATGTAATGGAGCTCCCAAAAAGAATTACAGCATTAGTATATTTCTTAAAATTAGGTTCATAGAAAATCATGAAAATCTGGGGCTAGCTTCAATGGATTATGCACCTGCCCACACCACAAACATTTATAATGATATAAAAGTACAAATGCATATTTTCAATCTTGATTTTATTGATTTAAGGACTAGGTATTATCTTGGGGGACTTAAATTTTCTATGGGTTTATCCGAAAGAAGATAGAATAAAACTTTTCATCTTTATAACACCAAAGACACTGTAACCATTTTTGTGAGCCAGAATTAAAAATGAGATGAATCAGATACAGATACTGTGTTTTGAAAATTTTAATTTTTTCCTGACACATTAAGTATGGACAGCTGGAAGCATTTTGAAAATGGATTCAGGCTAGTTGAAGTTGATGGAAAGAGTGATCTAATTTCTCTGTTTTCTTATCAACTCTCACGCTCCCCCATAATCCAATGACCTCTGATTCACTTGCAAAGAATCTAAAGCCACTTCTGAAAGCACAGTTATGCTTTCTCTGATTCTATGAATTATTATTTTCTATCTCCATTATGGTGTTTTTAGAAAGTTTCTAATGGGGTAACTGCAGCAAGGAGAAAAGTGACCCTCTGTTATTACTTGATATAAAACAGTTATAAAAAAAATGCTGAAAAACTGTTGGCTGAGCTGTGACAATTGAGGCTAATGTCCCTTGACAAAACACCCCAAGCTACAATTACCTTGCAGAAATAAATAAAATTATGATACATAATGAAGTACAATCAGATAATTACTGACAAAGAATCGAAGATGGCTTGTTTAGGGCATCATTTTGTACATACTTCTCTTGTTAATCTTCTTGTTTATGAAAGGAAACAAACCATGTATTCATTTGAGTCGAATGTAACAAATGATGAACGTTTTCATGAGGATGCATTTTTGACACAGATGAAACAGAATCTGCCTCTACTTCTGTAAAAATTGGCAACAACTTTGACCAGTTACCTCCAGGAGAGAATATGGTTAACGAGAACGGAGAGGACATTGGACAAGAGGAATATTTTCTAATATTCCTGAGCACAGTAAGAAAAATATCATTAACTATGAAAATAGTATATCCAAAATAGCTATCACACAGGATTTTAAATGCTTCCAACTAAAAGAACTGGTGAAAGTCTGAGGTGATGAATATGCTGATTTCTGATGGTCATGGCATGTTACATATGGTACTGAACTGTCCAACGTTTCCCCATACATAAGCACAACTATTATTGCAAATTAAATAAATTTTAAAATGTAGTGTAAATCCTTTCAAAATGACCCTGGGATTGTATTCTGTCCAAAAGAAAAAAGAGAGAGAGAGAGAAAGAAAAAAAAGAAACATGACACTCAGATCACCAATCAATTGGAATGAGCCTCTTTTGTCCCTTGTGATTGGAAAGTCATTACTGAAGTTTCCAAACTCTCCAATCTAGGCAAATTGGTTATACCTTCCATATTCAGCCTCTGAAAGTCACAGATATAATATTCTCTGGTGAATTATACCCTGTCTGGTCATTACAGAGAGAGGAAGACATTTTGCCTGCAATCCATTATTGAAAAATGCGCTTGCTCTTATATCTCTTCATCCAACCTGTGTAATCTCCTTGTCACTGTCTCACACATATTTACTCAGCCCAAGAGAATGCAAGACATGACAGATCATACAATGTGTTCACCAGTGTTGTCCCACACATTTTTATGATTAATTGTAAAACACTTGCACAGAAAATAAATAAAACGAGTAGCCCTGTACACCTGGGAGATAAGAGTTTCTGGAAACCATTTATCCTGGTGCTCTTTGCCCCTCTGTGAAATCCTCTTTGTATTGGCCCTGTCAACTAGTTCAGGTCCAGGTAGTAGAATAATCAATTACTTAGTAAATGATTGACACTTTTTAAAGTAACTATTGAAGGAATCAGCTCATTTACTGTGCATTTATTTGTAATATCTTTTATTTTAAATTTTGTTATGAATTAATACTTTTATTTAAAGCTAGAAACAGTCTAATATTTTTTAAAAATTTAATACTCCCCTCAATAAAATTTCCAAAATGCTCAGATTACAATAAAACAGATGCCAGGATTTTGATTACATCTCTGGCATAAAAAAGAATCATATTTAAATAATTTAGAGTAGCAAAAAAATAGTCTTGAGAAAATGATAAACATTATACACAAGCTGAATTGATGTTTAGGTCACTATCTCACAGAGATATTTGAGCCGATAATTATCAGTAAATACTTATTAAATATATTGTTGGTTAAAAATAAGAGGTTGGGCCCGGTGGCGTGGCCTAGCGGCTAAGGTCCTCACCTTGCAAGTCCCAGGATCCCATATGGGCCCTGGTTCTGGTCCCGGCAGCTCCACTTCCCATCCAGTTCCCTGCTTGTGGCCTGGGAAAGCAGTCGAGGATGGCCCAAAGCTTTGGGACCCTTCACCCGTGTGGGAGACCTGGAAGAGGTTCCTGGTTCCCGGCATCGGATCGGCACGTACCGGCCATTGCGGATCACTTGGGGAGTGAAACATCGGACGGAAGCTCTTCCTCTCTGTCTCTCCTCCTCTCTGCATATCTGACTTTGTAATGAAAATAAATAAATCTTTAAAGATTTATGTGAGAGTTGCAAAGCTCATATATTTCATGTTTTTGTTGCCCTAAACTTTAATAAATTATATGTTATGAATGTACTTTGCATATGTTTTACAATAGTGCATTTTGGAATTGTATTTATTTAAAACATTTTTTCACATTTTCTCTATGTAAGCTCAGGCAAAAACACTGTTTCTCCTACCAGGTTATAAAATCACTTCATTCAATATCAACATTCTAACATTTAAATTCAAGCCTCAACATTAACATTAACTTTTTAGCAATATGAATTTGCTCCAAAAATTATTTTTTTCAATGTGATATAATCAACTCCAGTGTACTTATGGAAGTAAAATATAGTCAAGTAAACATGAAAAGTAGCAAAATTGTTGAAATTACTAAGTACAGATCTGGTCCTGATCTTTCATTTCCACAATTGAGGGGTTAGAGTGATTGAATTATTTTCATATCCCAGACATGGAACTGGGAATTTGAAGATTGCATAAAATTATGGAACACACAAAGTTTGCTTCCACTAATTTCATCACCTGTATCTAGTTTTTCCATCATGTATAATTAAATACCATTTGCAGTCTCAGTCTTTATTGTTGATACGTTGTTTTAATCATTTGTTGCAAACCAAAATGTGGTAAAAAAAATATCATGCAGAATGAAACATATATTCTTAATTTCATAGCTTATAAATATTATAATGTTTGTTTTTGCTCTCCTGTTTTCTCTTCATCTGTGATATTATAGTGTGAGTTTAAACTTTGTCAATAGACACAGAAAATGAGAAATTTCCACCCACCCACTCTACCACGTCCGAGCTTCTCTGCTGTCTAGTCACAGAACAGCATCTTCCAAGGAAGATTATATACACAATGTGCTATGAGCCAGTTGTTACCCTGAGGATAATTATTGATGTAATGTCAAGCTTACTCACTAAGATCAGTCAGAAAAACCCATTTCCATTTCTTTTCATTTTCATGCGGGAGATAGCAAGGATAACTTTTTGTTTCAATTGAAAGGCTGTCATTCAGAATTATCTGCAGTACTGTAGGAATGGATGAGCACTTCTAGGAGCATCCAGTTTAGAAAATGAGGTCTGCATCTGGCCTGAGGGACAAGAAGGCATGGAGGGGAGCAGCAAGGAGGAAAGAGCGAGCACTCATATTCTCAGGTTTGTTTTTCTTGATGGAATCTCAAGAAAAGAGATCGAAATCAAGACACGAGATCATCTATTTATTTATATATTTATTTATTGCTTAGTTATATTTGTTAAATAAAATCTACCATATGTAATCATTAGATTGAGTAAACCCCAAAGCTTTCTTAATTTGTGATTTTGCCGCTTAAAAACAAATACTCAACTACTGGTCAAGAATCTCAATTGAGTTCATATTTTCAATGACAACAAATACATAAGAAGAAAATAAAAGCCACAAGAATTATATATATTATCTATTTCACCACCTAGCTTGTATTAAATACTTTTTGTGCCAGAGACTTTTTTTTCAGGAGACATAATGAAACCAGTTATGTAAAAAATTTTTTTGGTAAAAAACAAATGATTGCAATGCAATGCAATACTTTCTTTATGAACTACATATACATGGCAATGGGATACAGTGAGGGATAATAGACATTCCCTGCTGAAAAAATATCTTATCTTCAAATATTTACTTGAAACATCAACTGAAACAGAGGTGCACACATCAGGAAATTACACTTACTATAGGTTATTTAATTAATCATCAGCACATTGTATGCTTGGTGAAATAGCCAATCTCCAAAGAACAAGTGCATGTTCTCTGTGATATTAGGCAACCTTCATGCAAAATATAGGATTAATTGAGATATAGGTAAACATCTATATAAATATATTCATCTAGAAGAGCTGTATAGCAGAACAGCATATTTAGGAGTGAAGACACATTGCAGTATGCGCTTCTACTTCTGAATAAAAGATGGACTCCCAAAGAAACTGTCAAATATATCTTAACCATAGGATGCTGGACTCTCTGTCATTGTCCATACCTACAATGTAGGATACACTTAAATAGAAGATTGATGGGCTTGTAACTGTTGCTGAAGCTCCACACTCTTGGAATAATACAGGGGAAAAACAGCGGAATTACATCATAAAAAAATAAAAATTTTAAAAAGTTAATTTTTAAAAATTTAGCAGCTCAATGTTCTCCACAAGATAAGTAAATATTGCTGACCAAGCTTCATTAAGCAGCCGTCTGTGTCAGTCAGAGAAAATGATTATTATGGAGTTCTTATTGCTTATGCTGGAGCCGGAGGTTTTGTGTTGAACTGAATGGTAAGTGGTGTTTTTCTCTCCTTTAGCTCTGTTACACTGCAAAATAGAGTGAAACAGCTAGTGACAAGTTCATAGAATATTCTAGTAAGATGATGCCCTTAGGTGAATTTTACTGCAAACCAATGATATTTTAGGTATATGCCCACACGAACCCACACATTTTATTACCAGTAGCAAATGTATAATATATTTATATATATTTAGATACAGATATGATCATATCCATAGTGCCTATTTCTCCTTATTTGTAATGAGTTTTCCCCTTTTGGATTCTCATACATTCTTTGTGTATAGGTTCATGTTATATCCTTATCTATGCTTTTTGAATACTATGGAAAAATACAATGCCAAAGATGTATTTCGCTGAAAAAAAAAAGTGAAAGAAAGCACATATATGCCTTAAAATTTTCACAATATATTGTTATTCTAGAAATCCTAAACTCAGAGAATTATTAAACAAGTGTATAGTAAAATAAATAGCTTATCAGATTTTAGTGATGTAAAGTTTTTCGTGAAAAAGCTTATCAGATAAGAGTATCAGCTAATGAAGAAAAAAACATCAAATCCAACTTGGAGATGAGGAAATTAAAATACATAGATATTTACTTGAAAAAGCATTCTGAAAGGTTTAATCTTGTATTTGTTGTTGGAATGCTTTAGAATAATAGCTAAGTACCTTAAAAGTCAAGTAAAGGAAATAGAAAAGAAGAACATTATTTCAGGTAAAAATATCATTGAAACAAGTAAATGTAACGATGTGCTAGTCCTTACCTGATTATTAAAACATTTCTATATCTGCACTACACTCAATATAAATAATGAGTGAATGGATTATATATACACATGTACATAATCTATATAAATATATGATATATGACTTATACACACATATAGTATATGTTAAGGGGATCTACAGTAGCAACCATCTGCTATAGAATTGAACGTATGAATAAAGCTACAATGAGGCAAAGCAACTTAAGACAGTATAAACGTCACTACTGTAGAATGTGGGAATGAATAGTAAAAGCCGCATCTGAAGGTGCTAGGCGTCCGCATGCTCGACACTGACTACTGTGTGTGAGCTTGGTGAAGGCAGATGCGGGACAAGACAGTAACAGCAGTTTTACAGCTCGTTGTACTCATCATTGCGTGTGGAAGCCTAGTGCAGAAGGCAGGTACTCTGAAGAAAAGCACTGGTTTAGTCACAAGGGGACTCAAAATGTACAAGGATTTTCATTACGATTTCTAAAAGCAGAGCTGGGGAAGTGTGAAGAAAAGCCTATTTAGGATTGGCCACTTTGAATAATTGTACTAGCATGGGTGGTATGGGGCTGTGTCTGATTGGTACCTAACTCTGGGGCTTTTTGTGCCTAAGAGTGGGACAGCTAAGACAGGCAGGGTTTATGGGTGGGCACAGTGGGTTACTCTCAAAGGTGATTATTTTTGTCATATTGTCAAGGCCTCAAAATTATGTTGAGAAAGCACTGTTTTTTTTTTTTTTTTTTTTTAAGATTTATCCATTTTTATTGGAAAGGCAGACAGACCTCAATGGCTGGTGCTGCGCAATCCAAAGCCAGGAGCCAGGAGCCTCCTCCAGGTCTCCCACATGGGTGCAGGGTCCTAAGGTTTTGGACCGTCCTTGACTGCTGTCCCAGGCCACAAGCAGGGAGCAGGTTGGGAAGTGGAGCTGCTGGGATTAGAACCAGCGCCCATATGGGATCCTGGCACGTTCAAGGCGCTCTCATTAGGCTTTGCTTTAGCGGCTAGACCACCGCTCTGGGCCCAATCTGCTTTTTTAAACATAGAAAGAAAACACAGAATTTTTCTAGAAATAAATGCATTATAAACACAGAAGGGAAGGTACCACGATTTTTACTGTTTGTGTCTAAGTATGTTTTAAAATATTTATTTTTGTGGTATTTGAAAGTCATGATAGATTAGATTCAATTGGGGGAATAGCGGTGGGAAAAACTAAAGAAAATGTAATAGAAGACAGAGAAAGGGAGATCTAGCTGTCGGTTCTTGATTTTTTAAGTATTTTCAACATGTTTTCTCTGTTTCCTCACTGATCTTTTGCTGCATCGTTAACATTTTCGATTTTTTTGTTGATTTATAGTTTTTATTGCATTGTGGCCTAAAAATAAAATATGATTTCTATTTTCATGTTTTACATTTTCGAAGTGTTGGGGCTGGTGCAATGGCTTAACTACCTAATCCTTCACCTCCAACTGCCTAATCCCATATGGGCAATGCTTGGAGCCCTGGCTGCTCCACTTCCCAACCAACTCCCTTGTGGCTCAACTTTCCAACCAACTCCCTCTGTGGCCTGGGAAAGCAGTGGATTTTGGCCCAAAGTTTTGGAACCCTGCACCTGTGTGGGAGAGCTGGAGGAACCTCCTTGCTTTGGACTGGCTCAGCTCTGGCTGTTGGGGCCATTTAGGGAGCGCATTAATCCTTTGACTGTATTGTAAATCAAATATATTAAAAGAAAAAAGAGATGAAGAAAAACAAAGGATGAAAGATCATTCATAAAAACACTATTTGATAATTACCTTTTGATAATAGCTTAAAAAGAAATACATAGTAAATATGTTATTGTTGCAGTTTGGAAAAATTTAGCTGAGTAGATTCATCATTTTATTTTGAGTGTCTACTATTCTTAAATACGGTGTAATAATCATGGACAAGATAGATGTTCAGAATTTGCTAAAATTATTAGGTTATTTTTAAACTTAAAATTTACAACATGACTTATATGAACTCAATATTTCTAGGACTTGCTTAACTCACTACTTCACCAGGCTTTGCTTTATAAACTACTTACTTATTTATTTGAAAGACAGAGAGAGAGAGAGAGACAATGTGGAAGAGACAGAGAAATAATCTTATTGATTCAGTCCTCAAATGGCCTTAACATTCAGGTCAGGGCCAGTCCATGGGGATGATATTGGTTCAAGTAATTTGTCTATCATTTTCTGATAGGAAAGAGCAGGAAGCAGAATCTGAAAAGAACCATCCAGGACTTAATTTGACACTCCATATCAGATGCTGACAGCTTAAGCAATGGCTTAACATGCTGTGCCACAATATATGTTGCTTCTTTTTGTTGTCTCTAATATATGGTGCAGGAATGCACATGTGTGCATATATACATGTGTACATACATATAAACACTGCATATTTGCTGGCTAACATTAAATGGCTAATACATGTTTCTTAAAAGTAGTACAGATTTTAGGATTTGAAGTGAGACACAAGTGTATAAATTTTTCTTTTCTTCTGTCTTTGCATATTGGAAATTCAAATCATTTTTCTTATTTGATTAATCAAAATTGCAATCATTGAAATGATTAATTTTCATAGTGAAATTGCATTGCATGTAATCAAAGAAGCTTGTTCTAGCAAAGTTTAAAATTTCTTTTACATAATTGTATTGATTTTGAATATTTCTTGTAAAATATTTCTGTCCGTAACTTTATGTATACCTCCATTTAGCTTAGTCTAGATATAAATTGCATCTTACATGATTTGCCCAACCAAAAATCTATTTTTATGTAACTTTTCACCATGTTCTAGTTTCATTTATTGCTAGTGGTATATTTCATACAAAAAAAAAAAAGAGAAGATCTGTGTCTTGTGTCTAAATTGTGTTCACAATGTTATTTCTTCTTCTCAAAACAGTATTTTTACTTCTATGAGTATTATGCCCTAATTCCCTTATAATTAACATTATGATAAATATCTTAGATAATGTTTATATATTTATTATCTATTTAACTGTAATTAAATATTGTTACTAAGTACCATGCATATATTACTCAGATTTTCTTTTTTTTTTTTAAAGATTTTATTATTATTATTGGAAAGCCGGATATACAGAGAGGAGGAGAGACAGAGAGGAAGATCTTCCATCTTATGTTTCACTCCCCAAGTGAGCCGCAACGGGCCGGTACGTGCCAACCCGATGCTGGGACCAGGAACCTCTTCCGGGTCTCCCACGCGGGTGCAGGGTCCCAAAGCTTTGGGCCGTCCTCGACTGCTTTCCCAGGCCACAAGCAGGGAGCTGGATGGGAAGTGGAGCTGCCGGGCTTAGAACCGGCGCCCATATGGGATCCGGGGGCGTTCAAGGCAAGGACTTTAGCTGCTAGGCCATGCCGCCAGGCCCAGATTTTCTTGATTTTCACCCAGTGTCACTTATTCAAATTTTCAAATGTCATCCAAGATATTACATTGCAAGTAGTGATCATATATCCTTAAATTAGTATTAGCTGCAAGAATTTTCAAGATGTTCCTTGTCTGTGCTAGAGGGAAATTGAAGGGCTAAAATAAAATTTCCAAAACATGTCATAAAGTGCCTGAGGGTACTGTAACTAATCTGAGACAAAAAAAAAGCAGAGTTAAACTATAATGATATTTTGATACAAAAATTTGAAATACCTGCTATTTTTTCATAATAGTTACATCTCTGAATGTTTTGAAAAGCTCATGTGTACAATCGTGGCAGACTTACAAACTTGGTCTACTTACTGCTAACTTCGATCACCTGACTAGGTGAAAGATTGTCAACATTTTCACGTCAAGTTAATCTGTTCCCGTCTTCCTACACTGTGTGCTTTGACAAGAAGTCCCAGTGAGTGGTCCTTACGTAAGGAATATGGAATTGAATTTTGCATTATTGCAGGCAGAATATCTGTGCAAGTTAAACAGCTGTATATAAGCTTCATGCACTCTTCAAAATCTTATACTGATGTGGACTTACGTATGTTTACATCTTATTTGGGAATAAACTATTTTCTTTATTTGCTTGCTCATTTATTGTTTCAAAGCACTGTCTTTTGAATGAGTTCTGTTCCTTCTAGACTATTGCTTTGCTGTATTTTCAAACTCTTTTACTTTGACACAACACGATTTTCAAAAAATTACCTAGTGTAAACTTTTTATTGTCAATTATTGAGCTATTATCAGTTATTATCTGAAGAACACGGTCTTTCATATTGTAATTTTAAGTTGGAATTCAGGACTTGAGCATTGAGTATACTCCAAGGTGCCTCACTGTTCTTGTCTTTACAATTCTAAGCTCTTAAAAAGATAATATGTGCATGCATACGTGAAAAACCTCTCTCTCTCTCTCTCACTCTTAGCTCTCCCACCAACCCCGTCCCTCTCCTGCCCTGCTGGAGTAAGTCCTAAAATACCTTTTTGCGCCTGATGTTTTAAAAGAACTTGACTGCAGGAATTATCTGCTCCTAGAAACTTAAAAACTTTAAGAATGTTAAGTGTGCCAGATACCCAGCGGTTTCTTCTAGAAGTTGTGCAGTTTTGCCTTACATAGCAGGACTGTAATCCATTTTAAGTTAATTTTGGTGACAGTTGTTAGTTACACATCAAGATTCATTTTCTAGAATTTCACACTTGGATTATTTCAGCTCTATTTGTGGAAAATACTATTCTCTGTGTTTTTCTCTGTTGTCAAAGATTAGTTACATTTCTGTGTGTATGCTTCTGAGCATCTTTTGTCTATTCTTTCACCTAGACTATGGCATCTCAGCAACTGTAACTGTATATTCAGTGTTGAAATCATGTAGCGTGATTCTCAGAATCTGCCTTTCTTCCTTAGCACTAGGGCATTTGCTATTCTAATAACTTTGATTCGTTTTAAATATCCACACCATAAGTTCCTGGAATTTTGATTGGGATTTTATTTAATGTACAAATCAAGTTAGGAAGAATTAACAGTTTAATAATACTGAGGCCTTCTACCTAGTGGAATGTTAAGCCTGTGCTTGTGATGCAGTCTGAAAAGTAAATTGTAACAATTAAAAAAGAATGAAAACAGGAGATCAGGAAGGAATTAGGTAGATGATAAATGTGGACAAGAGTGTGGATAAGGTATGAAGTATCTCTGTGCTCCTAAATCTGTACTGTGAAATGCTTGAACTTTGCTCACTTTTTATAAATAAAAATATTAAAACAAACACTAAGGGCCCAGCGCAGTAGCCTAGTGGTTAAAGTCCTTGTCGCAAAGCATCAGGATCTCATATGGGTGCTAGTTTTAATCCTGTCGTCCTGCTTCCCATCCAGCTCCCTGCTTGTGGCCTGGGAAAGCAGCGAAGAATGGGCCAAAGCATTGGGACCCTGGACCCTCATGGGTCACCTGGAATAAACTTTTGGCTCCTGGCTTCAGATTGGCAAGCTCTGGCCATTGCAGCCACTTGGGAAGTGAACCAGTAGATGGAAGAACTCTCTCTGTCTCTCCTCCTCTCTATATAGCTGACTTTCCAATAAAAACAAATTAAAAACAAAAAAATGTTGTGTTTCCCAATCCATAGAAATTAAATCTGTCTGTGCATATTTTCATTGTGTCTAATTTTCTTAATTATAATTTTTAAATTTTTCACATTAGGTCCTTTAAATAATTTGTCACATTGACATCTGAATATTTCTGCCCATCTGTGTGTGTGTGTTACTGTAAAAAGGGGTTTGTGACTCATTTCCAATACAATTTGTTCATGTCTGGTATATACAGAATAAATGACTTGTATAATATTTGTGCCTTGATATTAGCCAGATATTAGTTCCCAATTGCTATAGAGTGGATTATTAGTTCTAAGTATTTATCATTGCATAGAATATATGTGCTTCTGAGGAAAAAATGAGTTTCATATTGCTTTGTTCTTTATTTTTGTACTTTCAAAATGAATTCACCCTTGATTTTTACTTGAAAGGTAGAGATTCCAGAGAGAAGCCATATCCAACATCCACATGGAAGGACCAGATGAAAACTGGCAGCTGGAAACTCAGTATTGAAATCTCCTTTTTGGGAGGCAGGATGGCAGTGCTTTAACCATCACTGTCTCCCAGGACATTCATGAATAGGAAGATGGAATCCAGAGCAGTCTAGAATCCAACAGAAACATGCCTCTCTGTACATCTGCCTTTCCAATAAAATAAATAAATCTTAAAAAAAAAAAAAACTTGGAGTGGTTTAAAATGGTGAGGTACATAATTGAAATTCATGAGGCACAGTGAAAGCAATGCTTAAAGAGAAATCTGTAGCACTGGATGCAACTTTAAAAAAGAAGAAGCATCTAAATTCAGAAATTAAAGCTTTAATTTTTATATACTTTAGTAGGAAGAATTAATTAAATGCTAAGAAAAAAGAAATAAAATTAAATGAAAACAGGAAGATTCTCTTTTTATATATAATGTATATGTATATATAATATGCGTATATAATTTATACATACATATATAAATCAAATAGTATATATGTATATATGTGTATCTATCTGTAAAGAGAGTGAGGTTGAGTGAAAAAAATTTAAAGATGCAAATTATCAATATCTGATATATGAAGGTTAGGTAAGTACTAAGCATTTATTACTGGCATATGGACCTAAAAATTAATAACGGAATACTGGAAAATATTCACCAATGCATTTAATAACTTTTATGAGGTGAATCGATTTCTTGAAAGATAAGAATTGCTAATATTTCCATAAGGAGATCTAATTTGAATAATACTGTTAATGAAACTAAATCAATAATGAATCATATTTCCTAAAAGAAAGCACCATATCCATGTGAGTTTACCAGTTGGAAAAATAAATTTTCATAAGTCAAAAGAATTGGTAATTCATTAGTTAATAAGACCAAAGGTGACATATTACAAACCAACCAAAGGGAAGTTTGAAACCATGCATAGTCATAATAAAAGCTGAAATGAATTTATAAAACATTAGTCAATCGACACAGAAAGTATACAGCTCCCCCAGATGCAGTTTACCTCATTTTAAAAAGAATAAATATGTTATTCTTGCTACATATAAATTTTTTGGATCATTAGGGGTGCAGTTCAATTGTCAATTAGTTCTTGCAAGTTACTTTAGCACACTCAGATACCTTTTGGCTAAGTTTCAGATTCAAGTCAATGGCTTATTCTTTCCTTTCTACTTATACTCTTATCTCATTTTCACATCTACCAACCATATATAATGTCATAATTGAATTCTTTCCAACTGGTGTACTAGAATAACTAGTCTTTGATATTGTTTCCATAATTAATCTCATGATGTCATAATTACTGATTATATATTTATAGCCCACTAAGATGATTATATTGGACTCCCTACTCATTCATTTTTCCCTCCATTCCTGACTCTTTATTGCTTATTTGCCTGTTTGCTTTCCTTTTTTTTCCTGCTTCCTATTTTTGGAGGCATATGTAGTTTTTAATTTACAATTCATGCAAAGGTTTAGTATTCAACCAAATAAAGGGTAAATCAAGTAAAATGTAAAAATACCAATATTCAGTAGGAATGTAGGCGAGGGTTGCAGACGATAGAAAATATGGCCATTTCAATAAAAATGCTGAAATTTAAAATAATCATATCACTAAACCTATAGAAGTATACAAATCTTGGCTGGTGCTCTGGTTCAACAGGCTAA
Source organism: Ochotona princeps (assembly GCF_030435755.1). NCBI lineage: Eukaryota > Metazoa > Chordata > Mammalia > Lagomorpha > Ochotonidae > Ochotona > Ochotona princeps. The sequence continues at coordinate 49,635,813 of NC_080845.1, forward strand.
TCATCCACCTCACGATGCTGGCATCCATATGGGCTCAGGTTTGTGTCGCAGCTGCTCTACTTGCAACTCAGTTGCCAATTTATGGCCTGGGAAAGCAACAGAGGATGTCTCTAGTCCTTGAGCTCCTACACCCACACAGGAGTCACTGAAGAAGCTCTTGCTATAGGATTCAAGTTGGTTGAATCCTGTCATTGCGCCCATAGGGGCAGTGAACCAGCAGATGGAAGATCTGTCTCTCTCTCTTTCTCTCTTTGTATATCTGACTCCGTGCAAATAAATAAAAGCATAAAAAGCATTTACTTTTTCCCCTTTGGTTTTTATCTTTAAATTTAACCACACGTAAGTGAGAACTTACTGAGATAGACTTGTTAATAATTTCCTTAAGAGATCATATTCACATTCTAAAAGGCCTCCAGCAGCAGAAGAAAGGTTTCTTAACTCATTTTATGAATTAAGCAGTATCTTAAATAAGCTCAAAAATGCATTAAAAGATAGAGAAACATAGATCATAGTTAAGACTAGCTTCTAAAATTGTGAACAAAATACCAAATAGAAAGTTCAATCCATAAGCGGAAAATTTGTCAAATACATTGTGTTTCTTCCAATCATAAAGTTATTTTTGATTCTCAAATCCAGTTTTTACTTTTTTCTTCCGTAAATTAGACACATCTGTCTGATATAATGCTACAGGCCGAGAAAAACAATGAGTATGACAAGCCAAAGAAAAAGTAAGGCAGCTTATATGGTTTATAGATAATATAGATATCTAATTCTTGCTAAAATGTTGTAAAACATTTAAATAAGTTGATATGTCCTGCCAGCACAAAGTCATATAAGTTCTATTTGGCTATATAGCAATGTGTGTGTGTCTGGTGGGGGGGAGTTATGAGCATAGTTAGTTACTAGACAGTATGTGAAGATTAAAATCATTTGTCATAGTTTTTAATCAAATGCTATACTTAGAACATTTTCTTAAGTAGATACTGAATAAAAGAAGCTTTTGTCAATGTATTCTTCATAAATGATTAGCGAGGCACTTCAGCCAAAACTGACATTTTTTTGAGTTTCGATACGGGTCTTCTGGGAAATACGTACAGTCATTTAAGTTTCTGCTGAACACTATGTTGTCTTGATAAAGTTATTCCAAATGCTATAGAAGAGAATAGTGGGTGATTACGTTTGCTTCCTGAAGTTATACAAGCGAGCATATGGCATCAACATTAATCACTTTAGTACTAACATCAGTTTGGGTGTGGCTATATTAAACAATGTAAATTTAAGAGGCTATTCAATAGCAAAATTCAAGCTCTAATTTTTGTTATGTTTTAGCTAGTAAAATCTTAGATATTTAAAGAAGCAAATTTGAGACTTCTTGATACATTATTATGCAAAGACAACAAATCATGATTTTGTCATATTTTTGCATAAATATGAACATAGCAATGTAATGTTGTAATATTAAATATTTTCAAAGGTGTTTATGTGATTAGCAGCATTGGGAGATAGATATCTCCCCCCGGGGAAGTAATTAGTGATTGCTCAGTAAAATTGAAATAATGCTTTCTTCTGGGTTGACCTACAGTTAGAAAGTCAGAGGATTCTTTTTTTTTTTTTAAAGATTTATTATTATTGGAAAGCCGGATAAACAGAGAGGAGGAGAGACAGAGAGGAAGATCTTCCATCCGATGATTCACTCCCCAAGTGAGCCACAACAGCCGATGCGCGCCGATCCGAAGCCGGGAACCTGGAACCTCTTCCAGGTCTCCCACGCGGGTGCAGGGTCCTAAAGCTTTGGGCCGTCCTCGACTGCTTTCCCAGGCCACAAGCAGGGAGCTGGATGGGAAGTGGAGCTGCCGGGACTAGAACCGGCGCCCATATGGGATCCCGGGGCGTTCAAGGCGAGGACTTTAGCCGCTAGGCCACGCTGCCGGACCCAGACAGAGTATTCTTTAGTGCAGTTCCTTTTCTGTAATGCAACTCAACAGATCTAGTGGTATTGCCCTTGAACAGTGAGGTTTCAAGCTATTGGAAGCTTGACTTCACCATTAGACCCTGATGTAGAATTCTCAAATCAATGAATAAAAAACTATTTCCATAGAGGCCGCACAGGCAAGAAAAACTGAAGTCCCGGCAGAGTGCCCTGGGAGGTTCTTTGGAATGTAAGATCAGGAGGACATTTTTGCATCTGCCTGTCTATGCCATGGAAAGATTATAAAGATATTTTTCCCAATCTCTCAGTTCTAAGGATGAGTGAGGTTATTTGCATAATCTCTTCAGGATGTAGATGAAGACTTGAACATTATTGAGTCTTAGTTCCTCAGCAGCAGGTATTCCAGCAATTGTGGTTTGTTGCCTTTGCTTCAGTGTGTTCCAAGAGACAGACAAATGGCATGAGGAGAAGGAATTTTCTCTTTGCTTATTCGTGTTTCAGCATCTGTGCAACCAAGCCTTAATTCAGCATTTATTTCAGCACTTATGAATTTGAAAGAGTTACAGAAAGAAATGAAGAGGCAGAGTGAGCAAGGGAAAGAGAAAAAAAGAGATTTCCCATCCATCCTCTGGTTCATTCTTCAGAGGACTTCAATGGCCATGGCTGGAGCCAGGGACAAACAACCAGGAACAAGGGACATGGGTGGCAGGGATGCAATATTTGGGTTGTCTTCTTCCACTTTTCCAAGACTGTCATTGAGAAACTGGATAGTGGGCCTGGCATGATAACCTAGTGGTTAACATCCTCACCTTGAACACGCCAGGATTCCACATGGTTGCTGGTTCTAATCCTGGAAGCTCCACTTCCAATATAGCTCCCTGCTTGTGACCTGGGAATGCAGTCAAGATGGCCCTAAGCTTTGGGACCTTGCATCCGCGTGGGAGACCTGGAAGAACATCCTGGCTTTGCATTGGCTCAACTCCAGCCATTGCAATCTCTTGGGGAGTGAACCATCGGATGGAAGCTCTTCCTCTCTGTCTCTCCTCCTCTCTGTATATCTGCCTTTCCAATAAAAATAAATAAATCCTAAAAAAGAGAGAGACAGAGAGAGAGAGAGAAATAGATGGTCCATGTGGAACCAGGGCCATACAAAAACTGATAACTATCAGGGATGCCGATGTCACAGGCAACATTGGTACTTGCTATGTCACTATTACAGAGGCCTAATTATTTGTGTATTGTCCAAATATGTAAGTTTTCCCCAGAAGAAGAATTGCCATGAAAAAAACTCAGTTTCCTGTTACTCTCCTGAGCAGTGATCATTCATTGTGTTTGGTGCAGAGGAGTCGCGTCTGGTGCCAACATTCAGGAACTGTGGCTGTCACATTTGTCAGCTAGAAAATAGTGTAAAATGCCAGCTCTTCCAGAACCGTTGACACTGGCATTGGCTGAAATTCCCTTACCTCCTGCTGCATGGTGAGGGTAGAAAGAAACTTTTCCAGCCCAGCCTACCACTAAAGATTAATTTTTTTCCCGGAAACATAGCAAAATAGAATAACATAAAAGCCTACTTATAATTAATAGCATGCTTAAAATATGCAGTAAAATTCATGACTCACACTTTAATCTTCTTAATTATCTCTTTACCTGGCATTTTAAAAAATAAAGAAACCCTATTTTAATCATTTAAATATTAGCTGTTTATAACAAACAGAGTATATAGAGGGAAGCAGGAAATATTTTTGTAGCATTTAAAACCACTTAAGTTTCTTTCCTCTTTGCTAAGGAAGCCATTATCTGCTAAAGTTGGGAGCTCTTAAACTGTTTTGAGACTTTAAAATACAGATGTTAAAAAGAAGTTATTATTTAAAAAATTGATCCTTTTAGAAGCTGAATGTACTTCAGTGCTAATTATAACTTCTAATGATTGTAAAGCATCCTAAGAGACTTTAATGAAGAAGACTGCAAGTCTACATTTCTACTTTAAATTTTCTTTTCCAATCCTCAGCATAAGGATAAGGAAAATATGTTTGAAAACCCGAAGGGCAGAGCTAATTGTATAAAGTTCACTAAATGCTAACAGTTCCTTAGTGACCCAAGAGTCATGTAGGGGAATTACACACAAATGTTCTGAGAAGTCTTTGGCAGCATTAACTCTGTAGATTTAAAAAGAAAAAAAAATGCTTGAAAAAATTTAAGCGCTGATATTGCTTGCCAGGCCAATGATAGATGTTACCTAAGTAAAAAAATACTGGGAAGACACACATTCATTTGCAATTCTATCAGGGGAGCTTCCTGATAGTTTCTAATTGACTTGCTGAAAACCGTGCAGTTTTCCAGCAATATACAGCTAAATTAAAATTGCTCACAAATTCTGAAAAGTCAGGGTCATTGGCGATGTAATTTGTGTTACATAATTAGCATTCAAAGTAATGTTCCCTGAAAAAAATCTTATTTCTTATTTCATACACTTGTTTTGAAATAATATATCTGAATTGCTTCATATAATGATTCATTTGTACTCAATCGTTTAACATTTCTTTCTCCAATTTTTACTCCCTTTTGGTTGTGGTAGTTCAAGAGGTTAAATGGTGTCATTTCTCTTAATTGTTGTCAGATGTGAGCATCCTATTATGGTTGGAGAATAAATTATTTCTTCCTCTGAAAATAGGACAAGGATCTTATTAAGGTAAGTTATCTATTCTACCGAATTAAATGACTTGTTCAAATTGGGAAATTTATCTCCTGATCATTTCAAATAACTAGTATATATTTCTTGCTGCATTAAATCATTGATTCTTTTAAGAATAATTTAAAAAATATTTAAGTTATTTATTTTCATGTACTTGAAAGAACAATGGGCAGGGTGGGAGAAGAGAGAGAGAGATGGAGAAAAAAAAGCAAAAACAGAACTGAGGTATCTTCTAATGGCCGGTTCACTCCTCATCATAGACCACAGAAACTATTTTCCTGCCAGAGGTCAGATACTCCGTCCAGGTCTCATGCGTGAATGGTTGGTGCCTAGTTAGTTGCGCCATCGTGTGTTGCCTCATTTGCTGGAAGCTGAATGAAAAGAGAGATGATTCTATTCATTCCGGATTGGCATGTGTGCATCCCCAGGAGCGGGGAATGCCACCGTACCACAGTTCCTGCTCCTTGATTTCAGTTTTAAACATATACAATAATACATGTCGCATGGGAGAGGAAATAACTAAATCGTATGTGTGTCAAATATTTTTATGCATGAATGAATCCTCCAAAATTAAAATATTTTTTATATTTTTAAACTCTAGCAGAAATGCAGGGCAGGTTCAACAATGATATATCCAATTCAATCTCTGATAAAAGTGAATTCGCATTTACATAGAAGTAAATCTAGATCTTCCATGTGGGTGGCAGTGGCCCACCTCCTTGTGTTATCACCATTGCCTCCCTGGATCTGCATTGGAGGACACCTGTAGCCCAAATACTCAGTTATGGGAATTTTAACTGATAGGGTAGCCATTTGCTCTTATATTTATTTATTTTTGCTACTGTTAGCTTTATTTCACATGTATTCTTAAAGCAATTTTCTAGATCCTATGTCTAGATACTGGTAAAGACTTTTCGGTTAATTTTAGTGTCATAAAAATGTCCAGAGTCAACCAAAACAAGTTAGCAAGTGATGCTATTTTTATTTGGAATATCCATTGTGTATCATAGAAAAACTCAGGTATAATTCATTTAAACTACCGTTTTGTATGAGTGCAGATAGGGATACAAGCAGCAGCACAACAGGACTCAGTTGATTAGATGGGAGCATTGCTCTTTGGGACTTAGAATCTGAAAATACAAAAGGACAAAGCCTTGTTCATCTCAGTAGCTCCCTTCCTAAGGACCAGGTTTGATACTCTCAAAGTAATATATGTCTGTCACATAATATATTTAAATATCTATTCCCTCCAAGTGTGGTGTCTAATTTTGTTTCTGCACTCTGGGAATATTTGAATATAATCCTTTTAATTGAAAAAATGAGTATTTATTTACTTGAATGTCCAATTAAGTTTAATATACCACTCAGCATCACACACAGTGCTGATAATCTCCCCTGTTCTCATCCCTGCTATGTTCTGTGGTCCAGGGACAATCTACAGGAAAGAGAAATGGGATTCATTTTTTAACCCTGTCTCTTCATTTCTGCTCTATTCCTTTTAATTTCAGTATCATGACAAAGATGGGAAGACAAAACGATGCTAAAGCGAGCCTATAATCTTATTCACTTTAATATTCCATTTGGAACCCATTTTCTTCCTATCCTATGTGTCTGTTATTGTTTCAGACATTTCTATGACTTCTGCATTTCATTTCTGGTTACTTTTAGACATTATATCATCACCTTTACTCTCAGACTAGCCTCTTTATATGCAAAGAGTTTTATGGCTGAAAAAAAAGTGTTTAATAGCAGAAATTTACTCAAGATGGTATTTATCAAACATTTCAAACCATATACTCCCATGCCATTCACTTCCTTAACAGAAGGCCACATTAACAAGTTCTTATCAAAATGGAGGTACACTGTATTAAAATGACAACTGATCTTATTGTGCATTTGTTGTAACAGTTTAAAGAATACCAGAGTATAGCTTCACGTAACATCTAATTTGAAGAGTACATGTCATCCTCTCCCCAAAAGTCTGCCCACAGGTGTTAATACGGAGAATGATTGCACAAGGATGTGTAATGCTGTAATTTTCAGACTATGTTACATAGGACTTTACAGCTATGATTATATTACATTCCTATTTTCATCTTTATTACTATTATAATTTTCCATGAAGCAGTTTGTAGGTGCAGTCATTCCTACTCCCCCACTCCCTTGTTAATACAGCAATTTATTATTCCTCTATTTTACCGTATCATGGCATTGTAGCTATTGGAAATAATAGAAAATCAGGTATATTTAACAGTTAATGAGTAGAGATGCATGCTGCAAAGTACCTTTGCTTCTGGTAGGTTATTTTCCATTATCAATTCATCTATGATAATACATGTGTAACTATTCATTTCTTTATTTTGTATTTTTAGTGAATGCTTACATAACAGATACCATATGATATTTGCCTTTTCGGTATTGACTTACTTCACTGAACATTATGATCTGTCCAATTGGGTCCATGTTTTTTCAAATGGTAGAATTTCATTCTTTCTAAAGGACTGTGCAGTATTCCATGGAGTAGTCACACCACAATTTCTTTATCGATTTCTATTTTGACAGATATCTGGGTTGTTTCCATAGTTGAAATACTGTGGATTGTACTGCTAAAAATACAAGGATGTGAGTGACTTTCTTGTACACAGCTTTCACTTCCTTGGATATATTTTCAAGAGTGTGGATAACTGTCTCATGTGGTATCAATTTTTAGTTGTCTGAGACTTCTCGATACTGACTTCTACAGTGGCTGCACCAGCAGTGAAGCAGGCTACCTTTCTGTTTCTATTTGTTGGTCATTTTAACTGGAGTATGGTGGAAAATGGATGTCTATCTTCAGTCCTTTATAGCTAGGGAATTTGAGAGACTTTATCACACATTTACTATCTATTTGAATTTTTCTTCGGAAAATGCCTGCTCATTTCCTTTGCTTTTTATTTCTTTACTTATTTTAGATTTATCTATTTTTATTGGAAAGGCACATTTGCAGTGAGGACAGAGAGAAAGAAAAATGTATTCTGTCCAGTGTTTCACCCCTCAAGTCCCAGAAATACTTGGAGCTGAGCTGAACCAAAGCCAGGAGCAGATTTCTCCAGGTTTCCCACGCAGAGGCAGGGTCCCATGGCTTTGGGCATCCATCTCTCATTGTTTTCCCAGACCACAACCAGAGAGCTGGAAGGGAAGTGGGAACGAAAGTGGAGCAACTGTGACATATACTGATGCCCATATGAGATTCCAGTGGATGCAAAGTGGGGATTTAGCCACTAGGCTGTTACACTGGGCCCATTTGCTTGATTCTTAGCAGGGTTGTTTTCTTTGCTGTTGATTGATTGATTGGCTTTCGGAAGTTTTTTTTTTTTAATGCTGCATATTAATCCTGTATTTTTTGCATAGTATGCAATGGTATTTTCTCACTCTGTTGGTTGTCTCTTGTCTTGGTGATCATTTCCTTCGCTGTACAGAAGTTTCTCAGTTTGATGTAGTCCCGTTTGTTGGTTTTGGCTATGATTGCCTGTCTTTGTAGTGACTTTACTAAGTAGTCTTTGCCTATGCCAACATTTAAAGAATGATTCCTATGTTTTTCTTTGATAATGTGATGATTTATGGTTTCAAATTTGCATCCCTGATACATTTAGAGCTGATTTTTCTATAAGATGAAAGGTAGGACTGTTAATGCTTAATTCCTCAAGCTGCTGTCCCACAATGCCAACAACATTTGTTGGAGAGGCTGACATTTTCTCTGGGTTATTTTTCCATCCTCTGTGTATTAGACAAAATGAATATATGATGATGTTGATTCTACTAATCAAGGTACATGGTAAATTTCTCTAACTTGTAATGTATTCTATTTCTAATGTTTTGTAATTTTCGTCATAGAGGACTTCCATTTTAATTGGTTAAGGTTTTTCTGACATAGTCGAGATCTTTCTGTTATTTTGAATGGGATTAGTCTTTTTTTAAAAATTTATTATTTTTTTCATTAATTACATTGTATTATGTGACACAGTTTTATAGGTACTGGGATTCTCCCCACCCCTCCCCAAACCCTCCCACCATGGTGGATTCCTCCACCTTGTTGCATAACCACAGTTCAAGTTCACTTGAGATTCCCCCATTGCAAGCATATACCAAACATAGAGTCCAGCATCTTATTGTCCAGTCAAGTTCAACGGCTTCTTAGGTATACCCTCTCTGGTCTGAAGACAGAGCCAGCAGAGAATCATCCCGATCAATTACAAGCTCCAACATACCATCAGCAAAAATTTACATCATTATGGAATTAATTGACATAGTAATGAGTAACCAATGTGGTAAAAGCAAATGCGAGTTCTTCACCACCTTCTGTGACCACCTCATTGACATTTCAGTTTTAGTTTATACACAACATATAACATGCATACCATAACATGTTATACATAACATCATATCATCTTAAATTAAGGCAAACATGTGGTATTTAGCCTTTTGGGATTGGCTCATTTCCCTTAGCATTATGGTTTCCAGTTTGGCCCATTTGGCCACAAAGAGCTGCATTTTGTTTTTTTTAATAGCTGAGTAGTATTCCATGGAGTAGATGAACCATAGGTTTCTTTATCCAATCCTCTGTTGATGGGCATTTTGGCTGCTTCCATGTTTTTGCAATTACTGATTGTGCTGCTATGAACATAGGAGTGCATGTTGGTTTCTCATAAAACAATTGTTCTGGATATATTCCTAGGAGTGCTATTGCTGGATCATACGGTATGTCGATTTTGAGTTGTTTGAATATTCTCCATACTGATTTCCATAGAGGCTGTACCAGCCTGCAGCCCCACCAGCAGTGGAGTAGGGTTCCCTTTTCCCCACAACCTTGCCAACAAGTGTTGTTGGTGCTTTTATTCATGTGGGCCAGTCTTACTGGCGTTAGGTGGTACCTCATTGATGTTTTAATTTGGATTTCCCTTATTGCCAGGGAACTTGAGCATTTTTTCATATGTTTATTTGCCATTTGGGTTTGTTCCTTTGCGAAGTGTCTGCCCATTTCCTGTGCCCATTTCTTGAATGGCTTGTTTGTTTTGGTGTTTTGGCTGTTTTGTAGTTCTTTGTATATTCTGGAGATTAGCCCTCTATCACCTATGTAGTGCGCAAAGATCTTCTCCCATTCTGTGGGTTGCTTTTTTACTTTATTGATTGTTTCCTTTGCTGTACAGAAGCTTCTTAGTTTGATGAGGTCCCATTTGTTTATTCTGGTTTTGATTTCTATTGCTTTTGGAGTCCTTTTTAGGAAGTAGGGACCTACCCCTAGATCTTGCAGAGTATTTCCAACATTTTCTTCCAGATCTTGTCCAGAAGGGCACCAGTTTTCCTTTGTTGTAAATGATACTGGTTTTGTGTTTTTCATATTGCTTTGATTGTGTTGTAGGATGTTTCTTCTATGCTTATCTTGTTTAGAGTTTTCAGCATGAAGTTGTGTTAGATACCCATCTCAGTTATGTATTTGTTGAGGTATTTAATTACCTCATGGTTCAATTTTGGTAAATTGCATGTGTCCAGAAATTGATCCATTTGTTCTAGGTCTTCCCATTAGTTGTGTATAGTTTCCTATAGTTGTTCCCGATGTATGAATCAGGTATCCATTTTTACATTTCCTTTTTCATCTGTAATTCTGTAGATTGATGTCTTCTCCCTGTTTTTTGTTTGTTTCATTTTCGTGTTATTATTTTATTAGTTGGGCTAGTGGTTATCTGTTTTGTTGAATTTTTTTAAACAGCTCTTTAGTTCATTGATCTTATGTCTTGTTCTTTCGATCTGTTTGGCTTTTCGGTTTATTTCCTCTGTTTGTTGATTTATTCTTATCTTGGGATTACTTTACTGTTTGCTTTTCTAGCTTTTTCAGATATACAGTTAGCTTGTTTAGTGGTGCTTTTCCAGTTTCTTGATAAAAGCATTGATTGCAATGATCTTTTCTTAGTATTGCCTTGACTGTGCCCCACAAATTTTGATGTGTTGTGTTGATGCCTTCATTCATTTTAATGTTTTTCCTTTGTTTTTTAGATTTATTCCATAACCCATCACTGATTCAGAAGCATGCTATTCAGTTTCTAATTATTTGCTTATTTTCTGAGGTATTTTAACTTGCTGGCCCTCAGTGATAGTCTGAGAAGATGCTTGGTATGTTTTCAATAGTTTTAAAAAAATTACTGAGGCCTCTTTTGGGATTTATAATGTAAGAAATCTTGGAGAAATATTTGTGACCTGCAGTTGTTACATTCCTGAGATGAGTAGCTTGTCCAGGATTATCCTGTTAGCTTCAATACAATCATAGGATCACTATACCAGAAAAACAGAATGAGTGAAAGAAAAGATGTAACAATGTGAGGAGCCATGTCCACAAACCTATTCATAGTCTTGCTTAAATCTTTATTATGGAGGATGTGCTTAACGTGTAGTGGGATGCCAATGTGTTAATGGACTATCCAAGGTATGGTCTGACTTTGTTTCTGATATTTAAATACATTGTCATTTGAGGCTCTACTTCTTTTCCTCCAGCCTAAAATATGGTCAGACAGATAAGAATGCCTTAAGAGCTGTTGTGGAGGTTCAGCTGTCTAATCTTCCACCTACACTGCATCCCGTATGGGTGTCAGCTCATGCCCAGTTGCTTCATCTGCCATCCAGATCGTTGCTTATGGCCAGGGAAAGTAGCAGGGAATGGGCTACAAGTCATTGGGGCACATGTTATGTCATTAGATTTCACATTCAGGCCAATTTAGGACAGATTAGAAATTGAGCTCACACTCTTCAGACAGCTAATATACATATATACATTAATGTATATATACTTAATACATATATACTTATTATACATATATATGAAGATAGTACATATTTACCACAAACAATAATTTGGAGAAGACCTGACTTTAATCCTTATATAATGAAGTGAAATCATGGATTTTATGATGATATGTGTACGTGAAAGAAAGATCAGTGTTGAAATTTTGAGGCTTTGTGTTTCATATTTAACATGTACAAGAATGTGAAAGATGCTCTTTTACATTGACCTATCAGGGGACTCACAATGCTATTTTTTCATTCCAAGTTTCCAAACATCAATTACTTCATCAATGTTGATTTTCTAAAGAACAATTAACCTTACAAATTCTTTGCTACATTCTGTCTGATAGCTGCACATTGATTTTCTGATAAACCCAGGTTCATTGCAAAAATAAAGAATGAGCAGTCTATTCTTAGATAGTGTGGAGACATGTGGATGAAAATCATGGAAGGTAATCAGGTCTTCATCCATTCAGACATCCAAAGCTAAAATGGCCCATGGGTTTTCAAGCTATAAACAAGCACAGTGATCTTCTTTCCTGACAACAGCAACTCAGTGACATCTGCCTCCAATGTTGATTGCTCTCCTCACTCCAGGGCAGCTCCTTGTTTGTTAACTTCTGCTGACTGTTGCTGAAAGATTATTTACATTTCAACCATGTGAAAGCTTGGATTTTGCATGGAACAAAAGTGATACTTTAAATTTTCACACCTATGTTTCAAAAAATGTAGGCTTTTTTTCACAGACACTGTCTTCTGGCATAATGAGCTGTCATTATTCTTCCCATTTTTCGTATGTTATATTATATCATAACAGTTAATTCTTATCAGCGACAATGAGTGCAGCATGAGTTAACTTGTGAATGTCTTATTTGTATTAGAAGATAATTATCCTGTTTAGAGACTGCTTGTGAACATACAAGTCAAAGATGTAAATAAGAAAACTATAAAACTGAGCTCAGAAAAGCCACAGGATTATGATTAAGTCTTGAGACAAGTTATCTATACACATGAAGTACATGGAATCTACTATTTTGTGCAATGCATTTTCAAATATAAAACTACTTGTGAATGGTAGCAAAGAGACTTGTGCAATTTTGTTCAGTAATATTATTAAATGTAGAGCTAAATTAAAACAATGTTTGCATTAGCTTACATTGTTTTAAAAGTTTTACTTATTTGCCCTTTTACATATTTATTTTATTTTTAATGCAAAGTCAGATATACAGAAAAGAGGAGAGACAGAGAGGAAGATCTTCCATCTGATGTTTCACTCCTCAAGTGTCCACAATGGCTGGTTCTGCGCCAATCTGAAGCCAGGAGCCAGGAGCTTTTTCCAGGTCTCCCACGTGGGTGCAGGGTCTCAAGGCTTTGGGCCGTCCTCAAGTGCTTTCCCAGGTCACAAGCAGGGAGCTGGATGGGAAAGCAGGGCTGGGAAAGTCTTAGCTGCTAGGCTACCATGTTGGGCCCCAAGCTTCACTTATTTGAAAGGTCGAGTGACTGAGAGAGAGGAGCGAGAAGCTCAGAGAGAGAAAATGAGATCTTACTTTCACTGTTGACAAAAACCCGGTCTGAAAGTTCAGGAGCATCTGGACACAGGAGCAAGAACCTTCACACTGTGTCTTTCATAGGTGGCCACGGAGCAAGAATTTGTTGAAAGACCAGGGATCTATGGTGGGACAAAAGTATCCAGGAGATTCTCCAGCAATCTGGTATGGAATGTTATAAGCAGTGCTTTAACTCAGGGTGCCGCAGTGAGTCCCTTCCTCCAATATGCTCGTATGTATTGAGGATAACAGAAATGGTTATTTTAAGAATCTAGAAAACGCTTATTTCAGTAATCCCATGGCAATTTCCAGGATTTCAGGAACTTCCAGTTCATCTGCTTTATTGCAATAACTGGTGATTCTGAAAAATCCTATTAGCTTTTCCTGTTTGAGAGGTGAGACTAAAGATACTGCAAAAGTTTAGCATGCTCAATTTATGTAATTACAGCTATCTCAGTAGATTAAAAAGCATAATTTAAATAAATGAAAGGTTGAAACATTGCAAGTTCAATGATAAAAGTGTTTCTGTTCAAGTTTTTTCAATCAGCTTTACTGTTTTCATTTTTTAAAACTATGTGTTTTGTTTTACATTTCTTTGCAAATTTTATTTGTGTTTACTATTTGAAGGTGTTTTTTTGAGCAGTGACATAAAGAAACTGTAGCATTAAGATGTTTGAAACTCATCTGAGCAACAATCCATCCATTCTGAGAGAAAGGCAGAACAAGCACAAACATTGGTGGATGGAGCTTTCATGTAGGAAATCACTGTTATGATTCTACCTGTGATTGAGACTTTTATAACTCCCTGGTGCCCTTCTTAAATTAATCTGATAGAATACCTTTCAACTTTTCCAAATCAAAATTGATCTCTTACAATGGCAAAAAACCTGTGTCTGTTATTTATATATACATATGTATATACATACCTATATATATGTTTATTTAAGTGTTTGAAAGTTTATGTTAATAATGCAGACCATAACGTGGCTTAATGTAGTGCTGCTTTTTTACTGTCTTTATCTTGAAAATGATTTATAGACCAAATGCCTCATACATTTAGGCAGTTAAATCATTGGGTTGGTTCATCTTGACCTTTGGAAAGCTTATATTGGGTTGGGGGCTCATTTCACAGCTTTGACCATTTATAATTAGGTCTTCCAATAGCAAGGCTGCTCCAAATGTTTTCTAATCAACTATCTAGCTTTGTTAAAGGTCAGCATACTAAAATGCTATATATCAGGAATTAAAATTATGATTCATCTTTTCCAATCAAGAAAGTATGATTAGAAATGCATACATTCATTCTCCGAGGTCGTGGTTGTCAATGAATACTGTAGCACTGCATTGAGGATTAGAGCATTCACACGCTCAGGAGGCATCACTTTCTTTAAGACTTTATTGCCAATGTCATTTCTGTGAATCTTTTATATATTTCTTCATGAACTTTGAAATTCCCTTTCATTGGATCTTTACTGCAAGGCTAAGAAAGCAACACCAAAAGAGTGTTATCCTGTCAATTCATATACTCATTCCCACAGACATAATGAGATTGATCATTCTACTAAACTCCACAAAGCAACAGACACTGCAGAACATATGTGTTCAAGGCAAAGAACTGATCAAACCATAAATCTGGAAAAAAATTAATGAGAAACATTAAAGCAACATAAATACAATGAGGATCAGTCTATATAATACATACAAGATAAGGGACTTTTTATAAATATACTCATTGTGTGACTCTAAATTTTCCAGCTTAGCATTCAAATTTGGCCATCATTTTATAAATTGAATATAAATATTCCATGTTTTATTTACTATTTATTAAGTATTCATTATTATTTATTTAAAATAGCTTTTCATATGTGTTTTTATCTACCACAATGTAGCTTCACTCATACTAATGAATACGTACATTATTTTACTCACTTTGAAAAATGAGAATAAATATGAATTAATTATTTTCATGTATCTACATTTGTGAAAGAAAAATTGCAAAACATATTCCCAGTCCCATTTGTTATGTAACTTCAAAGTAATTCCAAATTTCTTTTCAGTGACGCTGAAATTGTTTTAGTTAATAATAATAATTAACAGTATTGCCATTGGACCTACATTGGTCAACAATTTCTATAATACTAGTTTTGTCAGCACCTTAGGACAAAATTGCCTAAAATCACTCATCATGACCTAAATATGTATATGTATATAGATACTGTTGTGTCTTACAAAATTTATTTTAATGGAAAACTAGATATTCTCTACAGCATAGTTTCTCAGGTTATCAGATTCTAGTGTTGTTAATTGTTTTCAAGCTTTGGTAGAACATAAGAATTAATAACTAAGCAGTGTGTAAATTCTGACTTGTCTGTATTTCAATCAAAAAATTTGGCTTTGTTTCCATAGTAATTTTTCTCACTATTCCTGTATTCTATAGAACTCATTGTCTCTTCACTTTTTTTGTTGAAGCAACTAAAATAATGCGTTAATTTTGTCACACTGTTCCAGAAGAACCAACATTCTTAGGCAGAATTGTTTTTATATTTATATTTGAATTATAGTTTTATCTGTATTTGACATTTTCTTTTTAAATATATATATATATATAGCTATGTCATGTAAAATGTGTATGTGTGCATTTATACATGCATGCATATCTTAAATTTCTGATATTCATCTCTCGTTATTGCTTTTCCCATATTGTGCTCTCTGGGTAAAAAATATTGTATTTGATAGAATTACACATGCAAGGAAAACATTATTGAAACAATTTTAACAGAACTCAAGTTTATCCTAATTAGCAGGTGAGGTAGAACTTGGGGCTGTTGAAACAGAAAATGAATATTTTCAAGTGCTGGAAGAGCTTGTGGGAAGCACTAGAGCTCTGCAGAAGAGCAGTGTGTCAACAGCTTTGGATCAGTTCTTCAGCGTTTGCTAAGTAGGCTCCTACACCTTCGCTGAGAGTGGCAGATGGAGATCTTAATTTTCTTGATGATTGCATCACACAGAGATGATCCCTGGATTATTATAAAAATATTCTTGGGTTGTAAAAACATGAAGATGCAGGAAGAGAATTTCACAAGAGAGACGCATAGACATGGAAGAAGACATCTCTTGTGAAAGCACGTGATGGGATCATGCAGCTGCATCCTAGCAATCCAACTCAATTATTTGCAAAAAGACTCACACTTAAAGTCTATGTGCTAAGCATTTACCATCAATTATCAACCATCATTCATTAATAATTAGCATAAATCTTTGGGATTTAAATAAGTGCATGGCTGTTATGCTCGATGAAATAATCCAGTCATCAAGAGATTGATATCCCTGATTTGTGGTCACTACCATAAAGAATACAAAAAAATAAATGTGTAAGAGCAAAACTGATATTTTGAGATTTAGTTGTTGCTTATAACCCTTGCTTATATTATTGAACAGTGCTTTTTCTACTTACTACATGTTGAAGTCTTTGTTGAACGGGAAGCGTGTGACTAGAAAGACATTTGAAAGTATGCCACTGTAAAAATTAAAACAAAAGTAAGCAAAACATGTGGGAGTGAGGAAAGGATAGAAAAAAAGGTATGAGAGCTATTGTGCTCTTAAGCTTGTATATGTACAATGCATATCATTTGTTCCCCTTATAAAAATAAAAAGAAAATGAAAAACTGCATTAAATTGGGCAATTAAATTCCACATCAGGAACATGGTGCAACAGCCTAGTGGCCAAAAGCCTCACCTTGTATCTGACAGGATCCCATATAGGCACCGGTTCCTATCATAGCTGCTCCACTTCCCTGCTTATGACCTGGGAAAGCTGTAGGGGATGCCCCAAGGTCTTTAGACCCTGAAGCCATGCAGGAGACCCAGAGGAAGCTGCTGGCTCCTGGCTTCAGATCACCTCAGCTTCAGCCATCGCAGCCACTTGGGAAGTGGAGCAGTGGATGGAAGATCTTTCCCTGTGTCTCTCTTTCTATCTGTACACCTGAATTTCCAATTAAAATAAATAAATAACCTTCAAAAAATTCCACATCAATTTGTTTGGCATTTTGAGTTGCTATCAGTCTTGTTAATGGAAAATCTATATCTGTCAGCACCAAAATCATTGTTATAAGTTTTGTCCTCATGTAGTGTTCCATATTTCTGAGGTTCAGTATTAAGAAACTCTCCTCAAGTCAGTTAATTTCCCTTTCGGTTTCTAAATCAGAATTTAGATAAGCACAAGGAAGTTTCCAGACTTTATATTAAGAAGCATAGCAGTGGGTGTTCCATTCACATCACTTAAGTACTGTGGCAGAAGTTTCAGCTGATTCACTATATGTCATGGTGGTCTGTACACATTGCCAGGCCAGAGTACAAGAATGATTTGCTAGTCCCAGCACTATGGTGTAGCTGATAAGGTCACTGCCTGCAATACCAGTACCCCGTATAAGTAACAGTCAAGGACTAGCTGCTCCATTTCTGATCCAGCTCATTGCTAATGTGCCTAGGAAAGCATCAGACAGCAGCCCAAATGCTTTGGTGCCTGTATCTACGTGGGAGCCTGGGAAGATGCTCCTGGCTCCTGGCTTTCAGTTAGCTCAGTTCTGTCCCTTATGGCCATCTGAGGAGTGAACCAGCAGATGGAGTGCCTCTCTTTCTGCAATCTGATTTTCAACTTAATAAATAAATCCCTAAGAACAAACACAAACATGATTTGGTGTCATTTTCCTCAACTACATAACCTCGACAGTTGGTTCCTTAGTTTGCTGAAAACTGATGAGTCAGTCATATGTTTTAATATTTTCCCTGATTGTTTCACATTAGCCAAAATATGTTTGCAATACTTGCCATGGTAAATCCAACACTGTACTGCTAAGCAAGTGCTGACACAATGAGTACAAAACCTTTTCACTTTTAAGAAGGTGGGAAAGGGCATAGCAGCATGGTACCTGCTATATATGCAGATTATAAGGTAAGTAGATTTATGTATGTATGCATTTTAAATGGTTTTGTATTTCATCTAGTGCACTGATTTGTCTTTATGCAATGCTTTTTGAAATAGTTTTATGAATAACTGGTATCTTTAAATTTACTAAGAAAATAATGCAGTATGAAATTAAAAGTTTCATATGTGCTGTTTCATTTACCATTGCATGAGTTTTAAAATTGTTGGTGTACTTTCAAGACACGAAGAGTATAAAGAGATTACCATTGGGAAGTGAAATTGATCACAATGTTGATTTTCGGTTGATGGATGCTTCAAGTGAAAAATCTTGCTAGCAAGGTTCAAAGTTTACAAAACAAGCAATCCTCATGATGAGTCAGTCATTTAGCAGTTACTTGGTTTCCTGAAAGGCCAGCAGACAGACTATCTGAAATGAATGCACCTCTTAGAAGCTTAATTCTATTTTAATTACCTAAGGACCTGAGAGGCTTCTCAACATTGACCCATGCACACCACACTAGCAATTAAATGCCTGTAAAAGTCTTGGTTGGGCCAGGCCAATGATCCATTTGGATCTCTCACATGGCTGTCAGGGATACAACATTTGAGCCATCACTTGCTGACTTCCAAAATGTGCACCAGCAGGAAACTGGATCAGAAGTGATGTCAGAATAAGCCCAAATCCAAGCTCAAGTCTGCGAGAGAATGCAGGAATCCCAAGCAGCACTTTAATTGCTATAATAGAATACCAGACATTGTATTTAATATTTTGAAGCACCATGTATCATTTTGAACAGATAATACACTCTTTTATATTCCAACCAAATTCCTATTTAGTCAATATTTATGGTTCTATTGGTTTTCTCTTTGCATCATGGCCCTTTTAATACTGTTTCTACATGCTTTGATATGTATCCCCTTCGTGATCAGCACTACTCAGCAACTTCTCATGAACAAAGTTCCCTATTTATTCTGAATACTGATCCTTCATGGAACTGCAATGTACAATTAAAGTCCAAGATAAATATATTTTTAAATTTTAAAATAAGATATATCCCTACTGAGCACATTTTAACTTTTCATGGTTGGTACATGCATATAAGAATTATTGCATTCCTACTCTAAAATGTATTATGATTATAGTATGTTATATATTATAAGATATTGCAACAGATTATAAGGCAGTTAATTCTATTTACTTCCATACTTATTTTACTAACATGTAACAACTCACATTTAATTCATTTTTTATTTGGTTTTACAAATGCCCACATCATCTGGGTCTTAACTAGGTGGGAGTTACAAGCCTGGGACTCACTTTGCGTCTCTCGTGTGGCTGGCAGAGACCGAAATACTTCATCTATCACTTGCTTTCTCCAAAGGGGTGCGTTGGAACGAAGCCGGTTCAGCAAACTTCCAGGTCCTCAAACACAGAAAGCTCAATATAACATGCCGGGATTAAAAGTGACTTCCTGCCAACTGTGCCACAATGCGTGCTGCATCAGTAACTGCTTAAGAATTAAAAATTTTAAAATTATCTAGATACTATTAATAATGAATGCAATATAATTTAGCAGTTTTAACAAGCAAATGACTGTTATTTGTCATCTCTGAAATTAATTTAAATACAAATCAGAATTTTTCTTCACCAAGATTTGCTGAAAATCAAATTGCTCTAAACATTGCTAAAATTGACTTAACAATGAGTCCAAGTCCTCCAGAAATCCATATACTCTATTTCAGCAACAAAAAAATCCAGAAGTATGCAGTATTTAAATGAATTGTTTATTGAAGTAAATATTGATTTTTATGAAAGCATTAACTGGAAACTCATAATTTGCAATACGATAGAATGAAATCATTAAAAGTCATGATACTGGGTGTATTGACATTGAAGGAAGTGACTTAAACTGTAGTGCCATAATGTTGCTCCCAAGATAAACTATTACATAAGAAGATTATCCTATTTTGTAAAAAATGTTTAAATGAACCTAATACGTACTGCAAGAGGCCCCCCAAAATACACATACACATTGAAGTGAACAGATGTGAATAACACATTTAATATACACATGTATGTTAAATTTGGATATTAAGAGGAGAGTTAATAGTGACTTTTTTTCTTTTTCATTTTATTTAGATATACGTATTTATTCAAAGAGAGGGTAGGAGTAAGAGAAAGAGAAGTGTGTCTTTCATTTGCTGATTGATGCTCCAAATGCCATTAACAGCCTGAGTTCAATCTGGCCAAAGACAGAAGCCCAGAAATTGACCTGGGTCCCGAACATCACTGGTGGGGACTTCAGTTCTTGAGCCCTGGCCTGCTACCTCCTACAGTGCGCAGAATCAGGAAGCTGGACTGGAGATGAAATGAGGTCTCAAACCAAATTTCGAAAGATGGCATGATAGCATATCAAGGATACTGCCTGACTGCTGTGCCAAAAGCACACCCTACAGTAACTGCTGAGTGTTACATATTTTGGGCCCAGCGGCGTGGCCTAGCAGCTAAAGTCCTTGCCTTGAAAGCCCCGGGATCCCATATGGGCGCCGGTTCTAATCCTGGCAGCTCCAGTTCCCATCCAGCTCCCTGCTTGTGGCCTGGGAAAGCAGTTGAGGACGGCCCAATGCACTGGGACACTGCACCCACGTGGGAGACCCATAAGAGGTTCCTGGTTCCCAGCATCGGATTGGCGCGTACCGGAGTGAATCATCAGATGGAAGATCTTCCTCTCTGTCTCTCCTCCTCTCTGTATATCTGACTTTGTAATAAAACAAATAAATCTTTTAAAAAAAAGTGTTACATATTTTACAAATTTGTTAAAACAGTCATAACCTACAGGAGATACAAAACATAACATTTTAAAATATTTTATTTATGTTGTAATATCTCATAAATTAAGATTTTACATTTAAATAGTTCAATACAAGATTTTCACAAACTGTATATAACAAGAAGTTTCATCTTCATTCAATAAGATGTGTACGTTGAATACTAAGGAAATATTAACTTTTGGCCAACGTGAATGCAAATGAGTAAGTCTCAAAATCGTTTCTGTTCATTTTCAATGGCTTTGCTGCAATTACCTTTCTGTATTTTAAATGCCTTTTCCCTGGCCATGTTATTTTGAATACATTTTAAGATAAATTCAGTTATTATACCATGCATTTTTTATACTGGGAACTTTTATTAACATATAATATTAAACTGAAGTGTCTTTCTCTGGACAAGTTTATTAGGATTTCCTTGAGGGTTTTAACAGTACATCAAGGATTTGGTTTTTAAATTGAATTGTCTGCACCATCCTAGCAAACTAGAACTTCTGACTACTTAGTAAGAGGAACTAGCTAGAAACTACACTATGTTTTTTCTTCTCTAAGTATATTTTTCTAATATAAAATATATTTTTTTTCTCAAAATGTGTTTTAACTTAGAACCACATGGAGAAAAATATGCTTCAATATTTCTGTAGAGTGGAAAGGAGGAAATATAGGAGAGGTTAATTAAAAGCAATTAAATTATTGTTGTAAAAATACCATCCTTATAGATTACTGGATGTAAGAAGGAGGATCGTGTACTGAATTCTGAATTGGCATCCTCAGCATGCCAAAGGGCATGGAGAAAACCTTGCTTGTGTTTGTTTTTGCTTTGTTGTGTTTGCATACTTGCACTGCTCACCAAATCATAGCATAGGAAACCTTGACAAGATCTCAAGTGTTCTGTATCTCAGATATCTTGTCTTGCATAGAAACAGAAGTTTCCACAAAACAAACTCATGCTTTAGTGTTAGTATTATAAAGAAAAAAATATTTAAAATTTAACACTGAAGTCTAATAAGTCTAGATAATGTATGAACAAAACCCCATTTTCCACAAATACATGTATTTACTTGATAACTGAGATACATGTAGTTAGAGCAATAATAATTCTTCAGTCCAGCTTTGTGTCAGTATTCAACCAACAAAGTAGCAAAGAATACACACTATTTGTGTTGAGAAAAAGAGTGCTAATCCAGTAGATTTCTGAATGATCAAGTATCCAAAGTGACAAAGGCCAAACCGTACTTGCGAGTCAAACTCTAGCTTATGCACTGTGAATGGTTGGGAAAACTGAACTATACATTCTGTTTCAATCAATTTCAAAACAGGTAGGACCTTCATGCATGATTTCCGTTTTGTCTGATGTTGCCTCTTTTTTAACTTTTTTTTTTTTTAATTGGAAATGCAGATAGACGGGAGAAGAAGCACAGAGGAAAATCTTGCGTCTGTTGATTCAAGTGGCCAAGTGGCCGGAGCTACTCCGATCTGAAACCAGGAGCCAGGAGTTTTTCCAGGTCTCCCTTGTGGGTGCAGGGTCCCAAGGCTTTTGGCTGTTTTCAACTGCTTTTCCCAGGCCACAAACAGGGAGCTGGATGGGAAGCAGCGCCACCGGGATTAGAACTGGTGCCCTTATAGGATCCCGGCAGGCATGTTCAAGACGAGGACTTTAGTTATTATGTCGTCATGCTAGACCCCTCTTTTTTAATTTTAGAAGTGACCAGAGGAGCTCAAGTATGCTTCATTAATCAACCACAAACAATATCTATGTGCTTTTCTCCTTCACTAATTACTCTAGTCACCATCTTCAAACACCTATTACCTGAAACTGTTTTTGTCCATTATAACACTTTTCTTTTTAAAAACTTCTTTTTTTTTTTTTTAATTGGAGAAACAGAGAGAAAGAACTTCTGTCCACGGTTTCATTCTCCACATAGCTGCAGGCCCCGGTCTCCCAAGGATTAACTCCACAGCTTAGCTTGTTTCTCAGAGCATAACAGGATTGGTAATTTTGGCCTGATACATCTAGCCACTGGCTTAACCGCAAGTTCCTGCTTCCTATTTGTCAAGTTATCTGCCAGGGGATTGGATAAAACTCAAGGGATTTAGGGTGGCCACTAGAGGATTGGATAAACACTGGGAGGAACTGAAGGGATTTAGGGTGGCCACTACTGGGAGGAGCTAAGCAGAGTATAAAAGAAAGTCTGGAGTTGCAATAAAGATCATTCTGTCATCGATCGGCATTCGGTGTACTGCGTGTTGCCTTGTCTTGTCTCTCTGCGTTGTCTGCGTTGCAACCCTAGTCCCTCCGCTCAGCTCGGATTACGTGGCGACGCGGGTGTTGCCAACATCTGGAGGTCCCACCGAGACTGAGAAAGAGAGGATACGACGAAGGGTCGTCCCAAGAGGCTGGCCAGCTGATCCAGGTAAGTGGGACGTATTGTAAGTCTCTGCTAAACTGGTAGGAGAGGGAGTTTCATTTTGAAATAGAGTCAGGTTTTAGTCTTATTTTGAAATATAGTTAGGTTTTAGACTTATTTTGAAATATAACTAGGTTTTGGATTTATTTTGTAAGTTTTCGATTAATTTAGAAGTATAGTCAGGTTTTAGATTTATTTTGAAGTATAGTGAGGTCTTGGTGTTTAATTTATCCGTTGAAAAGGACGATAAAATGGGTTCTGCCTTCTCGCGGAATAAATTGGCCACCGAGCTTGAAGAACTTCTACGTCAACTGGGGATGCCAGTTAAATTTAAAATGATTAGAAATTTTGTTAAAGCCATTCAATCTAGCAGTCCTTGGTTTATTGTTTCAGGCAACTTCAATATTCCCGATTGGGAACAGGTTAAGGCCAATTTACAATCCTGTTTACAAAAAGACCCAGATAATTTCCCCATTGTTAACTTTTCTTTGTGGCGCTTAGTCCGTGATTCATTATTTACTGATAAAGTGAAAGTTGAGAGACAGTTAAGAGAAGTACAGACTACTTTTGAAGCAATCCAGGGGTGGGAAGTTCTACGGTCCTTGGAAGCCTGGAACGAGGTGGCCTCGAGTGAAACCACCCCGAGTGAGACCTCTTCTTTAGAGGAGAGTGAGGTCTCTTCTTTAGAGGAGAGTGAAGCCTCTTCTTCAGATGAGAACGAGGCCTCTTCCTCGGAAGAGAGTGAGGACAAACGAGATGAGGAGGCTTTCTTAAAGCGGAAAATTAAGGATAAGGAGAAGGTTTTCTTAAAGCGGAAAATTAAGGATAAAGAGAAGGTTTTCTTAAAGCGGGAAATTAGGGACATTAAAAGAAAGTTAAAGAAAGCAGGAATAGGTGCATGTTCCTCTGGCAAACTGTCCAGTTCCAGACCACCACCATATGTCCCTAATTTTGTGACCCCTACCGCTCCTCCTGAGGAGGAAACCGCAGGCCATTCACGCAATAATTACCCCACGCGGCCATGGAGTGACGGCCTCACTGATCAGCCGGTGGGTGGGGTTCGATGCTTCCCTGTAATAGAGGTCCCAGTTCGAGGAGGTCCCCCTCGCCGGGAGCATCAGCCCCTTCAATTTAAAGACCTCAAAAATGTAAAGCAGGCTGTTAAAGATTATGGTGCCCAGGCACCCTTTACTCTTGCACTCATAGAATCCTTTTCGAGTTTGAATCTTACTCCTAGTGATTGGATGCAATTGTGCCGCTCTGCTCTCGATGGTGGTGACTTTCTCCTATGGAAAGGGGATTTTCAAGATAGGTGCAGATTTTTTGCTGAGCAGAACGCGGCTGGGGGACACGCAGATCGAAGCCTTGAAATGCTTACTGGCACTGGACCTTTTGAGGGCATCCAACAACAAGTTAATTATGACCTAGGAGTTTATGCACAGATAGCAAATGCAGCCCTTGGAGCCTGGAAGGCCTTGCCTAATGCTAATACAGGAGACCAGCTTTCCAAGGTCTTGCAAGGCCCTACAGAACCTTTTCAAGAATTTGTGGACCGTATTATGCAGGTTGCTACTAAGATCTTTGGTAACGTGGAGCCAGCAATGCCAGTAATTAAGCATATAGCCTTTGAGAATGCTAATAAATATTGCCAGGATGCTCTCAGGTTCCACAGAGATAAGTCCCTGCATGATTATCTCAAAATCTGCAGACATATTGACTCCACCCATGCCCTTGGGCAAGTGATAGCAGCCGCTGTTCAACACCCTCAGCCCCACCCTAGGGCGCCTCCCAAAACCTGTTTCAGATGTGGACAGCCTGGACATTTTAAAAAACAGTGCCCCAAAATTCTGCGACAAGGAAGATCACCCCCACAATCCTTGCAGGCCCCAGATTGTAGGTCCAGAGATGATGCCCAAGGCAATCCCCTATCGGGAAACGGGGTCAGGGGCCCGCTCCGGGCCCCCCAACCTCAGGTGTACGGAGCCCAGCAGACACCTGTAACTTCCGGAACAGCGCAGACTCCTTCCAGAGTCCCTCTCCCACGGCGAGGAGCACAGATATTTCAACCCTCCTCAGAGCAACACCAGGTAGCGCAGGACTGGACCTCTGTGCCACCTCTGGAGAGGTATTGACCCCGCTCCTGGGACCCCAACGGATAAAAACAGGAGTCAGGGGCCCCTTACCTAAGAATACCTTGGGCCTGATCCTAGGAAGAAGTAGTGCTACTATGCATGGAATCAGGGTACTACCAGGAGTGATAGATGAGGATACTCCAGCAGAAATAGAGGTCATGGCAGAATCAGCCAAAGGCACTATAATCATTCCACCTGGAGCTAGATTTGCCCAGCTGATCTTGATCCCCAAGGTTCCAACTGACAACCCCATTCTTAAGAGAGATAGACAAGGAGGATTTGGACATTCTGGCCCCTTGGCATGTTGGGTCTCCGACATGCAAACCCGACCCACCTTACAGTTAGAGATAGAAGGGAGAAAATTCACAGGTTTACTTGATACCGGGGCTGACAGTACAGTTATATCCCAGGCACAGTGGCCAAGTTCCTGGCCATTAGAGGCCACCCCAACCGTTCTCCAAGGGATAGGAACTTCTCAGCCACAGAAAAGTGCCAGGTTGTTAAGGTGGAAGGATCAAGAAGGGCATTCAGGAGTTTTCCAGCCGTATGTCTTACCACATATTCCTATCAATCTGTGGGGACGAGATTTGTTGAGTGCCATGAATGTTGTATTGACCTCTCAGCCTGTGCCAAATATGTAGCTCCTGCAGAGCGCCATTGGCCTTCGCCCTTCTAATGAGAATAAAGGCCAAGTAAAATGGAAAGATCTGGCCACAAATAAATGGCGAGGACCAGATCCAGTACTAACGTGGGGGCGAGGCTCTGTTTGTGTTTTTCCCCAGGATGAAGAAACACCTAGATGGGTTCCTGAGAGACTTACACGACAAATCTCCTTGGCTCCAACTCAGCATGATCCCACTCCTAATGATGTTCTTGCAGGATAGGAGACCTTGCAGCAGTGGTGCAACTTCCTGGTATCCTGCCCATGGGAAACGCAGATCTCCAGCTGCTCCCCGATTTACCATCATATATGTGTTACCCCTGTGAAATGGCATTTAACTGGCAGCATGGATGCTTTAGGAACAAAGCGGAATCTTGGCCATGAGGCTGATGGTCATAGCCATGATTGCAGTACTGTTCACTCTTCTTTGCCACCTATGCAGGCAACAAGCCTGAGAGCAGGTCATTATTTGACAAACCATGATGGTTTTAGCTGTGGAAAACCCTAGTGCTCAAGTTTGGTTGAATATGGTGTGATGGGCAGCCAGAGACGGGTAAGATCTGGCAGCGCTGATGACCAACCTAAGACAGGGATTCCCCAGGTGGGGCTCCCCATGACGGGTAAGGCGTCAACTGACTGCTAGACAACCTAAGACAGGCGTCCATTAAAAAAACAAAAAAAGGGGGACATGCAGGCCCCGGTCTCCCAAGGATTAACTCCACAGCTTAGCTTGTTTCTCAGAGCATAACAGGATTGGTAATTTTGGCCTGATACATCTAGCCACTGGCTTAACCGCAAGTTCCTGCTTCCTATTTGTCAAGTTATCTGCCAGGGGATTGGATAAAACTCAAGGGATTTAGGGTGGCCACTAGAGGATTGGATAAACACTGGGAGGAACTGAAGGGATTTAGGGTGGCCACTACTGGGAGGAGCTAAGCAGAGTATAAAAGAAAGTCTGGAGTTGCAATAAAGATCATTCTGTCATCGATCGGCATTCGGTGTACTGCGTGTTGCCTTGTCTTGTCTCTCTGCGTTGTCTGCGTTGCAACCCTAGTCCCTCCGCTCAGCTCGGATTACGTGGCGACGCGGGCGTTGCCAACACATAGCCATAATGGTTGGACCTGAGCCAGTCTGAAGCCAGGAGCCAGGAGCTTCTTCAGGGTCTGTGAGGCAGGTACAGAGTTACAAGAATGAGGTCATCTTCTACTGCCTTCCCAGGCCAGTAACTGCATGAGAAGTGGAGCAGCCAGGATTTGAATCGGAGCCCATATGAGATCCTAGCAGAGGCAAGAGGAAGATTTAGTCGCTAGGCTATCACACCTGGCCCAGTCCATTATAAAACTTTAACCCTTGCCTTCCATTAGTGTCTACAGAATGAAAATGCTAGCAGCCAATTCCATCATTACAGTGAGTTCTAAACATTGTTTTTTTTCTCATTTGAGCAGTGCTCATTTCACATTCAGAAGAAAATTACTAATCCAATTTGAGCTAATGATAAAAGTAAAAGACAGTGCTATCAATCATCACATCATAGTCATTATTCACAAACTAGGAATTGCTTGGTGACCTGGATAGTGGATCTGATCCAACAAAAACAACGAGAAGCAAGAAACAAAAGCGCAATGAGCTTGGTTTATAAGAAACAGATGACAGGTTTTGGCGCCTTGTCAAGGAGATATATATATATATTTATCCAGCAACAGGTCTCTATACACACATCTTGTTTTTACTTGGATTTGCAGTGCATGCGTCTTCGCTCACTCGAGCACGCCTGTGCCTCCCTCCTCTGTCAATGCACGTTGATTTCCTGTACAAGTCTCCTTGATTGTTTTCTGTCAGTGTCTTCCTTCTTACCCTCTTTAACTTGCTCCCTCTATCCTGTTTCTTCCTTTCTGTGTCTCCCTAGCCCTGTTTTCCATACTGGTATTTTGTGCACTTTAAAAATAATCAACACTTTTGTTAAATCAAATAAAACATTCAGCTGCAAAAATAATATTTGTATCAAACATTCTCTTAACAATAATACTAATTTTTCTTTTATAACAATTTGAATTCATACTGAAAGCATATTTCAATTTTTATTTTATTTATTTTTTTTAAAGATTTATTTATTTTTATTACAAAGTTGGATATACACAGGAGGAGAGACAGAGAAGAAGATCTTCTGTTAAATGATTCACTCCCCAAGTGAGTGCAACGGCCGGTGCTGCACTGATCCGAAGCCAGGAACCAGGAACCTCTTCTGGGTCTCCCACATGGGTGCAGGGCCCAAGGATTTAGGTCGTCCTCGACTGCTTTCCCAGGCCACAAGCAGGGAGCTGGATGAGAAGTAGAGCTGCCGGGATTAGAACTGGTGCCTATATGGGATCCCGGAGCGTTCAAAGTGAGGACCTCAGCTTCTAGGCCATGGCGCCGGGCCCATATTTAAATTTTTATGTAACTTTTTCAGACCATACTAAAGAAAATTTTAGATGAATATTTAGATCGTCACTGTACAGCTATGTTGAATTTTCTCAGATGAGTCGTGCACTATTGTCTAATACAGTGCATACCTTAGCTGTGAGAAGACTGCGGGTTAAATAACCCATCTTTATTAACCTCTCTGTCATGCTGTTCAGTGCAGAAGTTTTAAGTGAAGTCTGACATTCTAATTTGTGATAGGGCTGTTTCCAAAACATTAGCATTTACAGGGACAACTTACAGGCTTCTGCTTTTCTGGAAGCAAAAGAATTGCTCATCATTGCTCATGTAAATAAAGCTCCTGGGAACAAAGAGCAGGGAATTAAGCAGAATAGTGTCACGTGTTCATGCAATTGGATCATGGCAAGTTTTCTGTGTGAGTCATTCATGATCTCCATTTTATCCCTTATTCAAATAAGAACAATGTATTTCCATATGTTGAACATATATATATATATATATATATATATATATATATATATAATTGTTTTATGCAAACTATAATTCCATATTTTATTCCTCTTTGAAGTTTTAAAAAGCTAGTAATTCTGTTTTTAATACTTTAAAAAAACCATGTACTTTTGAAAATATTATCACTCTGTGCATTTCTCTTGTTTTCTCATCAGCCATAAAATTTAAGGTGTGAATTGGCTTTAGTTGACAATGAAAACTAAGTTTTTGGTTCATTTGTTTAACTGCTACTAAGCAGAACTTAACATGAGGAAAAATTGGCAGTTGGTAATAATTTTATGTCTTAAACCTTTTACAGCACTATTTTTAACATGCTGCAGGGTAAAGCCAGGGCAACTCCTGCTTAATACGTGGATGACCAATGTATTATTAACATTAACACCAATTAAAAAATATTTGTTTATTTTTATTGTAAAATTAGATGCACAGATAAGAGGCGAGACAGAGAGGAAGATCTTTTGCCAGCTGATTCTCTACCAAAGAAACTGTGATGGCTGGAGCTGCGCCAATCTGAAGCCAGGAGCCCAGACGCTCTTCCGAGTCCCCCACATGGGTGTAGGGTCCCATCCTTGACTGCTTTCCCAGGCCACAAGCAGGGAGCTGGATGGGAAGTGGAGCTGCCGGGATTAGAACCAGCGCCTGCCTGTATGGGATCCTGCTGCGTTCAAGGAGAGGACTTTAGCTACTAGGCTACCATGCCAGGCTCAAAACCAAAATTTTAAAGTGCCATTATTGTTAGGTGCTTGTCTTGGGAAGAGGTGTTTTCACGGCTGTAATTAAAGAACAAAGATCTAAGCTGTTCTGCATTTTCTGGCAAATATGCTAAGCAGAACAGATAATCTGCATACCTGTATTAATTGTATTAATAGTTGCATACCTCTTAAGATCTCTCCCCACATCTTTAATTATAGGAAAGCCTCTATCACATATTATCACTAAATGTATCTTGAAAGATAGCTGCTAAGTCAATCTTTCCAACTTTTTTATGCAAACTTTTTGAAATATTGTGAAGGCTTTAAGAATCCCCATAAATTATGGGTTAGCGAACACAGTAGATGGTAGATTTTATCTTTTTCTACATTCTGGCATAGCTCAGAGTGTGGAATTACTTTTCAAGTCAATTCATAGTGAATTTTGGAGTAGCTTCAGTTTTAAATCATGCCATACTTAAATGACACTAACTCCTCAAAATGATTCAGTTAATTCAAGGTCAGGAACTCCTAGTGTTTATTGGCTGATACGCCACCCATAGCCATACTGCCAGGCACACAGGCATGATACAGTGGGTGAACTAAATAAAAATCTAGTGTGTGATATTCTCTTTTCCACTCACTGCCCTGCCATCCAGGGAGATTTAAAATTCTTTGTTAAGCTTTTGGAGAATTCTAACAAGTCTCTCAATGGACTCAACCTATATTCTTCTGTATAGTCAGTAATACTGATTTTTAATATTGATTTTTAATAAAATATATGACCTTTCTTTTCTAATGTAACAGAGGTTATTTAAAACTGTCATCATTAAAACAGATGGATATACTTCCATGAACCATTCGGTTTAGCTGTTGCATAAACAAAAGTTTGTCCACAAATAGATGCCCTAAGACACTGAATTTATAATATAATTACCAGAGCCTGTACCTTGAGAAAACTATGCTACTGTTACTTATTAACAGGAAGAAATAACCAAAATATCTGACTAAATAATACAAGTTTCCCTAGGTATAAGGAAAGGCAGTGGTTAATAAGACAAATAAATAAAATAATTTCTTTAATCCATTTTATCTACTGGTATTAAGAAAACACGTAAATTGTTCTGAACCATATTTCCCATATATAGTGGATATTATGTTCCTCTATAGATACAGTAAATATAAATGTTCTAATATGAATGGTAAATATAAATCAATTATATACAAATAATTTATAAACTATTTTCCTCTTTATTTTCTCCTAAAATGTGTTCATTTCCAAGGCATCAGTTTATTTCATTTATTCTTTGCATCACATCATCTTCAGGTTATGCAGGAGATGCTTCGGGCAGAGGAAACCCCTTGCTCTTCGCTTTGAAAAGTGTATGAGAAAGCAAGATCTGATTCTTAGAAATCAAAGTTGATGCGGCCTGAAATGGTAGCCTACTGTCCAAATCCTTGCCTTGTAACAAACTGGATCCCATATGGGCGCCTTTTCGTATACCGGTTGCTCCACTTCCCTTCCAGCTCGCTGACTGTGGCCTAGGAAAGCAGCTGAGAACTCTCAAGTTCTTGGGACTTTGCAACCATGTGAGAAACCTGGAGGAAGCCCTTGGTTCCTGGTTTCAGATTAGATCAGACTTCAAATGCATTACAATAACCTGTCATGATGATACTCCTAAATTCTGTTTATAATTTACTTAATTCAACTTTTAAATCTAATTGAAATCTTATGCCTATATTGAAAACTTCTCAGATTCACCTGTGCTAAGTGATACTTATGAGATATTATGAACATGCATATTCCTTTAACAATATTTATCAAATATTACAATTAACCTACAAACACATTCTTTTTTTTGTAAAATAGATTATTTGTGTATTTGAAAATTTGAACCTGTGGGAGCAGAACAAAAGCCGGGTATGGAATTCCATATGGGTTGGAGGGGTTCAAGCAGGTGAACCATCCTGCATTCCCTTCCTATGCGTATTAGCAGAATAGAAAACCGGACCATGAACCAGTGCTCATGTGGGATGCTGCTATCACATGCAACACCTTACCCGGCTATGGCACCACCCAGGCCTAATTGTATAATCTTGATTATTAATGCTTTAATCTGTATAAAATAAAGTACAAGAACTTCATAATCATGGTTCTTTATACCCACACAGATGGGAGATCTGTCTATAGCAAGCTCCAAAAGGATTAAGAGAATTATGTGCTTTCAACTTAATCCTGAAAAGTGGAGTTTTACCCATATATAGTTCCTACTTGATTTGTAGCTTCTTTTTTCTTATGTTTCCTCTCCAAAGATTTTTAAATTCCATTCTTTGTTTAGGTTTAGACTCATATCTCTAAATGCTAACATGATCATATCAATATAATACATTTGAATTGTTTTCTATTTTGAACTGTATATACTATTGGGATACACGAAATTATGAGCTAAGAATATTACATGCGCATTTTTGAGTAAATCCACAAATAATAAAAGTTAAAGTGGGTGGTATGTGATAACAAAGAGGAAAACAAGTAAGGCTTTTAAATGTAGTAACATCAGGAACATCAAAGGCTCAACATGATGGCCTAGTGGCTTGAGTCCTTTCTTTGCCTGCACTGGAATCCCATGAGGACTCTGGTTCATGTTCCAGGTACTCTACTTCCCATCTAGCTCCCTGCTTGTGGCCTGGGAAGGCAGTGAAGTATGGCTCAAGGCTTTATGTCCTGTCACCTTCTTGGGAAATCCAGAGCAGGTTCCTGGCTCCTGGCTTCAGATCGGCTCAGCTTCGGGCATTGTGGACACTTGGGGAGTGAACCATCGGACAGAAGATCTTCCTCTGTTTCTTTTCCTCTCTGTATATCTGCCTTTCTAATGAAAATAAATAAATCTTTTAAAAATCTATTTTATTTCCATTTCCATGCATAGTTGTAATGCATAATTCATCCAATTTCTCATGAAGATAAATATTGATATAGGTTTAGTATATATAATACAGGCTTAACACTCCTAAGTTGAAAATCAAAAATCTAAATTTTGCTGAACTCTTACACACAAAATCTCAAATTTTTGACTGCTTACATGATATCACAAGTGGAAAATTGCATACCTGATTTACATAATGAATATTACACTCACAATAATATAGAAAATTGTCTTGATGCTATTTATCGGGTGAATATAAAACGTTAGTGAATTTGTTGTTAAGACTTGAGTCCCATCTTGTGATATTTCATCTCTCCTTATATCAACAGGTATGCCAAATCTAACCAACCCAAGCACTTCTTATTTTAAACTTTTTAATAATTTATGTATGTATATGTGTGTCTGTGTGTGTGATGTATTTACAGAGAAAATACAAACAGAAAGATCTTCCATCTGCTTGTTCACCCTTGAAATGGCCACATTAGCCAGAGTTAAGCTCCAAAACAAGGAGCCAGGAGCTTATGGGTCTCCCACATGGAGCCAGGAACTTCAGGGTTCCAAAAACTTTGGCCATCCTCTACTGCTTTCCCATATCATAAGTAAGGAGCTGAATGAGAAGTGTTGCAGCCCGAATATGAACTTGAATGCCCACATGGGATGCCTGTGTATGCAGGCTGAGGACTAGCTAATGGAGCCAGCACACTGGTGCCCTAGTTTTAAGTTTTTAAGACAAGGAGTACTTATCTAGTACTGCTTAAGAACCTACAGACTTTATTTGAATTTTCTGTTAACTTTGTGTTTTCCCTTCCACTATCTACATCAACTATCATATTTTCCCAGTTTACACTTCTTTTTGGTTACACTTTCACTATGACAAAAACCTAAACATACAGGTTCATAAAACAGATTCTGACTCCAATGCAGATACTGTAATAAAACAAAGTTCCACTATTGGGGATATAAGATCGGCATTTTTGTGTTTGCAGAAACAGTGGAAGCTACAGCACTGTCAGTAACCTAGGACAAAAATCTCAGTGAAACAACTTGTTGCGTCTATCAGCTTTCTTCAGACACCAGTAGCACAGCCAGCTGCATTGTGCAGCTCGCTTATGCCTTAACACTGCATCTGATAATTCTGTGACGAAATCAACATCTTTTTACAACTGTGTTTTGAGACAAAAAGTGGCAAAAACAACTTTTGTTTTTCATATTAAATAACGAAACCTGACTTAGATGCAAACATTTAGCACAACTTTGTAGTTCTCTCTAGGTGCATTTATGAAACTTAGTGATATTATTAGTCATTTATTGGGCTAGAGTGGAGAAGAAAAATGGGTATTATTTCTGATGAATCAGAAAGAACAACAAATCCTGTTTATCAAGTTTCTTGGAAACTCTATATAGGTATCTCACAGTCAGGAACAACTAATTCAGTGCTGATCTAATTGATGAATATATTCTAAGCATCTTTCCTTCTCTGATTCTCTAATTAATACTTATATAGTAATTTCTGACATAGAGGAACTTTTCTAATCTCTTGTTCAGCTAACTCCATTTACAAATCTCTATGTAAATGTAATGTTTAATATTTACAGTTTTGCTAAACATTACTGCAAAGAGGTGCATATGCACAAGGTAGGACCCAATGCACTGCCATGACTGATACCAAGCTACAATATTGGTAATAGCCATAATGTATGTCCCGTTGCTTATACAAGAGATTTTTTTTTTTAGCAAGAGACATGATTTTATGAATACCATATACTTAGCCCATCACTTTTGGAAGAAAAAGAAGTTCGATTTTAGCTTATTCCCCAATGAAAGTTTAAGTTGAAAATAATAGATGTAAATGATGGTTAGATTTAAGAGTAGGTGGAACTAATCCATCAAAAGCATAACTTGCTGACTCAATATTTTCATTTGCAATTACTTTAAGGGCTGTTTTATCTCTAATCATGAAGAATGAAATATATTTACTGAATTTATCATTTTCTACATAATAAATTGCTTTGCACTGACTGCTAAGGTAAAGTAGTATCAGCAAAAGCCACAAAACATTTTTCTTTTTTCACAACTTGCTGTATTGTTACAATGACTGTAAAAAGGATTTTCGCGGCCAAAATATCCTTTTGTTCTTCTTTGTGAAGACCTTTGATGTCCACTACCAACAGAATTGGTCATAGAATGTGGGTGTATAGAAATTCATCAGTAATATAAATTGTAGTGACTAGAAATTTTTCCTTGAAGCACTATCTCTTAGAACTAAACAGAGGATCCATACAACATCTCAGCCTGTAAAAGCATAAGAGCAAAGACCTAGTTTGTTAGAACCAAAGCCAAACACTTCTAGAGAAACTACATCTTTTCTTCATTATGAAATTTGTCAATACATTTACTTAATATAAAATGTTTGAAACTTGGACTCAGTGAATGACCTGGAATTAGCTGTTTCTACATAATTGCCCTTGTTAAGAGCTTCACTGTAGCCCTCTACAGTTTGTATGTTGAAGACCTAACCCTCACTATCACAGAATATAACTCTGTTTGGAGTATGACCTTTAAAGTAGCAATGAAGTGAAAATTAGGTGCATATGCTGGACCCTAATTCAATGTTACAAGAAGACATTTGGATACGGAAGTAGACACCCAGGACTGAGAAAATACACTGAGAAGGTGACCATCCACAAGCCAAGGAGAGAAGCCAGCAGAAACCAAACCTGTTGACACCCTGACTTGGAATTTTAGCTTCCAAAAGGTAATGAAAATACATTTCTGTTTTAAGTCACTGATTTTTTTTAATTTTATCGTGTATGGCCTACCAATATAACATACTTGAATTCAGGATGTGACTTGGTTATATGGTGTTATAGGGTTATAGGGTGTTCTTGATTTTGATTAAACAATAATTTAGTTTATTTACATTTATATTTAGTTTATATTTGTATTTAATTCATAAATATTTTCACGAAATAGATATACCTACCAAAATATGCACATAAAAAAGCTCAGTGAGTTATTTTGGTTACCTGATTTCACTCATAAACAACTAACAAATTAAGAAGAAAGCATTTGTTTCTGAACAGTATTCTGTTGGAATATATACACATTTTCATTATCCAATTATCAGTTGATGGACATTAGGGTCAAATGCTTGTAGTAGCTTTTGTGACTTGAGCTGCTGTAAACATGGGTGTCCAGGCAACTACTTTTTTATGGGTCTGTTTAGATTTGTTTTAATTTATTATATGATACAGTTGCAAAGGTTCTGGGATTTTCTCTTTCCCCTTCCCAAATCCACTTTCCCCATTGATTTCCTTTATATTATTACAATGGTATATTCCTTCAATTGCAGTCATAAGTCCATCATTTTGGTATTTAATTATAACCTGATATTGTAATTATAGAGAATAATATCAAATCCAGCCTACTAGTGTCAAGATGTATTTAAGTTTCATTGAGAACTCTTTCGTATATTTCATTTCTGTTAGTTATAATCCCAGGAGTGGAATAGCTAGATCTTATGATACATTTATGTTTGTACTCTGAGTAATTTTCACACTGTATTCTGCAACTGTTGTGCAAATCTCCTTCCATAACAATACATATTATGATATCTTTTCCTCACATTTTTGCAAATATGTATTTCTTTGGGTTAATAACTTGTCCAACTCGGGTTAGGTGAAGCTGCACTATGGTTTTTATTTGCATTTTCCTAATGGCTAGTAATACTCAGCGTTTTCTCATGGGTCTGTTGTTTGGTTGGATTACCTCCTTCTAAAATAACTGCACTACCTGCTTGTACATGTGTATGCATGTATATATGTATATACATGTATGTCCATACATATGTATGTCTGTGTGTGTCTAAACTTATATTTTTTGAACCTGTGGAGCATTTTCTTGGTATTCTAATCAAGATCATATAAACTATGTATGTATCTTTGGGTATTATGAAGATCTTGTTATTTTTTCCTATCCCAGAATCTGAATTTTTTTTTCATTTTTTTGTGTCTGTTTCTATTACATTTATTTATATTTCAGTATTTTCAATGTAAAGATATTTCAAATCTTTGTTAAATTTATTCTGAGACATTTTTGGTAGTTGTTGTGAATAGGACTGGCTTTACACATTCTTTCTTGGCCAGAGTATTGTTGGTGTATAAGAATGCTATTGATTTTTGTTTGTTATCTTATATCCTGAAATTCTCATGAATCCTCTTATGAGTTCCAATAGTCTCTTATTAGATTTTTAAAAAATGTTTACTTCTCTATATAGAGGATCATGTTATTTGACTTCCTCATTTCCTATTTGTATCCTTCGAATTGATTTCTTTTTGTAGCCTAATGAGTGGTTGGATCATCCAGAGATACACAGACTCGTAATTGTGAGAGTCAGCGTGTTTGGTTTCATCACTTCATGTTAGAGCAAGTGGCTTTTTCTTATTCAATGCAATGCCTTCCCTGGGTTCATCATGCATTGCCTTGCTTAGGGTAGGATGTATTTCTTCCACACCATACATTTTGAGATTTTTATCATGAAACAATACTGGGTTTTAGCAAATGCTTTCTCTACATATATTGGAATAATGTTCTGGATTTTTCTTCATTTCAACTGTACCATGTATCATATTTATTAGTTTGAATATGTTGAACCATCTTGACAAACTTGAAACGAATCCCTTCTAATCCTGGAAATGATCTTTTTCACTTCTTGTTAGAATTTATTTGCTGTTATTTTGTTGATGGTTTTTATACCTATGCACATCATGTATAATATTCCATAGCTGTCTTTTCTGTAGTAACTTTGGTTTTGAAAGTAAAATAATACTTACCTCAAATAATGAGTTTTTGATGTGACATTAACTATACAAAGGAAAAATATAATGTTGAAAATGTTCAGATATTTTGTTCATAGTATATATCATCAATGCTATAAAAATCTATGAAGGACAATTTTAGTGTATATCATATCATATATTTGGTAATATTTTAATATCCTGACTACCTATTATCATAATTATGTTTATTGGTTAATATAACTACAAATAACAGTACCTGAATACACTCTTTTTTGTGGGTAATATAATCAATATTAGACAAATTGTAGACAAATCCACTCTGATTTTATTATTTTACTGGTTTTGAAGTTGAAGCATTGAGGTTAAGGAGCAGGACATTGACCTTTTGATCTGGCAGGTATTTCTGAATCACAGTCATGGTGTCAACGCATCGTAGCTGTATCCCTTGAGCAGCTGCTAAAATTCTTCAAGACTCGCTTTATTCTAACCATGGTGATCTGAAGAATATCATTAGATTATTGTGAGCACTGTCATAAAGGAAGTGATTCAGTTATTTATTTGTTTCAAATTTACTTATTTATTCTGAAAGGTAGACTAAAAGAGAGAGAGAGAGAGATCTACCTTCTGCTGGTTTCATTCCACAAGTGGCCGCAGCCAGTCTCAAAGTCCGGCATACAGAACTGCATTCAGATCTCCTCATGGTGGAAGGTTTGCAAGTACTTGGAGTATCATCTACTGTGTCCCAGTTGCATTAGAAGTCATAGAGAATTCAGGGTAGATAGACCTCAAACAGTGCTCTGGTATGGTTAGCCCGACATAGTAAGTTAGGCCCAATGAAAGGGCTGGATATAATTTCCTACTTTTGTGTCACCCATAAAAATGGATGTATAAGTAAAAATAATCTGGGGAAATTGGCAAAAAAAAAAAAAAAAAAAAACCACACACACACATACACACACAAAAAGACCGGAAATAGTGATATGTGGTAATGCTATGGAAGGGTTGTAATTTATGCAAGGCTGTCAGAAAACACATCACAATTAAAGTGACAGCAGAGCAACAGGCTAAGGAGCAGGTAAGCAGTGTTCTGTAGATACAATCTTTATTGTTACCAAAAAAAAAAAAAAAAATGCAACATGTGCATGGTATTA
This sequence comes from Ochotona princeps, assembly GCF_030435755.1. Taxonomy (NCBI): domain Eukaryota; kingdom Metazoa; phylum Chordata; class Mammalia; order Lagomorpha; family Ochotonidae; genus Ochotona; species Ochotona princeps. The sequence continues at coordinate 49,674,240 of NC_080845.1, forward strand.
CACAAATTTTGGCTTGGAAATTCAAAGAAGATACACTATTTGTTTCCCAAGGTAGGCAGTTGAAGAACTGTGGATAAACCCCTAATCGGGATGCCTGAACACAGTGTTTGGTGCCTTGTATATAGCACAGCTATTTCGTGTTTCTGATCAAGGTTCCCGCAAATGTGCACGCTGGGAAGCAGCAGCAGAAGGCTTCTCTCCTCGGATCCCTGCTGCATGTATGGGAGACCCACCCGTGGCTTGTGGCCCCTCGCTGGAGTTTAGCCTTGCCTGTGTCCCTGTAGTCATTTTCAGAGGAAATAAGCAGAAGATCACTACATCACTTTATTTCACTCTGCCTTTTAAACAAGAAGGACAAATAGCATTTCATAAATCTTTTATTCCATCAATATTTTCTCTGTTGTTTTAAAAAATTATGTGCAAACAATAGATAAGTGTGCTTATATTTATACATAGGCACATCAATTATCCACAGATATCTCAATAAAAATCATTATAACATATAACATTTGTAATATACTGATTTTTATTTAGCATTCTTTCTTAAATCTCCAATGCCTGTATAAACATTTCTGATTAGAAACACCATGTATTTTTTTAATATGCTTAGATTCTTATCAAAAGTATTGCACACAGTCTCGGGAGTTAAGAGCTGCCAGCAGGCTCCGAGGTCACCAAGGGTGAAACAGACGGTGGCTTTTGGTGATAAGAACCACCAGAGATAAGCTGGTGACAAATGTCCACTTTATTATGCAGAGATTTCAGGTTTTAAAGGGTAAGGAAGAGGAGGGCAGGAGGGAGGCTTCCAGTAGACTCCACGCCCACCAAAGATGCTGTAATTGGCTATATGACAGGTCTGTTGCCCTAGATCTTCTGGTGATGTCAGAGGTCATGTTCAGGTATGCTCCCCTTGACCTCATAGCCATGTTGGAGGTCACCCTCCACTTGTAGGCCTGAAGGCCATGCCTCTGGCCAAGGGGAGGGTTAGGCTTAAGCCATGCCCCCTTGGCAGCAGGGCAGAGCCTGGGGTGATCGCCTACAACATAGCCCTTCATATTTATTTATTTTTGCAATCCTTTTTTTAAAATCTAATTAACTTTTAAATTTCCTAATTTTAATCAAAATTCAAGAAAAGTAAGTTTAGGAATAAATGGTACAATAGAGCTCAGATCCATAATAAGGCAAAATATCAAATCTTTTATGACATTTTAATGTATTAACTAGTGTCAATCAAGACAACTCATAAAGAATTAGCAAATTATATGATAATTCAAGTCACCAACATCAACAGCTAAAGACAATAAATTATAAATAAGTAAAAATCAAATAAATAAATAAAAGAAAACAGACAAATCTGTAAGCGTGTGTGCTGACTCATGGAAAAAAACAAACAAATTCATCCTCAGTAGATCAACAGGATACTTTGTGGGTCAACTTCAAAGAACTATCATCACATTTGTATATTTTAACTCTGATAAGAACACATTAGTGTTGGTAGAGGTGAAACATAGCCCAAACCCAAGATTCAAAACTTGTACTTCAATGCTTTTCCAGTATATATGATTTCTTGGTCATTATAATTTCCATTGATAAACCTGAGATTTCAAGCATTGCCTGAAAGTTAAAGTACTGAAATAATACACTTAAAGAATATTTTTGACGATTTGACATTTAATATTTCTCAAGGCATTCAAATATCTCATGCAGAAACAAGATATTTCTAAATCTTTTCAGGGATTAATGATTTTATTTCATCACCTCAAAAATGAAAACCTCACAATATGTGTTTTTGTTATGAACAGAGAATGTGATAGACTACACTGAAGTATTTCTAATCTTATTGTGTATGTGTGTGAACAAAGATTTTACCTGTGAAACAGATGGAAATTCTAAGTCTCCTTATAAATGTCAGACTCATAAAGTGACTGGAGGAATCAACGTTTTATCCACCAAAGTCTATATATTTTTTTTCCCAGAGGATGCAATAAAGTTTCAACAGAAAATAAAAATAACCTCATAATGGTCTCACTGTCCAACAATCCTTGCAGTAAGCTGAAAGCTGAGCTCGCTTGGTGTTTGCTTAATTGGATCCCGCCATCCCTGCTGCAAGCCTACACATTTCTCACATCCAGAGTCTTGAATCTTTGCAAATTGATGTCTGATGATATTTTTGGTGTTTTCCAGTTCCCGTATCTGCAGTTCGAATGTGTCAGCTAGAAGTAATATTCTGACAATTGTTTCAGAAGGAGAAGGACATAACACTCAGTTTTGGTGGTTGAAGCAATGGTACCCCATCGCGATTACTAACGAAACACAACCACATGCCTGCTTGCTGAATACTGCCAATGTGACAGTAGACACATTGTTATCTGTATATAGAATTTTATTTTTTTATAGATTTTACTTTTGTAATAAAATCAATTGTGGTAATTTTTGTTTATTCTTTAGGCTGGTGAATTGAGTTCTCATGTATTTCTGAGCATATATGATTTGAGTCATTGTATGAAATCAGTGCACATTAATGAGAGGTGAAAAGCACAATTCCCTGTGATTGGCTTCTTGTTATTTGAAATCAGGAAATTTATTACTTTGGGAAATGTATTGCTGCCTTAAGATACAAAAAAAAGTTTTAAAAACAAAAACCATGAAGAGTAGAAAATGAAGAGAACTATCAGTATGGTTAAGGATGTCTTCTTTGTTCACAAAGAAACCATTGCTGGTTGATATAACATAAAGAGTAGAAAATGAAGCCAAATATAAGAAGGGAAGAAAGTGAGTTAAGCTGTGGAAATCAGCCATAAAACGAGGCCACCTGAGAAGTCTGGATTGCTGGCATACTTTTAGTTCTAGAAACACTGAAGTGATGTACTGCGAATAGTGTCTTCAATAGGAAAGTTGTCACTACAAAAAAATCTTAACTCATTTTCGATCTTCAGTAGAAGACAGTCCTTGACCAACTTGTCTGATGTTAGTAATTGCCATTCCATTATTCTGTTTTTCTGGTTGTGAGAGCTACTTCTTATTTTGTAAGAAGTGTTTATTTTTATTGGAAAATCAGATTTACAGAGAGAAGGAGAGACAGAAAGATCCTCCATGCACCAGTTCACTCTCTTTAAGTGGACACAATGGCTGGAATTGGGCTGATTCAAAGCTAGGAACCAGGTGCTTCTTCCAAGTCTCCCACGCAGGTGCAGGATCCCAAGGCTTTGTGCCAGCCTCTGCTGCTTTCCCAGGCCACAATCAGGGAGCTGGAAGTGGAAGGGAAATGAAACAGCTAGAACATAAACTGGTGCCCATATGGGATCTCAGCGCTTGAAACGGAGAATTATCCAGTTGAATCATTGCACTGTGCCCAAGTTTCTTCTTATCTTACACTTAATTTTTGTTTTGCATACAGTTGCTTTTGCAAATTAATATTGAATTTTCTCAGTTGTTTTCTTTTTTTTAAGATTTATTTATTTTTATTACAAAGTCAGATATACACAGAGGAGGAGAGACAGGAAGATCTTCCGTCCAATGATTCACTCCCCAAGTGAGCCGCAACGGCCTGTGCTGCGACGATCTGAAGCCAGAAACCAGGAACTTCTTCTGGGTCTCCCTCATGGGTACAGGGTCCTAAAGCTTTGGGCTGTCCTCGACTGCTTTCCCAGGCCACAAGCAGGGAGCTGGATGGGAAGTGGAGCTGCCGGGATTAGAACCGGTGCCCATATGGGATCCTGGGGCATTAAAGGCAAAGACTTTAGTCGCTAGGCCACGGTGCCGGGCCCCAGTTGTTTTCTTTATTGAAATCATTTGAAGGACTTGAATTCCAAACTTGTTAATAAGGTAAATGACACTGTTTCATATTTGGAAGTTAAATCCAAACTGTAATTAAATCCTAGGTGATTAAATTGTTTTACCCTCCTCTATATTGCTGAATTTGGTTTGCTAATAATTTGCTGAAAATATACACATCTCTCAATAAATATTATTCAATAGTTTTGTTTGTTCGAAAACTGTCAGAAAATGGAATCTCTAAATCTCTACTAAAAATAATCTGCTAGTGAATATTTCTTCTGCCTTAAATTTTTTGAGGGGGAACAATAGAATAATTGGTATATTTTTGCCCACTTTTTTTTGCAAAATTCAGTGATGTTTTCATACTTGCTGTTTATGTCATCGAAAAGTTTCTACATATTGGAACTAATTAAAATACATATATGCCTAGGAAGCCTATTTATTTTTGAAGCAAACTGGTGTAATTTGTAATCTTTCAAGGGCCTTTATATTGGGTAATTAGCTTGTAAAATATCCTACCCCGTCTGTTATAAATCTCTCCAGGTTTTTGTACTGTGTAATATTTTCTGTGCTGTTTCAGATCTTCTGATTTCTATATAATCCAGTTTGTCTATTGTGGCTTTTGTTGCACAGACTTTCAGTGGTTATCCAAAAAAAAAAAATAGCATTGTGTACAGAAATGTCTTGAAATATTTCCACATATTTCACTATGTTTTCTTCTAAAAGATTAGTTTCGAGTCTTACATTTAGATGTTTGATTCATCATCTAATTTTTTTATTTTTATTTTTCATGATACATTTTCATATGCTCAGAGATTTCCCATTCCATCTTTCCCATTCCCCTACCCACCTCTTTTTGTTATACATATTTATAATAATGTGGCCATTCGATAACAGTCACAAGTCCATCATTCCTCTGTTTAAATGTGTCATATCATTGTACAATATAGATATTGGAATAAAGTCCAATATCCTATTGTCAACAAATATGTAACAATTTCATTGGGAGTCCATCTTTTATTCTGGAGTAGATGATAATTAAATGTATCTTCACTTCTCAGTGTGAGAGTCTCCATTATATAATTCCTCTAGATAAATATGTGCATATGCATATATAATTATGTGTGTATGTGTATGTGTGTGTGAGAGAGAGAGAGAGAGAAAGAGAGATTTCACCTATGTATCTAAAGAACTTGTATTTTGTATGATGTTTGCCTTGTTTCAGAGGGAACATAGGAAATTTGTCCTAATGGGATTGGCTTAAGTCACTGAATATAATGGTTTTTACGTGGGACGATTTTGTTGCAAATGGTGAAATCTCATTCTTGTTGATGGCTGAATAGTGTTTCATAAACTACATGTATTGCAGTTTCTTTATCCAGTCTTCTTTCAATGGCATCTGGATTGCTTCCATGTTTTTCTTATTTTAGGTTGTGCTGCTCTAAATATGCAGTTTGAGATGATGTTTATGTATGATAGAAGTGGGGATATGATTTCATTATTCCATATAAACATGACCAGTTTGGCCCTCCCTCTTTCTTGAAAAGACAATCTCCAATGCATGTCTTTGGCATCTTTGCCAAAATTCACTTTATTGTAGGAAATGGACTAGTTTTTTTCTGGATTCTCTATTCTGTTTCGTTTATCTATGTATCAGATTTTTTTGGAATCACCATATTGTTTTACTCACCATATGCTTGCAGCATGTTTTGATATGAATTACTGTGATGTCTCCAACTTTATTTCTTTGGTTTAGGAATGCTTTGGATGGATCTTCAGATCTTTAGTGATTTCATTTAAGACTTTTTGTAATTTTATAAAGAATGTCACTGGCATAGTTTTAATTCTCTTCTTATTAAAATTATTTATTTTATGTAAAATGAAAAATTCATATATTTCATATACACACATTTAGGAACATAGTGATACTTAATATCCTACCCTCTCTGGAACACCTTGCTACTTGTTTTCTTAAATTCCTTTAAATGTTGCAATGAAATGCTTTCCATGTATTTAACAATCACAGACTTAACCAGTGCTTGCGTAAATACTTCAACAAATCATAAGTGGGAATAAAAACAGTTCCTCATGAGTATAAATAAGGGCTGCAAAAAATAATGAAATCTCAAATGGGCAGCATCACTCATATAAATTGCATTTTTAAATTCTATATATTTATTGTCACAAAATAGGCTAAATATATGATATTTGTTTTTTGGAGATTGGCCCGTTTCACTAAACTTGTTTCCTTAATTAGCTAGCTGAGTGATATTCCAGAATGTGTTTACACCAAATTTCAGTAGAGTCCATAGTTCAACTATTGTGAATGGAACTTCAATAACAAGGGTGTAAAAATCACTCTCATATGCTGAGTTCATTTTTGCTGGATTATATGTTACAAACAATTCAAATTTCGGAGAAAACTACATAGTGTCATCTGTAATGGTGTGCTGGTTTACATTCCACCAAAGTGTGATTGGGTTCCCTTTTCCCCACACGATAACCCGTATGTATTGTTTTCTACTTTCGACATGATAGCCATCCTAACCAGACTGAAGTGAAGCCTCCTTGTGTTTTTTTATTTACAGTTCCCTAAGCAAATTCTCCTAAGTATTCTTTCATGTGTCTGATGACCATTTGAATTTAATTCTTTGAAAGATTCCTGTTTGTGTCCTTTGTCTATTTATTAGCTGAATTGTGTGTTACATTGTTGTTGGGTTTCTTGATCTCTGTCTGACTTCTGAATAGCTTTATCACTTGCAGACTTTGCAAGTATTTTCTCTCATTCTGCCTGTTGCCTCTTTATTGAGAATTTCTTTTGCAATACAGAAGCTTCTGAGCTTGATGCACGCCTATCTAATTTTGCTTTTCTTTTCTATTTTCTTTCTTCTTTTTTTTAACTTTCTTGATACATTTCCTTAGGCACAGAAATTTCCCTTCTCACCCTTCCCTCACCTGACACCCCACACTGTTTTACCCTATAGTGTAACAGTAGTTTAATCCCTCAACAATAACCACAAGTCATTCATTTTTGTGCCAGTGCTGCCCTGTGGTAAACTCTGATACATGGAATTGTGATATTTCCGCCTTTGTCTATGTTGTTTAATATTGTCTTGGCAATTCAGATTCTCAGTGTTTAAATCTGCCAAAAAGAAAATATAAATTAGAAGTATATTGATTGTGATGATCCAGGATAGATTTAATTAATGTTGTTTGTGAATTCAGGAGAGTATTTTTAGATTATTAGATAGTTTTGAATCTAGCTTGGCAGGTAAATATGCACAGAGTAAATGGAACAATGGAATTCCAATTCCAGGTATTGTGTAACCAAACTCCTTAGATGAAGCTGCATTCCGAATGCTGAGATATTCTACATGTTGGGATTTTGTAGAGAGGAATGTTAGTCACTATTTGGTTTTGATTTGCTTTGAAAATCATTTTTAATTAAAAAAAAAACTACTTAAAGTTTTATTACCAAGGACTTATTCCTAAAACATTAGCTAGTTCATTTGATAGGATTAGATTTTAATAGTATTCAGGATTTTGGTATGTGTTATCACTGCATTTACATCTCATCCATCTGTACTTTGGTGCGCATAAAATGTAGACTGCTTTGAACATTTGTTTTATGGTCTTGTGACTAATTCTCACAAGTATTTCAAGGGGAAGTTATGCGTGTTCCCTTTTTCCCAAAGTATTTAATTTTCAGCATGAGAGCCTTCATATCTCTCTTCATTTTAAGTGGAAATTGTGATAAAATCCTTGCATTAAAAAGGTACAGCCAAACCTTGGCCCATCCTGATTCATGGAATATCTGAATGGTTGTAACTACCTTGATGAAATACATTGACACAATGGATTTTGCATGAGTAAAATAAAATTTTATATTCGAAACATTGAATTATTTCATTTTTATAATAGTGACTGGCTGAGTCAAACTAATAGGACTTCTATGTTCTAAATTAAGGTCATGATCATGGATGAAATGGCATGATTTCTGTATAAGTGCTTTAAGTATGATTATAATCAGTAGAAATCAAAACTCATAATTTTAATGAAATAACTTGAATAATACATGAAATTTTAAATTATTCTTCCTTTTGTAAATGATCGAAAAATCATGTGAATATGTGATACAACTAGCATTTCAGCTGATACTTTCAGTATTTAATATGAAATGCATGATCACAAATATTTATATTTTTAAGGGAAAAGGTTAATTTTTCAACATTTATATATCTGTCTCAATGCTGTGACAAGTGCCGAGTACAAAAGTCTTTTATATGATTTGGGAACATAAGTTATTATCATATGGGGAGTTTTAATGTCCATGGAAGCTTATTAATATTGGTGATTTTTTTTATCATTTAGGTATGTTCTTAACTGTGAATGAGAGAACACCTTTTGCAAGTTGTCTAAAATAGAAATTACTGCCATGACAAGGTAGTGCACAGGTGATATTATTGCTTGTGATGCTATATCCTCGTTGGAGTGCTTCTTCCAGTCTGTTCTTTCCTATCCAGCTTGTAGATAATGCACTCTGCAAGTAGCAGATTATGTGTCAAAAGCTAGGGTTCCTGTCAACAGAGTAGGAGATCTTGTTGTAATTCCTGACTTCTGCTTTTCACTTTGACCAAGCTGCGGATAAATTATTTAGGCATTAGGAGAGTGAATCATGTTGAAGGACAAACTACCTACTCTTCCTCCTGCCCTCTTTCTCACTCTTACATTTATATAAATAAACCAGTCTTTAAAAATTACAAGTGGTTACTTTTACAGATTCAGAAAATATTGGAACTATTGAGTCACCAAAGGCTTAATGATGCATGAATCAGTTTGTCTGTGATTTCATTGATGCTTCTATTTTCATCAAAATTCTATCATTGCTTTTTAAGGTAGAGCCTAATTTAAGACAGATAAAACAGAAATAAAGTGGCATTGACCATTTCTGACGGCTATTATGAGAGATTTTCATTTGATCCCATTCCTTTGTCCATTTCTAAAACTTATGTTCATGTTTTTTCCAGTAACAAATGGTTATTCCCAGTGGGAGCAGTGATGACAACAGTCATATTTACATTACCTAGGTCTTATTTTATAGTTATGTAATGAAAAAGCTGTTTGAGCCATTTTTTTTTCTGATCAACAGTGCTTATTGGAAATACTTAAATATTTATAGGAGTGTAGATGCATGACTGATTCGTCTGCCAGTTTGGATAGCTGAATTTCACATGTAGACTTGTCTTAAGCCCCAGTTTTTCTGCTTCTGAACAGCTTCCTGCCAATGTGCTAAGATGCCTGGAAAGCATAAGATAATGACCCCAGTATCTGTGTTTCTGCTGCTCCTGTGGAAAATAGACGGAATTCCTAGCCCAGGGCTCTGCCTGATCCAGCCCCAGCTACAGCAAACATCTTCAGAGTGATCCAAGAGATGGGAAATACATCCCTCTCCTTTCTTCTTTCTTTGTCACTGTACTTTTTAAATTAAAAAAAAGAGAGAGAGAGAAACCATGATGAAATTTGTATATGTCAGACTCTGTAATAAACACCATTTAATCTTACAGGAAAAAAAAAACTTTTAAGAAATATTACCCTAGTTTGAAAAATAAAAATAAGTCAAAGAACGTGTTACTTGCAGAAAGTCATACAAGATAATCACAATATACATGGAATGTATGAATTAAAAGGCACTACACCCAGTGCTGAAATACTATTTCCACCTGCATCTCTATTTCAAACCTTAGCTATAGTGCAATAGGCAAAGTTCTTATTGTAAGAAATATATAGGGGCCTACAGCAATGGCTCCAGGGCTGAATCATCAGCTTACATACACCATATAGACCCTGGTTCAATTCCGGCTGGTGCACATCCCACCCAGCTCCCTGCCTGCAACCTTGGATGTACAAAAGCTGTGGGACCCTGCACCTGCATATGAGACCCTGAAAAAGCTCCTGGTTCCTGGCTTTGGATTGGATCAGGTATGGCCATTGAAGCCACTTGGGAAGTGAACATGCGGACAGAAGATCTTTGTCTTTCCTCTCTGTAAATCTGACTTTCCAATAAAAATAAATCATTTAAAAATATATTCTGTATTTGCCTACCAACTAAAATTCATTGAAATGCATTTTTGTTGATATACTACTATGCTAATTCAGGTGGGATAATGAGCAAATAAAAGTAAAAAAAAAGTAACAGGCTGGTACAATGGTACTGGTCGGCTAAGCTTCTGCTTGTGCTGCTGCTGACATCCCATTTGGGTGGCAGTTTGTGTCCCACCCACTTCACTTCCAATCTGGATCTCTGCTTATGGACTGAAATTCAGCAGAGGATGCCTCCAGTCCTTGGGACCCTGTACCCTGGATGAAGCTGCTGGCTTCTGCCTTCAGATCTGCTCAACTCAGCCCATTGCAGCTATTGGATAGTCACCACCGGACAGAAGATGTTTCTTTGTCTCCCGTTGACTCTATGATTTTGCATCTCAAATAAAAATAAAATCAAATATTATCAGTGATAAAAAAAAAAACACTATTTGTGTTCATGAGGATCCTGTTCTCTTACTTTTAGCTATACTAATAATAAACACAATCCTTTGGTTTTTTCACTCTATCGCGATCAGAGAATAATATCTAAGTTACAGCTAACTCATTTCTAATTGTAAATCCTCTGTAGAAATACTTTTCTGCTATATTACTTTTCCTATAAATTCATGCAGATTAAACACTGAGAGTTATATTTTTAAGCACTGTTAAATCTTTCTTTGCTTTTGCAAGGGCAGCGGTGCCTGTCATGACATTTAGTGTCTGTCTGGTGTCCATCCAAGAAGGGTGGCCCTCATGATCTTTGGCTACAATAACAGTTGAACTGAAGCTACTTCCAGGAGTTATCTAAACTCAGGAAGTCAGTCCCTTAAGTCTTGGCCAATTGAGTCATTAGATAACATTAAAAACAGAAAAAGTCAGAATCCTATAAAAGATGATCTAATGAAGAGCAAAAATATGATTTAATCAATTGAATGTCTTTTGGTGATGATGCTTTTTCTGCATACTGTTCAATACTTACGAGGCGACATTAATCTCTTTTGTTCTAAATGGGTGATAATGGTCATAAGTCTATAAGAGAAAGGCTTAGAGGTAATCTTTTGACTACTTGAAAAACCCATATTTCCAACTGAACCAGAAACCAATTAATGCATTTACATAGGCTTTGAAATTAGATTATGAGAATATGCTTTCTACATTATCATTGGTATGAAAGCTTCCAACAGATGTAAAAAAATCCAATTTAAGCTATTATAAAATGTATTTATAAATCTCCATAACATTTCTTTCAGCCCTGTGCATACATTCAATTCAAGTATGTTTTTTTTTCCATTTTATTTTATCCTTCCAAGGTGCCCACTGGAATCTTTTCTTCTTTATACATTCTCTTTCATTAACAACTTTAAGTGATTCATTTACTTACTTATTAATTTATTTATTTGAAAGGGAAGACAACACAAATGCTCAAAACAGCCAGGCCTGGTGCAGTTGGAAATCAAGAACCAAGAACTTGACCTACATCTCCTCCATGGGTGACAGGAGCCTGTCACTTGGGCCATCTCCCACTGCGTTTTCTGGTGAATTAGCTCAGACCTGAACTATTAGAAGAGCAGCTATACCTGGAACTCAAACCAATATGGAAGGCTAATATTACAAGCAGTGTCTTCACTCACTGCACTGCTACCGATTTATATCAATATCATTTATTGAAAATGTACATTGTGTCATGACATAAGCATAGGAAAATGACTGATTTTAATTAGGAAAAGTCTCAGTAATAGAGGGGAGGATAAGCTCAGTGAAGTGTTGTAAATGATACCATGGATATATGCTATAGTAGTAATCAGATTAAATAATATGGCTTGGAAAACTTTGCATGATTAGACACTATATGATGATGGTGGGTGATCTGCAGTTTATAACTGTAAAAAATGAAGGCAGTAGTGTTTCTCAACTAACCTTTTACTTGTTGAATAGTATGACAAGTGGAAAATTAAGCCCGTGAATTTGGAGTGAATTAAAGCATTGACTGTTAATACTATTGCAGAAAGGGGAAGGGAGGAGGGAGTGGGGCTAAGCAAGAAAGTGAGGGAAGCGTGTTTGTTTCCTTGAAGTTGTACTTATGGTTACGTAGGATCTCTTCTTTAACAAAAATGAAATAAAATGTAAAAATAATTAAGATGATAATAGTATTTAAAATTTAAAACTGAAGCTTTGGAACCCTAAAAATTAAACTAGAGGCTATTATATTTGGTGAAATAATCCAAAATGAAAAAACAAACAAAAAGCAAAACAAGTAGAATGTTCTTTCTCTAAATTATGCTAACTTACATGTAGGGTACAAAAGTGTGACATATATGAGTGAAACTGACCTCTAGAAGTTGAGTAAAGAATGGTCTTCTGACTTTTTATTTGTTGAATTCTTTTAAGATGTGTTTGCTGCTATTTGAATGGCCGATTTTAGATAAGGAAAACCAGAGAAAGAATGGTCTTTCTTTCACTACTGAAATGATCACATTGGTCACAGCTGAGTATATTCAATGTTGAGAGCCAGAAACTTCTGGCTCTGCCCTATGGAAACAGGGGCCCAAGGAATTGAGCCATCCTTTGTTTCTCTCATCTGGATAGGAGAGAAGTAATGGGGACACTAGCTGGTGGCCATATGGGACGCCAATGCCATAGGTTGAGGGTTTAACCTATAATAAATACTACTGTTCAAGCCCCTATTTGTGGAATTCTTTATTATAATGACCATTGATCATGTCACCAAAATGTGATTTAATAATATGTTACCTCATAAATAAATAAATATATGAAGTACTATGCATGCATTTCACCTTTTTAACCAAATTAAACATGTTTAATTTGTTTAAAATTTTTCATGAGCTTTTTATATTCATATGTTATTAATCACAAAAGCAATTATGAGGTATGGTATAGCTCAAATAAACTTTATAAGGATAAAAAACATAATGCTGTAGTGGCTGATTGCATGCTTCAAGTCCTAGTTCCTTTAATTCCAAGGAAGCACCTGAAGATGTACAACCAGACAGGCATTTGATAATGGAGAAAAAAGATTGGTTTTGACAATCACATGGGAAGCCTGCTTTCATGACTTTGTCCTGGTCATAGTACTGACCTTCATGGACATTTGGGCTGTGAGTAAAGTGTTGGAAGATTTTTATTTTTCTCTCTTTAATATAAAATGAAGCATATAAAAATAATAACAAATATAATACCACAAAAATCAACAAAATAGAACAGCTGAAGGAGCCAAGTATGACTTACTCTTGCACTTACAAAATGGACAATGAATTAACGAAAATATCTAAATGGAATGGTGTAAAAACAGAAGCAATTAGAAATCTCAAACAATAGGGAAGAAAGTGAAGACTCACAATCTAATACTAGAAGCTACAAAAAACATGATAAAAAGAGAAATTTGAAGAATAGAGAAATAACGGAATTCTTAAAGTCAGATCTCACTCTGTTGTTAATTGTGGAAATGGCAGAGAGATACCTGTGAAAGGAGAACAAAAACTTTTTTTCTAAAAAGAATTTATTTTTATCTGTCAAGTAACAACTTAAGGCAATCAGAATTCAGTGTACAAAGGGCATGACAATGAGGACCCAATAATCTTAAAATGCACAAAATATAAACAGTGATGCATTCCTTAAATATGGTTATGTATTTGGAGAAATGCATCATTACACAGTCATCATACAGTATGCTTATCTTAACCTAGATGATATAAACTACTATCTCACTAGGACATGTGGTGTAGCTTATTGCTCTATCAGATTTACCCTCTAGGCAATTTTCTTCCACAATCAATCCAATGTTTTTCCCAAAACTCCTTTAATGTCTTCACATCAACACTGGAACCTCATCAGTTATTTTTCATAACATGCAGTAAATAAGAATTAAAGATGTCAAACCACACAGCAATAATCTCAACATTATAATCATGCCTGGTGTTTTCTTTCATTATCACAAACATATTTTAAAAACATTTTAAAGCTTACTTATTTTTATTGAAAAGCCCAATTATACATAAGGAGGCAGAGATAGAGGGAAAAAAAATCCTCCATTCACTAGTTCACTCCCCAGATTGCTGTAATGGCAGGAGCTGGGCTGAGCTGAGACCAGGAGCAGGATCCAGGAGCTTCTATTAATTCTCCTATGCAGGTGCAGTGTCTTGAGTTTTTGAACCATCCTTCACTGCTTTCCCAGCCCCAAATCATGGAGCCAGATGGGAAGTGGATCCACCAGGACACGATCTGGCACCCATATGGTATGTTAATGCTTGCAGGTGGAGAATTAGCCAATTGAGCCATGGGAGCAGCCCCACAAAAGGTCTTTTGCTCTGGCTCTCTTCATCATGATACTGTTAAGGATACTTTTGTATATCTAGCATTGTATTGAATTTGCCTGGATTTATTACTGTTCTTGTTTTCATTAAAACATGTACTTTAATAGTCACTACCATTTTTTAAAATTCTCCAACAACCTAACTATGGAAGAATAGAGTCCCCATGGCTTTCAAACGTAACAATTATTGATTTTCAATTGTTCTAGTCCTTTACTACACTTTTACATTTACTTTGGGATAGGTCACTCAAGGTGAGTTCAAACAGACACTATCAGCAGTATATTTTATACATATTAAGGTAAACAGACAAAAAATACATGACATAATGCACTATGCTATGTCACAGAAAATTAAACCAACAGATGTGGCAAACAATGTATGAGGCCACTGGTATATGGTTTTACAGCAAAGAGTTTTTATAAGTAGAAGGAATGCACTATAACAATGAAATGATAGTATAGCACGTGCATCTCTCAGTAGCACAGTTACTTGTCACTAGCACAGATTGTGTTTAGTCTGAGAATCCTGATTATGCTTCTGTGCAGTTGTTTATTCATATCAACATCACTAAAGCCAAGCGGAAAATGCATTGTGCTAGGAAATCATGATGGTTACAATCTCAGTAATTGATAGGAAAAGCTATAATACTATGGAATTAAGAGCTGTAAATACAGCCTATCATTGATTAAAGTATCATTTTGCATCATGAAATACATGATTGTAAACTTATATATACACAAATATATGTATGTGTAAAAGGAAACACTAAACAGAACTGTATGCTCTAATTGTAATAAATAAATTGATAAAATCAATCCTTTAAAGTGGAAAAAGAGGCAATGTATAATAAACTGTAAAACTGGAATGTGGTACAAATAATAGAAATTGCAAAGTGATTGAAAAGAAACTGATTTTCACAACAGAAGAAATCCTCCTGTAAGAAAAGTAAAGCTTCTGGTACCCAGACATTTCATGTACACACATTTGACACACAACTCATCGCTTACAATCAGGTCCTACAAAACTACGGATTTCTATGTAATAACCCTTTGCAATTTCTCACAATAGTAGCAAGTGAAAATTGTAAGTCTTCAGATATTAAAAATCCGGCAGACGATGATGTGTTTGTTCCTGAGTGTGGCTTTTGGAGTGTCTGACAACAGCCACGGAGTGCCTCATGTGTTGATTATTCCTCATTTCTTTCTTTTTCCCTTACTTCTTAAATATTGTGATAATATTTATGTACATATATGTGTATCTTAGTGTTATACGACTGTTCGAGAGGTTTATCTTTTTAAGTGCACTATATAGAATTAAACTAGGCACAGAGTTTACCAGATCTTTAGAACCTCTTTTTTGTAATTAAAACTTTATAACTATTGGAAATCATTTCTCTCTACCTTAACTTCTGGAAACAATCTTCTGTCTACGAACTCAACTATAGTCTAACTTATTTATCTATTTTTATGTTTTCTAGAGGTTTATTTATTTGGGTGGAGGTGGCAGATTTACAGAGAAGGAAAGATGGAGAGAAAGCTCTTACATCCGCTGGTTCATTCCTCAAAAGGCAACAAAAGCTGGAGCTGAGCCAAACAGAAGTCAGCAACTAGAAGCTTCTTCTGTGTTTTTCATTTCGTTACAGGTACCCAAAGCTCAGGGCCATTCTCCACTGCTTTCCCAGTTTATAAGCAGGGAGGCTGAGGTGAAATGTGGCAGCCTGGATGAAACAGGTAGCTATATGAGATGCTGGCACTTAAAAGTGGAGGATTAGCCTTTTGAGCCATGGCAATACCCCAATTTTATTTATACAAAGAGAATTTTCCATGTACTTCACAATATATTTTTAGGAGTATAAACGATACTCTACTATGGACTTCTGCTAAGAGACAGCTATTCGAGTGAAGCACTAACATCCGTTGCTCAGTTTCTTGCTTGTCTACTGTCACTGGATGTGTCTACTCATTAGTATCTTGCTTTTAAATTTATAAATTTATATTTAAATATGGAGCATACTCAAAGTAAGGAGCGTACATTTAACAAATCAAAGGGCATTAAAAATGATAATTTCCTATGGACACATTTTCAGATAATCTGAAATTAGTGTTGGTGGACAGAGACTGAACACGACCATGTACAGTGTGTATTTCCATAGTGTATTTTACTAGAGCATCATAACAGTTACAGCGTTAAAACGTGTAAGCATCTGAAAGATCATCTGACGGATATCTTAATAAATATGCAATCTTTTTATGAAGTCAAGTCTGTGATATAAATTAGAAGTTGAGCAAAACCTTAAGTAGTTGTTCAAATCAATGTTGATTCCTTTCTCCTATGTTTAGTATGCGGTTTAAGTTCTCAATGCTTCCTTGATAAGAATCCTTTATGGTTTGGTTAGTTTATACTGTTTCCGAGGCAAAGAATGGAAAACAGTGGAGGACAAAAAAGAAAATGAGTCACTGAGGAAGCTGACACCTCATTAGATTTAAAAAATGCAGCCTGTTTTTCCATGAATATCATTAAAGCCCTGAGAAGACTAAAGGTCCTATCAAAGTCCAGGCAATGGAAACAAGCAAAATAGTTCAACTAGTTCAAAAATGCACACACGACCAGAGCTGAATCAAAATTGCTTTAACACACTGGTAGGCAACCCAGCACTTTCCAAGAGAATATGTTCACTTGTGTATGTAAGTGTTGTGGCTCCATTTGTGTTTTTAAAACAATCAAAATAAAATCACCTCAATACATAAAACTTATTAGCATGCAAATACTTTCAATAAAATATACATATAGTTGAGTAGTATAAAAGGTGATTTATAAATATATGAATATATGTGAATATAAAAACACAGAAAGAAAGGAAACTGCCTGTATTCACAAGATAATTCTGTTTTAGAAAATAAATTGCATATATGAAATAGATTTATATTCACAATATTTACGAAAATGTTTAAATGTAAACATAAACATAAATGCATTTACAATATTTACACTCATATTTACAGCAAATTAGTGTAAATATTATATGAAAATATAATCTAAAAATAGAAAAATGGGCCTGGCGCCGTGGCCTAGCGGCTAAAGTCCTCGCCTTGAAAGCCCCGGGATCCCATATGGGTGCCGGTTCTAATCCCGGCAGCTCCACTTCCCATCCAGCTCCCTGCTTGTGGCCTGGGAAAGTTGTTGAGAATGGCCCAAAGCCTTGGGACCCTGTACCCTTGTGGGAGACCCGGAGGAGGTTCCTGGTTCCTGACTTTGGATCGTCGCCGCACCGGCTGTTGCGCTCACTTGGGGAGTGAATCATCGGACAGAAGATCTTCCTCTCTGTCTCTCCTCTGTGTATATCTGACTTTGTAATAAAAATAAATAAAATCTTTAAAAAATCTAGAAAAATAAAATCAAGGACAGTAAGATAACTAGAATAAAGAAATTAAAAAGCAAGGATTAAGGAAGCAAGAGTCACTTCTATTTATTATTTGGTTGACTTGACTCAAACCAAATGTCTTTTAATATCATTCACAAAGTAAAAGGCACAAAGTAGGTGAAGCAAGAATGTGACAGTGTTTAACTGCTAGCTACTCGGAAAGTTTCAAAAGGGAGAAAGTTGGTCTTGGATGGGTACTATTGCTACACTCGAAAAAGCAGTTCTAGAAGTTAATGCGGTGGCAGAGCAAACCAAGCTCCTGCCTACTAAGGCCAACATCCAATAAGAGTGCCAGTTTGTGTTCTGGCGGCTCTACCTCCAACCCAGCTGTAAGCTCACAGCCTTGGAAAGCAGCAGCCTCTGGCCCACATTACAGGAACCCTGCATTGATGAGGGAGACTGACAAAGGCTGCTGGCTCCCAGTGTAGACTTAACTTCAGTCATCGTGGTTATCTGGGAGAAACAATCACCTCACGAAAGACCTGTCCATCTCTCTGTGTAAAAATCTGCCTTTCAAATAAAATCAAATCACTTTTTTTTTATGTAGTTCTAAAGCATGAATGGGAGAAGATGTTGGCATCATTCCCTCCTACAGCTTCACTTTATAAATAATCAAACTGTGATTCACAAAGTTGAAATAAATTTCAAACTAAAAATGTACACTTATTGGATGTAGGGATAAGTCAGCTTATGCAGTTACTGTTACTTCTCAATTTTTGAAAGATTCAAAATCTTCGTTCATCCATTCCTTTTTTTTTATAGACATGATGATAGGAACAACCCTGGGACCTGTTTTCTAAGAGACAGAATTCTGCTGGGAACACAGCAAATTTCTCTGACCCTTTCAATCAGTATGGTCATGAGTATATTTTAATATTTGTATTGGTACATAGTAGGATATACTCCATCATAATTTGCACATATTTTAGTTACACGTCTCCATCTTTTTTAATTAGATTCAATCCTTTCCTTTGCACATAAGGTAGAAATTCTGCCTGTCACTAAAATCATAGTTGTCTCTTTTGTCTACATTGCTCAGGCATGAGCAGAGATTTCTTAAAGTAAATTTATCATAAAATAATGTTCATATCTCATTCCAATTTCCCACTGTTAAAAAATCACACTTTTCCACTATTATCAATAATAGCCACACTCTAAAATATGTAAATCAGGTTGCCTGTGATCATTTTACTTGGAAATCATGGAAAATATATATGAGGAAAAACATTTCATATATAACCAAGCATTTATGATTTTCATTAGCCAAAGGTAAGAAAAAATATAAATTTCATCCAAAATTCCAGTAACTCTTAAAGACTAAATAAATATTGCTCATACTGTTTTCCATTAGTGTGCATAAATAGTTGGGTGTCTAAATAAGATCTTCTATGTTTAATTCACCAATATGTTACTCTTATATTTATATTAACATCATTGATTTAATACACTGTGTTTATTTTCTGGAAAACTGCAAATATTAATCTAGTTTGGTACAGTTCATATTCAGCAATTTTGAGTATCAAGAATGATTTGTTCCTTTTTAGCTTGATTCTTCTCCCAACTCTTTTTCTCTGAGTCAGAATCAGGTCGTAGCTGGGTATTGGCTATGGGATGTTGTGAGAGCCTAAAGATCCTAGAGATTATCAATGTCCTGGCCACATGAGAAAAAAGGTATCAGAGACATGGAGGATGCTTACCAAGCTCCAAATAAAATATAAAAAGAGACATATTTGGTAGTTTCTAATAGAGGTGTATATTTAAAAATAGTCTATATGGGATTGCACTTTAAAAATAACATCTGAAATGTAAACAAAAGTCTGAAGGCTAATTAAATATAAATCGCTTAAAATCAATGTAAGGGTCACCTGAAAGGAGAATTCAAAGTGAGAAAAAGAGAAGGCACAGGTTGTTAGGCTAAAACTTTCAATTATTTTGTGCCTTAATAGAGGAACATGACCACAACGAGACAAAAAAACAACAAATACTTTTTAAAAAATGACAAAATAAGTCTACCTTATGAAATTACAATTTCACAAAAGTATTCTTAGTTGAATGTTTGTTGAGTTAACCATGTTCTTCATTTCAGTCAATAAGTGTAACAGGTATCCATAAGCACCTTGTACATACCAGCTCATCAGTGGAGGCTCGATAGATGGCATTGATGGTTCTTGTTTCTTAAGCACAATACACAGGGCAGGAAAAGCTTACTTGAGAAATATATTTAACATATATTTCCTAAAGTTAATAGAGAAAACTTTACACACATTTCAATGATGATTGCATTATTCAAAATTATTCTGTACTTCAATTCCCAATGGGATTTTCTCATCAACTAATGAAAAGATATTTAATTTCAAAATACAAATATGCTAAACAATGTACACAACTGTTGCTTTACAACAGTTTCCTCTACAAATTTTTTTGAATGAATGTGGGTATCAGAAGATTGCATTTTAAATTTGAAAATTCTGATGGGTCTGAGAAAAAGTAGGATATGGAACACCATCAGAAATAAAAGGAAATGTAAAAAGAACTAAAGATTATTTTTATTGATAATTTTATTTATTTGATAGATCAGGGTGGAAGGAGATAGAGACAGAGACAGTTCTCCCTTTTCCTAAACAAGCAGAAATTTAAATGCATATAAGTCTACTATAATCAATCCTTTGTATTTTCACTAGCTTTTATTAATACTGTTTTAGGATGAAATTTAAGAGTTCCGTCTTGTTTTTTTAAGATTTATTTATTTTTACTGGAAAGTCAAGTATATCATGAGGAGGAAAGACAGAGAGGAAGCTCTTTCATCCACTGGTTCACTCCACAGGTGACCATAACAGCCAGAACCGAGCCTATCAAAGCTGGGAGTCAGAAGTTTCTTCTGAGTTCTCACATGAGTGCAGGATCCCAAGATTTTGGACCATCCTCGACTGCTTTTTTAAGCAGCTTGATGGAAGTAGTGACTCTGGGACATGAATCAGTGCCCATATGGGATCCCGGAACATGCAAGGAGAGAACTTTAACCACTAGGCTCCATGCCAGGCCTGCAAAATTCATTTATAAAACCTTCTCTGAAGTAAAATTTTTGATGCCAGAGTACTGCCTTGCTCAAATACACAGAGCTTTTTAACCAATACACTTAAGACAAGTTTTCAGATTTCACCCAAAATAGTTTTATGTCACACCAGTATTTTTAAAAGTATAGTCCAAGAAGCTGTTTTATCTAGAACTAAGAAAGGTGATTGGATGAGAATGAAGAGTGGCATAATCATAGTCAATGAATTCTAGGGCTTTAAGTTTACAGTCAGTTTCTTTGAGGAACTAATTCCCAAGAAACTTTAAACGTGGTATTAAGTGTGATAAAAAAAAAAATACCCCTATACCTAATTCATGAAACTAGATTCTCAAAGAAAATATTTGAACTACTACCCGTTGCATCTACTAAATTACTGAGATTTGTCTTGGTCAAAGTTGTTCTGCTGAGCAGCTAGGCCAGATTTCTGTCAATAAGGGAAGCCTGACATCTCAGTGAAGGAGCAACAATGGCAAAAAAAAAAAAAAATGAATTCTGATAAAATTATTCTATTCCCTGAACCAACTACTAGGGTATTAGTCTACTTCACTGAACTGATTGATTGGTTCTTTCACAATGTTTTTTATGGGTCTGTTCATTTATTCAGCAAACATTCATTCCTTTCTTTCAGCTTCTGTGTTATAGTTGTCCTACATGTGATTCATGTGTAGTGCTTCCTAGGGCTGAAGGACTGAATTAAGCTAACTCTCAAATACATGTCACAACCTTACACTCTTTTTTTATATCAAGAACAGTCAGGATTTTAGTCACAGAAGAAAGAATATATCATTTGATAACACAAGCCACAGTCCTTTGTTACACAGTTTCTTATGTCAGTTTCTGTATGCCTCATTATTCCCACTAGTGACATGATGGAAACATGGCCTTCTCTTAAACGTCAAAGTGCTGCCCTGAGAATAAACTGCAACAAGTCCCAGGAAAAAATAAACCACTGTAAAATTTAAAATGCCATTATCTGTGCTTTTATTCTAAAATTTACTTCATAGTATAGCATTGATAAGTTTTGGCAAGCTACAAGATATGAATAAAATATATTCACACTCTTGTATATATTTTCCTTTAATTTATATTAGATTAAACATAAAGTAAAAAGAGAAATAGATCTTGATTGCAATATATCTTCTTAAAATAATTGCAAATTTCTTGGTAAGTGTTCTTTAGCATCCAAACGGAGCGTTTTAGTTCAATCTTCCATTTTCTGTTATTCCAGTCCAATGGAATTTTGATCACTCAAAAAATCTGATGGCAGCACTTTGCTTTTCCTTCCTGCACAACCATTCATCTGAGAAAAATTATTTCTTCAACCACACTAATCCTGAATCAAACAGCAGTACGTTCCAAATCATAAACATTTCATGTGGACTAGGTCATTTTCTAAGTATTGGAATTTCCTTTCAAAGAACAATTTTTAAAGACAAATTCAAAATTCAATCTAGTGGAAAAATAGTCACTGCCAACAAAGTAAGGCATTTCTACAGAACCAGGTATTATTTTTATGCTACACTCAATGTTACAAAACCTGCAGTATTATCACCTTCAAGCAACAGTTCCTGAACACCAGCTCTGTACAATGAGTGTGAATATATGCTGGAGTTTGCCATTAGGCAGGTCTGCGTGTAAAATACAAAATATGCTGTGCTTTAAAACTCAGAATACACTTCATGGTTGTAATATATAATAACATTATTACAACTGATTTTGGTTTATGCAATATCATAATAGTGTGATATGATGACAGTGAAAACAGTTCAAAATAAAATGTCAGAGGGAAAAACTCTCATTCTTATACTGGAATACAATCATATGGTTTTTGGGATAGAATTTAGTTTCGAGTCAAAGATAACGTGGTGCTTCGTACTCATTGGCAGTTTCTGAGTTATCTTTAAATTATTCTGTATTTATATTATGGCATTGATAAATGATTAACCTTAAGAGTATGAAAATTATTTTTGTAACTCCTGAAAATCTGAAGCAGTCAAACAGTATTATATATTCTAAAACATATTTAAATAAGTGATGCAGCTAAACAACAGTTTGGAAAATTTTCTACCACCATGTTCACCCCATCTACTAACCTTAAGTATTAACCCATATACCTCTTAAAAGAGGTGACTCAGCCATATGATGAAATCTTTCTGGCCTGGAGGAAAACAATAATGTAATGAATGAATACTCAAACTTCTGACCTTCAGGGAGCCTGTCCAAAGATCCATTTGTTTCTTGCCCCACCAATGCTGTTGGCAAAGTTCAGTAGTTGGGACAATTTGGAAAGAGGAAACAGACACTTTCGATCCTTCTAAATTGAACTAACCAGAGATGATTGCCCTCTGCTTCTCTCTCTGTGTGTATGTATCTCTACCTAACACATAAACTAAATCTTGCTTAAAAATGCCTAACATGAAAGACATTGGGGAAATTCATATCACCTTGCACCTGTCATAATACATAACATTAAAAAAAAACAACAACAGAGAGTAACTGATGTTAACAAGAATGCTGAGGTAAAACACAAACCAAAACGCTGTTAAATACTGTGGACATATATTTAAATTAGAGCAGCTACTGCTGAAAACATTATGGAGATTTCTGAAAAACAAGAAATAGACTTGACATATGATCCAGCAATCCCTCTACCAGGGATTGATATACATTATATCCACCATGTTTAGAACGGCACTGTGCCCAAATGCCGATACATGGAATTAACCAAAGTGTGCATTATCAAATGAATGAAAAGAGTGTGGACTGTGGCATGTATCTCTAAAAAAATAAAAGAAATTATATCACTGTGTTATCACATTGAGTGAACTATGCCAGATAAAGAAATATCACATATTGCCACTTAGATGTACAATCTAGATAAAAAAAAAAAAAAGAATAAAATGCCTGTGTGTTTGGCTTTTGCTAAAAATATAATATTTATCAAAGTTTTACATAAACATTTGTCATGCAAATCAGTAAGAATAATATTCTATCACTGTTTAATCTTCTGCAACTATTTTAAAATGTACTGTAAGTGGGTGACAGGGATATCTTTGTATTGGGTGGTTGTTAGCCTGTGTTTATATTCCTTCAGTACTGTGGTCTGTTTGGATTTTATTTTTTGAGTTCTTTAGCAAAACTTGTAAATTAAAATATTATCTCAAAAATAGAGACGAAAAAGTAGGTCTCTCCCTATACCCTCCTCATAGGCATTAGATTTAGAATTATTCACTACTGTTATTCCATCAACCATTAACATTAATCAATTAATTATTAACCTGGATTCGCGTTTTAAATGTATGAGTTTGAGGATCAAATCGGACTTAAATTCCGGTAAAATGTTAATTAGGTTTATTGTGGTGCAATTTTACAGTGAATGTGACTACAATATCATTATGTAATAAAGATTCAACATTTTTTGTCAACTACATCCCAATAAAGTTGGGAAGCTCATTACATAATTGGCATCGACTGAGTAAGTAAATGCTTTCATCTGAGTATTTTTGTCTCTTCAATATTTATGTATTGAAATCCAGCATACGTCATGCAGGCAAAGCCCTTCTGACTGACATATTGTTCTTTCACAGGTGATCTCTGTAACCTACCTTGTTCTTCCAACAGAGAGATGTCAGCATGCTATAAACTTCACATCCTCAAAAACGGGGGCAGAGATACTTCTGTTGTTTGTAAGCTACCAGGCTTAATACATGTTGTCATAGCAATCAGAATGAAATAAGAACAATTTATCTTGTATTTAATCTTGCATTGTCTCGTAATTAAAACTTCTTATAAGAAGGTTGCAATGTTAGTTTTTCAATTTGAATTATCAAATTTATTTGTTAATTTATTAAGCATGTAGTGTATTTCTTTTTTCCTTTTAAAATAGTATTAGTATGTTAATGTTTGTTTAAGTTGAAATATCTTCTTATATACTGTGAAATGATGTATATACGCATGATGAATTTTGTAGTCTCAGATACATTTCTCTGATCAATAAACTGGAGGGTTCAGTATATGCCACTCATCTTTTCTTTTCTTTTTTCTTTCTTACTTTTCTCTTAACAGCATGCCACACCTCTAGCTGTAAGCTTCCCAGTCTGGTTGAATAGAATAAAATCAGAGAACTACCTACAAAGCAGCCACTGTAAAGGATTTTGACAAAAGTGTAGGATTCAGAATGTGTTTTACTAATAAATTGTTTCCATTGAAGACAGATACAACAGCCGTTAAAACTTAGGTACTGAAGGAGATGATGAAATCATGACATTTGGGGAGCTAGGATGGAGAGTGAAACTCCCTTTAGTCTCCTTTCTGAGCCTCTCATGTCTTACCAATAATACTAATACTAATACTAATACTAATAATAATAATAATTGTCAAGACAGTTTCATTTAACAAGCTGATTTCACATTGTTCCTTGAGGCTGGCTTTGTAAAATTCCTTGATATTTTATGGTTTTACAGTTTCATGAGCAGCATAATTGCCACAAATATTAGAACTGGCCCATCATTTCAACAAGAACATCCTTTCTTAGAATCAGGGTGAAGGTCAGTTACTGACTTCTGAACTTGATTACCAGTCTCACTTTGGCTTCAATTTCACAGGCTACATGACATGGCCATTATTTTGGCAGAACATTACCATGAGTGCATTCATTGTAGATCTTCATTACTTAAATAGTCTTTTTCTTTTCTTACCGAGAAAACAATCTTGGATCTATAATGGAGTATATTATTATACTGGATACTTGGATAGATAATGGAGTATGTATAGTATTCTATATTAAAAACCTAGCAATACATCTACAATCACAGTGAAGTTGCTTTTCAGAAGGCATTGAACACATAGTTTGACACTTCAGGGAAGGACTATTTATTATCTTTTGTACCTGCATATCAAACAATCATAAAATAAATCTAAAGTCTCTTAACAGTGTTGAATGAGAAAGGCCAACAGCAGCAAGATGACCCTCAGATAACACTGGCAAGGCAGTGTAGACCAAAGCAACGGCATCTCTAAAAAAATCTAAGTAATTAAGTGTTTCAAGCCTAAAATTAGATGGAGCTGTTTCAAAGGCCTATTTTTTTTTCTTTTGCCCCAAAATTAGGAGTGCTGTTTGCCCAATGGAGTTCATTTCTGCTTTTGAGCCAGTTTATTTCCACATCTTACATATTTTTAAAGGAATTAGAATTAAGCAAGCGTTATCCCTAATGGATGTAATTTCCTTCATTTTTAAGTGAAATCACTCCTGCTGAGAACTTAAGCACTGTTCAGCTCTTATCCTTTCCATGAGAGAGCAATAATTGATTTTCCCAAGTCTTAGCATTGCCAGAAAAGACAAGGAGCTAGTCTCCAGATACACCTGCGATGCTTCTGCTAAGCTAAGCTTTTCCAAAGATGATATGGATTTCAAAAAGACATTATTATGCCTTGTGTTGGGAAGCAGAAAGCTCACACAAAGCCCGGAAAGAGAATCATTTTAAACTCAAGTAGCAAGTTATTATTATCTCTATACGGGATTCCAATTAAAGAATATCCAAGAGAAAATGGCACTAGTGGAGATAATAATGAACATTTCAGATTCGCTTTCAAGAGTTGTATGCTAAAAGAATAAAAATAATGAACCAGAGCTACATCCTGTAATTCTATAAAGGTTATTTCCACTATTCGTCAATATAAATAAAATGTACTGATTAGAGTGGATTGTCTGACAACCCCAAGTTATTTTTGTCTTAAATACAATAGAGCAGTATATATTTTTTTCCTTTTTAAATTAATGAAACAGAAGGTCAGATAAGGTGGAAAACAGATGGTGGACATCACCTAGGCTTTATCTATTTTCTTATGAAGCTGTGAATGAAGTTACACTTCTAGCAAATTGTTAAGTAGTAGGAACATAATTTTCAAAAACGAAAGTAGAGAGGTCATCATTGTGGCCAACTGGGTAAAGCTGCTTCCTAAATTGCCATTATCCCAAATGGGTGCTCAATTCTCTCCGGGCCATTCCTCCTCTGATCTCATGCCTTGTTATAACCTGGGGAGGCAGTGGAAGATCACACAGGTGCTGGGGACCTCTGCCTCCCTGCAAGACCCAGGAGAAGCTCCTGACTCCTGTTGGTGTCTCACCTAGGCTTGACCACAACATCCATTTTGGGAGCAAACAGCGATGGCTGATGTCTGTCCCTCTGTGACTCTGTACTTCTCTCTCTCTGTGAAGTAGTTTTGAAAGAAATACATAAATCTTGAAAAAGCACAATGAAAAGCTTTTGTGTGTGAGTGACAATATCAGCCCTCATAATTATATGCAATGCCTGAAACAATAATTTGAGACAATTTGGTGTTAAGTTTGTATTAATTACTAATAAATACTTGCATCAAAATATTTTAATTTTCACACATAAAATAACTTGCAAGCATACCCACATGGATGGAGTTGACGATAAGAGACTAAGATTAAATAACAGTTTAAATTACTGTCTAGGACATTGGATTCCAGCTCCTAACCCAGCTGCTCCACCTCTAACACTGCATCCACGAAGGCAATGGAGCGTGCCACTGTTTCCTAGATTTATTTTTTCCCATTGACTTATAGTTAAATGTGGACGAGATTTTTCATTAATCCATCTCACTGCTTTTACAAGCCCTTTGTAACAACTTGGGGGAGTAAACCAGGGTTTGGAACATTTTTTTTTCTCTCTCTCTCTCTTCTCTCTGTCTTTCCTTCTGCCTCTCCTTCTGTCTCTAACTTTGCCTTTCAAAGAAATGAATCTTTCTTTTTTTTTTTTTTACAATTTATTTATTTATTTATTTATTTATTTATTTATTTATTTATTTTAATTGTTAATTATTTTGCATTATGTGACAGTTTCATAGGCTCTGGGAATCCCCCCCTCCCTCCCCTTCCCCTCCCCCCAGTGGATTCCTCCACCTTGATGCAGTATTACAGTTCAAATTCAATCAAGATTCTTTCATTGCAAACATATACCAAGCATAGAGTCCAGCTACTTATTGTCCAGATGGGTTGAATAGTTTCTTGGGGAGACCTTTTCTGGTCTGAAGTTTGAGCTGGCAGAATATCATCACAGTCAATTAAGAGTCCCAATATAACATCAACAGCAATTTGCAATGTTATGGAATTGACATGGTTTTGAGTAACCAGTGTATTAAAAAGAAAAAAAAAAAAAGGAAAACAAGTCCTAGCCACCACCTATGATTAGCTCATTGACATTTCAATTTTAGTTCATATACAGGACCGGCTGCTCTATACCTTAAAATGGCCATAAGGCACCATTCAGCTGTTTCGTGTCCATTTCATCTTAGTATTTAGCCAGTTGTTGTGTTGAAGTAAAATTTTGGTGATCTTGGCAGATTTTAGGATAATCCAGACTGGCTTGTAACTCTAACAAGATATATGTCAACATTTTAGGTGCAGAACATTTTTTTTTGGGGGGGGGGTGTGTGCAGGAAAATCCTCAACACCATGGTGAGGAGTAACTAATCTTTGTGACCCACCCAGCGAGGCATGAGCCAATCCATGCCAGCTCTTTCCTGTCAGATTTCAAGTTCTACTTTCTTATGTTTATTTATTTTAGGTTTGTTTTTTTTTTTTTTTTTTAGTTTGTATGATTGTTTGTTTGCTGTGAGGGGTTTTCGAAGCGATCCCGATGGTCATTGCGAGGGAGGGGGGGTCCAGAGGTGGAGAAATGAATCTTAAAAAAAATAAGGAATAGGCTAACTCAATTTAGGATGTTGGCAGCGTCATCAGAATACAGGCTGGAGTTCTGGCTGTACTGCTTCCAATCCAGCTCCCTGATATTGTGCCTTTGAAGCCACAGGTGATGATGACACAAGTTTGTTTCTGCCACACACATTGATCAGCCTAAATTAAGTTCCTGACTCTTCGCTTCAAATTGATAGAACTCTGTTATTGTAGTTATTTGAGAAGTAAATTGGGAGATATCTGTCTCTCCCTTCCTGTCTTTAGAATATATAACTAAGCTTTAAAAACAAAAGATTACACTCTGAGCCAGCCTTACTGTGATTTTTTAAAATTTCAGATATTTTCAAATAACATTTATACAAACATAGACAACTATATTTTCATAATTAACTTACAAGTCCACTATACTGTAAATTATACAATAATGATTGTTCTGTGTAAAAATCATAAGAAAGAATAGGAGAGATTTGTCCAATTTAAACTGGTTTTCAAAGTCACACAACTGGCAATAGATTGCAGGATTTATATTCACACTTATTCAATTCCAAATATAATGTTGTTTCAAATATTTGACCATGGGGAATGCTTCAGTGCAGTGTTTCTCAACTTACTTTAATACACCTATTAGTCTTATAGAGAATGGATGCCCATCATGGTACAAACATAAGATATAATTTTTCTGAGAATAAAGTTTATATGCCTCCTGACATTTTTATAATACATTTAGTGTTTGTGGGTGGAATTTTACAACTTAAAAATCAAGTTTTTATTACTGGTATATTTTATTTTTATGCTTTTAAATCCCATCCAAAGGCATAGATCAGCCCCTACTTCACGGTACCATTAATATGTGTTAAGTGTGTAATTTAAGGCTGCTTTAAATGCACAACATATCAATTTCACTTCAGCGATACAGATTGTTTCCACTAACTACATTTTTAATAACTTAATTTCTATAGTACAGCTTAGTTTTAGTTCCTTAAAAGATTGTTAATGAATGTATGATGTCTCTATTTGCAAGAGAGGGAATGTTGACAGAAGAATTATCTAAGTTACTCAATGTTTCAGAGCCATTCATTGAAAGAACCAATTATATAGATTTTAAATAGATTTATTTATTTATCTGGAAATTAGAGTTAGAAAGGAAGAGACATAAATTGAGAGAGATCTTCCACCAACTGGCTCACTCCCTAAATGGCCATAGTAGTTTGGGCTGGGTCAGGTTGAATCCAGGAGCCTGTAGCTTCCTCCAGGTCTCCCACATGAGCTGCAGGAGCTTGAACACTTGGGTAACCCTCCGCTGATTTTCAGGCCATTAGTAGAGAGGTGGATTGCAAGTAGAACATCCGGGATCTAAACTGGTGCTCATATGGGATTGATGTCACAGGTGAGGGCTTTACCTGCTTTGTCAAAATGGCAGCCCCTAAATAGATGATCTTAACAGTCACATTGTATTGTCAAGAGCATTATATGTACATGAAGGTTTTGAAACCATAGTGTGTGTGTGTGCACACACACACACGCATGGATGTGAAACTCTTCTCATGATTTTACAAGTTTGATGAAACTCATATCACTCAAACACTAGGCATAGATTTTGATTATTTCACATGGCTTATCATCTAACTCTATTTTCACCAGCACTTTTTAAAGTATGTTATATATATATATATATATATATATTACTTCGTGAGATAAACTTGAAAAGGTAATATTTGGAGCAAAAGTATGTAAACTTAGAAGAAGCAGGAGGTGGGTACTACTCAAGAGCAGTAAGTTCAGATTTGTTGAACAGACACAAATGAAACATATAGCAGAGGGCTGTGTAGCACGGAAATCCATTCAATAAATGTACTGAGGCCCACATCTCAGATTGAAGAATAGCCGTTCAATACTCAGCTTCAGCTTTTGATCTTGCTAACACAGATGCTGGGAGCAGTGTTGATTACTCACATCCCTGGGTTGATAACTCCTACTGTATTCTAAGAATCGGACTAACCCAGTAATGGCAATAGTGTGCATATGGAAAATGAATAAGTAGATAGAATATTATTCTATTCTCTACTTCTCTTTATTGTCCTCTAGACAGATAGATAGATATTACTTTAGAAACTGTTATTAAATAGAAGTCACTAGCAAGTTGTTTTCACATCTCATAGGTTATATTATCATCATCATCATTATATTATCACTACTTTCAGCTAGATTAAATAGCATGCATCCATATATGGGGAGCTATTCAAGAGATACTGATATTTTCAGATAGTAAAAACATGAAAATATGCAGTCTATTAACTATTTAAATATACAAAACATTAACTGTTAATATTTGAAGACATAATGAAACACATCAAAGACAGAGGTAATGACTTCCTCAAATAATTTGCATTTAGTGTACTCTCTGTAAAGTAAAAAGTCAGTAAAACCATTGATAATGTTTTGACATTTGTGACACACAAAATTAACAAATCATATTTGATTCACTTAGTAGCAGTTTGGAGCCAGGCCAGTGTCTGTTCAATCACATAGTGTTTGGCTTCTGTTTATCAAAGTGAAGAATTATCTGAAATATGGTGAAGTAATTATATATTTCTAATAAACATTAGAAAAGGAATATTATAACACAAATTCCATACTATTTATAACTGTATGTAATTATAAAGTCATTTAAATAAATGTATTTGCTTTATGACTAGAATACAAAATATCACTAAACACTGTATTTAGAACTTTTAAAGTAAGAACTGGACCTCACAATGAAAGAATTCTGTTTGTCTTCTGCTATTCTTGATTACTAGATACTGTTTCTTAACAAATATTTTTAGAACTTGTGATCGTGTTTTTCCTCTTCGCATTCCTGTAACAGACTTAGCATTAATGGCTTGAATGAGAATCAAATTGAATCATCCATCTAACAGTTAATACAGATGTCATAGGATATTCTTAACATTCTTTTTTCACTTATCCATTTTCATTCTCACTCAGGATGCAAAATATATCACACATCATAAAAATAAGTTGTGTGTTTAAAACAAACCACCCTAAAATAGATCTCTAGTTATTTGTGAAAGACTCTGGTGATTTGAGCTGTTCTTAAGTAAGATGCTCTTTTGTGCTCATCTGTGGTCAGCCATGCTTCCTCAAACAGTCGGTACGTTGCCTAGGGGATGACTGATTTGATCTCCTTTACAAGGATTACAGTTACATGATGTTGTCAGCTGGGACAAGTATATATTCTCCAAGACCTATCTGTACACCTGAGCCATGCTACCTCACATGGGTCAGAATATTATTTGGAAATCCTCTTGTTGGCTGAACTTGACAATACCACTTTCACCTTTTTGTAATTTTCAAAGCAACACACAAGAGTGTCCTGACTATAGATCTCCCAGCAGAACACTTGTAGCCAAGAACATGGGATGAAATATTTATGGTTCTGAAGAGAAAAACATTCCAACCAAGAAAACAATATTCAGAAAAAATATACTTTATATAAAAGAGGAAATGCTAAGCACATTTT
Source organism: Ochotona princeps (assembly GCF_030435755.1). Taxonomy (NCBI): domain Eukaryota; kingdom Metazoa; phylum Chordata; class Mammalia; order Lagomorpha; family Ochotonidae; genus Ochotona; species Ochotona princeps. The sequence goes on from NC_080845.1 coordinate 49,706,163, forward strand.
AAGGCAAAAAAAAAAAAATGCTAAGCAAATTCAGTGCGGTCAGACCTGTCTTACAAGGAATGTGAAATGGAGAAAGAAATTACAATTGAAAGAATAATATCCCAAGTCAGGAAGAAGAAAACGTACAAATGTAAGCAAAAAAACAAACTTGCTGGAAAAAGAGACTACAGAGAAATTTAGAATGCTTTGCTTTCACAAATACGGTGAGTAAATAATCTATACCTGAAATATAAAGGTGAAAACTAAACAGTTAAGGTAGTAACATTGTATTAAAGCATAGAAGTTATGTAATTTAAAAGTCTAAAATCAGCCCGTGAGAAACTAAGAACTGTGGTACAGAGAGGTAAACTGCCTCGTGACATCCTTGCATCAAATATCAGCACACTGGTCCTAGTCCTGTGTGCCCTTTTCTCATGCAGCTTCCTGCTGATGTTCCTGTAAGGAAAAACGTGATGGGATTCCGAGTCCTGCCACCCACATAAAGCTCCTGCCCCTGGGTTGGGCCAGACATTGGCCTATTTGTTGTGCCTATGCAGAGAGTGAATACCTCGATGGAAAATACCTTACTGTTTCTGCCCCCTTCGTCTTTCTCTTACTCTATTTGTTCTATAAATAAATAAATATTTTAAGAATTGAAAATATGAGGATGACTAGAGTGCAAGTGCGAAGTTTTTGTAAATAATTAAACAACCCTCGTTTCTGATTACCTTATGATAAAAACATTCTATGAAAATCAACAGGAACACTGAAGGAAGAAGTATAAAATAGACACACCCAAATTAATAATCAGAGAATTAAAACACACCACAATTAACCACAAGGGAGAGGTTCACAGAGGGAGTTTAAAAATAAACATTAAAAACTTCATTGGCCCAGCACCGTGGCCTAGTGGCTTAAGTATTCACCTTGAACGCGCCAGAAACCCATATGGACGCCGGTTCTAATCCCAGCAGCTCCACTTCCCACTCAGCTCTCTGCTTGTGGCCTGGGAAGGCATTCTAGGACGGCCCAAAGCCTTGGGACCCTGCAGCCTGGCTCCTGGCTTCGGATCTTCGCAGCACAGGCCCGTTGCGGCCACTCGGGGAGCGAATCATCGGACGGAAGATCTTCCTCTCTGTCTCTCCTCCTCTCTGTATATCTCACTTTCCAATGAAAATAAATAAATCTTTTTAAAAAAAAGAATGTCCAATTATCCAAGAGTAATTTATTGAAGAGACTTTAATTTACGGCATGCTTTTGCTGTTTAGTCAAATAAAAGTTGGATGTAGATGGATGCATAAATTTTGGGGGATTCTATTCTGTTCATTTGTCTAGATATCTCTTTTTGCACCAATGTGATGCTATTTTGGTTGCAATAGCTCTAATGTGTGTCTTGAAATACAGTGTTGAGACGCTTTTAGCTCTCTTATTGTTTACGATTGTTTTAGCTTTGAGCGGGTCTTCTGTGTTTTCCCATTAGAGGTGACATTCTTGATAGAACTAAGGAAAAATAATACACAACACAATTTTTATTCTAATTCTAGAATAGTGAAGATCATAGTTTGTATTTATTATTACATTTTGACCATTTTTTCTTTTCATGTAAATCACTAAAGATCCCAAGGACATAACCTACCTACACCTAAACAGTTCAAATTTTCATTCATAAACATTTTCCTACAAGGGAGCACATACATGAATTTTTTCATGAACACACATACATATATATTCATATGTATACAAATATCAACATATGTGCATACAAGGGAAGACATAACTGAAATTATCAAAGTCCTCAAAACAATAAACCGGTTTGTTGATTTAATCATTTTCATTAATGAATTGACGTTAGAAATACACTTGCAGTTACCAGAGCCCAAAAATTTTGAGTAGACATGTTTTTATGTCAGAAAAAAAAATCGGAATACAAAACTCTTATATTTTTTCCAAGGGTAGATTTATAAAGTGAAAAAAAGTCAGGGGCTGTAATATGTCCTGATGTATAAATGGATGAGTTACATATTGATTTAATTGAAGTATCAAGATTTTTGACCTGCTCTTTGTCAACCAAGGCTTTGAAGTTCAGGCTCATTCTCAAACTCAACAGAAAGTAATATACATATAGTAAACCTTACAAAAGTGAAAGTTCACTGAATTGAGTGTCGTTTTGTGTATAAAATGTCAGTTTGTATAAAAATAACACTCAAGTGCCAATACTTTAACACTTGTGCTTTTAAAATAAAATCAATATTTTATTGTAAATTAATTACTCTGGGAATTAATTAGCAAAAACGTCCTGTCTTCACATGACTTGGAAATAAAAGGATGTTTGAGAACAAATCACCTATGAGGTAATACCAATTGGCTTGCTTGCAATATATTATTATATGAAATGGTTGCTTTGTTCAGTGGTACATTCTAATATAATATTTTCAATTTTGACAAAACATTTTCATATTCAGCTGCTTTACGTTTAGGCGAGATTTAGAAGATATTTTGACTGTAAAAATTTGTGGAAAAATGTGTTCCTTAAGACAGGAGAGGACGCTTGCTATTTATCCACCTTAGATGATGGATCAAGAAGAGCAGGCCAAAAATAAAGAAACATACCTTTTAATTTAGCCCAAAACTATGAAACACCCAACAACCCATAACCCTGCCTCTCACTCAAGTATTTGGGAATATTCTCAAATGTGAGAAAATTATAAAATCTGGATTTCTTCCAAATAGAGCAATATCCAATAAAATCTTAATATAAGTTAATATAAATGTAGAATTAAAGTGAATGTTAAGATAACACTGGAATTTTCTGCTTTCTGAAAAGCAATGATTGCATCTGCTTCTAAGGTATAAGAACTCTCTTCCATTAGCTTGCAATTGAAGCTGTAACACGTTACCACATATTTAGCGACCTAAAAATGTGAATTTTTGTTTTATAATTCTTGTAAAATTATGATTCAGGCGATCTACTATTTTAGTTTCATTGATGTTAAATGAATTTCAAAATCCGTTTTGCATGTTTTACAAGGATTGAGGTGTGTACAGTCTGGAGAGAGAAGTGGAGTTAGTATTCTACTTGCCACAACACAATTTGTTCAGGAACTTCGCTGTTTAAAAATCTAGAGCATCACGGCCTGGCACAATAACCTAGTGGCTAAAATTCTCAACCTGCTTGCATGCCAATCCCGTATGAGTGCCAGTTTGTGTCCCAATTGCTCTATCTCCCATCCAGCTTCCTGCATGTGTCTGGGACAGCAAGCGAGGATGGCCCAAAACATTGGGATCTTGAACCCATACAGGAGATCTGGAAAAGTTCCTCCCTCCTGGCTTTGGGTCAGTTCAGCCCTGGTCTTTGTAGCCACCTGCAGAGTGAAACAGTATTCTTCTCTAGCTCCCTCTCTCTCCTTTTCTCTGTGTATCTGCCTTTCTAATAAAAATAAATAAATCCTTTAAAAAAATCTAGAACAATAATAGAAACTCTGCAGTCATGATATACTACAACACTTTATCCTGGGAACATACAAATTAATAAATGCTACCACAAAGAAATGACCCTGAGAAACGTATATTAATATACATCATTCATGATGGAAGATAATTTTTCTGGTGTTCTTTCAAAATTCAAGTTACTGCTTCTCAAATACAAATCACACATTAAACCCTTTATCCTTCTGACTTAGGGAAATATGAATCTTGAACCTGTGGCTATCATAAAAAAAAAAAAACATATGAACAGGTGCTGTGGCACAGAGGATTGAGTCATCCCTATAGATTCACATTTCATATTAGAGTGCTATTTTATGCCCTAGTTCCTCCACTTCTAATTCAGTTTCATGACAATACACCTGAGAAGGAAATAGTACTTGGGTCACTGAATCCCATGTGAATCCAGGCTCCAGGTTTCGGCCAAAGTCCCAGCCATGCCATACTTTTGGAAAACAGACTAAGGGATACAAGATCTCAGTACCACACTGTGTCACACTGTCTTTAAATGAATCAATAAATAACCATTTTTAAAAAGAAAAAAAACAGGGATTTACAGGCAAATGTTCTGTACTGTAGGAAAATATATTGTTAATACTTAAAATAAATTAAAATCACTGAGTCTAAACAATGCTTGCTTATTGTGCTTGAAATATTTGTGTTTTTTTGTACAATGAGGTTTAATCTCTCCTGAAAAAACTTTACCCTATCACTGTGGTTATAACACATTTCACCTGTACAGTAAGCCAAAACAGTTACCCCCAAAATTCACATACTTTCAAAGAAAATGTTATACTAGTCCCTTTAGGTAACAAATCACTCATTTTGTAGATGGTCCTACAGAAACAGATTTATAAACTAGCTTATCCATGTTGATGGAAGGGAGCCCAGTCCTTGTGCTGAACCCTACTTACCTTCGATTTGTCTGTTTTTATGTGCTTTTTCTCTGTTGCACAGTTGACATTTTAGAAGTGAAACAAAAACCATCTCTTCTGGGAGAAAAATGACATTGATGAAGTTGGTGGAGACATGACTCCCATTTCCCAATTCCAAAAGACTTTTTTTTTTTCTTTCTGAAACAAACAAACCAAAAAAAAAAAAAAAAAAAGAGGTAGTTATAAAAACTTTAAAAACTTTTTAAAGCATTATTTCTTCAAAGTAAAAAAAAAAAGCTTCATATTAAAAAATGACAATAACAAAAAAATGTAAGGTCACCCAAACTGCCAAGGGAACAGAAGATTTTTTCTTTTCTTTCTCTTTTTATAAACAAATAAGAGTTGTCTCTAAAGATATAATTAACTGAGATAGAAAAAGGAACACTACACCGAGCTGGAAGTAGGTCAGCCCAATTGAGGATCTCGGTTATATGGGCTCTGACAGCTGGCTGAATATATATGTATGACAGAGAAGTCCTCATGATTTATTGGAGTTCCTTTCCCTAATGCCTGTTATATAAAAACATTAAAAAAACTCTATAGGTTTTTCCCTTCCTGCTTAGGAAAACTTACATTTGGGAATTGAGAGCAATTTTGAAATGGTGCGTGCTATACCCAAGGGCTGGAAGTACATTGTTACTTACATTCAGAAAAAGAGGACCCATGGTTGATGAAAGAAAATTTTAGTGCTTTCTGGTATTCGTAATGTTTTATTAAGTCTTACTTCACATTCATGTCACCTATATTTTAATGTTTGAAAATTAAATGGATTTTTCTGCCTCACTAAGCACACACAATGTCTTCTGCATTGAACTGTTTCTGCACATTCCTTCAGAAATTATTCCAAAATTTTACTAGCAATGAAATTTCAGAAATCAAAATGACCCTTGCAGATACAAGCAAACCCCACCATATTTGATTCATAACACTCATTTGTACCTTTTCAAAAACATTCAAAATAATTCGCCACAAGAGCATCCCATAGTAACCTATTATCTGTGACACTGTCTGTTGAGTAAAGCATGCTAAGACTTATTCTCTTTTATGGCAAGCTAAAATCTATTATCCTGAATACACTTAAATACATGTTGTCTCCAAATCTTGGACTACATCTTCTAAGTATTTTGCACCCTATGTGCTTTCCTTTTCTCAAGTGCTTCTCTATCTGCCTCTATCCAGCAATGTTCTCTTTCTCTCTCTCTCTCTCTCTAGCATATCCCTCTTTGTGGGACTAGCTCAGCTTGAAACTACTACTTGTATCATGACTTCTCAAACTAAAACATCTGCAAATGGATGGGCTATTTCCTGCAACTAAGAAAAGAATTGATCTTCATAAGCTCAAAAACAACATGTGCCCCATACATTTATAGAAAACAAAAGCAAGATTATTGCACTTCATAACTCATCACTACTTCCCAATATATTGCTTCCAAGACGTTAGAGTTTGTTCTATCCTTCTTTGTTTTTGTTTTTTTTTTAAAGATTTTATTGTTATTGGAAAGCCGGATATACACAGAGGAGGAGAGACAGAGAGGAAGATCTTCCACCCGATGTTTCACTCCCCAAGTGAGCCGCAACGGACCGATACGTGCAAATCCGATGCTGGGACCAGGAACCTCTTCTGGATCTCCCACGCGGGTGCAGGGTCCCAAGGCTTTGGGCCATCCTCGACTGCTTTCCCAGGCCACAAGCAGGGAGCTGGATGGGAAGTGGAGCTGCCGGGATTAGAACCGGCACCCATATGGGATCCCGGGGCTTTCAAGGCGAGGACTTTAGCCACTAGGCCATGCCGCCGGGCCTTTTTTGTTTTTTTTTCATGGCTCTTGGTTGGTTACCAATTTATCCAGAGGAACTAAAGGGTGTTATTTCCTCACATTTTCAACCCATCCTGAAAGATCTGTGTAGGAATTATGGATGACTATTAAAATTGTATATTGAAATATTTATACTTCACAATATTTGTTCACTTCTCTTAATACTTAACAGTGTAACATATGCAAATTAATGCAACATGTTTAAATTAATATTTTAAAACACTCAATAAAATATCTGACCCCTAGAAAATACTTATTTGTTCACTAAAGCTTAAATTTTGCATAGTGAACTTATTAAGAATACGAACATTTTAGTGATTCAAAGTAGATTAAACCCCACTTTTCCACTAATGATTATTGCACTATAGTAGTTGCTTTATACTGATGTGATTATATGAATATTAAACAAGCCATTTTAGTTATCTGGAGAAACATACACAAGATTTTTAGGTTTATTATTACTGCTAGAGATACGATTTTAAAACGAATTCAGTGTCTTACTTGATTTTTTTCTTGAGTGTCTATGAAATCTTCCACATATTCTCATCCTCTATAATATTGTTTCAATCCGAACTCTTATGAATTCCTGCATATATTGCTGGGATAATTTTCTAGTAAGTTCCTAACCTTTCCAACTAAATTATTTAAAATCTCATTACAATTTCATTTTTCAAACCAAAATTAGTTGTCACATCTCTTTATGTAAACTCATACATGATACTTCGTCTTATTATTGAATGTTTTTAAAATACTGAGTAAAACTGGCAAGAGTTTCCTCTTTTGTGCAGGATCACCTGTCATCGCTACAGCCCTTTGTGCTCTGTTACATCTCTACTCAATCTCTTTTAGTGGCCTTGATGGATCATCTTCACTGTTAGGGTCGGACCTTCTGACATCAAGTGTCTTCATTCCTGCCTCAAGTTTTTCTTGGATTTTTGCAGCACATTATTTTCTCGAATAATTCAGACAAGGCAATTATTCTATCTTTCACTGATCCTCCACACAGGTGTTCCTGTCCTTATTTCCATAGATTTCAGAGAATTTCTCCAGTACATCACAGAAGTGTGTGTTGTAAGAGTCACTTCATTCTCTTCTGAACGCTTGATGCAAGGAATGATGCCCAGTGCTATTCTAAGATTGTTGAACGTGAGAATAGTTAAAAATTCTAGCACTTCCTATGAGAAATAAGTCAATAATTTACTATTTTTGCTTTGTTGCATTTAAATAGTAGTTTTTTTTTTTTTTTTTTTTTGCACAAAAGAATGAGATCCAGCAGATTGCAACTGGGTTACACATTTAGGGTTGTATCACGCTTGGAAAGTGACTTCATGAATTACGGTGACTTCATGAAATAAATTCATGCAGTTTCTCTCAAGGTTACTGTAACTTTGCCTTCCAGTGTTACTATCACTGATTTGCCCAACTGCAAGCATTGTTATCTTAGAAGTAATAACAGAAGAAGTAACAAAAAGAACAGTTACTATCCGATTCAGTTAAAACTGAGGTCAATAAAAAGATTAACATTTAAATACTGCAGTAGTTTTACTTGGATCTTTTTTAAAAAAGTGTACTCCAATACTGAACCTAATTGACACACGTGGATTAATTTGGTGCTGGAAAGATTTAGCAACTATTAAATAAACTATCCACATATCTGCAAAAATGTTCTAACAAAATTTCTAAGTAGAGTCATACTTAAACAGTTGTTTTGAAAGACCCCAGTATCAACTTCTGATGCTCCGTGAAGGTGAAGCAGGACATCTTGAATGATGAAAAATGTATCACATAGAATAATTTGTTCCCTGCTGTTATTTACTTATTCAGGCTCCCATATCACAAAGAAAAACCTACATGGCAGAAGAGAGAGAATTTGTGCCCACCTCAGCTGGAAACGTTTCAGAAAAGTGAGAGTGTAACCCCACTGGCTGAGAAAAAGCAGAGACTGAAAATCAGGGAAACAGGAGGGAGAGAGAGAGAGAGAGAGAGAGAGAAAGAGAGCATACTGCTGCCACCACCCATATTGCATACTGCAACATCGTCCAGAGATGCCATTTCTCCAGGAGACATGTTCTATATACATGATACGGAAACTCCTGAAACTAACAGAAGCAATATTTCGGTAAAGTGGCAAGAACTGCAAAAGGCATAGATACTTCAAAACACAGGAGAAAGAGAGAAATAATACCACCATTATTATCCCACTGCCACTGCATAGCTCACCTATCCTGGTTCCCTGATCAGTTTACACCAACTTACTTGGAAAGATATTGTAAATAAAATGTTACACTGAGGAGACTCTGGGAAAATCTTTAGTAAGGTAGTGATGAGTTCTATAAATGGTAGAGATGCTGAAGGTCAATAGAGAGAGCCAAAGTACATCACCATCTGCCACTGCTCAACCACTCTTCCTCATCATCTTGCTGGGAAGAGGTAAACAGACAGAGGCTTGATTTTTGTGGCCTCTGCATCTGAGCAGCCTAAGCTACAGGAGAATTTCAGATTCTCCATTTAATGAAATTCAAACCCAGAGGTTTGATCGGGGTCTGAACAACTGCTTTAATCCAAAAAAGAAATGCATAGTGCCTCCCTCTGTCCCCAAAGTGCCAGAACCTGGTTCTGAGAAGCTGCTAAAATCCATCTGTTTTAGGAGAAGCAAATCACCTCTCTAGCCATCAGAAGCTCCCAGAGAGAACAAAGGCAGTTTAAAGGGCAGAGAGCAGGTCCTGTGGCTGTGGGACTGTGACCATCGTCGCTGCGCACCTCGGAGTCACTGGAACATAGTCTGCAGAATGGAGGGAGGAGCGTGTGTGCATCACAGTGCTCCCGACCCACATTTCTCAGTGTGCGATCTTTAGCATTAAGTGCATTTACCCTGAACAGCAAGAGTAATATCATTTTGATGTCTCCTAGAACTAGGGCTCTTTGTTTTGTAAGCCACAGCGTTAGTTACACTCACATAGGTGGGTTTTGTAAAGCTATTATTCCTATCGCACACTCTGAGGGTCATAGCACTTAATGTCTTACGAACAAGGGTCTCTCAGGCTTGTGTGGAGGACAAAGGGACTCCTTCCTTTGTCACAAAGCAAAAGAGACATGGTTGCAGCAATCACAAGTACTAGGGTAATTAACAACCTCTCTGGAGACTAAGTCCACATACTTTTGGAAATTTATATCTGTAAGATGATGCTACTATTACCTCCAGACGGCACTGCAAGGCAGAGAGTTAAGGCACCTGTAGACAATGCTCATGTCCACGGAAACTGGACATCACTCACACGTATCAGTTCTGGACTCACCCCGAACCAAAACCAAAAACAGCCAAAATTCCATCTAAAATAAAGGACTTTTTTTTCAACAAAGTTACTACACACACACACATACACACAGACAGATACAGGAAATATATACATTGCAATATAAGAACATAAGAATAATGAAGAAGGCAATAGGATAGATTATGTATTAAGCAACAGGCAAAGCTGCAATGCATTTCAGCAGCCTGAAATCTCACCAAGTCTCTTCTCATACTATAAAAGAATGAAACTAGAATTCAAAAATGAGATTAAATATTTACAAATACATTGAAAATGTAATATATGATACTGTTACAAATTAATCATAAGTTTTGAAAGAAAATATCTCCTGTAACAGATGAACATTTTGATATAACATATGAAAATACATAGGATTGAGCAGAAATAATATTTAGAGGAAAACTCACTGGGCCTGGCTCTGTGCCTCAGTGGATTAATCCAGGATCTTCAGTTCTAATACACCAGATGCTCTGCTTCCCATCCATGTCCCTGCAATTGTAGCCTGGAAAACGGTGGAAGATGGGCCTCCGGATCAACCTGGGAAACCTGGATGCAGATACTGATTCTTGCTTTTGATCTGGCCCAGGCCTGGCTGTTGCAGCCAGAGACAGAATGAGCCAACGGATATAAGACCTCTCTCTCTTCCTCCTTCTCTCTCTCTCTGGCCTTGTCTCCACTCTTTTCTCTAAACCTGAGCCAATGGATATAAGACCTCTCTCTCTTCCTCCTTCTCTCTCTCTCTGGCCTTGTCTCCACTCTTTTCTCTAAACCTGACTTTCAAATAAGTAAGTAAATCTTAAAAAAAGTAAATCAGACTAAGCTTCTGCCTGTGGTGTCAGCATCCCGTATGTGTGCCAGTTCTCTCAGCAACCCACTTTCCATCCAGCTCCAATCAATCACTTGGAAATAAACCAGCCGCCAGGCCCTATCTTTAAATTTTTAAGATTTAATCTTTAAGATTTAATCTTTAAAGAGACTGTAAAACTGCTTTATATACTTTAAATGTCCAAGAATTTCTTTAGCATAACTAACTGCAACCTATAGGCCAAATAGGATACATAATTTGCTGTTTTAAAATAAAGTGTATTGTTTAGAAGATAACCCGATTGTGCACTTGATATGAAAGTTTTCTTTTTTGTTGGTTTGTTTTTCTGAAAATGAGTAGCTGCCACACAGAACTTACGTCCTTCAAATTTGAAATATTTACAATATGGCATTTATCAGAAAAAAAAATTTTGACTTCGGTGGAAAATCTTACAGCAATTTATACCAAATCGTCACAAATTGTCACGCTTGGTTGATAACAGCAAGTTTGCCTTGTGGGTTCCTTGGGAGGAGATGCAACCAAAAATAAATTGAGGGGGCGGGGAGGGCAACTGACAAAGTGTATTTCCAGGGTTACAGTTCTTGTTCACTTAGTAAAACAATAGTTCATACATAACTCAGATTATGTCAGATTAGGAAGCTAGCAAGTTGAATTGGCCAAAGCATTATTGAAATAGTGAATAGATAAGGAGTAGTGTCTGTCCTTGGTTAACCAGACAGAGCACAGATGTCCGCCTATCTTCAAGGAGAGCAGAAAAGCACATGCAGGGATTCACGGGGGCAACAGCGCACATTGGGTGAGAGGCCCTCCACCTGCTCTTTCCTGGAGCCTCTTCTCAGCAGGATCCCACAGGCCTCTGCGGTCTCAGCTATCCTTTTGGACTATTCTTAGAGATGACTGTGCTTGTATTTCCTTTGAATGTGTCTCTTTTATTAAGGAGATGTGTAACACAAGTGTGGTGGAGACTGACATGTTCAGATGTGGAGACATATTATAGTAAGTCTCTATGCATCCGGACCAAAGATAGGTTCCCAGTGAAACAGTTCAAAATGTCCTGAAGTAGGATGCTGGACTGTCTGACATTGTCCATGCCTACAATGTTGTGAAACATTTCAGTAACAGCATGATGGACTTAAGACCACCCATTATAACACTAGAGGAGAATTCAATGTGTTGATGGTGGGGTACTTGGGAAGGTGGGAAAAGAACCTATGGAACTATATCATAAAACAATAATGAAAGCCAATTTAAAAAATAAATCTGTGTTTTTTGGGTGCATAGAAACAGAGAGGGAGACCAATATAGACAAGATGATTCTTTTGTTTGATTCACCCTAAAATGCCTACAACAATCGGTTGCTCTTCTGAGACCAGGAGTGCAATCCAAGTCTCCCTTCTGTGTGACAGAAATACAGTTACTTTAATCATTATATACATACTACTTTGCTTAATTTTTAATAGCATGTGTTATTTGTATACCTTTTATCTGATATAATGAAGCATTTTGTTATCTGTGTATATTTGGAGTCTATGGAACACGATCTTAGTTTTTTGTATGGAATGTAATAACACTACTGTGAATTAGGGTTGCCTCTGATGGGGTTAGGAACACTAGGACATAATATTTCTTTCTTTTTTTTTTTTTTAAAGATTTATTCATTTTATTACAGACAGATATACAGAGAGGAGGAGAGACAGAGAGGAAGATCTTCCGTCCGATGATTCACTCCCCAAGTGAGCCGCAACGGGCCGATGCGCGCCGATCCGATGCCGGGAACCTGGAACCTCTTCCGGGTCTCCCACGCGGGTGCAGGGTCCCAATGCATTGGGCCGTCCTCAACTGCTTTCCCAGGCCACAAGCAGGGAGCTGGATGGGAAGTGGAGCTGCCGGGATTAGAACCGGCACCCATATGGGATCCCGGGGCTTCCAAGGCGAGGACTTTAGCCGCTAGGCCACCCCGCCGGGCCCTAGGACATAATATTTCTAATCCACTAGTATGTTGTTACCTATTAGCCAAGATCACTTTATCATAATCCCGAACCCTTGCAAGACACTAGTAATCACTACAAGATATTTTAGAAATGATTGCATCTACTCAACTTTATAGGAAACAAGGTTCTGTTATCACTTGAATTGTATTTTACTAAGTTTAACTAAATTGGGCCTGGCACTGATATCTCATGTTTTGAGTTCTTACACACAGAACTGCCATTTAACTGGGATATATTTAAGAAAATAACTTTAAATAAGGAACAATTTTTTATCCTTTTACCTAGGAATAGATTGAAATGCAAAACAAAAATTGTGCACTCAGTACAAAGATTCATTTATATATTATTTACTGTAATTACTTTATCACTAACATATTGGACTGATAAATTTATCAGTTAATGACCCAAATCTAGATTCTCATTATTTTTAAGGCAAACTCCTCTTATTCTTCCCAAATCCTATTGTCTTCTAGTAATCACTATTCTGTTTCCAGATTGAGTTTTCCACTATCTATGGCAGAAATAATAGTATTTATCTTGCTTGTTCATTGACCATGAAGTCACTTTTGCTAATTAATTTTTCATTTGGTATAAAGGCAATCCCATAGAAAAACAGCCATTCATAATAATGGAGTGAGAAAAATTATATATCCACATAAAAGTAGATGTGTATATATTACATGGATATATAAATTATTGCTTTACATATACACATACATATATATATACGTACATATATACATAGACATACATATATCCATACACACATAAATTTTATTGTTATTATTATTAGTTTACTCAGGGATTTTCCTTTTCCCCATCCCCAAATCACCCCACCACTGATTTTCTTTATATTATTACAGTAGCAAAGTCCTTTGTAAATAGTCCTATGTCCATCATTCTGTTTTCTAGGTGTGTCCTTAAATTGTAGGTAGGGACAATGGTGGAGCATCCTGCATCCTGTTGTCCAGATATATTTAACGGTTTATTTCAGAGATCACCTTTGATTTGGGAATAGAGATGCAAACTGCATTGCATGCCCGCAGCAGGTTATGATGGTTTCTATTACAGTTACTGCACTTCCCCTTAAATGGAGAGCCACTAAGCAAAATCAACAGGAAGAGCAATAGAAAATTTACAACATGAAATTAAATAACATGCTACTGAATGCCCAGTGTGTCACTGAAGAAATGAAAAAGGAAATCAAAAACTCTCCTGAAAAAAGTGATGTTACTGTATCTCCTGTGTGTCACTGAAGCAATTAGTAAGGGAAAGAAATTAAGCAATGAAAGCAAAACCAAAAATATCAGAACCATGAGGTATAGCAAAAACAGTCATAAAAAGGGCATTAAAATATCTCCCTTCTATTTTCCCCCGGTTTGCAGTAAAATAGTTTATCAAGTGTAGTCTTGTCTCCACCTTTCTGCTCCTTATGTTGGTCATGACACTGCTGGCATAGGCAGTGGTTAAAAAGCTGAATATTCTGCTGTCTAGGTATATTCAGAAGTTCCATTGAGGGACTTGTTTTACTCTGTTGCAGAGATGCATTCTGTCAATTTTCTTTTAATTCTGATAATCTGGTTGTTAAGAAAATAGAAATGAAAGTGTAGAATCAGAGAAGAAGATATAAAAATCACAAACGTGTTAAATGTATTGTTCCAAAATATACAAATAATCACCAAATTTAACAACAATAAACCAAGTAAATAACCAAATTAAAACAAAAATGCCCTTGGACACAGACTTGATCAAACAGTTTATCGAGGTATCAAATAAAAGTTTGAAAATATGCTTTACTTCATTTGGCAAAGAAAGAGACAATTAAATGACACGGTATAATTTTAGAGTGGCCAACATTTAAGAATAAATAAATAAAAAGACTGGTAATATCAGGTCCTGATGAAATCATGCAATTGAGTTGCTCACATATATCTGCTACAAACTGAATATCACACAAATACATTGAAAATAAACTTGATATTTTTATATAGGAAAAGTGTGTGTGTTATAAGCACTTCCTGGCATGTATATTTCCTCTAGAACAATAAATAATGTTGATGGTGGGAAATCACAGAGTAATATGTGTTACAGCTTCATTTTAATACACATAATTGCACATTTTCAAATAGATTTACATGTGAAAAAAAATATTATTCACTAGGAAAAAGAGGAAGGGGAAGCTTTCAATGCACCTAATATTGTTTTTATTTTTTTCAGTTTTTCTAAGCTTAAAATTATTCAAAAATGAAAAGTTAGTTCATTTAACTATTAACTGGACTAGATATGTATATTTAACATTTTCCCCTGTACTCCTTTCTTTAACATATAGTATAAGTATGGTATTTTAACTCAGAAGCACTATTGATCATTTTTCTTTTTAATTATTTTGGAAGTAACATTTCAAAAAGTATCAACAAAAACATGTAATTGGACCCGGCGTAGTGTCTTAGTTTCTAAAGTGCTCGCCTTGAAAGTGCTGGGATCCCATATGGATGCCGGTTCTAATCCCGACAGCTCCACTGCCCATCCAGCTCCCTGCCTGTGTCCTGGGAAAGAAGTTGAGGACAGCCCAATGTCTTGGGGTCCTGCACCTGCATGGGAGACCTGGAGGAGGTTCCTGGCTCCTGGCTTAGGATCGATGCAGCACTGGTCATCGTGCTCATTTGAGGAGTGAATCATTAGATGGAAGATCTTGCTCTCTGTCTCTCTTCATCTCTGTACATCTAACTTTGCAATTAAAATAAAATAAATCTTTTAAAAATAAAAAAACATGTAATCATACAACCCTACAGATGTTGACAAACACACTCAAACTCCAGTTTTAGAAAACTGCACTATTTATTTTTCTTATAAATGAGGAGTTTTACATTTTCCTAAGTGTTACTACAGCTGTACTTTTCATCATTGATGGTTAAATTTCAATATTGCTGACATTTCTACTCTTTTAAAGTCATATTGATTTAAATTTGGAGGCACACACCATAGGATGACACGACACTTCTACAGTTTCAGACTTGCCACTATTTACATTGATTCATAATACTGCAATAGATTCCACTGCTGGCAGTCTGGGTCTAACATGGCTTTTGAAGTAATTGATTCCAGACTCAAATGCCAGATGTATATTGATGATTACCGTGAAGCCATCCATGGTCATTGTGTCTCCAGTAACATGGTGTTTAATTTTCTATGGCTCATCATGCTAACCGAGAATAATAAGAAGTGACAGTCTGTCTGATTCAGAGTGATTGTTTTATTTCCCAATAAAGTGAAAAAATAACAGTTGTCACTACTGTAGCAAATAAGATAATATGGCAGAAATAAGGAATTTGGATCAAACCACTGCCACAGGTCGAAGCTGGAAATTGCTGAAAGAATTGCTGGAAGATTTGTTATGCCTCATTAACTTGTGGTTAAATTGTCATTTAACAAATACTGCAAATTGTCAATTTGGGAAAAATCACAGAAATCGGCAGGCTTTCCAGTGCTGACAAATGTTTCCCAGGTGGTTTAAATGATAATCGAAATAGGCGTCATGATACTCCAGCAGTGATATGTATGTTTTTACGTGGGGGGATGGATGCTTTTGAGCAAATACTAACAGCATTGGACACAAAACAAGTCACTTTCCAAAATTCAAACTTATGTAATTTATGTGTTGGCTATATTCTAAGCTAAAACCTCAGATGACATGATATTGTAATCTCAGAAGACTGCTGTCACACCTAGTGTCAGGCCAAAGAGAAATAAGACTTCTGGATCTCTGCTTCAAAGCTGTGCTTGCAGTTAGTCAAATTGTTTAAGATGGTGGATGTCTTTGTATCAAACTTTTCTGGAATTCCTTTGGGAAAAAAAGATGTACTTGGTAACTAAATCCTGAGGAATTAAGACAATGTATTGAACACAATGCCTGGGACAAAGTGCAAACTATTAGTTTGTAAAAATATAAGGGAATTTATATAACTAGCAGGGGAGTAGGAATAGAATAGAAAAATATAACATTGAGATAATTATTTAGTATATGCTAAGTACAGCTAGAACAGGAACAGTCATGGTGTTTTCTAATTTGCACATGGAATCAGGGTGAGCAAATTGATCTTAAAAATTCACAAAATGTATCATTTTGGAAATGATTTTGAAACAAGGCAACTATCAGTGTAAATTTGAAAAATGTCGAGAGTATTCAAATCTATCACAAATGATGAAAAATGTGGTTGTCATAACACCTAAGGGAAACGTGCAATGTCTGCTGACCTGAATCCTGGCTCCTACACTTCTGGCCCAGCTTCATGTTAATGTACCTGGTAAAGCAGCAGAGGCTGGTCCAAGTGCTTGTACTCCTGAACCCACCAACCAGCCCTATCACTGTTGCTCTTTGGAGAGAGATCCAGCTGATAAAAGATCCCTTTCTCTGTAACTCACTTTCAAATGAAAATCAGTCAGTCAGTCAATCAATCAATCCCTAAAAGGAAAATAAAAAAGGAGCAGGGCGACATCTATTTCTTAAAATTGTGTTCCACTTTAGTAATTAGAGCAAGATAGAGATTCTATGTTTTATATATTTAGCCAAATAGAAATTGGAGATTGCGGGCCTGATGTTATGGCACCCACTCATGCCCTGGTTGCGCCACTTCCCATTCAGCCCTCTGATTCTGGATTGGGAAAGCAGCAAAGGATCGCCCAAAGCCTTGGGCCCTGTGTCTATGTGCGAGACCTGCAGGAAGTTCCTGACTCCTGGCTTTGGATCAGCTCAGCTGCAGCTCTTGCAGCCAGCTGGGGGAGAGAACCAGGAGACAGAAAATTTTTCCCTCTGTCTCTCTTTCCCTCTGTAAATTTGTTTACCAATAATAAATTAATTAATAATGAAAAAAATAAAATTTCAGATTGCAAGATAACTATATTTGGTTATAGAACATATTTTTGGAAATAAGACACACAAATGTACACCTTTGTCAAACTATGAGGTAAGAGTCATTCTTGATAAACACCAGTATGAAGAATATGATTTAAAAAATATCTGTAATTCAACCTGATATTTGGAATTACTGAACACCTTGTGTAAGAATCCCCAAAAACTGTTGAATTTTTCTGGACAATAAGATGCTGGACTCTATGCCTGTTACATGCTTGCAATGGAGGATTCATGACTGGATTTTAACTGTACTACTGCAACAATGTGGAAGAATCCAACACGGGGGCATGATATGGGGAGGGGTTTGGGGAATCGCAGAGTCTATAAAACTGTGTCATAAAATGAAATTAAATAGAAAAAAGAATCAACTCTACACCCCTTTGTCATTTTTCTCCCAGTCTTCCAAGAAGTATTCTTAAATAGCAATGAGTATAGGGGAACTGATTGGGCAGAGCACTTGCTCCCAAAACAATCTTTGAGATCTGCCTCTATTGAAAGCAAGACAATAGAAAAAGGACACACCGAGAAGCAAGACACACACCAGGTGATACCTCCCTATGAACAAGTATGATTGCATACCTTTTTTACTAAGCAAAAGGCAGAATCTGCTGCAGCAGGATTCAGAAGAAAGTCTTCATTGCTTATCTGTCACTCATAACAGATAGATATAGCAAGCCGGGATGGGAAAGATGGAGCATCAGCAAACATAAGTGTGGGCAATGAATAGAAGCAGAGGTCATTCAGTATTGTGGAAAAGCAATAGTAAAGGAGCGTCATTTCAGGAAATAACATTATAGAGCCTAAGACTAAAAGAAAATCGAAGAATTAGGAGTCCCCTACTTTCACTTCCTTGAGGAAGGTGGCAAACTACTTACTGTTACTAAGGGCAGGATACGAACGTAGCAGGAGCCACCACTAGAATGCAGACTTACTGAAATCTGAAGAGCACAGAGAAACCAACCATGTGACACTCAAGTTCTAACATTAGCAGATAATGGCTGTCCATCGCTATAAGAACTTGAAGACTGCTTTGCACTAAAGGTGTCTATAGCAACAGGAATCTTTAAGGCCAATGGGACTGCAGTCTACATTGACTCAATCTCTCAGTGATAGTTTGAGGAAAAAAATAAAACACATTATGTGAATATCTTGACATAAATGTAAGTCAGATTCCGCTGTTCTTTTACTTTTCATGAATGTTCTTCAAAATGATAATCAAAAGAAAACACAAAACTTCAGGCTTTAGCTCCAACTTAGAGCATTTGGAACTTGTCAGTCTTTTCATTATAGGCAAATTGATCTGGACAAATGGAAAGTATCAATCTTTCTTTGCACAATTCAAAACACTACTTTCAAATTAGAGGAGACAGGTGAATGAAGTTACAGGAAACATCTGTTTACTTGGACCACAAACTGCTGGAACAAGTCACTAACATGATCATTTAAATTCTAATTTTGGCAAATTTCTGTAAAGGGAGAGCGGAGCAACATGAGCAGAAAACTGAGGCTGTGTTATTCATCTGGAAGCCTACAATTTTTCATGGGTTTTATCAAACATTTTACATGGTTTTAGTGGCAAAAAAAAATTAGAAAGATATACTCATAGGTCTAGAACTGAAAGAAGATACATTTTTGTGAAAACATCTTACATTTTCAAACAACTTACAGCTTTTCAGGGATGCTCAATGCTAGCTAGCAAAAGGCATTTTTCTCACTGTAGCTCATCAGGCTCATCATCCTATCTCATCTGCGTAGACAGAAAGGTAAGGAACAGGTGTGAGGCAGCATGAGTACCTGGGTCCATCAAGGTATTGGAATGGTGTAAAAAATATCAGAGTGTTTCTGAACACACTTTACCAGTGAATCAACTGGAGTCTTTCATAATACAGAGAAATAAATATAAAGAAACTGTAAAACAAGAATCCACTTGAAGAAGTACTTAAGATAGCTTAAATCAACAAAAGAGACAGAAATAGTGAAACCCATGGGAAACACCAGAATGGAATTCTTGGCTGTTTGTCCTTGCCTGACTCAGCCTCAGCTGTTGCGAAATTTGTGGTGTGAACCAGGTGATAAATGAGTTTTCTCTTTCCTTTGCTCTCCCTTTCTCACTCTGCTTTTCCAAGTACCTATGAAACTGTGTTACATAATACAATATAATTAATGAATTAAAAATATTAAATAAATTTAAAATAAATAAATAAATAAATAAATACATTATTTTTTTACAAATCCAGAAATTTTAAAACAAAAGAGCTGATTAAAATATTAAAATGCAAGCTCTTATATATGCAACATATATAATGCAGGATATTTAAAAGATCATCATTAATTTATTAAATATACTGAAGTAAAAACCATGCAAATTGTAGCAATAGATAATCTTGCCAGAAGAATGATAACCTTTATTAAGATATTAAAATAACTGGAAATAAGGATTGTAATTGAAAAGAAAGTTTTTGATAGAGTGAAAAATGAAGTGGACATAACTAGGGGTTTATGTTAGCTTGAAATCATGCTAACAAAATGTCCCTTGTCAGAATGCAAAGAGAATAAAAGCATTTTTCTTAAAAAAAAAAAAACCTCTAAAATATCAATATTCTAAGATTTTATTTCAAAATTACGGCCCAGATTATATTTGTAAGCCAGAAGAAAAAAGGAAGTAGAGCAAAACAACATGAATGTAATAACAGCTGAGGATTTTCTAAAATTAATGACAAGTGGCCAAGCACACCTATAAAAACTCAATAAAAACCAAGCTCTCTGTGTCTCTGACTTTCTAATAAAAATAAAATGAATCTTAACAAAATTAAATAAAAAATCCAAAACAATTGTCAAGACTTAAATAGTGTGATTTTCAGAGTGGCACCATTGCTTTTATGCAGCATTTTGTTTCACTCCACTTGTAATGAGTAATTCAGAATATTGATTGAGATTATCCAGGCTGAATACTCTAACCTGCTTCCTAATCACTTAGTTACCTTAAAAATCGGATCAGGGCCCAGCATGCTAAAGTCCTTGCCTTGCACATGCCAGGATCCCATATGGGATACCATTTCAAATCCTAGCAGCCCCACTTCCCATCCAACTCCCTGCTTGTGGCCTGGAAAAGCAGTCAAGGACGGCCCAAAGCCTTGGGACCCTGCACCTGTGTGGGAGACCTGAAGGAAGCTCCTGGCTTCGGATTGGCGCAGCTCTGACTGTTGTGGTCACTTGTGGAGTGGACCATTGGATGGAAGATCTTCCTCTCTGTCTCTCCTCCTTTCTGTATATGTGACTTTGCAATAAAAATATGTAAAATCTTAAAAAATCAGATCAATAGTCATAACATCATAGTTTGGTATTCAAGTAATCCTAATTGTAGTTATCAATGATCTCAAATTCAGGAGTAGTTATACTGATTATTTGTGTATATCAAATGGAGCTGTAAATACTTTCTTTAATACTGTCTCACAAGAAAAGTTACAATAGTCCATTAAGATATTTTGGTATAGACATCACATTCACAGAACTTTTACTACAGTATTTCAGTGTATTTGTTATATTTTATCATACATTTTGTCAATGTCCTACTGTGCTTATCTTAGGAATTAATTTTTATATGTTTTTTTTTAACAAGATATTTGTCGACATTTAATGTGCAGAACATTTTTTTTTGGGGGGGGGGGCATGTGCAGGAAAATCCTCAACACCACGGTGAGGAGTGACTAATCTTTGTGTCCCACCCAGCAAGGCATGAGCCAATCCATGCCATGTTTGTATGTATGCATAAGGAAAGAGAATTCCATATAAAGAGTTCAATACTATCCATGTTCTGAGAATCCACTGGGGCTTATAAAAAGTTTCCTCTGCTAAATAAGAACCAGTGAATGTTATCTATAATAAATGATTTTTAAGTATAAAGAGTCTGAGGTGTTTAGAGTAAAATGAGGGAGAAACATACGATTTAACACAAGTAGAGAATGGCTAAATTATCAGTGTCAATTTCAATAAAAATGACATCAGAAGGAGAAGGAGAAGAAGAAGAAGAAGAAGAAGAAGAAGAAGAAGAAGAAGAAGAAGAAGAAGAAGAAGAAGAAGAAGACAAGAGATACGCCAAAGAGTTACATACTGGCTGATAGTGATTTATCAGGGTGGACTGCTGGGCTACAGCTTAAGAAGCCAATCAAGATGCCCACATCCCGCATCGATGAGCATATAAGTCAGAGTCCCACTCTATTCCCACTTCATTTTCCTGCTAATGTGTGTGTATTCTGGGAGGCAGCAGTTGATGACTCAAATCCATGCGTCCCTCATACCTACTTGGGAACCCTGACTGATTTCCCAGTTCCAGGAGCTGCAGCTGTCAGCAATTGTGGGTATTTGAAGAATTGAACCAACAAACAGAAGGATTCTCTCTTTCTCTCCTTCCCTCTCTCTCTGCCTCTGTCATCCTGTTTAAACATTTTTGAAAAAAAAACCCTAATTTTGCAAGAATCCATTTCTATAATAAATGTATATGCAATTTAAAATAGAGCTTCAAAATCAACGAAAGAAACCTAAGCAAGATAATGCTGATAACCAGACATTTCGACAGCTTTTCATTAATTTATAACTAGCAGACAGCTTACTGTTAAGGTATAACTGACCTGAACAACACCTTTTCAGGGATTCAACAGCAGTCATTTTGAACATAAATATTATTTTGTGCTTTAGACTATTCCTAGAGTAATTCCCCACCTTATAGTGAATAATAATTTAAAAAAAAGTTATGAAGATAATGAGCCAGACTTGCCTTCCCAGGTTGGCTCCTATAAAGCCCCAATCTAATATTAATATTAATAATAATGATTCTTATTTAGATTACCCATGGGCTTCCTTTATTTGGTTTAACATATAATGCCTTTGCTTCTGACAAGGAGGGATGTGGACCCACTGTCCTGTGGACACCTAGGACCACAATGCTGTCTATAAATGCCATGGCAAATCACGTCCAGGGTCTGGAGGAGTGACACAATGGGTTACACCGTGGTCTACAAGGTTGGTATCCCATATGTTCCAGTTGTGATTGTTCTACAGCTGATGAAGTTCCTGGTCACCCATGTAGGAAATTGGGATGACGTTTCATGCTCCCTGGATCTACTGTGGCCTGGCCTTGAACATGTGGCCACCTGGGAAGTGAATCAATGAATGAGAGATATTTTTGCCTCTGTTTTGCATTTCTATTTGTGTAACCCTTTTAAATAAATTGAATTTAAAATAAATAAATCATATTATATACTTTTCCTGGTCTCTTAATTCTTTCCATTTCTGACTGCAAGTTCTTAGTCATAAGATTTTTCAGTACAACTACAAACCAAATTAATGCGATTGATATTTATGGATTTTCCCACTGAATATCAAGAGTGATGAGAGATGAATCTCTACTGTAAAGGAATTCTGATAATTTAGAGATATCCCATGTTGAGCAATGGTAGGGCTCAATCCACAGTTTTAACATTTGGATAAATAATTTACTGCAGTATGTATGAAACATAGAGTAAGGGTGACCTTATGGCATAGAAAATATCATTCCACCTTCAGAAGGTGCTCAAGATGAAAATCATCAGTTTTTAGTCATATTAGTATCATTCACTGTTCTTATCATTTGCTGAAAGTGATCCTCTAGTCTGTTTCTATTTTATTGTTTTTCTCTTGCAGAATCTGAGTTTTCAGATTAAACCCAAGAAAAAGAAGCGGCAAATGCTAAGGGACAACACCCAACCAAAAGTCCTTAACACCTTCACAGTCAGTGAAAACAAACACTAAGAAACTGTTAATACCCCAACAAAATCTAAAGAGACTTGACCAAAATATGTGCAGGGCTTGGGAAGGCACTGAGGGGTTAATTGGGGATCAGTCTGAATAGGCTGTGACACCTGCCACTGTACATAAAATCTGGGCCTGTGACAGCCTGGGCTAGACTAGGCCATAGTTTATGTCTGTTCATATGGGAGATGAGCCTGGTAATGGAACTGACTGGGTAGCTGCATCCACCAGTAAGTGCTTTACTGATGTAGGTGATGGACCAAACCTGAACCTGCACCAGTTGGTGCACACAGGAGTTAATTATCTGGTCACACTAGGCAAAGTTTTTTGGGGGGACTCCCCAACTGGATCTCTGGACTCAAACCACAAGATGTTGCACTGACATTGGAATGCAGGTTCAAGACTGGACTTCAGTAGCTGATACCAATGGGGTAGACAGCATGCCCAGAGGGACACAAGTGATATGACATATAGCACATTTAGGCCAGTAGATGACAGAGTGCCTTGTCAGAAGATGGAAAGGACAGGTTGGACAAATCTAGCTGAGCTGAGCTTTGCAGCAGGTGTTTTGGTCTGTTATTGATGTCCTAGGGTGGGTATGGTCAGTGAATTGAGCTTGGAAAGGTTTTCTCAACCGCAGTGCAACTAAGCTGACAACATCTCAGAATTAGAAAACCCACTCAAGTAACAACGTCAGAACATCAGGGTCACTAAAGCATCACCAAATGACCTTCCACATTCCTGAGTGCTAAGTTGGACAAGAAGCAACAATTCCCTCCCTTTTTCCCCCTGAAAACATAGGAGGAAAAAAAAAAAATCAGAAACATTTGTCCTACCTATCTTTCTCCATACCTTGACCCTTCCAACCCTGATCTGAATCTTAAATGGATATGCATCCCTCTCAATTATGTAAATAATATTAAAAGCAAAATTTAAAAATGACTAAAATTAAAAAAAAGACACCTGATCTAGGAATCTATCCAACAAACAGAAATACTTTCTTTGAATATAACCAAAAGGTAAAATGTGAAGATGAGAAAATTATCTGCAACCCTATATTATAGCAGCATAATAGACAATAGCAAAGATATGGAAACAATCTAAATGCCAGTGACAGAGGGATGGGAGAAGAAACTGGTACATCTACTCTATGAATTACTACTCAGCCATCAAAAAGAATGACATTCTATCAGTTACAATAAAATGACTCTGAATAGAAACCATCATTTTTAGTGAAATAAGGACAAATATAATATATCATATATTTGCTCTATATTGTATAATACATAATATGCATTATATATTCTCTCTAATACTGTACAACCTTCATGCAAAATACAAGATCAATAGACATATAGGTAA
The DNA here is from genome assembly GCF_030435755.1 of Ochotona princeps. Lineage (NCBI taxonomy): Eukaryota > Metazoa > Chordata > Mammalia > Lagomorpha > Ochotonidae > Ochotona > Ochotona princeps. Next base: position 49,730,566 of record NC_080845.1, read on the forward strand.
ACATGTATATGCTTATACTCTCATGTAAGAACTACATATGGAAACTAGCATACAGGAAAGTGAACATTTGTTGCAATGTGCATCTTACTCCAGAAAAAAATCACATTTATAAAAGTGCAAACTTTAAATAAAACCACATTTGTAATTATGCACTTTTTAGAAATCAGATCCAGGGATATTTTATCACTCTTATTAAACAATGTAATTTTCCAAGCCAAACAAACAATTCAGTCATATTAAGATTGTAGCTGTTATTACTGAGTGCGGTATAGGAATACATTATGTATCAGTTGAAGATAAAATCCAATTAAAATTTTTCATGCTTATAAAAGCATTGGGGTGAATCAATGAAAAATTGTTCTTTATTAGATTATAAATCAATAGAAAAAATGAATCTAGGAACCTGGGACATGTCATTTGTTAGTTGAAACTGTTATGCTTAACATTAAAGTATCAATTGCAGAAGAAAACCATCATCTCTACTATTACATGACCCAAGAAAGAAATGCTGAGTATTAAGTACCTAAACTGGTATAAGCCATTCAGGAAAGCAGTGGGTTAGATGTTTAGAATGTGAATAAACATTATTTTCTTCATCACATAAGCATAGATTGAGGGAGAAATGAAAATACCAGCTTTTAATATTAATAATATGGGGCCTGGTGTGGTAGCCTAGAGGCTGCATTCCTGACATTGAACGCTCCAGGATCTCAGTGAGTAGAAGATATTTTGTTCTGTATATCTCCTCCATGTTATCTTTTTCTCCTCCTTACAGATAAATTAATAAGTAACGTGCATTTACAGGCCATACCCACACTGAGATGGCCAGGGGACAGCAGTGGCCCATGGAGACTTGAAGATATCAGCTTGGGGTTGAGGGGGGGCTCAGATATGGACAGAGTGCTGATAGGGCATTGGGGACCTGGGAGCTCACCTCTAGGTAGGTGGAGCGAACATAAAGGCTTTCCCCATGTTTGGTCTTTGGTGAGGTGAGGAGAAGGGAGGGGAAAGCCCCAGATCAGCAATGCTTGGATCAAGCCTGGAGAACTTCAATGGGTCTGGATCTTGGGAGTGTGCAAGGGTAAGACACCAGGTCAGAACACGTATCAGGAGCTTGGGACTCTGGTGGGTGGACAGATCTCCAGACCAGCATACCACCTGCTGGGCTTCTGAAGGCTGAGCTGTTTCAGGGGTACTCCTCTGTAGAGACACAGTCCCTGCAGGTGAGCACAAGAACTAAGAAAGGGAGCAGCCCAGACCAGGTTACGGTACCTACCAACATACAATTGACTCAGTTCTGGGGCAAGCCAGACTAGATCATTTTGTATCACCTGCTGGCAGATCCGAGAGTCAGAATGGTGTGGGATATGCCAGGTCGATCCACAATATCAGCCAGTTCACATTAGGGCTGGAATTGGAGGCTAGCTGAGTTGGGCTAGGATGAAGTCCCCACCAGCGTGGCTGGAGTTGAGGGTGAGCTAGGCCAGGCCAGGCTACAGAACTCACTGGCAAATGCTGAGGTGAGGTAGACCATACCAGATTAGGCCACAGCACTCAACCATCACACGGGAAACTTGGTAGGGCAAAGGGGTATAAATCCACTAGGGGCACTGTGAGGTGCTCCCCTGCTGGGCCACTACTCCTACTGGTGAACAAGAAAGCTGGGATCAGGGACAGAATAGGCTAGCTAGGGTTACAACATCTTTTGGTTTTCTTGTGTGCTGAATTGGGGGAAAGCCAAGCTGGGCTGACTGTACCTACTTGTACATGGATAAGCCAGAGTGGGTATGGGTTGGTTGGGCTTTGCTGTAGCATCAGCTGGCAGATGCTGGCAATAGGGGCTGATTCTGTCAAGCCAAACTGCAGAACCACCTGGAGAGTGCAAGATCTGGGAGCTAGAGTGGGTCCATTAGGGAAACAGTTGGTACCTTTCTCTTGCCACTTACTGGTGAGCATGAGCACCAGGATTAGGGGCAGGCATGGCTAGACAGAGAGTAGCACCTGCCAGCACCAGTGTTGACTGGATAATGGGGCTGGTTGGGTTGAACTAGGCTTTAATGCTCATTGACATTGGGCATTGAGCTGAATGGGATATGGGACAGACTGGACTAGTCTGCTGTACATATTGGCAAGTATGGGAACCAGGAAAGGGGGTGGGCCTGGTGGGGATTACTGGAGATTGCTTTGACTAGGCTGTAGCTCCCATGGTTTACATGAAGGCTGAGTGGTGGTGGGCAGGATTGGGCTGAGTTGCAATATCCACTGGTTTGTGTAGAAGACAGGGCTGGAGGCAGAACTGATCCAATTGCAACTACCAGTGTGTGAAGACTAATTTCAGTGACGGACTGTGCTGGATCCTGTATTGGCACACACACACACACACACACACACACACACACACACACACACACAAGAATCTGTTCTTAGATCACCTCAAATGAGGTTTCTTTGAGTATCCCCCCAAATGAACCACTGTACTCAGAACTTCAACCATGGAGAAAATTGCAAGTTCCATAGTCAGACCATAGAGTGCATGTGTCAGAGCTGGGCCTGCTTAGTGACTTAGATGGAGCAGTGGACAGCATATCCAGGTGCACAAGGAGGATATGGCAGTTCACTGGAACCTGCAGAGAACACCTGGTAACATAGCAGAGGATGGAGGACAGAACAAATTGATCAACTACCCTAGCCAAGAGTTGGGAGGTAATATCTGGGCATGGGGACTCTACATCAGCCATGTCAACTACATGGTCGACTACATCAGCCAGTGGATTCTGGAGAGGTTTCTCATGGTTGGAGTGACAAGATCAGCAGCAATTCAGAACTGTTGAACTATCAAAACCATGTGAGTGGGTACCTCAGTGCATGCCCTAAGGCGTGAAGGTAATTGAATTGTAATTTAAAACAGTATCTTTAATTCCTTCAATATGTCTCAAAGATCGGTGTCCTTAACTAAACTCGTGTCTAACATTATGATCAATATAAGTCATGGTGCTTTTCAAAAAAGGATAAAGATGTCTAACTTAAACTTGGTCCATTTTTGTTCCAATTCCAATCTTGTTCCAATTCCAATTCCATTTTGTATGTCTTTTGTTTTAGGTCTGACAGAAGTTATTATTTTTTAAGTTTAAGTTTATTTACTTCTGCTTCATTTGAAGAAGAGACTGAAATAGAAGGTAAATGAGAGATCTTTCGTGTGTTGTTTACTCACCAAATGCCTGCGATTGCACAGTCTAAGCAGACCAAAGACAAGAGCCAGATGTTCCATTTGAGTTTATTCCCTGGGTGACAGAAAGCTTGGCAATTAAGCCATCATGTGTTGTTTCCCAGCTTACACATTATCAGGAAACTGGATTAGAAATGGTAATTGTGACTCAATCCAGGTACTCTAGGGGGAATATGTTCATCTAAAGTGATGAATTAACCTGCTGTGCCACGATGGCTATCCTTGAAATCATAAATTAAAACAAATAAAAACCAGCTACGAATGATTTATTTTAAATGAAGATTGCAACAAATTATTATTTGTTTCTTTAGAAATTATGATGCTAGTATTTTAAATTCAGCTTCTCATAATAGTTTTCAAACAGGCTTTCTAGTCCTTGTTTCAGCACTCAATTGGATGCAATAAGACAGGAAAAAAAGAAACAATGGTACAATTCCTGCAGTCAAAAGAAAAGGATATTTCTGAGAAACATGAGAGCCATGTCGCTGACTGCTCAAGATGTTACAACAAAGAAGACTTTGATCTTTAGTTTATAGCACATAGACTGGGTTAGGGTCTTATTTATGGAATTCAGAACATGTGGAAAAAAACAAGTGACAGAGATAATTGTGGCTGATATCATTTTGCATAGCTAAGTGGGACACCCACCAGATACCAGCTGTGCAGTTGAATGCAATCTTAGAGGCTCCTAAATAATACTATAGATTTATGTAGGATGGATTTTTTTTTTTCAAAAAATGAGTGACAAGAAATTACAGAGGTGAATTTTATTGGCATGAGAGGTGACTTAAGAAGAATTATGTGAATGACAGCAATATTTATAATTACAGGAATAAATTACAATACCATTAAGTTGCAAAAGGAAACCTCCATACTATCTAGAGGTTGAACCAATTTAAATTGCAACAACAAGCAATCCAACCACTGAGTGTGTTTTCCAAGGAAATGAAATTAGTGTATTAGAATGACAAGTACACTTTATGATTATTACAGTACTATCCATAATACCCCAAAAATGAAAGCAACCAAGATGTCTATTAACAGATGAATGAGTGGAAAATGTGGTTTATAATCATAATGAAATATTTTTCAATAAAAATGATGGGATTCTATGTAGATGTAAAAAACGGTGGCACTGCAAGATATTATATTCAATAAGACAGAGAAAGAGACATGCTTAATATTCTATTATTTTTGGAAATAAGAAAATAGTCGATACAAATTTAAACAGTGATTACTGGAAACTTTGGGCATGAAGAGGGGTTATGCAATGATTACTTAAAGGAAAAAAAATAGAATCCCTTGTAATTCTTTACAATGAACTGCAGCATGACTAAAGCTTGCAATGGCGTATGGTGTATTTTATGAAGAAATAAAGAGATCTTGAAAAACCATAAAAGTTCAAAAGTTATTTACTTTAATTTGATCACTGCACAATTTATACTTGTATTGAAGCATCACGATGTGTTCCAGATTTTTGCCAGTAAGTTAATGCAGTTTTTTAGGCCTGAGTGATGGCTCAGTGCTAAACCCTTATCTGGCATGCATCAGGATCCTGTTATGGAGGCCAGTTTGTGTCCTAGTTACTCCACTTCCCATCCAGCTCCCCGCTTATGGCCTAGGAAAGTTATAGGGAACGGCCCAAAGCCTTGGGACCCTGCACACTTGTGGAAGACCAAGAGGAAACTCCTGGTTCCTGGTCTTTGTTAGCTCAACTTGGGGAGGAAACTTATGCATAGAAGAAGATGTTCTGTCTTGCTTTCTCTTTGTAAATCTGTCCTTTAGATGAAAACAAAAAGCTAATCTTAAAAAAATGAAAATTTTAGAACTATATATAAATTTGAAATGAGATAAAAATATAGAGCATTGATTATATTTAAAATTAATTGTTAAGATTCTTATTCTTAGAGAAATAAAAGAGGAAAACAGCAAAAACAGACTTTTTTCAAAATATGTTTAATTAACTGTGTATATCTATAATGAAAATTGTAAAGCATTACAAAAAGAAATAAAAAAGAGCTCAAAAATGACATTTTTTCATGTTCATGGATTTAAAGTTTTAGTATCAACAGAATGCTGACACTATCCAAACATACTAATAGATTCAATGTGATTACAATCAAAGTATAAAACATTCTTCAGAGATCTAGAAAATAGGTGCTAAAATTCATATTGAAATATAACAGACCCAGGCACTTAGCAATCTTAAACAACAAAAAGAAAGCCTGACACATCACAGTATTGGATTTCTATACATACTACAGAAAATTTATAAGCAAAGGAGCTTAGCACTGGCAGAAAAAAAAATGTTCAAAAGAACAGAATAGAAACCCCAAGTAAATAAACGCATGCACTTGAAATCAACTGATCTTTGATAAATAAGCTAAAATAATTTCCTAAATAAAGGGTAGTGTCTTAAAAATCTGATGGTAAAGTCAATTGTCTACATGCACCTGTATAAGATAGAACCACTATTTACCCCTCATATAAAAATCAACTCATATGGGTCAATGAGCTAAATCTAGCTTTCCAGACACCATCAAATTATGAGAGAAATCATCGAGGAAACAATGAAAGATAGTGGTATCTACAACGATTTCTTGTAAAAAATCCCAGAAGAACGGGCAAAAACAACAAAAACAGTTTTTTATATACTTTTAAAAAATGTATTGTATAAAAAGCTAAGAAGGTTCTTCACTAAACAAAATGAAGAGGAAAACTTAAAGAATGAGTGTAAACATTTGCAAAGTATACAACTGATAAAGGGTTAATATTCAGGATGTGTAAAGAGTTTAAGAAACTCAACCAGGAAATAAAAACTGTAGGCCCAGCACAATGGTTTAGTGGCTAATTCCTTGCCTTACATGCACTAGGATTCTAAATGGGTGCTGGTTATTTTCCCAGCAGCTGCATTTCCCACATGACCTCTTAAGGCAACAGAGGATGTCCAAGGTCCTTGGGAACCCTGCACCAACTTGGGGAATTTGGAGGAATTTGGAGGAAGCTCCTGGCTTCTAACTCCTGGGTTTGGATCAGCACAGTTCCAGCCACTGTGGAGTGAAAACCTCTCTCTCTGTAAATCTTCCCTTCTAATGAAAATAGGTTCATCATAATGAGGATGTGTGGGGAAAAAAATGTACCCTCATCTACTGTTGGTGGGAATGTAAACCAGCACAACCATCATGGAGAACAATTTGGAGAGTCCTACGTTGTTTGAAAATATATTTACCGTATGATCGATCCTCTGTTTCTCTCCCGGAAAATTATCCTAAGAAAATGAAGTTAGCACATAAAGGAGGTATTTGTATCAACATATTTAATGAAGCTGGATTGTCAATAATTTAGGTATGGAGTCAAGCCTGATGTCCATTACTTGATGACAAAATAAAGAAAATGTGGGATATATATATATTGGAAATGACTCAAACATACAAAGAATGAAGTTTTATTTTTTGGAACAAATTGGATGTAAATGAAGATCATGATGTTTGGTGAAATAAGCCAATTCCTCAAATATCAATGTCATATGTTTTATCTGCTATGTGGTTTTTAATAAAAAAAATATTTAAAAATGCATTTCCAGTATATTAGAATGAAGCTAACAGCTATATTTTTATTATTTTTAGCCCTTTTCTAAACCCCTATGGAACAATGGTCTTCTACATTTTATGCTGGCAACATAATGGCTAATGATTCATTAAGTTTGTAATAACGAAGTAAATTGAAATTTCATTCTTTCAAAGATTAAACTAAAAACAAAAGGAATGAAGGAGGAAGAACTGAGGAAAGAGAGCAATAGATAACTATGACTATTTTAGGATTGTATCAGTGAGGGGCCTGGAACAATGGCACAATTGATTAATCCCCTTACAAGCACCTGGATACAATTACATGGGGACTGCTATGTATCCCAGGAGCTCTACTTTCAAACCAGCTCCCTGCTTGTAGCCTGGGAAAGCAGGGTAGTTTCAAAAGCCTTGGGTCCCTGCATTCATGTGGGCAACCCAGAGAAAGCTCCTGGCTCCTGACTTTGGATCGGCTATGGCCTTTGGGAAGAGAATCAGTAGATAAAAATCTTTCAGTCTCTCCTTTTATAACTCCACCTTTCCAATAACAAGTTTTTAAAAATCTTATGTCTATGTGTGTCCAACATGGACACACACACATAGACATCCATATATATATATATATATACACACACACACACACACACATATATATCCAATAACACATTTTCAAAATCTGATATATATGTATATATGTGTGTGTATATGAAATATATTACATTTGCTCTTTTTATGTTAGCAAAAATTAAAACAAAACTATTAAGCCACATGATGATATATGATGGTTCTATCAGCTATCAAAGTATGTTTTTTTATCTCTTTGAGCCACTATAATATTTTTAACTTTTCCTTCGTTAGTAGTTGCAGCAAGTGCAGTAACTTGTTAAAAGGACTCTTTTATTCTTGAAATGTTCTTTTCTACTATATGGCACGATTTGCCTGTGCTTTCAGATAGTTTTCTGATGAAGAGAATAATCACTATTTCTGTTAATAGAAGTAAAATAAATTAAAAATTAGACAAACTAAAAAGTTATTTATCAGACTGTAACCAATAACAGTCAGAATTAAGACTGAACACTTTCTTGGCCTTAGATTGTGTTCATTGCTTGCTAATCAATTGCAAAAGAGAAATTGGCAATTTAAAAAGAAATGGAGAATATTAATTTCTTTTTCTTAGATATGTGTGCATATTTTTGAATAAGAATCCACCGATTTAGACCCGAAAGAAGAGATTTTAATGACGGTAGATTCCAATAATATCATGAAGTTAGCAGTTTCATTAAAACACTTTTCAGAATTTAATTATTTCTTGAAGTAGAATGTTTTTCCTCTGAAATCCACTGATACAATTTAAATTAACCAAAACAAAATCAAATAAAATTGTGAAAACATTTTAAAAATAAATAGGAAGTGTAAGATCATGTGATCATTGTTAATCGGGTATTGTGATGGCAGTTTCAAATTCATGGTTTGTTCTTTTCAAGGTGTATTATTGGGGGGCTGCCAAGAAAATTCTCAAGGACATGCCAGCAAAAAATGAATGGCTAAGTGTCTGAGAATTTTCACCTGGCAACATACTTTTTTTTAACATTTTGTTATTATTATTATCATTTTATGATACAATTCCATAGGCTCCTGGCATTTCCCTTATCCTCTCCTCAAATTCCTCCTCCCCACCAAGTTCTTCTATATCATTACTAAAGTATAGTTCTTCATACACAATCATATGTCTATCATTGTGCGCACGGACAATGGCAGAGAGTCCAGCATCCTATTGTCAAGATATAGTGAACAATTTCATTGCAAGTTCATCTTTGTCTGGAAACAGAAATGCATACTACATTGTATCCTCACATCTGGATATGTTAGTGTCCATTCCACAGCTACTGTACATCCCATTAAATGAAAAGTTATAATACAAAATCAACAATAGAAAGAGAAATAGAAATTTACAATGCCATGAAGTTAAATGACATGTTACTAGATATGACAGTCTCCATTAAACAGCTATTATACATCCCCTTAAATGAAGAGCCACAAAACAAAATCAACATCTGGGAGAAAAAAGAAATTAACAACACCATAAAGTTAAATAACATGCTACTAAATGACTAACGTGTAGCTGAAAAAATGAAAATCAGAAACCTTCTTGCAGAAAATGATGCTACTGTATGACCTATGAGTCATCGAATGATTTAATCAGAAGAAAGTGTTTTGAAGAGATGAAACTAACAAAAACCAACAAAATCCATGTGATATAGTTTCCGCTGATTTTTGTTGGTGACGTGTGTCTCTTCTAGATAATAAATAGATGGATTTTGTTTTTTAAACCAATCTACTAATCTATGATGTTTGATTGAGCTTAAACCATTTACATTCAGGGTTAATATGTGTGGATGGTACTTTGGTCCTGTCATTTTAGGAATGGGTTATTCATTGGTTTAGTCTTCTGTTGTCATTTTACTGGAATGTTTTCCCCATTCGCCTTTGGTTTTGGTAGGTGCTATTCCTCTTTGTGAAGAGAACATCTTGAACTATCATTTGTAGGGCAGGTTTGGAAGAGGCATATCCTTTTAACTTTTCTTTACTGTGGAAGAATTTTATTTCATTTTCAAAGACAAAAGAAAGCTTTGCTGGATATGTTATCTTAGGCCGACAATTTTTTTCTTTTAGAATCTGGAATATGTCACTCAATTCTCTTCTTGCCTGTAGAGTTTCCTGTGAGAGATCTCCTGTGAGTTTAATTGGCATTCCTTTATATGTCAATTGATTTTTTTTTCACATGCACATTTAAGGATCTTTTCTTTATGTTCAATTGAAGAGAGCTTGATTATCATGTGTCTTGGTGAAAATCGCTTTTGATCAGGCCTGTTGGGAGTTCTGTGTTCTTCCTGGATCTTGTTTCCCAAATCTTTCTCTAGGTTAGGGAAATTTTCCTTTATTATTTCACTAAATACATTTGCAAACTCAGCTTCTCTTTCTGCACCTTCTGGGACCCCCATAACTCTTAATATTTGGCCTCTTGATAGTGTCTTTCAATTCTTGAATACTTTTTTTGGCCTGACCCAGCTCTGCTTCCACCTTTTTGTTTGCTTCCCCGTGATGACAAGAAATATCTTTCAAATCTGAGATTCTTTCTTCTGCTTGCTTCATTCTATTTTGGAGACTCTCCATTGTACTTTTAATTTGTTCTACTGTGTTCTTAATTTTTGATAAATCAGCCTTGATTTGCTTTATTGCTTCCTTAAATTCTTTGAACTCTTGCATGAGCTTCTCATTGTTGATCAGAAGCTTTAAAATGAGCTTTCTGAATTCTGTGTCCTCCATTTTCTCGAAGTCTTCCTCAGCTAACTCTGAGGTTGCAATAGGGTTTTGCTCCTTTGCAGGAGAGTCTTCAGTAAAATTCATTTTGCCTGTGTGTCTTCTTTTGCTCTTGGTCATTGTACTTCTGATTACCAGAGTCTTCTCCTTCGGGCAGGTTTCTAAACTGTGTCACCCACAGGTCTACAATGCGATTTTACTTATTGCAGTTGGTACACAACTCTTTGTTTGCAGCCAATTGTGCCACTCCCTCCAGCGAGTTCCAGGTCTGGATTCTTATGTTAGATTTCCACCATGGTCTCCATAGCTCCAACTCCTGGCTCACCACTCTCCACATCCTGTGATACTGTGCTGAGGCTGCACTGTTTCTGTGCAACCTTTCTCCCACTTCCAGTTGGAGCAGGTCCCAGGATTAGAGAGACACCAGGTGTTCTATATAGTTAGGTTGTTGGTGGCGCTGATCTTGTCAGAACCTATTGGACATTAGGTGTGGGTACCACACGGACCTATTTTGACCCATATGATGCCACAGTCGCTATTATTTTCCTGCAGGACCAGTGCAATCCACGGAACTCAGTGAGTTCTCACAAGCTCAGCACATGCGCAGTTCACTGTTGTCCCTTGCAGTCCTAAAGCGTTTGCCACAGTGTACAAATTGGTGCCTGAAATGCCCCTACTAGAGTTCTTGATCTGCTGGCCATGAGGTCTTAGGGCTACCCAGACTTGCCTTTGGTGGAACCTGTAGAATGCCACCTTGATGCAGTTAACTGAGTCAGAAATGAGTTTACTCCCAGCTCAGCGTATGCTCAGTCCTTTCCCTTGCCTTTGCCTCCTTACTCAAAATGGTGTCCAATTCAGCTCTAAGGGGCTGACTGGGCTGTGAAATCCACTCTGTTCTCACAATGTCTGTCTGGGATCTGCTACTCTGTCTCTGCTCCTGGTCAAATCAAATGGACCAGCAGGATGGACAGTTCTTTGTCTGGGTTCACCTCCCAAGCTCCCAGTGTCTCTTCCCACCTGGTTGCTGGTGGAGTTCAGATTGCTGTTAACTGAATGTCACTGGATTATCAATCACTGCAACACCACACCGTTGTTTTTGCTGCTTTCCTGTGTCTGTCAGTCTCCAGGTACCCCTTTGCTGTTGTTCTATCCTCTCCTATTTCCTGGAATGTGTCCTCTCTGCTTCGTCCTGATTAAATGTTTCTGCATCTGTTTAAACCTGTCCTTACTCTATTCCACCATCTTGATCCTCCCACCTGGCAACATACTAATTGTTCTTACCATGAAATATTTTTTCTTAATGATCCCATTAAGTATTTTAATAAGAATGACAATATTCATCAATGCAGATTTTTCAGGAGTGAGAATTTTATAGTTTTAGTAATTTCCCCTCTCTCCCTTCTGATATTTTATACTTAAAATTTCTCTGGATTTGGCATTTCTGACAATGCTTAGATTTACTTTATTTATTGTCATTTAATTGATGGATTCCTAAGTCATTGATTTTTGCAGAAATGCATTCAAGTTTGTCTAAATGATCCCGAGTTTTGACAAAATTTTTGTTTTTAAAGTGTTATGAAGGAAACATTTTCCCCCGGTGGTTTTGGATTTAGATTTTTTGACTAAATGTCCCTCAGATCAAAAGAATGTGGTTTTTAAAAGTTTAATTTAATTCTGCTTGAAAGCAGATTTACAGAGAGAAGATGAGACAGGGAGGGAAGATGGAAAGGAGGGAAGAAAGAGGGGAGAGAGAGCTTTCATACATTGTACTTCAGTCTTAAAATTATTGCAATAGCCAGAGCTGATGTTATCCAAAGTAAGGATCCAGGAGATTCTTCTGGGATTCATGAAAGGTTACAAGTATCCAGGATTTGAACCAGTCAGGATTTGAACCAGTCTGGATTTGAACTGGCTCCCATATGGACTGCTTGAGCTAGAGAGAGGATTAGCTTCTTGTGCCATCACACCTGCCCTTACTGTGCTTATATTTAAGAAAGAATACCAGAAGGTACAATGTAAAATACACAGAATCATTATTCAGGAAATCGTAGAAATAAGCATGAAAATGAAACTTGCAAATCGACCAAATTTTGTGTTGCAGATTTGAAGCAAGCAAAGTGTCATGTTTGTTGGTAACTGTACACTAACATTTGTGTTGAATTTTTAGATTTGCATTCATTTTAATTACTTTTGCAAGGCTTTGATCATATTGGATAATCAATATTTTTAATAATAAAAGAGAACTAATAATAAACATTAAATTTTGATTAATTTCTAACAGGCAGAATACATGGGATCATGGCAAATATGTGCTTTATGTTTTTGCAAGGTTTTTGAAAGTTTGTTTTATATTTATTTGAAAGGCAGAGTTACAGAGTGAGAAAGAGGGAGAAGGAGATCTTCCATCCACTGAATCATTTCCCCAGTGGCCACAATATTGGCCCCAAACCGAGCCGATGTGAAGCCAGGAACGTCTCCCAGGTCTTCAATGTGATTGCAGGTGCCCAGTGACTTCAGCCATCCTCTCCTGCCTTCCCAAGACATAAGCAAGGAGCTGGAGGAGAAGTGGAGTAGAGAAAAAACACATCGGAGCTCACATTGGATGCCAGCGATGCAGGTGGTGGCTTGGCCTACTAAACCACACTGTAGGTTCTTAACAAGTGCTTTACTTTTACAGGAATGAAAGGAAACATGCAAAAATTTTATGTCATTTAAGTAAAGAAAGAAAAGTCTGGTAGAGAATTCAGGATTGCAAACCGGAATCTTAATTACAAGTGTGAGAGTGTAAGGCACAACACCACTGATTGAGATTCATTTCAATTTCATTTTGACTTTTCAGGCAACTTAGGAAGAGAATGGTTATTTTACCTGAGTACACATAGAGACAATATACGTCACAGGACACAACCTGTGTTGAAAATAGTTGATCAGATTAGGTTCCTGGGAGAGGAATTACTAATTTTCACCGTTCAACATCTGATTCACTTTCCCATAAGAAAACTTCAAATCTTCTTGAGAATGAGATTTGCTCTAAGGTATTTCTGCTTCCTAATTTGAACTTGCTATTTCCTATCATCACATTAAGCGATCATTTCAACCTCTAATGAGTAGTCCAAAACCCGAAAAGAGGCATTTATACATCAATAAATTTCTGTCTGGTGGTAAACAAATTTAACCTGATATAATTCATATATTTTGTGCACATAATTTCCTTGACAATGCAATTTGATGATATAAACACCTGTGGTGTCATAATTAGGAAAAATATCACAAACGAATACAATAAAAGCAATTTTCCCCTTCATCACACAATAACTGTCTTTATAAACTAATCACCGAGTGGCTTAAGGCAGTTCTGAAAATATTAATGCAATCAGAATTTCATGACTGCTATGAATTGAATGTGAAACTTGAAGGCTCTGAATCTTAAGTTATTTAGGAGGGAAAGTTCTCTATTTTGTGAGGTGTAAATCGAAGCAGTAGGTAAAAACATCCTGTATTTTAACTTTTATTGTAGAAACAAGCATTTGAATGAGCCACAAATAATTTTAGAGAAACATAATGAAAGAATATTTTGTTTATTAAACTCGCCCTTTATGATTTACAATAGTGGTACTGCCTATTCATTATTTAGTTAACTTTAGCTAAAATTCCAGAAAAATATTTTCAGGTCACACAAATAAAGTAGTCTTTTTATTTCTTCAGAATGAGAGTGTTTTTCTATATTTTATTTTTCTCACTTATTTGTTTTTACTCACTCTTTAGGGAAGTTAGAAATTAACTTGCATTTGATTTATGAATAAGATTCCTCACTTATTTCATCAGAGATTTCCTGACATGTTCCATGTTTAGCAGAGAACAGGAAAAATAAGACAAGTATTTTCTTCTCTCACTGGCATGTCATACACACAGATACTCGCTGTCACTCTCTCTCTCTCTCTCTCTCTCTCTCTATACATATATATATATATACATTCATACACATGCCATCTGATCATATATATATTTCTCAAATGTAGTCTTAAAATACATATTTTAATATTACATATTATATATTATATGATATATAGCATATACAATGTTTTATATATATATATTTATCAGATTCCATGTATTTCTCAGGTGCACTAGCAAGAAGATATTCATATTTTTAAGACTGCCTTTGAGAAATCTTCACGGTGTCACTCACTAAATTCCAAAGAATAAACACATTTTGATTATTTTGAGACCAATACTTCCCTTGGGTATGAAAATTTGTTTCAACTTTCTTATCAACGATTAATTAAGTTTTGAAAATGTCAACTACAATTATGATACATATTTTGCTCTGTTAAATATAGCCATTGATTTGGCAAATACCTTACTCTTACAGAAAAGCAAAAAAAAAGTTTCTATATGCCCATATCTATGCATCTTCTAGCTTAATTACATTTGCTGAAATTATGCGATTCCTTTTTCTTAAGATATCACCACTAAGTTATGAGATAAAATTCAGAAGTATTTAGAGACATTCTGTTATCCTATCACGAAGAATGCAAAAAGAAATATTTTTCTCTTCCTTTACAACCTGTCCATAGTTTCTGTATGAAACATTCTCATTTAAAGCACTCAGTTTGAAACTGCTTTGTACATTACCTGGTATGAATTCTCTCTGGCTACTGGCTATAAAATTACTTAGCTTTGCATGTAATAAATAAGTAGACCTTTACTATTGAACACATTGCAAGACAGGGATTAGGTTAAATGGTGCAGCAGCAAAGCATAACTGTATGTTATAAATATTATTCATGTTCAGTAAATTTTATGTGGAAGAATTTCATTTCATACATCATAAAATGTACATGTAACAGTCCATTTAATCTTCACAATCCTCTAAAGAAGGTATCACTTGCTAGTGTATTAGATAACGTCTTAGCACTTTGTACTGCCATAAGAGATTATCTGGCACTGGATAATTTACAAAGATCAAGGAGCCATCAGGTTTGGTATCTTAGATTAAGGCTCATCACTATATCCAAGATGGTGCCCTGGACACTTCATTCTTCAAAGCAGGAAAAAAAAAATGCATGCTAAGAGTCATTTTATCATAGTGTTAATACATGAATAAGATAATATGCCTCAAGATCTAAGCATCTACCATTAGGTTTCAGCTCTCAATACTGCTGCATTTGCTAATTAAGTTTCCAACATAGGAGTTTTAGAGAATATTCAAGGCATGTAACTTGCTAAATTTTTATTAGTTAGATATTGTGCAAATGGCATGATGTCTGTTAATTACAAAATCTATGATTTTCCCCTGACATTCTGTAGCATCATGCCTCATGTCTGCAATTTCCAGATACTGTGCTGGAGTGTGTACATGCACATCCAGTCTCTCCTATACACTATATACACAAACACAGATAAGCGCATAGCAGCTATACTTATACAACTATATGTTTTTAAATGCAAGTCATTCTTAACTTTTAAAAGTATTTTGTTGATTGAAATGTTACATATAATGAAGAATTTAATTCTTTATAGTGATCAGGAATTAATCCCTAAGTTTTTAATTCTGCTAACATTTAATTGAAGTTGACCTGGGTGCATTAAATGGAAATCATAATCTTGAGTTTATATATTCTTTGTTATCATTAAGAATGAAGATATGAGTTATATGATATGAGTTATTCACAACGAAGGCACTGGATCTAGGTACTATCTTCTACATATATAAGTGTTCCAATAAATAGGATATTGGACAAATATACTCTGTTTTATAAATTATACAATTTGCAAAAACAAAAATTATTGCCTGCTCAGTGATTATATACAATAGAAAGAAAAAATCTCAAGCAAATGTTTCAACTATTTTTTACCATATGCTGTCAATTTTAATGATGTAGTTTATTTTGTTATTGTAACTGTTTCTCATTTGATAATAATATTATTTTTCATGCTAACTATAACATGGTCTTAGACTATAATACATCTAGCAGCATAATGCTTACTTCCTCCTGATGGTGCTTCCAACTGTATTTATTATATCTGCTCAGCATGTGCCTCTTTTGAAATTATATATATAATATATGACACCTATTATATATTATATATATATGACAATGGAACACCAAGAGTAAAACTGATAAAACTGGTAGGAAATATGAAATTTTTATTTTTGTTAGATTCCTTTAACTATATATTTATTTTACTAATATGAAAGGCAAAGTTACATAGAGATAAGGTTGACTTATAGAGAGAAGGAAAGAGAGATTCTATCTCTTCATTTACATTCCACATGGTCAAAATGATCAGGGTCCTGGAATTCCCTCATGGGTAGTTTGATATCAAATACTTGGGAAGCCTTAGTTTGCCTTTCTAGTCAAATTATCAGTGAGCTAGATTTGAAATGGATCAGCTGCAAACTGAACTGATTACACTTGCTGTGCTATGACACCTGTCCCTTATTAGATACTATGATAGTTCCACACATCAAGATTAATTTCGAACATGTTGCAATACAGCTTTTTTTTTTTTTTTTTTGAAAAGCTTTACAGGGCCAGCACGATAGCCTGGTGGCTAAAGTCCTCGCCTTGTGTGCACTGGGATCCCATATGGGCTCCAGTTGATGTTCCAGAAACTCCACTTTCCTTCCAGCCCTCTGATTGTGGCTTGGAAAAAGCATGAAAAGACACCCCAAAGCCTTGGGACCCTGCATGCAATTGGAAGACCTGGAGAAAGCTCCTGGATCTGGCTTGGGATCACCTCAGCCCAGGCCATTGCAGCTGCTTGCAGAGTGAAGCAACAAATGGAAGATCTTTCTCTATGTCTCCTTTTCTCTGTAAAACTTTACAATCAACCAATCAATCTTTAAAAGTAGTTTTAGAAACTATGATTAGCTAAATTAAAAAAAAACTTCATCCAAAATGCAAGTTTTTGTCTTTAATCATAAAATCTGTGATAATGGTTTAGTAAGGGCTTCCGAGGAAAGAAAACATAAAATATGATGAAGAAATTTGGAGGTAATTCTGTAAAGAAATATTAGACGCTGATGAAGTTTTACTCTTTAGGACATGGAGCTTTTACTTTGGTTTGCATCCTCAGTGAATCTCTCATTCTTTTGCCATTTCCTGCCGTATGGACAGTCAGCTGATTAGCTGGTATGCACGCACACATGTTGGGAGAGGACAGATCTGATTCAAATGACCGTCTCTTCAGAAACACTTAACAGACAGATCAAGAAATAGTAATTCACCAGCCATCTGGACAGCCCTTAATTCAGTCAAGTTGATACCTAATACAATCACATACACTCTTATGGAACTAAATATAATAAAGAGCTATTGAATAAACATTATTTGCATGGGCTACTTCAATGCACTTAAGAATACCTTGTGATGAAATATGTCTAACATTTCAGGAGCTTATTAGAAACTCATCTTTTGTTGCATGGAGATTGGAGCCACTGAAGTTCAGCAGGATATCTGCAAAAGTTTCACGCTTATTAGCCACTGGCTATCCACATTAAAATAGATACTTTATTAGACGCATTGGCTGTACTGGATTACACGTTTTGAACACTGTGTTTATTTTTGGGTTAGATGGCTATTGCTAAGTGTTTCAAGTTATAATATCTCGCTTAGGAGACTGAGTCCAGAACCCAATAATTGCCTGCTTTCTCCACAAACAGTAGAGGGCCCTGACAAAGTAAAAACCTCCACTGGAGTCATTTTTTTAAGGAAATAAACTACACCATCACGGCATACACAACACCAATTTCCCCAACTATTCTTTCTCCTCATGTATGCCATATCCCAGATCCTTTAAATACTTCATCTTGCTATAATTCAAAATCCTAACTCACATCAAGTAATCTGTTCCTTTTCTTTTTTTCTTAATTACCCTGACTGCCAAGCCTGTCAGATTCCAGTGCCTAAAACACTGTCAACACTATAATACAGAAAACTCTTTTACCTTAGTGGGCCAATTAGGCATAGGTTAATATGGTGAGAACTCAAAGAAAGCAAAGTAATGCTGGAATTATTACTCCCATACTACAAAATAATATTTCACAGCCAAAAAGCCACATTAAGACTGGAGCCTTATAGATTTCCTTAGAAAGCATCTGTTTCAACTATCTTTCAATATTTTATTTTTTATTTATTAATGTATTATTTATTTTTATTGGAAAGACAGATTTACAGAGGGGAGAGACAGAGAGAGATCTGCTATCCATGAGTTCACTCCCTAAGTGGCCGCAAGGGCTGGAGCACAGCCGATCTGAAGCCAGGAGCAAGGTGCTTTTTCCAGGACTCCCGCGTGGTACAAGGTCTCATGGCTTTTGAGCAGTCCCCTACTGCTTTTCCAGGGCATGAGCAGGGAGCTGGATGGGAAACGGAGCATCTGGGACAAGAGGCGGTACATAGATGTGATCCAGTGCATTCAAGGTGTGGATTTACCCACTGAACCATCATGCAAGGTCCAAGCTTTCAACTTTCTTAAACTCTTACATGTTGATATACCATTTTTATTTAGAAAGTTTTGTTCTGATGCCACCCTCTCTTCAAGCAGAGATTGCTTAGATCAGGGATGTATTAGAGTTGACTGGAAAATATACTGTCTATGTGAGTAGAGCTGATGAGAGGTCCTGATGTGCCCAGTGAGATCTGTGGAAACTGAAGCTCCCACATCTCACCTGTCCGCCTTCCTATACTCACCTCACTTCTGGGCCCTGTGCTCAGAATATAAACAAAGATAGAGGGGAAACCTGGAGTGTACATACTTCACAACGGATCTTATATGAAGACACTGGCCCATCTTTTCAGCGTGCTCTTTTTCTTCCTTTTTTTTCATATGTAATTCTTCTCTCTCTCAAGTGGATGGTGATGTAAGAATAGAACGTTTTCAAAACTTTCCTGCCTCAATTTATATGAACATATCTTCCCTCTTTTTGGTACTGCTCTCAGTTTTTCTCTCCTTCTCAGATTGTGGGCCATTCTTTGCCCAGCTCAGCTGGATTTTTTGTTGTTGTTGTTAAGGGTAATCAGTGCCAAATGGACTGTTCTTGCTTGTACACAATATCAGTCTCGACTTAGTATTTTCTATCTTTACAGAAGACAAAACTCTGAATGAAAAATTAATCATTCATTGCCTGTATTATAATGGCTAGTGGTAGCAGGTAGCATGTAATGCCAAAATAGCACTGCGTGAATCAACCTTGGTTGCATATTTTTCATGTTTGGAAAAAGGATTCAGGCAATTTAAATTTTTCTTTTCTTCCTTTTCCTGTTTCCTGAATCTTGGATGAGCTTTTGAAATGCAAGTGTTTATGTTTTTGTTTCCAGCCTTGGTAATTTGGGGAGGCCAGCCTCAGGCTTCAACTGGAAACATTGTTTTAAAAGATTATTTATCACCAGGCAAAGGCTGAAAATGCATGGCATAAGTTTGCAGTTGTTGGATGCAACATATCATTAGTCCAGAATAGGTCAGTGCTTACATTCATGCGAAGCTGCTGGAATGCGTGTATCTGACCTGACTTTATCCTTCACGTGTGCTTTGTGCTCTATGGTGTCATCAGCTGGCTGTCTAGCTACCTAACCACCCCCTTTGCTTACTGGAAAGTGGATGATGAAGAGCCATTCCCTGTAATCTAATCTCATGGGGGCGGGGTGGAACACTTTCTCTATCAGGAATAGAGAATTGAGATTCTTGCTTCTGGTCTTCTGGTTCAAGATCAGTGGGTCAGTGCAAGTTGTGTTTGGATTCTGGCATAGATGGAAACAAACAAAACAAACAAACAAACAAACAAAAATAATGTCATTTGTTTAAGGGTATGTGAAGCAACATCTTGATTTATTTGGGACTCAGACTTTAGATAAAAATTCTCTGAATCTACCAGCATAAAATAAAAAAAGAAAAAAATGCTTGGTGTACACATCTCTATTGCGAATCCCACTACAGAAGTGCAGCAAGCAAAGACCTCAAGTCGTAAGTTAGATCTAATTTATCATATACTGAAGCATAACTGGGCTCAGGCTGCACACCTTCTACCTTTTGTATTCTTGGTTTATGGAGAAACTCAGCGGTGTATCACTCTAAATTTGTTCTCATGGACACATTTCTATTTTCGAGAACAACACTTGACCTCTATTTTAGAGAACAAAGGTGGTAGGAAGCTGCCAGTGTATGGGCCCCTGTTTCCTTTATTGCAGGGCAAAAAGAAATCAGTAGAGTGGAAACCCATTACTACTTGATTCTCAACTACCTCAAGATCAACAAATGTCAGGATCATCATCAAGGAATGCCAAATCCTATCTTGTATCTTTAGAATCTGCCTCTCTGGTAAGTCTAGGAGAGAACTCTACTGGATTTGCTAAGAGTTTCAAGCCCTAAATTTAACATTTGATCTTACTTGCAGTGACTAACATGCTAGGTTATCCACTTGGGGCACTGCAGAACAGAAACAGCGTATCTGGGCTGGAGCTCAAAATTATGCTAATGTTCTGGTGGCCATGCATTCTGGACACCAGTTTTGCAGGGGTTTATGCAGTTTCAATAGTTATGCCTGATTGGAATTCTCCAAAATAATACGCAGATTTAAAGATGTGAGCCCAAGTGATGTCATGTCAAGCTACTAGGAATGAAGAAATATATAACTAAATTATGTATGATAAAATCAAAGAGAAAACATACATTAGGAAATGCTGAAAACTCCAGTGATTTTCTAGGAATGGCTGGTAGAAATGATAGAGCAAAAATTTATATAGATCCTGATTCACCCAAAGACAGATTTTAATGATACTCATTTTATTATCCAGTCAGTGCCAATTATTGGAAGAAAGATTCATAAATTAACCAAGGGACCTCAACCCCTAATGAGATAATTGGTAGAAATATCATTTCAGCTGTTCCATAACAGACAGGGTTGGGGTATATAGATACCAAAGAGGGGTATATAGGATGTTCTAGTGTGGGGAGCAATCGAGACAGACTCACAGCAATAGCTGTAGCCAACACATGGCAACCTGGGGCGCAATTCAGAAGGATTTTGCCATGAAAGGCATTGCTTCAAGACTAGGAAACCAGGACACCGGTGCAAAGAGTGTTTCTTCAAGGAACCTGAAATAGCTTTGATAACTCAGCCTGTAAAGGTGACTGAAATTTTCCTCTGCATTAGGCCTAAGATAGAAGAGTCATCTCCAAGAGTATGTAAAAGATGCCAGTAATCTTTGCATGCAGATAGTAGAGCCATGACGACAGTGCTTTCTCATTGGGAAACTGTTAACAGAAGAGGAGTTCTAATGCAGAGTTAATTGGATATTTGAAAGGAGCTACTCGCACACTTATATAAAGAAGGGACATAACTCATTATTGTTCCCAGTGTTTGCAAAATAACCATAGTGGTGATATCAATCCACCTCCCTGGCTTGCTCCTGTATCCTGGAGAACACACTGAAAAGAAGATAGGAAGCTAGATTTTACCAATACACTTTTAGCATCTAACTATAAGTATCTGTAGATCTGGATGAAGAGAAGTTTCCCAAACAGAAGTACACACACACACACACACACACGCACACACACACACGCCCAAAGATCTGTTCATGGAAATGATCCCTCTCTTTGGTATCTGAATATTTCTTCAGCTTATGAAAGAGTCATCATTTGTGTCCAAAATACCTCATCAGGTAGCTACTAATCTTGGCAACTCTGTGCATATTGGATATCCTAGTCCTTAGGAACAGTAAAAAAAAAAAAAATACTATACTCTTTGGGAAAATTCTAACCAAGCTTTGCCAGATTATCTAACAAATATGCTTAAGCTGTTGCGTTCTGTTCTAAAGGAAAATTGTACCTAAGTGTAAACTGCATCTTAGTGGTACTGAAATACTATATGAAACTATTCCTTACTTCTGACATTCTCTTTGATTCAGAAACTCAAGAACAGATAAGTTACATTATTAATCTAGGTCTGGTACCAAAGGGTCTGATGGAATATGATAACAAAATTTTCCTAATGCTAGCTCATCTCCCTAGAAGACCATTTTATAAAAGACTTTGGAGGAAGAATCCCCTTCCGACCAATTAGAAACTAAATGAAATGACCCACCCAACTGTAATTCAGTCTCAGAAAAATCCAAGACTGGTACATTTTTCAGCAACTACACTCCTAGCTCTTAAGTCTTCATAGATGCATAGAGTAAGACATCCTATTTTTCAGAACTAACTGAAGACTTAAACACCTTAGACTATATATTGATAGAACAAGGAAGAATGAGGTCAATGATTAATGGAGTTTGTCATACCTAATCTGATAGTCATATGTTCACTGAAAAAGGTATTTCACACATTTATTCCCAGACTACATGACTTTATGATACATTTAGAGATAATCTATTGTTTCCCAATCTTCATAGAACAAATAGAATATATCTTTCATTTCTTTAAGTAGTCCCACTTATGCCTTACCTTTTCTGATTGGGCTAATATTGATTGATAAGCTTATTAGTTTCAGAATTTGACAAAATCTTAGCATAATAGTGACTTTGTGGAAGCCACAGTGATTGGCATTGACTCATGAATATCTCATGGCTTATGACAGGGATTGATTTGATGAAACAGAGGTTTTTAAATCTGGGATCTGCAGACACAACATTCATGGTTATTAGCAAGTAGACACACATGATGGACATTCAGCCCTCAGCACACTCTTAAGATCAAGGATCCGAAGTCTCGGAGAGGGGAGTAATGTGGAATTCAGATAGAGGAGAGTAGCTCATTGGGTGTGTGGAGCACAAGGCCCCAGCCCTTACCTTCCAATCGAAGCTGTCACCTTCGATGCTACACAGTACACCCTACGCTGTGTGGAAGGCAATGGCACCGATTTTTGCTTTAAGAAGAAATTAGAGTTGTGATGTTTATAAGCACTTAATGTTGGGGGTTACATGCAATACAAGTTAAAGAGTAATTTTATCTTGCTTACAGTATTCATTCTGACTCATCCAACCATATAAAAACTCCAGAAAAAAACTAAACAGAGAGATAAATGACCTAATGGAATGGATGGAAAATGTATTTATTTTCATAATTGTACCAACTAGTATTAAAATGTATGCTTGAACCACTAAGAAAAAAATCTATCAAAATCACATTTATACTTTAAGAATGTAATTTTTCTCTTCCATGGTTTATCTGTACTCCGCATTTTTTAAAATTTTGTAAGATCATAAATACCTAAAACGTGTATTTGTTACTGCACTGACAAATAAAATTGGGAATTGGGGTAATGATTTTATTTTCCCCTGGGAACAATTTATATAGACTGGATAGCAACAATATTGGCCAGTTAATCTGGTTAGTTTGGTGGCATCTTGAATCATATATGCCATCTTCCCCTCTTTCCTCTTAATTCTCTTGGGTCCTAATGCTCTATCAATGACATTTTGAACAGTTTCACTAATCTATCCTTAAATGTGAAATACTTGTCTAGAAGATAGTTTTATCATACTTATGATAGAATTTTCTCCAATAGTTTTGAGGAGACATCCGAGGTCATCAGGATCATGGGACTTGCATACAGAGGATACCCTCAGTGCAGATGTACAAAATTTTGAATGCTTCAGCCTTTTTGGTAACTTGTTTGATAAATAATTTGTTGCTTATGAACACAAATTATTTCCTGATGAACAAAAATCAATAGGAAAGCCAATTACAGAAGTCTCTGGTGTGATGTTAAGAACCCGTGATGTTGCCCCAGGTTCGAGTCCTGACTCTGTGCCCATTCTGCTTCCTGTTATTGTACAACACGCTGAGGAGACAGATGGTAAATCAAGTACTGGTGTCCCCACCACCAGCCTGAGAAAGGCAGATTAAGTTACTAGCTTCTGGCTGCCTCCCCGCCCCAACTGCTTCAGGCAGTGCAGGTGGAATGAATCAGGAAATGTTTTTTTCTTTTGTCTGCTCTCTGTATTGTTTCTTTTTTCTTCTTCAAAATAAAAAGAGAGAAAATAAAATAAAAAGTATACTAAGTACAATTTATTACATATTCATTCCAATCTTTAAGATTTAAAGATTCATTTCACATCTCTAGCGACTGTGCATTCAGATCTGTACAATAAACATGAAACTGGTAATTGAGGGAAATAATATCTAAATCCTTATCAGAAATGTGTGTGTGTGTGTGTGTGTGTGTGTGTGTTTAAAAAAATATCCAAACACATATTTAGGCTCATGATTCCTATTTGTAACAATGCATTTTTTGGTGTACTAGAGAATTTCAGAAAACAAATTGCAACACTGAAAGTTAAAGTGAGAATAAACATTATTCTTTTTGGTGTTTTACATATGATAAATAGTTTCAATAAATCTAAAAGATGAAGCCATTTGAAAGTACACCTAAGTGGGCCCGGCGACATGGCCTAGCGGCTAAAGTCCTCACCTTGAGTGCCCCGGATCCCATATAGGCGCCGGTTCTAATCCAGGCAGCTCCACTTCCCATCCACCTCTCTGCTTGTGGCCTGGGAAAGCAGTTGAGGACGGTCCAATGCATTGGGACCCTGCACCTGCGTGGGAAACCCGGAAGAGGTTCCTGGTTCCTGGCATCGGATCGGCGTGCACCGGCCGTTGCGGCTCACCTGGGGAGTGAAACATCGGACGGAAGATCTTCCTCTCTGTCTCTCCTCTCTGTGTATCTGCCTTTGTAATAAAATAAATAAATCTTTAAAAAAAAAAAAAAAAAGAAAGTACACCTAAGTAAAAGATTTTTTTTACCTCTGCATCTCGGGTTAAACATTTAACTTGAGAATGTAAACACTGAAAGCTTTGAAACACTACACTGCTATTATTTTGCTTTTGTGTATTTTAAAATCATCTTATGTATTTCAAGTCTTGAAAAGTTACAAACCTGGTAATAATGAAAAGAAAATCAATGAAATCTCCACATGCTTTGTCAATATTAGGCAAAGTATTAAGAAATTTGAAAAAAAAAAGGAATGATTCTAGTGAATTATGAACCTAGAATGTTTTTCATTTCATGTCATGCAGCATCAATTTAGTAATTTAAATTTCAGAATGACTTCCCTTTAAGAAATTAATCTAGTTTTTGTTTCAAAATATGTAAATATAATAAAACTATTTAAAATGAATAAAACACAATTCACATGCTACTACTGCAAGTAATAATCTCAGCACAGCTTTTCTCAGCATTACAAATTTACAGAGCACAGATGTAACATTGCAGAAGTTTGTATGTGAGAAATACTTCATTTTTAAATAGAAACTATTTATCCTAAAGGGCATTAATGTTAGACAACTTTTCATTTGCTTTATTTACTCCAGCACAACACAACTGCAGCATTTTCACTGTATTTTGAGCAATAACATACATTTTAAATAATTTGAAAAGCAGCAAATAATACACATTTCTCAGATTCCACTAAATGCTCTGAATGTCAATAGGCAGGCTTGTCCTTTTGTGTTATAGAAAAATTATCTCCTCATATATACTATTCTGACATAAACTTGACAGTGGAGTGGTTTTCACAATATTGCTTGAAAATATTCTTTATTTACAAATCACTACACAAGTCTCTGATAAATGCTTCTTTAATTTCATTTCCCTCAGAATAATCGCCCATTCTAGCAATATTTGCACTAACGGTAAAAAAGTACATATAGAAGATACAAGACTTAGGGATATCAATAATTTTTCTTTTTTTTCTTTGCCACTATACATGGATATTATACTTCATCTACTAAAGGACACACATTCTTTTTTTTTTTTTTAAGATTTTTTTTTTCTTTATTGGGATGTTAGATATATAGAGAGGAGGAGAGACAGATAGGAAGATCTTCCTTCTAATGATTCACTCCCCAAGCGGCCACAATGGTCAGAGCTGGGCCAGTCCAAAGCCAGGAGCCCAGAGCTTCTTGTAGACTCCCATGTGGGTGCAGGGTCCCAAGGCTTTGGGCCATCCTCAACTGCTTTCCCAGGCCACAAGTGGGGAGCTGGATGGGAAGCATGGCTGCTAGGACAGGAACCGGTGCCCATTTGGGATCCAAGCATTTGCAAGGTGAGGACTTTAGATGCTAGGCTACTGCTCCGGGCAAAACACATATTCTTTAATAACACATTTATCAATGTGATCAGACATTAATTTTAATGAATAAATATACTTTCAGAAATCTTACGACTTATGAAGTTAGGAAATGGTGCTTCCCCTAAGGCTACTTAAATCACACAGTCAAACGGAGTGTGAGAATAGTCCAGCCATATGATACTGAAACTTCTCTGTAAAAATAGATCATTTGATCATTAATAGTGATGGAGAACTGGTACTATTAAAATGAGAAATATTTATTTGGAAAGCACAGATACAAGCAATAAACTCAAAAGTGTTTCTGAGAGATATTTGTATGTCCTCACTTCCTGCCAGGCACTATCTGCATGGATTTTTATCTTAATTTTTGAAATTTTAATTTAAAAAGTTTTAATTGGAATTCCCTAGGAACTTTATTGGAGATTTCATATTCGAGATAAAGCTGGATTTGGTGGTGTGTATACGAATGTGATTTGAGATGAGAATATTACTACAATTATAAATGTGTCCCAGTAGGCTGAGGATAAATCCTGTACAGGTTTCACTTGTCGATATCCAACTTCCAAGTTTCTTAGGGTCATGTGGTCAGGTATAGAAAGCTGGCACAGAGGAGCATTGATAATTACATTATATGTCAGTGCTGTAAAGAGGCATACAGAAGATGTGAATAAAGCAAATACTGATGAGGGCAGTAATGCTTCTCTAGTTCTTTAATAGAACCCCAACAAAAGGCTCAATAAAGAACAAGAGTTTGGAGAAAACAGGTCAGACAAAATGAGTCAAGGGAGCGTGTTATGATGCATTGTGTTTAGTGTATATAAATGCTGTGCATGCCTACAACCTTTATCAGAGCACCTGCCAATCAAACTACTCCACACTTCTGATCCAGCTTCCTGCTAGCATGCCTGATAAAGATCCAAGCCCTTGGGTTTTTGTTATGCCTATGCAAGACCTAGATAGGGTTCATACTTTGTCTCCTTTTACAGGCATGTGTGCAGCACTAAGCCAACCAATGGACAATAACTCTGTCTTTGTTTCTATGTCACTCCGCCTTTTAAGTGAATAAATCGCTAAAAAATAAAACTAACAAAACTGGAGTCAATTTTTAGATCTTCCACTGTTTCTCCAATAGTAAATTGATGTTTTCCAGAAAATATCTCAAGATTTACCCTCTGAGCCTGGCATGGTGGCTCAGTGGCTAATTCCTCCTGAATGAACTGGGAGCCCATGTGGGTGCTGGTTGGTTTGCATGCTTCTCCAGTTATCGTCCAGCTCCGTTTTTGTGGCATGCGAAAGCAATCAAGAACAAGCTAAAGCCTTGGGACCCTCTACTAGCATGGGGTGCACAGAAGAGTCTCCTGGCATCTGGCTTCAGATCGGTGCAGCTCTGGCTGTTTTGGCCGCTTGGGGAGTGAGTCATTGGAGGGAAGATCTTTTCTGCCTCCCCTCCTCTCTGTATATGTGACTTTCCAATATAAATACATACATACATACATACATACAAAGCTCCATTAGCAGTGAAAGTCTAGTGGAGGTCTTTGTTCCCACGCTGTGCAGGAGAATGCATGCCTTTACTTTGAAATACTGGGTGGTTGGGTGACAGTGATAAGAAGGACACCAACAAAAGTGTGTGTCTTCATGGATGTTATGTATTCCTTCTCCGCTTAGGTGCATGAGCTGGCCAGAGTAACTTGACAGTGGAGTTCTAACCACAGCTTGCCATACATCCCAGGATGCACTCCTCGTCAACTTGGATAAAACAACAACAACAACAACAACAACAACAAAACTTCTTGATTCACAAAGAATCATCAAATAGAAAGATGTCTGCTAAGAGATCCTGCCACCACTAACTGAGCCAGGAAATATAGTGGATTTCCGAGGCCAGAGACTATTCACCTCACCAGGAGAACTAGCCTGGGGAAGTTTCTTTTCTAATCTCAGGCTGCACTTGCAAGGAATAGGATAAATAGCACCAAAGACACCAAACAGACCACCATAACACCATAAAGACTCTGAAAATTAAATTATCATTGTAAAGAAGGACAGTGAGCTGTGATGAGAACCTAGAAAATGACAGCCTGGATACAGGATCTAAATAATAGGATTCAGCGCCTCCTAACACAGCAGAAACATTTCTCAGGTATAATTTATTGTCTCTTGCTGTATCTTTTAATTCCATTTTCCAAAAACACTTTTTAAGCACCTTGATACATAAGATGAAAAAAAAATCACCACTAGCAGAATCAAAGTATAAGAAAAAAAAATTAAGGAATGTCTATTGGCGTATGAACCATGATACTATATGGAAATTTGATGTTACACAAAGTAAAAGAGCACCAAAAATGGTGACTTCAGATATGTATAATTGACACAACTTAGATTTCAGAGTTATACCCCTATTTTCTGTTTTTTTTCTAATATTGATTAAATTTTATTTAGCCCCATTTTCTGTTTTTTTTTAAAGATTTATTTATTTTTATTACAAAGTCAGAGGAGGAGAGACAGAGAGGGTGATCTTCCCTCCGATGATTCACTCCCTAAGTGAGCGCAATGGCTGGTGCTGCACCGATCTGAAACCAGGAGCCAGGAACCTCTTCCAGGTCTCCCACGCATTGCGCCATCCTCGACTGCTTTCCCAGGCCATAGGCAGGGAGCTGGATGGGCAGTGGAGCTGCCGGAATTAGAACTGGTGCCCATATAGGATCCAGGAGCGTTCAAGGCGAGGACTTTAGCCGCTAGGCCACACCACCGGGCCCCCAATTTTCTGTTTTTAAATGCAAAGTCACATTAGTTCATATATGTCTATTCATAAATTTTTGTCTTCATTGAAGCATAACCCTTCCATAACACAATGCCTTGTTCATTTTATAATTTCATCATTAATTTTGTGTATGTGTCCCACACTCTCCTTACATATATATCTGTCTGTGTTGTTTATATTCTTGCACATTATTTGAAATATTAAAGAATGTTGTTTAACATTTGATGTAAGTATGTTAATTGGCAACACAGTTCCACCGCTTGATAGTCATGTAATCTTCAGCAAACAGTAGCTAGCACATCCAAATTATTAAAATCTAGGATAAATAACAAAATTATTCTGTTAGTAATATTATTAGTGGTTGGGGGTGTGCTAGTTCAGGGCAATTATATTAGACAAATTCCTGGTACTCAAAGTCCTCCAAATTTCATTCCATTTTCTTCCTTCATTGCTGCTAGAAATATACTTATTTATATGATCTCCATTTAATTTAAATAAGTTTTATTTCATGTTGTAAGCTACCTGAGGATCCCAGGTCCCTTGTTTCTCCTTTCCCCTTAAGAAGTATAACAGAAAATTGATTTCTACCAGTAAGAGCAAAAACAGAAACTTGATCACAATAATATATTGTCATATATATTCAATAAGAATAAAAATGTATCTAAAGCATATTATTTACTGAGGTATTTGTTGATCAAGAGAAAGAACGCTGATAGAAATAACAGGATTCAGAATTATTCACATGGAGTTAATTTTAGTTTTGAAAATTTTCCCTCCTCGTGACTCAAGTCTCCTTAATTAGTCATGATAGGAGACATTAAACATATAATAACTAATAATATGATTATTTATTTAGAACATGCCTTTTCAACTTCAAGTTATTAATAGCAAAACACAGATGCCATTGAAACAGTGAATTTTATATTCTTTTCAGATCTACTTTTAGCCACAGCATAAAAGCGTAAGCATTGATTCCTGAGCAAAATAATAATAGAGCAAGAGACTCAGTGCTGACAGATAACTTAAAAAGGATTTTCTGCTATAATAAGTAAAATTTCATAAGCATTACGTAAGTAATCATGCCAAATGACATTTTAACTCAAAGTGAATGACATCTTTTTCGTGATTTATGTTTTATTCGTACATTTAAACGTGTATTTAGAAAACAGTTTTTAACTCAGTAATGTCTAGATTGCTTTCCCTTCTAAATTAAATGGCTTTGATCCATCTATTTTGAAGGGAAATCTATATTAAAATTCTATACACATTACCTTATAAGCAACAGACAATTACCAATGCTTTATGAACAAGCATGATGTCCATAATGCAGGAAATAATTTGCATCTAGCATCTTTATTAACTAAAATGTCATAATTCTATAAAGTGATTTAGCTCATTGACAACTCATGGGAGAACAAATACATAGAAAGTTCATTTAAGCATAAATATTTGCTTAATACATTTCCAAATATGAAGCATCAATTTGACCACTCAACTGTGTGTTAAAGAATATCATGGGATGCACTTAGAAATATCCTAACAGATATCTTAATCATTAAGAAAAGATTCATTATGCTATGCAATTTAAAGCTATAAAAACCTCCTGAGGGTGATTTTGAGATTCAGAATAGCTGTGGGACACACTGGGATAGGCCATGGCACCCACCATGTCACATGAGGGCCAGGTTTTGGGGTGTACTGGTCTAGGCTGTATAACCCATCATTGAGAGCTGGAATGGATGTGGCTGATTATGCAATACCCACAAATGAGTGCAGGACTGGGGACCAACCATGTTATTCTGGGTAGTCGCACCCACCAGCAGATGTAAAAATTGTAGATGGGGCAAGCCTGGAAGGAGGATTTGGGGAACTGCCCTGGTAGGCACAGCTCCTTTTGGTAAGTGAAACAGCTCTGGGAACGGGCTAGACCATGCTGAGATGCAGCATTCATTGGCATATGTGCAAGTCTGGTCTAGGGGTGGGGGGCAGAATCAGTCCACTTCACACACTAGAGTAAGTGATAGCTAAGACAGAGTTCATGCAAGGGTGTGTTGGACCATAACATCCACCAGTTTACATGAGGGCTGGCGGTAGGCCTGGCCATTCTAGGCTACTGCACCCACCTGTGGGAGCTGGGACCGGGGGCCGACTGAGCCAAGCTGTATCACCTGTAAGAAGTTGCCAAGATTGTGGCAGTCCATCCCTGACTGTACTGCAGCACCTGTTAGTGTGCCCAAGAACTGAAGCTGGGAGCAGGCCTGGTAGAACTTCAGGAAAACCTTTGATGGGCTGCTGCTTCCACTGATGGGTTTTAGAGCCGGGAATGGGAGTGTCTTAGTCTGTGTGAATACCGGCTAGGTTAGACCACAGCATCAACTGGCAAGTGCTGGGACTTGGTTCAAGTCATGTCAGGCTGGAATACAGTACCATCTGGCAAGCACAAGATCCAAAGATGAAACATGTATGGCAAGGAAACTACAGGTACTCCCCTGCTAGGCTGTAATTATCACAGGGCTATTTGGGTGCTAGACTGGGCAAGGCAGCCACACCTGTTGGCATACATGAGGGCCAGGTCTGAGGACAGGTTGGGCTGAGCTAAGCTGCAATACCTATGGATGTGCCTGAAAGTTGAATGAATGAAGCAAGTTGGACTAGGCTAGGCTGCACCAGAGGCTGTTACATGCCAAAAATAGGGTTTAGACTGGACCTACTGAGCTGCAGAACCTGTTTGCTACGCATGAAGATTAGGTACGTTGAGGGCCCGGCGACATGGCCTAGCGGCTAAAGTCCTCACCTTGAATGCCCCTGGATCCCATATGGGCACCGGTTCTAATCCAGGCAGCTCCACTTCCCATCCAGCTCCCTGCTTGTGGCCTTGGAAAGCAGTTGAGGACGGCCCAATGCATTGGGACCCTGCACTCGCGTGGGAGACCCGGAAGAGGTTCCAGGTTCCCGGCATCGGATCGGCGCAGCACCGGCCCGTTGCGGCTCACTTGCAGAGTGAAACGTCGGATGGAAGATCTTCCTCTCTGTCTCTCCTCCTCTTTGTATATCCAGCTTTCCAATAATAATAGTAAATTTTTTTAAAAAAAAAAAAAAGAAGAGTAGGTATATTACAGACTGGCTGGGAAGGGCTGGAGCATGTGTTGAGTTGTGTCAAATATGGGGCTGAGACAGACCTGATGAGGCAGCTGTATTCACTGGAAGGTGCATTGGTTGATGCAGGTGACAGACTGAACCTAATCCTATACAAGTTGGTTACACACAGGAGTCAAGTGTGACATCACCCTAGGTGAGTTTGCTAAGGACATTCCTTAACTGGACCACTGCACTCAGGCCCTGTCTACAAGAATAATTACAGAACTTGTGGTCTGACATAAGATTGCATGGATCAAGACTGGGTCTCCTGAGATACTGATAACTCCTGATGCTGATGTACAAATACAAATGAGAGACATGACAGCCAGCTCACCTAGGCTAGTATGGGACTTTGACTCTTCATCAGAGGATGGAAATTACAATGGGTTGGGCAATTCTGCTGGCCAAGGTTTGCAGCATGTCCCTGAGTCTGTAAATGCATGAATGTGGACTTTTTCAACCAGTGGACCTTGGAAGGATTTTCTCAACACTAGAGCAAAGAAACCAACCAATTCTCAAAAATATCAAAGTCACTCAAATAACATTCTCAACACTCACTTCCCCAC
Source organism: Ochotona princeps (assembly GCF_030435755.1). NCBI lineage: Eukaryota > Metazoa > Chordata > Mammalia > Lagomorpha > Ochotonidae > Ochotona > Ochotona princeps. Next base: position 49,763,223 of record NC_080845.1, read on the forward strand.
ATCTGGGTTTCTAAGGCATCATCAAATGGTTGTCCCCTGTTCCTGGGTGCTGGTGTGGCTTGATGAAAGGAGCAGCCCCCTCTTTTTACTCCCTGTGGACATAAGAGGAAACAAATAAACAAACAACAAAAACCAAGGCACATGCCCCAACCACCTTCCTCTATACCTGAACCTTCTCACCCTAATTGGAGGCCCACATGGGCATGCATCTCTCTTAACTATATAAATATTATTAAAAATAGAATGAAAAATAAAAAAGGATATTGAATCAATAAAGTCAGAGGTGAAAAAGAAATATAACTGCAGGTCCCCAGATACACATAGAATAACCATAAATAACTACAAGGTCAAATTGGAAGAACTAGAAGAAGTAGATAAATTTCTGGACACATACAATTTTCCAGAACTGAATCACGAGATGGTTATAATTCTCAATAGGCTTGTAACTAGGATGGAGAATGAATCATTAATTAAATCCCAACTAACAAAGAAACACCAGGAATGCATGGTATCGAGAAGGACTTACCCAAACCCTCCACAAGCTATTCTAAAAAAAAGACAAGGAAGAATTCCCTCCAATCCCTTCCATGAAATGAACCTCACATTAATACTAAAGCCAGATAATGACACAACAGAAACAAAAAGAACTACACAGTGATATCTCGTAAGGGCTTTCAGAAAAATCAAATTCTAATAAACTGAATGTTGCTGCATTTTTCATTTCTTTGTTATCCCAGGATAATGACTATTTAGTAATATTTCTCAATAAATCTAGTTTTTTTTGGGGGGTGGGGAGAGATTGGTATAATGGCTTATGCTTGAGTGTAAATAACATAAGTCATTATTACATACAAAGACATAAGCTTCTGTACTGGAAGAATCAGTACTTACCTTTTTTCAATTTAATTTAATTTTAATTTATACTCCAGAAGCTGTTCCAATTCTTAGATTGGAAAATCAGAAATTGAAGACAGAACGAGGGGTAGCTGCACACATTTTCTATCCTATGTAACACACGGAACGAAGGACAGATTTTAATTATTCTACCCATTGTGATTTTGGAGTTTGATTATCCAAAGCAGAAGGGTAATATAGCTCTCTTATTTCATTAGCAGAAATCTAATTCCATGATGATTATTTTAAATAATACTCCTTTCCTATTAATTTAATCTCATGTTATTACAAATTTAGTATGAATTAGAATTAAAAAGATGAAGTATATTATAAAAAACATTGTATATATATTACAAAAAACATTGCAAATAATAGTTCTTATTAGAAATTCTGTGAATATTTGTGGAAATAAAACAACTGTAAGAAGAATTATAGTTCAGCCCCATTACTTTGTCTAGAAGGCCATGTCCAGTTTTGTTAGGCCATAATTATGGAGAAATTCTCGCTTCTTACAATTTTTTGAAATTCTTAGATGAAAGATGGATAATTAGAGATATATAATAAAAATAACTCCTTCCAATTAAGAAACATTAAAAAGTTTTAGGATCATATCAAAGCATGAAATACTTCCACAGTCATAATCAAAGCACTGAATTTGTATTAAAATTAAAATAAATAAATAACTCCTGTTGGTATTCAAGAATGACTTGGACACAAAATGCCACTATATTATTTCTTATTTATTTATTTATTTATTATTGGAAAGTCAGATATACAGAGAGGAAAATCTTCTATCCAATTATTCACTTCCCAAGTGAATGCAATGGCCGGAGCTGAGTCAATCCATAGCCAAGAGCCCAGAGAATCATCTTGTTCTCCCATATGAGTGCAGAGTCCTAAGGTTTTGGGCTGTCTTTGACTATTTTCCCAGGCCACAAGCAGGGAGATGGATGGGAAGGGAAGTGGGGCTGCTGGGACTAGAACCAGCACCCATAAAGGATCCTGGCATGTGCAAGGTGAGGACTTTAGCCATTAGGGTACCATGCTGGGCCCCAAATTATTATTTTAAGTATTGTCCCATAGCCTTTGGGATTTTCCCTCCCTACTTCTACCTGTCTCCCATTGGTTTCTCCTATAATATTACAATAGCACACCTGGGTAAACAGTCATAAGTCTATCATTCTGTTATTGAAAAGTTTCATTGAGAATCCATCTTTGATTTTGTAGCAGAGAAGCATGTTATATTGTGTCTTCATATCTGGATATGATAGTCTCTATTACATACGTACTATACATTCCTTTAATGAAAAGAAATGATTCTCAGTTTCCTTAAACATGTCCTTACCCTATTCTTCCATCTTGTTCATTCAGGGGGATTTTTTTTTTAATGTAATATAGCATTTGGATTTTTTAAAATGGTTTATTTGGCTTTTTAAATTTATTCATTAATTACATTGTATTATGTGACACAGTTTCATAGGTACTGGGATTCTCCCCACCCCTCCCCAAATCCTCCCTCCATGGTGAATTCCTCCATCTTGATGCATAACCACAGCTCAAGTTCACTTGGGATTCCCTCATTGCAAGCATATACCATACATAGAGTCCAGCATCCTATTGTCCAGTCAAGTTCAACAGCTTCTTAGGGAGGCCCTCTCTGGTCTGAAGGCAGAGCCAGCAGAGTATCATCCCGATCAATCAGAAGCTCCAACATACCATCAGCAACAATCCAGGTACGATGAGGCTGGTGCAGAGTCCACTGACAACATAACCGACTAAAAAATTAGACCAAGCCTAACCACTAGCTTGAAATCAAAACATGGTAAGCAACAAAAATCTTTCCAGCAAATTACCGGTAATATTTGCAAGCTGTTTTCATAACCATTGTGATTTTAATAATCACTACCATTCCACCTTTTTTCCATCACTTGCTTAACAAAGGCAAATTGGGAAACATCATGTTAAGTCTCAGTAATTTCTCTTGCAGCCATACTGAGAGGCTATACAGAAAATATTCCTACTTAGATTCTACAAGTCAAGTATTAAAGATTGAGAAACGTGTTTGTAAATTTGATTATGTGACTGTTCATAATTAGGGTGTAAGGGTGACAAGTAATATGGATACTTAGGATTACAGAACTAACCTTCAAAAATATGCTATCAAGATATCCTTGCAGGCATGCCTCGAATATTCCATGTTTGAATTAAAAGCATCACAACCAATCTGCATGACTGCTGGGAGGGAAATAGATTTCATGTACTCTTCAGAAAGAATTTCCTACAGTATTCTATTACCCTTAAACAGTAACATTCCTTTCAATGGACTTAGTTTGCTGCCTATATTATGTAAATATATTGTTTCTTGCTATTATTACTTTTCCCACCACTTCTCTGAAAATTAGGTATTTTGTAATTCCAAATAGTTCATTATTCTAGGCATTGAAGGATATCATCCAATCTGGCTCAAATGAAGACAATATTTCAGTGTCCAAAATTTATCATTTTTTATAATACCTAGACATTAACTTACAAACAAAAAAGTATACGACTATGTAGTACATAGATCATCTCTAATGAGTTACTTGTTAAATGACTGGATCATTGCCCTTCTAAATGTGTTATATTATGATGAAATAAAACAATATTTTCTCTAAACCTTTTGTGATATGTTGGGCTGTTCCTTTCTTTGACTCTTAGCTAAAACAGAGGATATTCTTGTATGGGCTCTTTGAGTGTATGGAAATGGAAGAACCTCTATAACCACAAAACTTCAAAATTAAATAGATAAACAAATAAAAACAATGAATGAAAATTAGTACAAAAACAAATGTGCTTGCCAGGATATATTGTTTATCTTTAATCACTAGCTTTTATACACATTTTTACAATCATAAAAAATCCTGGTAGTGCACATCTAAAATTTCTACACTCCTATATGTATTATATACACACACGTTATAAAACATTTCCAAAGATTAACAACAAGTTACTATATTTGATTTGATTAATAATTATTTTCTGGTAGTCATTTGAAAGAAAACTTCTTGGAGCAGTTCAATGTGTGAAACAAAGGAAAAAAGGTAAAATGAGTGGAGACAGAGAAATTATATAAAAAATACATGGCAACCATGACTTTAATTTTAGAGGATATAGTTTAACATGAGATACAGTTTGCAAAGCAAAATGTCAGGGGAATGCAGTGCAATGGAGTGTACTGTCTTGCAGTTTTTCCTGATCCTGGTGGTCAGCTGGATTCCCTTTAATACTTCAGACTCACAAAACTAAATTGCTTCATTAAAAGAGTAATGACTAGTGTTGAAGACTTAAAATACATTATAACTTCCAAAATCAAGCCCTTATATAAATGTAATGATCAGTCAATTTTGATGATATCTATTTAATCCTAGACAGATGTAGATAAACAACTAGCAAGTTAGATAAACATCTGACAAAAATCAAAAATAAAACACATTTTCTCCTAACCGGGTCACGGAAATATTAAACACTTACTGACACAGTATTAGCTTATTGGATAGGGGATGATGTTGTGGCATGACAGATTAAGTCACAACTTGCAATGTTGGCATCATATGCAGATGCCAGTTTGAGTGCTTCCTGCTCAACTTCCAATCTATCTCACTGCTAATGTAAGGGAACTTGCAGCAGAAAGTACCTCAATTTCTTGGGTCCCTTAGATTCATGTCAAAGGTCTGAAAGACACTCCTAGCTCCTGGCTCTTACCCATCACTCTCAGCCCTGGCCATTTCATCTATTTGGCGAATAATCTAGCGTAAGAAACATCTCTTTTTTCCCCTGTCTCTTTCTCTGTGTGGGCACATGCATAATTCTACCTTTCAAATACATAACATATTTTAACAATTTATTTTAATGATAAAATGTTACATGCCTTATTTGATTCCTTAAATTTGGATTGTTACTCTATTTTTCAAAATTGTTATTGTTTTTCTTCTAGTTAAAAAAGCAAAGAAAACGGATATTGAATGCAAAGTTGAAACAAGGTAAAGGATAAAAATATGGAGTTCTTCTTTTGAAGATACTTGAAAGAGATACAAAAAAGCCCTACGATCAAAGATGCCAATTTTAAGTGATGCTATGGGACATGTGAAATTCTGTCGCACTGATATTTTCAGGTACAGTGAAACAAATACCAGTGATTGTATCTTGCATTGCCTTTTTTAAATTAAAAGTGGCTCCTAAAAATTAGCTGATAAATCCTAACTTCATCGCTTTAAGATGGGTAATGTAATTAAAAACTCTAGGTCAGAAATGCATATGACTGGGGACAATAGTATTTCCATTGTAATACGCACACCACAGGTTCAATACTGAAACCCTTACTCGTGCAAAATGTTCAGTGGTTTTAATGAGCATTCTCTGTGAATCTAGATCCAAATTGGGCCCCACATGCTAGCTTCTTTGGGAAATGTTTGAACTCAGTATTGCTTTATTCTTGTTAACTGTCTGCGGTACAGCACATGTGAGCCACACACAACAGCATGGGGTAATTTAGGCTGATCTTGCAATTACATTTAGATTTCACCATCTGGGTTAAGCAGATGAATTATAAATATATCCGGTCTTTTATGAGGTGTGGCCTTGTCTCACAAAAAATAAAAATGATGAAAGTGATTTTTGAGCATGTGCTTTTTATAGACACTAGTTGTGAGTACCTCATTGAATTCTATGTAATATCATAATTCTTCCCTTGTCATAAAAACTGCCTGTGTGCTTTAAATCTTGGTTAAAGTCTGTGTTGGTGGTCCTTGGGAAGTCTCATGAGAGTATATAAAACATTTATCCTCACTAATTCAAGTATAAATTCATGAGTTTAGAAAATGTGCAGTAATCATTGTGGGAAATGCAAGTTATAAGAAATGTAACTTAAAAGTGAAACAACCTATTACTTCATATTCCTTAAGTTTTACATAAACTTCATTGTGCTCTGCATAATCTGATCCCACATACTTTTAAATAATTATAATAAAAATTACATTTTTCTAGTGTTGCTTTCTAAATATTCAACTAAAATCAAGTACATAGAAATTAAAACAAAAAAGAAAAGTAACCACAAACATTGGTTAATATATATGTGTGTATATATGTGTGTATATATGTGTAACTTGGAAATAAAATAGACTTGATCTCACAATCTGACACTGCCATACACCAATTGTATTCAAGTAAGTGAACTTCTTAGCTTTTGTTTTTTAATCCAACACAAACTTCAAATTTTAAATATAAAATATAATAATTTGAATCGGTGGATTTTGTGATGGTTGGTGGGATATTCTAATTTTAATCAATATCAAATATGCAGTATAAACACGTGAGAATAAGAACACAACAGAGGTTTAACATTTAAGCAGTTAGTAGCAAATAGCATGAAGACAAAACAGTGATGAATACAAACTGCAGATTTGAAAAGGAAATGTAGTTAAAGTGACAAAGACAATATAGAAAGCAATAATAGAGAAGAACAAGTAAACAAACAAAAAAATCTGTTTTCATCTCAGTAGATGTTGAGGAAGCATTTGATAAGACTCAACACCATTGCATGATAAAAGCCTACCACAAATTAAGTATCTCAGCATTATAAAGGCTAGTAATGAACAGCTAACAGGCAATATCACACCGATAACTTCCTGATATCAAGCAGCCAATATCTGCCTTCACTTTCACCACTCTTATTCAACATAGTACTGGAAGTTTTAACAAGAACAGAAAGAAGAAATAAAGAACATGAAAACTGGAAAAAAAGAAAGAAGTCAGATTCTTGGGTTTGCAGATGACATTGTGTGATAAATGTAAAAAAAAAAAAAAAAAAAAAAAAAAAACCTGAGTGCTACCAAAAAGCTGTTAGAATAGATAAACCAAGGCCCAGTGTGATAGCTTAATGGTTAAAGTTCTCACTTTGCATGCTCCAGGATCCCATATGGTTGCCGGTTCTAATCTCGGCGGCCCTGCTTCCCATCCATCTCTCTGCTTGTGGCCTGGGAAAGCAATAGAGGAGCAAAGCCTTGGGACCCTGTACCCACATGGGAGACCTCGAAGAAGTTCCTGGCTCCTGGCTTCTGATTGGCTCAGCTTCAGCCACTGCAGCCACTTGAGGAGTGAACCATTGGATGGAAGATCTTCCTCTCTGTCTCTGCTCCTCTCTGTATATTCACCTTTCCAACAGAAAAATAAATGCATCTTAAAAACATAGATAAACCAATTAAATAAAGTTGCATGTTACACAGCATAAACATACAAAAGTAGCACTTATTATATAAGCCACTTATGAACTCACTGAAAGGGAAATCAAGAAAAGAATTCCCTTCTCATTAGCAAAAAAAAAAAAAAAAAGCCACAGAAAACAAAAAGCTTTTGAAACATTTAGAGCTAGATTTAATCAAAGAAATGAAAAACATTTACAATGAAAATGATCAAATATTAATGAAAGAAATCATCAAGAAAACATACAAACAGAGACATGGAATTATATTCACTGATCATGAATTGAAAGACTCAAAACCATGAGAGCAAAAAGTCAATAATACTTACAACATCCTACAAAGTCAATGCAATTCCTATCAAGATACTGATGACACTCTATATGGAATTAGCAAAAATTCAAAAATTTACATGGAATAAGCAAATCATTCGAATAGTTTAAAGGATAGTGAGCAAGACAATCAGGCTGGAAAAACTTCTGTGTTGAAGGTGAAGATGGCACCTTTCTGCATGGGATTGAAGATGTGCTTTGTGAAGACATGAAGGGGATTTAGGCAACTTATTAGGCTCTTTTTGCCCTGTTATTTTTCCATCATGCGTGTTCACTTAGACAACATCATCAATGAGGAACAAACTACCAACAAATATTTAACTCAACAGTGACTTATCTTAAAAATCTTATCTCCAGAATCACGGGAGGGAAAACAAAATAAAATAAAACAAAACAAAAATTGTATAAATTACCCTAGCTCAGAATTTTTTTTAGCAGCAGCACAAAAAAGAAAATATGTTACATAAATGGGTAAAGGGAGTTTTGATGATTAAATTTATAAATTCACTTGACTGGATCATGAAGTGACCAGGTATTGGTTCAAATAGTGTCTTGTGTATATCCACGAAATTGAAAAAATATGGGACAAAGACAAAGTCAAGATGGACAATAAAAGAATACTCAAATATTAACATAGCCAAATAGAATGGCTATCTACATCAATTTGGTAATTAAAGTAATTTAGATATTACATATCTAAATTAAAAGTCACAATTAAAATAACATGTCAATATATGCGTGAGAGTATGCAGAAAAGATAATATGCAAACATACGTGAAACAAATAAACTATTGCGTGGGCAGAAAAACAATGCAGACTCCAATAAGATAGAAGAAAAATAATTGAGTAGAATGCAATGCAATCAAATTAAGAAAATAATGATTAATAAAGTTTTTAAAAGCTAAGCAATAAAGCAATACTATAAATGATATTGTTTATAAAGCATTTGAGAGCTAGATTAAATCACATCATAGAAAATAGAAAGTGCATAACTAAAATGAAGCAGGAATTTTTTTATTATTAATTACATTGCATTATGTGACACAGTCCCATATGCACTGGGATTCCCCCACCCCTCCCCAAACCTTCACCCCCCCAAACGCTCCCCCCCATGGTGGATCCCTCCATCTTGCGAAGCAGGAATTTGTAAAGACACAAAGGTAATGGCGTAAGAGGAGAGGAGAGGCGAAAGAGGAAGAGAGAAGATGAAAGTCAGAAAGAAAAAGATGATATTTTATGTTCTTCACAATTTTGATAATTTCAGTTTAATAAAAATAAGACTTTCATTTAAAATAAATTAAAGGGACAAGACAAATTCAATGATCATATGTATTATTAAGAAATTAACAAAATATATCATTATGTAAATGGTGAAATTTGAGTAAGAACTATACATTCAGCATTGTATTAATCAAATTAAGAATTTTGGTATTAATAAATGTACTCTAATTGTGTGAGAGAATATGACAGTTTTTCCACAAGATTTAGAAATATCTGTATTCTCACATGTTTTTTAAAGGACAATGTCCACAAATAGATACCAAATTATTCACAACTGTTACAGCCCTCACTTAGGAAAATCAACTCTTAGTTGGAGAAGGTAATGGTACAAGTGCTTCTGATCTTGATAGAAGGACGCTTCAGTGAGTTTTAGGCATAAATAGGTAATGGTTGATTTCATCACTTTGTCAAGCTTGTTCTCGCAGGAAGTGTGTGTGGGCAAGGGAGATGACCTAGATTGTGCATTTGCAAGTATTATAGTGGATATATTTACCTATCTATATATCTAATATATCTATATATTTATAGTATCTATGGATATATATGTATTCCTATATATACATTTGCATCATTTCTGAGGTTAGATCACTAATACAGACTCTGGAACAAATGTATTCTTAGTTTTTCTGGTCATTTTTAAAAGACAAATATTTCCCAGTATGATCCAGGAAAAATAAAATAAGTGAATGTTGTCTTAACCCTCTTAAATTCCTGGTAAGATTCTATGGCAGCAACAGAAGACTAAAGCAGATATATTTTAAGTATTTTACATAAAATAATGCAAAGCAGGAAACCAAGAGGACAAAAAAATATTGCTGAAATCTAGGGCAGAATTAAAATCATGGTAGCTAACACCTGGCAGAATACACCAAGTACCTTAAGATCCTCCTAAGTACTTCAAGTTGATCTAATTCATGCACATGAAGGGCAAAAAATCCACAGGGATAGGCCAACATCATCAACAGCTAAACAGTACAAGAGGATGAAGAACCGTACAATACTGTCTGATATTAGAAAACTGAATCATAAAGTCATTAATTCTGTTACAATAGATGGGTTTTAAGAAGTTTTAGACTCAAGGTGCTAGAGAATACAAAATATATTTTCCCAAAATGTATTTAAAATTTGGGATGACTTGCTTTCCATATGACTTAGTCATTCTACTTTCTACTATCTGCATATATATATAAAGATGTATATATATACATATACATATATACATATACATAGGTATATGTGTATACATATATACACACACATATATATACGTATTTATATATATGCAAAGTATTTTTTAAATCATGCAGCATATTATGAATCAGAACAGACAGAAATGTAATAAATTTGAACTAGTAAATTTGGGAGAAGTTATCCAACCTGATGGATTGAATTTTAGTCCCTTCTGTAGGAAGATTATAGTGTCTTTTTCTACTATTGTTCTTATTGGTCTTTGATTTCTATGATATCATCATTTAAATAGTGATAGAAACCACATATATTTGAAATATATTCTTCAGTAAATACACAATAAGGGAAGATAGATGAAAAACAATACTTCTCTGTGGTATCAAAATTTTAAAAAAAATTGAAGGGTTATTTTTTCAAAGTATTCCAATCTGCATTAGGAATATTATGCTTCGTTAGGTATAATTATCAAATTGCTTTTTTTATGTTTTCTATTGGAAACAATTTACATAAGACAGTCAATGTCTCAATGCTATGATTACTTTAAACATAGAAATATTGCGTGAATTTACTGGAAAGTCAGAGCAATGGAAAAAAAAGAATGATAGACAAAGAAAGAGGGTGTTTAATCTGCTGCTTCACTCCCCAAGTGCCATGTATTTAGCTAAACTAAACATCAGCCGTAACTAGGACAGGTTGACACCAGGAATCGGGAACTCCATCCTGCTCTGTCCCAGTCTCCCACAAATTTCCAAAGGGCCTAATCATCCCCTGCCTTCCCAGTAAGGTAAGAAGGACTTTGGACTGTAAGCTTAGCACCTGGGCTTCAGATCAGTACTCAGTATGGGATTACAAATTGTGGTCCTAATTCATTAATCCATGAATCATCTAATACTGAAATATATATACACACACATACACATTTGGGTATCTTACTTTAGTTTTCTATGGATAATGTAGGACATTACCACAAACTTGACATCTAAACACAATATCTATTTAACAATTTATAATTCCTAGGGATCAAGAGTCTGATTACGGTGGGGAACAGCTGATTCTTCTATAGGTTTTATAAGTCCAACGTTTGCTTGCTGCCTGCTTTCATTTTTCCTTTATCTGGGGGAAAAATGTGTTTACAGATGCATGCAGGCAGCTAACAGAACTGAAGTCCTTGAAGGTGGAAGATCGTGGCCCTCATTTCCCTGCTGGCTGTCAGCAGAGGCCTCTTTCAGCCCCTAGAAAACACTGTTCAGTCTTCACATGTGGCTCTCGTCTCAGGACCAGTAATAGATCTTGAATGTCTTGCTCACATTTGGATTGTTCTGCCTTCCGTGCCTTGCAGAATTCCTAAGATTTCTCCTCTTCTGCATTGCACCTTGGAACTCCTTTTTTCATTGCTTTTAAAGGCATATAAGATTGCATTGGACCCACTGGTATTTACCCATTGGTAGAATCTTTAGATCTAATTTGCATCTATGAAGTCCCTTTTACCACAGAAAGTAGCATTTTTCACAATGTGCTGCAATTAGGGGATATCATTGGGAATTCACTACACACAAGAATAGTCAAATTGAATTTCTTTAAGGTATTTATTTGCAGTAAGAGTTCAGAAAGATTTTTGAGGCACCTAGTATTTGGTTATGAGATATTTGATTTTGAGGTAGATATCCTGCACAATAGTAATTATTATACTAATATATTTGCTTTAAGCTAGTATTATTTTAAATTCGCAAATCCAACCAACCCATAAATCTACTAATTTTCAATCATTCACTCTCTGTGAGTTATTGCATATTATTTACTAGAGGAAAAAAATTAATGAAAGATGTACTTTTTGTACTGCTAAATGCCTTCCAATATTTTTTATGTAACCACAACTACCTAATTGTGAATTGTGAATATATATACTCACATGTATATTATATATATATACACATATATTTGCATATATAAAATTTATCCAGACATGTGGATTTAATATTCAGTTTTAATATTTAAGGCATTGTTATCCATAAATATATTTTATTATGTACCCATATTCATATTTTTATCACTCAGTTGTTTCATGTGAAACCTAGGAAAGCTGCTTGCTAGAACATTGTCTTGATGTTACGGCGGTTTGTAAGGCATAGGCATAATGCCGCATGAGTTTTAAAAATGTAAATAGAGCTATGGGTTTGGCTCAGAAATTAAAACGCACTTTGGAAGCCCATGTCCCTTATTAGGCTACCTGCATTCCGGTTGTAGTTCCATTGCCAATTGCACCTTCCAGCCGTGTACACTCTTCATAGGCATGGTGATGATTGCCAGTATTCCTTATCAAAGTGTTGATTTGTATCCTGGCTACTCTAATTTCAAACCAACTTCCTGTTAGCACATCTGGGATGGTGGTAAAAGATGGTTCAACTATTCCAACCCCTGCTACCTAGGTGGCCAACTCAGATGGGGAGTTCTTTGTCCCTGGGTCTGTTAAAGCCATTTTAATCAGTGCAATGGAAGTTCTCCACGTCTTTCTCTCCCCATGTTTCTGTAATTTGCTTGCCAAATAGATCAATGTATATGCGTTTAAAATGTACTCGTGATTCTAACCATCCCATGGGCAGCTTGGATGGAGTATCTGGCTTCTGCTTGGCCTGCTTTAGCTATTTAGGGAATTTGGGAAATGGACCAGCAAATGGAAAATCTCTGGTTTTCTATTTCTGTTTCTCTTTCTTTCAAATAAATAGATAAATAAAAAGCTAATAAAATTGGTAAGACATTTTCAAAAGCACCATTTTTAATCCAATGACAATAGAAATGCTTTTTTGCCGTAATCTTCTGAAAATAAATATTATTTTAATGGTATAAATTAAACAGGAACAACAATGAGAATTCTGCTTGGTTTTGCCTGTGGTTTTTGCTTTTCTATGATTGCTTTATTAAGTATGAGAAGATACAGACTGTTCAGTAACAGGGGACTATTAATGTAAATGTGACAGTTCAAATGAAATAGTGCCTATCTTAGCACTGGTGAAAATGTGAAGGTCCCTTTAAGACGAAACTGGAAGTTACAGATGTAAGAGCCATGGCCTCTTAACATGGGAAGAGAAGCGAGAGTTTCCCTCAAATTAAAAATATTGGATTTGCTTATCTAAGTTCTCAGAATTCTTAGTCATTGAGCACTTAGGAAAATCCTGAAGGTGCTTAAGCTTTAGTATCTGTCACCATGAAGTTCTATAAAAGGTTTTCCAGTGAGGAATTTGAAGCACTCCTCCTGCTCCAATGACTCCAGTGACAATCTATTCCAGTTACTGGCCAACAAGAAAACCAGCACATAGGCTAAGCTAAAAAGAAAGTAATGATTCCCAAGATATTTTTACTTTGTTAATGTTTAGAACTGCAAGACTCGTATCTTCAGATTTCAGGAAGTCAAAACAAAAATATTACTAATTATCTTATTCATATCAGCACTACCAGAATGCTAATACATAATTATATTATATTTGTATCACATTTGTTCTTTAACTAAAATAAATGCATATTGTTTCTTAACTAGGAATCCTTTGCTGTTATTTTACTGGTTTCTTAATGAAGAAAACAGGACAATAAATGACAGAACAGAGGAACTACTTGCTTCTCTGAGCTAGATCAGATTAATGCCATTAGATTTGTTTGTTTTATGTTGCCTTCTATTCTCAATTTTAACTAATGTCACATTGTGAGCAAGGTTTAAAGGATGTGTATACATATATATGCTGTCAAAAATAATGAGAACAATAGCATTTAGTATTTATTATTTTAAATTTAAAGAAAATATTTTGAGGACTGCCATTGTTGCACCATAAGGTACTACACTGCCTGCAATGTTGGCATCCCATATGAGAGCTGGTTCATGTCCTGGCTGCATCTCTGCCCTATTAACGCTGCAGAAAATGACCCAATCTTGGGCTCCTGCATCTACACAAGAGATCAAGAAGAAATTCCTGTCCCCTGTCTTTGCCTTGCTCATTGACATCATTTGAGGAGTCAGTTGTTGAAAAATATCCTTGGATCCAGACCAGTGGCTCAGTTGGCTAATCCTTCTACTAAATGTCAGGGTTTCACATGTTCACTGTTTCAGATCCTGACTGCTTCAGTTCCCATCTAGCAACCTGTTTGTGGCCTCAGAAACTGACAGAGGGTCCAAGGCCTTGGGATCCTCTGCCAAAGTGAAAAACTGAGACAATGTTCCTGGCCTTTCCCTTGGGATTGGCTCACCGCTGGCCATTAAGGCCATTTGGGGAGTGAACTCGTAATGGAAGATCTTTCTTGCTGTCTCTTCTTCTCTGTATATATCTGCCTTTCCAATAAAAATGTAAATAAATATTTTTAAAAAGAAAAAAATCCATCGTTTTCTTTGTCTCCCTTTTCCATCTTAAGAAGCAAAATCAAACCAAGCCAAAAAACAAGCAAAAACAGTAAGTGAATTCTTGAATAAAAAAAATAAATTTGCATATTAGTGGTACTAAGCTGCCTCTTGAAGTAAAGGAATGCGAGTTGAAAACCTTGACAATTTTTAATATTAAATTTTCTTAGAAAGATCAACATCACATAGCAAAATAAAGGAAAATTTCACTTTGGAATGCAAGAAGATTTGAATTAAAATAATTAGTGCTGTCTGAAACATATGATGAAATACTTTGAGCACTGGAAAACCAAATTAAAGAAACTAAAAGATGGTAAGACAGTAATAAATTTTCCTTCAAAGACTAAAGATAAAAGTGTTTCTATTCCAACTTAAAAGGGAAGTACATTAATGGAAAACTATACTTCCATTTCAATTAAATGTTAAGTTGCCTCATCAATACAAACTTCATCAGTAAGTAAAACAAATCCAATTGAGCCAAGGTATAGAATGGACCAACATGTTGAATAGAGAGTTTCCAAACACAGTGATGAAAAACTAAATTTATTGATTCAAAAATTGGCAATAAACATTGCCTGTTATTCAGAGAATTCCCTCCATAACTACTTTGGTGAGGTTTCTGGTATATGATAGAATTTGGTGGAAGCATTAAAAAATGTTTAACTCCCATTTCAAGAATAGCCATGTACCTCCTGGTGACATTGCGCCCTGATGATGATAGGCACTCCCTTACGAGATACCGATTTCTATCTTATTTAAATGCTACCTGTCATTGTCTGTTAGAACCCCATCATTTGGTTATGTATTCTTGTTCCATTTATGGTGAGTTCTGTACATTTTGACACTATATAGTAATGAAATAATGTATGGGTTTCATTTCATCTGCCAAAGACTTGCCACTTTCCAGAATTTAGCACACTTAAGATTTTTTTTTGTATCTAAATTTTAATACATTTAAATGTGATTTTTGCTCATTTTCAAATGTGTTTGGAAGTAGTATTCTGTAAATCTGTTTTGTCACTCTGTATTGGAAATACTATCACAACATCTTTCTAAAATAGAATCCCATAGCAAATATAAGGCTTCATAAATTCATGCACGACTGCATTGATTTGTATGTAAAAACCATCCACTGGATGTGTAAAATAGACAAACCACAAGCCTTGACATTGTGCCCCGCCCAAGAAGACTCTAGAGTGTCAGTGAGTCTCACTGATAACTCCCTGAGTCACTCCTGTGTCTTATCTATGAGATGAGAGGGGTGAAGGGATTTATTTCAGTTATTGTAGATTTAGATACTCTGGTTGAAGCCTTTCATCTCAAGATGAAGTCATAAGAAAAGCATTAACTTCTTGGACAGTGATATGTTTTCAGGAGAGAATTTTGATACAATATAACATTAATGAATGGGAACCCAGTACTACACAGCTTATCCTCTGAAATGTGAAGACAACTGGATATCTAAATAAGGAAGTTAAGACACTTAGTGAACACGATGGGTAAAAGTTGTGGATGGCATGTTAAGCACAGCCTTTGATACTTGTGGCGTCTCCGCCAAGGTAAGTGCAGTCCTATCGGTAGGGGAGGCCCTGGGAGCAGTGAGCCTACTGCCTGCCAACCCAGGCCCCCAGCTGGCGAGAAACAATCAGAGGAGGCAGGGGTTCTGCCAAAGCAGGGGGTGGGAGTTTGGGGGGGAAGCCCAGCCTATACAAAATCGTATCACATAATTCAAAATTCAAAATAAAAATATATTAAGGAGAGAGAGAGACAGCACACTCTTTTATAGGGAGTAGTAAGGGAATCCTTTCTGGGGGATTTCCCAGAGGAAAGTACCAGGGGCCAGTCACAGTAAAGGTCATGAGTGCGGAAATAGCCTCAGCTAATCAGTCTCTTGTCAAAATAGCTTAGTTTTCTGACCGATCCACACCCAGAGCTCTTCCACTGGGTGCCGTCTGCATTTGACACGTGGATGATGCCTGTCCTAGAGACCCACAATGCTGGCAATCCCATTATTTTAATACCTCTTCCCGGATGAATCACTTCTGATCCAGATCCCTGCTAATGGGTATGGGACAGCAATAGATGATGGCCCAAGTACATGCATCGATATCACCTACATTGGAAGCCTGGATAGAGTTCTTCAGTATCATTTACTGTTGTGAGGTATGAGAGAAATCATGCCAAAAATTCTAGGATGTATTAAGGAGTCTTTATTAACCAAGATTGTTGATAATAGGGCCCACTAGAAATAACAAATCACAAGTCCATAAAATTGAAGCCCCAAGAGGAACAAATGGTCATTATCCTGAATTCCATCCATTAAACTGAAGATATATGTCCCAGCTTCCCCAGAACATAAGTTATTTTAAGAGACTTAGAGTGAACAACTTGGGCAAACTTACAAAGCTGCAGACACTCACCTTTCCCCGGCTTCTCTGCCCATACACCATTACTGCCAAGCCTCCCCTCTCCCGGAACTCTTGAAAGTACACACATCCTGGCATTCACATCTTTACTGTCCCACCCAAGCAGTGAACAGAGGGTGAAGAATACAGACATACAGGGGCCATGCTCAGAGGCTACCTGTCCTCAGAGTCTGTCTGCGGGAAGCCAGAGAGCAGGGAGGTACTAGGGAGGCCAAGAGTCTGAATGCCAGAACAATGGGAGCATGGATCAAGACAGAGAGCCCCTCCTTATCATGGACCTTTATAGTGGCTTGTGAGGGGAGTGGTTATACAGCACTGCAATACCATCCCCTCTGAGGTTCCAGGTGATGATAGGTGAGCCTCACAGGTGGGCAAGAGGGAAAACCTAGGTAGTGGGGGGAAGTGACTTCTAAGATTGCGACCCTGAACTAGCTGCCTACCTCACAACACGGTCACCAAAAATTTAACATATTTCAAAATTTTCTAATGATAAAAATTACTATGAGATATGTATGAACATTTTTAGGGAGTTGCTTTGTCCTGAAATGTTTTGCAAATAAATATTTAAGCTTGTTGAATCTGTTCCTGTGTTGTATGTCTTGATATTGATTTTACATTTGCTCCCAATAGTAGGCCAAAGGTCTACTTTGTGAAGTATCATAAGTATATTAACTTCTCTCCGTAATGCTTGTGACCTTATAAATGTAGTATAAATTCTTTTCACCTTATGTTGTCTGCCCTTAAAACCTTGAGTAATCCTGTGTAATCTATTTAACTTTCATATACTTTTCCTAAATACTTTTGAGTTTTGATTTGCAAAGAATGAAATGCAGTCAAAACAACTGACTGAGCTGTATCTTTTTTAAAATTAATGTGCAGATCTCTCTCCTTCTGCAAAAGAAAATCTAATTATGCTTCCATTTTTCTTCCTCCCATGCTTCTATAAAATCAATATTTCTCTATACATACAGTACTGTTATTCAGTGAAAATTTGTTTAATTGAAATTAACGGAATTGTGTGAAAGCTTCTCCATAACTCTATTTTTTCCCTTCTTCTGAAGCTCAAAGGTCAAAAGGAATTTAATTAATTTTCCATCCTTGTCATCAGTAAAAAGTTGTAGAGTAAGAGTTAAAATTGCTTAAGGAGCATTGACTAATAGAACTACAACTGAAACATTGTTTTCACGAAATTCAAGGTAATTTAATTTTTTTTCTCTTAGGAAATATTTGAATTATATGTATCTCCTTCCCTTAATTTCATTCACCTTTACTCCTTCTTACAAACATTTACATGGTTTTCATACTTAAGGTCGCTTTTCTAACTGTGTTACATCCTGCATCAGTGCAACTCAAACATTATCCACAATGTGTCCTTCTGGCAGGCAGGAATTCTTTCATTTCTGTTACTGATTTTTGAGTCTTCTTATAATAATTAAGAAAAAACAGAAATTATCCTGAATGGAGTAACTAATTTGAAGAACATAGGAAGATTGTGTAGAACATCTTGGGTTCTATAACTTTAGAATCATTTGAAGTCCATTTTGTGATTTATTTTACATTAATATATCCTATTTGAATACGTAAAGATTTTTATGAGAAGTACTAACATTATATAACTACAATCATTAATTCAGATGATTTAGAGACCTTAAGACACATTATTTGGATTATGTTATCACACTAGTTAGGCGGTCATTCATTTTAACTTTTATTTGAAGTTATCAAGTTCTTGGAAATAAAATATTGTGCAATGCAGACCCATAAGAATTTGAAAATAGCAATAAAGACTAAAGATATTTTACTGTATGCTTTTTTCATTTTGTACACACAATTACCACCCATTCTTTTAATGTTTGATCACTTCATGCTCATTCATTAATTCATTCATTTACTGTCGCTCACTACACACTAATACAAAATTCTTGCTAATTATTTTCACACGAGTCTGTTAGTTTGCATGGATAACTGTGACAAAGTACTACAAACTGAGTGAGTTAAGTAATGGAAGTTTCTTAATTCACATTCGTAGAACCTAGAAATCTAAAATTAAGATGTCCGTAACGTTGTCTTTACTTAAAGGCCGTGAGAAATTATCAGTCCCATCTTTCCCTGGCGTCTGTCGGTTTGTTCCAGTGGTAAAAAGATACTTCCTGATCTCTGTATGCTAAGCCCTGTTAAGCAAAAGGAAATTAACATCTCTGTACAATCTTTTAATGGATGAGGTGAGTTTTACAAGGTGGAGTCAAGTTCCTACTTTCTCAGGGGCTGAAGGAGGGAGAGACCCGTTTCCTTTGGAAATAATTTCTTACATTTCAAAGGGAATATAAGCTAATTGTCTTTCTTGAAAAATGCATTTGTGAGTGGGAACACTGGAAAGCAGCTTTGAAAATATTCACATCTCCAAGAAGCAGATCATCTCCTAAAGAAAATGTCGCGTCAAGCAAAGGGGTGACATGCCCTGAAAATCAGAGCTTTAATCAAATGAGGACACAATGCAAGTCACTTTTGAAAGTAAGGAAATAACCTCAATTCTTCTGACTGATGTGTTCTTCAGATTTTTAACTTTGTGTTTTGCATCATATAGTTGTAAATATTTGGTTTATTTTTTGGAGCTAAGTCTTACTGCTGCTTTCTTTGTTAGACTGTCACACATATGATTGTGGAGTCAAAAATCAGATCTGTGTGGGGATTGGGAAAGCAATGACTCCACTCCAATAAGACAGCAGATATAGGTGATATATAAACGGGGAGAAAGAAAATAGCTGTTTGCAATCTCTGCTGCTCAACCAAGCTGACTGCAGATAACAACTGGCTGTGAATGAAGTCTCTGGTTATCTTACTTTGAACCATCAAAAAAGAATCTAATTTTTTTTCTAGCAAAGCAGTAGAAAACAAGGGAGATTATTTTATGGGCATAAAAAGAAAAAATAATGTATGTATAAGCTTCTCCATAAAAAGAATTATTATACAAATAAAAATTATTGTAATGATCCCAGAATGGGACATTTTTTTCTAAAGTAACTTGAAGTATGTCCAGAATACATGATAATAAAATAAATATGAGTAAATACTACGGAAAATAATATTATTTTTAGATTATAAATTGTATAGAACTTTAGTCAAATAGAAGCCTCTAATAAATAACCCATATCTTCCCAATCAGTTCTAGCAAATTCTTTGTTATCCCACTTTCATTTCTAATATTTTCATTATCTTTTTTATGTTAGCTTTTATAACCCTACATGGCAAACTTCTAATAAGCTTTGACACATTTCCTTTTCCTTTAAATGGGATAAAAGCACGTATGCTTATGAAAGTTAATTTCATCTAAATGTGGTTAT
Source organism: Ochotona princeps (assembly GCF_030435755.1). Classification (NCBI taxonomy): domain Eukaryota; kingdom Metazoa; phylum Chordata; class Mammalia; order Lagomorpha; family Ochotonidae; genus Ochotona; species Ochotona princeps. The sequence continues at coordinate 49,783,299 of NC_080845.1, forward strand.
GATGGCTATATAAAAATGTAAATATTCCTTCTATAAATTTAGTTGCCAAAGGTTTTTCATTAGAAGCAGAACCTTGGACCAGAATGTGAGAAAGCAGTAGAACACTAATGAAAGGGAGAAAAAAAGTAATCTGTTCTCTTTTTTAAAAATATTCATGAGTATCTGCTACATCATCACATTAGTAGGGAAAACTATATGCTTTACACAAAGATTTCCTCCATAGCTTTACACTAATGCCAAGTGATGAGAGAGATTAAGCCCTATGTTGAAGTCTATGAATGGTGATGAATTCTGCACATCCTTTAGGGAATTAACAACTGCAAAATATACTTGGGACATATTCCTACCCCTTTACCAAGAACAGACAAAATGAAACAAAATTATGTTATTTTTTGATATGTCAACATTCATGACTGACTCCATGTGACCTCTCTAACACTCCTACATTGTTAGTTTATCACATGATAATCAGAATTTCTGTTTCCATCTGCATCTATTTTAGTGACATATAAGATACATAACATACAATGCACCTGTGTTTCCATTCTATTCTATCACTTGAGACAAGTCTATATGCCTGTACAGCCATCTTCTTCACCCATTTATAGAACATGTCCAAAAATCTAAAGAGTTCCATTATGCTGCATTGTAGTCAGTCCTACAACCCACCAGCTCTGAGAGACATTGATTTGCTTTTTTGCCACTATTGATTTTTTTCCTTTTTCATCATTCAATATAAATTGAGAAATACCATACTAGCATTGTTACATGGTTTCTTATACCCAGTATGATATTTTGAGGATTGGACATAATATTTCTATGGGTTTTTAATGTGTTTATTGATGCTGATGACTCATTGTATCTTATAAATTCATCCTAGTATGTTTGCCATTCATTTGTTTTTGATGGTTTATTCTTTCTTCAGTTTGAGTCTAATGTGAATAACCCCGCACCGAATATGTAAGCATTTGCTCTAGGATATACACAAGTTTACATTTTCCTTGCATAAGCAAATACTTGGAATAGAATCTATGGATTGTATGTAAACTTACTCTTATAAGACAATACAAACTGTTTTTCAAAGAGAAAATCAGAATGCATACATTTTCCGCACTTTCGTCAGTACTTAGATTGGGCCCTTTATAAATGTTCATCACTAGTGAGCATGTCCTCACTGTGTGCTTATAGTTAATTACATTCACATTTTCCTAATGACCATCCCTTCACGTGATTATTTAATTTCTCAAATATTTCCAAAAGTGTGTCTACATCTTTAAAAAAATACTGCTCAAAATTGAGTGAATATCTTATTTTGAGCTTGCATATTAACATAAATTTTCCAAAGATCAAGACATCAGCAGTAATATATATGCTATATATGTGTATATATAGATAATATATACATAAATATACACTAATATGCTTACATATACATATATATACACATAATATATATTGTGTGTGTATAATGAATCCTGACTCCCCTCATGTTTTTCAGTTAGTTAAAAAAAAATCTAAAACTACTAAATCCTGTGTAATTTATTTTGCATTCAATGGGCATTTGCCCTTGATCTGTCTCCTTTGGCAATGATCCTAAATATCTCTGTCCACTTAAACCCTGGATATTTTTAAAATCATGTCCATGATTCATAAAATGTCACTTTTCTTTATTTTAAAAAAATACTGTTTTGAAATTATTTGATTTATATCACTTATGAAATATTGAAAAACAACTTGGAAAATTATTTTTTATCATTGTATCATGCTAGGGTATACATGACTTCAGTCTGTCCTAATCAGGATATTTTATCCATTATTATTATAGTATTAACAATTCTTCTAAATCAACACATTGTGTACTTATTTGTTTATATATTTATGTTCACTGACTCACACTCCAAATGCCCAACCAGCAAGGACTTTTCCAAGTTGAAGCTGACATCCAAGAACTTAATCAGGGTCTATTATATGCATGAAAAAAAACTCCAGCACTTGAAACATCACATACTGCTTCAGAGAGTACACGTGATCAGAAAACAGAATCAAATCAGAACCAAAATTCAGACCCAAGTACTCTAAAGTGGAATCCGGGCTTCTCAAATGCAACTTCAATGGCTATGTTGAAGTCCAGTCTCCATCACACTTATTTTGTGCTGAGAAATGAAGTTCAGTTTGACAGGTGGGTCCCTACCTCTCAAACTTGCTTCTATGTGGTTTTGACCTGTGCAGGATTCCATTGCATCCAGGACCAAAGGCATGCCTACACAAACAAACTGAGGTTTGAGTCACCTTGCTGGAGGGATCGGCTGCATCCATGGGACCCAAACAGCATGTACTGGACTAAAGGGAAGGTACACCAAAGTGTGCAGTCTTCTGAGCCACAGAACCTGGTGCAGTTTCATGCAAGACCAGTGTAGCAGGGAGCTCTGAGCTCCGTAATTCTCCCTGAAATACCACCCTGTAAACCTTCACAATGATTCCCCTCATTATCAACAACAGAAAAGCAAACAATTCTCTTTCCCCCAACTTCCACAATGGTTTAGTTTTATCTGTTCTCTACTTAAACAAATAAAATTATATCTATTGTGCATTTCTTTTCACATGCAGCATAATATTTTTATATTAGTGCAAGTTGTTGCACGTGACAGTATTAATCTTTCATTTATTTGTAAGTAATATATCAATGTGTGAATATGTCATGTTTTAATACATTATTTTATTGATGGATATCTGGAATGTTTGTAGTCCTTTATTACAATAAAGAAAGCTGCTATGAATATGCTTTTAGAAGTCATTTGTAAAACTATGTTATCATTTTTCTTAAGTAAATGCCTAGAAGAGGAATTGCTGGGTGACAGGGCGGTTCACAGCTGCTTTTAAAAGAAATGGCCTAAACTCTCATCATTCTGAAATCTAAACATCTTATCTGGTTATGCTTTTCTTTGTGATTACCATCCTTTGTGAAGCTTGTTTTGATAGTTTCAAATAGTTGTGTTACAAAAAGGTTTTTTGCTCTTTTTAAGAATATTTTGTACTTATAGTTAGCACAGTGTTTATGATTTTTTGCATATTTGAGCATATTTTAAAAGTATTTTAAATGCACTTACCTGAGTGACTGAGAGATTTAGAGAGAAACAGAGATTGAGTTAGAATGCTGAGAGAGAAACAGAGAGAGAAATTCATTCATTCTGGTTCAATTCCCAAATGCTTGAAGTAGCTAGGACTGAGCCAAGCCTAATTTCAGCACCAAGAACTCAACCCTGGTGTACCTTATGTCAGAAATCAAAGTAAGTGACTTCTTTCCTGCTGTCTGGTGTGTATTAGTAGGAATCTGGAATCAGAAACAAAGCCAGTACTGGAATTTAGGGCCCCAGATACAGTATATGGGCATGCCAAATGATAGCTTTTTTTTTTAAGATTGATTTTGTTTTATTGGAAAGTCAGATATAGAGAGAGGAAGAGAGACAGAGAGGAAGATCTCTGCAAGCGGCAGCAAAGGCCAGGGCTGCGCCAATCCAAATCCAAGAGCCAGGAGCCAGGAGGAGCCAGGTAAAAGGTTGCAAGGGTCCCAAGGCTGTGATTTTTGTTTTGTTTTGTTTTTCTTACTGCTTTCTCAGGCCACAACAGGGAGCTGGATGGGAAGTGCGGCAGCCTGATTAGATCTGGCAACCATATGGGATCTCAGTGCATGCAAGGCGAGGACCTTAGCTGCTAGCATACCCTGCAGGGCTCGCCGAATATCTTAACTGCTGTGCTCAAGCTCAGCTTATTTTAAAATCCATTTTAATTTGTATGGGCAATATACCAACTTAATCCTTTTTCTGTTCATTATTTTCCTCAGTCTAGTTATATTTGACTAGATGATGAACACTTGGATTTGTTCATTTTCGAGTCCTAGGATCTTGTTTCCTCTGTTTAAAGATTGATAGAATTTCCTTCAACTACTGTTTAATGACTTGTAGATTATTTGATTCTAACAAGATTCAGTTTGTAGTCGCATAGAGATAGACCTGCAGTGCCTTCTAATCTAGTGTTAAATTTAAGATATCACTCTTCTGTCTTCTTGTTGCTATAGCCAAGACATTCAGCAATTCTCTCAATTTTGGTTAGTTGGAACACTCTCAATCCTTTGTGAACACAGAAAATAATGTAGTGTATAGCCCTATCGTTATGTCCTGTAAACTTCATTAAAAATGCCCTATCTATGCACCAATCCAAAAGTTGCCATGTTTTCACTCTGGCTTTATTTTCCAGAAGTTGTCACATTTTCACTTTGGTTTTATTTTTCTCAACTGTGGTAAATATTCTAAGTTTATGTTGTATAGTGAGTCTTGCAACAATAAATTTCACATTTCTTTAGGAAAAGCGATGATTCTTCTGCTTTAGGTGAAAAACCTTTACTAAATGATCATTTAAAATCCTTCGGATATATCTATGGAGGGTGCATTAAAAAACGTGGCTGATCCCATTATAACCCTTTGTATATTGGGTGTGATTGGATAAAAGAGACATCTGGAAAATTATCATGCAACTATATTCCTCTAATTTATTAGTGTGTCAGCAAAGAGCTTTATGGCAAGTGTTAAAGTTGCTATCCGTCACATATTATATCTTTTACTTGGCTGTTAACTTAATATTTTATTTAAAAATTTCTAAGTAGTGAAGTCAAATGTCTATCAAACAAAATTAAAGCTAAGTAAATACATAATTCAAAAAATGGATGATTTGAATTCTCTTTAGATATACTAGAGGTTTCATAATGTCATATTAATCTATAATATTGGGGTCTATGGGGCACCTGAATGTATTAATAGGCCTTAACCTACTTCCTTGTCTAAGAAAAAAGTAGAAAACCTTGAGAAAATTTTCTCATAATGAGGCCTTAGGAAAGTAGTATTTAGTGAAAAACAAACGAGAATTTCCAATAAGAATTTCCAATAAGATCTCGAACCAGACAAGAATACCCACTCTCACCATTGCTACTTAGTACAGTCTGGGAAATTTTAGTCAGATCCTAACTAACACAATTTTGAAAGGAAGACGTTAAGTTACCCCTATTTGCTAATAGCATATTATATAGGGAAACCAACAGACTTTACAAGAGGGTTGGAACTCATAAGACAGTTTGATAAAGTTTCAGGATATAAAATCAGCCCAGAAAAGTCAGTGATTTTTGATACATGATTCCAATGCTGAGTATGAAGTTGTGGGATCAGTCCAGAATTTGAGTACCTTGAAATAAATTTAATCAAGAATACTGAGGATCTCTACAATGATACAAAAATGGCAAAATATGAAAAAAATTAATAAAAGAAGACATAAAAATGAAAAAAAGCTTTATTCGTGGATTGGTAGAATTAGTATCATCAAATGTATACAATAAAGAGATTTACAGAGTCAAAGGAATTGCAATCAAAATACTATGACATTCTTCTCAGAACAAGAAAACAATATTGTTATAATTCACATGGAAACACAAGAGACCCCCAAACAGACCCCCAAACAATCTCAAGGAACAGAAAAAAGGTTGGAGGCATCAGAATACCAGACTTGAAGACATACTAGAGGATAGTTCCAATAAACGCTCCCTGGTACTGGAACAAGAATGGACACGAAGATCAGTGGGACAGAATAGAAAGCCCAGAAATTAATCCAGACATCTGCAGCCAATTAATGTCGGACATGTGAACCAAAATAAACCCAAGGAGAAAGAACAGCTGCTTCAACAAATGATGCTGGATCTGTAAGAACCCTACATTATACCTTAGAAAAAAGCACAAATGGATCAAGGATGTAAATCTATGACTTGATGCCACGAAACTACGAGAAGCGTCAGGAAAACTCTGCAAGACTTAAGTGTAGGCAACAATGTTTTGGCAAAAATCCCAACATATTCAATAAAGCAAAATTTGATTAAATCAAGTTGAAAAGTGCATTTCAAATTAATCAACAAAGTGAAGGACAAACAGCTCAACAGGTATGTCTGAATTAAACAACTGACAGAGGATTAACATCCTGACATACAAAGAGATTAAGAAACTCAACAATACCAGTTAACAAGCAATCCAGTTAACAATCGGGCATAAGACATCAATAGGCATCTTCAGAAGATAAAACATAAATGGATAATATGTACATTAAACATTTCTCTGTATCACTAGTCATCAGCAAGTTCAAATAAAAACCACAATGAGGATGTACCTGTACCTTTTTTGATTTACTGTAATTAATAATAGTAATTAAAAAAAGCTGATGAGGCTGCTGAGGAGAAATCCACAATCTGCTGCTGGTAGAATGTGAATCAGCGCAGCCAGTATGCAGGACAGTATGGATAGTCCTCATGGATCTGAAAGTAGATCTGCTCTGTAACTGCCCATCCCTGTCCCAAGAATTTACACAAAGGAAATGCAACCAGCCCACAAAACGGTTAGTTAAAACCTAGCCTATTGCAGCTGAATCCGTAAGATATATGGAATCAAATCATGACCATCAACTGGTGACAACACAATGGATGCAACCGAAACCCATATGCTTAGACCAATAAGTCAATGTCGAGATTTAACTAACATTTCATAGCCTTTTTGCATGTAAGAAATCGTTTTTTACATATAGTTAATATATGTTGATTTTTTTAACCTAATGGGATGTTAAACCCATGATTGTAAAGTATGCTGTAATATCTCATTATTAAATAAAAATAAAGGAAATAAAGAAGTGTGTGAAAGGGTGAGAGCATGAGCAAGGGCAGATACAAGCTGAATTCTCACCGTGCTCCTAAGTCTGTATTGTGAAATACATGCATTTTTTCATTTTACATAATAATACATAAAAATGCTGAAAAATAAAAACAGTGTCATTTTTAACTTTATAGAACTCTTTTGAAATAAAATGGAAAGACAAATAGGTGAGCTTAAATTATTTTATTTAGAATGTGTGTTTTGGTTATGCAAGAAATAATGATAATGTAGCCTGGTAATTGTGCGTCTCAATATTCCATGCTTCAAGCTTTACTCTCTAAGGTCTTATATTAAAATGATACACTATTGCAAATCATTGACTAATTAAGTGAGAGTATTTCATTCAAATATGATATCTGGGATCTAAGTTCAGTAAGAGTTATGTCTTTGAAATTAGCCCTTGAAAGGCAGTGTTTATAACAGGATTAGTTGTATGAGCTATATGCCCCAGTCATTTTCTGCATGCTTCCTGGCTCCAAGGTGACCCTACCTGTTCAGTCATCCTCCTTTCCAGGGCTGTCGTAAGATGCCAGATCATGAGACATTTGATTTTAGGCAGTGAGCCTCTAAATGCATGAGCCAAAATATTCTTGTTCATTCATAAGTAACACATCTCAGCTAGTATAACATGAATAAAATTATAGCAATAATGCCTAAATATTCATGAAAAATGCTTGGATTATTTTTGAAGAAATATGACTATATAACTAAAGTAGTTTGGGATTAGGAATGATGGCATAACGGCTTATCCCTTATAAGTGCCAGAATCCTGTATTGGGTCCACTTCATATCTCAACTGCTCTATTTCCCAGCCAGATCACCTGCCTGTGTCCTGGAAGGCAGAGAGGAATGGCCCAAAGCCTTCAGATGCTGCACCCACATAGAGATCCAGAAGAAGCTCCTAGCTCCTGGCTCGGGATCGGGTCAGCCTTGTTCTTTGAAGCCATTTGGGGAGTGAACCAGGGGATAAAGATCTTTCTCTCTGTCTCTCCTTTTCTCTGTAAATCTAATCTGCCTTTCCAATAAATATAAATGAATCTTCAGAAAAATGTAAAAAGCAAAAGTAATCACTAGGAAATATAAATTTTATAGAACAATGGTTTGCCAAAAATTATTTTGTAAAATACATGTTTCTAAAGATTTTGAAATCACTCAAATACTCTAAGTTCAGAAAAAAAAATAAGGTGAAAATGTGTATCTTATTCCACTAGAGAAGAGATCATATCTATGAAGGGATGGTTTTTAAAAGTTATAATTAAAAAGATTATAACTACCTTGACATAAAACCAGCAATAAAATTTAGACATTCCAATGATCTAAAATTACTTACCAATTATTCTTCAAGCCAAAAATCATCCTGGTTGTGAAATCTGTTCATCTTCTATTTTAGCTTTGCTTTAATTTATGCAGTTGCCCAGTTTTTTCTTTCGTTCGTTTTTTTTTAAAACACAAATCGTGTTTTAAATACGCATATGCATTTATAAATTTACTTACCTATATGTGCTTTTCATGTAGTTATGTGTACACATGTCTCATAATTCTGTTTTAAGCCCTCATGAAACAATATAAAATTGATCCTCTTACTTTCCTTAACAATAATGTGAATATGCCCAGAACACAAGAGAAAAAGATGTCAAAAGCAAAGAAAAGGCATAACAGGTTAATGATTACTGAATCAATGAAAGCAAACTAAATAAAACCCTGTAAGCTCCCAAGAGGAAGGCAAAATCTCTTGCTAACTGAAAGAAATAGATATTAGAATCTTACAGAACATGTGTCAAACAGCAGGACAACTGGACTCAAAAGAACACTGCAGAGATATTTATTCCCTTAGGAACACCCCTTAGGATGAAAGCAACACTGCAGACAGAAAATGTTGTTAATGAACAGTTTAAACCCTCTTCAGCATTCATGTTAGTCATGAAAAATTTTACTTTCAAGAAAATTTCCAAACATTGTAATAGCTAGATAATGTATTCAAAAGGCCATTGAATCTCAGATGGTGATTATATAGGGATTGTGAGGTTAAGAAAATGAAGAACATTAACCAAGTAAAATTAAAGAATATGAGCAAAGGAAATGGTTGTTTCAGGAATGGCACATTCCATATCAATTATATTTCTGAGTTTTTCCATCTCACATATGGTAAGCTAGACTTAGAATCAGAAAACAGAAAATAACGTAAGGGCGTGTCATTTACCTTATTGGAGTGTGCCTTGGCTGCTGGAAACCAGAGACTGGTTTAGGCTTTGGTGGCTGTAATTGGACAGGACTTGACTCTTTGGTTATATGGCAGCATACTCTTAGGACAGGAAGAGTACAACCATTTGGAGATACAATCCCTAGTCATTTCAAAATTAGGAAAATATCATGAGCAGAATAATAAAAATTTAAAATAAATTCTTTACAAAACTGCACAGCACGGAAAAAGCCTAAAAATATTAGCATATTGAAAGCAATAAAAATTTAATAATATAAGTAACCAGATATAAAATGTGTATAGTGTAGAAACAAGTATTATAAAAAGGGTAAGTTACAACTAACTTCTAGAGAGCAATCATTAATGCCAATAAGGTGCACATCCATATGCATTTATATGTGAAATGGAATTAAAATTGTGACAGTAAACCTAGCATTTGAGTGTCTTTATGGACCATATAATTTATTCACAAATTAGTGGCATGCAGAGCAGAAACTTGAACTTAGTTATAGCTACTAAAATCTGTTCTTGGATTTTGTGTTCTATTTATGCCTTGTGACATTTGCTAAAAGAAAAAAATTTAAGTTGTCCCAAAAAGTATAGTGTGCCATGGAAACCTCTTCTATTTATCTTATGTCGTTCTTGTGTGGAGACGGCTGCGCTAGAATTGCTCACATTCTTGCTTTGTGAAGTTTTTGGGGAGGCAGTTGTGGCATTCTGTGGACTCCCCTTAGCTTCAAAAGAAAAAGTCCTAGGTCTGTAACATTTCCTCACTGGAAGGTAACGGATGCTCCCATTTGGTGCTTGGTTCACCAATGTTTGGAGGAGTACACTTCCCTGTTCTGATTGTGCTGAGTACTCCTGTGTTCGGGTAAGCTTGTGTGTCGGTGGTCCTAAGGCACACTCCCTGCTTTGCTTATTTCCGACCCCATCGGGAGGAGATAGCTGTCTGCAGAATTGAGGGATGTGCCACCACACTGTTAACCTTGACGGTAAAACAGATCTTTGGCCATGGGAGACAGTATTGTTGCAGATTCTGGATTTTCTGCACACAATCTCTTCTTGGTAACAATTATGCAGCTTGAAACTGGTATGCACAAGTGTCTGGAGCAACCCCAAATTGTTCATTTATGAGCTAGTTTCATAAATGCTTTTTTTTTCTTAGCAACAATGTTGTCTATAATACAGCAAGCGATGATTCAAATAGTTGAAGCTCTGCCACCCCTGTGGGCGACCTGGATTGTTTTCCTGGCACTAGAATTTGGACTGACTCATTTGTGGTTGTTGCAGGCATTTGGGATACGAACCAGCAGATAGCATCTGTCTGTCTCTCCTCCTCCTCTTTTTCTGTTTCTCCCCATCCTCTCTTTCTCTCTCCCTCTCCCCATCCTCTTTCTGTCCACTTCCTCTCCATTTCTCACTCTCCTCCTCATCTCTCTCTCTCTTTCCCTCCCTCAACATATTTTAACATTATAAACTTGCAATTCTTCAATGTCTAATTGAGATCTGTTCACTGATATGTCTACAATACAAAGTCAGCCTGGATATACTTCTGTTGCTATGGTGAATAGAAGGTATCTCAAGCTTATTTTAGGCACAGGAATCAAAATCAATTTAGAAATCAGTCTCCACATAAATTCTCCCCCTGCTGGGAAATGTCTTGCTTTGTTATATATATATATTTTTTTATTAATTATTATGCATTATGTGACAGTTTCATATGCTCTGGGAATCCCCCCACCCCTCCCTACACCCCTCCCCCCTGGTGGATTCCTCCACCTTGATGCAGTATTACAGTTCAAATTCCATCAAGATTCTTTCCTTGCAAACATATACCCAGCATAGAGTCCAGCTACTCATTGTCCAGATGGGTTGAACAGTTTGTTGGGGAGACCATTTCTGGTCCAAAGTCAGAGCTGGTAGAATATCATCCCAGTCAATTAAGAGTCTCAATATAACATTAACAGCAATTTGTAACATTATGGAATTGACAAGGTTTTGCGTAACCAGTATGTTAAAAAAAACAAAACAAAACAATACAAAACAAAAAAGAAGCAAGTTCTTAACCACAACCTATGATTAGCTCATTGACATTTCAATTTTAGTTCATATACAGGACCAGCTGCTATATACCTTAAAATGGCTATAAGGTACCATTCAGCTGTCTCGTGTCTGTTTCATTTTAGTATTTAGCCATTTGTTGTGTTGAAGTCTAATTTTACTGATCTTGGCAGATTTTAGGATAATCTAGACTGGCTTGTAACTCTAACAAGACATTTGTCAGCAGTTAAGGTGCAGAACATTTTTTTTTTTTGGGGGGGGGGGTGTGCAGGAAAGTCCCCAACACCATGGTAAGGAGTGACTAATCTTTGTGTCCTACCCAGCGAGGCATTAGCCAATCCATGCCAGCTCTTTCCTGTCGGATTTCAAGCTCTACTTTTTGTTGTTTGTCTATTTATTTTAGGTTTTTTTTTTAGTTTGTATGATTGTTTGTTTGCTGTGAGGGGTTTTCGGAGCGATCCTGATGGTCATTGCAAGGGAGGGTGGGGGTCCAGAGGTGGAGCCAGGCTCGGTCCAGAGAAAGCTCTCCTCCCTGGTCCCGAGGGACGTTTATTGTTCTTCTGTTTCTGCGGACCGCTCAGGGCTTCTGGTTGTCATTCCGATGACGTTGGTTTCTGCGCGGTAGTGTTTGGACTTCTTCCATCCCCTGCGGGAGCTCCGGTTAGGGGTGGGTGACCTCAGAGTACTCGGCCTCCGAGGGCATCCAATTCCCTGTGGCCTCCTTGGCAGTTGGGATATAGTCCTTGTTGCTCGTATTAGTAGTTTGTGGTGAAGGTCTGGGAGTCTTCATGGTTGGGATCCAGGCTTTCTCCTTGCCATCTGCTCTACCCTGGAGTGCCCCCCTGCTCCACGCACATGACCTCCTGTTAAGAGGTTGTCAGGATCGCACCCGATTCCCCCCTCATGCATTGGTATAGTAGTTTTACTATTGTTTAGTGCTGCTTTGAGTCTGTTGTCTATGAATTACCGGATTTGATCATGATAGGCTATATTATACTTTTTCCTCACTCTTTTTATGGTCCTGAAAGGCTTCCCTGCACTCCCCCCCATTACGGATTAACATAACGTATTGAGGGTATAGTAGGTTTTACAGTTTTTCGATGTAGATCTTAAGTATTCTGACATTAATTGTTGGTTTATAGATTATATCACATTATCTTATTGTATTGGATACAGGTTGTTAGAGATTGCAATAATATTACAATATACAGGTACTATCAGGTTGTCATCTTTTCATCTCAGATTAAGGCAAACATGTGGTATTTAACCTTTTGGGATTGGTTCATTTCTCTTAGCATGATGGATTCCAGTCGGGCCCATTTGTCCACAAAGAACTGCATTTCGTTTTTTTTAATAGCTGAGTAGTATTCCATAGAGTAGATGAACCATAGCTTCCTTATCCAGTCTTCTATTGATGGGCATTTTGGCTGCTTCCAGGTTTTTGCGATTGTAGATTGTGCTGCTATGAACATTGACGTGCATGTTGGTTTCTTGAGTAGGAGATGTTTTGGATATATCCCTAGGAGTGCTATTGCTGGATCATATGGCATGTTGATTTTCAGTTGCTTGAGTATTCGCCAAACTGATTCCCATAGAGGCTGTACCAATCTGCAGTCCCACCAGCAGTGGAGAAGGGTTCCCTTTTCCCCACATCCTCGCCAACAAGTGTTGGTGGTATTACGTATGTGTGCCATCCTTACTGGAGTTAGGTGGTACCTCAAGGTTGTCTTCATTTGGATTTCCCTTATTGCCAGGGAGCTTGAGCATTTTTTCATATGCTTGTTTGCCATTTGGGTTTGTTCCTTTGTGAAATGTCTGCCCATTTCCTGTGCCCATTTCTTGAGTGGCTTGTTTGTTTTGACATTTTGGTTGTTTTGTAGTTCTTTGTATATTCTGGAAATTAGCCCTCTGTCACCTATGTCGTGCGCAAAGATCTTCTCCCATTCTGTGGGTTGCTTTTTTACTTTGTTGATTGTTTCTCTAGCTGTACAGAAGCTTCTTAGTTTGATGAGGTCCCAATTGTTTATTTTGGTCTCGATTTCTACTGCATTTGGAGTCTTTTTTAGGAAGTGAGGGCCTACTCCTAAGTGTTGCAGTGTGTTTCCAACATTTTCTTCCAAAAGTTTGAAGGTTTCTGGATGTAGGTTTAGGTCTTTTATCCATTTAGATTTGATCTTAGTGTATGGTGAGAGATGTGGGTCTATCTTTTTGTTTCTGCAGGCTATCAACCAGTTGTCCCAACAGCATTTATTGAACAGACCTTCCCATTTGCTTGGATTGTTGTCTGTCTTTTTGTCAAAGATTAATTGACTGTATCTATGTGGATTACTGTCTGGTGATTCTATTCTGCTCCATTGATCTTCCTCTCTATCTTTGTGCCAGTACCACGCTGTTTTGATAACCACTGCCCTATAGTATGTCCAGAGGTCTGGAACTGTGATTCCCCCTGCTAACTTCCTGTTCTTCAGGATGGTTCTGGCTATTCGTGGTTTTTTGTGCTTCCAGATGAACTTTTGGATCATTGTTTCCAGTTCCATGAAGAATGTTTTGGGCAGTTTGATTGGAATTGCGTTGAATGTATATATCGCCTTTGGCAATATAGACATTTTAATGATATTGATTTTACCTACCCAGGAGCATGGGATGTTACTCCATCTTTTGAGGTCTTCTTCAATTTCTTTTTTAAGTGGTTTGTAGTTTTCCTCAAATAGGTCTCCTACATTTTTGGTTAGGTTAATTCCCAGATACTTCATAGTTTTCTCTGTTATTTTGAATGGTATTTTGCTGCTTAGATCTTTTTCCAACTTGGGGTTGTTTGCATACACTATGGCTGTTGATTTCTGTTCATTAATTTTGTACCCTGCCACACTCCCAAACTCTCGTATAAGTTCTAGGAGTCTCTGTGTTGAGCCTCTTGGCTCTTCTATGTAAAGAATCATGTCATCTGCGTATAGTGAAAGTTTGACTTCTTCATTTCCAATTTGGATTCCTTTGATTTCTTTTTCTTGTCTTATGGCCTCAGCGAGTACCTCTAGGACTATGTTGAATAGCAGTGGAGAAAGTGGACATCCCTGTCTTGTTCCAGTTCTTAGTGGGAAGGGTTCCAGTTTTTCTCCATTCAGTATGATGCTGGCGTTGGGTTTTTCATATATTGCTTTGATTATGTTGTGGATTTTTCCATCTATGCCTACTTTGGTTAGGGTTTTTAGCAGGAAGTGGTGTTGGATTTTGTCAAAAGCTTTTTCAGCGTCTATTGATACTATCATGTGATTCTTGTTTTTCAGTTTTTGGATGTGGTGTATCACATTTATGGATTTGCGAATGTTGAACCATCCCTGCATTCCAGGGATGAATCCTACTTGATCCGGATGAATGATCTGTCGGATGATTTTTTGAATTCTATTGGCTAGGATTTTGTTGAGTATCTTAGCATCAATGTTCATCAGAGAGATAGGTCTGTAGTTTTCTTTCTCTGTAGGATCTCTGTCTGGTTTTGGGATTAAGGTAATGTTGGCTTCATAGAATGAGTTTGGAAGGGTCGCTTCCTTTTCTATTATATTGAAGAGTTTGTAGAGGATTGGGGTTAGTTCTGTTCGGAATGTTTTGTAGAATTCTGTAGTGAAGCCGTCTGGACCTGGGCTTTTCTTTGTTGGGAGTTCTTTAATCACTGATTCAATCTCTGCTTCAGTTATGGGCTTGTTCAGGTCGTTTGTTGCCTCTGGGCTAAGTTTTGGCAGGTTGTATAAATCTAAGAACTTTTCCATTTCTTGATGGTCATCTGATTTGTTGGAGTACAGTGCTTTGTAGTAATTTCTAATTATGTTCTTAATGGTTGCAATGTCTGTTGTTATGTTGCCTTTTTCATCTTTGATGCTGTTAATTCTTGCTTTCTCTTGTTTTTTCTTTGTCAGTCGGGCCAACGGGGTGTCTATTTTGTTTATCTTTTCAAAAAACCAGCTTTTTGATTCATTGATTTTGTGTATGGTTTTTTTTATTTCTATATGGTTGATTTCCTCCCTTGTTTTGATGATTTCTTGTTTCTTATTGTGTGTGGGGCTCATCTGCTGTTGCTTCTCCAATTCCTGGAGGTGTGTGTTTAGTTCCTGTATTTGGCGCCTCGCTTGGGCCTTGACATGAGCTCCAATTGCGATGAATTTACCCCGTAGCACTGCTTTGGCTGTGTCCCACAAGTTTTGGAATGTTGTGTCAGAGTTTTCATTGGTTTCCATAAATTTTTTGATCTCATCTTTAATTTCTTCTCTGACCCATTGTTCGTTCAATAGCATATTGTTCAACCTCCAAGAATTTCTGTATTTCCTTGGGCATTTTGAATTGCTGATTTCCAGTTTCATTCCATGGTGGTCTGAGAGGGTACATTGTATGATTCCTATCTTTTTGAAGTTACTTAGATTTGCTTTGTGTCCTATCATGTGGTCGATCCTGGAGAAGGTGCCATGTACTGCTGAAAAAAATGTATAATCTGTGGCTTTAGGATAAAAAGTTCTATAAATGTCAACCAAGTCCAGTTGTTCTATTGTTTGTATTAGCTCTGTTGTTTCTTTGTTGAGTTTTTGTTTTGTTGATCTGTCTATTGTTGTTAGTGGGGTGTTAAGGTCACCCACTACTATTGTGTGCATATCTATGTCTCCCCTTAAGTCTGTAAGTAATTGCTTCACGTAGCTAGGCGCATTGGGATTTGGTGCATATATGTTCACGATGGTAATTGCTTCCTGATGGATCAATCCTTTCACCAATATATAATGTCCTTCTCTGTCCTTTTTGATGTCTGTAAGCTTGAAGTCTATATCATCTGAAATTAGGACAGCTACCCCAGCCCTTTTTTCTCGTCCATTGGCGTGAAATATCTGTTTCCATCCCTTCACTTTAAATTTCTTAGAGGCTTTTCTGGTTAGATGTGTCTCTTGTAGGCAACAGATAGTTGGATCTTGTTTGATGATCCATTCCGTTAATCTGTGCCTTTTGATTGGTGAGTTCAGGCCATTTGTGTTAAGAGTCAATATTGAGATGCTGCGATTTTGCCCTGCCATACATATGTGTCTTTGTGGGTGTTGTTATCTGTGTAATTACCCCTCCTTGTGTGGGCTTTAGTGGGGAGATCTTCCTGTTTGCCATCTTTGCTTGTGGTTTGCCCCTGTTTTTTCTGTGTTTAGCACATTTCTAAGGAGATTTTGAAGAGTTGGTTTTGTGCTGGCATATTCTTCAAGTTTCTCTTTGCTATGGAAGTATCTGATTTCGTTCTCGAATATAAATGAGATCTT
The DNA here is from genome assembly GCF_030435755.1 of Ochotona princeps. NCBI lineage: Eukaryota > Metazoa > Chordata > Mammalia > Lagomorpha > Ochotonidae > Ochotona > Ochotona princeps. Next base: position 49,799,576 of record NC_080845.1, read on the forward strand.
TGCTGGGTACATTAATCTTGGTTGACAGTTGTTCTGTTTCAGGATTTGGAAGATCTTTGTCCATTCTCTCCTTGCTTGTAGGGTCTCTTCAGAGAAGTCAGCCGTGATCCTGATTGGTTTTCCCCGGAATGTGATCTTTTCTCTGCTTCGTACTTGTCTTAGGATTCTTTCTTTGTCTTCGTTGGAGTGGAACTTGAGCACCATATGTCTGGGTGAAGATCGCTTTGGGTCATATCTGCTGGGAGTCCTCTGACCATCCTGGATTTGGGCTGGGTTCATGTTCCAAGTGTTTTGGAAGTTTTCCTGTATAATTTCGTTGAGCACCGTTTGCATTCCTGATTCTCTTTCTGCTCCTTCGGGCAGTCCCATAATTCTGATATTAGATTTTCTTAGGTTGTCTTTCATCTCCTGAATGGTCTTATTGGCTTTGTTCAGGCTTGTTTCTAGCTGTTTAATGAGCTGGGTGTGTTCATTTTGTGTGTCTTCTGTTTCAGAGATCCTCTCTTCTGCTGTATTTATTCTGTTAGTTAGGCTCTCAAGTTTGTGCTCTAAGTCAAGGATTTTGTTTTTGACTTGCTGTATTTCTGTGACTATGTGGTTCTTGAATTCCTTGAAGTCTTCCCAGTTCTTCTCATTGTCTCTGACAGCTTTTAACATTATTTTTTTAAATTCCTTGTCTGGTAGAGCTTCCATGTCTTCTTCTCGTATCTCCGAAATAGATATTGGCTTTTGGTCTTTTTTTGGTGAGGTACTGGCTCTCTCGTCTGGATCATTCCCTTTTCTGAAGTTTCTTCTCATTGCGTTATTGTTTCTTGTTGATTTCAGGGATGTATTCTCTGATTTGTTTATCTACAGTTTCTGGTCTTTGTGCAGTAGTTTGGAGTAGGTGTGAGTTCGCTGCTTCCTTTAGGTTTACTTTTGAAGGAGAATTTCTTTGAGTTCTATTGGAGATGTTTGGTGCGGGGGGATAGCTATATCAACCCCTGAATGTCTATAACCCTCTGTAGCTTGGTTTCTGTAAGGTCTGTTGGTTAGACCTTTCGTCCTGTGTGTGTTCTCAGGGGTAGGGCTTAGTAGCAGTATTTTGTAGCTTCAGGGCTCCTTGTCTGTAGTTTTGGGGTGGATTTGGAAGACCCCTAGCGCCCCTCAGGCCTGCAGTTGTGGAGCTGCCCAACCCTGGCCTGATGTGAAACTCAGATGCTGGTGTGCTGAGGGGTTTGCCCAGAGGGATTCCTCAGAGGACTGCTGTTGTTGTGCTGGGGCAGTTTTCCTAGGGGGATCCCTCAGAGGAACCGAAGCAGCACTCCCGCCGCAGGCGCACTGCTGGGGACCTCCTCTGTGGGGCCTCAGGGATTCAGCAGTGAGAAGCTGCAGGCGCGCACACCAGAAGTTGCTGTTGCACCGAGTGGTTTTACTGAGGCAGCTCCCTCAGAGGAACTGAAGCAGCACTCCCCGTTGCAGGCGCTCGCTGCTGGCGCCCGCCGCTGGTGCCCGCCTTTGTGAGGCCACAGGCATTCAGCAGTGAGAAGCTGTGCTGGCGCACACCAGAAGTTGTTGCTGCACCAAGGGGTTTTACCGAGGCAGATCCCTCAGAGGAACTGAAGCAGCACTCCCTGCCGCAAGTGCTCGCTGCTGGCGCCCGCCGCCGGTGCCCGCCTTTGTGAGGCCACAGGCATTCAGCAGTGAGAAGCTGTGCTGGCTTGCACCCCAGTTGCTGTTGTTGTGCTGGGGCAGTTTTCCTAGGGGGATCCCTCAGAGGACCCAAAGCAGCACTCCCTGCCGCAGGCGCGCACTGCTGGCGGCCTCCTCTGTGGGGCCTCAGGCATTCAGCAGTGAGAAGCTGCAGGCGCGCACACCAGAAGTTGCTGCTGCACCAAGGGGTTTTACCGAGGCAGATCCCTCGGAGGAACTGAAGCAGCACTCCCCGTTGCAGGCGCTCGCTGCTGGCGCCCGCCGCTGGTGCCCGCCTTTGTGAGGCCACGGGCTTTCAGCAGTGAGAGGCTGTGCTGGCGCACCCCAGATGTTGTTGTACTATGTGGTCTGCCCAACGATGTCCAGTAGAGAGAGTTAAGCTGCGCAAGTCTCCTGCACCTTACCACTGGGGGACCTGTAGGGACTCTCCGCCCTGGCTCCCACACAAGTTGGAACGTTCAATTCTCGCACAGCCTCAGACTGGGAGAATTCTGGGGGACAGGGGGCACTGAACAGGGACAGTCTCAGTATAGTTCTCTCAGGGAGCGAAAAGCCCGAAAATAGTTTTTTTTTTTTTTTTCACCTCTGGCGCACTCCACCTCTCTGGGTTCCTGTGTGTCCCAGCGCCACAAAGTCGCCAAGCTAGGTGCCTCCAGGGGCCAGTGTTGCTGTCTCCAGCTGCCCTGGGTCCTCTGGGCTTCCCGCTGTTGCACCCCCTTCCCGGGATGACTCACCACGTTTTAACTGGGTCTTTGTGTTTCCTGCGTTCCTTCTCTGGATTTCTTCCGAACCATGTGTTTCTTCTTGGATGCTCGATGTCCAGGGAGCTTCTGGCACTCCTTCCTGTGGTTCCTCAGTCCGCAGATCTCTCTCCAGCCGCGCCCTGTCTCTCCTTCAGCGCCTCCCTTTCTATGCCCGTCCTCCCAGGTCGGCCATCTTCTCTCCCTCCCTTGCTTTGTTATATTTAACACTATCCTTCGCAAGACTAGCTAAAAGTTATTTTTTTAAAACACATCAAGCTTACAGTAATTTGGGGGCCATGTTAAGAGCATACATTTTCAAAAAGATTTACTGAATTAAAATAGTGATTCCATAACTTTCCAATGATTAGATTTGAGTTTCCTTATTTATACACAGGATGAGTAAAACAGCAGTATCCAACACAAAGTGTTCTAGCAAATAATCAAATTAATATACGGAAAAAAAGAATCCCTGACAAAGAATAAGCATTACACATGTATCAGTGATTTGGTTAACTTCAAATACTGCACAAGCTAATAAGAAACTTTCAGAGCTTGGCAGATAGCATAGTGGTTAAAGTCCTCGCTTTGAACACTTTGAACGTGCAGGGATCCCATGTGTGTGATTCTTCTAATCCCAGCAGCCCTGCCTCAGCTCCCTGCTTGTGACCTGGGAAAGCATTCGGAAAAAAAGCCCAAAGCCTTGGGACCTTGCACCCGTGTGGGAGACCTAGAGGAGGCTCTTGGCTTTGGATTCAGATCGGCTCACCTACATCTGTTCCGGCTGCTTGGGGAGTGAATCAACGCACAGAAAATTCTTCCTCTCTGTCTCACCTCCTCTCTGAATATCTTACTTTCCAATAAAAAATAATAATAAATCTTTAAAAATAAGAATCTTCCAAACACAAATATTCAATTATGATACTTAACAATGCTTATAAGGTTGTAATTGAAAGATAATGTATTCTGCTGTACATATATGAACACTAAGTTCAATCCAAGGCTTAAAGTAATGCTCCTATGCTTTCTTCTCACTTCTGTAGTTTCGGTTACTGTGTTTTTCCAGTGCTCTAGCTGATGTGATTCATGTATGTCATTGCTACAGTGCTTACTTTGTTTTCAGTTCGGTCAGGAATTGGTCCAATTGACAAAGGATGGCAAAAAAAGTATTAGTTCCCTGAGGCTGCATACATGTGCAGGCCGTAGAAATGTCCAGTTCTTAGTGGCAAGATTCTATCTAGCTGGTATGTAGCATTATGCTGTGATAAGAGTGGAGGGACTATGTGGAGTGGCAATTCTTTCAATGTGATCCCTTTCGGTGTATGCTTGTCAACTACTACAAGACTTTAACAATGGAGATGATGTGAATGAAACACCTCGCTGTGCATGAAACCTTTGCCATAATACTTAGACTACACGAGGCATGCAATAGGGATAGATCATTTATTTCTTTATTAGCCACTGTGTTATCCCTGGGAGGTTTTAGGTTCCCTTGACAAGTCAAAGGTGCAGTTCTTAACTCAGCTTTTAGGATCCTAAGCATTTTCTCATCTCCCCCATGTAACTAACAGAATGGGCTTCACTTTTGAAAATAATGAACTTAGGTATCAAGTCACTCTTTTTATATTGTAATTTCTAAAACTCCATGCACTTTAATAGGATCACTTTTATTTCTTTGCTTATGACATTTTGGCAGTCTATCTACAGTTCGTATTTTTGCATGTAGTGCTCACTTTCAATGCAAATTATAGAATTAAATGTACAGCTATGAATGAATTGTGAAATGGCATTTTTCCATTTTTTTGCCCCAATATTAGTAAGTTTTCCTCTTTAAAGTTATGTATATTTGTTCTTATAATCATATCAGTGTTCATACAGTTATGTAGTTTGTTTTTGATCATTTCATAAATATGTTTAGATGTGATTTGATTAAATTGTAGGACTAGAGAAATACAAGTTAAAATGTAAGCAATGCATTTTTGTGTAGTTCTGTCCAAGTTAATAATTTGAAATTTCATAGGCAACAGATACACAGTTTTTGAGTTTTTTTTCATGAAGATTTTGAGATTCACACACAGAATCTAATCTAGACTACATGGTTGAGAGAAAGGATATCAGCCATGTGTCTTGAAAGTGTGATCATCTTCCTCTCTGCACGGGTATTCTGATTAGGACAGGCTTTTAGTAAAGACTTGAAATGTGATTTTTTTTTTAGTTTTAGCAAGAGGCCTCTTTGATTTTTCTCTTAGGAAAATCCAAGTAATCTTTTTTCTTCTATTCTTTAGGGATATTTAGACTAGAAATGGAAAATAATTTAACATTAGTCTGAAGTTGTGTTTGTTTAAACATTATCCTTCATTCTTAAGTGTTGAATGATTGTCTAAAGTCTTAACTGAATTTAAACAAAATATCCTCTTATGATGTGGAAATATTTTTCTTCCTAATAATAACTCTGAGCTGGTTCAGTGGCATGGTTCAAAGGCTGATTATCTGCTGGTGCTGGCATCCCATATAAGCACTGATTCATGTCCCTGTTGCTCCCTGCTTACGACCTGCAAAAGCAACAGGGGATGGCCCCAGTTCCTGGGCCTCCAAACTCATGTGGGAAACCTGGAAGAAGTTCCTAGCTCTCAGTTCAAAGCCACCCAGCTTGGACCATCACAGGTACTTGGAAAGTGACCCAGTAGATGAAAAATCTCTCCCTGTTTCTCCCTCTTAATATATAATGCTCTATATTGCTGACTAAATTGCTCTAAGATTTGTATTATCTTTATTAGAAAGTCAAATACGGAGAGGAAAAAAGACAGAGAGGAAGATCTACTGTCCAATGACTCACCTCCCAAGTGGCCACAACTGGCCGCAGCTGCGCCAATCTGAAGCCAGGAGCTAGGTTCTTCTGGGTCTCCCATGTGGGTGCAGAGTCCCAAGGCTTTGGCTTATCCTCAGCTGCCTACCCAAGCCACAAGCAGGGAGCTGGATGGGAAGTGGGGCTGCAGGAATTAGAACCAATGCGTATGGGATCCTAGCACGTGTAAGGTAAGGAACTTTAGGCTCTAGGCTACCTCCCCAAGCCCTATAATGCTGACTTCCTAAGTAAAATAAACAAATCATAAAATAAAACTTCTGAGAATAGCAGATGTTTCGGTATTTTTATAAAAGATTTATTTCATTTATTGGTGCTTTTAGAGTTTGAAAAGAGAGACAGAACACGTCCCTTCACTGGGTTCACTCCACCAATGGCCACTATGGCTGAGACTGGAGCTGGGACATATCAAAGCCAGGAACCAGGAGTCCCATCCATGTTTCCCCTGTCAGTGTGGTGCAGAGACTTGAACTATCTTCCCCAGGTGCACCAGTGGGAAAGCAGGTAGGAAGTGTACTGTCAGGGCTGGAACCCACATGGGACGTTGGCATTGTAAATCTCAACTGTACCATGAGGCCAGTCTACATTTTCACTTTTAAATAGGAATGAGCAACACAGTACATACATTAGTTTAAAAAATCTGACATATCACAGGATTTTCACTGAAGAGTGTTGCAATTTGTGGCAAACTGTTACGTGTTCTTTAAATTTACAGTTCACAATTTTTTAAGGGGATGGGACAGACATTGTTTCATTTTTAAAGATGTATTATCTTTATTATTATTATTATTATTATCTTTATTAGAAAGTCAGGTTTATGGAAAGAAGGAGGTACAGAGAGAAAGTTCTGCTTGTTTACTCCTCAAGCGGCCGCAACCGCTGGAGCAGAGCTGAAAGGATCTGAAGCCAGGAGGCAGGAACTTCTTCCAGGTCTCTTTGTGGGCATGCAGGATCCCTGAGACTTTGGGCCATCCTTAACTGTTATCTGGAACCACAAGCAGGGAGCTGGATGGGTAGTAGATCAGCCGGGATTAGAACCAACACCATATGGGATCAGCGCACATGCAAGGAGAGAACTTTACCCACTAAGCTACTTCACTGGCTTGTTTCATATTTAAGTATTTATCCATTTGCTTCAAAGCCAACGTTATGGAGGTACAGGAAGAGATAGAGAGACACACACTCAAGTATCCAAAGAGAGGGAGATGGACTCTTGCATCCTTGCCTCCAATGGCTCGCAATGCCTCTAATGGCCACAATTTTGAGCGCTGGGCCAGGCCAAAGTTTTGAACCATGCAGTGCAGGGGCTTCACCCAGTTCTCCCAAATGGTTGTCAGGAGACCAGGTATCTCTGCTGCTCTTCCCAATCCATTACCAGTAAGCAGAATCAGAAGTAGGGCAGCTGGACCACAGACTGGAACCCATAAAACTCGCACATTTCTAATGTGGAGATGACAATGGAAACCAATATTTTGAAGATCTTCTGATTAATAACATGCAAATTGTTAGAACAGGAATGTTCACCTAGTAGGTGTTGTAGAAACATTTCCCAGTGTAATTATAGACCTTGTATAGAACCCAGCGTTCACCAGTGTTACAAACATAACTGAAGTATCACACTACAATAAGTTCAAAAGCATCCAAAAATATGAAAGTGTTATTTAATTGAACTACCCATGTAATATTTGAGTAGGTTTCATGGAATGCCTCCTGAATACTCTTATTCTTTCTGATGAAAATGTATAATTTATGTAATTGCTATATACAAACTTTAATAAATGAGTACCAATTCAGCTTGTCTGTATTATGTGACTGTGCTACTTGTTTCTAGCATAAATTCAATCAAATTTCTTATATTTGTTTCACATGTGCTACTTATCACTCATGATTTCTGCAGAATCAATTATTTTAATTTACACAGCTATGATAGTGGCTTTTTTAATAAAATATTATTTTTTCTCATTTCTGCTTTCACCAGTGAGAAAGAATAATACCATTTTTAAAAGTTGGTTTAAATAATTAAATTTAGTTCCAAAGACAATGAAGAATTAAATGATCCCAACAGTCAAAAAATGGATATTTCATTCCACCTTGATACTGCTATTGGAAAAACATCAAATACAGATTTTCTCTTGTCATTCTTAAAATTGCTAGCTACTAAGATCAAAATATATTATGTAAATGTAAAATGGTTAGAATTCAAACATATGTTGGAATTTTAAAATCATTTTTGGATCAACCTTAAATACATTTTTCTCAGCTGATTCTACAGTTATAACATTATATATCTTAATCCCTTGTTATTTGTTCTTTAGGCTGTTTCATTTTTTTTTCTCTGTAATATGCACTAGTACAGGAAACAATTTGTATTTAAACCTCCAGCTCTTGTTTGGAAGTGTCCTTATTTCAACTGGAAACATGTTCTTGATTCTAAGTTGATCACAGACAAGCACTGTGAGGTGTGATACCTGCTTGCTTGCTGAGAGTTCCCAAGGTTAGGTCTGCATGGGAGCTTTCTCAGTAGCCCTGCATCCTGGATCCTAAACTGTTACTCTCCACCATCGAAGGAGAATGATGTTGGGCTGTGAGCCAAACAATTCCTTGTGTGGAACAACTTTTCTTTGAAAAATTCTCTAAAGTGTCAGCCATTTCTATTCGTGACTTTGACCTTATAAGTCAAAAAATTAAATGACTGAATTCAATTTGGAGTAAGGTCAAATGGAGAGCATGGTTGGATGAAACCTGGGTAAATCTGTCCTATGCTACTTAATAGCTATCTTTGTTTAGATGTTGCCAATCATACTTAAATAATTTTGATATTTTCGGAAAATGTTTGCAAGTGTTCATTTTCATTTATTTATTTATTTTTATTGTTTCCTTCATATATCTGATGTAAAAGGGGATTTTAAGGGAGAAACCCCAACAAATCTCCAACCCACCCCAGGTCACGGATGTGGGGCTTGCTCCGAGGGTCTTGCCCAAGTGGTTTTTATGGATCAACAGTTATGAATTGCTGCCAATCTCGCTGCTCCAAGCACAATGAGGTCGTTGAAGAATCCACTGGTTGACATAGTCCATTTTAGAGTCTCCATTTGCCCAGTTTTTCACTGCCAACATATAGCTGAGGTGGTTGATTGACTTGTTCTGTCCTCTGCCTTTTCATGGTTTGGGTTCTGAGTCCGGCAGTTCGATTGGGGAGATCCCCAAAGAGACTTTGTTGAGGTGTTCCCAGACCAGATTCTTGTATGTACTAGCAAGCACAGGGCCCGGCACAGTTCATCACCCCAATCAGCTGGTGGTTGTAATTGCTGGGTTGGTTCTGTTTCCAGCCCTGTCTTCCACTGGAACCAATGGGTGTTGCAGTCCAGCCTGGTTCTGCCCAGCGCATACCCAGCTCCCAAACAAACCAGTGTGGGCTGCAGGCTGGTCTAAGCGACCCATAATAATACGGGAGCAGCTATACAAACTCCCGAAACTGATTTTGTTCTAGCATATTGTATTTTAAAATCACTTTTACCTTTTTGGAAAAGATTTGTTTAGCTATTTATATGAAAAGCGGAGTGGCAGAAGGTTGGAGAGCACGTGTTTGTGTGTGAGAGAGATTTTTCATATATGAGTTCACTCCCAAATACCTTTAAAATCCAGGCACAGCTCATGCTGAAGCCAGAAGCCAGGGATTTCATCTGGTCTGCTAGATGAATGACAAGGACCCAGGTACTTGAACCATCATCTGCTACTTCCCAAGCACATGGCCAGGAGGTTGGATGGCAAGCATAAGCGCGACTTCATCTAGGCACTCCTAACTTGGAACACAGATGGACCAAGTGGTAGTTTGACTTTCTGTGCTTCAAGACGCACACCATTCTCTCTCCTTTTGGATTTGGAATGCTTAAAATAAACAAAAGTGAGTTCTAGAAATTAAACTTAACTGACTAAAAAAAAATCAGGCATCTTTTTTTTCCTTCAATAGATTACTTAGAAAATGTAATTATGTATTAATTTATGATATTTGTGCATTATTAATATTTTGCTACATCATACTTCATGTCTAAACTCAGTACAGGAAAACGTTACATTCTCTACATCATTTTGTTCATAAAGTTTCTGTTTTTCATTAACATTTCTGATAAAATTACTTCATACTTATGTATAAATACTCTATTACTGCTTGCCAAAAAATTTCAACAATTTACAGAAAAAATGGTAAACCAGTTGCGTGATTGGATTTAAACATTTACATTTATGTTTACAGTTGTTAATTTCTTCTAAAAAGAAGGTAATCTTATTTACAAAATTTTGAACTTAAAATTTCACTTTGCTTTTCATTTTACTTGAATGACAGAGAAAAAGAAAATTGGTTCCAACAAATGGAGAGAGTTTTTCCATTATTAATTCATTTTTTTAAAAAACCTGCAATAGGTAGAGTTGAGCCAGGGTATAGTCAGGAATTCAGAATCCAACCTGAATTCCTTCATTGCATGAAAGAGACACAGGTACCTAAAAGATCATGCTGTTGTTCAGGACGCACTACAGGAAGAACATGCATTGGAGGTAAAGCCAGTAAATCAAGGCAAATCCAATATTGCCTGCTGACATCCCAGTAGGAATTAACCATTTCATTTAAATACTTCCCACCACTAACATTTTTTAAAGATTTTTTTTTTATTTTTATTACAAAGTCAGATATAAAGAGATTAGGAGAGACAGAGAGGAAGATCTTCTGTCCACTGATTCACTCCCCAAGTGAGCGCAACGGCCGGTGCTGTGCTGATCTGAAGCCAGGAGCCAGGAACTTCCTCCAGGTTTCCCACCCAGATGCAGGGTCCCAAGGCATTGGGCCGTCCTCCACTGCTTTCCCAGCAGTTGGAGATTGAAGATATCTATATTTATTCGGGAAATTACCTCAAATATTTGGGATCTAACTCATATTGAAAGGAAAACAGAAAACTTGGAATTGATTCATTATTAAACTTATTTGATATCGCTTATAATGTGTACAAATAGCTTCCAAGTACTTGATACTATCGCTTTGACTTTAGTATACAAGTAGGAATTAATTAAGACACTCATCCTTCTGCTTGCAAATGATTTGTTCCTTGTGACTCTGTTTAGTAACAAGATTTGAGCATATGCCAGACAACGTTGAGTGTCAAGAAAGTCAAAAATCGCATTTTTCCAATTGCTCAAATATTTCTGCAAATAAATTCACTCCATCTGTTCCCTAGGCTCACAGATAAACTACACTTTTCATAATGGGGTGTGTGTGCATATCCTAGACTGAATAATTGGCCTCAGTACACTTTAAGAGGAAATGAACATCAACTTAATGATTGTTTGAATGCTAATTACTATTGTACTTTCGGAATGTGAATTCTACTCAAGGATAATGCTCCCTCTTACTGTAGTCTTTCATTTCTCAAGCTAGCAGCCCTTTTAATCTCTGAATATGCATTTTTAACCGTATGATACAAGCAAGTAAATGTTACACTTATCTGTCTCAGGAATGAATGTTACTATTAAAAAAAAAAAAACAAAACAAATCTTGTCATCTCATTCCACTCACTGCCTTATAAAGGTACCTTCCCATGGTGTTGACCACAATTTATCTTGTAATTTGAAGTACAAGACCAATGTGGATGTAATGCTGAGTGAAGGGGAGAAATGCACCGTTAGCTGACACAGAGAATTTTCTGCCCTCAGCATTAGCTATAGTAACATAGTGGCAGTGGAGGGCAATGGACGTGGAGAGAAGTGGAAGCAATCAGCTGGCTTTCATTCAGTGAGATGGAAGAGCCTGTCAAAGACACCAACAACTAATCAGCTACCGACACTGATTGATGTCTCAGCCGGCATCCAAATCTATCATAGTGACCACGGAATGTCTATCGTTTACCCAGCGGGTGGATAAACTGGAGCTAATATATGGTTTCTAAGCAAATAGATCATTAATTCTGCTTAATAAGGAGAAACTAAAACTGAAATCTTCTCCCCAATAGCAACTTTTGGCTTAAGAGGAAACAGGAAAAAAGCAAGTTACGGTTGATTTGACATAATGATATTTTTCACGAGTAACAAATTTGCTGTGCTAGATTTTATTTTAGCCTACACTTTGCAATTGTCACTTGATATTAAATTGTCAAGGGATTTATTAGCAAGTTAATTAAAATAGCTGAAGGAACTAGGGATTGATGCACTATAGGATGTAAAGGATTGCTATTTCCTGTTGCACATTCCTTCCTGAAGTGAAAAGTATTTCTCCTTTTGACCCTAATCTTTTTTTCTCTCTCTTTTATGAGATGATTTTCTTTAACTTTTAGACATCAAATTAATTGTCATTTATTCCTACTTGATTTCTAGCTAATTGTAATACATGCGACAAAATGATTTCTTAATGACATATAAAGCTAATATTGTACACCAATCAATGTCAAAGAAAGGTGGTTGAAACATGTGTTATCAAATGACAATTCGAGGTATAATTAAAACAAACACCAAAGTCTTCACTAAAGTGAATCAGCTAGGACTAATTAAGATATAAAGAAGATGCAGCATCAACAGTGTCATAGAATAACACAGACTATTTTTCTGATCATCAAATTTCGGCAGTAACGGTGTTTATGACATACTTTAAGAATTTAACAGAGTGGCCAGCGTTGTGAAGTGGCCAGTTGATTTTCTGCTTGGGATGTGTGCACCCTGTGTCAGAATGCATAGGATCAAGTCCTGCCTTTGTGTGTTTTCTAGATTCAAGCTATTGAATAGAAAAAGCAGAAAATCATGATCCAAGTACTTGACTTCCTGTCACTCACTGGGAGATTACAGTGACTCCTGGCTATGGCCTGTGCCAGTCCTGGGACTCCTGACTCCTCCTGGTTATGCCTGTGCCAATCCTGGGACTTCTGGTCCTGGCTATATGGTCTGTACCAATCCTGGGACTCCTGACTCCTGGTTACGGCCTGTGGCAGTCCTGGGACTCCTGGTTATGGCCTGTGCTGGTCCTGGGACTCCTCACTACTGGTTATGGCCTGTGCCAATCCTGGGACTCCTGACTCCTGGCTATGGCTTGTGCCAGTCCTGGGACTCCTGACTCCTGGCTGTGGCCTGTGCCAGTCCTGGGACTCCTGGTTATGGCCTGTGCTGGTCCTGGGACTCCTGGTTGTGGCCTGTGCCAATCCTAGGACTCCTGACTCCTAGTTATGGTTTATGTGAGTGGTGGGACTCCTGACACCTGGTTGTGGCCTGTGCCAGACCCAGCTTTGGCAGATATTTGTAGAGTGAACCAAAGGATAGACAATTGAGAGCTCTCTTTTCTCTCTTTCCATCTGCCACTCTAATTTTAAAACCCTAAAATAAAATAAAATGAAAAATACAGCAATTAAATATATCAATAAAATAAATGTGTTTAAGTGATAAAAGGAAGTATTTTCTAATATTCTAGCAATAGTTAATAAAGTATTCAAACTACTGTTGATCATTTGTCTGAAAATAGCTTTTGGTATCATAATTTACATTATTCAAAATTAATTTGGTGTATCTTATCAATAATTTATATTAACCAATTCTAACAATATTTGTTTCTATGCTTAGACTAGAGAAATTAAGGTGGTTTTATCAAAAATATGTAAAACCCTCAAGGGAACTTAAGAAACATCTAACATATAAAGAGTTCAGTGTCTCTAATAAGCACATAGTGAAAACAAAACTTTGAGATCATTAATCTTTTACACAGTGAACTAAATTCTTATAACTTTAAATATTATTTGCATTTTATTCGGGCTATGAAAGATTAATTTACTACGCTCATTTTGGTGTTCATGCCATTATCTCACCCAAATTTCTAAATGCTTATTACCTAGAGTAAAAAAAAATACCTTATGATCTATGAAAATAGGTGGTGATGAGAAAATTATTTTTAGAAAGCAATCATCCATACTATTAGTGCTGACTTTCCGGACTTTACTAATTGGAAAGAACAAAGAATGTTGTGCTTATTGCTTCTGTGTTAGTATGCTTCTTAAATATGCTTTGCTAAATAGCTTTGAAGCTGCTGACTATCATGATAATGAACATGAGAATTTGGATCTTAATAGAGCATCAGATATTTCATTTTACAAGATAAAAGGAGAAACATTTGGTTTGCAACCAAATGTTAGACAGTGTGGAAACTTAGATCTGTCAAAAAACCAAGATGCATTACATTAAGCTTAAGCAGCATCTTGTGGACTTTGATCTATAACAGGGCACTGACTTGGCAGTCTGAAAACATTATTATAATCAAATAAGTCTCTATACATTAGCCCATCATTAAAAAACTTTAGAAATGTATTAAGGTTTCAAGAAAAATCATCTGTGCTTGTTCTTGCTGTTTCAATATTAAAATCTACCTTGACAAAATAATGAAAGAGATGCAATTGAAACAAAATATGGCAATGATTATGCTTATTTTATTAATAATACATTGATTTGGTAAAAAAACATGAAAATATTGAAGAATGAAAAATGATTCAGAAAACTATAAAAATTCTATGCTATTGTAAATTATGGTTCTTCCATTTGCAGGCATTTTTTCTATATCAGTTCAAAATGTGAGGAATCAATATATATTTTTAAATGATATTTTGTATATAAATTAATAGTGACATGCTATTCTCTTATTTTCTATGTATTTATATATCTAACTAATTTTACGTTTTTAATACTTGCTTATTTTCATTGTAAAAGCAGATTTAAAGAAATAAGGAAAGACAAAAACTTCCATCTAATGATTGACTCCCAAGATGATTCAATGGCCAGAGCTGAGCTGATTCAAACCCAGGATCCAGGAGCTTCTTCCAGGTCTCCCATGCTCGTGTTGGGTCCTGAGGTCTAGGGCCTTCATCCAGTGCTACCCCAGGCCACGAGCAGGGAGTTGAATAGGAAGTAGAGCAGCTGGATCATGAACCAACACCCACACGGGGCTCCACTGCCTGTAAGGTGAGGATTTAGCTACTGGGCCATCATGTCAAGCTGTCTAATTAAATCTTTAAAACATTGCTTGAATGAACAGAGAGAGCTCTTCCATTCATTGTTTCACTTTTGAAAGGATGGCAAGAGCTGAGACTTAATCAGCCTTAGGTCAGAAGCCAAGAACTTGATTGAGTTCTTCCACATGGTTGGAAGTGACACTAGTACAGGAGTGATCACCTGCTTTATCTCAGGGAGTGTGAATCGGCATAAAGATGGAGAGGAGTGGAACTGGGATGGTATTTAACATGTAAACTGCTTTTATGTACAATTTGATGTTATTACTTTTGTCATTCCATGAACATGTAAGAATTTTCCATATATTTGCATCTTCTGATTCTTCAATGTTTTGTGATTTTTACCATAATGATCCCTCACATACTTGGTTAGATTTATTCAAAAACATTTAATTTTATTTTTTAGCTATTATGCATAGAATATATCTTATGAGTTGTGTCTCAGCCATGAAATATTTGCGTATACAATGGTTATTGATTTGTGTTTTGATTTTATGTCCTACAACTTTACCGAATTTCATAAGAGTTCAGTGTTTTCAGATTATTTTGGTTCCCCTATGAATAGAACCATGTGATGTGCACACAGAGATAACTTGACACGTTCCTTTCCAATTTGTATCACTTTCATATTTCTTTTTCTTTATTGACTCTGTCTAAAATTTCCAGGACTATATCAAACTTCAGTGGTGAGAGTGCAACATCCTTTACTGATCGTGGATCTTAATGGAAACATTTTCAACTTTTCTCTCTACAATATAAGGCTGGGTGTGTCTTTTTTTTTTTTTTATTACCCTGATTGTGTTGAGAAGTGTTCCATCCATGCACAATTTATTCAAGATTTTAATTATAAAACAATGTTGTATTTTATTCAGTGTCTTCTCTGTGCCTATGGAAATAATAATCTTGTTTTTATTCTTGAGCTGCTTAACGTGGCTTACCACATTTATTCATTTGGATCTGTTGAACCACTTCTGCATTTTGAGGATAAATCTCACTTGCTTTGACTAAAATTGTGCTTTTATAAGTAGCAAATACATGTGTCCTTTTTTTTCAGTCCATTCAGCCTATATCCTTTGCCAGAGACTATATAGATCATTTGTATTCAGAGTTATTGAAAAGGAAGGAATTCGTTAAGAAGTGCAATGTGATGCTGAAGATTTAAGTTTAAGAAGCTAGTATACCCTATACAAATAGTTAAAGGGTCCAGTGTAGTAGCCCAGTGGCTAAAGTCCTTGCTTTGCACATGCCAAGACCCCATATAAGCACTCGTCTGTGTCCCTACAGCAGCACTTCCCATCCAGCTCCCTGTTTGTGGCCTAGCAAAGCAGTAGAGAATGGCCCAGAGTCTTAGGACCCTGCACTGGTGTGGGAGAGCCAGAAGTTCCTGGCTCCTGGCTTCAGATTGGCTCAGCTCCAACCATTGCGGCAACTTAGGGAGTTAATCATTGGACAAAAGATCTTTCTATATCTCCTCTTCTCTGTATATCTGACTTTCCAATAAAAATAAATACATCTAAAACAACAAAACAACAACAACAAAAGAACCAGTTATGGTTACACTGCTCTGTTGTTGATCCAGCTTCCTGCTCGTGTGCCTGGGAAGGAAGTGGGTGATATATAAAGTCCTTGGGCACCTGCCATGAACACGGGAGAGTCAGAAAAAGCTGCTAGCTTAATCTGTGGCCATTGCAGTCATTTACGAAGTGAAGTAGATTGAAGGTCTCTCTCTTCTCGCTCGCTTTCAACCTATTTCCCTGAGTATGTGTGTGTATATTTTCCCTTCTCTTTTCCACACTGCTTTTTAAGTAAATAAAAAAAATCCTTACAATAATTCAACTAAAGTTTTTGAAATCGTGTCTCAATATGAGATAGGATAACATAATGATAATTTCATTATTGCAAGAATTTATTAATTCCTACAATGGCTCCATAAAACATTCCGGGCAGAAGTTTCTTTTTCATCTTGTAATATAATAAAGTAAAGAAGATAATACATTCAATATAATGAATTAAAGGGAGTGTTCCTGGCCAGATTTTCCCTGGTATAGCAGGGAAAAGCTTGGAGTCCTTACACAAAGTGACGCTGGTCACCTACAGGAAGTTAAGAAAATGCTTTTCTGCTGTCTTCCCAAGAAACAATCGCGGAGATAGCACACACATTATGACTGCTTTGGATTAAAATTTACAATTTCTTGCTTATTCTGAATATTTTCTCCTGCTACATCTCTGCCTATCTTTATTTCTTGTTTTTTCTTCACCACCTGATGTGCAGACTTAAAGACCCAATACTTTCCTGAAAAAAAAGTTTGAACCTAGAAATTGTGTTTCGTCACAGCAATAACTAGGAAAAGCTGCATTAGAAGAAACATTAATAATGTATTTGAACATTCTGTATTGGCATTTTCCATGGAAAACACAAAATGTGTTTCCCTGTCCTGTATATTGAGTTTCTTTTCCCTTTCCCTTGCTTACATAACAGCTTTTATTGGACCCAGTTATTAACATACCCAGAACATGGCATATATTTGCAATATACTACATTAATACTTGAACATTCTAAGCATTGTTATGGACCACGTGACTAAAGCATGCTCTTCTCAATTTCTGTTGATCGCCAAGAGGAATGAGGTTGAATGGTTAAGAAGAATGTAGCTTTGAATTATTTTAGCTCTAAAGAACCTTAACAAAGGCTGTTAACCTTTATTCCTTCCCAACAAAATTATCTTTGCCAAATGATTATTTTATAAGCCTAGTGGCAGCCGTATTGCTTCTAGCTCACTGATCTGGTAGGGAAACCCACTACGCCACAAATGCATTTGAGACTTGTGCTATAGATTAAATTACTTCTGTAGAGGGGAAATCAATTGCTATTTTTACAGAAACTTCGCAAAAGGCTTGCAATCTACCAACTAATCAAAACCTAAAAGCACCTTGTAGATTAGTCTTATTGGCTTGTTTTATTCTGTAAAATTGATGATATTTCTTACACAACCTATACTGTCTCATTTCTTCTAAGTACAATTCTAATTTTTCTCATAGTCACCAAGAGCGTTTCTTGAGAAAGGGCTCATCTTATATATATTATTTTTGTCCTTTATATGTATTTTTAAACTCTATTGTATTGTTTCTCCTATGTAAACCACTCTATTTCTGGTTCTTTGGCTAGATATTTCAGTTTATTTATACCAGGGAACAAGTATAACAAATTTGTCAACATTAATAACTAACTACTCCACCGTTCTATAATCACTTAAAGGAGCATCAAGCGTTCATTTTATACTTTTTGAATCCCTACTCATTGCAAGGAAATTAGATAATGGGTGTCAAATAAAATGGAAAAAAATATTAGCACTTCTAGTTGCTAAAATGATCTAGACTTACTTTTGTACCTTATTTCCCACCAACATATATGTGCATGTCTGATGTATTATTTTATTCAGGATACATTATAATGAGTATATACTTAAGTAAGCAAACAGATCACACACAATATATGTTACATCTATGATTGTACATACATTAAGGCACTATATATAATGAATTTATCCCCCTTTTTCTAATGATTTATTTTACTTATTTGAAAGTCAGTGTGACAAAGGGATAAGGAGAGACAGAATGAGAGGCACAGTTCTTCCATCCACAGGTTCACTCTCCAAAGGGCCACAACATCAAACCTGAACCATGACAAAGATGAAATCTAGAACACCATTGTGGACTTCCATATAAGTCGCGGCTACCAAAGTACTTGGTCAATCACTCACTGCCTCCTAGTAAGCAGATTTATCAGAAGCAAAAGTACCTTTGATCATTCCTGTCCTGGAATTCAAGTCACTTCCAAACAGCACTCTTTATGTTTAGTGTGTTGCTGTCATTATAACTGACCAACCTCAGACTTGACTTGTAACTTTCAGTGTTAGGCATATTCTGCTTCTGTAATTTAGCATCTCTACTTTTTTTCCTATCACATGGACTGAATTATAAAGAATTATAGGATCCCAGCTTTGGGCAGCTAAGTTGTCTTGCACCTAGGCAGGTGTTACACTGCTTGAAGGAGAGCCTGGTTAATGCCCAGACCCAGATGTTAAGTTTGCCAGCATAGTTGCTTATCCAATTCCTTTTAATATTTTTAAATATAAAATTTGTTTTATGGCTTTTTATTTGACAGGATGTATACTGACTGTGTAATAGAGACCATCCTATTTGGATGTGAAGACACAATGCAGCATGCATCTCCACTTCCAAATCGAAGAGGGACTCCAAACAAAGCTGTTAAATATATCTTGACAGTAGGATGCTGTACTCTGCCATTGTCTATACCTGCAATGTCAGGATACACTTAAAAGTTGAAATGATGGATTAAGCCTGTTCATGAAGGACTATGCATTGTAATAACATAGGGGAAATCAGTGTGAGGTGTGGGGAAAGAAATCCTAAAGCTTGTGGAAATGCATCATAAAACAAAATAAAGCAAAACAACAACAACAACAAGATAAGAGATATTTGGAGAAAGCAGAGAGATCCAGGCCAGGACACACCACCCAGTCCCTGGGGACTGAGCTGGAGATCGCCTGGGGTAGGGGATGTGGAAACGTACTGGAGTGGGAGTGCTTGAGGGTCTGCCTAACAGAAAAGGAATGACTTGTGGGTTCTTCCACAATGGGCCACTGCACTCACTCTCTCCAGCGAGGGAGTGGAGAAAGAGCAGCTTGGGCGAGGAGAAAATGGAGTACATACCTGCCCAAGGAACTTGCCTACATGGGAGGCCTCGGTTGGGTTGAATAACATCACCTGCTTCTGCTAGTGTTTAAAAAGTTCTGGGGTGGGGAGGCAAACCTGATTAGGATAGGCCACAGTGTCCACCTGTGAGTGTTGGAGCTGGGCATGGGCCACATTAGGCTGGACCACAGTAAACACTAAAACATGAGAGAACCAGGTATGTGGGAATATTCTGTAAGGAAATTGTGGGTCCATATCTGTGGGACTAAAGTACTTTCCGGTTTATGTGGAGAACAGGGTCTGTGACAAATTGAGACAGGCTGGACTATGGGACTCCATGGAAATCCTGATGAAAATCCACCTGACATTTGTGGGAGCTAGGATTGGGAGCAGACCTGACTGGGGAACTTAGGGAACTCCCCTACTAAGAAACACAAAGAGGCAGGGATGAGGGGTGGGCCAGGCCAGGCACATCTGCAGCACTCATCAGCGTTTGTGCAGGCCAGGTATGGCGACAAGCCAGCTTGGACAAGGCCTCATATTGCTGGTATACACAAGAGGCAGGAAAGGGTGTGGGCTGCACACAGCTGTGCTAGTTTACAACACCTGCAAGTAAGAGCTGAGTCTGCAGGAAGGTCATGCCAGGCTGAGTCAAAGCATCGGACAGCATACACTGTCCTGGTAAGGGGGAACCCTGAGGTTTCCTATGCTGGGCTAAAGCTGCCACTGGTGAATATAAGAACCAGGACAGTGCACAGATTATTCTGGGCAAGGCTGTAACACTCACTGATATATGTGTTGACTGATTGTGGGGACAGGCCAGACTGGGCTAGCTCCATTACTCCCTGGTACTTGTGAGAGCCCAGATTGAGTGTGACACAGGTCAGGGTAAGTCTTGGCACCTGCAGGTTCACATGAAAGCTGTGTCTGGGGAAGAGCCAGGCTGGGTTAAGCTGGGCTAGGTTGTAGCACCCATTTGTGAGATCTGGATGGGTTTGGACTAGTCAGGCTAAGCTACAGTACTCACCAATGAGGGCCAGTTCTGGAAACTGGTCATGGTAGTATCACCCACCAGCACACGCAAGATCTATTGTTAGCGGCATGAGTGGTAGGGGAACCTGGGAAATACCCCTGCTAAGCACAGCTCCCACTGGTGAGCATGAGACACCAGGGTGGGCTGCAGCACCCATTGGCAACTGCATTAGTCGGGTCTGGGGAAAGAGTAGGTAGAGTCAGTGCGCTGTACACACTGACACAAGTGAGAGCCAGGACAGGGTATAGATCAGACCATGTTGTGCCACAACACCTGTGGCTCTTTAGAGGATGGAAAACAGAACTTGTTTGGACAATTCTTCTGTCCAATCTTTGCAACAAGTGTCTGGCTGTGTGAATGCATTAAAACGGATTTGGTCTACCAATAAATCTTGAAAAAATGTTCTCATCACTAGAACAATGAAATCAATTTTTTAGAATTATCAAAACCACTCAAGTAACCCCTCATCACACTTTTCCCCATACCAGAGTCTATGATGTCACCAAATAACCATTCCCTAGGTGCTGATGTAGTATGACAGCAAGGAACAGCACCTTACACATCCCCTCTCTGCTCACACAGGAGGAAAAGCAATAATCTGAAACATGATGCACCCACCTTCCCCCATACCTGCACAATAATCGGAGGCTGTCATGGACATGCCTCCCTCTCAACTATATAAACAATACTGAAAAGAAAATATTTTTAATTAAAGTTTTAAGAAATACTAATAGAAATAAGCTGGCAAAATATATATAAAATATGGATATCATTATTTCAAATGCCTTCTTTCTGGGATAAAAGAAAACTACGAGCAGAGCTTTATACATTCACTGCAATTGCCAAATACTTCCATTAGCAGAAGATTGATGCCATTAATTAAATGATGATGTACAGATCACAGAATTATGATAATACCCAAGAGAAAGTAGCTGATTCACATGGACAGGAAAATTCTGAACACAGGCGTTTCCTATTTCATGGCCAAAAATTGAGAGTGCATGCTCTAGTCTACTGGTTTCCTGCTGAGTTTAGACATGTTGGAGTCTAAGTTCTATTGATAACTAACTCTTCTTCATTGCTTTTAATTTACTTCATTATTTAATATTTGCAGTTCTTTAGTAGGAAAACATCTCATCCTGAATAACTCTTGCAGTTCTTATGATTCAAAAAATGGGAACTACATTAAAATATTGATTTCAAGTTGGTAGTGTAGTTCTAAACACATTCTTAGTAATTATTTACACAATTAAAAATATTTTACCATATAAATGGAATATGTACAATCACTCATATATATATTCCATCTATCTATCTATCTATCTATCTATCTATCTATCTATCTGGATGGAAGTTAGAGTTAGTTGGGAAGTCAAGGAAAGTTTTTAACCCAGGCACTCTATTGCATACTCATGTCTAAATGAGTATATAAATCCCTGTGCTACATAACCCACTTGTGACTTTTCAGCTTTTAAATATTCTTAGTTTATTTTCATGTACTGATCTAACAGTATGAAACAGGTCACACTGTGTACAATTTTGACACACTTAGACCTGTACTGAATTCCCGTATCCTGGCTCCATGTCCAGCTATTTTAAATATTTGGGGATTGAATCTGCAAGTTCAAGTTCTCCCTATCCCTAGACCCGTGAAACAATAATAATAAACCTAGACAGTCTCCTTTCATGATATCTGTTCCCAATATCATTATCAAATGATTGACACAATTTCTGAGAACCTAACATGTATACCATGGAGGCAGCATCTCTGTTGCATTTTTTAAAAGATTTATTCATTTTATTACAGCCAGATATACAGAGAGGAGGAGAGACAGAGAGGAAGATCTTCCATCCGATGTTTCACTCCCCAAGTGAGCTGCAACGGGCCGATGCGCGCCGATCCAAAGCCGGGAACCTGGAATCTCTTCCGGGTCTCCCACGTGGGTACAGTGTCCCAATGCATTGGGCCGTCCTCAACTGCTTTCTCAGGCCACAAGCAGGGAGCTGGATGGGAAGTGGAGCTGCCTGGATTAGAACCGGCGCCCATATGGGAACCCGGGGCTTTCAAGGCAAGGACTTCAGCCGCTAGGCCACGCCGCCGGGCCCCTCTGTTGCATTTTTATAATTAAGAAAATCAAAGCACAGTAGCGACTGTCTTGCCTAAGATATGAACTATTTACCAAATAATTGAGGTTGGAAATTTAGGCTTATTTGCAGTTTAGGTAATTCTTTGGGGTACATGACAGACAAGCATCACCAAAATTTAAATATCATACATTGAGTTGAACTAGAACACAGAGTGCAACCCTGTGTTAGTCTATTTTCTCTTCCTAAAATAAAACACATGAAGCTCAGTAATAAAATAGTTTTGGAACATACAAGCTCAATATTGGGCAAAGCTTTACCATTTTCACCTCTGGTGATAATCTCCAATGGTGGGAGCATACGCTGAAGAGAGTACATGAGAAGACAAAAAGTCAGAGATTTAATTATTTTTTCTTTCAAATATGTACTTATATTTTTGAAAGACAGCAATACATGGAATGATTTCCATGCACAGCTTGACTCCACAGCTGTTTGTAATGGCTGGTCTGGACTGGGATGGAGTTAGAAATCCGGACCTCTAGATGAGTCTCCTACATTAGTTCCAGGGACCCAAGCTTCTGTTATTTTCTACCACATTCCAAGGACATTAGCAGAGGATTGGATAGGAAATGGAGTGTTCACAATGCTACTGGTATTGATATCAGATACTGGTTTTGAGATAGCAGATGAACCACTTCCATCACAATGCTGGCACACCTCTAAGAAGAACTTTGTAGCTTTGTAAGAAGATGCATACTCTCTCATGTTTATATCATGTAATGACTACCTTAATCCTTATTTCAAACAATATGAATGTTTTAACCTATTTATATTTCTATTTAGTCCCAGTAGTCATTCTAAATGTTCTGTATGATTCTTTTGTCATTATCTGTTTGTTTTCTCCTGTTTAAATTTTTTACCAAAAATAAATAAATAAATAAATAAATAAATAAATAAATAAATGAAACATTCTACCAAACATTATCATTTTTAAAGATTCTCAATAGAGACACAATGGGTAAAGCTGCAGCCTATGACTTTCAAATCAACAAATGAATCTTTAAAAAATGCATAAATACATTTTAATTAAGTGCATATATTATTAAAGTTATTGCCCAGCTAAAAGAAAATAGAATTTCATAGCAAAATGTGATGGTAATTTTTGAATACTACACCTGCCATCTTTCAATTTTAAGATCTAGAATAATTATTAAGATTCTTGGCAATGCCTCACCTAGAATGCATGCTATTGAGTTCTAGTGATGATGATTCTAGCGATGCTCATGTAGTGTGAGGCAGGTGAACATGTAATACTAGCTATTCAAGTAATGACAACATCCCTATGTCAAATGCGAAATGAATTAAATGTGATAGTGTGATTATATAGGAGATAAGAATTAGCCCATTTTAATTAATGAGCAATTTAGTTTTATGTGCTATAATTAGGTAATATGAAGTAACATTTTTATCTCTTTATGTGTAATTATTATAAGTCATCCATTTAATATACAATAGTGCATATCTTAACTTCATGTCATTCTAATGCCATTTAATTAATGTTGAAAGTCTGACTAGAAAAAATTATAGATACTATTCTACAGGAACAAATAATTAGAGAAAAAATATTGTAACTGCTATTTTAAACATTATAATTGTCTCTAGGTAGGTATCCAGATAAGCTTTAGAATTCCATGACTATGAGCAAGTTCATTTGTTACTTTGAACAATTT
Source organism: Ochotona princeps (assembly GCF_030435755.1). Classification (NCBI taxonomy): domain Eukaryota; kingdom Metazoa; phylum Chordata; class Mammalia; order Lagomorpha; family Ochotonidae; genus Ochotona; species Ochotona princeps. The sequence continues at coordinate 49,823,455 of NC_080845.1, forward strand.
CATTTACCTTGTTTTAAGATCTATTATTTTGGGGGGGGTATGTTGATATTCTAACACACATGCCAACCAAATGATGTGGCATAAAGCATGCGTTGTATAAAAGTGATCTATCACCACCAATGATGCCATTTCACTCTCTTTAGCATCATCATAAGTGTCACTGTTATTTGAGTTGTAAGCCTGGGTTTGTGATTATTTCAGAGTCACAAGAAAGCTAATGATAACTAAACAGCTGATTTTTAAACTGTATATTTTAAAATAGCATATGAAAGTTTAAGGAAATAACTTTTTTGCATATTTAGTTAGGAATTTCTACTAAAAAGTAGCTCAGTCAAATATTAAAAATGCTTGTAAATTGTAATTATTTGTATATCCAACAGAATGCATTTGTAAACAATGAGAACATTAAGATGTTCTTTGTGTGTGTGAGAGAGAGAGAGAGAGAAGGCTTGCATTATGTAAAGTTTCTACTGGTTTAATTAACTTTCTTTCTAGTTAATGAAAGCTCTTCGATACATTTGTTCTCCCAAGTCATCTAACCAATATTACATGCAGGCCATGCATTTTTTATTCCCTTACACTTTCCTAGTCACTTAGTCACTTACAAGATTTCAATTGGAACTGAGTCAATTATTTAAAGCCATAATATATTTCACATATGTTGTTTCCTCTTCAGTGTGCTAGCATAGACTGTTCTGATTTCAGACATTGCTTACTTATCATATCCAGATATTTTCCTAGAGTAAGCATAGGAAACAAGCATGAAAAAGCCACCAAAATCTAAAGGCTTGTATTAATCGCATGCATGCAAACATTTAACATGGCTTTTGCTTATTGTTCTTCTGTTTCTGCGGACCGCTCAGGGCTTCTGGTTGTCTTTCCGATGATGTTGGTTTCTGCACGGTAGTGTTTGGACTTCTTCCATCCCCTGTGGAAGCTCCGGTTGGGGGGTGGGTGATCTCAGAGTACTCGGCCTCTGAGGGCATCCAATTCCCTGTGGCCTCCTTGGCAGTTGGGATATAGTCCTTGTTGCTCGTATTAATAGTTTGTGGTGAAGGTCTGGGAGTCTGCATGGTTGGCATCCAAGCTTCCTCCTTACCACCTGCTCCACTCTAGAGTGCCCCCCTGCTCCACGCACATGACCTCCTGTTAAAAGGTTGTCAGGATCGCACCCGATTCCCCCCTCATGCATTGGTATAGTAGTTTTACTATTGTTTAGTGCCGCTTTGAGTCTGTTGTCTATGAATTACCAGATTTGATCTTGATAGGCTATATTGTACTTTTTCCTCACTCTTTTTATGGTCCTGAAAGATTTCCCTGCACTCCCTCCCCATTACGGATTAACATAGCGTATTGAGGGTATAGTAGGTTTTACAGTTTTTCGATGTAGATCTTAAGTATTCTGACATTAATTGTTGGTTTATAGATTATATCGCATTATCTTATTGCATTGGATACAGGTTGTTAGAGATTGAACTAATATTACAATATACAGGTACTATCTTCCAAGTTGTCATCTTTTCATCTCAGATTAAGGCAAACATGTGGTATTTAACCTTTTGGGATTGGCTGATTTCTCTTAGCATGATGGATTCCAGTCGGGCCCATTTGACCACAAAGAACTGCATTTTGTTTTTTTAATAGTTGAGTAGTATTCCATAGAGTAGATGAACCATAGATTTCTTATCCGGTCTTCTCTTGATGGGCATTTTGGCAGAAACAGAAGAACAATAAACCTCCTTCGGGACCAGGGAGGAGAGCTTTCTCTGGTCCGGGCCTGGCTCCACCTCTGGACCCCCACTCTCCCTCGCAATGACCATCGGGATCGCTCCGAAAACCCCTCATAGCAAACAAACAATCATACAAACTAAAAAAACCTAAAATAAATAGACAAACAACAAAAAGTAGAGCTTGGAATCTGACAGGAAAGAGCTGGCGTGGATTGGCTCATGCCTCGCTGGGTGGGACACAAAGATTAGTCACTCCTCACCATGGTGTTGAGGATTTTCCTGCACACCCACCCCCCAAAGAAATGTTCTGCACCTTAAATTTCGACAGATGTCTTGTTAGAGTTACAAGCCAGTCTAGATTATCCTAAAATCTGCCAAGATCAACAAAATTATACTTCAACACAACAAATGGCTAAATACGAAAATGAAATAGACACGAGACAGCTGAATGGTACCTTATAGCCATTTTAAGGTATATAGCAGCCGGTCCTGTATATAAACTAAAATTGAAATGTCAATGAGCTAATCAGAGGTTGTGGTTAAGAACTTGCTTTTTTTTTTTTTTTAACATACTGGTTACTCAAAACCATGTCAATTCCATAATGTTGCAAATTGCTGTTTATGTTATATTGGGACTCTTAATTGACTGGGATGGTATTCTACCAGCTCTAACTTCGGACCAGAAATGGTCTCCCCAAGAAACTGTTCAACCCATCTGGACAATAAGTAGCTGGACTCTATTCTTGGTATACATTTGCAAGGAAAGAATCTTGATTGAATTTGAACTGTAATACTGCATCAAGGTGGAGGAATCCACCAAGGGGAAGGGGTCTGGGGAGGGGTGGGGAGATTCCCAGAGCCTATGAAACTGTCACATAATGCAAAATAATTAATAAAAAAAATAGAAAAAAACATGGCTTTAGCTGAATACCTTCTATATGCTGTAGCAATGTACTATGTATCAGAGCATTGTGTTTTTCATGCTTTACATTTCATTTTAGTAGTTTCAATTAATCACAAAGTGAGATTGATCAACGAGTAAGCAAAGAAATATTTTAACTTTATGGTTTAATTATTTCAGTGCTTGATGAAACTTTGAATTATAACTTTTATTCTGTTTGACAATAATTATATCAGGCATTATGTAAAGTCAAACTCCATTAGATACTTTAAGGTAAATATCCACTTTCAACAATACAAGAGTGATATCAGAAAAATATACTCTGCAGTGAGGTGGGGGAGAAAATACAGATAAAGGAAAACAATATCAAATATCTAGAAGCTATTATTGTACTTGCTTTGAGTTTAATTTTTTAAGGAGTTTAATTTTCTAAGCCTTAGATTAGCTAAAAGTCTTAACCAATACATGGTTTCTTCAACTATTTTAAGAATTACAAGTGGACCTCTGTTTCTAAGTACTTCCATTAAATTTTTGACCCTAGTTAATTTCAGTGTCTTCGGTCTTTCTGCCAGGAACCTAAGATTCAGTAAATTCATTTTCTCTTTTTTATTGTTCCTTCTTATTTATTAGTGTTACTTTCTTTTTAAAAAAATTTACTTCTTTTTATTATTATCATTTTACGATACAATCCCATAGCCTGGGGTTTTCCTTATCCCTTTTCCAATTCCCTCCCCCGTTACTGAGTTCCCCTATACTGTTACTATAGTATAGTTCTTCATACACAGCTATATGTCCATCATCGCAGGCATGGATAATGACAGAGAGTCCAGCATCCTATTGTCAAGATAAACAGTTTCAGTGGCAGTCCATCTTAGTCTGGAAGTAGAGATGCATACTGCATTGTATCTTCAAATCTGGATATTATAGTCCCCATTACACACACATTTACTATACATCCCCTTAAATAAAAAGCCACAAAACAAAACCTACAACATGAAGAAAAAGGAAATCAACATCACCATGTAGTTAAATAACATGCTACTGAATGACTCATGTGTCATTGAAGAAATGAAAAAGAAAATCAAGAACTTTCTGAAGAAAATGATGCTACTGTATGATCTGAGTCGTTGAATAATTTAATCACACGAAGCTGTTTTGAAGAGATGAAACTAACAAAAACAGAAACATCAAAATTCATGAGATATAGCTTCTGCTGATTGTGGTTGGTGAAATGTGTCTCTTCTAGACAGTAAATAGATGTGTTTTGTTTTTTAATCCAGTCTACTAATCTATGACGTTTGATTAAGCTTAAGCCAATTACTCTTAGGTTTAATACGCATGGGTGGTAATTTGATCCTGTCATTTTAGTAATGGGCTGCTCATTGATTTAGTCTTCTATTGTCATTTTACTGGGATGTTCTTCTCACTTGGCTTTGGTTGGGTGCTATTCCTCTTCTCCATTGAGAGTACATCTTGAACTATCATTTGTAGGGCAGGTTTGGAAGAGGCATATCCTTTTAACTTTTCATTATTGTGGAAAAATTTTATTTCATTTTCAAAGACAAAGGAAAGTTTTGCTGGGAATGTTATCCTGGGCCAACAATTTTTTTGCTTTTAGAATCTGGAATATGTAGCTCCATTCTCTTCTTGACTGTAGAGTTTCCTATGAGAGGTCTCCTGTGAGTTTAATTGGCATTCCTTTATGTCAGTCAATTTTTTTTACGTGCACATTTAAGGATCTTTTCCCTTATGTTCAATTGAAGAGAGCTTGATGATCATGTGTCTTGGTGAAGATCGCTTTGATCAGGCCTGTTGGGAGTTCTGTGCCCCTCCTGGATGTTATTTACCAATTGTTTCTCTAGGTTAAGGAAATTTTCCCTTATTATTTCATTAAATATATCTGTAAAACCAGGTTCTCTTTCTGCACCTTCTGGGACTCCCATAACTCTTATATTTGGCCTCTTGATAGTGTCTTTCAATTCTTGAATACTTTTTTTGGTCTGATCAAGCTCTGCTTCCAACTTTTTCACTGTAGTTATTCTCATTATTTTGTCATAAACTAAGAAGATTAAAAATCTCTCTTGTACTTGGTTTCAAAACCCATAAATTTAGTATTAGCTTACAAGATTTAGTTCTAAAAAACATGCTAATAGGTCCTGTCACATGGATAAATTCCTTACTAATTTAATATTACTAAAATCAAGTTATGTTTTACAACAATCATGTAGTACACATATTGTAAAATGGTTTAGTTGATAAAACAGAATGCTTTATAATTTGATGAAAATGATAACATATCAAACAGGAGGCTTTAAGCATGAGAATCAAGAATTATAATTTGGAATAACACAACCCAACAAATTCCACTTCTGTTCCTAATTAGATATAAAATCTTGGAAAAATTATTTAGCCATCTTAAGCCTATTTGTCTAAACTAAGAATGATTGATACAAACAAGAGTTGCCTCATTTTATTACAATTGGCAGAAATGCAATATTTAGAGTGTTCAGATATGCAGCCAGTATTAAAAGAAAATTTAACTAGCTTTAATAATGTGATTCAAAATTCTTTAAAATTATGGAGTTAGCATGGTGTTTCAGCAGGCTAGTCCTTTGTCTGTGGTATCAGCATCACATGTGGGTGCCTGTTGCATTACCAGCTGCTTTGTTTCAATTCCACTCCCTTTTTGTGTCCTGGGAAAGAGGCAGAAGACAGCATAGTCTTTGGTGCCCTGTACCCACATAGCACAGTCATAGAAAAGCTCCTTACTCCCAGCTTTGGATCAGCTCAGCTCCGCTTGTTGCTCTTTCTGTAGCAATGTGTGAGTAGATGTTGGAATGGTTGTTGTTTTCTAAATAGTAAATACATTTGAGAAACATAGTATGGGTCTGGCATTAAAGTGTAGTGGTTAAAGTTCTTGCCTTCCATGCCCAGGATCACATATAGGTGCTGGTTCTAATCCCGGCAGCTCCACTTCCCATCCAGCTCCCTGCTTGGGGCCTGGGAAAGTAACTTTGTGACCCTGCACCTGCCTGGGAGACCCAGAAGTTCCTGGATCCTGGCTTCGGATTGGCTCAGCCCCCGCCATTGTGACTAATTGGGGAGTGAACCATTGGACAAAAGACCTTTCTCTCTTTCTCTCCTCCTCTCTGTATACCTGACTTTGCAATAAAAATAAAATAAATGTTTTTTTTTTAAAAGAAACATATTGTATGTAATATGTGAACATATGCAATGAATATATATATATATGTATTTATATAATGTACATATTTCTGGTTGAAATGTAGAACACTTGATCCCAGTACAATGGATTTTACAAGAAAAAAAATTTTTAAATGATTTCTGTCTTTGTGAACAAGTGGATTTCAAAAATTTTCTCAAATCTGTTATTTCCCTTTGCATTTGGAATGGAAAGGGAAAAAATGTGTGAAGATTGGAGGAATTTCTCAATGACTGATACTACATCCTAGAAAGAAAAATGCCAGGTTAGTATAAACATTGGAATAGATTTTTAGAATAGAATATACATAGCACTTCATGGGTATTAGTGTTTAGATGCATATGTTGGGGATTCGGAGTGTGGGACGTGGTGGAGAGATTGTATAAGAAGCCTTTTCTCTCTGGGGTCTGGTCAATCAAATAGCTTCAAAAGGCTCTAAGGCAAATTATGTTTGTGACATAATTGAAAGATCATGAAACAAGTACATTTCTCTTTTCTTAGTTTTTTTTCCCAAAAGAGTCAGAGAAACCAACGAATAAGCAGGCTTCTTTCAATGGTTTCCTACTAAAATGCTGTGAAGAATTAGATGGCTGGAGCCAGGGTCTAAGCTATGATTAAACCATCCAACTACTTAATGCAATTACATGATTTATCCTTTATAACCATTGAACTAATTAATTTGTTTAAAAAATGTATTTGCTTTCTTTGTAAAATCAGCTTTACAGAAGGAGCTCCAGAGAAAAAGCTCTTCCATTCACTGATTCACTCTGCAAATGGCCGCAATGGCTGGAGCTGAGCCAATCTAAAGCCAGGAGCCTGGAACCTCTTCTGGGTTTCCCATGAGGGTGCAGGGTCCCAAGGCTTTGGGGTGTCCTCTACTGCTTTCCCAACCCACAGACAGGGAAACAGAGCTGCTGGGATATGAACTCATATAGGATTCCAGCACTTGCAGTGTGAGCCATAAAGTTACCATGTGAGGTCCAGCTGATTTCACTTTGTTTAGGTAAATTCTCAATAGTTGATGTGGCTGAGTAATATAGTAGATCCATTTCAATATCTGAAAAATCTCTGTACTGTTTTTCCTGTTATACTAGTTGTACAGTGGAGAGGAGGGCAGAAGAGAAATCCAAATTTCAGAATTCAGATTTACAAAAGGAAATGGCTTAAAACACACACACACAGCATTAAAAAACAGGAATTGTAATGAAAATTGTTGAATAAACACAGAACCAAATACATAGGCAACATGGTAACAGCGATGAAAGAAAAAAAGGCATGATCTTAAGAAAAGAGTAAAACAATTCAGTCTGAAAGTGCTGAACAATTTTGAAAACTGTAGAGTAAACATTCTCTGGAGGAGAACTACATGGTCTGGTTTTCTTTCTAGAAAAGATTTCAGGGCCCATTGAGATAGCCTAGCGAGCGGATCCTCACCTTGTGCACACCAGGATCCCATGTGCGCACCGGCACCTAATCCCGGCAGCTCCGCTTCCCATCCAGCTCCCTGCTTGTTGCCTGGAAAACGGTAGAGGATGGCCCAAAGCCTTGGGAGATTGCACCCATGTGGGAGATCTGGAAGAAACTCATAGCTCCTGGTTTAAATGCTCGGTTTTGGCCATTGTGACAACTTGGAGAATGTAACAGCAGATGGAAGATTTTTCTCTCTGTCTCTCCTTCGTTCTGTAAATATGACTTCCTGATAAAAATAAATACATATTTAAAAACAATGGGAACCATTTCAGTTCTTCCTCTTCAATTGAAACAGCTATTAACTAATACATTGGAGAGTTTACTTCGTCTGCAGATAATTATTTTTACTAAATTTATTACTGGTATAATTTAATACTCTCATAGAAAATCCAAATGCAAGAATGCAAGTGATAGCATCTCTTCTGATTCAACCTATTTATTTTCCATTGCAGTGCACATGATACCTATTCATAACGTCCTTTGAAATCCAGTATTAAATATTTCACTTATTTCAATGTCATAAGCTAGTATGTGTCTGGGGAAGCTGAATGAATGACAACGAAAAATCAATGCTAAGCCATGGTTAAAGAGTACTGTTAATGTTCAGAAGACATCAAGGTTCCATGGTAAGAAATGAGCTGTTTTGGTGCATGCTGGAGAAACAATCTCAGATTGGCCAAATGGAATTGAAACAAATCCATACAGATAGCAAGCAATTTTAATAAGTAGGAGACAAAAATTTAAAAAAAAACAAATAATTGAAGGGTCTATATTTTTACAAAATGTCATCTTGTTTTGATAATGGAAGTTGGGTGATAAGATTGAGGATGTCGCAAGGTGTGTTGATCATCATGATTAACAACTTGAAATTGCTTTGTACTTTGGAATTGCCTATATTTCTTCAACACTTTGCATTATGTTTGTTTTTCCCTGTCAGAACCCTGTGTAATTTTAGAATGACACCTTAATCATCTGAGAAAATGTACTTTATTACTTTAGTAAGCAAATTCAAAGAGCTTTTGTTGAGTCAACCAAATAGATAACCCAACTCAGAGAAATGGGATGATTTTAAATGTTAGTATTTGCACACAAATGGCATATTTTACCTATGATACTCATAAAGAAATATACTATTATATTTTAAAATCTTAATTTTATATGTGACACATTAATAAAACCAATGTACTAAAAAAGACAGCTATTATTTACTAAGAGTCATGACAATTGTTAACTTACAGACACAAACTTTGACATCAATCTAATAATAGTCTGTGTATAAACACACTCACACACACACACATACGCAACACATGTGACAAGAAAGCAGAGAAACATCAGTAGTTGGTTTCCAAGGACCCAAGTTGACAAAATATTATCCCAATTAGCATCAGCTCAATGATCATAAGACAGAAAATTATGAAGACTGAGCAGTGCTTCAGGCCAGCAACACTTTAGTACTTCTCCATTTTATGATCTTGCTTCTACCCAAGCACATGCTGATTTCATTGACTTTCTTGAAAATTCACAAATACATATTAACAACTCCACAAAATATTTTTCAGGGCTGTTTGAGCTGCAACTTTCTTTTTGATTTATTTTCAATTGGAAAGCCATTTCAAAATATTTAATCCAGGCCATTGAGATGTTTGATGACTGTTAACACAATATCAACCATTGTGTTCTGAATAATCAGGAGAGAGAAAAAGGGAAAAACAAGCCATGCTCTTCAATAAACACAGACATAATCACAGCCACATGGCTCTCCAATTATTGTATAAAATAGGTTACTTTTTAAAGAAAAAATTAGCTGCAGTTAGCAATGTAGAAAACATTCAGGAGGAACCTAATTGTCCTGACAATCTCAAACTATTATAAAGTTAAATTATAAAAGGAAACTCAGCCTGCTTCTGCACTTAATGCAAATCTTCTTAAAATATACCACAATGATAGGGCTAAGAATACTAGCTATAACAATTGTATATTACATGTAACAATATTACATATAGTATTTTTATAAATGTTATAAAATTACAGAAGTTAATTACCCTGAACTGTAACTAAACATATATTTTGTCTCGATTTGGAAAGTAACAATAAATGCTATAATATACAAACCTTCCATCTGACAATATTGGATTTTTTGTTGATTTTTGTTATAGATTCTCTGAAGTAGGCTCTGCATTGTACATGAAATTGAATTTCAAAAAACTACATCAGCAGTTTTTAATTTTTTCACTGTAATAGTGGCAGTAAAGTATCTTATCTAATACCATGTTTGTAGAACACACATAAGCTCTTGTTACAAAATTCAATAAAGTGCTTCATTCCCTGCCAGCTGGCATCTGTTCCTAAGAAAATTTGTTTTAATGTGCTGTTTTCTACACATAATCATTTTTAATGCACCCCAAAGTCCACTTCTATAACAGCCTTCATTCCTCGGCTTGTTTTCTTGCAACTATAGGCACTGGAGGTAACAATAGAGAAATAGTAATACAGACACAGAAAGAAAAACAAAATCCACTTTGTTATGAATTGTACTACAATTAGCTGAGGTCGATATTTATGAATGGCATTTTGGATTTAAATATAATGTTTAGGGCAAAAGCTGTGCAGAAGACATATTAAATATAAATAGTGTTTAATGTTTTTTTATTCTTTTCCAATCATTAGGATTTTACACTCTTTTCCTGTAACACCAACATACTGCAACACCAACAGATTTATGACTAAATAAAGTGTTTGAATCCAGCACAATATTCTGAATCAAATGTAGGCTGAATCAAATCAAATCCATGATTTCCTGAATTAACTGCTATTACCCTTTAATGCTAAATAAAATAAATACGTTTAACTTCCTTTCTTTCTTATGCATGAATAGTACAGATATTAAATATTAAATAGTTTATGACATATGCCCTCTACCAGTATTCATTTTCTTTAATAATTGGCAAATTTCTTTTAAAAGTGAATGAAGCAGAGATATTTTTTCACCATTTCAGTGGAAATTTCCGAAAGTAAATTATTTTGGTACTGCACATTATTTTATAATTATCAGGTTATTTTAAGTGCCAGATTGAGGTTGTGGTTTCTTTTATTCTATCCATAGATGCATAATGTATAGCATATAGTTTAATTACATATAATTGAATTTATTCTATATAAATACATCTATGATGTCATAAACTGTGAAAATGTAATATTGCAAAAATGATTCAATAATATATGCAGTTGTATGATACATTTATAATTCCATTATATACAATTATATAAAATGTTATAAAATTTTATAAGCTTATGTACATAATATAGATAAATATAGATACATATAGTTAGTTCTACCAGTTCTCTTTTTCTTAATATTTTTTTAATTGGAAGATCAGATTTAGAGAGAGAAGGAGAAACAGAGAGAAAGACCTTCCGTCCACTGGTTCACTCCCCAAGTGGCCCCAATGGCTGGAACTGAGTGGATCTGAAGCCAAGATCCTGGAACTTCTTCTGAGCCACCCATCACTGCAGGGTTCCAAGTGTTTGTGCCATCTTGTAGTGTTTTCTCAAGCCACAAGCAGGGAGTTAGATAACCAGCAAGTGAACCAGTGACTATATGGGATCCTGTCTGTTGCAAGATAAGGACATAGCCACTAGGCTACTGCACCAGGTCCTGTATCTGTGTTTCTATCTCTCTCTCATACACACACACATTCCAGATTTATATACCAGTTCAGATTGTGGGATGAAGTAAAATTCTTTATTCTGATTCAAGTTATCTCTTGCCATTTTTCCAGCTGGCCGTAAAATGGAATTTTATGTATTGGTTATATTTTTTCTTAAGCAAGTTTAAAGCCCCATAATTCATTGTCACAAAATAATGTCATATTAAAAATAATTAGTTGTTGCAAATTTCTCTGAAGCTAAAATATTAATATTACAAGCTTCATATTTTCAAGTGGATGATACAATTTCACTCCGTTCCTTCACATATGTCATGATGCTACATGTCAATGTCTAGGCTGAGAAACAAGATAATTTTTCCCTATTTTTTTGTCAGTTACCTGCAAGTTTTCTTCTAAAATGTTCATTCCATTCATGACTTAAGCTCAATGTGTGTTGAATGAGAAACAGTTAGCTATGTTCTTCTTAGTCATATATTTTGAAGCATCCAATGGTGTAATTCTGTAATGGAATACTTAATTGCATTATGCAATCCTGAACTAAGATAAGAAAGATATACTCTGGAGGGGATGATATTCTGCCAGGTCTACTTTCAGACTAGGGATGGTTTCCCAAGGAAACTGTTAAATTTATCTGGACAATAAGATGCTGGGCTCTGCATGGTCCATGCCCGCAATGAAGGAATCATGACTAGACTTGAACTGTACTACTGTCACAATATGGAGAAATCCAATATGTGGGGGAGCTTTTTGGAATGGTTCAGGGAATCCCAGAGCCTGTGAAACTATGTCATAAAATGAAATAAAAAGCATATTATATAAAAAAGAAAGATGTACTCAACTGAAATTTAGATAAGGCAAAAATAGTGATATTTTATTGCAATATGATGCATTACATGTAAGAATAACCTTCAGATATCTTACTTAACCTAGAAAACGTATTTAAGATCAGTAGTATTAGCATGGAACCTTTTTGTTCAGAGTGATTGCCAGTGTATGATCCAGAACTCACTTCTGACTAATACCTGAGGGTTCATGTTCATGGACTGTGGCCTGGAAAATGTGCCATCTAATACTTTCCTTACTTCTGTGCTTCTTGAATTCTTTATGATGTTTGCTCATCTTTTAGTTTTCACCAGTCAAGATGATGTATGGATCTACACACATGAACCATCATCCGCTGCCTTCCCACGTGTATTGGCAGGATGAAAGATTCTAAGTGGAATAGCAGGGTTAAAAATTCCAGGAAAATCATATTGCTTTATTTTAATTTATCACAGGCATAGTTCAAAACCTGCTACAAATTTGTTTTAGAGTATAGTTTATACATTTTTGAAACTGTGGTTATTTTACTGTAACAAAAATGAAAAACATGAAATTACCCAACATATTTAATTCAATATGTATTCAAGAAATTCTTACTGACCATAGTAAATTTTCTTTTTTCTGAATAATAATTGTTGGCAAATGTACTTCAGCTTATTTGGGTCCTCTAACTGTCTCATCTTTAGCTCTAAAACTTTGATGGAGTTGTGCTTACTAAATGGCACAAGCCAAGGACTCTGTCAAATTACTTCAGGGCTAATGCACTATCTGGTTTTTGTACTCCAAAAAGCACAGTTCACCTTGTATTTTGAATTTCTTATTTAATTTAAATAATAAATATTTCTGATAACCTAACTCACAAACAAAAGATAATTTACTTATTCCTGGTGAAGTAAACATATTTTCCTAACACCTAAAAAAATGAAGGTATTTCTGTGTTAGTTGGAATTTCCTAGAGAGACAACTAATGTGAAATGGAGGTAGAAGATTTGTTATAGAAATGAGCTCATGTGATCATGGTGACTGAGAAGTCTCGTGGCAGGTCACTTGCAGGCTATAGACCTGGGGTGTTGCCTCAGTTTAAGTGTGAAGACCTCGTTTGTATGGAAGCTAATGGCCTAATTCTTAGTTTGAATTGGAAAGCCTTAAAAAGGCATACAAAGATTAGTCACTCCTCACCATGGTGTTGAGGATTTTCCTGCACACCCCACCCCCCCAAAAAAAAATGTTCTGCACATTAAATGTCGACAAATATCTTGTTAGAGTTACAAGCCAGTCTAGATTATCCCAAAATCTGCCAAGATCAACAAAATTATACTTCAACACAACAAATGGCTAAATACTAAAATGAAATAGACATGAGACAGCTGAATGGTACCCTATAGCCTTTTCAAGGTATATAGCAGCCGGTCCGGTCCTGTATATAAACTAAAATTGAGATGTCAATGAGCTAATCATAGGTTGTGGTTAGGACTTGTTTTTTGTTATTTTGTTCTTTGATTTTTTTTTTTTTAACATACTGGTTACTCAAAACCATGTCAATTCCATAATATTGCAAATTGCTGTTGATGTTATATTGGGACTCTTAATTGACTGTGATGATATTATACTAGCTCTGACTTCGGACCAGAAATGGTCTCCCCAAGAAACTGTTCAACCCATCTGGACAATAAGTAGCTGGACTCTATGCTTAATATATGTTTGCAAGGAAAGAATCTTGATTGAATTTGAACTGTAATACTGCATCAAGGTGGAGGAATCCACCAGGGGGGAGGGGAGGAGGAGGGGGATTCCCAAAGCCTATGAAACTGTCACATAATGCTAAATATTAATTAAAAATAAATAAAAAAAGAAAGAAATTAACAAGAAAAAAAAAGGCATACTCATTCAAAGGCTCATTCAGAGACTTTCCATGTCTCTAAGTGTTACTTAGTTTGACATACCTGCATTTTGACTGTTACAATTTCTAAATAAACATGCTCAGTATTACAACACCCAATAACACATGGTACTCTTTATTACTTCAAATTTCCATCTCGTACTGTATTAGCTTCACATTCTGGCCTGAAGTTTCTGAATATACACCCACAGTTTTTCTCCTCAATAAAACTTGTTTTGCCCTATGATGTTTTCTTGGGTTAATAACACCTTATAAGTGCTTAATGCTGCATTATAAATTATTGCAACCGTATCGTGAACACAGCTTAACCTCACAGAGTTTGTAGATCAGTGTTGATTTAAAATGGCTGACTAAATTCTCCATATTACCCTGCATCCCATTTTTAATGCACCGATAAAATAGAATTCTTCCAAAGGAAGTAATTTTGTCAGTGGCTTTATAGCAGTGAACGGAATGCAAGTACTAGGATGCTTTTCAAAGTTATGAAGCAAATGCATCTAAGAATCACATTGTACATCACGGGAAACTACTACCGGGCATAGTATTTTACAGGAAATAAAGAGCCGTGAATGTCATATGAGGGACATTTTTCAAATTGTTAAGCAAATCCAAAATTATTAATATATTTTTGGCTTTGGTGAAGGACATAGACATTTGTAATCTCCCTTTGACCAAGGTTAATGTCCTTAATGGTGTATATTTCATTTTCTCTAAGCTGAACAAACTAAAAGTACCTCCGTCTTGTATCAAATCTTCAAATTACCAAGAGAAGTACAACACACATTTCTGGGATTCCTTATTCACTGCTCATTTTCAAGTAAATTCTCAGGATAACTATTAAAAATGCCATTGGAATGCCCTTTCAAAATCTATTAAACTACTCCTGCTGCTTAATGCAATCCCTTCCATTTTAGTTCATGCACGTTAGTATACATGCAATAAATTGAGGTGAACAATTTATTTTAACTATAGATTGAAACTAGATTCAACATGGTTGTATTCACATGTAAAGGGTTCATCTGCAAGCGCTGCGGTGTTAATTGGTATATAATCATAATTATTTTTCATATTCCTTTTTCTGAACCCCCAAACAATTCTGTAAGTTCCCTCTTTTAGTTCTGATTATTGAATTTGTTGTTTTCTTACAAGGTATGATAACCTGTTAGACTTTATATTTTCCTTAAACTTTATCAGTGCCACTCCATTCCAGGTCATTATTTATCTCTATAATACATACTTCACAAGAATCTTATCACTTACTAGGGGAGCAAGCACTACTCTTGCACACAAATTCACTTTTTTTCAAGCATACTTTGGTAATGATACATCTTAACAAGTCAACTAGTATTCCTTGATTTTTTTTCCCCCAGATTTCACTAAACATCTTGCACTCACAGGATTGTTGTACAACAGTCTACTTATGATCTATGAAATAAAAGACTCTGCTCTATTCAAACTATTTTCAATAATTCCATCTTTCTATTTAATGAACAAACATGGCCAACATTGCTACAAGTAATGTTTCCACATTCTTTTTCACATTAATCAGATCTCGTGGAGTACAGTTGTCATGCTTTTTCTGTTTATTTATGGTATGAAGTACATAGTGTCTAGGATACAAAGATCATTTTAATTAATGACATAGCACACAACTTTTATAGGATAAGTGCGACCTTAAGCATAATACTCTAGTACAGCTCTCTACTATATTCTGTGAAAAGTAGACAATGGAAAAAATGATCATATATTAGAGTAAGTATCCTGCAAAGTTAAATATTTACTGAGTGAGAAAACACATATTTTGGGACCTGTGTGTTAGCCTAGTGGCTAAAGCCCTCACCTTGTACACCTCACAGTCCCATATGGGCATCAGTTCATGCACCTGTGGCTTCATTTCCCTTTCAGCTCCCTGCTTGTGGCCTGGAAATGCAGTCAAGGTTGACCCAAAGCTTTGGGACCCTGCATCCATGTGGGAGACTCAGAAGACTCCTGGCTTTGGATCAGCTCAGTTCTGGCCATTGTGGCTGCGTGGGGATTGAACCATCAGGCTAAAGAACTTTCTCTGTATCGCTCCTTCTCTCTGTATATCTAAATTTACAATAAAAATAAAGAATAAATAGATCTTTTAAACAATCCATGCTGTAAGAACTGTTTTATTGACCATAATCAATTTACATTCTGATTTTATTTTCCCAGATGCTATTTTTCTTTCTTGTTTAACAAAATAGTACATTAGAAATTATGTTGGAACCAGATTCTTTAAAAAACACTGGCACATTCAGACTTGCTCTTTTCCTGCTGTTTAGAATTCCAGGGCTGTTCATGCGAAGAGGGAACAGGGGGCATTTGTTGAAGTCTGAGACCACATGAAACAGATTCTAGCCCTTCTGTCTGAAGCAATCTAGACCAAAGAACTTGCCTGCAGCATTGTATGGGAATAAGGCAATACTGAATCATTCAATCACACACTGGATTAGGAAGAAAATTGCCTATTTAAGTAACAGAGTTCTAAGAAATAGAAATGTTAAGAAAGCAAGAGTTGTTGTATTCTATTTTCTTTGATAAAAAGAATAAATTGAGCGAGTAAGTAGATAACTGAACAATTAATAAAGACAGCCATAATTAATATTACTTGGTTTTAGTATATAATTTTCAATGTCACTTGTTTCTAAATTGGTTATTAAATTTCATGATAATACATAATTTGAAAGAAGAATACTTCTATATAATACTGTAGGTAACTTAAAATCTTTAATGAGTAACTATATTTTCTCAATATTTTAAAATTTATTTTTAAATGAGATTTTAAATATGTCTGCAAAATGTTTACCCAGATAGGGTCTGTTGGATATTTATGTATCTCACTTAGCAAGTTTTTTGCTAGATAATACATTCTAACATTTTTCCAATTACGTGAAAATCAAAACCAAAAACATTAATATCCAAAGTATTTTTTTGAAATTAAGTTGTACAATAACCAAGTGCTGTTAGAACTCATCTATTTACTAAAACTAATTTAATCATTGCATGTGGGCTTATCTAAATTTTAATCTTTTAAAAAAAGGCAGGTTAGGAAATTTTTTGAGTTGCATTTAAAGATTTAGAATACACCTGCTTATTCCAAAGCATATGTTTTCATTTTGTTCTGAATCCTTACAAGTATAAGACCAAATTTAGAGAGATGCAATATGGTAGAAATAGGGTGAGGACAGGATTAAACAAATGGAGAAGGGTTAGTTGAGGAGAAGCAGAGAGGGTGTAATCCCAGGAAACAGGAAAGCACAGCTCCATGTCAGAGGAACACTGGTGGAAGCGAGGAAGCAGCAGACAGCGGTGTGGTGCTGCAGGGAAGTGCTCCACTGATGGCCAGGCAGGAAGAGGAGTTCAGGAAGTAAACCCAGCCATAGAACTGTGGGCTCTGATGGTGTTTTTCAGTCTAACCATGAACAGAAGCAGAGTGGCAGATCCCAGTGGTATGTGTGAATACAGTGTGGGTTCCTCAGCCTAGAACCCCATAAACGCCATATCAGGTGCCAGTTTTGAATTTGGGGAAGGGACAGCAGTACATGCTTTAAGCAAGGAGAGAACTGACTTATGGCACAAAGCATTACACTAGTCCCTCCATGAAAACAATACAGGTTTGGCATTCCATGGGTTCCATCCAAAATGGATAAGGGTTGGCCACAGACCTAGGTTAAAGTCACAACTGGCATCTTCCTAATCCCAGGTACAGCTGGAATGGGGCAGAGAGGGGCAGGGAGAGTTGGGAAAGCTGAGCAAGCACTGTTACAGCCACAACATAGGATCACATGGAATAGGGAGTGGTGAACTGGGAGCTGGTGCTGTGCAGACACTGGCAGAATCATTGTCCGGGAGCTTACAACTAAATTCCCTGGAAGGAGTTGCACAATTGACAACAAACAGAAAATTAGAAATTGGAGAGGATCAGTGAAGTCAACCTGTGAGCCAGTGGATGACACAACTTAAAAGCAAGCCCAAATAAGAAGAATTCACTGATCATAGTTGCAACAGCCAAGGTTAAAAGGAGTGATATAAACACAATGAATAAGGCTGCTAATATCCCCATGCAAAGCAGCAAAAATCTTGATCAACCTCAGGATTAACCAAAAAAGACATCAAGAAAATACAATAAAGTTCCTTAAAGACAATGGAAAATACTACTTGTATTCAAGGAACTTAAGGGATATGTTACATAGCAAATGGCAATACTGAAACAAAGTCAAGCTGAATTATTAGAAATGCACACAACGCAGCACGTTAGAAATTCAGTAGAAAGCCTCAAAACTGACTGAGTCAGGAAGAAGAAAGACTCTCAGAAATGGAAATAGGAGTACAATAGCACTGGAACAGTCAAAAAGCTTGAAGAGGAACTGAGTCAAGCTAAGATAAACATCTATGAGTTAATGGACACCATTCCCAAAGAAGAAGACTCCAAATGAGGAAATACTGAAAATGTCAACAAGCTGAAAGAGGAACTCACTAATGCTGTAAATGAATTAAGTGATATCATCATGCAAAAGCTAAATATGATGCTTATGGGTGTTCCTGAAGCCATGGTAAAAGGAGCTGGCTTGAAAAAATATATTAAATGGAATAATAAATAACAACTTCCTTAATGTGGAAAAAGGAAGGGGAAAACAAATACAGCAAGAGAAGAAAAACCCCCAGGGGACTCAACCATGATTCTTACCATGACACATCATTCATAAGGGAAGGAGGGAAGGAAAGGAGGAGGGAAGAGGTGAAGAAGGGAAGAAATTTGGATCTCTGACCCAAAACGCTTTTATGCTTTAAAGTCAAAGAACAAATGAATGCACCCTCCATTGTGGCTGATATTCTTCAGTGTGATTTCAAGCCAACATAGATTATTTCTTCATACTTAAAAAAGATTCAGTTTAGTACAACAGTCCTTTCATACTTTCTCTATAACTTGATCTCCTAGAATTAAAAAAAAATAAAGAAGCTTCAAATGTATATATTGGATCCATAGTAGAGGGCAATTTGAGGAGGAAACATTGTGTTCCATAAATGGCCTAGCTAATCCTTTCCACTGGGTCCAAGCTGAAGTCACGTGATGACAGCTCAGAACTCCAAAGTCAGAGACATCCTCTGAAGCAAATCAACCTTCCTGATTTTTTTTGTTTTTTTCTGTTTGTTTTGCTTTGCTAAAAGAATATGCTTTAGATTAGTGAAATAAATAATTTTTTAGTGTTGTAACTGTATGTGAAAATACGTATGTGAACACACTATAGCAGGAATTCTTTTAAGTCATAAATTTTAAAAAGACATTCCTCAGAGAGATGAGAACAGATTTATAAACAGCTGGTGCAAGCTATATTTGGCATGTAAAACTTAGCTTTAGCTATCCTCCTCTGAGTCCATGGATGTCATTCTAATCATGTTAGACAGAAGATTGGGGATTTCCTTAAAGTGATCTCCAGGTGGGAAGGACAAGGTCAATGTCCTCATCGAGTGCTGCAGTTTGCAGTGCTGAGTCTGACTGGGTTCTCTGAGGCAGCCAGAATTGTAGTGCTGCAGGGAAAGCCAGTGCTATTTTCAGAGATGTAAAGGAACAGGCTGTTTTTTCTGCATTTTTGTATGCTTGTACAGATACCTGGTTTGGTTAAATGAAAATATATGAAAGGGGTTACGCTATGAGAACCAGATCACTGAGCTAGAACGAGCTGCCTGTCTTCCCTTTAGAATAGGCATCGATTCATCCTCCATTGCTTTTATTCTTACAGATACCTCTTTGTTCACTGCTGCATTGTACTGAGGTTTTCTGTCTGGATTTTTTTATGAATTCAGCTCAGGTCCCTTGAGTAGCTTCAACTTCAACCCCATGTACAATTAACAAAGATTTTCTCCTACACTCTATGAGGGAGGTCCTGATGTTAGTCTCAGAAATATGCATACGTACTCCATTCAGTTGATAGCTGCCTTCATTTAAAAGAATTTCCTCCTGTTGCTAACTTCTAAACCACAGCTTAGTGTAGAATCCGTTGGACCACCTCTGACACCATCAAATTCACTCTCCTGATATTGGTTTTGTGAAGGTTGGTACTATGCTGTGGTGAGCTTTGTTTCCTTGCAAGGTCAACATCATATGTAGGCACAGATTCAAGTCCTAGCTGCCTCACTTCTAGTCCACATGCTTGCTGGTGCACCTGGGAGAGCAGAGCAGTATATATCAAATTCTTTGGACCCTGCACTCACATGGGAGACCTGAATAAGGTTCTTAGTTCCTGGCTTTGAGCTGGCCTAGCCATGATTGCGGTAGCCATCTTGCATTGGATTAATGACAGAAGATCTCTCTCCCAGTTTTTCTGTAAATTCTGACTTTCAAATGAATGAAAGGATCTTAAAAATTAGGGGGAGGAAGGGAGGAAGAGAGAGAGGGAGAGAGAGAGAGAGAATGGAAGGAAGGAATGAAGGAAGGAATGAAGGAAGGAAGGAAGGAAGGATCAGAGAAATTAAGAATGATAAAAAAAGAAATTTGAATGTATGACCCAAAATATTCAGAATTTTTTAATCAATGAAATGCAGAAATCAATTTAAACATGAGGCTGAAATAGCTGCATTTGACTTTCAAGTTCAACAGAGTGAGCTGCAATGGGGTCCAGTTCCTACTCTTCTTTTCAATACTTATTGTTGCAAAAACACATTTGTGCACTTCCTAGGTACAGTTACAAGAAAGCCAATTCACTTCCCTCACTGCTGTCCAACTCAGTATTAATTCCTCCCTCCCCTATCCTCATCATTGTTTGCAAAGATATAATTTTAATCCAGTTTAAATTCACAGGTTTCATTGGTCACTATTCATCCAGTTCCTATTGAGAACATGATGTGCTTGGCTTCTGTTTAATAGCTCTCTTACAGTTTACACACCTATCCTTTATTGCAGTTGAATATATTCTATTTCTTGCAATCAAAATGCGTTGAAATTCTTCTGATGAGAGAAATACCAATCTGATTATTATCAATTTCATAATCAAAACAGTGGTGGAAAACAAATTTTCCTTAAGGAAAATCTGTATAACATACATACTCTGATTCTGCAAAATAGCAGTATTCTGGTGGTACTGGCAGAGTGAACAAGGCACAATGCCCCTTTTGAAAAGGAACAATTGTAGACTGAGGGAAAGGCATTGCTCTGAACCTTTGCTGCATTTTCATTTTTAAAATCAAATCTGTCAGAACATGTGTGATAGCCTATTAGCTAAATTCTCACCTTGCCTGTGCTGGGATATCATATGTGTGACAGTTGATGCCATGGCTGCTCCACTACCCATCATCTCTTCCTGTGGCCTGGGAAAGTGGTAGAGACTATCCCAAAGCTTTGGGACCTTGCACACAGTCCAGAGACCCAAAAGAAGTTCTTGGCTTCTGGCTTCAAGTTGGTTCCACATTCACTATTCTGGCCACTTGTAGAGTGAACCAATAGACAGAAAGTCGTTCTCTTTGACCTCTCCTTCTTACTGTAAATCTTTCTGATAAAAATTGACAGATAAATAAATAAAATCTGTCTCATTCATGCTTTATAATTTGCAGGAATGTTTAGCATTAAAAGAATGCATTGGAATAGAAATGATGCTTCCTCAACCTTGCTAATATTTGAATTTTCTTTTCTTTTCTTTTTTTTTTTTTGGTTAAGTTTCTTTTATTTTTATTGGAAAGGCAGATCAACAAAGGAAAAGACAGCTAGAAAGATTTTCCGTTCACTGGTTCAACGGCTGGAGCTGTGTGGATCTCAAGCTGGAAGCCAGGAGCCTCATCCAGGTATCCCATGTGGGTGCAGGGTCCCAAGGCCTTGGGCCATCCTTGACTGCTTTCCCAGGCCACAAGCAGCGAGCTGGATGGGAAGTGGAAGAGCTGGGACACAAACCAGTGCCCATATGGGATCCAAGTGCATTCAAGGTGAGTAATTCAACCACTAAGCCACTGTGCCAGGCCCACCTTTGCTGGTTTTGTGATTTCTATAAATCCTGCTGTTGGAGTCAGTGCCAGTTGAGATGATTCATTTAAAAGGCTAAAACCATTTAATGTCTTGGCCTGACTTTTCAGTTCCATTTAGCTACATGAAATGGTGGGTTTATTATTGGCATCCCTCCCATCTTTAGTTTGATCACAAACAATTGTTTTCTGTTTCAGCTAGTTTTATAAGTCAGTCTAACAAAAGATGGATACTGCCGGAGTCCAGCTCCAGCCGAGGTTCGGAGCTCGGGAAGGGTGCGTGGATGAGGCGTGAAGAGAGAAAGAAAGGAGACGGACCACCAGATTCCTTGATCGTAGTGGACAAAGCGAGAAAGCTGTCCGCTTTATTTATACAGAGGCAGTACAAAGTTTTTTCTTAGGGGCATATTAACACAGCTTCAGGGGGGCACAATTTACAACTTCCTGAGGAAGGATTGAGGAAGGATTCCACATTCCTTGCTTATCTTGGCTTGCCAGTCTTCATCTGCTCTCCTCAGGTCTGGGCTATAACCTAGGCGCCATCTGTGTCAACCAGACCCCTACCTTGAATTACGTATGAGTTAAAAGGACTGGGGCCTTGGTCTGTGGGGATCAGGGTTATTGACATTAGTTGGCCATAGGTCTGTAAGCTCACAGTTTGTTAACCAAACAAGTAAAGCAAGGGTAAAAACGGCGGAAAGAATTGCAGTTAGCAATGAGCTAAGTTACTCTATTTAAGTTTCAACTCTACAATGGATGAGTGAGTGTTTCCAAAGACAATTCTACAAATTGTTTCAGTATTAGACAAGGCATTATCCATTCCAACGTTGCAACCAAGAGTTTCTCAGTAGACAACACATCTTATGCAGTAATACACTCCTAATACAATTCTTGTTCTACAACTTATCTATCACTAAATGGGAGAAATACATCAAGAGAGAAAAAACATGAAGATCTAAGACAAAAAGTTATAAACATTACATTCCTCTACAACTGCAGGCTCTACAACTTCATAAGTGATCAAACAATAATCAAAAATATCTCTTTATGATGTTAGTGAAATCACCCTATATTTCCTCTAGCTAAAAATTTATGAAAACAACTAAAACAGCTACATTTTCTATATTCTAAAGAATTGCAAGGACAGGCTAACCTTTAAGACCACAGTAACTATATTTTTTGCCTTAGCAGGATAGGCTTCAGGGTTACAGTAGCTATATTCTTCGTCATAGCAGTATGGCCTTTAGGGTCACAGTAACTATATTCTTTGTCATAGCAGAATGACCTTTAGGGTCACAGTAACAGGATAACTTTTAGGGTTCCTCTTATCAAGCCATTCCCCAGAAAGCATGATAAATATCTGGGCCAGATTTTATGGCAATGGGTAAACAGCACAGAGTTAATTATACTCCTGTGTGTAGTTAAAGGCCCACTCACCAGGACATCCTCAGTAACATTAACTCTTAAGCTCACATTGGTTGTAAAAGCCATCTCACAGGGGCAGACAATGCCTCAATAGATTACATAGTGGGGTGGTTGAGAGTCCATGCGAAGGGGAGTGAAAACTGCGTCAAGGTGGTCAGAGATGAATCCACTTAGCCCTGCTAAGCAGCTGGTAGCTCCCCGGGCCCTGCCAGTCAGGGAGCTGTTCTCTTCACACCTTCGTGTTATACACACCTACTGCATGGCCTGCATCAGGATACTCCATGTGTTTTAGAGTTTTTGAAATATTCTTCAGAAATATTTTTCAGAAACACAAGTGGAAAAATATTAGCAATTACCCCGAACAGGCAAAAAATTTTTGAAAAGAGTCATGGGCTTAAAATGTGGTCAGTTTTCTTGAACAGAAAAGTTTAATTATTACCTATTTTTCATTGAAAATTAGAAATTTTGCTGAAGAAAAAAATTACAGGCTCTGGGAGAAGTAATTCAATAACGTTAGTAAAATAAAAGTTAAGTAATACTTGTGCATATTTTAATTTGTTGATTTTTCAAATACTCACTAGAGTATTCATTGGAGAATCCTGGTAACATGAGAACAAGTTTCTAATGGTTAAGAAAGAATAGTGTAGCAGATTTTAATATTTTTATAAATTAGCTATTTCCTCTTAACTTATTAATATTTTTGACTATCATGTAGCCAAACATCTGCATTAGTTTGGAATGTTTTAAAGTACATAAAAATACATACAACATATCTCTTACATGTCAAAACACTTGAAAAATAAAATCCTTGCAAGAAAAGAATTGTTTGAGCAGACATAGGTAAGTACAGTTGCTCATTTTAAAATCAGAAATATATTTACCATACGGACAATGCAAACAAGACATATCCGAACAACTCATAGGACAACAAAATCAGATACCACTTCTCATTATGACAGTGAAGATTGTGGACAACACATCTAAAGCATGTGTAAGATTCAGAACACTGACTTAACCATATACTGCAGTATGTACAATAGATTTCGCTCTTGATTACAATTTCTCTCAGATTGTCCCATACTCTGTGGATATATACATAAGATGGAAAAGGGACAGACATGTGAGTTTTGTTAAAAACCACTAATGTGTGGATTACAGATGAAATAGAATTTTACAACACTAAGAATATGGTATTTGAAATTTCATGCCCCCGAGAGAATTGTAAACATTTGAAAATCAAGACAGAATTGGAAGTTGTGTCATCACACTGAAGCAGTAATAGCAGAAAATGGTAGGATAGTTCTAGAAGGTCACCCTTTACCAACATTGTGCATGCTGCTGAGAAGTGACTGAAAATGCATTCTGGGTCCCACTGGCGCTTCAGCCTTGCAGCAGATGTCAGCATCCAGCTCAAGACACAGGAAACACTGCAGTGCAGAGGGAGAATAGCTCGCTGACTTCTAGGAAAAGAAACAGAAGCTTGTCGCAGCAAGAGCAGATGAGAGAATACGAGAATAGAGTTAACTTCTAGTCCCAAAGGAGTATTTGAGACTGCCAGCCTGCCTGGCTTCCTCCCTTCCTTCCTTCCTTCCTTCCTTCTTTCCTTCCTTCCTTCCTTCCTTCCTTCCTTCCTTCCTTCCTTCCTTCCTCTCTCTCTTTCTCCCTTTCTCTCTTTCCACGTTCTTTACATTCTTTGTTCATGTTTGTCTTTTGAGCTTATATGATTATATGATCTCGAGACCTGGTCTGTCTTGTCTAACACAGGCAAAGAGTGAATATTTCCATTTCAGAGTTTTGGTGGGGAGTTGAGTTTTAGCATTAGTGTTATCTGTTGACCAAGCTTTTTTTTTTCCTGTATCAATACATGTTTGACAATTCTAAGGTATCACCTTTAATCAAGAATGTGAACATTGTAACAACATTGGGCTGTAAAGAAAGGCCCATATTTATTGTAATTATGCGTGATGATTATAAATGGGTAACTAACTGTTTTAGATTGTTGAATTACAGATATTACAGCCTGACTCTGGGTTTATTTAACAATCGTTCTTAATATGCTAATTTTGTAAATATACATTGAACAATAAAGAATATGTAAATATGTGTGATGCACAGTTAAAAGCCACTTGTTAACAGAATTTAACTTCTGGTGGAACATGGCAGTATTAATTTGAATAAAAACTGTGGGTGGGACTAATTTCACAAAAATCAACATAGGTACTATTGTAGCTGTAAACAAAAGAAACAACTAAAGCTAACATTGGTAGCTTTGAGTAATAAATGGCAAAGAACACAATTATGAAAATTAAAATAATTATACATCCCTAAAAGTAAGACAATTTTTATAATACTATATGTTTATTGCAATTGACTTTATGATTGAACCTTTGCAGTGTGTATGAGTCAAAGAGGTACTGTATTCATCAAATTGGCATAAAATGTGGCATAGACTTCTAATACAGAAAGGTTATTTTTAAAATCAAAATTATTATGTAGTATTCTGGTTTTACTATAGGAATAAGTTCAATATCAGGTCTGGTATTGCATACTAACATATGTGAATGATCATGTGACAGTTACACAGGGAATGTGGAAGTAGCTCATTCCATGAGGGTTTTCTGAGCTACTGCATAAGTATGTGTCTCTTTACTGACAGCAAATCAATAAGCGAGAGGCTAACAGTTGAGGGATATTTGGATATTTCTTTCTAAGTGAAACAACTGCTAGTGATGTGACTGAAAAATCTGATATTTTTATTTTCAGATATTTAGTTAATGTTTGTAATCTGAACTCACTGTCATTCAATATACTTTTTAAAAGTTATTTTTAGGACTATAATACATGCTAGTAAGCTGCACTGTATAAAATGTCTGCCTTTTCTTGCCAGATTTTAGGGGAAGTAATAGAGAATATGCTTTAAGATTAAGGGGTGGGCCCGGCGGCGTGGCCTAGCGGCTAAAGTCCTCGCCTTGAATGCCCCGGGATCCCATATGGGCGCCGGTTCTAATCCCGGAAGCTCCACTTCTCATCCAGCTACCTGCTTGTGGCCTGGGAAAGCAGTCGAGGACAGCCCAATGCTTTGGGACCCTGCACCCGTGTGGGAGACCCGGAAGAGGTTCCTGGTTCCCGGCTTCAGATTGGCGCGCACCGGCCCGTTGCGGCTCACTTGGGGAGTGAATCATCGGATGGAAGATCTTCCTCTCTGTCTCTCCTCCTCTCTGTATATCTGACTTTGTAATAAAATAAATAAATCTTTAAAAAAAAAGATTAAGGGGCAATGTATGCATTTTATTAATATGTATATATTAAGCATGTCTGGCAGTTTTTAAAAAGCAGCTTGTAAGCTAACACTGTGGCATGGCATATAAAGCAACTGTCTTAGTGCTATCATCACATATGGTCACCAATTCAAGTCCCAGCAACTCCACTTCCTAGCCAACTCCCTTCAAATATACCTGGAAAGCACTCATGTGTAAGTTCTGAAATGAGTCCCAGGCTCTTGGCTGCACATGGGTCATTTAGAAAGTGAACCAGTCGATGAAAGATTCTCTCTCTCTCTCTCTCTCTCTCTCTCTCCCCCCTTTTTTTCTGTGTGTGTGTGTTTAATACTGTCTTTTGAAAAAATAAACCTTAAAAAAATTAGCTATGGTCTTATTTCATTGCAGTTACAGAAAGGGGCCGGTTAAACCCCCAAATAATGTCTTGTGCCTGATAAGAAATTGATGAATAAAGCAGAGTCCACTCACATAACTCGTTTTTAGTACATACAAAATTAGATCAATAATAGGTTAAATAGAAGATAAACATTGCTTTTTAAGTATAACTTAGGTGTAATTTCCAAACTTGTAGATTCAAAATAACTATCAAACTACTGCAATGACCAGAAGATATTAACATAATAAAAGCTCAGATAGCACATTTTATAGTCTTTAAGAAAAATACGAACACAAATATAATAATTTTAAATGAATCATTAATTTTCCCAACTCTGCAAATAATGTTATAATAGTATATCTCTAGGGAAAAAAGTAATCTGTGACATAGGCATATAAAACAGATACAGCCCGGCATGATGGCTCAGTGGCTAAATCCTCACCTTACACATGACAGAATTCCATATGCACACAGGTTAGTGTCCTGGTTGCTCTACTTTTCATTTAGTTCCCTAACTGTTGCTTGGGAATGCCAGGGAAGATGGCCCAAAACCTTGGGATCCTGTACCAATGTGGGAGTCCTGGAAGAGGCTCCTGGCTCCTGGTTTCAGATCAGTTCAGTGCTGGCCATTGCGGCCACTTGGGGAATAATCCAGCAGACAAAAGATCATTCTATGTCTCCTTCTCTCTGTGAATCTGCTTTCCAGTAAAAATATAAATAAAATACATCTTTAAAACAGACTGTGAATAAATCTGTAGGATAAAACTTACTACTATATTTACAGACATCAAACGCAAGGTTAGATATTCCCTTATCATAGATGTCAACTGTATAATAACTTCGGAGTAGAAACGAGAACAGGAGTATGTACATGAATGTGCAATGGAATAAATACTAACAATCCTTTCTAAAAATATAGCGAAATAATTCTGCTGAAATATGTGTATATATTCATATATATATATGCAATTTCTACTGCTGATTATTGTGTAGCTCTCTTTCAAACTAATCTGAAAATACCTATATTTGCATTTATTTTCCTAGCTGGACCATACAATCAATGCTCAGACTAACTAAAATTGGAAACGTCACGACACAGCAATTCCCGAGTGCCGGAAAGCATTTAAACATCATACCAAATTTTGTGTCTCATTGTGTCAGTAGAATTATACAATTGTTTGGAGTTCTGAAGTCAAGTACTGCCACAACATGAATAGATTTAAAATTCATTAAAATGAAAGATATATTCACTATTATTCTGCTTTCTGCAGGTGTTAGGAAATGATTTATTTATTTCCTTTCCTTAGCTTTTGACATTGCTGGAAAACGTCAGAGTGCTATCCAACTACTGACTTTTATGCACATCTCAGTTCCTGTGAGTACATGGTGGTGTTTTGTGTGTATCAATCTCTGTCAAGGGTTGTGCCAAGCCAAAGCCAGGAAATCAATATCATCATCCATTGGAGTGGCAGGGACCAGGTACTTGTATCATCATTTGTTCCTTCGCAATTGTGAATTAGCAGATCCTGAATCAGAAGTAGAGTAGCCAGGATTTGAAACAGACACAACAATCTGAGATAAAGGAAATATCAAGTGTCTACGTAAGTCAGTCAACAGCCACCACTTCAATTATTTCTAGAAGCCTATCAAGTCACACTGAATTGAGAGCTCACCTTTAATCCTAATCTCAGTGTACAGTGTACTTTACCACCCATATGCACTAGAAATTAGGATTTCAACATCTCCTATGTTTGTGTGCAAGTGGGAATGATGGATTACAATCCAAAATAGTAAAACGTGTAAACTTAAAAAGCATAGGCATTCATTACCTGCTCTGTTTCTGTGATGGTAACAATTCAATACAATCCATGTAGTTTCTTTTGTATCACACTGATTCTAAATTATTTCAACCAAAATTGCAGGAAGCTTCAAAAATGATATGCTAGATGTTAAGATGTTAAACTTAAATGCTGGGGTATGCCTTGTGCACACTTTTGTTGTTATCTCATTCTAGAGTGTTTTGCAGTTTGTACTGCTTTTGAGCTACTGTGAGACTGTTCAAAACTTTAAAAAGCATTGGTTATACAAGAGATTATGCATTTTAATGTAGTAATTTTTTATGATGAGTCTGTAAATCATCATACTCATAAAAAGTTATTGTCTATTAAATTCACTGAAATATTTGTAATTATGTCTCTGCCCTGTGTCCTTTTTAAAAATGATTTTTATTCCTTACATTAGCTTATAGGTTGAGTAAAATCCCTTTCTGTGATCATTTTACATTTATATGCCTATCAAAAGTTTGAATGTCCCATATAGTTTTGAAAATGCTCTGATGTGAAAAAGATGGAAGGACCTAAACCAGTATTGTATCGCTTCTTGTATTTCCACCTGATACATAGCACCGTTATTGAAATTAACTGAAACCAAAACCTTCATGAAAATTCATGAAACCAAGGAATAATTTCTTGGATGACTATAATATTAGATAATCAAATCCTTCTTCATGCAATAAGACTAAATTTATTTTTAAAAATGACACATTTTTAAATTTATTTTTTCATTTTTAAAGTTTTAATTTACAAGCCATACCTATACATGTTTATGGGCTACAATGTACTGTCTCAACACATAGATGTAATAAATCTGTCACATTAAGTAAGTAGCTTTTCCACTTCTTTCCTGAAGAACTTTAATGACCTCTATTCAGTGAAGCACCGGAATCCTGTTATCTTCAGTTGACTGAATTTTACTTTCATTATCCAGTCTCTCAATCACCTTTACCCCACTTAGCCCTGCCTCTATTAGTCACTGTATGATTTCAAGATATTTGTCTTATGTTTTTAAATGCAAAGTTAGAGAAAGAGGAACAGAAGTGCACTCATAGAGATCTTCCACCCAGTGATTCACTAAACAAATGGCCACAACAGCCTGGATATGGTCAGGCTAAAGTCAGGAGCCTAACTCCATCCAGGATTCCTGTGTCTACGTATCAAGTGTCTATGTATCAATATTCTATTGCTTTCCCAAGTGCATTAGCAGGAAGGTGAATAGAAGGTGAATGAATCAGAGTCCAATAGGTGCTTATATGGAATGCCAGCCTCCCAGGACATAGTTGGTTTAACTTGCTCCATCAAAAATGTCCCTTTTAATTTAATTTGATTTAGAAATTTCTTTCTTTATTTTAGAAATCTATACAAAAACCCTGGTAGAGTATCTAACAATACTTATGACAACACTTATTTTTACATGTCATTAACCAAATAAAAATTGATAAGTAAAATTTTTTGATTATATGTAGTTCATTGGAGTTGAAACTTTAAAACAAAGGAAGCCAGAAAACAGAAGCTTCTTTTGGGTCTCCCAACTGGGATAAGGGTCCCAAGGTTGTGGGCAATCCTCCATTGCTTTCCCAGGCCACAAGCATGGATCTGGATGGGAAGCGGAGCTGCCGAGGTACGATCTGGTGCAATATGGGATGCCAGAGGATTCAAGGGAAGAATTTGCCCACTAGGCTGTCATGCTGGGACCCTTGCTTTTATCTTAGATAGTTTCCAGTAAAGCCAGTCCACAGTAACTCATCCCTGGAATTCTGATGGCTGTTCTTCATCCATATTTGTTCCCCTCCATCTAGAGAACAATCTAGCTTTTTCATTACTTGTAAAATCATACTGTGAAACTTTTTCTCTTTCCTCATGTTCAGTGGGTATTCAGACCTTCTAATTGCTGTGTGCTAAACTTTGCATCCCTGAAGAACAGGACGCACATGGAAACTACTCAGTTCTGTGACCTTCAACCACTGTTCAATGGTGGCCCTTCCCCACAGGCCTCAACCTTGGTCCTGGACCTCTGTCCACATGAGGACCACATGCTGCTTTGTTCTCATATGAAGTAATTTATTTTAGCAATCCTTTAGCTGGAAAATAACCACCACATTTGCCCTTGAAGAAAGTCATCATTTTCTATCATAAATCATAGCATAAACTTCTCCTTAACATTAAATACAAATACCATTGTCTGCAGAAGCTTTTAGTAATGTTGTGGTTTTACATTTCTTAATTAAATTTTAAGCTTCAAAGGCCATAAGCCTCAGTGATTTTGATTCATGATTGGCCTAATTAAAAAAAAAATGGTTTCTAACCTATATCAAACCTATCTGACGAATACATAGATCATGAAAAGCATGTAATAATATGCACTGCAAATTTTCATGCTGTTAAATTGGAAATATAGATATGCTTTCCAGGGCCCGGAATGATAGCCCAGTGACTAAAATCCTTGCCTTGCATCCCTTAGGATCCCATATGGCCACTGGTTCGAAACCCATCTGCTCCACTTCCTGCTTATGCCTGAGAAAGTAGTAGAGGATGGCCCATGGCCTTGGGCTCCTGCACCCATGTGGGAGACCTGGAAAACACTGGTAGCTTCTGCCTTCAGGTCTGCTCAGCAATCGGCTTTGCAACCACTTGAGGAGCTAAGGGATGGAGGATCTTTCTTTCTGTCTCTCCTTCTCTCTGTAAATCTGACTTTCCAATAAATAAATAAACAAACAAACAAATAGATAAATAAATCTTTAAAAAAGAAAAAAGAAGAAATATATTACAAAAATATTTTCATAAAATTAAAATTATCTACTACTGTATCTTTGTTAACAGAAGCTATAATATTAAGCTATTTACATTCACAGCAGCAACATTATAAGATTCTGAGTCTCCCTATTATTTGGCAATGTTCCACTAGTACTACACTAAAGATACGAATAATTTGTATATACAAATGTCAAAAACAAGCAAATGTCAGGAGATACTATTTTTTTTTTTTAGTTCTAGACGCTCCATTAAAACCACAAGAGATAATTGTCATGAATGCTTAAAATATGATAAATAAGTCATTATGATTTTTCAACTGAAGCGAATTATTGTCCTTGCTAGTAAACAGAATAATTTGAAAATGATTTGAAATCAAAATCTGCACAAATTTTATGGCCAAAATTAATGTGTAAGTATATATTAACTGTTTTATAATAATTATAAAGGTATAATTTAGGATATACTGTGTATATTTACATATGGTTAGCTTTATTCTAAATGAGTAGCATTTGAAACCTGATCACCTTACATATCTGTTGAATAATGCAATAAAAACTTTAAATTACTAAAATTTATTTTTGGACAAATCTCATTATGACAAAATTATTAGAAGACATGTAAATTTGAAAACATTTACATTTACCAATGGGAAAACAGCCAAGCAGTTGTTCAAATGTATTATTAATTTTGGTAACTAAAATTAAGGATATTAATAAAAAATTAGATTAAGCAGTAGACAAACAAAAATCCCTATAAAATTCTGGGAGACAATGAGAATAATATTTTTAGAATATTTGATGCTGCATTTGAGAAATTGGCTAGTATCAAAAACCAATTAAACAAAATGTAAATGGCTCCAAATTAAAGAAAAAAAATAACGAAGATCTGTAAGAGAGATAAAACAATATGAAAAGTGCCAAACTTATGATTGGCCTAGTGTAACTGGAAAATTTTTAATAGTGCATACTTTCCATAAGAACTAAATTTAGAAAGGGGCAGGCTTTTGGTGATACAATTTGACTGTCTTTGGAGCTTGTATTTTCAAAAAGAATGCCAAATCATGTAATGTGCATATTCCTGGAAAAATATTGTATTTCTAGAAAATGATTTTGAAAATGTAATAGAACAATAAATGAAAATGATTTACTCAAAAATACTATTACTGAATTATTTAAAACAGAAAAAATATAAAAGGAAAATCAATTAATAGTACAGCCATTAAGCACACATCTATATTGGATTATCATGCGTTTTCTAATGATGAAGTTCATTAGAACAACAGGTGTATTACTTAGCCCTCTATTGTTAAAGAAATAATGACTTAATGATGTGTGTAAGAAAAATTTATAATCAATATAGTAGACTATATTAGCTGTTTTGTTTATTGTGTGTACTGAATTTTTAAAAAACTGGAATGTTTAAAGGCATTTAGCCTGTGATTGAAATTCTGTCAAGTTTCTTGGTTTAGGTGGGTTATGCCATTTAAGTAGATATTCATTTGTTGATGAAAGCAAAGAAAGCAGGCACAGTTTTATGTTGTTGCTTACTAAAAAAAACACATAAAGTAAGACCACATATATTTAAAACCAAGTCATTATTTTTAATCTGAATCTAGAGTCACTAGGATAAATTGTTGTAATCGCAGGCCATAATTTCCAAGGCAATCTTTATACACTGTCATTTATGGGAGTGTTCCATAAAGGATGACACAGTTAAATATTTAGTGATAATGCTGGTTCCTCATTAACAAACGCCTTTGTGTTGGAGAGTGCTGTCATGATATTATGTCTGGGTGGGTTTTTATGAGTGTCTTAAATTGTGCCTTGAATTTATATTTTTGGTATTTAGCAGAGGAATATTTTAGCTCTTTATGAACACATTGCAGGTATTTTAATAACTTTTTCAATAGATGAACATTTATGCAGGCCCCGGTCTCCCAAGGATTAACTCCACAGCTTAGCTTGTTTCTCAGAGGGAAACAGGATGAGCAATTTTGGCCTGATACATCTAGCCACTGGCTTAACCGCAAGTTCCTGCTTCCTATTTGTCAAGTTATCTGCCAAGGGATTGGATAAAACTCAAGGGATTTAGGGTGGCCACTAGAGGATTGGATAAACACTGGGAGGAACTCAAGGGATTGAGGGTGGCCACTACTGGGAGGAACTCGAGGATTTAGGGTGGTCCCTTGAGGACTGGATAAACACTGGGAGGAGCTAGGGAGAGTATAAAAGAAAGCCTGGAGTTGCAATAAAGATCAATCTATCATCAATCGGCATTCTGTGTACTGCGTGTTGCCTTGTGTTGTCTCTCTGCGTACTGTCTTTTGTGTAACCCTAGTCCCTCCGCTCGGCTCGGGGTACGTGGCTACGCGGGCATTGCCAACACATTTACTATGAAGCCTTTAAACTACAAAAAAGACCATTTACATATGATTGAGTAAAATTCACATCATTTGCAGTTTTGACATAATAACTTATATATAACAGATAGGCAACACATTATTCCATATACCTTTGGGAATGAAATCACATGTTTGAAGAATAGTACTTTCTGTGAGGAAGTTGAATTTTGAGGCATAGGACCATCATGAAGAAAATGTAAATAGGTATAGATACATGAAAATGAGTAATGGGAGGATAAACATGTTAAAACTGGAAACATTATATAATTACCTTCAAGTAAAGCAATTCAAGAAATGACACCAAATTTAGATCTCTCATATATACACTCACAATTATCATATATACATATATGTGTTTACATATATGTGTGTGTGAGTATGAGCATATGAGCATATAGTGTGTGTGTGTGTGTTTGTGACCACAGGGGCCCTTCAGAAAGTTCTTGAAAAATGAAATTATAAGATAATGCAGGGGTCGGCACGATGGCCTAGTGGCTAAATCCTCACTTTGCCTCCACCAGCATCACATAGGGACACCAGTTGGTATCCTGGCTGCTCCACTTCCCATCCAGCTCCCTGCTTGTGGCCTAGGAAAGCAGTGGAGTGTGGCCTAAAACCTTGGGTACCTGCATCCACATGGGAGACCTGAAAGACACTCCTGCCTTCAGGCTTTGGATCAGCTCCACTCTGGCTGTTGTGGTCACTCGTGCAGTGAACCA
Source organism: Ochotona princeps (assembly GCF_030435755.1). Taxonomy (NCBI): domain Eukaryota; kingdom Metazoa; phylum Chordata; class Mammalia; order Lagomorpha; family Ochotonidae; genus Ochotona; species Ochotona princeps. The sequence goes on from NC_080845.1 coordinate 49,857,934, forward strand.
ACAGACACAAGACCTTTCTCTCCTCCCTTCTCCTCTCTGTAAATCTGCATCCCCAATATAAATTAATACATGTAAAAATAGATAATGCAAAATTTTCAATGTTTTTCCAAAGTACCCACAGAAAGAAGTGGAAAGAGAGGAAGAGACAAATTATTTGTTGAATACCCTGTGGATAAATAGATGGAAGGCTATCTGCTATGATTGAAATACCCACGTGTGAATGCACTTTTTGAAACTTTTCTCATTTGTGGGAGAAAGCATGTCGTTATCTATAGAATGGAACAATGGTACTGTCATGTGCCAATTCATAAAGAATTGGGGGATTCATAAAGTAGTGCTCCATAGTGGAGGAATTAGTGTCCTCTTTTTATCTGCACTATATACCACATATTATTATTATCGTTATCTTCTATATAACCCATAGTTGTTGAGAAATAAACTATGGTTCAAATACTTTTTATTTTCATGCCAACTGAGCATCTTTACATTTCATTTTCTTACGCACCCCTATAGGACAGAGCTTATACCACAGATCTTACGTTGCAAAGCCTCAGTTGATGTATTCTCTATATCATCCATTTCTTTCAGCACAGATTATATTCCTCATGAGATTGATATTGGTGTTTATCGACAAAGAACATGTTGTAAAGTTGTTTTGCTGGAGATTCTTGCTCAAAGATTTTTTTTTCTGTTCCAGCCATTTATTCCTTTTTATTTGCAGTTTGTGTTCAATGCAAATCTATTCCATAACATGAGAAGTTACTATGAATCAAAGCATAAATATACAAACCCATGTACAACTCAAAATAGTTGTACAGCATTTAGGTATGAAGCACAAAAGGAGTGTTCATTCACACACACAGTAGCTTCAGATCAATTCAACCTGGTTGTTCCCATGTAGATTTCTAAAGATGATTTTTTTAATGGAAAAATGATCTTGATTTATCCAGACTCCTATGGCTATAATCACATATTGGAACATCTAAGCATCAGTGTGTGACCATGTAAACAAGATCCAGGGAGTGTTGGTTTTGAAAACGTCTCTGTAGTTCAAGGGAATTGGGAAAGGTTTTCTGCAGACTGAAGCCTCTTTAGGATTAAAACTATCAGGTGCTAACTATCTAAAAGTATGGACTAATCAGAGTGTTCTCGAGGGTGGCTATCCTGGTCCATAGTTGTCAAATTTTTTCTTAAAAAATGTATTTGCACAAAGAGTATAAAAGGTTTTTTTTTTTTGTGAATTGAATGCAAGGAAGCTTCCAGTCTTCACTTCCCAAATACTTACCATTTTGGCTGTTTGCCATAGTCACCTTTCTATTGTGGATTTCAAAATCTCCCACTTCACCTTCAAAACAGACCCGCACTTTTTAAAATTGGAACAAGTCCTCAACCTAGGCAGAACTAAAGCAGCAGCATTTTGAAATTGGCCGAGACCAGAGCAACTGTACTCCTTGGAATCGGTTGAACTAAATGATTCTGACATTCTCATTGAATGCAAGCACCTGATGGAAAACGCTTACGGGATAAGCTTACTTGAGGATAAGCAAGATTTAGTTGTGCTTGAATTTGGGGCTATTCAAATCCATCATTGCCCTGATACAAGTACTACATAAAAGGTCAAATGCAATGTCACATCCAAAGCCTCAGAGAAAAAAAAAGTGAAGAGAACTGTGACACAGTTAAGCGAACAGTGACGACAACGTGGAGCTTTAGGGTATGTCAGCATTAAATTAGTACTGCTCAACAACACACTGAGGATCTACCACACCTGGAATTCCTTCTAATGTACATATAAATAGAGTCATGGAAGCTTTTTGTATTACTTAACTGGGTTTTATGGCCTTATACATCTAGCGAATCAAATGAAAAAGCAAATCTCCATTCCACATCCCCGCTCTTTATCTCTAGGCAAAACAAAATCTAGTCTCAATTTTTCAAGGTAGAGGTGTTCAGTGTTCATATATTTCTTAAGCTACGTCCAAGGAAATCATGTCTTTAATTTCGGATGTTGTCTCTCTTCATCTTGAACATTTAAATGCCAGCAGATTTAGTGTCGGCATTCATCATTTGATCAAACTCTTCACATGTTCTTTCAAACCAATCAAATTTAAGATTCTCAACACTTTTGGTGTCAGGGGGACAAGGCGTGGAACTAGTAGATGCCATGGAGATTGTTTCTTCCTTGCCACGTGGACTTCTCCTCACCATTTGGGGTGGCTTTAGAAGAGGGGAAAATGTTGATGCTTCTCGGCCTGAGCCTGTTTAACAGTAGAGATGTAGCAGGGAGAGACCATGAGGAGGCTGGCTGCTGTGGACTGCAGTGCATCGCCATACCCCCTGGTGGTGGCACTGCTAGGACTTGGAGTAGTAGTTGTAACATTCTGAGAGAAATTGCTTGACACTGTTGCAAGAGTGGTTTGCTTTGCATAAATTTGCGCGGGTAGGAGCAGAGCCAGGAGCAGCAGCCCCAGTCCCAGCCTGGCTACCATTGCTCTGACCGTATCCGCTCCATCGGTGCGCGGGATGCCGGGTGCTCTGGGGGAGGATTGGCAGGCTCCGGACCGGTGCAGGTGTAGATCGCTCAAAAATTTTGTAACTTACAATCTGATTCTGCACTTAACTCTGTGACTGAATTTCATGCGGAAGCTGGATGAGCAAAAGATCTTGTGTGTTCACACAGAGTATCTTCATCAGGATTGTGACATACTGTCCTTCTATTATAGATAAACACAAACCCTTTTTTTCAATTGCATTCATGTGCAGGATAACAATATGCAAATGTTTGACAGAATATAAAGCTCATTTGTGTAAAATAATGTATACACATAGTCATTATTGATTTTACCGCTGCTACTGGTATGGGTGTCAAGACATTTATCAGGTCATATAAAAAAAGACGTTTGAAAAGAAGCTTGTTTGAAAACTTTCTGCTAGGAACATCTCTGTTTATCCCTGGAAGGATCCCAGGAACTGCAAGTTCCTTCAGCTTCAGTTGGATGTCTGCCACTGCGCGTGCATGTAGGGAGTAGGGGGTGAAGATAGGAAGAACATGACCATATGCCAGCCCTGCTGCAGGATCCATGAAGTTTGGATGCCCGGCTTAGTCCTGTCAGGAAAGACTAGCAGGGGATCTTGACATCTGTCAGGAAATCTTCTGAGCCCACTGAGCTACCACAGAGTCCTCAGTCATAGCTACAATTTCTGGTTTTTAACCAGTCTATAGTTCAAATTCATTTATTCCAATTTGCATCACTTTATTATTAAAATTTATGATAATAGAGTTTGTTACAGGTTCTATGCATTCAGTTGATTATGTTTCTAATATCATCATGACAAACAATACTTCTTATTTTATTACAAATAACACTTTGGTAAGCATTCAAGTATATGCTAATGTGCAACGATTTCTTCATTATCATGTCTGCCTCGCCATTTTTAGGAACAATTTTAATATAAACTCCTTTATAAAAGCTTGTTTTCCTTCTTTAATTTCTAACAAAAAAATTTAGTCTCGATTCTAATGCCTTCAATGATTAGCGACTACATGTTAGGTTATGAGTGTTCAAAGGTTCGACTTATTTACTTGCAATTTCATTCTTAACTTCTTCATATGTTGAAAAACTTACAGGAAATGGCCTGAGCCACTTTTAGGCTATACTTTTGAAGATACATTTGTGTCTATTGTTTTCCCCACACCTCTAGAGTAATACTAGCACTCAGAATAATTGCATATAAACTTTTAAGCTTTTCAGGAATTGAGTAATAGTTTTATACAGAATGCTTTAGACATTAAATTAAAATATACCAAATTCCAAAACTGTGCTCTGATATTAGAAAAACAAAGTTAAAAGTTTAAAATAGGAAAAAATGAATTACAAAGAAAACCAACTGAAATTCCTATCCTTCATACATAAAAATGTAACTAACTCTAATAAAATTTTTTCATAGCAGTGAAAATGGAGTTAGCTTTGGAGAATCACTGTAATATATCTTATTGAATAATATTCAATAATGATAAGAAGATCATTTCAGAATATAGAATAAACATTTCAAATTTTTTAATCAATTCATAATTAAAATGCTTAAGGATTACAAATAGAAAAGAATACTTTAACCCAGTAGAAGTAATCTTAGCAAAACCAACAACTTTATCATGATTCAATAAATGAGCCATAAGGCTGTTTATGCCATGGAACTTGTATTCACTATTTATTGAACAATTTACACATTTCAAAAACTTCAGAAATATTCAATATATTCTGATAACCCATAAAAGTACATTTTTAGTATGATTTAAAATAATTTGTTCAGATACATGATTCTAAGAAAAAACAAAACGTATCCAACTTTGAAAATAAATTGGAATATTTAGGGAAACTGTTGTATCTTCATCTGCACATTTAACTTATAATATTTATTAGAGTTACCAAGAATTTGGAGAAGGATAAATTTGCTGGTTTGCTTAAAAGGCAGTTTTGGAAGGCAGCGTCATTGTTTCACGGGCCAATCTTCAAGTACCTTCAAGTACCAGATCTCTCATGTGGGTAAAGTGGTTCCAGGAGGTGGGTTATATTCTGCTGCTTTTTCTAGGTCACAATCGGAGAACTGGATTTAGAAAACCCAGTTGAACTGAGCAATCATAAGGTTCTGATTTAAAATCAGTTAAGGTAAATCAAGTCAGTGCATATTATCCCATAATCTGTAACTCTGTCTTTACAAACCATATCCCAAAATGTTGAGCAATGTGATCACAAATTTTAATCAAAGTATTTGATAGAAATATAGCACTTAAGTACAGCAGAAATACAATTTTAAAAGTATTTTATAAATTATTAAATTTTCTTTATTTACATAGAAACATTAATTAGAGTGAATGTACATTATATGAGCACACACACATACAGATGCAGACGCACATATACAAACAGAACTGCTGGTTTGGGTAAAATGTAGAAAATACTAAAGTAGATGAAGCTAATAAAATCTGACATAATCACATTAGGAGAAGTTTTCACGGTTTTCAAAACTACACAACTGACATCACAGTTGATTTCAACATAAATATTACTGAGTGTAGAAACAGAAGAGATTCTATGAGTGGTTACAAGTGCCATGGCCACTGATAATTTACAGCAATAGTTACAAAGTTGAGACGAGACAGCAATAAAAGTAGAACAAAGGCAGGAAGCCAAATAGACAGACCTGCTTATGTAATCAGACTACTTATAATTTATTTATTGTCTAGCTTATGTAGACACTCATTCATGAATTGAAGACTGCACTATTCAGATAGGATTATTCTAAGATGGTTTTGTTTGAGCTACACTTGCAGATCTCTCAGAAATATCAATCATACTATTAATGATTCAATTTTAGATCAAAGTTTGTTAAGAATCAAAATGGAAAAAATAGTATTTAGGTAAAAATCCTTTTTTTAAATGAATGTTATCTCTTTATATAGAGAGAAAGTTATGTGTATATATATATGCATATATTTATATACAATTCATACATATTCAACATATTCATATATTTGCATAAACATAAACTTTATATTATATAAGTTATACATTACATCATATTATATTTAAATATTTATATATTATGCATATGTTATGTGAATACATAAGTTATATACATAGCTTATTTGTATAGTAACAGATTAATTATAATTTAAAGCACAACTAGTTGAGCCAAAATAATTTCTTAAATTAAATGTATATAGGTAGAATAGTATGAATGCAAGTTATCTAAAATACTTTAGTTATATTTACTAGGCAGGTACATGTTTAGTTGCTATATATCAAAGTCAATTCTCACCTATGAAAAAAAATGTGTTATTTGAATGTATAATTTAAAATAATGCAGAGAAAACAAATTTCATTGTTAGCATTTATTTTTTATTAAAAAGTTATTCCAAAGAAATCTCTATAATTTTTTTTCTCATTAAACTTTGTTTTAATGGGTCTCAAAATTCTGTGACAGATTTTTGGTCAAGTTGTTTCCATTAAAAAGTATTGATTTTAAAAACTAATAAGTTAAAACTGCCACACCAAAAAATGGTCCACAAAACATTTTCCTTTCCTTCTGAAGGTTTTATGATGCATTGTTATCATTAACTAGTTTTTTACTATTAAACTTAAATGGCCAATTGAGACAAACAGGTTTGAGACCGTTCTTCCACCACTGATTAAGACTGGGGTGGCAGGTGTTAGGGATATTATTCATTTAGCTTTCTGAGGTTTCTGGGCAGACTTGGAGACCTTGTCGGCTCCACCAGCCTTCTTGCCCACTGCTTTGATGACACTGAGGGTCTGCCTCATGTCACGGACAGCAAAATGACTCAAAGGAGGATAGCCGGAGAAGCTTACAACACACATGGGCTTGCCAGGGACCATGTCAACAATGGCAGCATCACCAGATTTCAGGAATTTAGGGCCGTCTTCCAGTTTCTTTCCAGAATGGCGATCAGTCTTTTCCTTCAGCTCAGCGAACTTGCAAGCGATGTGAGCTGTGTGGCAATCCAGCACAAGACATACCCAACACTGATCTGTCCTGGATGGTTCAGGATGATCACCTGAACAGCGAAGCCAGCTGCTTCCATGGGTGGGTCATTTTTGCCGTCACCAGCCACATTGCCACAACGAACATCCTTGACTGACACGTTCTTGACATTGAACCCACGTTGTCAGCAGCAAGAGCTTCACTCAAAGCTTCGTGGTGCATTTCAATAGACTTGACTTCAGTTGTGACATTGACGGGAGCAAAGGTCACCACCATGCCAGGTTTCAGAACACCGGTCTCCACTCGGCCCACAGGCACGGAACCAATCCCACCAATCTTGTAGACATCCTGCAGCGGCAGACTGAGAAGCTTGGCAGTTGGCCTAGTTGGTGGGAGGATGCAATCCAGGGCTTCCAGCAGTGTGGTTCCACTGGCATTGCCGTCTTTGGGGTGACTTTCCATCCCTTGAACCATGGCATATTAGCACTTGGCTCCAGCATGTCGTCACCGTTCCAACCAGAAATTGGCACAAATGCCACTGTGTCAGGGTTGTAACCAATTTTCTTAATGTAGGTGCTGACTTCCTTAACGATTTCCTTGTATCTCTTCTGGCTGTAGGGTGGTTCAGTGGAATCCATTTTGTTAACACCTACAATTAGTTGTTTCACACCCAGGGTGTAAGCCAGACGGGCATGCTCACGGGTCTGTCCATTCTTGGAGATACCGGCTTCAAATTCCCCGACACCAGCAGCAACAATCAGGACAGCATAGTCAGCCTGAGATGTGCCAGTAAGCATGTCTTTGATGAAGTCTCTGTGTGCTGGGTATCAATGATAGTCACATAGTACTTGCTGGTTTCAAATTTCCACAGGGAGATGTCGATGGTGATACCACGCTCACGCTCAGCTTTCAGTTTATTCAAGACCCAGTTGTACTTGAAGGAGTCCTTTCCCATCTTAGCAGCCTCCTTCTCGATTTTCTTAATGGTCCTTTTGTCGATGCCACCACATTTGTAGATCAAATGGCCAGTAGTTGTTGACTTGCCCGAATCAGCGTGTCCAATGACAACAATGTTGATGTGGGTCTTTTCCTTTCCCATTTTGGCTTTGAGTTAGCAGCGGTGGTTTTCGTGGCGCCTGTATTCTGGTGGCAAACCCGTTGTGAAAAAGCTATAATTTCACCATGGAATAATGAAAACAACTTCTCAGATTGTAAATGATATGAAAAATATCTGTCAGTTCACATATATCTACTCATTGACTCATGTAACACATACATACATATTCATACTAGTTTATTAATATTTAGAATTGAACTTAAAAATAATCACAAAGTATTATCTCAAAAAACAGGAAATTAAAATGTGTCTCAATATTATATATGTGAGTATGAAGAAAATATTTTTTACGATTCAAGTTTTTGGATAAAGCACATTCTGATATTTTAATGGAAAATATTCTGTTAAAAGTATTTTGTAGGATCTGATGTGATGAGTTTGTAGCTAAATTCTCATCTTGAAAGCTCCAGAATCAAAGATGGGCCAGTTTCAAGTTCCAGCTGCTCCACTTCCCATCAAGCTCCCTCATTATGGCCTGGGAAAGCAGTTGATGACAGCCCAAGGCTTTGGAAATCAGCATCCATGTGGGAGACCCGAAAGAAGCTCCTGGCTCCTGACTTCAGTTAGGCTAAGCTGCTACTGTAGTGGCCACTTGGCAAGTGAACCAGCAAATGGAAGATATTTCTGTCTCTCCTCTCTGTAAATCTGACTTTCCAATAAAAATAAATAATTTTTTTAAAAAAGAAGTATTTCTTAAATGTTTTTCCTTTTGTGTACACATCTATAAATCAGATTCTGTTTATAACATACATATCAGGTATTGATTTGTAACATATTTAATTATTATAATATATATACATAGAGTAATTTGTATTCACAGATAAAATATCATCAATGAATTTTGAACATATGCCAAGTTTATTTCTACTACGGTGATATACTAAATAGGATATGGTTTCAAAAGTTTTTCAATTAAAATTTTCAGATGGTCTTTGAAAAACAAGTTCATTTTAAAATTTAAAGCAATATAGGACATAAAATTTCAAACCAATTTAAAAGAAAAAAAGTAAGAATGAATTAAATTTTATACAGCCATATTAATTGTCTTAGTAGTAGTGGTAACAGTGAAAAGAAAAGCGCATAATTATAATTATATACATAGTCACAACTATTGATTATAGTCACAACTCTTAATACATGAATTGTACTTTGATCTTTAGTGAAGACATGATACCTCACACCATGCACCCTGATGTAAAATGCATAATTGTTTTGATGAACATGATAAAGTTATGTTTCACAGGAAAAAAAATTCTTATATGGCATTCCAGATAAAGAGTTAGCATTGTGTTGTGGCAGGTGAAGGCTCCACCTGCCTTGTGGCTTATTATTTGGATGCCAATTCTGGATCTGACTGCTCTACAACTAGACTCCCTGCAATTGTGTCTGAGGAAGCTGAGGAAGATGGTCCAAGAGCTTAAGGATTTGCACCCAAGTGGAACTCTGAAAATCTATGGAATTCTTGATTTAAACTGGCTTGTCTTCAAAAGTTGTGACCATCTGGGGAGTGAATCTACAGCTGAAAAATTTTTGCTACCACTCTCTGCAATTGACTTTCAGATAACTTTCAAGAATGTAAAATGCAGTATGTGCTTGAATTAGCATTGTTTCTAGCGCCGAGATGTTTTCCTATGATTTCTGATAATTAACATATAGAGTAGAAAAAAATCAGCACAACTTTTGTTTTGAAATTTTGGCATTACTTATATTCCCTAACTATATTTTTGAGTAACAATGGTTTTCTTGCACACTAAATTATTATTTTTTTTATTTAGTGGAGAATTAAGTCTGTAATTATAGAATAAATTAAAAGCAAGTGACTGTAAAAGTTAGAAGAAAGATAAGATGGGAAGGAGGAGGCAGTGTGGAAGAAATGGAGAGAGGTCAGGTAGAATGAATGTTATGTTTATCATGCATTTTTTCATGGAATAATTTCACTGCTTAAACATAAATTTAAAATTCCTTTCAATTTCAGTCTGATGTAATTTTCTTCACCAACATGATAATTGAGTCAGTATTTGAGCATTCTCTTTTGCAGATAAAATAAATACTGTATTTACCTGTTTTTTGTGCTATTAATCATTACAGTTGAACTTATATGAAAATATTTTCTTAATTTTTGCTAATAATAAAAATGGAGATTAAAAAGAAATATATTTACTTTTCATGTTGATTCTTTTCTAAAACTCTAAATTTCTCTTTCCCCAATTAAATATTCCCTGTTGTTTTGAATTAACTGAACTAGAATATTGATTTTTATCAAAATTGCCAAAAACAATCTTTATCACAATTTTTTTATTATAAGAACACTTTTAAGCTTTTTGAATATCTAGATCATCTCCCAACAGCCTTCAGCCCAACACTTACACAAATGTGAGTTCACTTACCGCACTACTTCGAAGAAATTATACATCTTCACAGAAGTTGAGGTTATTCCTTGTTAAAGAAACTTGTTTTTCTAATGTCAAATGCTGACTGAGCTAAGGCTGCTCATTTTCATCTTACCTGAGAGATGCTGTTGATTACAGCTTAATTGATGAAGTCATGTAAAGGAACTGCTTCCTATTTCTAAATTGACTCAGGGTTTATCCTTAGGGTGGAACAAGAAACAGACAGACAAATAATTAAATGAACAAATAAATGACTGGATGGATAAATTAATAAGTAAGTAAATAAATTAATAAATTAATAAATAAATAGTAAGAACAAATCCCAGATCTTTAAAGGGTAGATTCCTTCGTGACATTTTCTACCAATCTGATTTATATTTGCTTTAGAAGTATAGTATTTGTGAAATAACACTGCCTAGCTAATATAAGTTATCACGTGACTTTTATCATAATAAAATACTGTGTTTTGAAATCAATATTTCCTCTTTTGCACATTTGTTTGTTTGAAAGACAAAGAGGCAGAGTCAGGAATAAAGATTATTCATCTGTTGTCCTGATTCGTGAATAGCTGTCTGTCAGGTGAGGACCAGGCTGAAGCCAGCATCTAGAAACTGCAACTGGGTCTCCCACAAGAGCAGCAAGTGCGCAAGCACTCGGGCTGTCTCTCAGTTTATCCCAAAGCACATTAACAGGAAACTGGATCAGAGCACATCAATCAAGACTGCAAGCAGTACGCCTAGGACGTGATGCCATCTTTGCAAAAGGTGCCTTAACAAATTGACATGTTGTGCCACAACATTGGCCCTTTCATTTTATATTTTTAAAACTTCACTTTATTTTTGGGAGAGACAGATACACATACAGAGAGAGAGAGAAAGAGAGAGAGAGAGAGAGAGAGAGAGAGAGAGAGAGAGAGAGAGAACAATCTAGACAGAAATCTTCATCTACTGCTCCATTTGCCAAATATTCAACAATCAGGCTGCAAGAGGGTGAAACCAAGGAACAAAGCCTCAGTCTGCGTGTCTCCTGCTTAGCAGTGGGGACCCAAGTATTTTAGCCAATACCTGTTGCCTCCCAGAATGTGAATTAACAAAAATATGGAGAAGAAGCAGAACAGACACTTGAACAAGGAACACTAAAATAGGGTGTAGCACTGCTATGTGAACTGCTAGACTAACATTCTGCATTATTTCATTTTATCATTGCATTTTAGATGAGAGGAGCAATTGCCATTGAATACCAATAGCTGTCATTTTCATTTCTGTCATGAATAAATCTCATAAATTTGATAATAAATCTCAACATGATTTAAGAGATGCAAAGGTTGATTTCAATATATTTTCTCTCTTCGTGTTTAAATTGCAAGCAGTATATTATAATCAATCTAAATTGACCAGATTTTTCAAAAATGCAATTGATAATTGCTAGCGGGGCATTCAATAACTGTCACTAGCAAGTTCATAAGAAGATATTTTTCATCAATTATGTAAATTTATATTACATCACATGAAGAAAACTTGTTAGACACTCATGAGAAAATAAATCAATGCATGTTAATTTGAACCCTTCAGTGGCTCCCAGAACCTTCACACCCTACTTTGAAAATCTATGGCCAGACGTATAGAGTGACACAGTGGATTCCAAGATGTGTAAATAAAGACAGCAACTAAGATAGCTACAAACAGCTAACAGTGTCAAATATTCTTCAAAATACATATTGACTTCAAATTGGAAATAATGGGACATCTGTGGTTCATGCAGGATCATGAAAAAAAATCGGCAGCCAATGAAATAAGAACTGTACCATGCCTGAGTATGAAGTCATAATTGTCATCAATCATGTGACACATAAAAACAGAAATTGTGAAAATTACCTCAGAATTCAGTTTAAAACTGGAAAAATACTTAGGATTTCAATGTAAAGGCATGTTACCACAACACCCTGACATGCCATAGAACCCTGTCAAGGAAAATGTAACTTATAAACAACAATATAATTTAAAAATCAAGTTACTGTGAAGACAAGTAAGTATATTTTCAGATATCAACACGCAAAGGACAGAAAACTGGACATTACAGCCAATGTGTAAAGTTAGAACATATGTTAATTAATATGCTGAATAGTTATTTTATATTGGGGTGGATATTGTGCTATAGTAGCTTGAGCCAGTAAGTATTTTGAAATAGATGTCATCTATTAGTCAATAAGAGAAACAAAAAAAAAATAAATTGAAATAAAAATATTACGAACACTTCAAATATTTCAAAAAAGTATCCAAATGGGTACTTTATTAAACTATACATAAGTGGAATTAAAATCCATATTTTTAAATTTCTACTAAGCACTTAACATAGCCAACTAATGAAATCCGGGGAAAGAAATAAGTATACATAATTGAAACGCAGAGACATTTTGAACTCGATAAAGCTGTCTTCCTGTAATTTACATTATCAATATAAAACAGTTTTAATGAAGTATACACACAATTGTCTTATTTAAAGATTTTTAAAATTTTTATTTGAAAATGCAGATTCAGAGATAGAAGAGACACAGAGCGAGAGAGGGACGGAGACCACTCTCCCATTTATTGGTTCACTCCAAAATTATTTGGACTCCTACATGGATTCAGGGGCCCAAGGACTTGGGCTATCCTCTGCTGCTTTCCCAGGACAAAGGAGAGAGATTAATTGCATTGTGGCAGCTGCAACATGAACAGGTGCACATATGTGGGCACAGCAGGAAGAGAAAACTCTTGTGCCTAAACACTGGCCCACATAGAAAAACGAATAAAACTATGATGATACTTCCTTCATTCCTCTCTGTTTCCCTTCCTCCTCCTTCCTGTTCATTTCATTATTTCGTTCTTTTTAACATTTATGGCAACATATTTTTAATTTGCTTTATACTTAAAGGCTTAATGCTCCAGTAAATTAAGAATTCAACAAGTGGGCTCTCTCAATGTTTCAACTGTTTACTCCTTCACGTGCGTATGCTGACATCCCGTATGGGTACCAGTTCATGTCCTGGATGCTCTACCTTCCATCTAACTCCCTTCTGTGACCTGTAAAAGCAGTGGAGGATGGCCCAAAGCATTAGAGCAAAGCACCTATGTGGTAGAATCCAAGGACTCTCCTAGTTCCAACCTTCAGATGAAACTGGCTCTGGCCATTGCTGTCATTCAGGGAAGGATCTCTCTCTCTGTCTGTCTCTCTGTCTCTCTTGTTCTCTCTGTTTCTCCTTTTTCTCTGAAGGTATGCCTTTCCAATAAAAGTTAATAAGTCTTTATAAAAGAAAAAAAGGAATTCAACATACATACAAAATGTAGAAAAACCACTGTTCATCAGGAATAATGCAAGGGCCACAAAAGATAAGCAATGATGCCAATTTCATTTAAATGCACTAAAATTTTTGTGTTCTGATTTTTAGCTGCCACAAATTGCACTCTGAGTGTTCATTTGTAAAATGTCCACAATGGCTTGAACTGGGTTAGGCTCAGATAGGAACATCAACTCTGTCTTTTTGTGGGAGTCAAAGGTCTGGATATGTAGGCCATCCTTCATTGCTTTTCCCAAGCCGTTACCAAGGAACTGGATTGAAAATGGGATAAAGACTAAAACTAGCACCCACATGAATTCCCAGCACCCGAGGTGACAGCCTTACCCACAATGCCACAGTGTCAGCTCTGTTTCCAATTTCTTGATAGAGGCACAGTCTCAGAAGTTTTGATGTTTTGTTATTTTCATTCATTTCAAAAACTTTTCAATTTTTTCTTTTGATATCTTATGACCCACTGTTCATTCAGGAGTATGCAGCTCAGGCTCTATGACTTTGTATGTTCTATAATTATGCCCCATAGATATCAATTAGGTAAATTAGTTGCTAGTTTAGATTATTATAATTTTCTAGTTCACTTTTTGTCTGATTCATCTGTCCATTGACAAAAGCTGAATATTGAAATCACTCATTAAGATTGAATTGGAACTTCAGTTTCCCTTTTGATCCATGAATATTTGTTTTGGATAAATGGGTGCTACATCACTGTGTACACAGACCTCTATAATAGCATCATGGCTGTTTTAACTCTCTTTAATAGTTTTGTCTTGAGCATTATTTTGTGTGATGTGGATGTTGACTCTCCTATTCATTATTTTTTAAATTTCTACTTATGTGGACTGCCATTTACAAGCTTTCAATTTAATCATCTTTGCTTCTTATCAATGAAGTATGTACATTTTAAAATAATTATTTATGTATTTGAAATAAGGTGTTTCACGCTCACAGGAAGAAAGAAAATTTTCCATCTCCCAATTCACTCCTGAAATGGATGCATTAGCTGGAGCTGGATCAGCGTAAAGCCAGGCGCCAGAGAATTTTTCTTGGTGTTTCACATGGGTGCAGGAGCCCCCAAATTTGGGCCGTGATCCCATGCTTTCTCAGATACATTAGCAAGAAACTGAGTTGGAAACAGAGCAGCTGGGACTCTAAGAGACATTCATACGTGCATCAGTGCCACAGGCAGGGAGTTCAGCAACTATCCCACAGCACAGTCGCTGAAGTGTGCTTCTTGATGGCAGAATATACATGTTTGCTTGTTTAGTGCATACAATCTGTATCTTTTCCTTGGAGTTTATTGCATTTAGGTTATTACTGATTTGATCCTGATATTTTCCTACAAATGCTCCTTTTAAAGTGCATTCAATCTGCTCTTTTTAAAGTAGATTTTTAGTCACTTACTAAAATCTAGTCACGTACTATCTTTCTGTTTCTCTCTGTAACGCATCCTGAAACTCCATTTGTAAAACATGTTGTGCAGTTATAAATTCTTTCCATCTTTGCTTGTCTTGGAAGGTCTTTATTTCACTTTCATATATAAGTAAGAATTTTTTCTGGGTAAATCATTTTGGGTTGACTTTTTTAAGACTTCAGCTGTATCTCTTCGTTCTCTCTTTGCCCATAGGTTTTCTGCTGAAAAATCTGTCCATCTAAATGGAGCTTTTTTAAAGAGAATCTGACATTTATCTCTTGAATATTTCAGAATAATTTCCTTATGTTTTACTTTAAAGTTTGACTATAATGGGCTGTAGTGGAAATCTCCAGTAATCATTGTTATTTCAAGCTGTCCATGTCTGTGTTTATATTTGAATGCTAATATATTTTCCTGAAATAGGGAATACATCTGCTATTATTTCATTGAATAAAAATTCTAGGTTATTTTTTCTGTAGATACAGGAACTAGTAAGACACATATTCTTGCGGTTTAAGCCCTGCCAGTGGACCTCGAGATCACCAAGGGTAAGAGGACGGTGTTCGCAGGTAGAGGAACCACCAGAAACAAGCTGGTGAGGAAGGTCTGTTTATTGAGCACAAGTTCCAGGTTTATATTTGTTTAAGAAAAAGGAGGGTAGGAGTACGTTTTCATGTACTTTCCCCAGTTGTGACACTGTGATTGGCTAAAAGGCATGCCTAATCCTACTGACCTGCCAAGCACATTCACGTCAGAGCTCGTCATGTTGGGTATACAGGGTTGAAAGTTATACCTTAGGCCAGGGCAGGTACCTTAGGCTTAGGTCACGCCCACCAGGTAGCAAGCAGAGTCCCGAAGGCGATTTCCCAGAACATGGGGAGTTGATGATACACTGTGAATCCCAAGCATTTGTTTTTGTTTATTTGTTTGCTTATTTGCTTGTTTTCCTTTCTTATTTTTTTGCATGATTGAGATATTATAGAAGACTTGTACCCCAGTCTAGATGTTCTCTCTTTTTGATCATGAAATCTGTTTCTAAAGCTGTCCACAGTACTTGTTATTTGAAATATTGAATTGTTCACTTCCTTTAACTTCCTCTATTTTAGTTTTCTCCAATATCTCTCTTTGAAGAATCTTTTCTACGTTACATATGAAATTCTTTATTTCACATAATTGTTTCTGTGATTTTGAATGAGCTTATAATCATCCTTTAGATTGTTTGGTATGTATTTGGTCCATTTTCTTGTCTTTAAAGTTAATGCTAATGTAGTATTCTGATCCTTTTGAGGAGTTATATTGCATTCTTTGTTCATATTTCTTATGCTTCTACATTGATTTTTACGCATCTTAGGAATAACTATTTCCAATCTCCTGTGAAGGTTATTTTTCTTGAAAATGTAAGCCTTCTGGACAAGCATTGGGTTATTGCTCAGAAACCAGGGCAGCCACAGTCACAGCACCGAGTGGCTCCAATTTGTAGTGTGTGGGATGCTGCATCTGCTGAGTGATCCACCTAAAGTTCACCATGGCAGCATAGAGGCGGATTGAAGCACTACCTCAGCCAACTCAGGGGGTAGTGGAAGAAAGCAATGTGGCCTCTGTTCTTGTGGCTGCGTGACTGCTTTACCCTCTCTCAAAGTCCCTGTGGGGAGAAACTCATAATCAGTGGACACTGTGGAGTTCTCCCTCAGTTAAAACAGGCAGTGGCATGGGCTTGTAACTTTCTTCTGGGAACATGATGTTTGGGTGCTGGCTGCTGGCTCTAGGAGTCACTGTCACCCTGCATGCATTTGCTGCATAGCTCCCCACTGCCCTTGATGCTTCACAAAGTCTCCCCTCTTTTCCATCCATGTGGTTGCTACTGTTGTTAAAAATTTCTCAGTTTGCAAGAAACATGACCCTTCTTTTTTTTTTTTTTCTGTTATGGTGGTAAAATAAAAGTCTTCTCCCTATTTTGTTATCTTTGATGCCCTTCAGTAAACATGCTATTATAGAAAGTTCTATTGCTTCATCCAAATTTTTGCAATTCTACATATTAAAAAGAAAATTATCGGGGCTGGCATTCAATGCCTGTTCAGATGACACTCAGGCCAGAGTTTGAGTGCCAATCCCAGCTGAGCTCTGGAAGCCATCTTCTTGCTTACATGTACTCTGACAGGTAGCACATGGGAGCTCTAGTAACTGAATCTGTTCCATCTACACGGGAACACAGAATAAATAGAGTTCTCAGCGCTTGGTCACAGCCTGTCACAGCCCTGGCTTCTGAATCAGCCGAGGGAAATTTTCCATCTGTATTTTCTATCTTTCCAGAGCGTAGAATATCCCCTGCTGGAGTGCTTCTCCATGGAAGGTAACTGTAAAGACAGACTGGGGAGGGCTGTGTATGTAGATGATACAGAATAGAGAAGGAATGAAATCCGTATGAAAATATGGTATAGAAGAAAATGTTATAATTATTGGCATTAAAAATAAAAGCATATAAAGAAAACATGTTTTAGGATATGGCTGTTATCTCTGCTATCTTTTGATGGGTCTTGAGTTCATAAGCAAAGCTATTAAATTATGTTGATAAATTCAAATAAATACATGATTTTTATTCTGAAATTTCAGTTTCCATAAATATTTTACACTCTTGTCATTTATTTCCAACATTGATAATGATGATGAGTAAGAATAGGACCAGAGAGGTGGCATAGTGAGTTAATTCTTTTCCTGTAACCCTTGCATTCCATATGGTTAACAGTTCAAATCCTGAATGTGCTACTTCTAATCCAGTTTCATGATCTTCTACCAGGAAAAGCAATGTGGGTGTTGCGCAAAACACCCTTTTAGGAAAACCAGATGTAGTTCTGGGTACCTGGCTCTTGTGTAGCCCAGACCTGACCACAGTGGCTGTCCGGGAGTGACCCAGAGGATGAAAGATCTTGATTCAGGAGGCAGAGGATCATTGTATGTCTTGTGAATCTGTAATAAAATATTTAAAATTGCACCCAATCTGGAGATTGACGTCCACCATCAACTCTCCTGGAACAGGAATGCAGTGGAATAGTTAAGATGTTGCATCATACACTTAGAACACTAAGAACTGGGTTTGAGCCCCAGTTCTGCTCATAATTCCGTGTCAGGACAAATACATGCTGGGAGGCAGAAGATAATGGATGGCTCCAATACTTGGATCACTACCAAAAGTGGAAATACGGAAAACCCGTGCTGAGACCCGTTACCCTGGTTTCAGCGTGTTCCAGCCATGCTTATTGCAGGCATTTGGGCAATGAACCAGACCACAGAGGATTTCTATTTATTTTTCTGTCTGTCTCCATTTAAGTGTGTCTTTCACAAAAACAATAATCATGCATAAAATTATTTGAAAAAAAAGACTGTAGCATCATTTGAGGCCTTTCATTTTGTATCACCCAATACAGAAAGAAGAGAGACTGAAAAAAAAGGGGGAATCAAACTTGCCCTATTCTAAGAGCCCACCTCATATTGACAGCATTGTTTTATTCATAAGGGCTCTGTCTTTGTAAACTAACCATCTCTTAAAGGCCTTACCTCTTAATGTTACAATAGCAAGTAAAGTTCACCATGAGTTTTGGGAAGGATCATAACAGTAGATATCCTACAATAAGAAAGAGGAGTTTGTAAAGGTCAGAATGGAAACCAGAAACCACCTACAGATATACTGTCTACTAATCACATTATCCTACTTTTACTATTTGACTTTATTAATGAGACTATAGCTTTGCTAGTCTAGGATTGTCATCTGGAAAAATGTTAAATAGTTGAAAACTTTTATGTGGAAAATGAAAGCTTCTTTTTGTATGTTAATTTTTATTTTGATAATCTTTACATAACTGATTAGGGCACACATGGTAAAGGGCTATAGGAAAGTGGATAACACAATTGTTTCCACATTAATATTATGTTTTCTTTTCCTGTATCTGGGGTGAGGGGAGAAACACAGGGAGAAGCCCCACCTAGCCTCCTACCCATCCCAGGTCCCTGATGTGGGCTTGCTCCAAGGGTCCTGCTCAAGCAGTTTTGATAGTTCAACAGTTCTCAGTTCTGAATTGCTGCCAATCTTGCCATCCTTTACACAATGAAATCTCTTCAGAATCCACTGGCTGATAGTCTCTTTATGTTTTGTGTTCTGAGATCAGCAATTCAGTTGAAGGGATCCCCAAAGAAACTTCATCTGAGGTGATCCCAGACCTGATTCTTGTGTGTGCTTGGCAGTACAGGGTCCGGCACAGTCCGTCACCCCAATCAGCGTATGCATATGCTGGTGGTTGCAACTGCTGGGTCAGTTCTGTTTCCAGCCCTGTCTTCCACATGAACCAATGGGTGTTGCGGTACAGGCCAATCCCGCCCACTTTATGTTTGGCCCTCATGCAAACCATTGAGAGCTGCAGGCTAGTCAGCCTGACTCTCCATAACCCCAACCAGACCTGACCCCTACACTTGTTCCCATGCTTGCCAATATGTACCGCACACTTGTTCAGTCTGTCCCACATCCCATTTAGCTCTCATACATGTCAATGGGCATTGAAGCCTAATTCAACCCAACCAGCATTACTAACCAGCTCACACACATGCTGGCGGATGCAGTTCTCTCTAGCCACCCCTGTCCCAATCCTGGTTTTCATGCTCTTCAGAGTGATTGGTAAGCAAAGAGGGAGGTGTCCACTACTTCTCTACTATGCCATTCCCACTCCCAGATCATTCACTCTCCAGGTGGTTCTGCAGTTTAACTTGACAGAATTAGCCCCCAGTGCCAGCCTCTGCCAGCTGATGCTGCGGCAAAGCCCAACCAACCTCCATCCACTCTGATTTATACTTGTACCAGTAGGAACAGTAAACCCAGCCTGGCTTTTCCCTGATCTAGCTCACATGAGGCCCACAGGTGTTGTAGCCCTGCCTGGTCTGGTCTGCCCCCATCCCAACTTACTCTCTACAGTGAGAATGGCTGTCCAGCAGGGGAGCCCTCCACCATCCCACTACCGGCTTTGCCCCTCCCTCCCTGGTTCTCACATGTGCTGGTTGGTCACTGTGGCCAAGTCTGCTATGGCCCACCTCACCTTAGCATTTGCCAGTGGATGTTGTAGCTTGGCCCAGTCTGGCCCACCTCCAATTCCAGCTGACACTGGTGAGGGTTGCAGCCTAGCCCAGCCTAACAGGCATTCAATACCAACTGTAATGTATACTGGTATGTGTTGCAACCAAATCTGCTCTGACCCACACTCTATTCTGGTGCTTGGATTCGCAAATGGATGATGTGAACTGGTTCAGCCTGGCCTGCCCCCTACCAATGCCAAATGTATGCCGGTGGGTATCTTTCTGTAACCTGATCTGGGTTGCTCCCTATTGTGGTTCTTGCACTCAACCTCAGAGGCTGTGTCCAGACAGAGATGTTTCCTAAGCTCCTCCATCAGAACCTCTCCCATTACCAGAACTTGCTCATATCAGTGTGTCCATGGGCCAGCCCTATTTAGTCCACCTCATCCTGGCCATAACAGTGGCCTTTCCTTGCTGGCCTTTAATTGATTCCGGTTCTTACTGTTGGATGTTTCAGCCCAGACAAAGCTCATCCATACCCAGACAGAGCTCACACATGACTCAGTAAAGGCAGAGATCTAGCCCAGCCTAGCCCATCCTACATCTACCCTAGTTCTCATGAGTACCAGATGCTGTTGCTGTATAGCCCAGCTCAGTGCGCTCAGCCACAGTTCACACTTTTGCCAAGTGATACTGCAGCCATATCCAGACCAGAGCGCAGCCCCCACTCTGGTGCCTGCACTCACCTGTGGGAACCTCAATCCAATCAGGGTTACTCTCAAAGCTCCCCAACCAGGTCTCTCCCCAGCCCTAGATTACATGCATACCAGTTGTTGCTCTGACCCAGTTGGCTTAGCCCCTAACCTGTCTCAGCCTTCGCCTTCAATGCTGTGACCTATTATCCCTGGCTCATGCAGACCAGTTAGTGTAACAGTCTAGCTTGACATGACCTGCGCTCCAGCCTGATTTCCATTCTTCCTTGTGAGTTAAGGTTTGCTCAGCCCTGCCTAGTCCGCCCAGTCCAGCCCACCCCACATCCTGTTTTAGGATGCATATTTGGGTGCTGCTGCCTTGACCTGCCCAGACTGTTATTGGTTCCTTTACCGTGAGTGATGGCAGGTTCCATGGTTACACCTAGGTAAACCCATCACCACAGTAACCCTCAAGCTAACCAGTGGGAATTGTATTTTCACAGGGTTGGACCCACACATCCCCAACAGAATCTAACCCTGACACTGGTTCTCTTGTATGCTAGTTAGTGTCTTGACTCTGATAAATGTTACCCACCCCTGTTCCACCACTCAGTCAGGTACTGATATCCAGCCCCGCTAGACAGGCCACCAGCCACAGCTTTCGTGTGGACTGGTGTGTGGCAGTTAGTGATGTACTATGCCAACAGCCCATCTCAGGATTCCCATGTGGCCCAAATGGATCTTATGGACTCTGCCCTCCAAGCCACCAGGTCTCACTCCCCACAGTTGCCAGCGAGTTCTGTGACCCCATAGCTGGGAGTTGCACAGGATCCATCCCTCACCTACACTCACACTGGCCTTGCCCATGGATGTCCCTAGGCAGCAATTAAATACCCTAAAAACTCTAGAGCTTGCCACCAGGCAGCCAGCAGACAGAGCTTGACACCCAATTTGCGCACTGGCTGGCCAAAGCCTAGGACCTGGTCACTGCATGGCAGCAGTGACCTTGGCCCGAGTCCCAAGCATTGACGTT
Source organism: Ochotona princeps (assembly GCF_030435755.1). Classification (NCBI taxonomy): domain Eukaryota; kingdom Metazoa; phylum Chordata; class Mammalia; order Lagomorpha; family Ochotonidae; genus Ochotona; species Ochotona princeps. The sequence continues at coordinate 49,879,470 of NC_080845.1, forward strand.
TGGCATGACTCAGGCACACTTCCTTGTTGCCATACTGCAGAGGGCTCATTTTGCTATAGGCTCCTGGCCGAACACTGCCCAGACTCTTAATGATAGTTACCAATAACTTGAAATAGTTACCAATAACTTGAAACTTGCACACTTTTTAATGCAAAAAGAATATGTTATGCCTGTTACTGGCAAAAAGATAGAGAAGAAGATCAATGGAGTAGAATAGAAACACCAGATGGGAACCCACACAAATACAGCCAAATAATCTTTGACAAAAATACCAACGACAATCCAGGCAAATGGGAAGGTCTGTTCAAGAATTGCTGTTGGGACAACTGGTTAATCGCCTGCAGAAACAAAAAGATAGACCCACATCTCTCACCATACACTAAGATCAAATCTAAATGGATAACAGATCTAAACCTACATCCAGAAACCTTCAAACTTTTTGGAGAAAATGTTGGAAATACTCTGCAAGATCTAGGGGTAGGTCCCTACTTCCTAAAAAGGACACCAAAGGCAATAGCAATCAAGACCAGAATAAACAAATGGGACCTCATCAAACTAAGAAGCTTCTGCACAGCAAAGGAAACAATCAACAAAGTAAAAAAGCAACCCACAGAATGGCAGAAGATCTTCACGCACTACATAGGTGATAGAGGGCTAATCTCCAGAATATACAAAGAGCTACAAAACAACCAAAATGTCAAAACAAACAAGCCACTCAAGAAATGGGCACGGGAAATGGGCAGACACTTCACAAAAGAACAAACCCAAATGGCAAATAAACATATGGGAAAATGCTCAAGTTCCCTGGCAATAAGGGAAATCCAAATTAAAACATCAATGAGGTACCACCTAATGCCAGTAAGACTGGCCCACATAAATAAAAACACCAACAACACTTGCTGGCAAAGTTGAGGGAAAAGGGGAACCCTACTCCACTGCTGGTGGGGCTGCAGGTTGGTACAGCCTCTATGGAAATCAGTATGGAGAACATTCAAACAACTCAAATTCAACATACCGTATGATCCCGCAATAGCACTCCTAGGAATATATCCAGAACACTTTTATGAGAAACCAACATGCACTCCTATGTTCATAGCAGCACACTCAGTAATTGCAAAAACATGGAAACAGCCAAAATGCCCATCAGCAGAGGATTGGATAAGAAAGCTATGGTTCATCTACTCCATGGAATACTACTCAGCTATTAAAGAAAACAAAATGCAGTTCTTTGTGGCCAAACGGGCCAAATTGGAAACTATAATGCTAAGGGAAATGAGCCAATCCCAAAAGGTTAAATACCACATGTTTGCCTTAATTTAAGATGATATGATGTTATGTATAGCATGTTATGTTATGTAGGTTATATGTTGTGTATAAACTAAAATTGAAATGTCAATGAGATGGTCACAGAAGGTGTTTAAGATCTCGCATTTATTTTTAACATATTGGTTACTCATTACTATGCCAATTAATTCCATAATGATGTAAATTTTTGCTGATGGTATGTTGGAGCTTTTAATTGATCGGGATGATACTCTGCTGGCTCTGCCTTCAGACCAGAGAGGGTATACCTAAGAAGCCGTTGAACATGACTGGACAGACAATAAGATGCTGGACTCGATGTTTGGTATATGCTTGCAATGGGGGAATCTCGACTGAACTTGAACTGTGGTTATGCAACAAGGTGGAGGAATCCACCATGGCAGGAGGGTTTGGGGAGGGGTGGGGAGAATCCAAGTACCTATGAAACTGTGTCACATAATACAATGTAATTAATGAATAAAAATAATAAAAAAATAAAAAAATAAATAATGCAAGATGGTGGTGGCAGGGGGGAGTCAGGGGCTTAATCCAGTTCCCAAAATTCCCTCATGGTGTACTTGCAGAGGGAAGAACTCTTGGGTCTGGGAATGCCTAGGACTCGCTCACCATGTGGTGACAGTGTCGTTGGGTCAAGTTGCAGCATTGGGTCTGATCTAGCTTAGGCACCCTTCACAGCCACCACATTGCAGAGGGTTCCTTTTGCTCCAGCCCCCTGGCTGAACACTGCCTAGACTCTTCCTGCCACAAGATGGTAGCAGCTTGGCGGAGTCAGGGTCTAATGTAAGCCCCTAATAATTGTAGGCTTCAGGAACATGTAGAAGGGAAGATGAAATTTTCAATTAGTTGTTTAGACCCTATTATCCTTCCAAGACTTCGTCTCAAAATTCTTGCTTCATTTTATCTACCAATCATCAGATGTCATATTATTTATCTAGTCCTAGAAACTGAGCAGAAAGACTTGCCTTAAACTAGTCACACATATTATGGCAATATGCTTAAGCTTCTGGGATCTGTCAGATTAGTTAATCGTCCTCTTTACTACAGTGAGAATGATTACAAGTTCACCTTATCATCAGGTTTTTTTTTTTTTTTTTACTGCTATTATCAAGGAAAACAAGTATTTGGTATGAGTTAGCATACTGCATGTGGTGCTAGAAATACCAGTGATCTTACACATCTGAAGTTCAATATTTTGAGAGAATATCAGTACATAAAGCAGAAGAGGTAGGCTCAACATGCTATGCTCTTGTATCTATATTCCATTTTAAGAACCAGGATTATTCTGAAAGTAAAAGTGCACCAACTTGTAGCAACGCTTGACTGTTTGTTTTTACAAATTCTTTATAGAAAGATATCTGTCGAAGCTAAGAAAAACACCTTCTTCAAAAACATTCATTTAAAATTCAAAACATTTAAAATGACATTAATGATTTCAGTCGCATAAAATCCACATGGATTGACATATCATATCTATGATAGATAATGGAAAAATAAATTATACATTTTTATGCCTACAAAAAGCATGCATTTTTACCCTTAAAAGCACAACTAAAATTAGTTATAATGTGTTCATTATATGCGTCTCAAGGATTTTAAAGAAGAAAAGCATAACTTACTTTATTTACTTCAGTAAATATGTCAGGATTTTCAATATCAATGCTTAGCTTCTTGGCCAAAATATTAATGCATTATAATACTCAGTCCTAGAAGCAGTCACTTGACTATCACAGGGAGGTTACAAAATATTTTCATTAAGATTTTCTTAATGAAATATGAACATCACAGTTCTATATTTTGAGTATTTTTCACTTGACTTCCAAAACATAGTTAATACTGGAGCAAAAATAATGACAAAGTCATCTGTAGAGCAGCTTTCTTTACCTTCTGCTTCTGCGCTTACAGCAAAATATGTTCAGGATTGCTGTAGTGTTTGCATTCAATCATCTGCCGTGTCTTTCATTGAACACTGAAAATGAATCAAGAGGTATTTCAAATATGAACTTAACACCAGGATGGGACATGAAGATGTTCTTAGTCTCCATAGTGTTTGGGGTGTACAATGTATGCACGTTTCAAAATTATGTAAAATGAAAACAAGGGAATCAGTGTCAATGTCAGTGTCTGTGAAGTAAGCTTCAAAAATCACCATAAATGACATATGACATTTAAACACTTATTATATAACATGAAAATTACAAAACTGGACAAAAATTTAAACACAGATACCTGGAAAAAGTAAATATGAAGTAAATGTCGTGGCTTGGTGAATTATGAGGCAGCACGCTGGTTTGCGTTCCAGCTGCTGCACTTCTAATGCAACTCCCTGTTAATGTACCTAGGAAAGCAAAAGAGGATGGCCCATTTGTTTGGGCTCCTGCAGCTGCATAAGAGACCTGGAAGAAGCTCCTGGCTGTTGGATTTGGCTTCTCCCAGTGGTGGGTGTTTTTAGGGAGTAAGCTTATACTGGTAAGATATCATCATAAGCATTTTTCATATCTACATTAGCAAATACATTCCTAAAAACAATACATGGACCTAGTAGACATTATGCTCATCTCTCTTTCACACACACACACACACACACACACACACACACACACACACACACAGATACAGAGACATGGACAGGTATTTTTAAATTATATCAGTGTTAGATTACTAGGAAATCCCTCATTGGCAATGGAATAGTGTCTTTGAAAAGAAATATAAAATTAGAATCAATAGAATGACATATTTAGGAAATTCACATTGTAGAAACATGAAAAGATAGATCAGAGGGGAGAAGTAACTTAAACTGATTGACAGTAAATACACAGCCATGGATGGGTTAATGATTGAGATAAGTTCTGAGAAATGTGAGGTAGACAATTTCATCATTGTGAGAAAGTCATACCATGTTCTTGTAAGCCCAGGTACAATTGTCAATTGTTTCAAGTCTTGATATTTCAAAGCTATGTGGCATGCATATGTGAATGTATGTGTGTGTTTATCACATTCTATATAAGTGTGCGTGTGTGTATGCATATGAATATATGTGTGCACGTAACAATGTATTGCCCTCAGGGGTCCCATGAAAAAATGATATGGAATTAAATCAAAACCAAGAGGAAATGTACCAGGTGTAAGATTATACCCTCTAGGGCCTGGCAGCGTGGCCTGGAGGCTAAAGTCCTTGCCTTGAAAGCCCCGGGATCCCATATGGGTGCCGGTTCTGATTCCGGCAGCTTCACTTCCCATCCAGCTCCCTGCTTGTGGCCTCGGAAAGCAGTCGAGGACGGCCCAATGCACTGGGACACTGCACCTGCATGGGAGACCCGGAGGAGGTACCTGGTTCCCGGCATCGGATCGGCGTGCACCGGCCCGTTGCAGCTCACTTGGGGAGTGAATCATCGGATGGAGGATCTTCCTCTGTGTCTCTCCTCCTCTCTGTATATCTGACTTTGTAATAAAAAGTAAATAAATCTTTAAAAGAAAAAGATTACACCCTATAATTCATAATTAGAAAGAGTACACTCTAAATAACCACAGCAGCTCACTAATAGTAAAGCACATGAATAAATCAGTAACAGGGTAACTTAATATCAAGTATTATGTATTATACATAATAGTGCATTTTATATTTTTATTGGAATGAAAATACAGCAGGTTTTTATACTAGCATTGCCACAATGCCATTTACATGCATTGTGCTTTGACATTGTGATAACTATGACAGCTGTTAGAGATAAAAGGCTTCTTAGCTCTCATATCTTAAGGAACCATGCTCATGTGGTGTTTAACCAAAGAATCATTGAGCATCTCATTACATTACTTAAGGGGTATAAATTTCCATGATTTTAGAAATATGGTTACCTTGAATTCGTGATAAGCAATTTCAAATAGCATTGTGTCTTATTCACATGCAAATGGTTAAATATTAATAACAGCAAGGAAAAGTCTTACAATTTTGTGTTTACTTCTTTAAAGCACTAATTATAATATTTTTGCATGTATGAAACCTTGAGGGACAAGTAATTGAGCTAGAAATTGACAAGACTGGCCTCCAAATCTAGTTATTCCAGCAAGTGCTATCAGTGTATTATTAAGCATGAATACTTCCACTACTTTTCTGGATTAAAAAGCAAGCAAAAATTTGAAATGTAAAAATGGAACCAGTGATATTTATAACAAAACCAAATCAAGCTTGCTTTTGCAATATAACCAAAAATGTTTCCTCTAGTCTTACTTCATGAATGCTTGACTAAAACACATTTTTCAAAAAATATTTATTTTTATTGGAAGGGCAGATTCACAGAGAGAAGGATAGACAGAGAGAAACATTTTCTATCCACTGGTTCAGTGCCCAAGTGCATGCAATTGCTGAGGCTGAGAATATCTGAAACAAGGTGGCAGGAGCTTATTCCAAGTCTCCCAACTGGGCACAGGGTCCCAAGGCTTTCGGCCATCCTCTACTGCTTTCCCAGGATGCAAACAGGGAGCTGGAAGGGAAGTAGTACAGCCAGGACATGAACCAGTATCCATATGGGATCCCTACAAGTCACACAGTCTTTGCATTATCTTTGCACAGTCATAACATTGCACTGTTAACCACTCTTTAAGTATTTTAAAATATTAGGAAACAGGAAGACTCAGCACCAAGATATTTGTAACACAGGACAGAAAAGCTCAGTGAACCAAAAAATCTTAATCAATTATTGAAGAATCTCTGGACAGCACTGCTTTCTCTCTATTAAGATTATTCCTAATTTTTCCACTGCCATTAGCCCAGAAGCTTTTTACTCAAAAAGTCTTATAATACTTCCCTCTGGGTAGACCTGGTTATCAGGTCTCCCTTTTTGTTCTCTATGAGAATTTCATTATGAAATAGGGGTAATTAGCAGCTCATTAACACTAAAGAATACAAGGAGCTTTAATATTGGCTCCAGAGATTTGGTACAGAAACTGGATTTTCTTTGCTTCAGACTCAAAAATTATGCCCTGAGCAGATTTACTGCAGAACATGGATTACAACTATGGTGGAAATTATTATTGACTTGTTCTAAAATTGGAGCCTACAAAAGTGTTTTTCAACCATTTTTGCAAGTTATTTAAGTATTTTAAAATATTACTCAGAAATTCTGATTTATTGTTTAAAATATGGCTTATCATTGTTTGACAAATGCAATATTTTAAAATATATTTTTATTTTGAATTTTGAATTATGTGGTACAATCTCATACAGGCTGGGATTTCCCCCCCAAACTCCCAACCTCCAACAGATTTTCCTCATTTTACTACAATAGTGTAGTCCTTCATAAGGAATCATAATTCTGTTAGTCTCTTAAGTGTACCCTGATATTGTTGGTATAGACAATATCAGACAGTCCAGCATCCCATTGTCTACACATGTCCAACAGTTTCACTGGGAATCTATCTTTCATCTGAAAGCAGGGATGCATGTTCCCTATTCCACCACATCTACATATGATAGACCCCAGTACTCCATCACTATACATTTCCATAATTGAGAAGTGATGAAACAAGGTCAACAACTGGTATAAGTTAGAACACTCACAACAACAGCAACAACATCATCAACAAAGTACAGCACCATTAAAAATGTGCCACTGAGCAACCAATACCTAAGTGAAAAAAGGTAACACAAAAGTCTCTTGGGAAAAATGATGCCACTGTGCAATCCATGAGCCAGTGATAAATTCAACAAGAGAAAAGGAATTACTTGGGATAAGCAAAACTGAAACTAAAAAAAACATAAAAACACATGGGATACAGCCAAAAAAGCAAATTAATCGTATTTGTAGTTTATAAACAGACTTGCTGAATGAAATATGAAAGGAAATTCATAGTTCAGAACTCTTACTTTATCACTACCTCTTTTCAACAAGTGTTGAAGCACAGAGCATATACATGAAGTTCCTGAAGTTTTGCTTTGCTTTTTCCTCATTCTGATGCCTCAGATTAAAGATCTATAAATGGGGCTGGGTGGTGGTGCAATTGCCTAGTGGTGAAACCCTGGCCTTGCAGGAATAACTATAGCATAGGGTGCCTCTTCCTGTCCTGTATGCTTCACTTCCCATCCTTGTCTTTGCCCTAGGAAAGCAGTTGAGGACCCTGCCGCACATGGGAGATCTGGAAGAAACTCCTGGCTTTGGATCGCCTCAGTTCTGGACATTGAGATCCTTTGGGGAGTGAACCAGCTGATAGAAGATCTTTGTTTCTCCTCTCTGTGTATTGCCTTTCCAACAAAAATTAAAAATAAAATACATAATTAAAAAAATCTATAAGAGAATTACAGAGAACAAAATCATATGACTTGTACAATCTGTTAATGCTACTAACCTAATATTTCTATTACATCTAAATTTCTAAGCAATATGTATAGCTTCATAAGGCAAATGGATGGTAAGAGTTATGCTTTATATTTTTTTGAGAGAAATAATAAGAGCAACAACATTCCATTTCTTCAGTCAGGCTTCTTGAACAAATGAAAATTACAAGTGTGTAATGCTTTTGTAATATCTACTTTTCTGTCTACCTAGAGAAACTTAAGAATAGAAAAGAACCTTTCTGGATGTGATTGGGAGATTATTCTACATCTAGGACTCAGTGTAATCACTATGACATTTATGAAGAACCAGATGGGAAGGAAAAAAAAAAAAAAAAAAACAGGGCAAAATATGCTATCCTGACAGAGGAAGGATCTTAAGTCACAATGATTCTAGCCTATATCTCCCACATATGAGGGAATCTGTTTCTGTTTGTGATTACTTTGTAATCATTGGATAACTGAAGCAATAATTAGTATGTATTAAAGAGCTGTATATCACAATTAATAAGGGTAGGTATCATCAGGTTTTTTTCCTCTATATTTTAATTTTGTTGGTAGTCTTTACATAGTTGATTAGGGTGCAAAGAGTCAAGGGCTAGAGGAATGTGGGTAAGACTGTTGTCATCACATTCTTTTTTTTTTTTTTTTTATTTTCCCTTCTTGTATCTGGAGGAAAGGGGAGAGATAAGGGGAAAAGCCACATTCACCTTCTCAACCATCCCAGCGTTTCTGATGTCAGGCCAGTTTTGAGGGCTCCATTCAAGAGGTTTATAGTTCTGAATTGCTGCCAATCTCCCCACTCCAGGCACGATGAAATCTCTCCGGAATCAGCTGGCTGACATAGTCCATCTTAGATATCATCAGTTTTACACTGGGGTGTAACTGTAGTTTATATAAAGGTATATTATGGAAAGCTGACAAAGTGAGTACTAACGCAGAATTTTCTATTCTTTATTCTTTTCAACCCTATTCTCTTTTGTGTTCCCCAACTTTAGAGCCCTAAGATCCCAACTGTAAATTTTCATAATGGTCCTTCAGTGGTGGGAAGTGCTTAGAGCCAAAAAAAAAAAAAACCTTGTGTTTTGTGAAGAAAATATATGTATTAAAAATCTCTTATTGCAGGAATCTATAATGTCACATTATGGCTTTAAAAAGTATAACCTATCAGGATCATAACTGGTAACTCATAGACAACAGACACGAATCAGCATTAGACAACAGTAAAACTACAAAAGCATACGGGGGGAATCAGGACTGATCCTGACAACCTTTTAACAGGAGGTCATATGCATGGAGTGGCGGGAGGGGGGGGACCCCAGAATGGAGTAGGTGGACAGGAGGAGGCTTGTATCCCAACCCAGATCCTCACCAAGGACTATGTATGGGCACCAAGGACTACATCTCAACAGCCAAGGAGACCACAGCGAAACGGAGTGCCTTTGGAGGCCAAGAACTCTGAGGTCACCCACCCCCATTTGGATCTACCACATGGGATGGAACAAGTCCAAATCCTACCTTGCAGAATCCAAGGTCATTGGAATGACAACCAGGAGCCCTGAGCGGTCCACAGAAACAGAAGAACAGTAAACTTCCTTCGGGACTAGGGAGGGGACCTTTCTCTGGTTCTTGCCTGTTTCTGACTTTGGGTCCCCACCCTCTTTAGCAATGACCATCAGGGTCACTCCAGAAACCCCTCAAAACAAACAAACAAACAAAAAATCTAGAATAGATAGAGAAGAACAAGGAAAGCTTAGAATCAGAAAGAAAACAGTCAGCGGGGATGCACTCACTGGGTGGGACACAAAGATTAGTTACTCCTCAATAGGGTGTTGAAGATTTCTCTGCACACCTCTCCTAAAACTGTTCACCTAAACTGTTGACATATGTCTTGTTAGAGTTATAGAGTTAGACTACCCGAAAAACATCCAGGTATAGCAAAATCATGCTTCAACGCTATAAACTGCTAAACACTAAAATTAAAATAGACACGAGACAGCTGAATAGTAATCTATACCCATTTTAAGGTGTATAGAAACCTGTTGTATATAAACTAATACTTGAAATGTCAATGTAGAAGTCACAGGATATGGTTCAGAACTTGTATTCTTTTTTTCTCTTTTAACATATTGGTTACTCAATACCATGTGAATTAATTCCATAACATTATAAATTGTTACTGATACAATGTTGGGGCTTTTAATTGATCTGGATGATACTCTGCTGGTTCTACCTTCAGACGAGAGATGGTCTCCCCAAGAAACAGTTGAACTTATCTGGACAATAAGATGCTGGACCTTATGCTTGGTAAATGCCTGCAATGAAAGAATCTCAACTGAATTTGAACTGTGGTAATGCAACAAGGTGGAGGAATCCACCATGGGGGGGGGGGGGATTGGGGGGAATCCCAGTGCCTATAAAACTGTGTCACATAATGCAATGTAATCAATAAAAAGAAAAAAGAATTTTTACCTGTGTTGATTGAATTTTTATAATCAAGAGGATGTGAACACCCTGGGATACATGAATAGAATTTAATCATTCTTGAAATTAAATGAAATATTTTTCTCATTTTATCTTCACTAAGCTGAAATTAAAATATGACACATTTTAATTGAAAATCTGGACAAAAGTAATATTCATATTAGAAATATCAAGACCCATCACTGCTCTATTTTCTATATATTGTGCATTATGTTACAGTTATAGATGTTACTACTAATCTTTAATTTATACCTCTGAAAATTCTGGCAACTCTTAGATATAGAATCAGATATCAACATAGGACAAATTAATAACAATATACATGCATAATACTTATATCACACACAATTCATAATATTTTGATAATACTATCTTCACAGGATTGATCTATTTTAATTATTCTCTAAATTTTTTGATAATTATTTGATCTTATTCGATTGCTGAATGGTTTTTTTGGCACCAAAATGAGAAGAAATATTATATAGATAACATTACTTCACTAAACATGCATAAAGCTGGCAAGATCTCAGCATAACTGATGTTTCTGTCACATCCAAAACTGATGGGTTTTATACCTCCTAATATAGATTACCTTTCCACATACAATTGGGAGAAATATATTACAGTGACAAATGCATAGACTCGTAGGGAGAGAGAGTCAATGACAGATGCATGGCAAAGCTTTTGAATGGTGATCAGATACACAGATCAGAAAGACTTGAAGGAGTATTCAAGGTCAGTAATCACAGTACAAGAACTGATGGAATGGAGGAGAAAGATTTTAGGTACAGCATTGAGATAGGCATGACAGGATTCAATCATTTGGAAATCACAGGTCTACACATTATAAATTATTTATTTTTCACTCATACTTTCTATACAAATTTATCCTTCCTAATTTGAAGGTGAAGGGGAAATTATAAAATTGACTGAATCTTTAAGTAATTGACACATTAAGAGAGAAACTAGACAGCAAATACTCGGACAAATGAAAGTCCTTCAGATGGTAGTCATCCAGTTTTCTTGGTTCTGAGTGTTGATCAAATTCTATCAAGTCCAGGGCAAAGTGATGTCCAGGTTGGCTAATCCTCCACCGGTAGGTGCCAGCATTCCTTTTGGGCAGTGGTTCCTCTCCCAGTTGTTTTACTTCTGGACTAGTTTCTTGCTTGTGGCCTGAGAATACATAGAAGGATGGCCAAAAGCCTTTGGACTCTGCACCCACGTAGCAGTTCCAGGAAAACCTCCTGGCTCCTGCATTCTGGCTCTTGGCATTTTGGTCATTTGGGGGAGTGAACCAACACTTGCTGTCTCCTTCTCTCTGTAAATCTGCCTTTCTAATAAAAATGAGCAAATCTAAAAAAAAATAAAATGAACAGAAATTCCATTGTTTCTGGATTGAAAAAGAAACAAACAATACCTATGAGAGCAGGCATTTGGCACAGTGGTTGTGTTGCTGCTTGGAATCCTCCAGTCCCATATTGAAGGCCCTAATTGGAACCCAGACTCCACTTCCAGTTCTAGGTTCCTGCTAATTAGAATAATTACATCAACAGGGCAGGAAGAGAAGAAGAAAGAAGGGAGAAAAGTAGGGAGGAGGAACATAGCATGAAAGTATAAGTGATTAAGTCCTAATGCTGCTATATAATCTCCACCCAGTCAAATTTTTACTAAGTTCTCTAAAAAAAAAAATAAAAAAGCTCTGTTTGCAACATTGAGAATTCAATGGAAGAATGCAAGAAAAAGTGATTTCCAGAAGTCCCCAACAATCTAGATTTCTAAAAACTCACTTCAATAGATATGAAAGATCTTATATTAATTAAGTGACATCACAATTATTATCAATTGAATAACAGAACCAGTGCTTTTTGGAGCTTGGAGAGCAAAATGGATTATATTAAAGTGGGAGTTAAAACTCCTGGAAGTAAAAATAAGCTATTGATAAATATAAGGCTAATTGCTTCTTGGCCTTTTGGCTAAGAACAAGTGATAAACAAAACTACTAAATCAGTGTGAGCATATTTGAAACTTCTGTATCCATTATTTTTGCCACTTTTTGGTGTCAAATACTGTAAAACTCAAGAGGCATAAATATACTGTGTCATAGAAGAAAGGAAACCAGATCAGATGAATAATCACACATATTTGACCAAATGCAACAAAGGATTGCAATGTGTGTGTATATATAATACTTATCTATGCATATATATATAAACTTGTAAGCTGACATTGTAAGATGACAAAGTAAAGCTGAATGAGTATTCTGAAATGTCTGGAAGAGTTACTGAAAAATTAATGCATTCAAAAACATCATTAGGGTATTCAAGACAATATCAATGTATAACTGACATTCATATTGCATTTTTACTTCTCAGTGAGTTGACAGAAGACTAATATTTAAAAAAAGGCAAAATTGATAAAATATGATGACTTAGTTTGGTGGTCCTATAAGTAGTTTATATTACACATTTACATGTTAATATTGAGTACTTACAATCTGAATATTTCAGTAAGTCCTTGGGCTGCACTTAATTGACATTGAGCTAATTGGAAAGTGCCATTGTTTGGTACTAAGTTTATTGCCGAGTCACCTGAAGCTTCATAACATACTTAAAAATCCAAGGTAAAGTATTTTTCGTTTCAATGTTTTAATATTATAAAGATTCTAATTAACCTCAAGACTTGAAAAAATAATAAAAGACATTTTGTGAACCTTAGTGATTTTTCTGTTTAAAAGGGAATTTTAGCCAAGTCACCTGAGATAGTTTATGCTATTAAGGTTCCACAATTGTAGTTTAGTTACACAAGTATTCAGAGTTCTTTTACACATTTTTTACTACATTATAGTAAAGATCATTATTAATGCTTTCTACTTTGCTGTTTATAAATATGTTACTTATTAGGAATTGGTAGACAGAAAAATTGGGGGTTTGAAAACATTGAAGGCTGGAGAGTTCCTGGAGGTGGTATTTATTGTCCACATATGAGCACAGCAGAAAACGTTTTCCATAGAAACTAATGAAAGTTAGTAAAAGAAAATAGTTAATATTTTATGAGACTCACATTTTCTTACCAAGTAGTCATCAGGGAATCAACATGTAAGCCAAGACATAAAGTTATCTCCACCAGCCTTGATTTCTATGTTATTTTGTTACCATTTTAATTTTTATCTCCATTACAGTACATTTAAAATTCTAAGGATAGTTATCAACTTGAAATGATAACTAAGATTACTAAGATTTCTTGTTACAATGAAACTTTATTAGAAGGTTTTCATCACAATACCTGAAGAAATATTTCATGAAATGATGCCTAACAATTGGACCCAGTTAATGTTTTAATGTTTCAATCTTGGTCAATATCATGCATTTAATTATTTGTAAATATACAAAAGGATTGTTATCACTAGTATTCAATCCTATCAAGTTTTTCATTTTATGTTTACATGAATGTTCAGACTTGGGGAATGATGTTTTTACACATCGATTAGATAAAATGTGATTTTTGAAATAATTGTACAGTGTAGAATGCCTGTCCTGAGCTAATATATCCATTTACTTAACTTTCATTTTTTGTGAGATTTTACTAGTATTCAATCCTATTAAGTTTTTCATTTTATGTTTACATTAATGTTCAGACTTGGAGAATGATGTTTTTACACACTGATTAGATATAATGTGATTTTTTGAAAGAGTTGTATAGTGTAGAATGCCTGTCCTGAGCTAATATATACATTTAACTCTGTGTGATTTCCAAACATATAGTACATTATGTTTTATTTTGATCCTCAATATTTTCAGACATTCTCAAAATGTCCTGTTATTTTACTGAAAATTTGTACACTGTGACAAAAGGCTTCCAATTCCATTCTTACCTTTCCCAAATTTCTTACACCTGGTAACCATTAATTGACTCCTCATTCCTGTTCATTATTTCAGCTTCCCCATATATGTAGAAACATGTGATCTTTGTATTTGTGCCTGGCTTTTTCACTTAGCATAAGGTTCTCCAGGTTCATCCATGTTGTTTTAAGTGACAGAATTTTCTCCTTTTTAAAAGGCTGATCACTATTTCATTGTATATATTGTATTATTATGCATTCATCTGTTAACTAGCACTTAGGATGATTTTATATCTTGACATCAGTGAAGGATTCACACTGTTAAACCGTGTAAACTCTCATACTGTTTATACAATGAGCATAGTGATTTACATTCCCACCAATAGTGTGACAGGTCCTCACCAACAATATCTGTGGGTGCTCATATTTTTTTGATGAAGACTATTCAGACTTGAGGATATAGCTCTTTATGGGATTTTATTTGGCATTTTTGTAATACTTAAGGAAGCTTAGTAATTTCGCATGTACTTGTCGACCATTCCTTTTGAAGAATGTTTCTTACTGTCCTTCCCTTATTTTTTTAACTGTACTATTACTTTTCTTGTTACATAATTATTTGATCCTTCTGTATTTTATGTATTAACCCTCCATCACACATGTGGATAGCAATTATTTCCTTTCATTGTGAAACATTTTTACATTAGTTGTTCACTGTACACAAACTTTTTAGTTTGATGTCATGCCATTAATCAATTTTTGCTTTTTGTTTCATGTATTTTAGGAGCATATTTAAAACATTGCTTCTCAGATTCACACAGTGGAGAATTTTCCAGAAACTGATTTTCTAATAGTTCTAGCTTTAATTTCTACATTTAATGCTTTAATTTATTATATATTAATTTGTACAGTAGTTTTAGCCTCAAGTTTTACACTTTTCATTTTCATCTGTTATACATTAATTTTGTATGGGGTTTGAATCAAAGATCAAATTTTATGATTTCACATATAACCAGTCTCCCAATAACTGAAGACATGATCCTTTACTCATTGTATGTTAATGGTACCTTTATCAAAATTCAACTTACTGTAAATGTATAGCTATATTGCATCATAAAAACAGATACCAGCTTTGTGAAACAGCATGTTAAACTGTCTCTGGCAGTACTAACAGCCCTTACAGGTGGCATTCTCAGTTCCAGTTGCTTCACTTTTGATCCAGGGTCCTGTCAGTATTGCTACAGGATGGTTACAATTATTTGGCCATGTATCCAAGCGGGGGACCCAGGCAAGACTCCTGGCTTCAGTGTGTTGCAGCTCTGGTTCTAACAGCAATTTGGAGAATGAATCTCTGAATGGAGGATCAATTGCCCTCTCTTTCACTTTCTGTAACTCAACCTTTCAAACAAAAAAAACTTTTAAAACTAATTTTGTTAGTGACGGAAAGGAACCTTATATTCTTGAAATTTTGTCTATGAAAAAAATAAAATATGCTGTAGTCATAACAATAAAAAGGAAAATAAATTATATGTGCATGTATATACATATATACATATGTATACATAGATAAACATCTGTTAAAAGAACAAATGATTAGGGAATCAGAGTAAAATCAGTCTGGTTTTCTTGATGTTATGCTCTGTGCAAGTGTTGAAATATTGCACTCTGCCAAAAAAACATAGTAGAAACATATCATGATATTTATATATGTAAGTATATTTTGAAAAATACCACCAAAGCACACATAAAAACTTGTACCGACCTAAGCATATATGATTAAAGACGATCTTCCATCCACTGATTCACTCTCCAGGTGGGTGTAATGGCCAGAGCAACTCTGATGGTCTGTGCAAGCGAGGATGAGGAGCCAAAGTTGGAAGTTAGTAAGGACCAGAGAAAGCTCCTCTACTGAGTCCATAAGGAAATTTGCAATTATTCTATCTCTGAGGATCACCTGGGGCTCCTAGCTGTGGTTCCCAAGCAGCTCCTTCCTATGATCTGGAAATTCAGCAGAGAAAGAAGACTAGAAGGAGCTCCTGGCTCATGGTTTTGGACAAGTCCATGGGCCATTGAGACCAAATGTGGAGTGAACCAACCAATGGAAAGTCCTCTATCTCTCCTTCTCTCTGACTCTACCTGCCTCACCCTCTGTAACTCCAGTCTTTAAATAAAAACAAAACAAATATTTAAAGAAAAGAATAATTATAATTTGATGTCACCAGATTTAAATCCCTCTTCCGCTGTATTAATTAGATAGGCTACGGAAATGGCCGAATAATTTTTGCCATTTTCTTTTTACTTTTCCTTATTCAGCCATTGTAGGTACTCCTGTACAATTTTCTTTCAAATACAATAGCTGAAAGTAAATATGAGACAAGCAACATATTTTAAATTTCTTTTTGTATATACCAATGCGGTTATGCTTTTTTACTTGTTTGTTTCCTCATATGAACTTGATTTCCTTTTTTTGTTGTTGTTTTTATCTAGGATTCTATTTTATATCTCTTATTTTAAAAATGGTGACATGCTTTTTTTAAAAAAAAATTTACTAACAAAATACTCTCCTTTCTTCTTAACCTTTGAAGGATGATTTTGTAGATATACCATTCTTGATTGACTATTATTACTCAATTGTAGCTCATGACGCATAATGTCTCTTCTATATTTCCTTTTGAATTGGATACAGTACTTCTGATCAATCTTTCTGGTAGTGTACCTGGGAAGGCAGCAGTAGAGAGTCCACATACTGTCATCCCTTCTTGTCTGATGGATTCCCTGTCCTCTTGCTTTAGCCTTTTTGTTGGAAAAATATATTGCAAAATTATCTTCTGGCTCCCACGTTTTTATTTTATGCCACATATAATCTAATCATGGTTGCTTGATTTTTCTCTTATTGTCTTAAAAATTCTTTCTTTTTGTCCTCAGCTGAAGGTGGAGACTTTGCTGTATATATGCTATTAGGGGGTCAGTGAGCTTTTTGATGTGTCAACTATTGTTTTCCATATAATTAGGGGAAGTTTCGATTATTTTTTTCTCTAAATAGTTTTCCTTTCTAGTATCTGTCTTCCTTATTCCTTTGGCTATAATTATGCAGGTGTTGATTTTTTTCCAAATTTATTGATGTTTATTTTGTCTGTTCTTCAAACAAGATTACTTTGCTTATTACTGTTTAGTAAGTGTATTTTTTGACCTGCTTAAATCTTCTATGATTCTTTGAATAGACCAGCCAGTATTATTTTCAATTCAGCAATTTTATTTGGGATTTTTTCAGCTTTTAATTCATGTTGTTTGCTTCTGTTTATTTGACATTATTGTAATTCATTTTCATTCTTACACAGGTCTTTTTTTTGTTGTTGTTCTGTTTTGAATGTACTTATGCTGTTTGGTTTAAATCTCAAGATTATATAAATCCAGTTTCTTCTGAATTCTACATCTTATTTCCTTTCATGGCTTCTTTTGTTTTGCCTAAGTCATTATCTTAAGTAACTTTGAGAATTACAACTTCCTTTACCATAAGATTATTTTTATTGCTGCTTGCTTTTACTCTTGATGAGGTTGGAATCTCTGGTAACTTTACTTTTTCAAAGTGTGTATTATTTGTTCCTTGCCTATTAAAATCTATGTTCTCTGTTCCTATGGTCACTTACTGATGTGTAAAGGCCATTTAATACCTTTGTAGCCAAAAGTTCACTCAAGATTTGCAGAGGAGGTGTGTGAGGGTGTGTATGTGTGCATGAGTGTCGGTATACTTCTAGCATGACTAGGAAAGCGATAAATGACTCCTACTCTTTACCCTCTACTTGAAGGAAGCTCAGATCAGAGATTAGACCTTCCACTATTTTTTGGGAGAAACACACATTTCATCATAAAATGTGTCTCTGAATTGTTACATAGTCTTCTTGATTCCAAAATATGTTTCAGCACTTTACAAAGGCAATATTTATGGGTAAAATTGAATACAATGTAGATTTCTTATTATGAGTACTCAAAATAGAGCCAAAAGCTGATGGAAAGAAAATGCTGTGGTCACACATTTTGTTTTCAGAAATCTTTTCACTGTATCAATCTATGTACTTTTTCAGTTTTGGTAAAATCAATTATGTCTTCCATTTTGTTTTTTAAATGTTTTGTAATTTTCATTATAGAAGTCTTCCACATCTTCCGCTAGGCTAATTCTAAGGTGTTTGAGGTTTATCTCTGCTATTTTAAAGGGGAATGTACTTACAATTTCTTTCCCAGTCATGGAGATATTAAAGATGGAGATAATTACTATGATAATTACTAGATAATTACTATGATCAACATCATCAAAATGTCCATATTAACACAAGTAATATACAGATTCAACACAGTGCAAATCAAAATATCAATAACAGTCTTCCCAAAAATAGAAAAGATAACATAAACATTCATCTGGAAACACAAGAGATCATGAATGGTCAAAGCTGTAAAAACCAAGCTGGAGGAAGCATAAAACCATATGGCAGGGAAGTGATTATCAGAACAGTCTGGTACTGTTACAGAAAGAGAGAAGAAGATCAATGGAGTAGAATAGAAACACCAGAAGGGAGCCCACACATGTAGAGTCAACTAATCTTCAACAAGAAAACAGAATAATCCAGGAGAAAAGCCTGGTCTCTTGAGCAAGTGCTGTTGGGACAGTTGAATAGCAGTATGCAGCAATAAGAAGCAAAACCCCACCTGTCTTCCAATACAAAAATTAGTTTTAAATGGATCAAGGGCCTAAATCTACATCCAGAAACCATGGGACTACTCGAGGAAAATACAGGAAGCACTCTTCAAGTTATAGAAATTGGGGAAGACTTAGAAAAGTCACCAAAAGAGCAGGCAGTCAAAGCAAAATAAATGGGATTACATCAAGCCAAGAAGCTTCTGTGCAATGAACAAGATGATCAAAAACATGAAGAACAGCCAATAGAATGGGATAAAATCTTTGCTCACTATACAACTGGTAGATGACTAATATCCAGGATTTACAAAGAGCCTCAGAAACGCAGTGATAATAAAACAAACAATCCTGTGAAGAAATGGGCAACGGAAATGAACACACATTTTTTGAAAGTAAAAATTCAGGTCCAGCGTGGAGGCCTAGCAGCTGAAGTCCTCACCTTAAACACGCCAGGATCCCATATGGGCACCGGTTCTAATACCGGCAGCCCCAACTCTCATTCAGCTCCCTACTGGTAGCCTAGGAAAGCAGTTGAGAATGGCCCAATGTCTTGGGATCCTGAACCTGCGTGGGAGACCTGGAAGTAGTTCCTGGCTGCTGGCTTCAGATTGGAGCAGCATCATCCATTGTGGTCACTTGGGGAGTGAATCGTCGGACGGAAGATCTTCCTTTCTATCTCTCTTCCTCTCTGTATATCTGATTTTGCAATGAAAATAAATCTTAAAAAAAAAAAAAAAGAAAGAAAAAGGTCAAATAGCTAATAGACATGAAAAAATGTGCAGGCTCATAGCTGTCAGGTAAATACAAGTAAAAACCACATTGAATTCCCACCTAACCAGTGAGATTGGCCTACATTCAAAACTCTCATAAAAACAACTTGACATGCAAGTAGAAAGAAAGTGACCCTCTTTCATTGTTGGTGGGAATATAAGCTAGCAAAACAAAAATGGAAGTCAGTATGGAGAGAGCTAAGAGAACTGAAAACGGATCTGCCATATGACCCGGCTAACCTAATTTTGTGAATGCATCCAAAGGAAATGAAGCCTGAATATGAGAAAGTGATCTGTAGTTTCATATTCATAGCAGCAACACCTACATTAGCAAAGATATGGAAATAACCCAGATGCCTGTCAAAAGAGAAGTGGGTGAAGAAACTGGAATATCTACTTCATGAGATACTACTCAGCCATTAAATAGCATGAAACTTTACTATTGGCAACCAAATGGGCCCAAATTCACTATGCTCACTGAAATAAGTCAAGCCAAAATGGACAAATATCATATGTTTGCTCTGATATAAGGCAAGCTTCATTGAAAATGCAAGATTAAAAAATAGGGTGCTGGACTCTCTGCCATTGTCTATACCGACAATGGCAGGATGTACTTAAATAGCAGAATGATGAAATTATGACTGAGTATGAAGCACTATACTATTGCATTTATATAGGACAAATCAATTGAAGTGGCTTGGAGGTTTGGGGAAGTGGGAAGGAATACTCCAGAGCCCATGGGATTGTATCCTTAAATAAATAAATGAACAAATAAATAAATAAATATAAATGAAAAATGAGAAAAGTCAATTATGATTTTTTGCCTGCCTTTTTAAAGCATTTTATGATAAAGATAATTTCTAGATTTCCCTGTGTAGATATTTTATTTGACATCACTTGGACGAATTTATTAATTAAAATATTTTGATCTTGATTTTAATGTACCACGAATGATCTAAAATTAACTAGCTTTTATGGAAGACTTTTTCTAGGATGAGTACAACATACTATCCTTTCGCTCTCATGGACTCTCCATCAGCATGGAGACACAGGCACATCTTAAAAAACTAAAATGAATTGAAATCACTTAATCTCTGGTCTCAGACACTAACAAAGTTAAACTGGAATTTAACAAGATACTGGTAATTACCACATTTGAAGCAAGTGGAGATCAAACACATACTTCCAAGCAGAATATGGCTTAGAGAAAAATATCCAGGCAGCAAAACCAAATTAAAGTAAAATAAAGGCAAAAATGAAGCAACATTCAGGTCATATGGATAAAGCAGGGCTTAAGAATAAATTCGTGATCATGAGTGAACATAAAAGAAAGATAAAGGATCTGAAACCGCTAACTAAAGCTTTTGCCTTAGAAAAGAAAAGAAGTACAAAATAAATGCAATTAAAATGTAAAAAATAGCACAAATTAGAAATTGATGACAAAGAAAGCAGGAAATCTATAAAACAAATCAATCAATCAAATCAGTAAAATTGATAAAATCTGTGGGTAGTATATTTTTAAAAGATAAAAGACATGTAAGCAATATTAGAAATAAAAGTGAGACTGTAACTATTAATCTTATAGATACGTAAAGGGAAACTATAAAAAATCAGTATGCCAATCAACTTGGCAAGCCTCAGTAAATCTGATCAAGTCTTTTAACAATACATGTATAATGGACTGGCTCGAAAGTCTAGAGGCTAAATCCTTGCCTTGCATCCACTGGGATCTCATATGGGTGCCAGTTGGTGTCTTGCCTGCTCCACTTCCCATCCAGCTCCCTGCTTGTGGCCTGGGAAAGCATTACAGGATGGGACACTGCACCTGCCTGGGAGACCCAGAAAAATCTCCTGGCTCCTGGATTTAGATCCCCCCAGTTCGGGTCATTTGTGGCCACTTTGAAATGAACTAGTGGGTGCAAAATTGTTGTTTTTACTTCTCTCTGTATATCTGCCTTTCTAATTCAAATTAAGTTAAATTAAATTAAAGTACATCTTAAAAAATACATGAATAAAATTTACAAAAGAGGAAAAAGATAATGTTGATAGCACAATATTTATTAAGAATTCAATAATTATCTTAGAAATCATAATGTATAGTAGACTTGGAAAGAAGGAATTTCATAAATTCTCTACAATCCTTTTTATTAAATAGATGTGGGGAGAATATTTCCTAAGTCATATTGTAACAAAAGTATTACCCGTTTTAAAAACCCAACCTATGGCATGAAGAGAAAGGAAAATAAAAATGAATACTTCTTATAAGCATAAATTTAAAGTTGTGAATAGCATATTAGCCTATTGATTCAACAGTGTCATTCGGAAGATTCCCTCCTGCCCTCCCCTCTCATATTCTTTAAAAGCTGTAACCTGTGCATAATAAAACAGACAATCCTCACCATCTTGTCCATGGTCATTCTTAGAGCCAAAGAACACCAGTGCCTTACCCCCTGAGACCTTGGCACCTGCCGGCAGGCCTAAGTCAAGAACTTGCTTCTATGTCTCCATTTACCCTTGATAATGGCGTGCCTTCATGTGGATTGTTTTAATTTGACCTCAAAGTTTGGAAGCATTCTGAATTATTCTATACATAAAATGATTTGGGCCTGTTGGCGGTCTTTAGCTGAGAACAGTTTTTTTTCCTCTGGCAGATTCTCTCCCATTATCTTCTGATCTTTGATGGCATAGAGTTTGAACCAAAACATTAAACCCCTTTCACACAACACTCCTGTTGTCTTTGTTATGTAATTGTACTTCCCCACGCCAAAAAAATTCACAAGAATGCTATTGTTTGGTTACTTAATATATTAGGGATTAAAAGCTCCTTAGATTCTCAAAGTAAATAAATTGCTAGTTGTAGTTTCATTACTTGTTTCAAAATCCTGTGCATGAGCTACTTATAAAAACACAATAATGGGAGGGAACTAAGCTTCAATGCCCATTGACAGGTATGGGAGCCAAATGGGAAGTGGGACAGACTGGACTACTCTGCTATGCATACTGGCAGGCCAGGTTGGGGGACAGGCCTGGTGGGAGTTATTGTGGGTCACCCCAACAAGGCTGCAGCCCCCACTGGTTGATGAAAGAGTCGAGTGCGTGCTGGGCAGAGCCAGGCTGGACTGCAACACCCTTGATTCCAGTGCAAGTCGGTACTGAGAGCGGAGCCAGCCCAGCGATTGCAACCACCAACTGATCGTGGCGATGGACTGTGCCGGGCCCGGTGCTTGCTGGAACATGCGGGAATCTGATCTGGGAATACCTCAAAGTTTCTTTGGTGATCTCCCCAGTCGAACGGCTGGACTCAGCGCCCTGGCCAGGAGAGGACAGAGGACGGAACAGGTCAATCAACCACCTCAGCTAAATGTTGGGCAACGAAATACTGGGCAAATGAAGACTCTATGATGGACTGTGACAATCAGTGGATTCTTCAATGTCCTAATCTAGCTGGGAGTGGTGAGACTGGCAGCG
Organism: Ochotona princeps; assembly: GCF_030435755.1. NCBI lineage: Eukaryota > Metazoa > Chordata > Mammalia > Lagomorpha > Ochotonidae > Ochotona > Ochotona princeps. The sequence goes on from NC_080845.1 coordinate 49,902,365, forward strand.
ATCCATAGCTGGAGGACTATCAAGACCACTTGAGCAAGTATCTCAGAGCATGCCCCACATCCGGGACTTTGGGCGGGTGGGAGACTGGGTGGGGATTCTCCCTCAATATCCCCCTTCACCTCAGACACATAAATAGTCTAATAAAAATATATATTAAAAAAAGAAAAAGAAATGTTTGAATAAATAAAATCAAGCTCAAAAAAAAAAAACCACAATAATGTCACACCAACATAACCACAACAATTTCCTTAGGCAAACAAATAGCCTATTTTATTCATTATCTCATTTGCTTGTGATGAAATGGCATAATCCTGATTTAATTATACAGATAGAATTCATGTAATCAAAACATGCGCAGTGAGTAAGCAGTTTAAGAGAATATTATTTGAGGGGTAAATTGAGTTTCTTTGTATATTAAAACCCACACCTTAAAACTCATGAACATTCTTCTAAATGGCCATTACTAGAAACTGTTTTAATAATTAAAACATAACCATGTTTAGGAAATACATTTATCATATGTAATAGAGCATGTAGACCTTGTTTGCTATTTTTTCTTTAGTAAGAGTCAAGAATAAACTCACTCTATTCAGAGTGTGTGAATAGCACATTAGTGTACATACGCATTTGTCACCCCTGAAAAAGTTTGCAGCTTCATTTTAATCACTTCCAAGGTAAGGTTTTGTTTACCAGTCTTTAGAAATTAATCACTGTCATTGCATTGTTAACAGAAAAAAATAATAAGACTTTGATGAAGTGGGTGCAATTTGTGCGGAGTATATAAAAATTAGATTATGCAGAACCTGACTAAAGGCTTAACTACATTACTGCAGTAAGCTTTTTCTGGTTGCAAATAAACAGTGTTGCTCAAGAAGAAAATAGACACATTTTGCAAATACAAAAAGAAAAAAAAAATCTCTGCAGTTATATTTGCAAAGGAATTCTTCCAATGAAAGGTGGACACTGCTGTCTTCTAAAGAAGAGGCCGAGCAATCACATTGTTCCAATTTCTATAGTGTGATAGGCCATTATTAATGTAGTGAAGGGTACATTGCTTCTAAACCATTTATCATATGTTTATTAAGAACCATATAGATGAAACCTTTTGCACTTTAACAGAACAAATGAGTATGAACCAAATAGTTTTAAAAGGGTGACGTTTAGAAATAGAAGTATCTGATTATTTGCATATTATTACTTGTAGCAATGCAAGCAGTGTCTTCTTGGTAATACTAACTTTTGGACCAGGCACTGTACTCATCCTGTTTTTCTGACAGTTCAGTGACACAATTTGTTCATCATCTCTAGTTCCTGAGATGAGTGCTTTGAAAGTCGTGGGTGGCAATCAGCGTAGGCACAGAGCAAGACAGAGCACGTGATGCAGTATGAATTAGAAAGGTTTTTTGAAGTATCTGAACAATTTACCACTTGAGGCAATCTGTTTTCTAATATTTTGTCTTTGACATTAATTGATTATGTTTTTTCAGTTAGACATATTTACTGAGCACTGACTATGTGTGAAATGATGAACAAGCCCTAGGGATAAGGAAAATGGAGTGTATTCACTACTGTTCAGAAGCATATGCATCATTTTTAAAAAGGTTTATTTATTTTTACTGGAAAGGCAGGTTTATGGAGATAAGAAGAGAGAGAGAGTAAAAGATCTTTCACCTGCTGGTTCACTCCCCAGATGGCTGAAACAGCTGGGACTTTGTAGTTCCAAAGCCAGGAACCAGGAGCTTCTACTGGATCCTCTCACATGACTACAGGCTCCCATGATTTAGGGCATCATTCATTGCGATCTCAGGCCACAGTGTAAACATATCTGTCAAGTGTATTTCAAAGTGAATCAGGAGATTAGTTAGCAAAGGATTCTGCGTTGCAATAATCCTTGAGGAAGTTAGATATGGCAAGAAAATGTTAACTAATACTAACCTTTTCTCCCAAGTATAAGTCCGAACTGTTTCATATATATATCTTAATTATATAGTGATTACAACATAACATATCAATTAATATATTTTAAATGGTTGAAATTTATGTATCAAAACTAGATTTGTTGCCAAAATGTGGCTATGTTATTTATAAAAGTTATCTCCCAATTTATAAATTTCCTGTTACATCATTTTCAGAGGATTTTAGCTTATGTTAAAAATAAAGGTTGACTTCTATTTTTTTAAGATTTATTTAGTTTTTAAATGTTTATTTTATTTTTATTAGAAAGTCAGATATACAGAGAGGAGCAGAGGCAGATAAGAAGATCTTCTGTCTAATGATTCACACCCCAAGTGACTGCAATGGCTGGAGCTGCACCCATCTGAAGCCAGGAGCCTCTTCTGTGTCTCCCACATAGGTGCAGGATGCCAAGGCTTTGGACCATCCTGGACTGCTTTCCCAGGCCACATGCAGGTAGCTGGATGGGAAATGGATAACCGGGATTAGAACCAGTGGCCATATGGGATCCTAGCATATGTGAGGCTAGTACTTTTGCAACTAAGCTACCACACTAGGCCAAGGTGACTTCTCTTAAGTGTTACGACAAAGCTTAATTTATGCAGTCCTAGTAGAAATCCTGGAGTAATATACATTTTATTTAAATTTGGACAAGAATTTCTTATACAGCGAAGACAAAATACCACATCAGACAAGGAAAATTGCTCTAGTGTTATGAAAGTTTTAAATGTCACGTTTATATTTTCTGCATATTTATACCAACACAATGACACTAATAATACTAAAAGTCCTAAAATACATAAATACATAATTATTGTTGTATTCTACAGACTTCTGGATTCTTTGATAATTGGGATATTTAATATGAGACTTCCTGTCCAAACAGAAAGCATACACCCAAATCTTTTTTCACATAAAGCTGGTAATGCACGGACAGCAACACTGAGCCTCCAATAGTAGGCAGAGATGGCAGGAGAGACCCAAGTACAGCAGACAGGCTATACCAGTCACTCATTTGCCTCCCCTTGGCAGTGCCTCTTCTTCAGAAGGCAAAAAAAAAAGAGCAAAATCCAGTCACCATGTACTGAAGCTGCACATTGAATACATTTAAACTATGATTATCCAACCTAGGCAAGTTTATAGTACATCTAGTTAATCACAAATGCAGATAAATAAGTCACATTTTCTGTTTCATGAAATAATCTTATCTTTTCCTCTTCTAGAGTTTGTGCAACAACGGATAATTCTTCCTTTCAACTGAACTCATGAATTACAGCATTTAAATTGGTACCACATGCACCATTTTTCATGTTCACTTTAGGATTAAATTTCTCTACATGGTGCCTTAAAAAATATTGCCAACCTGCATTCAAGGTTACAAGGTAGATGTTGGGAGATTAGAATTCTACATAAGTGATTGAAAAATAGGTAAATGTGAAATGTGCTAGCTGGTAGTATATCAGAACTCTGCTGATATATGTAAGGAGACTCAGCCATGGCTTTAGCGTAAACGTTGCAAAATAAATAGACCCAATATGGCCTAAAAAGAGAATCCTAAATGGCTGAAGTGTTCTGGAACTTTACTATCTCTTGACATAACCAAGGAGAGTCTAGGGAAATCAGTCAATTATTTTTTGGTCCTTTCCAGTATCCCTTGTGGTCAGTTGCAGCAGCCTTGACCTGCAAGTTCACTTCAGTAATAAACTTTGCATATTAAAAGGTATCTTGAGCCTAGCAACTAAAGTCCTCACCTTGAATGCACCAGGATTTCATATGGACATTGGTTCTGATCCCGGCAGCTCCACTTCCCATCCAGCTCCCTGCTTGTGGCCTGGGAAAGCAGTCAAGGACGGCCCAAAGCTTTGGGACCCTGCACTCATTTATATATGTCAGCAAAGAATAGGTGGGACCTAAAGTTAATAAATGCTACAATCTATTTTTTAACAAAATGAAAAGGAATTTTTAAAAAATGAATTTAATGTAGAAACAACATAATTTCAAGAATTGGAAGATTCCACATAGCAAAGATGTCAACTCTGTACTATATTATTTGAACGTTTGCTGGAATTTTAACAACAATCACACAGTTGGACACCGTATGACTTAATATTTGCCTTTATTTAATTTTCCTGATTGCACACATCAGACTTCTGATCAATGTGCATTCGTTATAATTTGTTTGACATTGTGGCTTAATATGTAATAAAAGCATACAGTACTTGCGATAGCTTCAAAACAAAAATGAGTGAATGGGATGACTTTAAGCAATAAATTCACAAAATTCAAAACACCAGTAAAGACATAAAACTAGCAAATGTTCAAAAATTCATATTCTTAGTGGTACAACAGAATTTATAACTTTTTCTAAATTTCTATATTTGAAAACTTTCATTGAATTAAAAGATATTCAATAAACTTATTACATTTTTTTAAAATGTTACACACTGAAAGGAGGAGAAAAGGGATAATATTTTGGGTAAAGCTTCACTTCGAATCCGGCTTCCTGCCAATGGCCAGGGAAATGCAGGGAAAGATGGCCCAAGTGTTTAGGCCACTGTGCTCATGAGAGCGGCTTGTGTAACGGTCTGCACTTGTGGCTTCAGTCTCCCAGCTGTGGCCACTGTGGACATCTGGCGAACAAACCTTCATTGAAAGAGCTCACTCTGCCTCCTCTTTCTACAACTCTGACATTCAAGTAAATAAATAACACTAAGAAAAGAAAGAGTAGTAAGTGAGCTTCTTTCTTCATACTTTGATCTTAACAAAATATGATTTTGTGCTTGTTGATGCAATAAAAAAATCTCCTCATACTAAATAAAAAAGAACGGGGCTCTTACGAACTGAAGCTTACTTCGTTTGCTATTAAATGCAATAAGCTTTATCTATTAGCACTTTATAGTGTCAGAAAAGCCATTTTTCATCCAAAACTTAAGAACAAATAACAGCTATAATTAAAATGGGACCTATTAAATTTTAAAACATCGGTACTCTCTATTCAGACAAAAAAAATGATGCTTAATCGACAATTTACAGCCGGAAATAAGATATGAATAAGTTCTTATTCTAGATGCCAATCGGAGAAATACGTATTTCAAAATGATCTTTCATTTTAGTCAATGAGATAAAAAAATTGAAATATGAGGTTTGGGGAAGGAATATCAAGAATATATGGATGTGAGATTTTTAATGCACTGCTGTTGTAAGTATAGACTAATGAGAGTGTTCTGGAGAAAAATCTGATACCAATAGATTAAGAATACAAGCATCCTATGACTGAATTTTACTATTCTATTTCAGGCCTTACATTTACTCAAACTAACTATTCTATTTCCATTTTGCTTAATTCCATACAAATTGTACATTTTTGTTGTGACAGTAAATGCCATAAATAATTACAACATAATAAATCTTAAAATAGTGTTGTTGCATTCTGATTTCCTTGTGAAAATTGTCAACCTCTGTAACTCATTTAAGAAATTAGAGAAGTCACTATTTTCATTGAAACAAAAAACCTTTAACAAATAACCTGTGATTCAGTGATATTCTATAAAAATCCAATCTCAACTGACTGTGATTATTTTAAATGCAAAAATAATAAAAACACTAATATTTAAGTGGTTCATATATTTATTTTTTCCATTTTCTACCTGGTGAATATCATGTGTGCACTGAACAAATAGCAAAGCACTCTGTAATGAAATTGAAAATATTTTACTAGCAAAATTTATGGGTGATATTTTTACAATTAAAATTTGCTAGTAATATTTTATACTAGTGAAATTTAAGATTTCTGTCCAAATATGCAATAAATTTGTGTCTGTGTCCAAAATTAAAGCCTCAGATAGAACTGCTTAAAGCAAAATGCCTCATTTTTATTTACATGGAGAAAATAAATTAACCTCAATAGAGCTCATTTAATAAAACGGTTTCTCAATATATTCTTTCTCAGTTTTTACTCCATCTATCTTACCTGTGCAGCGTGTTTTCTCTCTGTTTTACATTTCAAGCATTCATTAGAAAATTGTTGTATTTAATTAATTCTTTGAGATGAAACAGCTGTCCTTAATCTGAGTAATTTGATAACTAAAAATTATAGTCATGCAATTTATAAGCAGGGTCTGACAGAAGAGCAATGGATTATTTCTTCCCAATTGATTGGAGTGGGGAGAATGTTGTCTTTAAGTCATGTCTAGGATGACGATTTGCTAAACTTTTCTATCATGTAGCTCTCAGCTTTTTCCCTTGTTTTATCTAGTGACAGACATAACAGGAGTGAACAATTATCTAGGTATAATTCTTATTGTATGGAGACATTTCTGTTAATTTGCTAAAATAGATTCATCTAAATATGTAGTCAATTGCAAATTTTTATTTACAGCTGTTCTCAATTAAGCCTGTCATACTTATATTAGAGTGTGTGTATCTGTCACAGTTGGGGGTTTTTGCTCTTATTTGATGACTTCATTAAAAATGACAGTAGCATTTTAGTTGACTTGAAACATTTTTATTCTTAGTATACAGACCAGTCATCTGACTTGTGAAATTTGTTTCAAAAGATTTGCAGCAAAATGTCGTTGACAAGATGGCAAACTGTGAAATGTGGATGACATGATGAATCTCAATGAACATTGCAGAGAAAAATGACATAAATTATTGCCCAAATGCCTGCTTGATTCTGCCGATGGGAACAACACTGATTATAACAGGAGCACCAAAGATAGTTATAAGGCTTTGCAAACACAGAAAGCACCACGACAAAGGATTTACATTTCCTAAGAGAAAATTTTGTGAAAAATGTAAGAAATATGTATTTTTATTGGGACCGTGAAGTTGGAATTCTCTTAAAAAACTTTCAATCCCATAAGAAGTTCAAAACAAGCTAGATCACTCTGAGACTGTCAACCTAGCTTTCTTCAGATATGTTCACTGCAGATTTTTTTTTAATTTACCATTTATTCATATCATTAAGTTTATCTATGCATGATGTGGGGAGCTTGGGGTATGTATGCAACATTTCACATTGCTTTAATTTTTTGCTAATGTTGCTTAAAGGCAGAATGACAGAGAGGAAGAAAAGAGGTGGATGGAGGAGACAGAGAGAGAGAGAAAGAGACAGAGAAAGAAAGAGGGAGAGAGAGAGAGAGAGAAGTAATATTTGGGTTACTCCCTTAATGAATTCAATGGCTCGGGCTACAGTCTTGGCTAGAATTAAGTCTGGTGCTAGGAACAGCATCTGAGTCTCTCACTTGGGTGGTTAAGTGACCAAGCACTTGGAATATCAGCAAATACTTTCCTAGGCCCTTTAGCAGGAAGTTGGATAGGAAACAGCATCTTTGTCTCAAAGTGGAGCTCAAACATGTGATGCCAGCTTTTCCTGTGACTGCTTAACCTACTGTGTTTCAACAATAGCCCTATGTTTTACATTTTAGAGCTACTTTCTCTCCCAGGGTTAGTTCAGAAAACGGTTAGTAGTAAGTCTTCCTTAGAGATTTTTGTGCTTTTATCTAGTATGAGAATTATCAAAACAAAATGGATTGATATAATTTAATTTCAATAAATCTTCCATTCACTGATCAAAAATAAAATAAACAGATTATTTTAATTGCTACTTTAAATGAATGCCTGGTTTTGGTAAACTATTGATGGCATAATCATGTTTTCTCTGATTTTATATATAAAATTAAGTATGGATTATTTGTATGTTGAGATTATATTTCATAGAGAAGACAGGGTATATTGAGCAAAGCATTTTTCAAGTCCCTTAGTTAATCATTTCTGATTATAGACTTCTTTTCTGCAAACATCTCAAAAATGGTATCCCATTCCCCTCCAACCCCCCATAAATTAGGACACAACGTGCTATTTTAAGGAGTACATTTTGGGGTGGTGGATTTGGCATGGTTTGTTGAACCACTTTTTGTTGCATATCCCTCTGATTGGTCAATTAGTTTTGTAGACACTAGACTTACAATCCAACTTCCTCCTCACTATCAGAAAAGGCAACACATGATGGTTCGTCTGGGTTCCTGCTACCCACAAAGAAGACTCAGATGGCATTTTTGGCTCCTGCCTTTGACCTAGCTCTAACTCACTCCCTGGTTATTGCAATGCCATCCCAGAATCCCGTGCCACAGCTATAACCCCTGTGATATCTACTTTGCTGCATTGGTCAATCTATCTGTTTTTATGTCAGCAATGTGAAATTTAATAACTGTATAACTGTAACATCTTTTAAAATCAGGCAGCATAATTTTCCCTTCCTCATTCTTTATACTCAATACTTTTTGCCTAATCAGTGTGATTTGTGACTACATGAGGCTGTATCTAGTTCTGTGAAATATTTCATGGGAATTTTCATGGTTGTTTGATTATATAAACATTTTTATAATAGGCATGCATATATTTATGTTTATTTTCTGAGCCATGAATATGGATTTTTCTCATTTCTTTGTGTTCAATTTCTTTCATCAATGATTTATCACTTTCACTGTAGAGATTATTTTAACTTTGGTAACTTAGAAATTGTGTTTTTTCTTTAATTTCTTTTCAGAAAATCTCTGATATGTATAACAATGCAACTAATTGAGTTTGTATCCCTCTAAATTATTAGATTGGTTTATCAGCTCTAACAGCTTTTGAGTGGTTTTGTTTGTTTGTTTGTTTGTTTGTTTTGTCTATATTGGATTTCATAAATTGCAAGTGCTAATAATCTAACTTTTTGTTCTAAAGTGGATGTATTCTGATTAAGTCTCCAGAATGATGTTGAATACAAACAGTAAGAGTGGAGATTATTATTTTGCTGTTCTTATGGAAAATACCTTCATCGTCCTCCATTGAGCTTGATGTTGAATAATGGCTTACTTTATATAGCTTTATTGTTTTGAGGTAAGTTCATCCTGTACTTAATTTATCATAGGTTTTTTTTTCTAAAGATTTATTTATTTTATTACAAAGTCAGATATACAGAGAGGAGAGACAGAGAGGAAGATCTTTCGTCCGATGATTCACTCCCCAAGTGAGCCGCAACAGCCGGTGCTGCGCCGATCCGGAACCAGGAACCAGGAACCTCTTCCGGGTCTCCCACACGGGTGCAGGGTCCCAAAGCTTTGGGCCTTCCTGGACTGCCTTCCCAGGCCACAGGCAGGGAGCTGGATGGGAAGTGGAGCTGCCGGTATTAGAACCGGCGCCCATATGGGATCCCGGGGCGTTCAAGGCGAGGACTTTATCTGCTAGGCCACGCCACCGGGCCCCATAGTTTGTTTAAATTATGGAATAATGCACTATTTTATCAAATGCCCTTTCTGTATCTATTAAGATATTCAAATGATTTTTGCCTTTCACTTTGCTGTTATAAAATATAATAATGTATATAATATTTAATTTATCTTTAGATAATGTGTCTCTGAAATGGATCTAATTTGTTCATATGTATGTGTGTATATATATATATATTTTTTTTTAATTTTTACATGCATTTTTTCCAAGGGTACCAGCATATAACCTTCTTTTAAATTCCCTTGCCCAGTGATAGTATCAAAATAATGCAGGTGTCAAAGAACAAATTGGGAAGAATTCCTTGCTCATCTATTTTTGAAACAAAGTGTACCCTAATAACATATATTGAATTTGTTAGGCTTTAGTTGTAAAAATGTATGTACAACAACAATGAGGGGTATTATAGATAATTGTTATTCCTAACATATTTGTTAATAAATATGTTGTCACTTACAATGTGTTGCTAAAAGAGCTCAGGTTCTCTTGTAGCAGGAGAACTTCAGTGTCTGTGCGCTTTCTAACTGCAGCATGCTGTCCTTATCTGCATCTTATTTAATGAAAAATAAGTATAATTACATTTACATAACTAAGTATTTGTAATTATTACATTAAACATTATAAAATGCCCATCAAGCAATATGGTATTTGCAGGTGTTGGTTACAGTTAAACTATTTTAATTAATTATTAATACATTGAGAATAGTAATTTCTATCCTGACTAGAAATAATGCTTGTCATAGTTTCCCTTCTTAGAAATTTCAAAGAATTACATGCTTTGAACTAAATCTAGTTTAATGAGTTAGTTAATTTGAAATGCAATATTATCTTAAAGAATATTTTTAAATATTGTCAAATTGTTTGTTACTTTAGATGATTTGTTTGCCTCATCCTGACTCTTTTTTTTTATAATTTTAAACATTATATGATCTATCACAGCTTCAACACAGTGAATTTTTTTTTCTGTTGTTTCATGTATTCCTGGAGAATTCTTCAAATTAATCTAAATATAAAGTCTAGAAACAAAACCAATAACATATATGCATATCTGAAAAGATTATTTATCTGCTATACTAATGAAAACCTTTCCATAGATGAAACCATGTAATTGTTATGCTATGCCATAAACAACGCCCAGGTCTATGAGACAGCAGCAGGCGGATCCTCTGTGAGCGTGCTTGTGTGCACGTGGGAGGCAGGCCATCACAAAAGGATGATAGTTAAGAAAAAAGGCATTTGTTTTCTGCTAAGTGGGATGCTACGTTCCAGGAAATCAAAGACATTACTATCAAAAAGTACAACATAAGCGATTTTGAGAACAAGCGGCTGTGTGAATGTTTAATGTTTTCTATCTCAATGCAGGGTATCAGCCACGGCTTTGAGTAGGCTGGGGGCAGGGTGGCACACATTCACAGCCTTTCTTGTCAACAGTCAGCTTGCTGAGCATTCTAGTGCTGGCATTACTAAGCTGACAATGAGAAACACACACAATTCTTTCTCTCGCTCTCTCTCTGTTGCGCACACACACACACACACACACACACACTGCTATCCATGAAGGGCCGACGATTTGATCCATGGTCAGGAGGGCGTGGTTCACCTTACTGAAATAAAAGTACAGCAGGACACTTTTACAAAATCGTATCCTAAGATAATGAAGTGCCAGATTGAATGAAGGCCACGTTCCCTTTTTTGTGCAAACTTTTATGTATTTTGTTGAAGTGAATCCTAAACGGAACACTGTCTACTGTGGCGGTTTGTAACTGACTCTATTCTGTATTGGCCTCAAACAATTGATTAAGTTTCTAAACCTGAAAAGGGATCTTTATGATAATTGTCTTCCTCCCCCATTACAAATGTTCTTCTCTACTTATTGCCGAAATTCTTTCCAATAAAATCTGTATTTGCTTTTGAATTTGACATTTTACCTATAGAATTATTTCACTTAATTTTGAGTCTCAGAAGGGCAGGGCTTGAAGGAAACTTGGAGCTAGAGTACTGTGAGTTTTTCAAAATTTAATATGCATAAAAATCGCTTGGGAACATTTCAGAATCATATCCCAAATCACCATGACGAATGCTAGGGATAACAGGACGATTGAACCAAGATATATTAGAGGAAACAAATGTTTCAAGTCAGTCGTTAAATGAGCACAGACTGAATGAGGCTGATCCTCAAATGTGCTCATTTTGCTGATGAGAAATGGAGATTATGTGATTTAACCTAAAAGCTTGCAACTGATTAGCGAGACAGACTTGGAACATAACGTCTTCAAAGCATTATGTGTTGCACCACACAAAAATGTCTCTATAGTCTAAAAAATCATAGCACCATTAATTTTCTAATGGAAACACAGCAATAGTCCTTCCTGACATTTACTTGAAGTGTGTTAAACAGTGAAGAGCCCTCTAGACATATTAGTACATTGGCTTTAATAATTAGGTGCTAATTATTGCAGCACATATTGAATACAGATTATCCTCAAACTGATTATTGAAAATATTACTAAACTTTGACTTGTATTCTTGGAAAATACCAACATATCAGTTGAAAAACAATGAAATGTTTAAAATAATGATGAAAGTAAAACTGCTTTAAGCTTTAAAAATATTTTTTAACATTTAAATAAGGCCCTGTCCTTTATTTAGTGTAGGACAGAGGTAATAAATCCCTCGGTTCCAATTAGACACACAAGATAATATTAAAAGACAGAGGGCACTATAGTAGCATGGAATAATGAATAAAGCTTTTATCATAACATATACCAAGTACTTTTTGTGACAATCTTTCACTTGGTTACCTGATAGTTTTTTGTTTTTTTTGCTAACTTTTAAAGACGAGAATATGATATGCTAATGATATCAGCTTCCAAACATGAAACTATTATTTGCAGGGAGTTAATTTGCCAATCTGCACAGGAGATCCATGCGTAAGTTGCTATAGGTGCTCACAAATATAACTATGAAGGAGTGGGGTAAGAGCAGAGAGAAACAGAACAGTATTTTGAGCATATTTTTTTCTAGGAGTCAAAACTCTTCACTCCCTATTATAACATTCATATATAAGTTAAAAATGATACAATTGTAAATGTTGGCAGTAGTCTTTCATGATTTTTTATTTTTATTAAAAATAGCTCATGCAGATTATTTCATATATTAAAGGGACAATGGAGATGCTTCAATATAAAGTAGCACAATTCAAATATGGCAAATAAATAGCGAACATTATACAATTCAAATATTTATATTTAAGGTATGGAATATAGGGATATTCACTTTCACCAACTTTATTCAAATATAATTGGATTTCCTGGTCAGAACAGTTATGCAAAGGGAGTGGATGGGAAAGATGAAGTTCAAATTAGAAAGGAAGAAGCCAATTGGTAGCTATTTATATTATATTAACCAAACATCTAGTTAAATAAATAATATCAGAGAAGTTTGGAAGGTGAAAAGTAAAAAATTACATTATGCAGTGTTTTTCTAATAATAAATTATCTGGTAAATATTCAAAACTATAGTTCACTGCCCAATAGGAACAAAATTGTAATATTCATAAATAAGTTTAATTAATCAGGTGAACCACTTCTCTAATTTAAGCATGCATTGCAAAATTTAATATGACATGAAGTAATTGACAGATGTGCCCACAAACTAAACATTCATTATTGCTAAAATGTCCATCTTACCTGAAGAAATCTACACATTTGTGCAATCACTAGTAAAATAGTAATAGCATTTTTAATAAATCTAGCAAAATGATTCTCAACTTCACATAAAACTACAAAAACACAGAGAAAAGCAGAATATGTTACCCTACTTCAATACACTGTAAAGCAATAGAGATGAAAATAGCATGGTATTGCAAAAGCAGATGCATCAACTAATAGAACAAAATATCAGTATGGAAGTAAACCCATACATCAACAGCCAATTTTTCTTCCATAGAAACATAAAAAATGAGAATCAAGGTGGCAGACTAGGGTAAGAACACATTTAAACAGACAGAGAAACATTGACCAGTGTGAAGCAGAAAGAGCACATTCCAAGAAATAGGAAAGGACAGAACAACAGCAGAGGGGCACCTGGAGACTGACAGACATGGGAAAGCAGCAAACACCATCGTGTGGTGTTGTAGTGACCAACACTCAGGAACATTCAGCAAGAGGCAATTTGACCTACACCGGCAGCCAGAGCTCCACCAGGTACAACATAGGAAGGGGCATATACCAAGAGCTCAGGAAGCAAACCCAGACAAAGTTGTGCCCATCCTGCTGGTCTATTTGATTTGACCAGGAACAGAAACAAAACTGCAGGTCCCAGATGGGCATTGTGAGAATATTGGGAATTTCACAGCCCACTATGCTCTGGAGCCGAATCGGGCACTATTTTGTGTAGGGAGACAGACTATGGGACAGAACTGCACATGCACTGAGCTGGGAGTGAACTCCTTTATGGCCCAGTGAACTGCATCAAAGTAGCATCCTAAAGGGTTCACGGAAGACAGGTCCCAGTATCCCTCATACCTGAGGGCCAGTAGATCAAGAAATAGTGCCACATCAGGCAACATGTTGTACAGTGCGGCAAAAGATTTAAGATTGTAGGAACAACAGTGAGCTACACATTTGCTGAGCTTGGCAATAACTCACTGAGCTCAGTGTATTGCACTGGTCTCAGAGGAAAATAATACTGACTCTGGCATCTTACGTGTCAAAATAGTTCCTTGTGACCCTCAGACAAATGGCAACCAAGATCAGCACCACAAATGACCTTGCTAGATATAAGACTCCTGGTGTCTCCCTAACCCTGGGACCTGCTCCAACCAGAAGTGGGAGAAAGGTTGTACAGGCAACAGTGAAACCTCATCATGGAATCACAGGAGGTGGAGACTGGTGGGCCAGGAGCTGGGGTTACTGAGATCATGATGTAAATGTAACATAAGAACCCAGAGATGGAACTTGTTGGAGGGATTGGCACAGGTGACTGCAAACAAACAGCCATGTACCAAGCACCATAACTAAAATTTAATTGTAGATCTGTAGATGACACAGCTTAGAAACCTGCCACAAGGAAAAGAATTTACTAATCAGAAGTACAGTGACCAAGATCAAAAGAGAGACAAATGCACAATGAATATTGCTGAAGACTCCCCTGCAAAGGAGCAAAAGCCTTTGCCAATCTCAGAGTCAACTGAGGAATACATTGAGATAATTGGGGATACAGATTCAAAACACTTGTTATTAAGTTAATTAATGCAGGAGTTTAAGGAATTTAAGGAATATGAATCAAATGAAAGCAGACATATCAAAAATGAAAAATACACTGGAACAAATTAAAAGTACAGTGGAGTATCTTCAAAATAGAATGAATGAAGCAGAAGAAAGAATCTCAGGTTTGGGAGATATTTCCTGTCAGCAGGGGAAACAAACAGAAAGCGGGAAGCAGAAGCAGAACTGGGTCAAGCTAAAAAAAAAAAAAAAAAAAAAAAAAAATTCAAGGGGCCCAGTGTAGTGGCCAGCAGATAAAGTCCTTACTTTGCACATGCCTGGATCCCATATGGCACTCATTCTAATCCCAGTAGCTCCACTTCCCATCCAGCTCCCTGCTTGTGGCCTGGGAGAGCAGTCAAGGATGGTCCAAAACCTTGGGACCCTGCACCTGTGTAGGAAATCCAGAAGAAGCTCCTGGCTCCTGGCTTTGATTCAGTTCAGTTCCTGATTTGATTCAGTTTTGATTTGATTTGAGTTGAGTTGATTCAGTTCAGCAATCACTTGAGGAGTGCATAAACAGATGAAAAATCTTCCTCTCTATCTCTCTTCCTCTCTGCATAAATAATTGTTTTTATAAAAACTATTCAGGAACTGAAACACACTACTAAGGGGTCAAATATAAGATTTACAGGATTTCAAAATGTGCAAAATGAGAAGCTGCATTTAAAAAATATATTTCATGAAATAATAAAGGAAAATTACCCTATTCTGGAGAAAGAATTGGGAAAAAACATCCAGGAGGAACACAGAACTCCCAACATGTTTGACCAAAAGTGATCTTCACCAAGACACATGACAATCAAGCTCTCTTCAATCAAACATAAGGAAAAGATCCTTGAATGTCCACTTGAATAAAATCACTGACTTACAGAGGAATGCCAATTATATACACAGGAGACATCTCACAGGAATCTCTACAGGCCAGAAGGGAATGGAGCAACATATTCCAGAGTATAAAAGAAAAAAAATTGTCTAGGATAAAGTACCCAGCAAAGCTTTCCTTTCTCTTTGAAAATGAATGAAAATTCCTCCACAGTAAAAAGGAAAAAACAAAAAGTTGAAAGAACATGCCTCTTCCAAACCTGCCCTACAAATGATACTTAAAGATGTTTTCTTGACTGAGAAGAGGAATAGCACCCACCAAAACCAAGGGCAAATGTGAAGAACATTCCAGTAAAATGACAGCAGAATGCTAAGTCCATGAACAACCCATTGCTAAAATGTAATGACCAAATTATCACCCATTCATATCAACCCTGAATGTAAATGGTGCAAACTTTTCAATTAAACGCCATAGATTAGTATACTGGATTAAAAACCATCTATGTGTTGCCTACAGGAGACAAATCTCACCAATAAAGATCAATGGAAGCTTTATGTCATGGATTTTGATTTTTTTTTTAGTTACATCTCTTCAAAACAATTTCTGCTTCATTGAATTCTTCACTGACTCAAAGATCATATAGTAGCATTTTTTTCTCCAAGAAGGTTCTTGATATTCTTTTTCATTTCTTCAGTAACACTTTAATCATTTAGTAACATGTTATTTAACTTCATGGCATTTTTAATTTCTTTCTTTTTTCTTCCTGTTGTTGATTTTGTTTTGTGACTTTTCATTTAAGAGGATATATAGTAACTTTGTAATGGAGACTATCATATTCAGTAGCATGTTATTTAACTTCATGTTATTTTAAATTTCTATGTTTTTGCCAGTTGTTGACATTGCATTGTGGCTTTTCATTTAAGAGAAAGTATAGTAACTGTGAAATGGAGGCTATCATATCCAGATGTGTGTATACGATGCAACATGCATCTCTACTTCCAGAGCAAAGATAGACTCCCAATAAAACTAGTAACTATACCTTGACAATAGGATGCTGGAGTCTCTGCCATTGTCCATGACTGCAGTGATGGATATATGATAGTTTATGAAGAACTATACCATAGTGATAACATAGAGGAACTCAGTGAGTAGCGGTTGTGGGCGGGGGGAAGGGGCTTGGAGAAGGGGTAAGGGAAATCCCAGATTCTATGGAAGTGTATAATAAAATGATAATAATAAAAAAGTGTACATTCTGGTACAATAGCCTAGTTTGGATTCCATATGGGTGCTGGTTCTAAGCCCAGTGGCCCCACTTCCCATCCAGCTCCCTGCTTGTGGCCTAGCAAGGACAACTCAAAGCCACGGGACCCTGTACCTGCATGGGAGACCCAGAATAGGTTCCTGGCTCCTGGTTTTGGAGTGCGTCAGCTCCAGTCGTTGTGGCCATAAAAATAAAATAATCTTTAGAAGAAGTGGATTTCTTTCTTTCTCATTTTCTTCTTCTTCTTCATCTTCTTTTTTTGAAGCAAAGGAAATAAAAACAAATGTAGCAAATTTTCATCAAATTAAAATGTTCTGAGCAGTAGAGGAAACTATCATATGTGGCTGAAATCTAAAATAAAGGTAGAAAAACTGTATAAACTATTGATCTGACAAGGAGTTAATAATCTGAATATGTAAGAAAATTAAATACCTCAAGCTGGACAAAATAAATAACCTGATTAAAACTGTGCAGTCAGCTTAAATAGTCATTTTGCAAAGGATTATATACACATTGCATTGTGTAACCAAAAAAAGGCTCCTGGTAACTATCAGGAAAAAACAAATAAAGATCACAAAATATCACCTTATTCCAGTTAGGTTCTTATTATCAATGAGACAACAATGAGTCTCAACAAGGATTTGGAAGAAAGGAGTTCTTGAACATAGTGAGAACATAAATTAATATAGGAGTTGTGGAAAACAATATTGTCTTATTTTCTTATTAAGTCTTATGTGATTATGTGATTGTATGATTCAGCATTCCTACAACTGTGTATATATTCAAGAAGAATGGGTTTTAAAAGACATATGCATTCTATGGGGCTCAGCGGCGTGGCCTGGTGGCTAAGGTCCTTGCCTTGATCCCATATGGCCGCTGGTTCTAATCTCGGCAGCTCCACTTCCTCTCTGTCTCTCCTCCTCTCAGTGTATCTGACTTTGTAATAAAAATAAAATAAATCTTAAAAAAAAAAGACATATGCATTCTCATGGCTTTGAAGCACTATCAACAAAATTGAAATTTAGACAACTTAGTGTCTATCATGTAATAAGTGGATATAAATGGAGTGAAATACTAGTCACATACTAAGTGCATGAAAATATACAATTTGCAACTTCCTGAATGGAACTCTTCAGTTAAGTGAACCAGGCAGATAATGTTAAAATTCCCATGATCTTATCCATATATGTAATAGAAAAATGGTGATATCATAGAATTTAAAGGTAAAATGTTAATTATCAGTGACTACACAGTATAATAAAGAGTAGGAAATAGGTGAAAGTTAACTAGCAGGTATTAAGCAGCAGTCAACACAGGAGGAAAAAGTCCTTCTGTGCTATAAGGATTGTGCTGTCGCTGGTGATTTACATAGTCTGCAAACAGTAATCATTTGATTTCTTCCTTTCCAATTTGAAATGTATTCCTCGCTGCATGACTACAATAAGCATCCAATCTTATGTAGAACACATTTGGTGAAAGTAGACACCTTTGTCTTCTAAATCTTTGAATCTTTAGACAAACCTTCTAATTGTTCCCCATTCATGTGAGGCTTGGTAATTATTGGCTATATGTAGCATTTATTACATTGAGGTGCATAATTCCTATTTGATTGTTCATAGTGTATATTGTGACAGGTTGCCTTTATCTACTGACTGAGGTAATCATATGATTTATGACCTTCACTCGATGTGGTGTCACACACTACGCTTCCCATATATTTAATCATCCTTGCTACATTTTGTGAGTCACTGATTCTAATTATCTGTAATGTTCCTATGCATTTCAATGGTATCAGTTGTAATGTTTACCTTTTTATTTCTGGTTTGTGCATTTCAGTTTTCTCTGTTTTTCATATGGTCTACCTTGTTTGTATCATTTTACAAGGTGATATGAATAAGAAGTAACTTCTATTGTTGATGGCCTGGTTCCTTACTTCTACAGAACTTAACTGATAGTTAATTGATCATATATAAGAACTTGCTTGCAGCTGCTTGTGGTTGCAATTTAAACCGATTATATGAACATATTCTTATAAATCATTATCTATATGGTTTCTTTTTTGTTCACATGGGTTATGTTTGTGTATCACTATGGGGAGTCTGAATTTTCCTTTTGATTTTATTTTTAAACACTGCACTACTTTTAATTTTAATTTATGAGAACAACTACATGCACATAGACTGTTTTTTTTTCATTTTCAAAAAACTAACTGAAAATGAAATTTACATTAGCTCTTTTTTGTCTGATTTTGGGAATTATATGAAAAAGATGTGTTTTTTGGGGGGAGTGGGGAGAGCAGGTATACAGTGAGAACATGCTTAAACTTTGAATAGTGTTCTGGGAAAACAATAAATTCCAAGCTTTGGAATTTCCTTTGGACTATACACATATTCAGAAACAAACAAGTAAAGAGAAGGAGAAACTTGCAGGTGAAAATCATTTATGCAAGGGAAATTTTCTGGCAATACATTAAGGTTATAAAAGAAAGAAAGAAAAGGAAAAGGAAGAGGAGGAAGAGTTTGAGGAGGAGGAAGAGTTTGAGGAGGAGCAAGAGGAGAAGGAGGAGGAGAAGAAGAAGAAGAAGAAAAGGAATCACATTCTAACAATCTTGCTAACCATAACAAAGTCATTTCAGAGACACACTGTAATATGTGAGGACTATTTACAAGCAATGTGGTATTAATTATCATCCCAGTTATAAATTATGTGTTTTATGTGTACCTCAAGCAATTATTACATTACTCTATAAACTATGCATCTCTCTCTCTCTGTCTCACAACAAACACCACAAAAATGAAATAAGAAAGTCATAGGTTTTTCAGTTGAATTTCAATTTTCTCATAATGCCTGTGATGGCAAACTTTGAAACAACTAAAAATATTATGTATTTTGATTTTTTAATTTTTTACATGATGTTTACATAGTCAATCAGGGTGGGAAGGATATAGGGTTAGGGAGAAGGGGGTGATCATTGCTTCCAAACTCGATTCTTTCTTCCCATTTTTGAGGGGAGAAGGGAGATGAGGTGATAGGCCATACCCAGCCTCCCAACCATTTGAGTACCCAAGGATGGGGCAAGATGACCGAATATCAACCCAGGGTCACAATGTGGCCCAGGTGGATACGACAGTTCTGAAATGCTGTCAATCCCACCGATCTAAGGTTGAGGAATACCTTCCAAGTCCATTGGCTGACAGTTTACTTCTAGCACTATTAAGGATTGCCTGTCACAGTTTGGGAAAGTTTTATTTTCTTTCTTGGAATTAGGACTACTTTATGTACAGAATCATAATTCATCATTCCATGGATAATTAAACATGATAGAAGGCAAGTGCTCAGCAATTCAAACTGAATGATTTTACTATGAAAAAGCATACTCTGTAACCCAGATCCAGCCAAGGTAATGGTTACTTCTAAGCATTTATAAAACTGTGACAACTTATTTCATGAAAATGTGTGTGTCACTGTGATTTTAAATCTACAGCCACGTGTATGACTTCATTTTCTGTGTCTGAAAGTTGTTTCCTTTATTTTGTCCTGCCTTGGCGTTTCTAGCCAATCCATTTCCTTCTACTTGAGGCTATTGACCGAAATCTCAGCAGATGGCTCAGCACTCGAATGTTACCTGTGTCTGAGGTCTTTAGGTTCTTTGGCAGATAAAAAGATATAACTTTTTCTATAAATTTAGACGGAAAATTCTAAATAAAGAAGGAGTAATGGGCCAGTCGTAAGTCTAATGGGCAATGATAGCACATTTCACTTATCAAGAATATTGATAATCTTCAAAGTTTATAAGTAAAATTTTTAAGCTAATGGGTATATAAAGCATAAGAACAAATACAATGTTTATTAAAGACATGCTAAAAAATGTGAAGCTTTTCCAGAATAGCCAATATATGTTCAAGAGAATAGGAATACATATAGGAAATGGGACTTTGGTGCTGCAACTACTTAATGAATTGCAGTGGACTAACTAGAAGTGTGTTTATACTTTTAAGCCAAAGGTATTTAACTGCCAATATATGATAATACAGAGTTACACAGAGACATAGAAAATTACCATATAGTCTTATTCGCCCTTTTCGCCAATCTCTAATGTATGTTTCTGTAAAACAAATTAATTTATTGTTGCTTTATTTTTATTGGAAAGGCAGATAAACAGAGAGAAAAAGAGAAAGATGTCCCTCCTGCTGATTCAATCCCCAAGTGTGCAGATCTGAAGCCAAGAGTGTGCAAGGCGAGGGCTTCATCTGCTATGCTACCGCTCACAGTCCCAAATGTATGTTTCTTAAACTGTGTTTGAAATTTTTTATGTGGCCCTGTCTGGAAACTTAGTCATGTATTTTCACTGATTATAATACTTTTCTTCCTACTGTGCATAAAAGTGAAATATAAATCATTTAATTATACTCCTTATAGGTGTGGTTCTTCATTGAGACAAAGATAGCCTGGTGTATGAGAACTTTCACAGGTCTAATCAACCACTTTTCCTCCTAGACATGCTTTTTCAGTCCTGATCTGTCATCTTTCTACATGAACCTAAACTGAAAGTTTACTTTTTAAAATAAATACCTTCATGGTAAAATCAGAAGCCTTGCATGACTGAAGCTATACATACTATATAATATGATTCACTGATTCCTGCACTCTGCTGTAAGCTACTAGAATTGTAATACAAAAACAAAGAAAACATGTTCCATATGCCAAGGAGAAGCTTTTCAAAAGGATCAGAAATTAGGAATCAGCCAATAGAGAGTTTCGCTTTTTCCTAGCAACATGATGACGTTAGTGTCATCACCTATCACTTAATGATAGGGCACTTTAGGTGTTCATGACGTAACAAAGCAACATGTCTATGTTGATGCCAAACTTCAAAACGTGTGCATATTTGAGAGTGATCAGAAATTAATTAAAATGTAGCATTTGAAAAATTTTAAATTTTACACTACAATAAACTCAATTTTTCATTCCATTTTTCTATAAACCTTTTCAGTGGACCTCATAAAGAGAACAGTGCATAATGACATTTATGTATTGCTTTTAAAATGCGATAAAAATAAATGTTGCAACATATATCATACATATATTTTTTCAAAATTCATAGTGCAGTTTATTAAATCTGTATTTCTGTAAGTCCAAAGGTGTACGGAAGAGGATGCTTGAAATAATTGACTAAACTTAGAAAAAATGCAAATTTTTTACGGAGATTTTGATGTGCTGACTTTGAAATGTATATTTCATAAAAAAACTACCCAAGGCCTTTTAGCCATACATACATATATATAGCTCAATTTTGTGTGTCACACTTTAAGTACTTCTTACTTGAACTTTCCTTCACACCACCAAATATTGAAAGAGTAAAGATACCCAAAGAAAAACATACTTTTGTCTGCTTGTTTTGGAATGTGGCAAAGCTAAGCTAGATGTCTGTCCAATTCTTTCAGCAGACAAATAAACTACAGATTAAGTGTACTTTTGTCATTAGACACAACCTTTACAATTGTACAAATCACAAAAAGACAACTTTTGAAATAAGTTGGTTTAGATGCCACAATTATCATTCAGTATTGAATATCTAATCCAATTTATGAAGCTGGAAGACATGAAAAATGCATGATTTGGGGAAGATTCACATTGATTCCTAAAACAACTATCCTTCTACTTTTACATACTACAAAGTACTAGGAATTCAATACTTGTTACATATAGTAGAAAAGTACCAAATGATTTTTAAAACCAAATTAAAACATCTTTGATTTAGAGATTCTGGATTTGTTCAGTGTTGCTATCTCTTTAAATGATTAAATAATGTTCATTGAAATTGGATGATGTTGAAACGGCAAGATATTTACTGCTTTCAGATACCTCGTGGTATGATTAATGAGTACAGTATTGACAGATCATAAGAAATAGCCTTGTGTTTTGATTAATTGAGAATAAATCAAACTTTTTGGTGCAATAACGCCAAGTAATTATTAAAGAACAATTAGCCAGCCTTGGTCCAACTTAATGCATATAAGTAAATGTTATAAAACTTAATTTCATTTTAAAGTTTTCAGAATTAAATTTTGCATTCATAAGAGATAATTGGCTTACTCAGAAACTAAAGTTGTGAAATTTTGCTGCATAGAAATCCATTCATATGCATACAGTTAAGGGTGACATATTTCTTCTGAATAATTTAAAATCATGCAAGGTTTATCCTGAGAAGTGAAATGAGAAGTTACACAGTTATAGTTTCTATTGTTCTGGATCACACAACAGTCTGTGGCAGATGGTCAGAAAAATTTTATTGTTCATAAATACGTCTTGAAGACCTGTCAAGTGTCATGTACCATATTAGGAACTAGAACACAACAAGTAGTAGTGTCACCTTCCTGGAAGAAAAGCAAGGGAATTATTGAATAAGAAGCATTCGCACATGGGTGGATTGCAAAAAAGGGAAAGAGGACAAAGAAAAATTATGCACTACTGAGCTGTGATTTCTGCTACAATTGGCTGTTAAATCAAGTCAAAACGAGAACCAAATAACATATGAGGGCTTGGTGATAAAAAATTGAAGCTGAAAGGAGATTAGAAACAAAGTGATTTTGTGAAAGTACTTGTAATTTATTCGGCAGTCTCTTGCTATATAGCATAAATCTTCACTATAAAAACAAAAGACACATATTAATTGACAAGGAGTTCATGAACTCTGTGATGTGCTGGCTAGATTGGAGACAAGGAAGAAAAAAACACAAAAATAATCCTAAAGCCTTGACTTGGTAGACCAGTTGTGACAACATTAACCAAAGAAGAAATGCATGAATATAGAAGAGATTCCATATGACTTGCTATTTTGAGTTGTAAGGATGCAACTGTCACTCATTTATGTGTAGAAGGTTGGTTATTTATTAATTCAGCCAATGTCTACCTGTTTCATGGGAAACACTGTGTTGGGTATTGGAGATGATACCTAATAACCTAGCATGGAACCTGTATAGAGAAAGCACAACAAAGGATCTATTCCATTATGCCTATGTTGTATTAATTATAAAAGTAATAAGTGATACAATGTATGCCTATTTAGGGGCCATGAAAGCAGAGAGAGGGGAAAAAGAAACTATGAGAAAGTGAAGAAAAAAAAAGAGAGAGAGCACTGTTATCAGTATGTTTGTTGATTTATTCAAGACTTAGGAAAAAATACATAATATATTGAGATAGTCCATCAATAGATTGGGAAGCAAAGAAAGGTGCACAGAAAATAAGCTTATTAATCAATATATAGGGATGCTATTGTAAAATGTAATATTAAAATATTGTTAGGGGATGTATTGCAGAAAATATCAAAACTAAACATAAAATATTAGATTTTGTGTTTTAGTATCATAGACAAGCATGAATCTTTTTTTTTCTGGAAAGAACTATGCTGTACAAAATCAAATTTAAAGGTGTATATGAAGCGAAACATGAAATTGAAGATGAAAAATAAGAACATACATTAGTAATGTACTTTAATTGTTCAGCTGTTAGCTTATTTTTTAAATAAAAAATGAAGGTGATTAGAAAATATCAGAATCCTGAATTAGAAAAAATTACTGGAAGCAATATAAACTCATTTTAAATAGATACGCTTTTTTTTAGATTTTATTTTATTTTAATCACAAAGTCAAATATACAGAGAGGAGGAGAGACAGAAAGGAAGATCTTCCATCCAATGATTCACTCCCCAAATGACTGAAACGGTCGATACTGCACTGACCCGAAGCCAGGAACCAGGAACCTGCTTCAGGTTTCCCATGTGGATGCAGGGTCCCAAGGCTTTGGGCTGTCCTGGACTGCTTTCCCAGGCCACAAGCAGGGAGCTTGGATGGGACATGGAACTGTCAGAATTAAAACTGGCTCCTATATAGGATCCCAGCACTTTAAAGGTGAGGACTTTAGCTGCAAGGTTACCACGCTGGGCTCAGGCTTTTCTTATATTTATTATTTATTGGAAAGGTAAATTTAGAAAAGAGGTACAGAGAGAAAATTCATCCAACTGCTGGTTCACTACCCAAATGACCAAAATGGCTAGAGCTGAGCCAATCCTAAGCCAGAAGCCAAGAACATGGGTGCAGGCTCAAGGCTTTCCCAAACCATTAGCAGGGAGCTGGCTGGCTTGGAGCAGCCAGGACACTAAACAGGTCCCTTGTAGTTTCCTTGTGTATGTAAGGTGAGGATTTAGCCATTGAGCCTTGCCCTGGGCCTCACAAACTGTAAAGTTTATAAATGTAGACTTTGAGTGTTGTTTTACTTTCATTAATAGAAAAAGAAGTATAATGGGCCCAGTGGCGTGGCCTAGCGGCTAAAGTCCTCGCCTTGAATGCCCCGGGATCCCTTATGGGCGCCGGTTCTAATCCCAGCAGCTCCACTCCCCATCCAGCTTCCTGCTTGTGGCCTGGGAAAGCAGTCGAGGACGCCCCAAGGCATTGGGACCCTGCACCCGTGTGGGAGAGACCCAGAAGAGGTTCCTGGTCCCGGCATCGGATTGGCGCATACCGGCCCGTTGCGGTTCACTTGGGGAGTGAAACATCGGACGGAAGATCTTCCTCTCTGTCTTTCCTCTCTGTATGTCTGACTTTGTAATGAAATAAATATATCTTTTTATTATTATTATTATTATTATTATTATTATTATTATTATTATTGGAAAGCCGGATATACAGAGAGGAGGAGAGACAGAGAGGAAGATCTTCCATCCGATGTTTCACTCCCCAAGTGAGCCGCAACGGCCGGTGCTGTGCTGATCTGAAGCCGGGAACCAGAAACCTCTTCCGGGTCTCCCACGCGGGTGCAGGGTCCCAAAGCTTTGAGCCGTCCTCGACTGCCCTCCCAGGCCACAAGCAGGAAGCTGGATGGGAAGTGGAGCTGCCTGGATTAGAACCGGTGCCCGTATGGGATCCCAGGGCTTTTAAGGCGAGGACTTTAGCCGCTAGGCCATGCCGCCGAGCCCCGTAATAAATAAATCTTTAAAAAAAAAAGAAAGAAGTATGAAATTTTTATTTACAATATTCCCTAATTGCTAAGGCATGGGTACTTTTACCAACACAGTGAGCTATGGTCTGTAAGCATATTGATGCCGGTTTTACGCTTAGCACAGAGGGAAGAGAACTGTGAAAAAGAAGATACTGTCAGTGCCCAGGCCTCTAAGTTTGAGGTGCCCCTGGTATACCTTTTAGGAGGTATTTTGCAACAACCGTCACATGGAGAATAGCACTCTGAAATCTGGTGTATTTCGTTTGCATCACATGTGAGAAAATTCCATTTACTTACATAGAACAGTGTGAATCCTAATTTACAAAATACCCTCAAGCAGTGACAATTGCCAGGAACATGTGTCCTAAGATTCTTTTTTGTTTTTCCAGCTTATATACGCCGAGAAAGATGACAGCCAACTATTTGGAGAGTATGAAATACATTGTATATTTACTTAAATAAACATATCATAGCATGGAGAATGCTTATAATTAAAAAAATAAAATTAAAATTAGCTGATGTGGAAATGTAAGATATTCTACAGTTTTCATATTTTAAAATGTTAAGACAGGAGCCAATTCAATGGCATCACAGAAATACAGCATATCAATATATATGCATTAAATGCTATGTTTTAGATACTCAAACGTCAGTATGATACTTAATACTAAAATAGTCTGAGACACTTTTTGCTTCCAGAGATAATAAAAAAAGTTAGTGTTTGTTTTGTCACACGAAAGATTGAATGGAGTTCCACAATGTATTAATGTATATTTTGAGAAGGAGTGTATTTAAAATGCATTCTATATCATATAATTAATATTAATTTTGTGACACTTGGATGGAGAGTGTAACTCAAAATGAAATGTAATCTTCTACCAAACAGACTGAAATTATGCTGCAACACATGGTTAGCAAATTGATATGGCTGCAACTTGGGAAAATACACAATTAGTATCAAAACAATTTGAATCTTAAGATGTAGCATTCCAAATCATCACTAGAAAAGTCACACTGCTGCATTATCTAAAATTTAGACTACGAAATATGAAAAAATGACTTGAATGTCCAAGATTCCTGACATTCGCAACAAACAATATTCTTTTAGAGGCAATAATCAAGTATTGTATTTGTTTTTAAGTTACTCTTTCGCAGATGTTAACAGCCTAAAAAACATTACTCCTTTCATAGATAATGGCATTGTAATGATTCATGTGGAATTACCTGACAGGACTAATGCACCGCTAAGGCAATAATCTCTGTGAGTGAACGGCAGAAATGAATGCTTGAAATACTAGGCTTAAGCATAAACATCACTGTTTTATTGCTCTCAAACCAATGAAGATGTGTCTAATTTTGTGTCACTTTGAATGGTTTTAGTGGGCCAAAATTTTTCTCTTTTTTCTTTTTCTTTCACTTAAGAATGAATGCCACTGAAGTATAATGTAGAGCCTCTAGTGAAAAAACACTGAGTTCTACACTTACATACCTGCAGAATGTGTTCTGCTATTCCCAGGATATAATCTATTCCAAGAATTCACTTCTTCATTTACAACTTCTGCGAGCTGATGGACCATTTTGAGTATGTTTTGAGGATAGATGACTTTGAATACTTTTTGTATAAAACTTAGGCCTAACTCTCCTTATAAAGAATGTGTCCATAGTTTTGATAATAAATTTACAAAGAACCATGATCAATGAGTTTGTATCAAAGAAATATTCAAACATCTTTTTCTAAGAAAGAGTATCATTTGAACCTATTTTAGAAACAACAGAAACTAGAAAGTAATTTGAAATACCGATTGGAGCAATTCATGATGCTCTATTTCTTGTGAGCTGGAAGATATTTGACTGTAATACCCATCGCTTCTGTGTGACCAAGGGCATCATGGCATGAAGAGCTTAAGGAAAATGTGAAGATGTGTTAAGAAGACTGCTAATACTGGGGATGTGTGTGTGTGTGTGTGTGTGTGTGTGTGTGTGTGTGTTCTACTTTTCCTGCCAAATAAGCTACTTGATTTGATGAAGAATGATTGGAATAATGACTTCTGTTGCATATGTTAATGACCTGATTTGACGACATTTCCTACAACTACATGTACTCCTATGTAACTGTCGGTGTCAGTGGATTATCCTTGACACATCGGTGTGTCTGAGATCACAGAGTTAAAAGGAAAGCTAAAGCAGAGCATTCTGTTTCTATATCCTAGCCTAGTAACTTTTCACTTAACCATGACCTTCTGAAACTAGTTATTCACAAAAATCTTATCTATATTTTAATATTCAGACTTTCCATTGAAACTACATACTTTTAAACTTGAATTACTACAGCAAAACACACTATCATATTTATATGATGAAATTCCAACATAAATTGATGTTCCCCACGTATACATTAAAAATCTGATAGTTACATCAGAATGCTATAATAATCACCTCTCTAAAACAGGCAAAAAAAAAAAAAATAAACCACATTCTTCTCAATTGGCCTGGGAAAGCAGTTGAAGGCAGCCCAAAGCCTTGGGACATTGCACCCGCATGGGAGATCCAGAAGAGCTCCTGGCTCCTGGGTTCGGATTGGCACAGTACCAACCCTTGCGCTAACTTGGGGAGCGCTAACTTGGGGAGTGAATCATCAGACAGAAGATCTTCCTCTCTGTCTCCTCCTCTGTGTGTGTGTGTGTGTGTGTATCTGACTTGTAGATCAAGAGTTGAAGCACAGTAGATTAAGCTGCCTCAGACACCAGCAAGACATATTGGTGGTAGCTCAAATTCTGGACGCTATGCTCTCGATCTTTCTAATTATTTTTTTATAAAAATTTAATTAAACAAATCAAAATCCATGAGAATTGTTTCTGCTGATTTTTATTGATGAGATATATCTCTTATGGGCAAATTAGAGATTTTTTTTAATCCAGTCTTCTTATTTAAGAGATTTGGTTGATGAATTTAAGCCAGTTACAAACAAGGTTAATATGAATGGGTGGTAATTTGGTTATGTCTTTTTAGCAATGGATTGTTCATTGATTTAGACTGGTGTTACTTTCCTTGGATGGTCTTCACTTTTGCCTTTGGTTTTGGTGGGTGCTATTCCTCTTCTCTGTCAAGAAAACATCTTTAAAGATCATTTTTAGGGGGGCCTTGGCAGGGTGGCCTAGCTGCTAAAGTCCTCACCTTGAACGCGCTGGGATCCCATATGATCACCGGTTCTATTCCCGGCGGCCCCGCTTCCCATCAGGCTCCCTGTGTGTGGCCTGGGAAAGCAGTCGAAGGCAGCCCAAAGCCTTGGGACATTGCACCCGCATGGGAGATCCAGAAGAGCTCCTGGCTCCTGGGTTCGGATTGGCGCAGTACCAACCCTTGCGCTAACTTGGGGAGCGCTAACTTGGGGAGTGAATCATCAGACAGAAGATCTTCCTCTCTGTCTCCTCCTCTGTGTGTGTGTGTGTGTGTGTGTGTGTGTGTATCTGACTTTGCAATAAAAATAAATAAATCTTCCAAAAAAAAGATCATTTGTAGGTTTGGAAGGTTTGGAAGAGGCACTTTATTTTTATTATTATTATTATTATTATTATTATTATTATTATTATTATTTTGCTTTTATACTCTGGAATATTGCTCCATTGCTTTCTGGCCTATAGAGATTCCTGTGAGAGGCCTCCTGTGTATACAATTGGTATTCCTCTGTAAGTCAACGATTTTTTTTTAAGTGGACATTAAGGATCTTTTCCTTATGTTTAATTGAAGAGAGCTTGATTGTCATATGTTGTGGTGAAGATCACTTTTGGTCAAACATGTTGGGAGTTCTGTGTTCCTCCTGGATGTTGCTTCCCAGTTCTTCTTGTAGAGTAGGGAAATTTTCCTTTATTATTTCATGAAATATATTTTTAAACCCAGTTTCTCTTTCTGCACATTTGGGACTCCCATAAATTTTTCATTTGACCCTTTAATAGTGTGTTTCAATTCTTGAACATATTTTGTTTTTTCAGCCTGATCCAGCACTGCTTCCAGCTTTGTGTTTGTTTCCTCCTGATGACAGGAAATATCTTTCAAATCTGACTTTTTTTTTCTGTTTCATTCAATCTATTTTGGAGACTCTCCATTGTACTTATGATTTGCTCTACTGTATTCTTAATTTTTGAAATATCAGTTTTCACTTGCTTCATATCTTGTATGACATATTCTTTAAATTCCTTGAACTCCTGCATTATATGGTTCTCGTTGTTGATAAGAAGCTTTAAAACAGGTGTTGTGAAACCTGTATCCCCCATTTTCTTGATTTATTCCGCAGTTAACTCGGAGGTTGGCAAAATGTTTTGCTCCTTTGCAGGGGAGTCTTCAGTAATATTCATTGTGCATCTGTCTGTTTTTTTTTTTTTTTAATCTTGGTCATTATACTTCTGGTTAGCAGATTCTTCCCCTTGGGACATGTTTCTAATCTGTGTCACCCAAAGGTCTACAATTCAATTTTACTTATTGTGGTTGCTACATGGATCTTTGTTTTCAGTCACCTGTGCCATTCCCCCCAAAGAGTTCAGGCTGGAATCATATGTTATATTTACAGCACAGTCTCCACAGACCCAACTCCTGGCTCAGCACTCTAACTCCTACGATCCCATGTTGGGGCTGCACCAGTGTCTGTATAACCTTTCTCCCATTTCTGGTTCTTGCACTTCTCAGAATTAGGAAGATACCAGGAGTCATACACCGCTGCGTTGTTGGTCATGCTGATCTTGCCAGAACTGTTGGCTGTTAGGTCTGAGATTCACAAGGACCTATTATGACCTGTCTAATGCCAAAGTTGATGTTATTTTCCCTATGCTACCAGTGCATTTCACCCACTTTATAGCAATGGAGTGACATATTGGTAGGCTTACCGCTGGAATTGAGAAATGCATCCACTTAGTTTAGAGCTCAGAATGCACTTGTGAAAACTTTAATGACTCAGAGCATATTACTTAATTTTATATTATTTGCGTCTGCTTACGATGCAATTTTTATTAAAATAGCATTCCACCTTCTACATTCAGTGATTTTTATAAAAGAAATTCAGTGAAGAGGCAACAAACTGGAAATGTAGGTAGTATATCATTCTATTGATCTGAATATGGTCATATGCAAGAAATAATATATTCATGTTTTAAAAATTTTAAATCCCTACTTAAATTTGCAGTTCTATCAAAACAAAAACAAAAAGCAATAACAACAACAAAACAGTTTCCCCAAATGGTCCCTATCTTCCATCTTTAACATACCTTGATTTCTTCTCAGTTCTTTTCAAATTCCTCACTATGCCTCCAATATATTAGAAAATCATGACTGATATTTGATTTTGTTTTATATATATATACATATATATATACACTTTTAGCAGGACATTTCTGTTTGTTTTCCTTTATATTTTGCTTGCCGTTGATGTAATTACTTGTGTTATTTTTAGTTATCATCTATTTGAGATCAGAAAATCCCAGATTGGTTTTAATCATACCTATAAGTAGTTCTACTATAGTGTTAAAAATGTATTGATTAATTTTTTACTTAAAAATTAGGGAGATGGTAGCAAAATGATGATTTTCCACTTGTGAGCTCACTCTCACAAATTCCTGTATCATCCAGAGTTGGGTAAACCTGGACTCAGCCTTACTCATCCACCAGGGCAGCAGGTTCTCAGCTGCTTCGGCTGCTGTCTGGTGCCGTCTGGCGGACACGTTAGCAGGAAATTGGAATCAGATGCAGAACTGATTGGGATATGAACACTCTGATATTTTTGCAGAGTGGGATTCTAAAACAGTATCTTAACTGCTCTGCCAGAAATTAGTTCCTTGGCATCCTTTAATTGAAACATTGTGATTCCTTAGAGGGCAATTCTTTTAAGTCATAATGTTAATCTCAAAATGAAACTGTACTCCCATCCCTAAGACTGTACCTCTCAAAGGACCAAGCATGCCATTCCGGCTTACAAGATCAAGTGTATGATATCCTCAGGGACATATTCTAGTTTTCAAACTCTGAGAATCTGGTTACAGATTCTGGCAGTTCTGTTTTCTTTCCAGCATCCAGTACCCTGGATGAAGTAATGACCTGTCTGCTTCACACTTCTTACTCAGTCGGCACACACAGTGTTGATTTTTCATTGTGTTTTAATTTATGTCCTTGTCTGTAATTAACATGATTTCAGTAAGATATTTTTGTAAATAGAAATATGAATACCAATACTCTGTTCATTCTATGCCTCAATTCTGATATCTAAATTTTCTGTTTTTAAAGCTATATTTTAAAATTTACTTGAGATCGTTAAAACTGTATGGGCATTAGACACAGGAAATGTTTTATGTATGTATATTTTTAATCCAAATTCAAAGTTTTAATAACTGCCCTCCTGAGATTGGCACAATTATAATAAATATATTATAATATGCACATATATTAAATATTTTTCTTAACCTCTCTTTTTTCTTTAAAATCTAGCAAATATGCACTGCTCATTATTTCCAGCTTTTGCAAAATGAATCTTCTCATGATTCCTTGCTTCTAAAATAATTCTTAAAAATATAATATGCTTTTTCTATTTATTTTTTAAAAGTTCATGGGACTAGTGCTGTATTTTCCATCTTTCATTTCCACGGTAAGCAATGTGCACCGCCCCCCCATCCACAGGTTGTCTTTTGAGAGTTGTCTTTCTTCCTTCTTTCTTTTTTTCAATGATATTCTTTTGATGGAACTGTCATCATTCACTTCCAGGACACTTGGGAACAAGCATTAATTCACCTTGAAACTCCAGTAAGTGAAACCATTTAGTTGCTAATATTTTTCTGTTAGATATAACATTTGTCTGTTGTGAGAAATTTTCATTTTGTTTCAGAATTAAACACAGGTCCTGAAGTGTATTTCACATTTAAGAATGAGTTCTCTTTCCAAGTTTGTAAGAATTCTTTTTCTCAGCCAATGTGAGGCTACAGAAAGTGAAAATCAGGTCATTGTGTGTAAAGAATTGATCTCATTTACACTCTGAAAAATTGTAATTGTCAGCAACCTTGTAATTATGCGGTTTATAACTTCTTCAGAAAATTTTCCTAATGGTCAGGATGTATATACCTGAAAAAGGAAGTCTTGAGTGCACTCCAGAATCACACAGTGCATCCATCAACACTTGTTATTTAGACCTTCAGAGGAGTGGCAGATTATTTCGTTGCCCTATCTGCATTTCTTAATCAGTAAATAATTTTCTTCTGTATTTGTTCTCACATCTGAGGCCTCGAGAAATCAAGACTGGAGAATTTCATAGTTTGGGGAATTCTAGATATTTGATAAGTATTTGAAAAGTTGCTAGAGTCAATTCATTTTGGCTAAATATTATCAACTTCTCTGAAATATGCTAGCAGCAGGAGCAAGTGCTCCCAAAGTGAGAATAGTGTGTGAAGTTTTTTGACTGTTCTTTTCTGAAAAAGGTGTTAAAAATTGATTAGTATTCCTTCCCTGGCTTAAAAATATTTTTGAACAAGATCTCAACCTCCTGGAAGGATAAGTTAACATTCTCTTGGAGTCAGGAAATAAAAATATGGTTAAAGGCTTTCTTCATGTCATCAAGTTAGGACTTTTTTCAAAAGTTTGTGTAACAAGTTATAATTAATCTTTCCTAGAGATACTTTTGTATAAAAGGTTCTATAACTGAAGTAATAATTTGTGTGATTATTGTATGTGCCATTGGATATTAAGATAAACAAGGTGAAAATTATCATTCTAATAGATGAAAAACAGTAATCAGCAATGTCACTGACATTTTTTTATGGAGAGTCTAGTCTTCACTGAAAAGTATTTACTAATAAATTCATCTGTATTCTGCTGAGTGAGGAAGAAATGCTATTGGGTATGAGCACAGAGGTTTATAACAAAACTCTCATCTGTACTGACAGGGGTTGTGAGAGATGACTGTGGATAATTTAATGTGGAATTCAATGATGTGAAATTAATTGCTTCACTTAGCAGACTTTGGGAATTCTGAACAGATTCTACCAGCTCTTTTTAAAGTGGTAGAGATTCAATCAGAAGATTAATCTCAAAACCTTTAACTACCTACTCTGACTCCATAAACACACATCACATATTTATGTACATTGGCAGTTCAAAGAACTATGCAGTGGAGTCAGGAAATTCTTGGGATTCACAGTGTGCCATGTGGAGAGCACATGGGGCTTTATACATTTAGAAAATGAGAAAAAATAATCGAATTAGAAAGTTCTATATTTACAACATTACATTAGTAAACACTTCAAAAGCCTATTCAAGTCCCAGTGTGTTGGCTTGGTGGCTAAATCCTTGTTGTACAAATGTCAGGATCCTGTAAGGATGCCAGTTTATATCCCTGCTGCTCCAATTCCCATCCAGGTCACTGCTTATGGCCTGAGAAAGTAGTGGAAGATGGCCAAAAGCTTGGGATCCTGCACCTGCATGGGACACCTGAAGAAATTTTTGCCCCCTAGCTTCAGATCGGCTCAGCCCCAGTTGTCGAGGTCACTTGGGGAGTGAACCATCTCATGGAAGATTTTTCTCTCTACCTCTCCTCTCTGCAAATCTGCCTTTCTATAAAAACTTAATAAATCTTTAAAATTATATATATAATCATATATAAAATGCTCAAAGTCATATACATGACATTCCATGCTTCCTTGAGCACAACATCCTAACATGAAGACAAATCCTTATAGTAGCTCTTGTTGCATTAGTTGCATTAGGCTTGGTAGTTCAGCCTTCACAGTTACACACAAGGTACAAATGCCACTTTGAGCTTAAATTGCTGTGTGACCTTACACAGATGAGTTAATATATGCTTTAGGTTCCTTGTCTTCAAAATGAGACTAATGTTTATAATTGTCTTACATTTTATTAAAAAATGGAATCATGAAATTGAGTGAATTTTTATTGATTGAAAAACTGCTCATTAAGCATGATAACGAGCATCATCCTCCCTATAGTCAGCACTGTTTCACTAGTAAAATCGTGTGACTCCTATTCCCTAAAAGTCTTTATTTCCTTGATATAAGAGAAATCACCACACAGCAAGTAGTCAGTGCACAGATGTCTGAATTTGTGTGTGTCTACTTTCCTTTTTGGCTTCATCCCTTCCTTCTCCCACTCCTCCCCACTCACTGGAAATGCTCTGGAAGATCTGCCTTTAGAGTGTGTGCATAATTCCTTCTTTCCTAACTGACACTGTTTCTTTGGCTCTCTTTCTTTGTAACCCAAGTCACTGCAAGACTGGTAAAGCAGGATTACTTCTCACCCATCTGAATGCTTCTGTGGCTTCTTTAAGTGTGTCTCTTTCTGCAGCAAAGATGCTAGCCGTTGCCTTTTAGCGCTTTGGACCTATTATGTCCATTCTATACCAATCCAGTAAAACAACTGTACTTCTGATGCACTCCTGGAAAGGAATGACATCACTTCCACATGCTTGCTTATTGTCTCAACTCTGTCTCCCTCTCCACACGTGTCCTGCAGGTCACATTCTGATACATATCCTGAAATGACGGCTTGCCTTTCATGCCTTTCCCTTGCTACCCCACATAAATATATCATATGATTCAATTTGTAACATTGAGCTCAGATCTATTTTAGCAACTACTCTCATAAATCCACTGCTTAGAACTACTGCTTAAAAACTCCCTTCATTATGACAAGCAAAGATTTCCTCAGGTATTGTAGAACTCAATGATAAATTACTTATCACTATTCTTTTCCATAGATAATTGATGAGAATGTATATCTTGTATATCTTATGTATATGTATATATATACAAGATTAGATTTTAAAACCAATTGATATATATGTGCGTATGCATGCTATTACATACATACATCCACGTCTGTGAAAACATTGTTTGAAACAATTATTGGTGAAGTCACGAGGAACATAACAAGCTCATGCGCTTCTGGAAAAGATGTTTGGAAATTAGACAGGGCATCGACAGGCAGAAAGAGACTTCTGTTCACTCACTTTAAAACCTAAAACATTTGTGTATATTACTTACTATGAATTTATTGGTACTTTTATGTCATTTATATCGTAAAAATTCTTTGAGGTGCAAATCAAAGACTGACGCTATGAAGCTGCCACTTGCATCGCTGGCATCCCATTTAGAAGTAGCAGTTTGAGTTCCAGTTGTTTTGATTCTGATTCTGCTGCTTCTAACACACACGGCAATGCACCCATATGGTTGACTCAGATGGCTTGGCTTCAGTCCTCGCTGTGTGGCCGTTTGCATGGGAATTGAACAAGTAGATGGAAGATCTTTTCCCTGCTTTCCATTCATCCTAACTTTGCTTTTCACATCTGTCAACACACTTTAAAGAGAACAAGTGTATGTGAAAATACACATGATTGCTGTACCTTTGTATTAATTATGGCTTCCTCAATAAAAAAAATTAATGCACATTGATGAACATGAAAAAAAAAGAAAGCAATGAAATTGGGTAGGTAAGCTACTCTCTACTGCACAGCTAAACAAAGTCAGAGCATTAACTGTGTAAGAGACTTACAAACTAACTACACGTTTTAGCGTTTTTAATCAGCATGTCATGCATTCTTTCTGCATACCTAAGAAAAAGCGTGAATATTCATATCCAATAGATGCTTCATAGAAATCAACCCATATTATATAATTTCAATCATATACACAATATTCTGTAGTGACTGATACAGTTTTTATAAAAAGAAACTTAGCGCAAGGAAACCTTAACGCATATTTAGTATTATACATTCATATCATTCAGGTATATTTTCTATGCTTATTGCAAGGTAGGATGTATTAAACCATCTAATTTATATTATTTGGCAAATTAGAAACAAATACTTTGATTTTATAAGTATGTTCTCTTTTTTCTTTTATTTCTAAAATAATTTAACTTTTGATCAGATAATTTTATGAAAATCATAAAAATCTTTGTTCTGTAAAGTTGAAGTTTGTTTAGCCTTGACTTTATTTCATATGCCAGTTGACTGCCAGATACAAAGAGCTTTTAGCATGTCTTCAATTTGCATTTCTTTTGCTTAAAACTTGGTTCTGTTATTCAAAACACTGTACTTTCACATTTTATTTGTTCCTTTGGAGGAAGTCAGAACCCAAAGCCTTAAATAATAAAGTAATAATAATAATCAATAATCAATAATCAAGTAATGTTTCGGTGCCAGAGGTAATCTTATTCAATTACGCATTGAATAACTGATATATTATTTCAACCCTCTAAAACCTATTAGAGTGGCACTCTTAGATCTATTTAACAACTGCCGGCAAAAGTATGAGTTGCATTTAACAGTGACAGTGACAATAACCATGAAGCATTTGTAGCTGAAAATGAATACATAAAGTTAAAACTATTATAAGAATTATTCCGTGGGGGAAAATGTACTGGAACACTATCTCTGGAATCACCGGTAGTTACTTGGCAAACATATAATCTGTATTTCTAAGTAGTTTCAGAAATAGAATACAAGAGTGAATAATAATTGCACAAATGCTTCAGAACAGTTATTTTTTTCCAAAAAAGTGAAATTGCCATTAAAATATGTGAATATATACATATATATTTATATTATATATGGGATGGCTTCAAACCATTTGTAGAAAATGGAATTGAAAGACAGGCTTGTTGTCATGCCAAACGTTCTTTAAATCCATGTGAAAGTTTTTTATAATATTTATTTCCATGAAGTTTTTGAAACTTACTTCATACACAGAAATCAGAAAACAAAAGCTAAAATACTAAACTGATATCTCAATTGCAGTTTTCAACAAGCATTTTGCAATTACTATTCGACAATTTTCCATGCACAAACTCATACATGCATAGAATCACGCATGCCCGAGTCAGGTAAAGACAAAAGGTCAGAGAGGGAAAGTCATCACTTAATACAGTGAATTGCCTACATCTTAACGCACATGTTCTACACCTAGGATAAGACAAACCAGTGTGTCTGAGAGCCAGTGCTCATAGATTTCAATGAATAAATAGAAAAATGCCATCATGCAAGACCAAGGGGCATTTTATATACTGAGGAGAAATGCACAAAAACATTTGTATACCAATTTTTCACAGTGTTATTTGGCTTGTAATTACCACCTTTTATCAACCAAAAAAAAAAAATGCTGAAAAAGTTACAACCAACTTAATATTTAGAATTATAAGTTAAATTAAATCAAACAAGCAAGCAAACAAAACAAACCAACTATTTAAAAATAGTTTCACAACAGTTGCTGGTATTGTTTTTTATTTTTTGTCTTTAGAAGCAACAACTACCAACATGAAATTTGTAATATTAACAAAACTTTGGGGAATACACTCTCAGTTACCTTAGGGGAATGTTCTAGAAGTTAAAGGTAAATTCACATGGATACAGGACTACACTAATGATATGAAGGTTTTAAACTTTTCAGTTATCTTTAATTCCAGTATTTTGTTAAGGAGGTTCTCTTAGCAGCTTCTGCATAGCAAAGAATGATTCCTGTTTCTTTTTCTTTTTAAATTTATTTTTATTTTTTCTGTATACATTGAAGCTAAAAGACATTTTCTCTGTGGGGTACCTGAAGAACAGATTAGAGAACCCAAATTATGGTTCAGTTAGCTCCCCTAAATGTGGTTGCATCATTGCAGTTGTCAATGCTAGGACTGCTCTGAAGAGACCACCAAGAGCGGGAGAGGACAGGCCAATTTGGAGGATTTTATGTTTTCCATTTCTATAGACCAATGGGAAGAACACATTTTCACAGAATTTCTTATTCATGGATCTCAAACCCCTCAGGAATGTTTTACTGTGAAAAGAGAGAATGCCTTTGTGTTTTCCAGTGAGTAATTTTCAACAACTCTTGCAATGAAACAACAGCATGCTAGTGAGCCAAATTAGTTGCAGGATACTGATAAGCAGAACAAACAAGAACCCAGCAAGCTTTTATTTATATATTTATTTTGTTTTGATAAATTACACCTTTAAATCACTTTCTATATATTCTAAACTGGTTCTTGAAAAGCATCTTTTCCCTGGTTAAATAGTTGAGAAACAAAAGTGAGAGATGATGTTTTAAGCACACATTAAAGTATCCACAGACATTTTATTTTGTGCTGAAGGATTATTCTTTCTAGAAAAACATCAACACATGAGACATTCATATTTTAACTTTCCTCAGACAATACTGCTTCCACTTTTGCCACTTCATCCTTATCCATGGCATCCCAGATCTAATTCAAGGAATCATTTGGCAATAATGAGCACAGTCCATGTTTCCAGGTACTTCAGTGAATGTATTGATGCACTTAATAGCCTTGTTTCATAAGATACTCCCTTACCCCATATTATTGCAAGATATCTCATTGTCAAAGCTTTAAAATTTCTCCTGTTTGTAAAGTGTGACCAATTTGAAAAGC
Source organism: Ochotona princeps (assembly GCF_030435755.1). Classification (NCBI taxonomy): domain Eukaryota; kingdom Metazoa; phylum Chordata; class Mammalia; order Lagomorpha; family Ochotonidae; genus Ochotona; species Ochotona princeps. The sequence continues at coordinate 49,941,354 of NC_080845.1, forward strand.
ATGGCAGTTCTTTATATGCTCTTGAGTGAATTTAAAAGACCTCTAATAATATGACTATATACATATAATACACATTATATATATATATATATATATATATATATATATATATATCTGCACCTCATGTTAGAATTAGCATATTAGCATCCCTGTGTTACTTTTAAAATCATATAAATCTTACATAGGACATAAAAATTAGTCTTGCAAAGTTAAAATAATACTATGAAGGGATGCTTTTGGGGCGTGGGGGGTGGGAAACAACTGTGATTCTGGAATCAAAGTAGTCTCAATACAGCAATAACTAAATTTGATTTCTAGTGTGCACATAGAGGAAAGAGATGAAAATAGAAGCGAACCAACAGAGAGTTAGCTTGTTTTTTGAGAAATGAAACAGTATCTATGCTCCTGCAGTTTTTTCCACCGTTTCTCCTTAGAACCCTTGAACACGGACCTACACAGATAAAATTGGTTTACAAAGAAGGAAAGTGTAATCAGCTAAGTTTCCCTTTGCTATTGATTTTTATCTCACAGTTATAAGTGATTCTCTCCTTTATTTTGCTCCTGTGTTCCTTTTGTTTGGTCCTCATTCTTTCAAACAGCCTGGGCAACTAGGCATAATTTCTGAATTTTGTCACTTAATTCTTTGATGAAAATGTAGTCTGAATTACTGAAAAATATATGCAATTATAAAAACAGAATATAAAATACTAATGCTTGTTTAACAGTAAAATTAATGAATACACCTACATTTTAAATTTTGTTCATAACAACATAAAATTACTAGGCAGTTGGTAATCCGGATCTGGTACAATCAATTCACATAATTTCCATGCAAAACTTTTCAGCTATTTGTGTGTGAAATGTTTTTATGATTAATAAAAACATGTTTATAAAATGCTTATTTTGTGCTAGAGACTGCAAGATACGATGTGTTAACTTAGTTTTGCAAGTAAGAGATGTGAAGACAGTGCTATAAAATAGATGTATTGTAGGAAGCCTATACAAGATAGTGACTTTGGGTAAGGAGTTTTATTAAGGTCGTTTTTCAGATCTTGTTGCAGAACAATCATGAACATCTCTGAAGGAGATAGGGATGGAAGGAAGCTTGAGCATGAAGAACTTTGCAAACTTTCCTACAGTTCTAATAAAAATTTAGGCATGTTTATGCAATCTTCCTAGTCAGCAATTTTATTTTAGCAGTATTACTGTTTTCAGAAAAGGGGTAATAACTTGAACTGCTGTCGTTATCAGACACGGCTTGGACCACCCTACACGAGTATAACATTACAGTAGCCTACATGAACTCACAGAAGTGTCAATTGGGATACTTCAGTGAGTGCTTCTCACTTTAAAAAGAAGACATTTTCATTTGGAAGGCAGAAAGAGAGAGAGAGAGAGGCTGAAGTCATGAGCTAGAAACTCCATCGGGGTTGCTATATGCATTGCAGAGGCACAAGCACTCAGGTCACCTTCTAGTGCCTTCCCAGCAATAGCAGAGATGAGCTAAAGTGTAAGTGGAGCAGCCTGAACTCTAACCATTGCTATACTGTGGAATACAGGTGTGATGAGCTGCAGCCTAACCCAAAGTGCCTCAACTCTGACCCTACCGAGTTACTCGCTTTAGGTAGTTAGCTATAGCTTCCTAAGCAGGGAAGCATTCTAATATGTAAAGAGAAGGATTTGAAGCTCAGAAAGATTAAGTAATTTTCTTCCATCATAATGCATGTGTTTAGAAGATTAGCAGTAGATGTTATGTGAATTGAAGCATGTTTTTCTGTCCTTCCAGTTATATATTCTATTAAATTATTATGTGATATAAAATAATAATAGAATTACCTTTGGTTTAATATTATATTTATCAAATTTTCACTGCTTAAATACTCTTGAGGGATGACTCATGAGTGAATGGCTGGTTTACTTCTTTAGTGCAGTGAGTTATCAATTAGAAGGATAAAACTGAAAATCAAGGCTAAAATGGGAGAATATTAAGATTTGTGTATATGCATGCATGTATTCATTCCATGATGACTTACACAGAAAGGACGCTTGAAAACTTCATGGAAAGTTGTAGTATTAGAAAAAACAACTATGCATGAATTTCAAAACTCTCCTCAAATGTTAATGGATTATTATGTAGTGTACATTATACAATTAAGCAACAAGTGCTATCTATAAGGAATAGTACAATTTCTTTTCAGTGACATAAAACTTTGTAAAAATGTATAGTCATAGTAAAGGTTAATTAGTAAATCGTTTTATCATTTCCAGTACTGTTCAAAAACATTGCAACCATTAGACAACTTAATAATATTGCATCCCTATTGCATATCAGGAAGAATAGTATGAAACTCAGGATTCATATATTATGTCCAATAACATAATTTTGTGTTACATCCAGGAGCTGGATCTGGACAGACAACCACATAAGAAAAGGCTGTTTTGGATTTAAAAAAAAGCGCTCCAGAATTGCATCCATCTAGGCCATTCAGACCAGCATCATGCTTTACCATATTCTTTATATATGTTGCCTTCAATGGAAAAGGGAAAAAAGGAACTCTAATGTTTCTGCAAAGATCATAGGAACACCCATTAGCACAGTAGTACTTTCAGCAGTATCCACTTCTTTTTTTCCCCAATTACCAATTAGAAAGAGAAATAAGATGAGCAGTGAAAATATATTTATTAAACTCAGGGGAGTTAAGCTAGGAAGTTTAAGTTGTCTCTAAGGACCATAACAGATTTCTCAATCAGCACAATACTGTTCCTGGAAGAGACCTGTCCAGTGTCTCCAATGTGGGAGACAGATATTAGAAAGGAAAGTAAACAGAAGAAAGTAAGAAAAAACAGAAGAAGAAGAAAGAAAAGCCTTCCTGGAAATTATTGTCAGAAACAGCTTTGAGTTCTCTTTGGATGAGTCCTGAAAACCATAAAAAACACAATCAACATAAAGATATAACAATTGTGAAAAATTAATTGGAAAATCAAAACATCACATCTAATGTAAAAATGATGCAGGTTACTGAATGATAATAATTATATCTCTCTTCCATTTATTTATAGATTGATACTACCTTAGTGAAATTTTACCTAATTTATACCACAAATTCCTGTTGCAAATTGACATTTTCAAAGGAAAAATTTCCCTGATCTGTTACTTTTCTTGGAAATGCTAGTGCCAGCCTGGTATCAAGTGCTGTCAATGTAACTCACAGCCTTTAGGAAACCTATGCTCCTTATTCAATTGATGATTATTAAAAAATATGATAGCACCTTTCCTGATAATTATTTGACTTCTATTCTAAAAACATCATAGGAAAAATACTGATGTCATTTTTAGAGGTTTAGCCAAAAAACTTGTTCCAGATAAATACATCTAAGCCTTATAGGACACAAGCTCCATGTTGACAAGCAAAGTGTGCTTCCAGAAGACAACGTGTGTAAATGATAAAACCTTGATGATGGGAAAACATGTTCTTGGAATCTTGTATTGAAAATTGTCTCTCCTACACCTACTACTTAATTAGGGTCCTTCAGGCTGCTGATTAATCCGAACATGTTGTTACCTCTGGCGCTGAGGCTTTCAGTTCCTGTCTCTCATGCACTTATCATGGTCACAACCTCATGTATGACAGATTTTTTTTTTTTTCTGCAAGACAGTGAAATCTCAACTAGCACAAGGAGAAATGAAGTAAAGTTTCTGGACTTGTTTAAAATCAGAAAACCATAAGTACGTTTTTTTCAGGCTAAATGAGCTATCTATTAAAATTTTAACTTAAATAAACTAACACTAGATAAAAATGCCTTGTGTCTATAGAGACATTTACTGGTTTTGCTATGTGTTACTGTTTTTTTTTTTTTCAATCTGTGCAGCAGTCCGCATTGGATTTGGGGATGCAGATATATTCAGTGTTCTTTTAGAGAAGGAAATTAAAGTGATGTAAAACTGGCTTCCAGTAAATTGTGCACTTCTCGGTGGCCATGTTAGAACTTGAACACAGGTCTTATTTCTTCACCCAAATCATATTTTTTTGATATTGGTTTGTGATGAATTCATGTATTCATTCTACTTCCATCAGGTTGTTATGAGCAGGTAAGTACCTGAATTATGATGAATTGAACCTTTTCCTGATAATAATTCCTAACACATTTACTACATCAATATTCTAAAAGATAGCTTCTTATGTGTATGCTTATTCTTATTATTTCTCTTTTTCTCTTTTTTAAAACTTTTTTTTTATTCATTAATTACATTGTATTATGTGACACAGTTTCATAGGTACTTGGATTCTCCCCACCCCTCCCCAAACCCTCCCACCATGGTGGATTCCTCCACCTTGTTGCATAACCACAGTTCAAGTTCAGTTGAGATTCCCCCATTGCAAGCATATACCAAACATAGAATCCAGCATTTTATTGTCCAGTCAAGTTCACGGCTTCTTGGGTATACCCTCTCTGGTCTGAAGGCAGAGCCAGCAGAGTATCATCCCGATCAATTAAACGCTCCACCATACCATCAGCAAAAATTTACATCATTATGGAATTAATTGACATAGTAATGAGTAACCAATATGTTAAAAATAAATGCGAGTTCTTAACCACCTTCTGTGACCACCTCATTGACATTTCAAATTTAGTTTATACACAACATATAACATACATAACATAACGTGTTATATATAACATCATATCATCTTTTTTTTTAAAGATTTTGTTATTATTGGAAAGCTGGATATACAGAGAGGAGAGACAGAGAGGAAGATCCTCCATCTGATGTTTCACTCCCCAAGTGAGCTGCAACGGACCAATGCGCACCAATCCGATGCCGGGAACCTGGAACCTCTTCCGGGTCTCCCACGCTGGTGCAGGGTCCCGAAGCTTTGGGCCGTCCTCGACTGCTTTCCCAGGCCACAAGCAGGGAGCTGGATGGGAAGTGGAGCTGCTGGGATTAGAACCGGCGCCCATATGGGATCCCGGAGCTTTCAAGGCGAGGACTTTAGCTGCTAGGCCACGCTGCCGGGCCCGATCATATCATCTTAAATTAAGGCAAACATGTGGTATTTAACCTTTTGGGATTGGCTCATTTCCCTTAGCATTATGGCTTCCAGTTTGGCCCATTTGGCCACAAAGAACTGCATTTTGTTTTTTTAATAGCTGAGTAGTATTCCATGGAGTAGATGAACCATAGCTTTCTTTATCCAATCCTCTGCTGATGGGCATTTTGGCTGCTTCCATGTTTTTGCAATTACTGATTGTGCTGCTATGAACATAGGAGTGCATGTTGGTTTCTCATAAAACAAGTGTTCTGGATATATTCCTAGGAGTGCTATTGTTGGATCATATGGTATGTTGATTTCTGTACAGCAAGGGAAATAATCAACAAAGTGAAAAAGCAACCCACAGAATGGGAGAAGATCTTCACGCACTACGTAGGTGATAGAGGGCTAATCCCCAGAATATACAAAGAGCTACAAAACAACCAAAATGTCAAAACAAACAAGCCACTCAAGAAATGGGCACGGGAAATGGGCAGACGCTTCACAAAGGAACAAACCCAAATGGCAAATAAACATATGAAAAAATGCTCAAGTTCCCTGGCAATAAGGGAAATCCAAATTAAAACATCAATGAGGTACCACCTAACACTAGTAAGACTGGCCCACATGAATAAAAGCACCAACAACACTTGTTGGCGAGGTTGTGGGGAAAAAGGAACCCTACTCCACTGCTGGTGGGGCTGCAGGCTGGTACAGCCTCTATGCAAATCAGTCAAGTTTTATTTTTAATGTTGTTTTCATACTTGAGAGAAATGCATGCCCAAATGGTTCACTCTTTAGGTGGATAGGGTCAAGGTAGAGTAAACTGGGTGGAACAAGTGTTTCATTTTTTTTCCCCCTGCATCCACAAGGTACAAAATGTACTGGACCATTGCTTGCTGTCAAATTCCATCAGCTCCCATGGATGGAGAGTCATTTGATGACATCTTAGAGACCCCAATGTGGGGAAGAATGTTCTGAACATCTTATTAAAGTGCTTAGATAGTTCTGAGATGTTGTTGAATTCATCGCAATATGGTTGAGAAAATCTTTCCAAAGTCTATTGTCTCAGCAAGTCCACCTTAATCCATAGACCCAGGAACATGCTGCAAAGCTTGGTCAGGAGAGCGACTCAGTCTGTTCTGCTTTCCATCCTCTGATAAGGTACTCAATTTCTTCTGCTGGCCTAGATGAGCTGGATGTCATATCCCCTGTGCAAATTTGCCCATGCTGTACATAGCACAAGCAGCAGCAGCTGAGGAAGCCTAATCCAAATTTATGTACTCCAAGGTCAGACTAAATGCGTTATGACTTTTCCTGTGATCAGGGTTTGAGTCCAGCCGTTTAGTTGGGGAATTACCTAAGAAACCATACCAGGGTTGACCTCAGACATGACTCTTGTGTATGCAAGCCAGTACAGGGTCAGGTTTGGTCGGCCACATGCACCAATCAAGGCACATACTGGTGGATGCCACTGCCTGGACAGTTCCACCCCCCACTCCATCTGTCCTGTGAACTGATGGATGCTAAAGCCTAGCTCATTCCAGCCTGCCACAGGTCCAGTCTTCATGCACACCAGGGGGTATTGCAGCCTAGTTGAAGCAACCACCAATATTCTCCAGCAGGACTGCCCCCACCCTGGCTTTTGCATGTACCAGCATGTGCTGTATGTAGCCTGACAATGTACCATCTTGTATCCCATCCCATCTGGCTTTCATACATCTCATCTGGCTCTCTGCTGACAGATGCTTCCATCATGAACAACCTGGGCTGCCACTAGCCCTGACTCTTATGTTCAATAGTGGAAGCTACAGCCTAGCAGAGGATTGTCCACAGTTCCCCTACCATGTCCACTTCCAGGCCTGGATCTTGCACTTGCTAGGGAGAACTGCAATCCAGCCCAACATGACTCTCACTGGGTGCTGGCACTTGCCAGTAGATGTTGCAGCCTGTCCCAGTTGGCCTCCACCCATTCTGGCTCTCATACATGTCAGTTAATTCAGCAGGATACACTGGCTTGGCCTGTCCTCAGACCAGCACGCTCCCAGTCACAACTCTCACACCCACAATGGAAGCAGATGCCCAACAAAGGAGTAGCCGACATTCCCTTACCAGGTTTCCTCCCAGCCCTGAGTCTTGTGCATGCCAGAGGAGGCTGCAGCACAGTCTGAACTGGCCCATCTGCATTCACTAGCAGGTGCTACAGCCAGTCTCATTCTGGCTCAGCTACCATCCCAGCTCTTCCTGGTAGATGTAGCAGCCTAGCCTAGCCTAACCAACTCCTAGTCCTTTTTTGAACTGGCTAATGCTGAGGTAAAACCCCTCATGTGACCTTTCCTGGCTCTCACTCATACTAACGTGTTCTATGGAGTGACCCAGCCTGGTCTGCCCCGAGACTAGGCTTAATCATTGCCAACAGGTGTGGCAACACAGCCTGGCCTGGCATGTCCCCAGCCCCACCTTTCATGCTTGCCAGCATGAGCTACAGCCAAGCAGGGGAGTTTCCCACGTTTCCTCTCAGGCCTGCTCTCAGCTTTACATCTTACATGTGCAGGTGAGTGCTGTAGCCCATCCTGACATTGCCAGGCCCCAGTACTGATATGCAGCTGTGGGTATTGCACCCATTCTGGCTTTCGCGAGTGGGAACTGCAGCCTAGCCCAGCCTGGCCCAAATTCTGACTGGGTTCATGTGGCCTGGCAGATATTGCAGCTTAGCCTGGTTTGTCCCACATCTATTCTAGCTCTCATGAGCATCATCAGGTTGTGGAGCCTAGCCCAGTCCGGCCCACCCCAAGACTCATCCCACATGCGTGCCGAGGGATGTTGTAGCTTTGCCCAGCCCAGTCTTCCCAAAGCCCTAGCTCTCACATTCATTCATGGGAGCTTCAGTTTAGCTGGGAAGTCAGTAAAGTTTTCCTACCAAGCCTATTCCCAGAGCCAGATCTTGTACATGCTGCTTTGGGCTTCAACACAACCTAACATTGCCCACCAGTATGCTCAGCTCTCACTGGTGGAGGTATTGCATCCTAGTCCAGCCTAGAGCCCCACATCCGGTGTTGGCTCTCATGCACACCAGGAAATGCTGTAGCCTGGCCAGGCCCTGCCTGCCTGAAGACCCAACCCATAGAGTATGTGAAGCTGTGCTGCAACCTTGCCTGGCCCCACCTCCAGCTCTGACTGCTGTGTTCTCCAGCAGGAGCTGTGACTTAGCAGGTGAGTTCCTCAAGTTCCTCTACTAGACCTGTTCCAATTCCTGCATTTCATGTGTGCTGGTGGGTACGATGGTCCTGCTTAGCATGCTCTGCCTTATTCCTAGCCTTTGACTCCACAGGCTAGTGCAACAGTCCGGCCTGCGTATTTCTGTTTCTTCAATGTTCTGGTTGGTCCTATGGCACAAAAGGAAACAATCTACTACACATTCCAACACCTGTGGGTGAGTATTATGATTTCGCCCAGCCAGGCACATCCCCCAACCCCAGCTTTTGCTTGCAACAGTAGGTGGTATTCGATGATATTTAACTCAGCCCAGTTCTGCCATGTGTCAGGTGCCTTGACCTGATCCAGACATGCTCTCTGGTTTCCCCCACCTGCTCTAAACCACTCTGCCTCTGCTCCTTCGGCTAACTGTAAATGCAGTTGACTGGTCTGTAGAAGACATCAGAAGGCATTTTCCCTTGTCAACCCTGTCAAACATGCATTCAAGTAACTCCCAATCAAAAGTCCCCAGACCTTTTTTTTAGGGGGAAACAACCTGCAACTCCACCACATGGGGGCTACGGTTGCATGTCCTGGCCCAGTGTCCCCAACCACCTTCACATATCTTAAAATAAATAAACAAAAAAAAGACAATCATACATTGGCACACTGGTATAGTTAACACAAATTTGACATTAATCAGGCCCAGACCAGAATGTCTATGGGCTGTTGGCTGCTTTTCTTCCTGTGGTTTATCACATGCCTAGGTACAAATCAACTTAAGCAGTTGCCTGTAGCTGACACCAGATAGCTTCAACTCAGCTATTTGGCTTGTACTAACATTTGCTCATTCTTCTTTAGGTTATTTTAAATACTTAACTAAACATTCTATCTTAGTTTGTATTGCACTTATTCTTTTCTCAGTTCTCAAGTTCTAAAATCAAAATTTATATGTGTGTGTGTATACCTCTGAAAATGCAAAACTGTATTCTTTGAATGACAAAAGTAATAGACAAGGCAGAAATTCTTAATTAAAAAAGCAATTAATCCTGGGAATAGAAACTATAACCTAGATCATGGTTTCTCTTTTATTTAATCTATCAGAAAGCTTACATTTTTTAGTCATAAATGCTTAATACTCATTAATCTATTTCCCAATCTGGATTATGTTCCCTTAGTGAAAGGTTTAACTTATAAATTACATAGAAAATGAAGTGTATTTTCAATAGTCTGTTATGTGCAGTAACTGGAATTAGATTAACAAAGCACTGATATTCTGAAGATGACTAGCTTCAATGAATAGATATAAGGCGCTGGAATTAGCTCATCAATTGCTTATGTGTAAATGATTTATGGAGTGATGAGATGTCTTAAAAGTGACCCGCATGTTGTTTGAAGTCATTTCAAGTCTTTGGTATGCATTAGTTTGCCAACCAAGCTCCTTCTTTATAGATAGTTTGAAGTCTGTGCCATTTCTTTGCAGTTTAGTAAATCCCCTAACTGAATTATTGTGAAGTATGGATTAGTAAAATTCAGACTTGTGAAAATGTACAATCATAGCCAGGGATAAATGTCAGTCTAATTTTATTAATTTTATATTCTATGACCTCACCCCTTCTCAGTGTCAGGCTTTACAATTTTATTTCTTAGCTGTGGTACCTTTGGACACTATTTATAAACAGTGCAACTAATGATATGTTATGTTGTTTTACAGTTAATATTCATGTTATGCAAATGTAATAACATGGTTTCTAGAGACTCAGAATTTAGGAAGATATTTCTGACAATACGATTAATAGGGTAAGGTCATAAAGCTCTGCGAACAGACTAAGAATTAAAATTATTTCAGGTAAATCATCATTATCTCTTGGCAGGTCATTGAATCTTTTTTCACCTCTGTGCATTATTTTAAAACTCCTACCAATACACAGGAAAGCAAGGCAATATCAACACTAATATTTAGATATTTAGAATCTGCTAAAATACAAATGCAAAACTCAAGAGCGTGCACTGTTACATAAATGTGATTGCAATGAGGACATTTTATCTTGTTTGTGCATTTATCAATGGTAAAAATCAGTTAAAGCAGTGAAGTCAGGGCCATTTAGAGAGAACCCTGCCAAATGATACAGTGCAACAAGCAGGAACTCAAAGACGGAAGTTCTGGATATCTAGTTTATTTCCTTCATCTTGAAATCAAGTGACATGGATTTGGCAAATATGCTTATGGAACTTAGTTCCCTTAACCTAAGAGTGAGAAAAATCAGGCTAAGTTCACATGGAAATCTTCATTTTCTAAGAAAGAAAATTTGTGATCATCAAACCTGTAGTATTCAATCTATTTATATGCTAAATGGGCATATAATGATGATGCAGTTTTCATTTGTTGCTGCAATTCTATTTTTCAGTGTGACATGTTCAATGATGTCACTATGTTAATAGCATTTTGAAAACAGAAACACAGTCTCAGTCCAGGTCAAGGCTAAGCAAGAATCAAAGTTGAGTAAAAGTTGAACATGTTTGGTTTTGAAAGAAGATAGCATGAGTCCAGTTTAATAGGACTTGCATGCGTAACTGTTGCTAGATTGTTTACATAGGTCTGTGATGCTAGTTAGAGTCTGTATTTAGAAAAATTACATTTACCCTATAAATTACTCAATCCCTGCTAGAAGCTTGTATCTGACACAGTCACTGGTAAGTTTCCTCCCTCTTTGCTTTTGTTAATTTTTTTCATTTCCTGTCAAAAATACAGCAAACACATAGAAAAGTTCATAAAACATAAATGCAATAACAATATGTTATTAAAGATGCTATATTTAGAACAAAATGATACATATCAGGAGAAATAAAATGTACCCCACAGAACACAGAAACCCTCTGTGTCACCCAATATTTTCCACCATGATAGAAACATCTCTCTCTCTATATATACATATGTGTGTGTGTTTGTATATATAATCTATTTATTATGGAAATGAACTGTAGATTATAAAAGGTAAAAAGGCAGTCCTCTCTGCCTACTTTCCCTAACATATTCTGCTCTTTATTTCTCTCTTTTTCTCTCTCGTTTTTTTCTTTTAAAGAATCAGAGTATATGATGTTAGGAGTTTTGAAGTTTGAGTGTTGATAAGTACTCTCTCTATCTAGAAATTCAAGTAAGGGTTGATGTAATTTTTTGTTTAATATCTCCAGGACAAAAAAAAAAAATACAATGAAAGCTTACACAGGATTTCTATGTTATAATGTTATAAACCTGAGATTTTTATTACTCAAATCATGAACTGATCGGATGGTTCACACTCAAATCATAATGTGTTATTTGTTTTATACATAGGCAATTAATTATGAAATGTCATATCATATAAAAAGTAGGTTAACAGCAATATCTGAAGTAACATTTAAGCGAATAACTGACCCCTATAACTTAGTCAAGCTTATAATTATTCAAACACACCAATATCCCTTCTAAATCCCTTCTAAATCCTGCTTACTGTGATTACTGCATGGGAAACATTGATTTGCCTTTTCTTGATATCAATACCTGAGCATGTGACTATATTTGAATTGAATATAACTGGAAGACAAATATGTCTTTAGTATCTCTTCTGCTTTTTTTTTTTTCATTTAAAATTAAGTCTGAAAGACTTTTAATATTGCTAGCATTCAATTTGTGTTTGAATTTACCACCTTAAAAATTATTAATATTGGGCCTGGCGTGATAGAGTAGTGCTTAAAGTCCTCTCCTTGCACACGCTGGGATCCCATATGGGCGCCAGTTCTAATTCCAGAAGCTCTGCTTCCCATCCAGCTCCTTGCTTGTGGCCTGGGGAAGCAGTCGAGGACAGCCCAAGGCCTTGGGACCATGCACACATGTGGGAGACCAGGAAGAGCTCCTGGATCCTGGCTTCAGATTGGCTCAGCTCCGGCCGTTGCGGCGCTTGGGGAGTAAACCACTGGATGGAGGATCTTCCTCTCTGTCCTCCTCTGTATATCTGCCTTTCCAATAGAAATAAATAAACCTTTTAAAAAAATTTTTAAAAATTATTAATATTGTCCCTGCCTCTTTTATGATTCTTTTTTTCTTGCATTTATTCAGATTGAAATGCATTGTTACTAAAAATTACCATTATTAATTTGGAAGTAAGGCATTCTTTTGGTGCACAAAATAAGCAGGCTACATGCAAAACGTGTATTTGTATTAATTTTAACTGAATTTTTATCTCTGCTTGCCACATCTGAAAGTACATTAGGTTAATTTAATGTTTAATCCAAATTGAAAGTACTTTACATGGGTTTCTAGAAAAGGAGATACTAAGATAAAAATTGATCTCCTTATAAGACATTGAACAGACACTTCCCAGGGAATCAACAAAGAATTGTTGGGAATGTTATATTGAATCTCATTTAATTTAGTAGAAGGGACACTATAACAACATGAGTTATTTCAGTATGAGAACATAGCTATCCACTCATTTCTTTAGGATAATGTACTTGTTTTTATATTATCTGATTTTGCTTTATGTGAAGTTTAAGAAACGCTGCAAATATGTGAATTACACTTCAAATTTGGTGAATTCTTGACCATTATTTCTTCAAAAATATCTTTATCTCACTATGATTCACAGTAACTCTAATCGTTAATGTCTGTATTTTTCTTCATTCTGCTTTCTTTGCTTCGGACAAGGTCATTTCAGGAGGTCTATCTTCCAAATTGTTGGTTATTTCTTCTCTCCGCTTGAATTTTCTGCTGAGTAACCCCAGTGGATGTTTTCAACTCAGTTACAGTTTCTGACTCTAGAATTTCTATTTGGTTCTTTAGAGCCTTATATTTATTGGTATCTTTTTTGTGTGAGGTTTTTTTAGATACTTACATATTTTCACATAATTTTTGTATATATATATACAAACTTAAGTATAGTATGTGCAAATATTGTTTTACTGCTTTACAAATGTACAATATTCATCTTAGAAATCTAAATTCTGGATTCATAAAACTGTCTCATGTCAGAGACAATTTATAATGCATGTTTATTACCTTAATAAATACAGTGTAACAATTTTCAGGTATTTTTACATGTCTCACAGTTTTTTGCTAAATATTAGATTTTAAATATTGTCATTTGCAAATCTGAATATTAGAAACTCCTCCTTTTGGGGGATAATCTTGCTTTTTGTTTTTACATTTCTTTTTCAGTGGCTGTCATAAACTAATGCCTTAAAATACATGTTATGGGCCTGGCGGCTTAGAGGTTAAAGTCCTCGCCTTGAATGCTCCGGGATCCCATATGGGCGCCGGTTCTAATCCCGGCAGCTCCACTTTCCATCCAGCTCCCTGCTTGTGACCTGGGGAACCAGTCGAGGATGGCGCAAGGCTTTGGGACCCTGCACCCTTGTGGGAGACCTGAAAGAGGTTCCAGGTTCCCGGCTTCGGACTGGCGCAGCACCAGCAGTTGCGCTCACTTGGGGAGTGAATCATTGATGGAAGATCTTCCTCTCTCTTTCCTCCTCTCTGTATATCTGACTTTGTAATAAAATCAAAATAAATCTTAAAAAAATAAATTAATAAAATACATGTTACTCATAATGTGTAGCTTCTCAAGTTTTTAATTGTTTAGCTTTTAGGACAGCTAATATGTGGACAGAGTTTTCCTTGAATGGCTCAAGTTGAAAATTGTCCTTTTCAATACCTTCATTGTCCTTTGACTTTAGAAATCTGCCTTGATATCCACATCTTGATTACGCCTGGACTTAAGATCAGAGAAGGTTGAATGTTCATTCTTTATTTTATGTCTTCTCTGAAAAGTTGCACAATCTCACATATCAATATATAAAAAATTCCTACATATATTTCTGACTTATTCAAAATAATTGTAAACTTAATTTTCTTCCAAAGTTCTCTCTCTTTTAATATTTATTTTATTTTCATTGGGAAGTCAGAAACACACAGAGGAAGATATTTCATTCAATGATTCACTCCCGAAGTGACCTCAATGGCCAGAGCTGCACTGATCCAAAGCCAAGAGCCCAGAGCCTCTTCAGGTCTCCCACATGGGTGCAGGGTCCCAAGGATTTGGGCCATCCTCAACTGCTTTACAAGGCCACAAGCAGGGACCTGGATGGGAAGCGGGGCTGCTGGGATTAGAACCGGTGCCCATATGGGATCCTGACGAGTACAAGGACTTCAGCCACTAGGCGCCCGCGCTGGGCCATCAATATTCTTTTCCAGGCACTTCAGTCAGTTGCCTCTGGTTCGCCCCAAGTAACACGGCCTCAGACAAATCTAATGGCAAATAATTAGTACTGATATATATATTACATGCTCATTTTTGTCAAAATCTGAATGACAGATCCTTTCCAAATAAAAGAGTTCTGCTGCAGGTAAAATAAAGTGTAAAATAAGCCTTGTAAATCAGTTTGTCCAGACATTCTTCATACATGGCATGTTCAATAAACCATGCTTTGCAAATAAGACTATTCAAGCACTTACAAGTGCACTCTGTCCTTAATGTGTGTGCAAAGTTGCTAATTTCCATAGCGTCTGTGTTCTTAAAGATCATAATTTTTAAATTTTTTAGTTTGATTTATTTGTTTCTGTTTTCTTTATTCCACTGGTTCACTACCCACATACACAAAGCATCAAAGCTGAGACAAGCCAAATCTTGGAGGCGAGAATTCAATCTGAGTTTCCCAAGTGAGCAGGAGGAACCCAAGCACAGGTGCCAATATTTGCTGCCTGCAAGAATTTGTATTTGCAAGAAGCTGGATGGGAAGATGATCAGACACTCAAAACAGACACTCTGAAAGAGATGTGAGGGTCCAAGGCTTGACAGCTGTGCCAAACGCCCTTTCTGATCTTGAAGCATTCTGCATGACCAGAACGTTCACCACGGATTGGAGATTCATCTGTTTCACAGAACAAGCAAGCATAATGTTAACATTGCAAGTCATTAGTGAACTTCTCAATTTGAAAAACCTCTAATGATAAGTTTTGTCTGTGCTTGGGGTAGCTTTCCTGAGGATCACATGTTGGAGCTTTTGTTCCCCAATGCTTGAATTCTTTTTTCTTTCTTTTTGCTTGAAAGATTCATTTGTTTTTTTTACAACGTCAGATATACAAAGAGGAGGAGAGACAGAGAGGAAGATCTTCCATCTGATGATTCACTCCCCAAGTGAACACAATGACTGGTGTAGCGCCCATTCGAAGCCAGGAGCCAGGAACCTACTCCAGGTCTCCCACATGGGTGAAGGGTTCCAAGGCTTTGGCCGTCCTCAACTGCTTCCCCAGGCTACTAGCAGGGAGCTGGATGGGAAGTGGAGCTGCCGGGATTAGAACCAGTGCCCATATGGAATCCCAGTGCTTTCAAAGCGAGGACTTTAGCCACTAGGCCACTGCACCAGGCCCCTTTCTTTTTCTATTCACTATTATTTCTATAAACAATATATATGGATTAAAACTGAAATATGTTACCACTCTTCAAATGAATCTGTAAGATACCTGATATATTTTCAAAAATAGACCCGTTGAACCCCAAATAATTTGAACCTTTAATAAAATGCAATTTTTAAAAGAAAATTACTGCTTTTGTTCCTGGATATCTTTTGCATTCCATCTTGCTTAACTTTCTTGACAATAATTCATGTTCCATTCCTATGTGCTAACTATGGCATATAAATATCCATACTTTTGTATATTCAAATATATTTATTTATATATAGGTGTTATACATGCATATATGTTATAAATATACACTTCATTTATATTCTATTTATGTATATTGTATGTTTGCATATATATATGTTATACAAAGGGAATTGAAAAACCTATGAGATGCATATTATCAAAAATGTATCCATGACATTCAAATTTCCTGAAGATGAAATCATGACTAGAGAAGTATAGTGACATGTTATCACTGGATTCTTGGATTTTTTACTGGGATACAACAAAATCCTTGTTAGTAAAGGTAGAGCATATCTAAAAATAGATTGAAACATCAGAGTCTCCACCATCACATTGTATCATAGTTTCTCATAAAACCAGGGCATAAACCATTTTGAAAACTTACAGTAAATCCTTTGAATTAGCTAGTGCATGAAGTAGTCATAAGTGCTCAGAAAGAATATTGGCTTTAAGTTGAACCTGTTATCTAAAACTTTCAGTAGAAGTAAAATGTGTTTTACTACTAGTCTGTTTTGTGTCTACCATTTAATGTCATTACCCATATACCTATGTTCCTATGTTTTTTTTTTCACTTCATTAATGAAAATATGTGCAATGTGTGATGAAAAAATTTAATGGTTATGAGTCATAAGTATGAGGTATTGTATGATACCAAACTATACTATCTAAACAAATAATGGAGTATATTTAAAATTACATGGAATAGTAAAAGTAAGATGAAGAGTATATAAATTGAAAGCAAGATAAGATTTACTGCAAAGCAGATTAAGCCCTGGGAGCCCCCACCAATGTGAGCTGGAATTGGGGGAGGACCAGCACCAGTCAGGCTACAGCACCCACTGTCTAATGTCAAGGCAAGGCAGACCATGCCAGATTGGGTCACAGTGCTCAACCAGCAGAGGTGAGACTTAATTGGGGATGGGGAGAAGCTAGTAGAGAGGTTGTGTGAGCTCCCCTTTTGGACCACCACTCCCACTGGCGAGTATGAGAGCGGGGATAGGAAGTAGACCAGGTGAGGCAGGGTTACAGCACCTGTTGTCCTCATGTGAGCTGGATCAGGGGAAAGCCAGGCTAGATTGACTCTTCCTAATGGTGCATGCATAAACCAGAGTGGATGTGGTTGGGTGGGATTTGCTGCAGCATGAACTGTCAGACGCTAACACGGAGGGCAAATTCTGTCAAGCTAAATGGCAGAACTATCTGGATAGTGCAAGATCCAGGAGTGGGAATGGGCCCAGTATGGAAACAGTATCCACCGCCTCCTAATGGGCCCAATATGGAAACAGTATCCACCGCCCCCTTTGGTTGCCACTCCCACTGCTGAGTATGAGAAGCAGGACTGGGGCAGGAATGACTAGATTGAGACTAGCACCCACTGTCAACAGTGTGAACTGAATGGTGGGGCTGATTAGATTGAACTAGGCCTCACTGCCCATTTACATGTTTGAGAGTTGAATGGGATGCGGGACAGCCTGGACCAGTCTGCTGTAAATACTGGCAAGCATGGGAACCAGGGGAAGCGTTGGGTCTGGTGGGGGTTATTACAGGTCATTCCAACTGTGCTGAAGCTCCCCTTGGCTTACATGAAGACCGAGTGTGTGGTGGGCAAGATTGGCTTGGGTTGCAACACCCATTGGTTCATGTACAAGTCAGGGCTGAGATTGGCTCATTTCCCTTAGCATAATGGCTTCCAGTTGGGCCAGACTGCTTATGATCTACATCGAAGAATTGTAAAACCTAAAAAAAAAAAAAAAAAAAAAAAAAAAAAAAAGTCAGGACTGGCCCAGCAATTTCAGCTATCAGCATGTACATAGGCTGATTTAGGCAATGGACTGTGCCGGACCCTATATTGGAAAGTATACACAAGAATCTGGTCTAGGATCACCTCAGATAATGTTTCTCTGGGGATTCCCCCAGAGGAATTACTGGACTCAGAACCCCAACCATGGAGAGAATTGCAGGCTCCAAGGTCTGACCATGGAGTACATGTGTCACAGCTCGGCCACCTCAATGGCTTAGTCAG
This sequence comes from Ochotona princeps, assembly GCF_030435755.1. NCBI lineage: Eukaryota > Metazoa > Chordata > Mammalia > Lagomorpha > Ochotonidae > Ochotona > Ochotona princeps. Next base: position 49,959,286 of record NC_080845.1, read on the forward strand.
AGCAGTGGATAAAATATCCAGGTGCACGTGGAGTCCATGGAGTCCATTGGCGCCTACAGAGGGCACCTGGTACCATAACAGATAATGGAGGAAAGAACAAAGCGATTGGCTAACTCAGCCAAGATTTGGCAGTGAATACTTGGGTAAACGGAGAATCTAAGGAGGATTACGGCTGCTGGTGGATTCTGGAGAGATTTCATCATGTTTGGGGTTGCAAGATTGACAGCAATTCAGAACTGTTGAATTATAAAAACCATTTGACAAGGACCCTCCGAGCATGCCCCACATCCGGGACCCTTGGATGGTTAGGAGTTTGGGTGTGGCTTCTCCCATTATCTCCCTACTTTCCCCAGACACAGGAAGCTAAAAAGAGTGGAAATCATGGTTTCACCCACCATCCTCTAGCCCTTGACGCTTTTCACTGTAATCAACTACGTAAAAATCATCAAAAATAAAATTTAAAAAGCATGCCCCCAGAATAAAAGTATTTATGTCCATAGTCTTTTAGCTTTTTTTTTAAGATAATTACTTGAACAAATTCTACCTTATGTCATATGGAATATGGCTTAACTGAAATGCTCCTTGTCAGACAATTAATAACGAGAATATCACATACAATAAATGGCTCCTACTGAATATTGACTTAATAATTTATGACACAAACAAATAAATTCTATTATGCATTATGGGGCATTTATAATAGATTGAGTATTCAATTATGTTATTTATTTCCCCCGTTATTTTCAATGCAGGAGAAATATTTCAGAATGTACACTTTTGCAGACTCGGAATTGTATTTCTCTACATAATACAATGCCTGGTTATCCATATTCCATGTGCTAGTAAATTAACAATTTGATTGCATGTGTGAAGCCATTTTGACAACAAACAAGTTTTCTCAACTCTATATATTGATGATATAACCATTTATGACTACTCTCAAAGCAACATGCTCCAAAAATATTATAGCTGTATTGTTTAATGGTATAATTTAAAAACCTGAATGATAATTTATTGATTTTAATAAAAATAACAAAATTCTTTTTGTATTTCCTTGGTGTATGTTTATTAAAACAATAAAACATTCACTGGCCTTTATATTATTATTGTTATCTCTCTCTTTGGAAAAAATCAATTATAATTGTTTTGCTGAATTACTTAGAAACAATATAACACTAATCTCTAATGACAAGTTTAAACATTGAATCATACATACCTCTTTAGATTACATAGAGTTGAAGAAAAGATCTACCTACAATGCTTACTAACTTGACATTTCTTCTTGAAGAAGATATGATTTATTGGACATGTGGTTGATTTCATTTGAGATTTATTGTTTTATTTCTATTTTAAAGGTACAGTTAAAAGAAAAAGGAGAGACAGAGAGCTTACATTCACTGGTTTATAACTCAAATGGCAACGGCTGCTAGAACTGGGCCAACCCAAAGCCAGGAGCCTGGAGATTCCTATGGCTCTACCACGTGGGTGTAGGCACCCAAGGACTCGATCCTTCATCCATTGCCTTGCTAGGCCATATGCAAGAAGCTGGACCAGAAGCAGAGCAGTCAGGATATTAATATGCACCCACATTTCAGTTGGGGTGGCTTAGCCTACTAAGCTGTGCTGGCCTTAAGAACTGTGGCATATGCAAAGAATCTTATAATATGCATAAATTATAAGCAAACACACTGATCATAACTTAGAAAATACGAAATGCAAAAGAAATAAATATTAAATATCTATTAAAACTCTTTCTTAATGGCAAATAACTTGCATGCATTTATATCTGCTTTGAAATAATTATTCATGACAAATATCAGACAGATATTTTCATTATTAAATGTACATAAATAAATTTGCCTCAAACCTGGAAATTTTCTCATTATATAATCAAATATAATTCAATTATATTATGAACAAATTATGTATGATTTTCAAAATTTTTGTACTACATTTATTTTTAATACCATTTTGTTCAGTCTTTGAAATACTCTGATGCATATGCTTAATTTTGAAGATAGTGAAATGCAAAGAAAAAATTCAGTTTTGATTTTCAGCTTGTTTTGAAACCAGCTTTCTATTGGGTGAGGTGTTTTATTAAGGAATATCATACAATCACCATGACAAAATTGAAATCTTAAGTGTTTAAAATACTAAATATGACTTTTAAAGAGAGAAATTGTTTTCCCTGAAAGTGGATGACTTTCTGTATATCTATATATATATAGATATATATGTATGTATATATAATGAAGGTTCCATTATTTCAAAGGTTACATTATATGTCTGCTGAGAAACTAATATAAACAATCCATCAATTTACTGGGACTTAAAGTAACAGAGAGGCAGTTGCATTCATACAAACTCAGAAAATGTCTAGAAAGCTTTTGTCTGAAGCTGAACTGTATGGTACTGCTATAACAGGATACATTATCTAAGCCTATTATGATGTACATTATCTCAGCATCCACTTGGCTATATAAACAAAGAAAAGGGAGATGTAAAATAATTTAAGAAAATTATTTTCTTTCCTTTGACATTCAGGTTGATCTTGATTTTCTGTCCTGCCAAGATGATTGGCAGGTTATCACCAACAGCACAAAAATTGAATGCTTTCCCTAATGCACTCCTTCCATATCCATTGATACAGCAAATGGAATTGCTGAACAATGGCCCACCTGCCTCCTCCAAACACACATTCAGATGTTCATTAAGCAAAAAAAGATTTATTTCCCTGGTGAGGATGCTCTAACCCCTTTTTGAGCCAAGCTGTGGAGGAAGCAGTTGCCTTCTCATTACCATCTCTCTTTCATCCCTGTTCACAGCAACCTCTACTTCTCACTACATGAAAATTGTGCTCACCCATGTCACAATGGGGCACTGTTGCTAGGACTATATTTGACAATAGCCTTACTCTTTTTGTAACACATCATATGTTACCTGGATAAAGTTCTGCTACCATTCCTCTAAGGGAATTAATTAGAAGCTACCAATTTTTCAACACCACTGATAACATTTGAATTGAGTATGAACTCTTTTGCATTGCTAGTCCTGGGTCAGACCACAGAGCAGTCATGAGCTTCCAGTTCTTCCATATGGGTGCAGGGACCCAGCTAGAGGGACCATCCTCCAATGCCTTTCTCAGGTCCATCAAGTGGATTGGAAGTGAGACATTCAGTACTCAAATTGCTCCGACGTAATGTGTTGCATCAGTGTTACCTCTGTTCACTATGTGAAAAGGCTGACCCCTATTGATCTTAATTACACTCTCATGTATTGTTTGCAGTCCAAGGGTTCATATAGTTTGACTCAAATCAGTTGCATAAAGATCTAATGTTTTACTTTTATGTGTTTTATTTAAATTTTTCACACCAGTGCTTGCTTTGGCAACACATGCACTAAAATGTATGTATACTAATATAATACGTATATAAAATCATAAATGATGTGTATATTCAAAATAATTACTTAATAGAAATTAAGTGGCTTTGTTATTGTGTATATTGTGAGGGAAACTATAAGCTTAATACATTTGAAAATTGAAATTAACTTCAAACTGAAATTAACTTCAACAATATTTTTATGTAGATCTTTAATAGAGTTAAAACCACTCTTGATAAAATATGATTGAGATGTAATTGTACAGTATGGGTTAAGTTTCAGACGACCTACAAGAAGAAACACTCAGAATGTACTGTATACATACAAAATACAAAAACAGGACGGGGATATGTAATAAATAACTATACCAAAGTAGACAACATTTTTCAATTCCTAGATCTTTTGCTACAGTGACATCACATTTTAAACTTTACAATTGGTAATAAGTTTCCTTTAACCAGAAGGGATAAATTCTGATGATCTATTGCACAGCATGATGACCACAGTTAATAATTATAATGTATATTTCAAAATAAACAAGCAGAAGAATAGATTTTGAATAATTTAACCAGAAAACCTGACAAATATTTAGGGCAATGGCTACTCTAATATTGATTTTCATTCTGAAAGCTATACATGTTTGAAACATCACAATATATCCCCCAAAATATGTACAATGATCTTCATTTAGACACAAAGTTCTTAGAAAGGACTTTAACAATTGTTACTTACTAATGACATATGACATACAAAATTTATTGAAATTATTATTATTTATTTTTATTAGAAAGGCAGATACACAGAGAAAAGGAGAGACAGAGTAAAAGATCTTTTATCTGCTGCCTCCCTCCCCAATCAGCCATAACTGCAGGAGCTAAGCTGGTCCAAAGACAGGAGTCAAGTACCTCTTCCAGTTATCACATGCAGATGCAGGATCCCAAGGCTCTGGGTCATCCTCCACTGCTTTCCCAGGACAAAGGCAGGGAGTTGGATTTGAAGTGGAGCAGCATGGACACAAGTGGTACCTATATGGGATCTCTGGAGTGCAAGACGAGGATTTAGCCACTAGGCCATTGTACCAGGCCCTGCAGATATGTTTCAGATGATTTCAGGCATGTATGTTTAAAAAGAATTTGACCCTTTGTATTTGAAGGAAACAGCATACTATTTTTGTCAGTGATGTGTCATGTTCAACCTAACTCATGAACTAAACATGTTAGAATGAAAACTTAAAATTCTTTAAGCTCTAGCAAAGAGAATTGATAATGTGTTTCTTATGAAACTATGAAAAAACCTTACATATTGAGTCCAGACTATGACATTTACTAAAGGAATTTTAAATTAAATGGCTAAAGTTTGAAGAAATGAAATCCTGAATTTTCAAAATCATCTGGAACATCATGGAAAAATATTTCAGTCATGTAACACTAATAAAATTTGACAATGTGTATGTGGCATATACAAAATGATGATAATTTATTAGAAAAATTGCATACCTTGGAAAGTCACATCTAAGTGAAAGGTTAAATTAGGAGGTAACACTTATCCAGAGAGTAGCAAAACTTCCAAATGATATGGTTTTTATGTAATGAAAATTTTTACTTAAAGGGACAAATAGAATGTAATGAAAATATTTTGCTACATGAAAATAAATTTCTAACATTTTTTTCATATGTTTAAAATATCACATAGAATTATGAGTATATCATTTATTTAAACAGTTTCTGAATTTAAAAAATATTACTTCAGATACACAACAAAATAACTGATAAAGTAGCATTGACATAAAATTCATAAAACTTACAATGCATCTTTAAGATTTTTTATTTTTATTGCAAAGTCAGATACACAGAGGAGGAGACACAGAGAGGAAGCTACTCTGCTGATTATTCCACAATTGGCCACAATGGCCGATGCTGAGCCAATCTGAAGCCAGGAGCCAGGAGCCAGGAGCCTCTTCAAGGTCTCCCACATGTGTGCAGGGTCCCAAGGCTTTGGGCCATGCTCAACTGCCTTACCTGGCCTAAAGCAGGGAGTTGGATGGGAAGCAGGGTTGCCAGTATTAGAACCAGTGTCCAAATGGGATTCTAGTGTGTGCAATGCGGGGACTTCTGTCACTAGGCTACGTGCTGGGCACAACCTTCTTCTTGAAGGTTTTTGTTCAGCAGTCTTTCTTCTCTAACAATGATGCTTACTTTTTTTCTAATTATTCTCCCTGTGTTCTCAAAACTGCCATTTTTTTCCACCCCTGATAAATCCAGGCAAACATTTAGAACTTTCTTTATCAGTTGATTGTAACTTCATCCTTTATAACCTCTTTGGTCTTACCCACTTTTACAACTTCCTTGATAATAACACTTAGATAATTGTCACTTAAAATTCTATAAATGCAAACAAACATTTGTTTTCTTGTATCTTTCTAAGATTTTTACAATTTAATCTAGTTAGTAATATTCTTATCTTGCTGATCACTTATTAAAAAACCCTCTAAATTATTATGAAACATTCCATTGAGCTATGTTTTCTGTGCCCAAATTGTCATCATTCCAGCAGATAATAGCTCTTGGTTTGCTTTTCATTTCTAAGTTAAATCCTTCATTAATATAATAACTATAATAATAACATTCTATAGTTTTGTGAATTGGAAAGCCAAGAAAAGCATATGGCATTCTTTGGTAAGTCCTTTTAAATACTTAAGAAATACCAATTTCATTATATACCGTTTGAATATATTAAGAATTTATAACAATTCATCAATGTATTAATATTTCAGTAGTATTTTGGCTACCTTTCATCTTCTAATTTCAGAGTTCATTTAGCATTGTATCACTGAGATTGGTTCTACTTTTTAAAAAAAATTTGCTATTGACCTGCTTGCACAAAAACGTCCATCATTTGAAGCCCAGAGACTGATGATTTGGCTCAAAAAAGCCTTCAAGGAACTCTTCGCCAATAACAAGGCATCTCGTTTAGGTGAATGCTCATTTTTTAAATTAATGCAGTATTTTTTTAAACAGTTAAACAAGGCAAAACACCTGTATTTCATCTCTTAAGATAAAGAATGGTGCACTGCACAAAACAGCAGTCAGCATGGCCAGAGTATTTACTGCTTTTTATTTTTTATTGTTATTATTCCCATCATGCATTTTTGTAGATATAGGAGTTTCCCCCTCAACCTCCTGTTCCAACCTCCTCATTCTCCCAATCCCATTGTTTTCCTTATATCATTACAATCACAAAAATTCTGCTAAGTGTATCATGGCATTATAGGTATTAACAGTGGTTTAAAAGCCAGGATTGTGCAATCCAAAAATACGTAAGAGTATCATTGAGTCCTCCTTTCCTTCAGGGGGACAGATGCATACTACAGTGTATCTTCACTTCCCAGATATTGAAGTCTCCATTACACAACTGATTTATATTTACTTATATATCATTTGTTTTGTGTTTTTCATGAATGTTGCTATTAGTCAGAAAGAACATGTGATACCTGTTCTTTTGAAGTTGGCTTATTTCACAACATTCTCCTTCTTGGACAATTTTCTGTAACGGTGAGTAGTATTTTTCGAATAGATGATACACTGTTTCTTTATCTATTCCTCTTTCAGTGGGTATCACAGTTGTTTTGATGCCCTCATTAATGTGGATTGTACTGCTATGAAAATAGGATTGTAGGTCTCTTTCTCATATGTAAATTTTAATTCCTTTGGATATATTCCCAGGAATGGGATATCTGGGTCATTTGCTAGATCCATTTACAGTAGTCTGAGCACTCTGTATGCTCATTTACAGAGTGGCAGCTCTGTTCTACGTTCCCACCAACAGTTGAGTAGGGTAACTTTTTCCTCACATCCACGCCAGCAGGTGTTCTTAGCAATTTTCATAATTTAAGCCTATTGCAAAGGAGTTGGGTGGAATTCCAGTGCCATTTTTTCAGTATCATTTTTATTTGAATTTCTTGAGCATTTTTATATGTCTTTTATCACTTTGAATTTGCTCTTTGAAAACATTCCTGCTCATTTCTTTGTTCTTAACAAGGTTGGCCTTTTGTTTGTTTGCTTGTTTTTTGATGGTATTAAGTTTCTGAAACTTTTTGTAAATACTAAACATTACTCTCCTATCTGTTGCTTAGTGTGCAAGTATTTCCAATTCTGTTGCCTGGTTCTTCACTTTGTTGAGTGTTTCCTTTGCTGTACAGAAACTTCTTAGTTTGGTATCTCATTTGCTTACCTTTGACTGCCTGTGCCTTGAGTAACTTTTATAAAAAGTCTTTTTCATTGCCTATATCTTGTGAAGTGCATCCTAGGTTTTCTTCCAATACCTTAATGGCTTCTAGGATTTAGATTTAGGTCCTTGATCCATTTACAGCTAAGGCTTGTATAAGGTAAAAGGTGTGTCTTGTATGTGTTTTTGCATATCTATCTATCTATCATCTATCTACTTATTTATTTATTTCTGCAGGCTAATATCCAATTGTGCCAAGAGCATTTACTGTAGAGACAAGTTTTTCTTTGGGTTGTTCTCAGTTTTCTTGTTTATTTAGCATTACACACGTGGGCTGACTTGTGCAATTCTACTCTGTTCCATGAATCTTTTTCTCTGTTTTGGTACCTGCACCATTTACATTCGGGGTTAATATAAAGAAGTAGTGATTTGGACCTGTCATTTTAGCATTGAGTTTCTCATTTTTTAAAAAGATTTATTTATTTTATTACAAAGTCAGATATACAGAGAGGAGGAGAGACAGAGAGGAAGATCTTCCGTCCAATGATTCACTCCCCAAGTGAGCCGCAACGGGCCTGTGCACGCCGATCCGGAGCTGGGAACCAGGAACTTCTTTCCAGGTCTCCCATACGGGTGCAGGGTCCCAAGGCTTTGGGCCGTCCTTGACTACTTCCCCAGGCCACAAGCAGGGAGCTGGATGGGAAGTGGAGCTGCCGGGATTAGAACCAGCGCCCATATGGGATCCCGGGGCGTTCAAGGCAAGGACTTTAGCCGCTAGGCTACGCTGCCGGACCAAGTTTCTCATTGTTGGATTGAGGTTTCCTTTGCGGTTTTATTGAGTTCTTCTCACATTTGCCTTTGGATTTTTTCACTCTTATCCTTTTTTTTTTATTGTAACACATTTTCTTCAAGCAATAGTTGTAGAACTGGTCTGCTAGAGGTGATGTTTTTCAGTTATTGTTTACTTTGGAAAACTTCAGTTTCAATTATAAATGAGAATTTTACTGGATATTTTATTCTGGGCTGACTTTTTTTATGATCTGGGATATGTCACTTCATTTTTTTCTGGGCTTTAGGGTTTCCTCTGAGAAGTGAGTCTTTCCTTGCTAATGGTTCCAGCAGCACCTGGTATTACAGAAACACCAATTCTATAGTTAAGAAGGACCACAGGCTTGCCAGTGGTGTTTTATCCCTGTTGTTGACACAGCGTTTTTGTTTTTCCTCTCTCTTCTTGCCAGTACCTGCTAGCAGGAATCTGTAAGATTCCAAGTCCATGTTATTTTCCTCGTGGGATCAATGAAACACATTCATTTTTACTGGAAATGCAGATTTTCAAAGACAAGGAGAAGCAGAGAAGATCTTCTGTCTGTTGGTTCACTTCCCAAGAGGCCACAAGGACCAGAGCTGAGCCGATCAGAATCCAGAAGCCAGGAGCCTCCTCAGAGTCTCTCACGCGGGTGCAAGGTCTCAGGCTTTGGGCCATCCTCTATTGCTTTCTCAGAACAGGGGCAGGGAGCTGGATGGGAAGTAGATCACCAGGGTGCAAATCAGTGCCCATATGGGATCCTGGTGCAAACAAGGCCAGGACTTTAGAAACTAGGTTACCGTGCCAGGCTCGGTTTTAGAAGTCTTAACATGTGTACAGCTAAGCTCATTCTTACCTCCTTAGCAGCAGTGCTACAGTACTCAGAATGGCAGCTGATGTGCCATTTGTGGCAAGGATGAGAGTTTGAGCTGTGAACTTCACCCTGTTTCCACACCTATCCACAAGGTCCTGTTGCTCTTCAGCTTGATTCATCCCCTGAATTCCTGTGACCTTTGCTTCCTACCTGTGTACCAGTGGAGTTGCTTTCAATGTAGTGCTGTGGTACTCTACTGCTTCCTCATGTTCACAGGTACCGTGGTGTCTCTCTGCCATCACCCTGCCCTCTTCTGTTATCCTGGATCACGTCATCTCTGCTTATGTTCTGGCAATCCTTCCCTGTCTGCTGGAATGTGTCCTCACATGTTTTCACCATCTTGTTCTACAATGTTACTTATTTCAATCAAGATGGAGATCATTCTCTCAGCAACGAATCACAATTCGTAATTTTCACTCAATTTTTAACCTGTATGTGTTATTTTAAGGAGATAATTTTGTTAAAGCAGCATAAAATTTCAGTTTAATCCATTCTCATTAAACCAAAAAAGCCATCATTATACCAATCTATTAAAATTCTCCAGTTTAACCTGTATTTATAAACCTATATGGAAATTGACATTCAGATGTCCCATTTTTTTTGCTACTGTTATGAATACACACAATGATTACAAATGGAGTTTTGATTATTTTTTTTAACTTTGTCAAACCGATGATTAAAGATGGTATATTATTTTAGGGCGCAGCGCAATAGCCTAGAGGCTAATGTCTTCACTTTGAATTCTCCAGGATACCATATGGGCACTGGTTCTAATTCCAGTGGCCCCACTTCCAATCCAACTCCTTGCTTGAGGTCTGGAAAAGCTGGAGAGGATAGCCCAAAGCCTTGGGACTCTGCACCCACGTGGGAGACATGGAAGAGACCCTGGACTCCTCGCTTAGGATAGGTTCAACTCCAGCCCTTAAGGTCACTTGTGGAGTAAATTGTCAGCCGGAAGATCTTCCTTTCTGTCTCTGCTCCTCGCTGTATATCTTTCCTTCCAATAAAAATTAAGAAATCTTTTTATTAAGCTAGTATATTATTTTAGATTTAACGTTATATGATTGCCTTTTTTGTTACTGTATATTGTCAATTTTTAAAAATTCAGTTTCTGTTTACTGTCGTTGTCTTCCCACTAAAATAAGGTCTTTTGGCTTTTTTACTCATTGAATGTCTGAACTGGTGAAGTATTAACCCTCTTTCTATGATGTGTATGTAAAATATGATATGCCATAAGGTAAAAAGACAGAAATAGAGGTAAGGGGAGGAGGAAGAGAGAAAAGAGGGAAGGCAAGGAATGGCAGTGTAGCATTGTGTTCTCATAACTGAAACAAAAACCTGCTAAAAATCAATCAAGAATTAAAATAAAAGAGAAAGTAATCCTTTTGACCACACAACACATTAATATTAATATAAGGCCCTGAACAATCTGGCATAGATTAAAATGATTTGGGGGCTCAATTTGATCATGATCATAATGTACAAAGTAATTCATTTACTTTTTCCTCAATTATGTGAAGAATTTTATATTCAACATAATCTAAGAAAAAGTAATCCAACATTGGAAATAGCAAATGAAGCTTTAAATCTCAAATTTTGCAAAATTAAGCAAGCTTTATGTTCTTAACATAAATCCAAGGTTTTTCTGTAACACAATAAAATAATCTTACACTTAAATTCAGTCTAATTTTCTCAGTATATAATTATCTTACATGAAAAAGATTAAAACCACTCTATCAATACATTTTATTTAGATCAATATTTATTCCTATTTCTAGATGATAAACATATTTATCATTTGATTTTTCAAAAATGCGGTTGCATTGCTCAGGTTTAAGACATCAGTCTTGAAGCATTATAAAATTATATATTAAGGGAAGTGCAACAGCTCAATAAGCTAACCCTTAAACTTCAAGTGCCAGCATTCTACATGGATACTGGCTAAGGTCCCGGTCAGGCTCTTTGTTTAAGGACTGGGAAAGCAGGAGAGGATGGCACAAATCCCTGGGACCTGACTTCAGATTTGCTCATCTCCAGCCATTGTTGCTATCTGGGGAGACAGACAATGGATGAAAGATCTTTCTTTCTGTTTCTCCTTCTCAAGTCTGCCTTTATAATAATAAAAAAGTGTATATTAAATATATGAATATAATGATGTCGAATCTAGGTCATTTTCAGCCTTTTAAATGTATTTATTGATGAAATTGACTTGTATGGTTTTAGAATGGAGCTTGAGTTTTAGATACTGAGAGTTATTTTCATTTCTGGAAATTGAAATCATAAAAGCAGAACGGTAAGTAGCCTTTTTCAATTTGAACCTTTGCTCCAAACAGCTGTTTAAAAGGTGATGCCTCTTAAAGTGTGAAACTACATTATTTGTTACTCTGTGCTATGTGAAGTGGTTGTCAGCTACCAGACAGCCAAAGTGTTGGGCCACTGACATAATTAGCTACTTTATAAGTTCTTACTAGGCTGTGGCGCATGCAAGATTAAAATGTATTTGTGAACAGTCTGCAGCTGCACACCAGCATCCCATGCAAAATTCACTCAATGTCTTAAAAGATTAGGTTGGGGCACAAATCTCTTGGGTGAATACTTCTGAAACATAATTCATTACCCTCCCCAAATCAAGGGAGCCTGACTTCTCACAACAATCTTTTGCGTGGCAGTACTTGAACTCCCCATTCCAACACTAATGATTAATGTATAAGAGTTATGCAGCTTAATATCATTTTTTTTCTCCCTGAAGCTTCTTGGATCCTGATTTCAGTAACCGATTTAACATATAAATTGGCCCAAACTTGGCAAAAATCAAGAATATTTAACAAGGCACAGATGGCATAGCAGAAAGCAATATCCAGAAATTTGGGTGACACGAGTGCTCTTTAACCTCCCACCAGCTGCTTTAGCTCAAGTGTGAATAAAGACCTTTAAAGAATCATTGAAAATGTCTTGTTCGGTGTCTAAGTATTGCCCACCCAACCAAACTGACACACACAAAAAAACCCAGAAAGAACCATATGGTTATAAGTATATTAGAAAAGAAAATAAGCTCTGAAGCTTAATACTGAAGATTAAGTATGTTAAAGTGCTATTACTGAGTGCTTCTGCATTAAATATTTCTTAAAAAAATCATATGAAAAAACTCTTTAACTTAGTAGCATTTAGTTAAGCCTTGGGATTTGCTTTAAATTTAGAGGGAAGGAAACCAGACAACCATTGCCCAAGGCCAGAGGATAATGAAGAACACATTCCACGATTTCCATTGAAGAACTGAAACAGAATCACTATAAAACTTGTAACTATATTTTTTCCTGGCACACTATGGACTGTAGCTAAGAATTAATTCATTAATTCATTCCAGTTGCTATGGATCCTCTCTATGACGTCTCAGCTTGCATGAAATGGTCAATGATTATACTCCTGGATATACTTAACATGGGAAAGTTGGTGTTTCTTCACGTACCTGAATACTTTTAGCAACTGATGTTATTTTGAACAAGTAAAATTAGATACATTTAATATTTTTACATATATATATTAAAATCTAGTGGCCATGTTCCATATAACATATTCCTGTAAATAACTATATTAAAATATAAAATTTAAGCCAATATTGTATAATTTTTCTTTATTCCTATTTAGGAGAGAGAGTATGTGTACTCTTATTGTTCACTCCTCAAATACCTACAATAATAGTGTGTGGACCAAGGCTCAAAGTAGATCCACGGGCTTGGGCAATGGTCAAGATCTCACTTGGGAGTAACTAGAACTGAGTCGAGTCATCCAAGCTGCCTCCCAGACTGCATTTAAGAGGAAGCTGGAATTAAGGCACTAAGGTGGAAGATGAACATGCAGTATAGGCATCTTCATAACTAAACTACATACTTTCCCCATGAGTTTACATTCACCAGAGGCAGGAACATATAAAAACATCTTGCTAAAAAAGGAAGGGATACACAAAGTGCTATTAATGGCAGCAGGAGTGGATATTTGGTATAATGGTTAAGGTGCCACATACATACAGAAGTAATGGGTTTGAATCCTGATTCTCCTACCAGTTCCAGATTTCTGCTGCCAGTTCAAATAACTGTCTCCCTGTCACTCATGTGGGACATTGATTGAATTTGAGCCTGATCCAGTCCTGGCTGTTGTAGGCACTTGTGGGGAGAACCAGAGGATAGAAGATCTTTGCCACTCGCTCCAGGTTAAAACTGGAATAAGTAAGAGCCAAAAAATGTACCAAATATCATAACCAATATGACTAAATCTACCAAGTTTTTTCTTGGTAGATTCATATTCTTTTTATCCATCTTTATGATAATGGATATCTTGATTGGTTTGATTTTTTGGCTATTGTCAACAGTGCATCTTTAAAATGCCGGTCTAGGTGCTCTCTGATAATGTGTTCATGTCTTGTTTAACATTTCCACCAACAGTATATAAAACTACCCCCCCCTTTTTCCACATTATTACTATCATTTGTTACTTGGTATTTTCTGAAAAGTATCCATTCTGAGAGGGTGAGATGATACCTAATTGTGGTTTTGATTTACATTTCCCTGATAACTGGTAATGCTGAGAAATATTTTATGTATCTCTATGCAGATACAGGTATGCATATTCAAATATATATACTTAAAAACCACACACAAATATAATTATAGATATCTAAAAGAATAATTACTATATTTGGCTCAGAACAACAGAAAAATAATTTCAGTTCTTAATATGATTCATTTATAGATCGTAGTAATCTAAAGATATAATAAATTGGAAACAAAGACATAAAAGTAAGATTGTGAACAAGCATTGGCCTGAAAAAAGTCAGATACAGAGTTTACACCCCAAGAAGAGATTCATATGATCCTATACATTGAAAGATGATTGGATGAATGTGCCAAAAGAAGAGCTTTTTATATTGAATTCTACTCAGTTGGGTATGTTTAAATTTTTGTATATGTTTCATAATATTATTATGCTTGTTAAGCTCAAGCTTAAGCACTGCAATTTACAAAGGCTAGCTTTGCATTAAAATGCAAGCTAAATGACAACATACATGTGCAGGGAAAAGAGGAAAATGCCTTGTGAAATGAAGAGGACACATTCAAGACAAATGTTCCTATACCTGTCTGATTTTTGAGCAGACATCCATCCTTTCTGATTAGCAATCATTTTCATTCAGGGAATATTCATTTACTAATTGTCATGAGGAAATGCTTTCTGGGTAAGCAAGAAAAAAAACTTTAGGTACATTGTTCTGCCCTTAGTGGCTCAAATTCTCTGATTTCCAACATAATGTATTGGTTTTGTTCAATAATCTCATAACACAGTCTTAGAGAAATGTTGCAAAATCAATAATTCTACTGTTATCCTGCATTCTATTAGACTTTACTGATAATAAAATTTATAAATTTGAAGTTTTTTCTTTTGCCTTTCCTGTGTTGCTTTCTGAAAAGTCATGTGCTCACAGCTTAAATGTCAATAGTAAGCATACATGCATTTCTTCTCACTGATATTAAACAAATAAGTATGTGATAATTATTCTCTTTTCAACTGAATATGCAAAATAGCTACTCAAATCCATATTACTAGATAGAACCTTTTTTCCTGTAAATATAAAGAGCATTCCTTTCTACAATGTTCTTTGCAGTAACAATTGTGGAAAAACAAGGCCACAGTTGAACAAAAATATAGATTATTATATAAAAAAGAATGTAGGATATTATAGGAAAAGGTGCCTGGCATTTGTGTGTAACATTTTAAGAAGATATAGTCAAACTTAAAAATTAACAAGGTAGAAATAAGCTCACTTGAATGTTCAAACCTGTGGCATCAAAATGAGACAATTATTAGTTCCCAAGTGAATGAAAAGAAAATAAATATTTTAACAGTGCACATAAATGTGTAGAACATAAGATTAATTTGCTTTGAAGATTTAGTTTCTTTAATTAATTCTGGAATATATACACACGAATACAGAGAGTTAACTCCATGGCTATATCAATAGTTTCCTTGACATTTGCAATTGTTCTTTATTTAAATAAAACTGTTACATTTAGAAGGATTTAACTTGCAATTCAATGACTTTGTGGTGAAAATTTGCATCTTCAGCACATTTCAACCTTTATTAAGTATTAGATATTAAAATTTCAGGGTTGATCAGGCAATAAGACAAGACTGTATGGAATGCAATCAATCTCTTTCATTTGTACAATATGGTAGACCTGATACATATGTCTATACAAGTAATCATAACATAAGGTAGACAATGATTAAGGGCATATGAGGAATAAAACCATGGCCTTATATTTGAACAAAAATGCAGAATTATTTATGATGAGATGTTTTGTTAAGAAATTAATTAATTTCTAAGCATTGAGTTCCTCTGCTGTCATGAAGAATGAGAATAAATAGATTTATAATGCTCAAAAAAGACTAAGTGAGGTGAGAATAATAGGAAAAACATGAGAAAGCAAGAAATGATATTGTTCAAACAAAGGACAAGTCAGCAACAGAATAAGATCACCAAATAGCTACTTGCATTTCTCTATGACACTTAATAGATTGGAAGAAGAGTTTACTTGGTTTGCAAAATCCGGGTAAATTTTCTAGAAATAAAACATATAAAGAAAATCATAAATATGATATGCCATTCTCTGTATCTAGTTTCTACATGGTGTTTTTAAAATAATTTCCAGTATTGTCATCTAGTAGTTGTTTTTAAAAGCTTTATTTTTATTGAATGTCAGAATCACAGAGATCAAAAGGGAGTGACAGAGAGAGAAATAGATGATGTCCAGTCTGCTGGATCATTCCCTAAATGGCCCCAAAGCTGAGATCTTCGCTGATCTGCCAGGTCTCCCACAAGGATGCAATGGCCCAATGAATTGATGAATTATCAGCTCTTTCCCAGGCAATAGGGAAGGAACTGGATTATTATTGGGGCAGCCAGGACACAAAGCAATGCCTGTATGGGATTTTTGTTCCACAGGTGGAGCATAATCTGCTACAGCACTACAGAACAGAAAAAAAAAAAAAAAAGGAAATGTTACTTTATTTATTTGAAAGGAAAGCACACAGAAGGCAAAGGGAAAGGCAGAGACAAAGAAAGAGATGGGAAGAGAGAGAGAGGGTGTGTATGTGTGTGAGAGAGAGAGAGAGAGAGAGAATCATCCATCTGCTGATTGATGTCACAAACATCCTCTATGACCAAGGCTAGACCAAGTCAAAGGCTGATGCCAGGAACTAGGAACTTCTTCCTGGTCTCCCCAGTAAGTGGAAGAGCCCTAGTACTTGGACAACCTGTGCTTCTTTTTTTACAAATATGAGCAAGGCGCTGGGCTGAAAATGGAGTAAACAACAATTCTAACCAATGGTCATATGTGAAGCAAGCAAGGCAAGGTAGAAGCTTAAGCTAGTGGATCACTGACCAGATCCACAGAACAGAATTAGCATAGGCAATGTTGTAAACAACTAACTAAATCATATTGAATAATATATGCACACAAACACATATACACATATAATTCTCTAAAACTAAAAACTTCTAATAAATAATCAGTGTTATATTCAATGTCTGTAAAATCATTACCTTTATTAGTAGATGAAAATAGATGAATTACATGCATCATTTAGGTAATGCTCATTATTCAGCTGCTTAGTGCTCTTGCTATCATATTAGCTGTGCTAATTTGTACAATTAACCTGATATAATTGGTTTAAAGACCTTGTCTGACAGGGCAGCATGTTACTTCACAGACCAAATAAAGGAAGTTGTCACAAATATGAGATAACTTATTAGAAAACCCAATATTTTCACAGTATTTTTTGTTTTCTTTTCATTGGCATTTAAATGTATCATGCAAAAAATAAATCCTAACAACATTATTCTTATTTCTTCAGAGACCTTTTTTTTTAAATGTTCCCTCTTTAAATGTATATTTTATTCAGAAGGAGCAAGAAATAGGACAACATAATCAAGGTAAATTTTTTTTTTATTTCATCCTTGTCTCAATTGGAGCCCCAAATTTCATCAAATCAGGCTTCAGGAAATGAGCAACAATAAATGTAACAGTAAAGCAGTATATATTTGCATATTAAAATTAAGGTTTGTGCTTCATTGCTCAATGAATGCTGATGGAGAGAAAAAGGCCTACTGAAAGGCATTAATTGGATAATAGGTTCTGGAAAAACTGGCCTGGTGACAGCCTGCTAGATCAATCAACTCAGCACAATAAAAGCATTGTGTACCACAATTAAGCCAAGGCAATAAACATGGACAAAGTAAAGCATAATTTATGATTTCACCCATAGACTATTCCTATGAAGACTGCGCATATGTTCTGGAAGCTCCACATATGCAGCGCAGAACTCATTATCTGTTTTTATATAAAACTGTCATTTATATAGCATTTCATTGTTTCAGATGAACTATAGTCTGTATAATTTTTTCCTCTGGGAATTTTAGATTAAGGGTCAAATGTTTTTTGACTCTGACACATTCTTTCATTCAACTTGCTCCAAAAGTGTGCTGTGGTATTTGTAATATTTGATTGGGTTGCATTCTTCTCTGCCCTATTTGATTATGTTATGCTTGATTCTATCCATTGTCAGGCTATATTATCTTTATGATATCCTGTCCTGACCTGCGTGAATGCTCTAACCTGTCCTCTCACCTTCTCCATTTCATGACTCAAGTTTTAATCTCTCTTTAACCTTTAAATGAAAGCAGTCATTTACCCTAAAAACAATCTTCACAACTGCCTCTCTTAATCTCTTCATAATTCTTTTACTCTTTTGCAAAAATGAGTAAGCATTTAAAAAAATAAAAAAATGAGTAAGCATTGCCAACTGTTTAGAAAAAAAATCATTATTTTGTACACATTCACACTTTCTACAATGTGTCTATGGTGACTCTGGACTCTTCATTTGCAAAGCAAAACAAAGAAAACAACAACTAAACAAAATCATTTGCCTCCAAAATCTTGATACAGAATTTTGCATGTGGGGTTGGCTTTGTGATGCAGCAGGTAAAGACACTGCCTGTGATACTGGATCTGATTTTGGTCAAGCTCCCTCCAAATGCACTGAGAAATCAGTGTAGGTCAGCTAAAGTGCTTGGGTCCATGCCACCCGTGTGCATGACTCGTGTGGGACTCCTGCCCCACCCTTCCCCCTTACTTTCGTCATTTAGGGAATGAACCAACAATTGAAAGATTTCTGCCCGTCCCTCTCTCATTAACTCTCCCCTTCAAGTAAACAAATAATTCCTTAAGCGTCAGGCTAACGTGTATAACTCATACCTATACAACTGTTGTCTTCTATCATAATCCATGTCCATTTCCTATTCAACTTTCCATATTATTTTCTGACACTATGTGCAATTTTACAGATTCATAATCAGTTATAACATTGGAAAAAGAAGTCCTAAAATTTATAAGAAATCACAGAATAAAGGTGTAAAATAAAAATGAATCTAAATATGAGAGAAAATCAAAGTAGCAGCATTGCAATAACTAATTTAATTGCAGGATAAGAAGCTATGATTATTAAAAAAATGTTACTGCCAAAAAAATCACATAGATCAATGTATCAACAACCAACATAGACAACCCAATAAATGAATAAGTGCACATATGCTAAATCATGTTTACAAAGGTACCAAGAATCTGAGCTGCAAGGTGGACAGTGTTTTCATTATAGGACTGACATTGGGATGTATTCATCTAAGCAAATGAAATTAGGTCCCTTCTTCACACTAAATGTAAAACTCAACTCAAGGTGGATCAAAGGCCTAAATCTAAGATCAAAAACTGAAATTGTAGAAGAAAATACATGGAAAAACCAAGATAGCTGTGTGGTTGATAACTTCCTGTCTGAGACATAAGAGACACAAACATAAAAGCAAAATTAGACAAATGATATTGCATCAATCCCACTAGCTTCTGCAAACTAAAAGAACCTATCAAGTGTAAACACCAAACAGAATGGGGAAAGTATTTGTAAGCTACTTACTCAAAAAAGGATCAATATCTAGAACTTGGTAGCAACTCAAACATTCATCAGTACAAAAGTAGCCAGTTCAGGTAAAACGAAAAAAAAAAACTGTATGGATGATATCTAAAGGAGGAGTTCACAGGACCAATGAATACACACAAAAAGGGCTCATTATTCTGAGCAGATAAATGCAAATCAAAGCTATGCTGACTTAGTGCCTCACTGTTGTTGGAATGTCTATTATCAAAAAGAAAAAAAAAGTTGTAAATGCTATCAGAACTTTATTTATGTTTGATGGAAGTTTAATTGTTAAGAATTGAGAATAATATACAGCAAAGGGTTAAAATGTATTCCATATTAATTGCATGATTTGTTTGTTTGCTCTGACTTAGGAAAAAAGATTTGAAACAATAAAGCACAAAAAAATTCAAGAAAATGAAATTAAATGAGAAACTGGCACTAAAGTGAATATGAGTGGGCAGGAAGTCTCAGATATAATGACATCCATGTATTCTTTAGTGGTTTGTTTATTTATAATCAAAGGTACATTTTAAGGGGAGAAAAGGCAAGACATAGAGAGGAAGGATCTTCTATCCACTGATTCACTCCTCAAATGACCACAGCAGGCTGAGCTGAGCTGAGCTGCATCTATGAGTCAGGCGCTTGTCCAGGTCTCCCATGTGTTTTGTAGAGGCCTAAAGACTGGAGGCATCTTTTGCTGTTTTCCCCAGCCATAATCAGGGAGCTGAATCATAAGTCGAACAGCGCCTATACGTGATGCTGATGTACGTGGGTGTAGAATTAAGCTGCAATGCCACAACACTCACCCCAACATTCACTTCAAATATAGGACTTCAGTTGTTCATTTACCCATACATTTATGCTTTACATATTTTAAAATATTTATTTATTTTTATTGAAAAGGCAGATATACAGAGAGGAGGAGAGACACAAAGGAAGATCTTCCATCTAATGGTTCACTCCTCAAGCAGCAGTAATGGTTGGAGCTGAGACAATTCAAAGCCAGGAGCCAGGAGCTTCTTCTAGGTCTCCCTTGTGGGTGCAGGGTCCTAAAACTTTGGGCCATCCTCTACTACTTTCCCAAGCTACAAGCAGGGATCTGGATGGCAAGTGGGGCCACCAGGACTAGAACCAGTGTCCATGTAGTATCCTGGCACTTGCAAGGTGAGGACTTTAGTCACTAGGCTATTGCGCTGTACCGTACATATTTGGGTTTTTTTTTTTCTGTAAACTACAGTGTAAATTGTAGCTAAGTAAGGTAAATGACAATAGTTAAATATAAAATAGCTAATTTTTTAGTATAAATACTGACGTTTTTATGTTTGTAATTAGACATGAAATTTTGACATAATCTAGTAATTGTTCAATATTGATATTTAAGAGTGTGATGCGTGTGGATATTATTTATTGAGATTCCATTAACATATTTTGTTGCAGAATGTTGCTTTTCAAATAATAAGTTCCTTTACAATATTTCATTTTCAAATGTAAAATAATTTTTATATATGGAAGCAGTTCTGATGCAATGAACATTTATCAGTGGGAGCCAGGGATGTGGTGCTGTAGGTTGATCCAGTCCTAGAGAAGCTTACATCCCGTACTCTGGAGCTGGTTTAAGTTCTAGCTGTAATCTTTCTGTCCCAGCGTTCTATTAATGTGGACAAAACAAAGCAGCAGAGAATGTGCTAACTCTTGAGTCCCTGTCAACCACATGGGGGGGTTTGTATATAGTTCTTGGTTTCTGGCTTTAGCTTGGCCAAACACAAGCTTCTGGAGCAATTTGTGGAATGAACCGGGGGTGGAAGTTCTGTCTGTCTCTTTCTCTTTCGCTGTCATTTTGTATGTTCAAATAAACAAATATTTATTTAAAATAATATATCGTTTCCTATTTCAAAACTGAATGTCTTCCGTATTGATGGAAGTTATTCAATAGGGTCTACATCAAATAATGTTCTGGATGCATGCGTAGTCTTGGTGCTAAAGAGCAGAGAGACCTAAGAGAGTCCAAGTGCACAGGACACACTTTAAAGGAAAAAAAAATTATCTTCAGCTGTCAGAATGATTTGGCTTTCTGCAGTCTTTTCCATCTTGCAGCTTTAAGAAGGAAATAGAAATCTTCAGCACATTACCACGTGACCAGCATCACGTTGTACAACTATTATTTTTTCCAAGATTATATGCATATTTTCTTGTAAAACATTTTTATTAACTCGTGGAAGCAAAGGTGGTCTCTCTGGTATGGAGGCAGGAAGGAAAGCATAAATGACGGCAGCATTGAGTCTAATTTAGCAGTGTGTGTCACCTTGTTTGATTTGTGCCTTGTACTAAAGCTTCATCTACAATAGTTAACTCTGTAATTATTTAGAACGTTCCCTTGAAAATTTTTCAAGGACTCAATGTCATCATTTGATGGCACAGGGTCACACATTCTCAAACTTAAAATCTCTTCAGATTCTTCACAAGGGACCGTGTCCTGGTACTTCGTTCATGTTAGCGTTGTCTGCATGAAAGGTTGGTGCAATCATAAATTCAGTTTGGATATCTTCTCACAGTGCAAGTTCAAATGAATAAGGAACATTAATCCTCTTCTTACTGACCCCCAATGGCTGTTCCTGAATCATTTTCTTTCTGTTGCATGAGAAAATTGTCAGGAGACTCATGCTCCGTACTAGGCTCACTTGAAGAGAATTGGTAGAAACAAGAAAATTTCCCTCAGGCTACACAGTTGATGACCAACACACAGGAATGTGAATCAAGTTCACAAATTATTGAAAGGTTACTAATATTTTGGAAAAGTAAGTTACAAAGGAGATACCATTGTTGCACATGCCAATTTAATAACTTTTGGTCACTTCAAGAACTGTATAGAATGCATGTAGTACATACACATAGTTACAGATCAGTATTTCCTTAAAACAATAAAAAATCTTAAACTCATGCTCTAAATTCTTTCATTTTATAAAATTAATGTATTATTTAATGATTAATATAGCAAAATCTGTGGATAACATCCACTCTAGCCATATATATGTATATATGCATATATATATACATATATATGCACACGCAAGTGTGTGTGTGTGTGAACTTCCTCTAGTGTTTCCTTACTGACAGTCATTTCAATTAACCAGATTCTGGTAAATTATTTTTAAGAAAAATGAGCACAACTTGCATATTAATAACGAAATATACTTTTACTACTCCTTGAGATGACACAGTGACTGCAGATTTGCAAAGGTGCTTGATAACTTGTGTCAAGGATTTAAAAACCAAAATAATTGAATGTGATTAAAATACAAAGAAAGCCCAGACACAACAAATCAAAGTGGAAAAAACATGTGTTCAAATGATAAAAATATTTGACAATGTTTCAAAACCTACAGAAAAAAACTGAGTTGTTGTGCCCCAGGATTTGCAAAGGATATTAAATATGCTGAAACTTGAGTTTGAGATATAATGATCTGCTTTGATTGATATCAGCATTGGAATTAACAGCTATAAGGCCAGAATCTACAAAAAAGCGGAAAAATCATACTTCTGCCTTCAGAAACTAACAGGGGATTTATCGGTTATTGTGTTAAATAGTCCACATCTCCCAAATGGTGAATTTTGGAATTCCAAGAAGGTCTGTGTATATACGGGACACTTCAGAAACGCCTGCACTAATGGAATTAAGTACAGCACAAAAATTCTAGGAACATTTTGAAACCACTTTATATGTAAACAAGTATGTCAATTTTGCTTTCCTATTAGACATTCTTATTATGGATTTTTACATGAGAAATGTGTCTTTGGTGACTGATACAGAAAAAAGCAAGTTCTCGACCATCTGAGGTAGTGAGAATTTGGGATCATTTGATTATTTACTCATATTCTTATAGTATTGAAAAGCAGAAATGGAAAACTTGGAGCAAAATAATTAAGATTAAACATTGTGGTATTTGCAGTTCCAGAAACAGGAAGTTAGACTAGAAACTCAGAGGACTATATGAAAAAATCTAGCGCTTTTAAAAGTGCATAGTTATTCCCAAACAGCAACTAAGCCTAGTAATAAAGCAGAAGAAATGAGTGAAAATAAAGAGAATGAGAAAAAAAGAAGAAACGAAGAAGAAAAGGATGGCGGTATGGCAGGAAAACAAGAGGGAAGACAGGAAGGCATGGAGACAACGGGAGGGAGGGAGGGAGGGAAGGAGGGGATGAGGCAGGGAGGGATGAAAAACTTAATTGTTTTCAAGGAGGGATAGGTTTGAAACGTATACCCAGATTACTAATGTTGCATTGTTTTTTCTTCAAATGTAATCACATTTTCCTATTTAACTGCTAGAATATTTTTAAGTGGAAAAATAGCGTGGTCCGTTGTTTCCTTGTTTTGGGAATTTTTGTGCATTCTGTTACCCATCGCTTTTCATGTACATATAAGTATCCTTACTATATAGTGCATTTCTTAGTATAAATAGATGCACTAACCCACCCCTGAGCTCAGTGGTTGCAGACACAAATCAATTATCATTCATGGATCTCTGCTATTAGGAATCAAATACATAATCATCAGTGGAGTTTTCATGCCTATTGCAATCAACATCTAGGCTTACACTCACATAAAGGCACATCTATGTAGGGTCACTCATTCAGCTGAGGTGACTGGAAGGCTGTAAGTTGGTTTGTTATTTTTCTCTGCTTTCATGACACCAATGCATAGAGTTGCTTTGGTCTAAGTCAAAGCAGTCTTCCTACAAGAAGTCTGCCATTTCTCACAAATCCACAAAGATAATTAAAGCTATGATATGCCAAAGACACAATAGTTTCATTGTAGTAATTCTTCCACATTATTTTAGTTGTATGTTTAAGTCCACAGTAGAGTCAGAAAAATGACATCACCGTGAGAAAAGGAACTGACTTCAAATCCCTATAATAGTTTGACATCACCACCAAATCAGTGTATAATGAAATGTGTTATAAGCTGGGGGAAATGTTCACACTTTTGTCTTTGCCCTTTTAACAGTGCTTTTCTTTCCTTGTAAAACATGACTCCCAGCAGCCAAGTTTCATGAAGCCTGAACACAACTCACGGGAAGCCTGAACACAACTCACGGGTGACCAAGAACCAGAGAGAATATTAACACTTATGACTTGATATCTTAAAAGTTTGAACTAAAGACAGACCATGTTTTTTAATTATTTTCTGAAAGTCTAAATATCTAATATAAGCTAAGCTTACAACAGAGCAGCAATAAGGTCTTTATGTATAGGTTACTCTGGATTCAAAGATGGGGACATAAAGCCAAAATTTTCTGAAAGAATCAGAAATGTTTGAGGATGTACAACTTAAGACTAAAGTAAAACGCACGCACAGAAGAGCATTTTTAAAATCCTCGGAAACAAATCATGGGCTCCTAACATACCTCAGTTGAAGAAACTTCCCTCCAGCGATATCGTGGTTCTGGGAGTGAAGCCCACAGATAATTTGAGACAAAGTTTGTTTTAATGTATCACCAGTTACACTTTTGCATATTTCTTTCACTACTGACTCAAGGAGCTAAACACACAAGAAGAGGCAGATAATGAAGAATGGAGTTTTTATTTCTGTACATGGTTTGGAAAGGTCAAGACCCTGTGGATGCAGGTGAGCAAAGGAAGAGAGAGCACTTGTGAACAGCAGGTGCACGAAGACCCAATTCTAAAACAGAAAAATGACAGGATCAAAGCTGGGGTCAGCCAAGGTGCCAGTGATGACAGAAACAGCAAATAGCACACTCAGAATTTTACTTCCAACACGCTTCTCGTTGGGCTTGTCTGCCCCACATCCTCCTGCATAAACACATATGCATGTGAACGGACACACACACACACTTTATGCACCTATCCACTAAAGTATTAAACCTCTGGCTTCTGTAGCAAAAAAGCAAATCCCGTGTAATAGATTCTTAGAGAGGAATAGAGCAGCAAGTTCTATCAAGCCAAAGATCAGTCATGACAGGCGTCCAGTAATCGTGTACGATGCTCAAGAGCCCAAGCACCGTTGCTGCATTCAAGAGCTCCCAAACGTGTTTCAACCACAATTCTGATTACTCCAACATTAAAAAGGTCAGCATACTTTGTATTTTTACAAAAGGTTAAGCTAGTAGTTTTTCTCTATATTTTCACTTTTTAAAATAATCAAGACAAAAGTAAAGACATACAGAGCAATCATTTCCCAATTTCTCACTCTACATGTATAATCCTGCTCCTTGGCTTTGCTTAGATGGATCTGAAATGCTGTGTATATGGGGCCTTAGACACAGCAGGTAGAGTTCCGTTTCCCATGCTATCATCCAAGTTTGGGGGCCCTCACTGGATTCCCAATTGTACCCTGGGAGTACCCTGTGGGTTACTAGTGTACTGAAAGAAAGAAAACATTTTCCAATTACAGGAATGCAGTTTATTTTCTCTGTATTATCTGTGTTTTACAGAGGTTCCAGATATATGGCATGCATGTGGAGTAAGACGTAGTTCCATACACAAGATGCTATGATCATTTTAAACTATGGAAAATGTGGTGTGTCCATGTCAGCTACAGGTGCCCTGACTAAAAATCAGAGAGCAGGGGTCTACAACCTTAGGTGTGGTGACAGCTGTGCCTATGGTATCACCTGAGTTCTGAACAAAAGCCTAAAGTATTGGGAGCCCTAGAAGATAAGCCCATACATAGAAACAGTGCTGGTATTTGCAACAGCACTGATGGTGATATCGTCATGTAAGCCACAAGTGCTAGCGTGGGAAGTAGAAAGAAGACATGAATAATAGCACATGCTTCTTAGTCAAGGTCATGGATCCTCTAAGTGGAGGTTTCTGCTGTCCAGATGTGCACCTGGGGCACATCTGGAAGAATGAATACAGATGGCAACCTGCAGGCGTGAAGGGGATGCCATTACTTCCAAAGTATGAACCATGTGCAGAGCAGCTTGGACGTAGGTACCTGGAACATGGTTAGCATTGGAAATGAATCTAAATGGGAAGATGATGCTGGCCTTTTTACTGTAACAGCCACGCTGTAGCTAAGTGTGTTTGAGAGTGCCTGAGCAACTGAAGGAGAAGGTGCTAGGTGCCCGTTTTTAAGTTGGATTCATTGGAATTGAAACTGGGACCTAGGATGGAAATACAAATCAGAAGTTCCCTCCATTCAGAGATGCTGTTTGTCCCAAAATAAGGTTGGTTAACAGTGAGATGTTTCCAGTACTTGGCATCCTGGTGAGAACTCCGAAGCTTGAAACTTTGACTTCATACAAGGCAGTTAATCAGGCTCTGCTGATGTAACAAATGCAGACCATGATGATGTCCGGCGTGCGTACTTGATAGCATTAGGCTGGCAGTAGGTGACAGAGCAATAGGAGAAGTTAGGCAGTGGCCATGCTGGAGCAGTCACCTTATCCAGCTATTATGATGCTGCCCATCAGCGATCCTATGTGTGGCCAGAGTGGTAGCTCCTGACTTACAAGTGGAGCAGGAAGTTGCACTTGGTTGGTAGGCTTATAATCCTGGGTGTAGAAGTAGAGTGAGGCTGAAGCAAGTCTGCCACTGAGTGGTACATTTCTAGCACCAAGCACCATGGAGAATGGGGTGCAGTTCTCAGACACAGAAAACAATCAGAAGATGACAACCTTGGAAGGAGGGGTAGTGCCCATAGTGTCACTGTATTTCATAGCTGGCGTCAATGTTAATGAGATGAAGATATTTGCTAATACAGAGACAACCATACCAGAGAGTATGGGGTGAATAATGAAATTCAGGCACATCAGAGAGAGAGAGTCACTTTGTTCCTGCC
Source organism: Ochotona princeps (assembly GCF_030435755.1). Lineage (NCBI taxonomy): Eukaryota > Metazoa > Chordata > Mammalia > Lagomorpha > Ochotonidae > Ochotona > Ochotona princeps. Next base: position 49,986,391 of record NC_080845.1, read on the forward strand.
CAAAGGACAGTTTCTGGGGAACAGTTTGGTTAAAAATTGAGATGAGAAACCTTGGGCTAAGTGGACTGGTAGAGCCTGGTGGAGCCTTTGCAGGAATCCCCTGCTCCATGATGCCATGCATGTAGAGAAAGCGGACAATATTTCACTTGGAACCTGGAAAAGAATTGGCGATAATAGCATTAAAAGTCTGAATGGAGGGGTGGGAGAGGTATTGTGCATGTCAGTGACCTCAAGGTCTAGATTAAGCTGAAAGATCAAGCATGCAGATATGCTGATTGCAATTGCAAAATTGTCAGGCATGGTAGTCACAAGCAGAGAAGTGACATGAAACATCCTCTTCAGGGCGAATGCAGCTCCATCCAAGTAGGCGGACCTGGAGGATAAGTGAGGAAAGAAAGGATGGCATATATATGTGGTAGATATATGTTATATACATACACACACACATATATATACACACATGGGCAAATAAAGGTTGGCATATATATATGCATAATATATGGTGTATATATATCTATACACAGGAGTGTCTGGGGTTCCTTTCTGCAGGAAGTGGAGAGAGGGCTTGAAAAAGAAGGGGATAGGGCCCAGCACGGTGGCCTAGTGGTTGAAGTTCTCGCCTTGAATGCGCCGGGATCCCATATGGGTGCCGGTTCTAATCCCGGCAGCTCCACTTCCCATCCAGCTCCCTGCTTGTGGCCTGGGAAAGCAGACGAGGACGGCCCAAAGCTTTGGGACCCTGCACCCGCATGGGAGACCTGGAAGAGGTTCCTGATTCCCGGCTTCGGATCAGCACTGCACAGCACTTGGGGAGTGAATCATCGGACGGAATATCTTCCTCTCTATCTCTCCTCCTCTGTACATATCTGACTTTGCAATAATAAAAAAATAAATGTTTTAAAAATTATAAAAAATAAAAGAAAAAGAAGGGGATGAATTTGGGGGGGGGTCTGTGGGAGTGTGGGACTTATTCTCTGACCTGGATGGTGAGAAGGAAGCCACAGGCACTTCTATCTATCCTGGCATCCCTTCCTCCAGAATTGAATTCTGTCCCCTGAGACTTTGCTGTTCTTTGGAGACTCAGTGCCTGTTCTCTCTCAATAGTCATTCAAGCTGGTTAAAACAGTTTGGGAACTCACCTGTAACAGGAGGAGTAGAAGAGACAGAAACTGAGGTCTGAGCCCTTCATTCAGTGCCGTTCCCTGACCCCGGTACAGTTCGCACTCTTTGTAAGCCCATGTCCCATCTGCTGGCCTGGTGTTCATGCTGTGCCTCCTCCGCCAGCTCTTTCAGAGGCCAGTGGGGAGCAGCCTGAGAGTCAGATTTAGGAAGCACTTCCAGGATTCTCTGTGCACCAAGCCGGAATGGGCGCCTCTAAAACACACCCAGAATACCTTTGGGAGACAAGGCTTCTGGATGGCTCCGAGTTTCCTCACCAAAGGTGCTCCCTTACCGACAGGTTGGAGGTTTCTGAGGGGCTGACCTGTTAGGAATTAGGAAAGCCCACCTCTCTGGGCTTCAGAAAGCCTGTGGCGTCTTCTGTCTTCTTTGGGGTAGGTTAGAGGCTGTGTGTGTGTGTGTGTGTGTGTGTGTGTGTGTGTGTGTGTGTGTGTGTGTGTTGTTTGCTTTGTTTTGTTTTGTTTTCCTTCCTCTTCCTCTTTCACTTTCCAGGGACTTACTCTTGTACCTTAGGTCTACAGACCCCGGGTTTCTTTCTCACGTTGGTTGCGCCCCCCGCAGGGCTGTATGAGATGATGCAGGTACAAAGTCTTCAGGTTTTCTGTCCACCAGGGAAGTCTCAGAGCAAGTGCAGGAGCAACATCAGCCTGCAAGCAGGGTCCTAGTACAGTGAAGTCATTTGACGGGTAGTTTTCAACAACATCCAATGAGGCAGAAATGTGTGGCAGAAGTCAGAAGAGTGTGGATGTCCCAGAGCCCTTGCGAGACCAGGGGCAAACTGCTCAGAAACGTCTTGGAGGAGCCGTTAGGCAACGGATGGAGGTGGCACGAGGGAGGAGCCCCAGTGGGGGTGGGTACACCAGCAGAATTCCACTGGTAGGTGTGGAAAGACCGGAGCTGGCGTTGTGGCCCAAGGAAAACTTAACTGAAACCTGCCAGGCTGACACCCTACATAACTTTTATTCACTCCAATAGTAGTGCTTCTCTCTCTCTCTCTTTCTCTCTCTCTCTCTCTCTCTCTCTCTCTCTCTCTCTCTCTCTCTCTCCTCTCTCTCTCTCTCCTCTCCCTCTCCCCCCTCTCTCTCCTGCTAATGTGTCCAGGGAAGCAGAGATGAGACAGATTTGGTTCTAGGGTCTGAGCTTTGGCTTGGCCTATCCCTGGTCATTGTAGACATTCGCGGTATAAAACCAGTGGATGGAGTATTTTGATATTCTATAATTCTGTCTCTGTCCACTGTTTGCTCTTGATCTCTAATCTCCACCTCTCCCTCTCCTTTGTAGCCCCACCTTTTAATAAATATTTTTTACGGACAAAAAGGCAAAAGACCAAACCTGGCCCTCTGCCCTAACCTGACTTTTTTAACTCCTAGATCTGTGCTGCCACTGGCTGCAAGGATTTGCAAGAGATGGACCGAAGAAGGTCTGTTGGAGCCCAGGAGGTCTGCCAGAGATGTGGTAGCCTGTGCTGAGGCTCCTTCATTCCCTCCCTAGCTTGCGTGTGGCCGACTCTCTTCACATCATGGAAAGAAGAACCAGCTCCAAGCAATCCAGACCCCACCATGCTCATCAGAGTGTCCTGTTTTTTGACCTCTTTGAAACAAGTACTCCTTCTCCATAGCCATGAGCTATTATCGCCTGCCAAGATTTTCTGGGTAGGGACAGGCTTTGGGTGCTGCCCACCAGAATGGTTTGGCCAGAATGTGCTTTTCTTTCTTTTTTCTTTCTTTCTTTCTTTCTTTCTTTCTTTCTTTCTTTCTTTCTTTCTTTCTTTCTTTCTTTCTTTCTTTCTTTCTTTCTTTCTTCTTCCTTCTTCCTTCCTTCCTTCCTTCCTTCCTTCTTCTTTCTTCTTCTTTCTTTCTTTCTTTCTTTCTTCTTCTTTCTTTCCTTCCGTTCTTCTTCCTTCCTTCCTTCCTTCCTTCCTTCCTTCTTCTTCCTTTCCTTCTTCCTTTCTTTCTTTCTTTCTTTTCTTTCTTTCTTTCTTTCTTTCTTTCTTTCAAATGTGAGCAAAAATTTAACACTCAGAATATCTTTTCAGGTGCACAGAGAGTAGTGGCCCAGTAAAGCTTTGAACCTGTGCTTTGTGATTTCGGAGTATGAGCTTTGGAAATATACTGCCTCCTTTTTATATATGTATCAGAAACTGCTGTGTTCTTATACACTTAAGGTGTGTATCACAATGAAGTATCTGTAAGGTCTTTCTGCTTACACCTATGTCAACACAATGTGATCCTAAATTGACAGTGGCCCACTTGGGATTCAGGGTGCTGAAAAGATGTAGGAATCACTAGTTACCATAATGTTGCTCCATGCTTCTTTTTTTTTTTAAGATTTACTTATTATTTTTATTACAAAGTCAGATATACAGAGAGGAGGAGAGATAGAGAGGAAGATTTTCCTCCAATGATTCACTCCCCAAGTGAGCTCAACGGCCAGTGCTGCACCGATCCGGAGCCAGGAGCCAGGAGCCAGGAACCTCTTCCAGGTCTCCCACACGGGTGCAGGGTCCCAAGACTATGGGCTGTTCTCAACTGCTTTCCCAGGCCACTAGCAGGGAGCTGGATGGGAAGTGGAGCTGCCGGGATTAGAACCAGCTCCCATATGGGATCCTGGTGCGTTCAAGGCGAAAACTTTGGCCACTAGGCCACACCACTGGGCCCCCAAGCTTCTTTTGTAATTCAACTCCACATTCCAGCTTCCTTTTGGATAATATGCAGGAGCCAAACATTATTCTAGGCCGACTTTGGTCTTTGCTGAAAGAAATGTTCCAGTGGTTTATTCCTAGTCAAATAGGAGCTAGTTTCTCTGACTTTCATGAAATATGCCTTAAAAAGCTAAGATGTTATTTCTTAGCAAGTTAACAGTGTAGCAGTGTATTGGATTAAATCCAGATGAGCACATTTTGACCATTGTACGCATATCAGCTGGGTTCACTCTCTTAATTTTACAGCAGTGTCACTTACATGCCTTGCTATATGTTTTTTGCCCAAGAGCAAAATTGTAGGCTTGGGTGTCAGGATGATTACAGAATATGACATGGTCCTGGAACTGAAAGCTTCAACATAGCAGGAAAATATTTGCAAAACTCTAAGAATGGTTCTTATTTATTGTTAGTTTATCTGGTTTACTTCACTTGAATTAATTTGTTCTGTTCTGTGTTGTTTTTCATCAGTCAATTAGCATACAGTAAATACAGTAACATGGAACATAACTGACATATTACAAAATTGATAATGGCCTTCTGGTCATAAGTCTCCTTTAATATTACTACTGGAGCAAATTGGGGCTTCCCCTCCAAGCACACTTACAAGTTGGTAAAACAAAAATCGTTTGCTAAAAGCCAAAGTTGATTTGAAAAGATAAAGATTCAGAAATGGTGGACAGTTATAACACTTAACTGTAATCAGTGTCATTTCAGGAAGAATCCAATAAGAAACCTGATTTTGTTTGTTTGTGGAATAATAACAAGTAACCACATATTTTGAACAATTATTTTGTATAAGAAATATGAAAAAAATTGTATAGTTATATTTGAAAGAACAACATTATAGTCATGTTATTTCCATTATGTTCTTTCCAAAGAGGAAAAAGTCATTCAAGATTTGATAAACATTGGGTATCAGGATAATGGATGACTACTTGGACGAATTCCACTGCTTGATTTTTCATATCACATGGAAATTTATGTACCAGATGATTTTTGGACTTGACCGTATAGATGAAATAACATTAGATTGCAAATGGTTGTTTTAAAATAATTTGGCTTGGCAGAAGCAAACAGATACAGCTAAATTTGTAAACATAAAATATTTTCAAATAAGTTAATAATTAATAAAAATATTTTAATAACAACAACTTAGATTTGCCTGACAAGATTTACTTTTAATTTGACAATTTGTAAAGCACCAATCCTTGGTCACAGCGAATTAACCTAAGCGTGGTCAACAATAGATAGAATTATGATAGTGACAAAATGCACATGTGACTTTCTCTTGTACCTTCTCATCCATGTATTGTATGATCACCGGTAATCCATTGTTAAGTCACACACGATTAACACAAGAACATCTGAGTGATCTGAGGGGCTCATTAAGTGAAACTGATCTTGCAAATCTCTTATATGCCTTGAATCTAGTCCTTCTCCCTTCTGATCTCTTCGGCAAGCAGGATTCAGCCAACACAGTCAGGTTTTGTACAGTCCATATTTAAGATGAACCTTTTTTTTTTTCGTAACTGTGTAATTCATTATTCAGGGAGTTGTAGTTCGACATTGTTCCTGGTTCCTCACCTTACTACGAAGTAACAAAAATTCCCTCTGCAAGCCCAGGGTGTTAGGGTCTGCCTTTCTGTTACACACTGTAACATTTATATTGGCACAGAGTTAGAAATTTAAATAGGAATGATTAGAAAGAAATGAACGTCACAGTTAATGAAAGTCACAAAAATTAACATGTGAGAGTCAATGAATATTTAATATGTAACAATGATTCTAAAACTTTCAGGAAAGATCTTACACTTCAGAACATCTGAACTATGATAACCTGCCGTACCAACCAAAATAAAACCTAAGCTTAGTTAGCATAAAACAATCTACATTATTGGAAAATATACAAAAATATTCCAAAATTAATTAATTAATTTCAAACATGTTACATTGGTGGAATTTCAGTATGGGGGTTAACACAGATTTATGTATTAATTCATTTAAAATAAGATGATATTGAAGATGAATATACTCCTTTCTAAATTGTAAATACATAAATGTGACCACCAAACATACAGTTTGGTTTTTACCAGGTGCAAAATTTGGAATGATTTTGCATTTCAAAAACAAATTTTGCAAATCATCATCTTAATGTTGTTCAACAGTTTATCAGATCGTGACAGAATATATGCATATTATTTTTACATGACATGTCATGTAACAGAATTTGTAGCTAAAATTTAGAGAATAAAATATGTGAATTAAAATATCTCACATAAAGTTAAAGATAAATCTTTACTTGTATTTTCATTTTAAGATTGTTCACTTAAATTTTACTACATTTGGGCCCTCTGTATTAGCCTACTGTCCAAACCCTGGCCTTATACCTGTTTGGATCTCCCACAGGCACTAGCTCATGTCCCGGCAGCCCCGCTTCCCATTCAGCTCCCTGCTTGTGGCCTGGAAAAGATGTTGAGGACAGCCTAAAAGCTTGCGGCCCTGCAACCATGTGGGAGACCTGGAAGAAGGTCCTGGCTTCGGATTGTTGTAGGCACTTGGGGAGTGAAGCAGTGACAGGAAGATTTTCTCTCTGTTGCTTCTTTCTGCAAACCTGCATTGTCAATAAATAATGCAAAAAATGTTAAAAAAATAACCAAATTAAAACCTAGGAAGGTCCAGAAATAAAGTGACTGAATTGATAAGCCATAGAGAGCATATTGCTCAAAAGATTTATTTATTTATTTATTTTTGAAAGACAGATTTAAAGCTAGCTTACTCCACAAGTGCCCACAATGGCTGGAGCTGTGCCAATCTGAAGCCAGGAGCCAGGAGCCAGGAGCCTATTCCAGGTCTCCCACATGGGTTTAGGGTCTCAAGGCTTTGAGTTACCTCTTACTGTTTTCCCAAGCAGAAGTGTGAGCTGGCTGGAGAGTAGAGCAGCCGGGCCACAAACTGGTGCCCATTTAGGATCCCAGTACTTGCAAGGTGAGGATTTAGCCCAAAGTTGTCCATTTTAACATGTTGATTGCTAACCAGTAATGTAAAAAAATCAATGTTTCATTCTATTTAAAGATACTTAACCATTTGGAGATCTGTAGAACTGAATTATCCTCAATTCCCACCAAAGTTAGCCACAAATATTTTGTATAAATCTGCTTTCAGTATCTGAAATGTGATTACAGTATGTTGAATAAAACCTATTTGTATTTTGCTAGCACCTTTTATAGCACTATGATTTTTGATGATACTACATGGCAGAAGTCAAACAAGAGGGACTTTTAACAAGCACACACACAGAGAAGCTCAATAACAAATTTGCAATTTTGTTATTAGTTGTTTAGTCAGTGAGAAGGACTTGGACCTCTCATGATAATTGTTTTTGCATTAATTGAATTCAGTAAGGTTTTATTTAAAATACAGATTTAAACCTGACAGAAAGTTGATCCATAACAGTTCACTATACTCAAATCAGTTTGCTTTTTTTTTCCTCAGAAAGCAAAGCTAAATATTAAGAACTATGAAACCAATTACAATAATTCCTAAATTTTATGATTAAAGTAGGACTATTTTTTTTATCCCTAACTGTATCTTCCAGTTTGTTTTTCTCTGTTGGAGACAATTATCATTTCCTTGAATAAGCTCTCGAGAATTACAATAAACATTGCACACTGTTGATATTTCTCATTAATCCCTAACCTGACTACTGGGAGACATTCTGCTTCACTTGAGTCCTTACAAATGAGACTAGAAAATAAAACCTTAGAAAGGAGGGTTCCATTTCACATCAGACCCATGCCTGCAGAGAAACAATTGAGGTGAAATTTGAGTAATATTGATTTTTTTTTTACTATTGCTACACAAAATAAGACACAGAATCAAAGATTTTTTTTTTTCTGTTACACCAGGGCCAGCAAAGCAAGGTCACTATAATCATTCTGACAGTTAATACATATTAATTTGCCATTTCCTCTAAATAACTACATGTTACTTAGACACTTACTATCAGTTTTTGAGCAATACTCAAGTTTTTGAGAAATTCAGGATATACCTGAGTTTTAGACAAAACAACGTATTTCAAAAAGATTTCCATGCTCTTACACTGTAAGAAGCACTACTAGTGAGGTCACTTTTAATTTTTTTTTTAGGATTATTGGGATGTTTTTCTCTCTGTAAACACCACTGTAAGTTAAATGACATCAGAATCCGTATTGATTTTTTTAAAATTTTAATTTAAGTTTCAAGACCTTTCGAACTGCATTGTTCAATCCGTGTTTTTAGGACTGGATAAAATTATGTTAAAATTCACCTAACTGTGGTAACTAACGTTTTACTTTTTTCTATTGTCTTTTCACAATGCTAGTCAAATAATTTGATGAAGAAAATAAAGGAAAGGGATGAATGTCGGAGAATGGATGGGGAGGGAGGCAGGACAGAATAAAGGTAGTATCACTATATTCTTTTTAAAGATTTATTTATTTTTATTTGGAAGGCAGATATACAGTGAGGAGGAGAGACAGAATCATCTTCCATCTGCTGATTCAGTCCCACAGTGGCCACAAAGGTTGGAGCTGAGCTGATCCAAAGCTGGGAGCCAAGCGCTTCTTCTGGGTCTCCCACATGGATGCAGGCTTTGGGCCATCCTTGGCTGCAGGCCACAAACTGGGAATTGGATGGGAAGTGGGGCCACCAGAACAAGAACCAGCACCCACACAGGCTCTCAGTGCGAGCAAGGTGAGGACTTTAGCTACTATGCTACTGTACTGGGCCCTATCATTGTATTTTTGTAATTGTATCTACAAACAGTATTGCACCTGTTTAAAACAAATTAATTTTAAAAAATTAAAAATCAAAAATAGACTGGATTTAAGGGGGAAAAGAAAATTAGGAGCATCAATGATCTAATATACTTAGTACATTTAAATTGGAATACATTGATAAATAGAAGAGTTGAAATGTAATTTTGTTAAGAATGTATTTCACAACGAAATTTGTTGTCCTTTGGATAATCAGCCACACATTGTTGGGATCATAGAGTCTGATACAGAACTCAATACAATGTAGACTTTAAAAATTCTGCCCTCCTCCATGACATGATGTTTTGAACACCTGAACATCAAAACAGACATAAAACTTCATTGTTCTGCTAATCACTGAAGATTGAAGACAAAAAAGGAAAAGCTGTGCAATACAAATTATTCTATGATGTGTATGCATTTTATGTAGAGCTTGATCTGTTTTTGTACATCTGCTTTGGGTTGATATCGGGGGCCTCTCCCCATCCACAGGTACTGGGGCAGTCGGGAGGCTTGCTGTCATTTCTCCACTTGTCCCTCCCTTCGCTTAGACACAGGAGGAAGAAAAAAGAAAATTTGGACATAATGGTCTTACCCACTTTCCCCAACCCTTGATCCTTACCACCCGGATCAACTATGTAAAAACCAACAAATTTTTTTTTAAAATAAATTAAAATAAAAGTAGAACTAAGAAGCCAGCATTGGGGTGGAGCAATTTGATCTTCCACAAGTGATGTTTTTGTACCATTGAGAACTATTTTGAGCCCCATTGCTACACGTTTTGATCCAGCTCCCTACTAATATGATATTGAGATTGTCATCCAACTGCTTGGTCCTCTGCACCCTCATGGGAAATCCTGAAGAAGCTACTGACACCTGGCTTGTACCTGGCAAAGCTGAGGTCATTATAGCCATTTGAATAGTGAAACAGCAGATTGAAGGTTTCTATCTCTCTTTCTCTTTCTCATCCTCTCACTGTGACTCTAACCTTTCAAAACCAAAAAAAGTAGAACTATACGAAAAATTGCAACTGAAGCATAAGTTGAAAATAAAGAATTCCAAACTTCAAAATACTTAAAACTAGTAGAATCAGTGGAGAAAAGTAAAATGGTAGGTGGAAATAATAAGTGTACGAATTTTATGAGTTTGAGGCTAGGAGACAGAAGAGAGACTTCGAGAGGAAAAGGGAATTATATACGAGTTAGGTGTAAAAATGAGAGCAAGCATCTGGCATGTCAGTTCAAGCACCGCTAGTGACACCTGCACTCTATACCACAGGTCTGTGTTTGAATCTCAGCGCTGTGCTTGACTCCTGCTTTCTTCTAAATCTGCAGGAACGCGTCCCTGTAGACAGGTAATGGAGGCTCGCATCGCTGGGCTCCCGCACTCCACCTGGGAGAACTAGGTTGAGTTCCCTGTTCTTGGCTTCACCAGCCCTGGCTGTTCTGGAATTTAGGATTAGAAACAGAAGACGGGAGCTGTCTCTCTGTCTCCCTTTATGTCTTTCCACCATTCAAATAAATAAGCTAAATAGGTAAAAATGTACAAGAAGAAATAAGAACACTGTTACAAATAGACTGATATCTTTATATCTGAAGATACTAAAAGGAGTGTTTCAAAATGGTCCATGGGAGGAATTTATGAATGCAAATTAATGACTTTGAAACAGCGTACCTGCAGGAGGAAAGAGCACAGTGGTGTAGTGAAAAATATTGGAAAGTCTGTTGTGAAGAACTAAAAAAAAAAAAAAGGAAAACATAAAATTGTAGGTTCTTTCAGAAAGAAAAAATATCAAGAATAAGAGTATGTACAATAATTCACCTCAGTATCAAGAAATCAAAAAAAACAGAATCAAAATCGTCTAAATGTTGGAAATGTCTTTAAATTTTCAGTAAGTCAAGGCCCACAAAAAAAAAAAAATGGAAGACAATCATTCAAGGGTAAAGACAACACTCTAATTCTTAGTTTTTTATGCTCAATCAAGGATGTTAGAATACAATACATCTTATTGGAACAGAATTGTTTAATAAAAACAGAATGTATAAACTGAACAAAAGTCAGAAAGTGACAAATTAAGGGATATATGTCCAGTTGAAATGTTAATATGTATTTTAAAAGGAAAGAATACGCAATTAATATAATGACAACCACAATAAAATGTTCAGAGTGCAATGACATGGAAGATAGAAAAGGATTTCTGTTTTTAAAATTGGCATACTTCATAAGAACAAGAATCCAATGCAAATAGCCACAAATGAAATCATATTCAATTCTGAATCTTCACAAAATTTTCTAGGTATTTGGGAAAAGTAACACCAAAATCTAAAATGCAAAGTATTTCCTCATTAAAAAATTAAGTAATAAAAAATCATGAAATCCCCCCATGAATATCTAATTAACTAATTAATAGCTATCATCATTGTCAATGTAACAATAAAAATAGTGTCGCTATCTCAAACTTTTATTCAAAAACACCATACAGATGACTTTATCAATGAAGTACTGTTTGAAAAGTTCTCCAAGTTCTGAAAGTTTCAAAGTTCAACAACTGATAAACTGGGAAGTTTCATATTCATAAATCCCTAGAAAAGTTTACTAGAAGGTAAGCTTTATTTGCCCAAGAAATTATAGGCAAGAGTATATCAAAAACTAAATGATAGTATGTAATGATATATTTAATTAATTAAAAAAATTTTAACATATAAAATGAAGGCAGGCCTTTATTGCAGCAGCTAAAATGCCACTCGAGAAATTATATTTGTATTGCACTTTTTGAATGTTTGCCCTACACCCTTGGTGCTCCATTTCTGACCAAACTTCTTCTTAAAGGCCTTTCTGGAAGGTAGTAGATGAGAATTGTAATACTTGGGTCATGTCACCTGCATTAAAGACTTAAAGACCTCATCTGAGCTCAGAGTTCCTGGATTAGCTTGTCCCACCACTAGCTGTTACCAGAGCTTTGAAAGGGAACTAACACACAGAAGATCTTTCTGTAATTCTGTTGTTTTTCTATATTTCTCTAGCCATCATATTAAAATGAAAATGAATATAATTTATAATATGTATAAAATATGAAAGTAAACATGGAATAAATGATAAAATTAATTCTATGATTTTGATCAAACCCAAGATTACATTGGCACAATATTTTTTTCTTTTTTTACATTTCATTATTATTATTATTATCATTTTATGATACAATTCCATAGGCTCCTAGCATTTCCCTTATCCCCTCCCCAATTCTCTTCCCCCACCTAGTTCCTCTACATCATTACTAAAATATAGTTCTTCATACACAGTCATATGTCCATCATTGTGGGCATGGACAATGGCAGAGAGCCCAGAATCCTATTATCAAGATATAGTGAACAGTTTCATTGTAAGTCCATCTTTGTCTGGAAGTAGAAATGCATACTACATTATATCCTCACATCTGGATATGTTAGTCTCCATTTCACAGCTACTGTACATCCCCTCAAATGAAAAGTTATAATACAAAATCAACAATAGAAAGAAAAATAGAAATTTACAATACCATGAAGTTAAATGACATGTTACTAGATATGACAGTTTCCATTACACAGCTACTATACATCCCCTTAAATGAAAAACCACAAAACAAAATCAACATCCAGGAGAAAAAAGAAATTAACAACATCATGAAGTTAAATAACATGCTACTAAACGACTAACATGTAGCTGAAGAAATGAAAATCAAGAACCTTCTTGAAGAAAATGATGCCCCCGCATGATCTACGAGTCATTGAATGATTTAATCAGACTAAAGTGTTTTGAAGAGATGAAACTAACAGAGAACAACCACCACAACGTTGGCACAATATTTTAACATACACACAGAAGGGGGTGTGCTGTGGCTCTACAGACTCAATATGGACATAGGTTTGTATCCTGACTGCTCCACATCCAATCCAGCTCCCTGATACTGGCCTGGGAAAGTAGCAGAGAATGGTCCAAGTTCTTAGATCCTGCACCCATGTGGGAGACTGGAAGATGCTTGTGGCTCTTGGTTTTTGGATCGACTCAGCTTTGGGCATTGGAGATATTTGGTGACTGAACCAGAAGTTGGAATTTCTTTTCCTCTCAGTCTCTCCTCTTTGTAAACCTGCCTTTCTAATAAAAATAAGTAAATCTTGGGATCTTTAAATTCTTATGAAGACTATAATGCATGTAAAATATCTGTATTTTTCCATTAATTTTTCTTCTACCAACTTAATTGTCAGGTGCAGATGAGATGATAATGATGATAATAATGAGGATGGTAGGTAAATGCATAAATAGATAACCTGTCTTATCTCTTCTTACTGTAACAGCACTGAATAATATTAACCTTGCAACAATGAACATATGCAGTACCTGGTACTTGCTGTAAATGTCATTCTTCTAATTAAATAGAGCAGAGATCTTTAAAAAATTTGTTGATGCTAAAAACAGAAAAGTAAAAGGTGTCCTTGAAATATACATATATGTTGACCCAAAGTGAATTGTCTTGCTTAAAGCAAACAGAAACCAACCTGAAATATTTCCTACTGTTCAAATCTACAACAATATTAGCAGTAAAAATAATCAATTGCTAACTATTGAAGGAAATAAACACATTGTTCCAAATAATATCATTAACAACTGAGTTAAGAACATACCAGATATAAAGAAAATTTTTAGTACAGTAAAATCCCAATGAGGAAATTGAAAATTGTCCTTGGTAATCACAAGTGCAATGTAGTTCACAGTCAAAAATAGAGTAGATGCTAATGTTATTACCGTCCCACAAAATATTTACTACATGAAAAGTCAGAAGTGGTAACTGTGCTGGGTAGTGATTTGATAGAATCAGTGGTCACAGTTAGTAATGGTAGTGTCCCACATCGCCCCGCTTGATAAGCCAAGAAACTGCAGCATTACTTCTGTAGCTATTATTGAGAATACACAGCTTTAACGTAACCACAATGAAACATTAAACAAGTGCAAGTGAAAATACATATTAGCAAATAGGTGGCTGGTGACCATTACAGATGTGAAAGCCATTAGAAAATGAATATCTTCCCTACAATTGGAGAAGAATGAAAAATGTGGCAATTAAAAGTAAGAGCATTACACTTCATGAAATAAGCCAGTCCCAAAGTATACATATATGCTTTCTCCGATATAAGACATCCTTCATACAAACTATAGAATAAATAGATATGTAATTAAATATATTCATATTCTCATAGATGAACTGTGTGATGGATACTAGCATAACAGAAAGTTAAGACACTTTGCAGTAAATATCTCCACTCCAGATTAAGAGATTACCCAACAAATCAGCTAAGTATATCTTGACAGTGTGATACTAGATGTTCTGCCTTTGCCTATTCCTATGATGCCATCAAATTGTTAAATAGCACAAAGTGAACTTTGTAAACATTGCTGAAAGCCTATAACACTGTGACAATGTGCAGGAAATCAATGGCTGGGGAAATAGGAAGGTGAAATTTCTATATCTCCAAAATTCTGCTATGGAAGCAATAGTAATAATAGTAATAATAAATCAAAGTAACATGGGATCTTAGATGGAGTTTAAGTAGAGGAGGATTATGGATGAGGTAATTAATGAAAATTTGAATAAATCTAGAGGTTAGTAAATGGCATTCTGATATTATTAATTGTATCATTAGAATAAAACATGAGTGTCTTTGATACTATTTGTGAAACAGGCATGTAAGTCTTAATTTATCACAACAAAAGAGAAGGAAAAATAGAACAAAAATGAAATAATAAAAAATATAGCATGAATCAAAGGTGTTACAAGAATTAAAAATAGTAGGGGCCTAGTGCAGTAGCCTAATGACTAAAACCCTTGCCTTGCACTTGCAGGGATCCCATTTGGACATATGGGTACCGTTCAGATCTTGGCTGCCCCACTTTCCTTCCAACTCCCTGTTTGTGGCCTGGGAAAGTAGCAGAGAATAAACCAAAGCCTTGGGACCCTGTACTTATATGAGAGACCCGGAAGAAGCTCCTGGGTTCTGGCTTCGCATCAGCTCAGCTCTGGCCATTGTGTTCACTTGGGGAATCAATCACGGATGGGAGATTTTTCTTTTTGTCTCTCCTTCTCTCTGTAAATCTGACTTTACAATAAAAAAAAAAGGAATATTGGGCCCAGTTCTGTGGCCTAGTGGCTAAAGTCCTCGCCTTGAACGCAACCGATGCCATATGCGTGTGGGTTCTAATCCCAGCTGCTCCGCTTCCCATCCAGCTCCCTGCTTGTGGCCTGGGAAAGCAGTGGAGGACAGCCCAAAACCTTGCAACCCTGCACCTGCATGGGAGACTCGGAAGAGCCCCTGACTCCTGGCTTCAGATCCACGCAGCACTGGCCATTGCAGTTACTTGGGGAGTGAATCTTCGGACAGAAGATGTTTCTCTCTATCTCTCCTCTTCTCTGTATATCTGTCTTTGCAATAAAAGTAAATAAATAATTTAAAAATAAATTAATGTAAAAAAATCGGAATTTAAGATAGTAAATTAAATTCAGAAGAAGATAATAGGGCAAAATAAACCAAATTGGAAGGAAGAGATATGTTACACAACTTGACTCGGACTAGGGGTTTTATTAATCTACCCCATGTATGATATTACCATCAAATTTACTGAGGAAGGAATTATTTTATTTCTGGTGGTTAACTGGTTTATTAATTGACACATTTGGAAGATACTATCAAATGAATCTACATCAAGCAATGCAAATTGCTATTGGTATTATTTTTATCCAGAAGAAAAAATTTCTTTTAGTTTTAACTTCAACTTGAAGATTTAATTAAAATCTGGAGAATTATATTTGTATTAAATGTTTGTTTCAGGTTAAACTGTATTTGTATGTAGGGAGGGGAAAAGAGAGAATAGAAGTGGCCAGCAATATTTCTAGACTGGTGCAAATATGAATAACTGTATCTCTACTTACGTTCTTTGTTTCCCCTTATGTATCAGCCTCATTGCCTTTGGTTAGAATATTTCTCTGTAGCTTTGCACATACATTAAGAAATCTTTTCAAGTCACATAACCACATGTGCCTTCCACAGACAAGAATTGAGTTTGTGGCAGAAATCTGCACAAGTTTAACCAACAATGACCTGAACTACTCATCTTGCAAAGTGTAGTCATGCTACTGGGGGCCGCTTATACACACTGCAGGTTGATTTTGAGATATTCTTAAAGGACCATGGGAAACTGAGCAAAAAGGCAGTCAGCTTGAGTAGGCTTGTCTTATTTGCTGTAGGCGAATTAACTTAAGAGTTACTTAAAGTCCTCATGTCTGTAAGAAAAATCATCTAGAGTCATGTGTTGTAGTTCAGTAGATTGTGCAGCCACTTGAATGAATTCCATTGTAGAGTCAAATTCTGCTTCAGTTGTGGATAACTCACTTGTGATCTAGGCTCCTGCTAATGAACACAAGAAACCAGCAGGTGATGTTCAAGGACCTGCCTCCCTCCTTTCCAAATGGAAAACATAATTCACAATTCCTGGAGTCAGCTTGGCCCAATCCTGCCTGCTGCAGGCATTTGGGGAGTCAGCCAGCAAATCGAAGTTTTCTCTCTCTCTCCCAAATCAAAGATATTTTTCTTGCTCTTGTTCCTTCTGTTTCTTTCCATTTCAATCTTTCAAATAAATACACATAAAATGTAAAAATAAGCTTTAAAGGTTTCTAAAATTTCAAGCATACAGAGTTGAAATATGTGTAGTCATATAGAAAAGCTCCTCTCTCATAAAAAGCCCTGAGTAATATTAGTTATCTATGTACTTTTTTAGCTCAGAGTAGACTTGTTTAGTAATGACGCAGTGGGTGATGAAAGACGAAGCACAACCAATATCAATAAATACACATTTTAATATGCAAAATAAAATTTTATTTAACTAAAAGGGAGGAGAGAAAGTGTAGCTAAAAACATGTAAATAGCAGAATGTTAAGATTCTGGAATATGTAGATGGAAAAACTTTCCATCCCTTAACTTAAAAATACCACTTTCTGTATAACATGCATGAGTAATCTTTGGTAAAAATGCTGTCCAAATGTAATCTATATAAAGAGTCTATATATTTTCAGAGAATTATGGCTTGTGAAAGGAAGAGACTATCAGTTTCAGCGTTTTGGAAGAAGACACTTATTTACTTATTTTTATTGGTACTGTAGCTACTACATCATTATGTTGTTGTTTTATCAGCAATGTCCTTTTTGGCCTTGCGTTTCAGACAAATGTAAATCAAAAGCCTCAAGAGTTATGGATCCTGATGATTCACAAGGTAATCTTGCAAACACAGCAGAGAAATATATGATTTGTAAATTGCTTAACTGACGTCCCTGCTATTATCCTAAAATATTGTTGCAGTAGAACTCATCTGATAATATTTCAGCCTGATTATGTTTTAAAACTTTGCCTTTCTCAAGACAAATATATTGCATATAATTTGCATATTTTTATTTTGCTAAATCTTATTGACTATCAGGATGCTTTATCTAGGGTAACCGTATATTCTCCCTTTCCATCAGTCAGTCTTAAGTTTGTAGAACTAATATTGAATCCTTTTGCAAGTTTCTTTGCTCAATTGTATTTCATAAAATTACAAATTATTACTAGATTTGCCTAGAAACTGGCATTTTAATATTGCTAAAGATTTTTGATTTTGTACTATCCTACATTAATGAAGAAAAAAAGTGCCCACTGAACATAAATTCCATTTTTGGTGCTTTTAGATAGTGATAATACCTTTAAATGTTGCATTTTAAATCAATCTAATACATTTTTTCTACAATACAATGCACTTAAAATAATTGCACAAGGTTTTTTTAAAATCACATACTCTTTTTTCTGTAAGTTTAACTGTAGAGATGTAATACCACAATCTTATTGATTAAACTTAGATTTATAGAGATATCATTATGGTTTCAAGGCAGAGCTGTGCTTCTAAAATGAAATTTAAATGATTTTCAAATTTCAGAAAAAATTCTGGCCATCCATACTTAGTCAAATGTTTTAAGCATAATTGGAGAGATGCTGTTTAGAGCAAAGATGACCACAGTGGAAGATGACTCAACAGTAACTCATGGAATTTGTTATTGATTAAAAAATAAACAGGCAAATATAATGTGGTTTGTGTCTTGGTTGTTCCACTACCAATCCAGCTTTCTGCGTATGCCCTGGAAAGCAGCAGAGGATGGCCCAAAGCATTGGGACCTTGCACTCATGTGGGAGACTTGCGGCAAGCTCATGGCTCATGGCTCAGAATTGGCTCAGCTCTCACCATTGCAGCCACTTGGGAACTGAACTAGGAGATGGACGATCGTTCTCTCTGTGTCTCCTTCTTTCTGTCAATTGCCTTTCCAGTGAAAATAAATAAATCTTAAAAAGAAAAACCGTAATGCTATTGTAAACCATTATTGATGACACTTTTAACTTTAGTCATTGGGAAATAAGAAAAATTGTGAAAGATTATATGTGTACATATATCACTTATATAAGATTTTTCAGTCTTTAGGTATACAGTTTAAAACATTCATAATTAAAATAAAATGTAGGAAAATAAGAATGTAAATATTAAGGAATAAAATTCTTCCTTTGATGTAAGATAAATACTTTCAAAAAGGAAAATCTGATTTTAAATATGAAATGTTTCTTATCCACATTGAACCCAATTTAACTCAAATAACATAAATTTTACTGAAACTCATCTTGACTCCCTTAATATTAAGAAATAAAGTCAATACCCATAATGACTGAAAAGACTGAAACAAACAGAAGAAAAAGGGCAGAACATGTGTGTGTGTATGTGTGTGTGTGTGTGTAAAGAATTAATCAGTTAGAAACCTTCTATAATCTAAGCTTTTTTTTACAGCAAAATAAAGAGAAACTGTTGGAAAAAATACAGCAATAGTTGCAGAGCAGAGATTTTTCATGACTGTCTAGCATAAAATTTCACTTAGTAATATGAAATGATGTTAAGAACACTTTTTAACTGAGGAGAGGGTAAGGGGAAACAGTGTACGGCTGACAGGTGCTCACCACATTCACTACTCTCACAGCAATAACATGCATCAGGAGCCACATATTGGTCAAATAAGAAGTGCTACTTTAGCTTTCCATCCTTCTAAATAAACTTAAACAGAATGGACATATTTTCAGGAAGGATTGTATAAAGATCTTATATTTCAACAGTGCTGCTGGGTTTTTTTAATTCTGAGAAATATCCCTTTGTGCTTGTGTGCTATTGATACGTAATTTTCATCTAACATATGATCATATATCTTTCTTTTCCTCAGATTACTAAATACTAAGTATTCACTATAAAATGGAAACTGATCTTGAATCAACTCAAATAAATATATTTTGCATATGTATGTGATTATAATTTTCAAATTTTGAGATTTGAAGGTGTTATTTTTGCTTATCAAGTATTGATTATATATTGCCTGTAATGTTTCTATATCTGTCCTTCTCTATGAATGAATTATTAATGTAGGTTTTACAAATGGAAAATTTAAATATCCCTCTTCACGCACATGGAGTAAGAGAGAAATTGGTGATGATTCCATTTTTCAGCCCAAGTGAAACTACTTTTCATCAGTCACTAGAGAAAATAAGACCTTAAATAAATCTAAATAACATTTGAGACTTTTATTTCCAAATGTAAATACAACTACATTAATTTAATATGCATAGCATTTATACATGTATTTACAATTAAAGCCTAGTGTCAATGAATCTAGTTTCAATGACTAATGTGTAATGATAATTGTGATTAGGGACAATGGTTCTTCAAAATACACATTTAGGGATCTACGTTGATCATGAACTATTTGTATGAAGCATATCGAGCAGTGATCTAATGTCATGCATGACAATGCGGGACCCAATTTATCAAGTTCACAATCCACTTGCTACTTACTAGTTCCACCTAGTCATTTTTTAAAGATTAGTTTCCTTTTCTTTTTTCCTTCCTACCTTCCTCTTTCTCTCCCTCCACCTCTCCTTCTTTCCATTTTTCATCTTTCCTCCCCTCATTTCTTCCTTTGTTTTTCACTTTTCTTTGTTCTTTATTTGTAAGTCTGAGTGACAAAGCGATAGAAGAGAGAGATCTCCCAACAACTGGTTTAATAAGTAAATATCCCCAACAACCAAGGCTAGGAGAAGCAGACACCAGAACTCAGGAATTCCATCAAAATCTTCCACACGGATGGCAGGAACCAAAATATTTCTAGTATCATCTGTTGCCTCCCAGGTGCATAAGCAAGAAGCCAGATTGGAAATGTGCAACAACTAGAGCTTCAACTCTGTCACGGAATGCAGCAGGTTAGCCCGTGGCACCAAAATTCAGGCCCCAACTTGGTGGTTATCGCTGTCATAGCTGTTAGTCGTAGCACATTCATCTTTCAAATAAAAATACATAAACTAAAAAAATATGAATGGATCTGATGAAATTTTTTTTCCATAAAGCAAGTACAAATGTTTCATAAACACGTGGAAAGAATTATATTATCGGGCCTGGCGCCGTGGTCTAGCAGCTAAACTCCTTGCCTTGAACGCGCCAGGATCCCATATGGCCACCGGTTCTAATCCTGGCAGCTCCACTTCCCATCCAGCTCCCTGCTTGTGGCCTGGGAAAGCAGTCGAGGACGGCAGAAGCTTTGGGACCCTGCACCCGCGTGGGAGACCCAGAGGAGGTTTCTGTTCCTGATTTCAGATCGGCGCAGCGCTGGCCGTTGCGCTCACATGGGGAGTGAATCATCGGAAGGAAGATCTTCCTGTCTCTCCTCTCTGTATATCTGACTTTGTAATAAAAATAAATAAATCTTTAAAAAAAAAGAATCATATTATTACAAAATTATATATATGTTGAAAACCACAATGGTACACTGCTTCACACACCCTGGTAACTGTTACTGGAAGATGCAGCATAACAACAATTACAGATTGGAGAATTTGTAACCTTCACACAGTGTGACATGTAATAAAAATGGTGCATGGAGTTAGACAACCAGTTTTAGCCCACAACATTCTATGGTCAGATACTTTAGGCTTTGTAATATACATCATAAATATGCAAAGAAGATTGTAATTTTTTGTTGGTGTGGAACTAGAGAGGCTCAAAGGAGCTACTTTTAAAAGTAATTATTTTGAAATACTATTTATACAATTAATAATAGCTAATAAAAAGGAAAAAGAAGGAAATTAAAAAAAAAAAAAACTTTGTTCTATTTACCAAGGAGAAAGTCATGTGAGAAATTAGTAGGAGTGAGAAATTAACCAGCTAACATTTTGCATTTGAAATCTTTGATTCGTTTAATTTTTAACATATGCCATACTCACTTCATCTCCTTCAATAAATTTTAGTACCTGAATAAAATCTATTAAAAATAATTTAATTAATAAGTAGTGCAACACAAAAAATGCCATAATATATCCTTTCAAAAATATGTGTACAATTTTAAAAAATCAATGTAATAAATATTGGTGAATATGTGGAAAATGGTACATGCATACATTGAAAATGGAAATGTGAAACAGTAAAATAACTTGGAGAAAAAGTTTTGCAGTTCATCAAAATGCTTTGTTTTTTTTTCTATAATCTGGTAATATTACCCTCGGATGTGTATTTAGGATAAATGGAAAATACGTACACAGATATAGTCAAATACATATGTTCTTACAATCATTAATCATAGTAAGCAAAAAGTTATAAAAAGTCCATTAATCTATGAATGTATAAACACAATAGAGTATGCTTATAATGGTATATTTTTCAGTCATTACAGTGATCAAATTGTTGATTTCTTGTGCACTGTGGAAGAAACTTTTGTATATTATTTAAAAGTGAAACTAGCCTTATACATAAGGGCCCTTGAACTAGGGCTCTACACCTTTTGAATGTACTATAAAGCACTAGATAATCAATTTCAGGGTGACTTTCATGCTGCATGAATTATAGCTAACAATTCTCTTATCAGTAAGTATGAGGCATATCACCCTGGTCATATGCAACTAAGGAAAAAAATCAGATACACACAACAAATCACTTTTAATTTGCATTCCTTTGCTTTCTCTGTGTGTACACTGAAACCAGAGATGCTTGGCTGTCAAAAGCAGAAAAAAATGAGAATTTTGTCTTCCCAACATTACATATTTTTTTAAATGACATGTTGGAAAGAATTCCAAATATTGTTTTACTTTAAAATAAACGTAAGCCAAGTATGAATGGTTGAGTGGTCTCTCTGGGCAGACATTCTTCCAGCGCACCTGTGCTTTACTGGTTAAGAGATTCTGTCTTGTGCTACACTTGAGAAGAAGGACTTAGAAGTCTGCGCACGACTTCTCTCTCAGACCAGAGATGGTCTCCCCAAGAAACCGTTGAATTTATCTGGACAATAAGATGCTGGACTCTATGCTTGGTATGCACTTGCAATGAAAGAATCTTGACTGAATTTGAAATGTAGTACAGCAAAAAGGTGGAGGAATCCACGATGGGGGAAGGGTGTGGGGAGGAGTTGGGGTAATCCCAGAGACTATGAAACTGTGTCACATAATGCAATGTAATTAATAAAAAATATTTTAAAAAAAGAAAATAAAAAAAGAAGTCTGTGCACGACTTCTCTTGACTTTTCTCAATGCATATTTTTTCTTTTGTGTTTACTCCACCACTTTGGTTGTATAAAACAACAACAACAAAAAAAAGCAGAATAGAACAACACTTATCCATTTTTTTAAAAAAAAATCTAATAAGTCCGGGGATGCCATTGATTGACCGCATACTGAACTTCAGTATGATTTTAGAATCTCATATCTGGGCAAAATAATTTGAACAAAGTGACATCTATAAATACCAATGAATGAATTGAAAATTGGAGATCAAATTATAAAGCTTACTAAAAGGGTTACATAATGTCTTCAGTTAAAGTACCATCATATCATTCTTTTGAAAGTTTTGCATGAAAATTGGCATTTTCACAAAATTCATTGCAGAATAAAACAGTCCATAACATCTATTTAATTCAGAATTTTATAGTTTACCTAAAGATTTCTTAAATTTCTTATTTCTTAACTTTGTTTAAATATTAGTTGCTAAAGTATAATGTTACTAGTTGCTAACAAAGGAATATCAATTCCAATTAATGTATAATTTCCACATAATGCATGCTGGTGTTTTTAACATTATTCCAGGAATTAGACAATTGCAGATCAAAATGCATAGAATATGGTCTAGTGCTTCAATATCAAAAAGTAAGGAAATAGATAATTTAACATCAGACAGTAATCATCAAAGTCAAATCAGTATGATATAGTGGTGAAACATGAATCATTGGACTGACCTTGAACAGAGGCTAAGTATTCCAAGAGTTTACAATTGTCTGAATAAACCTACAGCTATAATTTTTTAAAAAGTGAATATTAGGCTATAAAAGAGAACAAAAAATACCATTGAATAACCGTAGGACAATTATAAATGAGACAATTTTATTAAATACTTGTTCATGCATTAATAGAACATATTTTTTTGCAAACTTTGCAATAGCAAAGGACATATTGTAATGCTTAAAAACATGCTTGTCTTCATGCTGTGTGACATGGTTTTGAAAACTAAACTTTCATATCCTCACCGAATTACTTGGGCATCTCTAAGAAAATCATTTGTAAAATTTTAAAAGTATGATCTGTGATGGAACTTTAAACATTTTTTAAAAGACAAAACTGAATATTGACATTGCTGTCACTAAGCAGCTGATAGCCACAGTACAACGAGTAGAGCTTTTAAGTAAAAATATTTACAGCACATGTAATTCACTACTTAGTTTGTATTTCACTAACTATATCAGTTCAGTGCAATGCTTCAGCACTGTTTACTGCTGTCACAGAAATGATTCACAGGGTTAATATAAAACTTTTCAGAGATAGATGTGTTTTCATATTGGCTGTTCATTATGTTAGCACATTTCTATTGAAAACTAGGAGTTGATTTTTCGGTGTAGCAGAATAACCTGCCACTTGCTATGCCAGCATCTCAAATGTACTGACTGGTTTGAGTTCTGGCTGCTCCGCTTCTGATCCAACTTGCTGCTAATGTGCTTAGCAAGGTAGCAGAAAAAGGTCCAAGTTTGTAGGCCTCTGCCATCCACATAGGCGATTGGATGGGTTCTCACTCCTGGTTCCATCCTGGTCTGAACCTGGCTGTTGTGGCCATTGTGGAGCTAACCAAAGTATAGAAGATTTTTTACTCTGCATTTGTCTCTATCAATGTCAGAGTAGTTTTCAAATAAATTTTAAAATAAACAAATCTAAAAATAGAAAAAAAGATGTAAATTACCAAAACCGTGTATAGCTTATCATGTGATAAATTTGCTGTATCAATCTCTCACTATGTTGTTTTTCTTCTCCAGACCTCAGTATGTTGGCTCAGTAGCTAAATACTAGCAAGTGAAGAACCTGTATCTCATATGGGCACCAGATCATGTCTCAGTTGCTCCAATTTCAGAACCCTGATTATGGTCTGGGAAAGCAGTCAAGGATGACCTAAGTTTTGTGTTCTTGCACCAGCACCAGAAACCCAGAAGAAGCTCTTGAATCTTTGCTTTAGTTTGACTCAACTCCAGCCACCGTGGCCACTTGGAGATTGGACCAGCAGTCAGAAATTCTATCTCCTTTGCTCTGTAAATTTTTCTTTCCAATAGCAATAAATAAATATTTTTTTAAAAATTTAAATAAACAAAAATAAAATCATTTAACTATCTGTGAAATTATTGCAACAAAATAAGTATTAACCAGTATTAAAAAGCCAGCACTATGAGTCAATTAGCTTGCCCTCTGCCTTCAAACACCAACATTCCATTTTGGGCCCTTTTCAACTTCCTGTTGTTCTGCTTCCAATGCAGCTCCACACTTGTGACCTGGAATGAAGTAGAAGATGGTCCCAAATTGTTGGGATCCTGAACACATATGGGAGACTCAGAAGCTCCTGGCTCCTGGCTCCTGGGTACTAGCTTTTGACCAGTTCAACTCCGGTTATTTTGGCTATTCGGGCAGTAAAGTGGCAGATGTAAGATCTTTCTTTCTCTTTCTCTCAAATATAATATTAAAAGGTAACTTCATTTTATTGTAGTAAAATTAAACAGCAACTGTTAATTGTGTGAGAAAAATGTTTTATTTAGTTATTATTTATTTTAAACACAGAATGACACAGAGAAATCAAGACCCATAGTCAGAACAACAGGGAAGAGAGAAAGAGAGAAGTGGGGAGAGACAATGAGAGGCAACAAGAAAGACAGAGAGAGATCAACTATTTGCTGGTTCTCTTATAAAACAGGTGCAACAGCTGGGGTTTAATCAGGTAAGTTGAGAGTCAGGAAACCCATGTAGGTTGCCCACCTGGATGGCAGGTGCCCAAGTTCTTAGGATAACTTTACTGTTTTCCTAGACATATTAGCAGAAAACTGGATTATAAACAGAGGAGCTAGGACACCATGATATAGGGTACTGGTTCCACATCACAGGATTGAAAATCTTAATAGCATGAGAGCTGCAAATCTTATGGCATAAGATGCAGCTTGTATTCTGTAATGGTTGGCCTTTGCAAAACTGAAGGCAAGAATCTGAAATTCCATCTAGATGTGGAGAACATAGTATTTGAAGAGTCACCAATATGGAATGTCAGGTTTGAGGGTGGCAGTTTAACCCACTGTGCCACGATGCCAGTGCCTAAGTATGAACTTGCAGTAAACAGATTCCTTGGAGAGTCCCATGAGCAGTTATTAAAGCCTTTCAGTGAGGAACAACTTATGATAAAATAGTCAGTTTAACAAATTCATTTCCGTGTGAAAGCTTGTTGGTTGTGTATCATTGGAGGTTTATAAAGATTCAACCTATTGAATCCACACTTTTTTTTAAAAAATTCAAGATTATTTAAAACGAAGCAATTGCTTCTTTTAAAATCATTTTATAAAGTAAAGCCAAATTTGAACTTAAAATTTATATTTTCTTATAGCCACTGAAATTTAAGTGATGAGTTAAAGCTACCAGTAAAAAAAAGTTATTTATAATCTAGATTTATAGATATGAAGATTTGCTTTAGAATATAATTTTATATCATATGGCTCAATAATGTTTATTGTATAGAGCTTACTGAACAAAAGAGTTCTAAACCTGCTTTTCGAAGGTTATTGGTTCACAGGAAATTAGATCAGAAGGGAAAGACGGAACACTTGATGAGGGAGCTCCAATGTAGAATGCAGGACTACAAATGCAGCAAGATCTATTGTACCAAGACACTGAATTCCCACATAGTGTCTTGATTGCTATGCCAGATATCTTTACCAGTATGAATTTTCAAAAATGTATTCAAAAAATTTAGTTATTATTTACAATATTGCTACATTGGAAATTTTAAGATTTTTAAAAATTGATGCATTTTTTTCTATTTGTGCACTATTTGGGACTAATTTCCTTAAGCCTATATAAGGATATCTAATTTACTTAGATGAACATAATTTTTAAAGCATTTTATTAAGATGTATTTATTTTAATTTGGAAGGCAGATTTTTACAGAGCGAGAGAAAAGACAAGAAAAGAGAGGTTCCTCATTCACTCCCAAGTGGCCACAATGGTGAGAGCTGAGCTGATATAAAGTCAGGGACTGTGAGCTTCTTCCAGGTCTCCCACAAGCGTTCAGGATGCCAAGGATTTGGCCCATCCTCTGCTGCATTCTCAACCCATAAGCAGACAGCTAGATTAGAAATGGAGCAACTGGAACATAAACCAGTGCGCATATGGGAGGCCCACACTGCAAGGAAAAGGATTAGCCTGTTCAGTTGATTACATAAAAGTATTGCTTTTGTGTAAAACTGATATATCATTCCTAAATAGATGAACTAGCTACATCAATGTTGAATAAAATATTGAATGAAAATTATTTCTTGATCCTTAGTCTAGTTACTGGAAAATTTGGCTGTTCAGTATAAATTGAAGAAAATTATACTGTATAAATTTTGCCTATTTTTTCTACTACAAATTTTATGAATGCAGATGACATAGTAAAATGAAGCAACTGAATTAAAATAGAATGCGTATGCAATACATTGCAATCTAGAAGTTTTAGTATGACAAGGTTTGCAAACTATCTCATTGTTAATTTATGCTGGTTGTAAATTAATGTTCTGGAGGCAAATGTGATGTAATGATTTGAAACAGCACTGTGCCCACATCCGAAATCAGAATGGCTGATTGATTTCCACCTCTGCTTCAGTTCCAACTTCTTGCCGAAGTGCACCGTGGGAAGTAGCATTTAAGGCTGAAGTCATTAGGGTACTGTTATCCACATGGGATAACACAACGGAACTCCTGGCTCCCAACTTGACCTTGGCCACGTCCCAGTGCTGTTGAGAGCATTGTGGAAATTAAGTTAATACAGATAGATTTTGTTAAGTACCATATGTCACTAAAATGAATTTCAATTATTTCAAATATTTTACTGTGTCTGTTACAAATTATAATCCTGTATCCACCTAGCATCATATATCTATTGGTAAATCCTGATCTGGAGAATGGAATCCTCCTTATTTCAAATGCATTTTATTCCAAAATGACTTGAATCATGCAAGTTATTTTACTTGCATATGTTACATGCTATAAAATATCTGAATATGTGCAATTCAAATATCTCCAATTCATTTTAATTTAAATATCTGTTCTTAAAATATGTAGTTCAATTATATCTGGATTTACAATTTATTTTCACAAAGCACATCACTCATATATACAAATCCATGAATATCATATCAATACCTAATGATGAAAGAATTGTTGTCTTTACTAAGTCTGACATTTATTATCCCATAATCGCTAACAGTTTCCCTCATTAATATATATGGACAAAATTTCAAGAATGTGTTGAAGAAGTTGGTCAGCCTTCTTCTAAACTTGCAATTACTGGGTAGAGATCATACTTTTTCACTGAACACACAAATTACAGAATGGAAAGATGGCACCTACGTAGGTTTAGTTCACAGAGTGTAAATGCCATTTGCACTCTAATTCTGACATTGTTCTCTTTAAGTCTTATTAAAAATATCTTGTTAAGATAGCTTAGCTAATTTCCTAGGCTGTACCTCTCTGCAGAGAAAACAACTGCAACAGCAGAAGGGGAATCTGAACAAAGTAAGAATCCCAAAAGTGATTCAACATGTTGCTCTTTCAGTGACTTGAATTTAGCTATAACAGACTGCATTTTTATCTTCAATAAATCTTCTCTTCGGCACATAATCTATGGGTTGAGTTGCTATAAATTATTCTGATTATAAAGAACGGATAAGCGACTTAGATGCAACATTAATATTTTACCATAATAAGGTTAATATCTGAAGTCAGATGACAAGCTAATAATTACAGCAAAATTCTAGTGCATGAAAAATAAGTTGATCAGCAACTACAGTTGAAGGTCAAAATGAGTTTGGAAAACTGCAGCATTTTCATGGAAGGACTGGAAGTCTAAAAGCTTGATAGATGCACTGGTTGGAATTCAGTTTCTGATGTGGAACTCTTTACTTCCTAATTGAAGCCAAATAGATTTTCCCATTGCTAATGAGTAATATTTGCTAAGACCCCTGCTTCCCCCACAAGAGCTAAAAACTCAGAAATCTTCTATTTTAGTATAACAGTTTCTTTAGATTACATTTCATTGTGAGTTCACAGAGCTTGCATAAGTTTCATGGATAATGCTTATTGCTAGTGTTTTTCTACATATTTTTAAAGAAGTTAGTACATTTTTAAGATTTATGTACTTTTATTATTACAAAGACAGATATACAGGAGGAGGAGAAACAGCGAGGAAGATTTTCCCTCCATTGCTTCACTCCCCAAGCGGCCACAATAAGTCTCCCATGTGGGTACAGGGTCCCAAAGCTTTGGGACGTTCTCAACTGCTTCTCAGGCCACAGGCAGGGAGCTGGATAGGAAGCAGGCTGCTCAGATTAAAACCAGTGTGCATATAATATCGAGGCGCATGCAAGGTGAGGACTTTAACTGCTTAGATACTGCACCCAGTCCTCTATGTATCTTCTAATATGAAAGCTTTTTTCCTGCTGTCTTTGGTTTATAATTACTATTATCCTCCCTAACCCAAGCAAACTTTCAGATAAATACAGTACACAATATTGAAAATACAAAGAGATTTCATTTGTTGATCTCTTAGAACTTGGATATTTTCTAACTATATTGTTAATATTTTAGGTGTAGAGTATAATTTCAAATGTAATTTACAAAAATATTGTTTAGGCTAGATGTCAATTGATCGTGTAGCAGTCCAGGGATTCTAGCATAGACAACTGTGTGACAGACTTCACTATGGCATTCATGAAAGATAATAGAATTTCTTTATGACAAATAATGATTTTGTTAATGTCTTTTTGGGAAAATAATAAAGCAAGAATGAATAACATCAGTTTTTTATCTTTAAAAGCATAAATCTAATAGCATTAGAAATCAACAACTTATGTTTGAACCAAACCTATTAAGTGTAGCAATGAGAACTTAATCAATGTGGTAAGACTGGATAAAGCCATGTGCAAAATAGTATGATAATTTTGAAATTTCAATTATAATCTAAATGGAGGAAGCTGATGGGGGCTGCAGGAGAGAGCGTCTTGCTCGGATCCCGATCCCAGCTGGCATGTGCTCATGCTGACTGGGCACGGGTGGCCAGTGTGCCAATTGGCACCAGGCTGTGCCTGCTGGCCGCCCGACCGGGGAGCTCTGGGGTAATGGATGTTCGAATCGCTGCTTAGATAGCTCTAGGCTGACCCCACTGTTTCTGGGATCTGAGTCAATCCTAAAGATTCCCAATGCCAGTAACTCTTCCTTTGAAGAACTTCTAATCACTTAATAATGCTGAGCTTTGAACACCTATCCTGCAAGAGTCAAGCTCCGGCTTGTCTAGCAGGATTTTTTTTTGCCTGACATGATGATGGTTCAGGACACTGGTCACATTAAGCAGGGCCATAATATTAACTAGCACTCTAGAACCTTATCCTGGGGTGGATTCTGTGCAGGATGTGTGGGCCACACCCTGTAGAAAGTTTAGCCCCACTGGTAAACCTAAAAGTTTGGGTGATTATGGACTAAGCTAGGTGTGACCAAGGAGCCTGCCATCAATCACAGGCAAAGGGACCCGCCACAGACTGGACTGGGCAAGGCAGCAGCACCCAAATGTGCATCCTGAATAGGTTGTGGGGTGGGCCGGGCTGCAACATTCACCAGCTCATACAAGGCCAAATGGGAGGCCAGAGTACACCGGGCACTGGCATAAAACCCAATGGCATGTATGTAAACTGGGTCTGGGAGTGGATCAAGTGAAGGAACTTGGGAAGCTCCCCTGGTGAGTCATAGCTCTCACTGGTGAACACGTGGTCCAGATCTGGGGGTCGGACAAGCAGGGCATAGTAGCTCCAAAATGTGTAAATTGGTAATGGAATGGAATGTACTGGGCAGGACTGAGCAAACTTTTGCCTACAAGCAAAACTAGAAACCAGCATGGAGCACAGGTCATACCGAGCTAGGCTCTTGCACCTACTGGTCCTCAGAGCAACCACGGGCAGGTGTATGATTTATGGCTAGGAACAGGCCCAATCGAGGAGGTAAGGGGACACCCTAACGGGGTTGAGGTTCTCACCAAGGGGCACGGGGACTGGAATGGGGGCTGCGTTCTATCTAGGAAACAGTTGTAGTCACCCAAGGCACTAGTGTGGGCTGGGATTGGATGCACCAGGCCGGTTCAGA
The DNA here is from genome assembly GCF_030435755.1 of Ochotona princeps. Classification (NCBI taxonomy): domain Eukaryota; kingdom Metazoa; phylum Chordata; class Mammalia; order Lagomorpha; family Ochotonidae; genus Ochotona; species Ochotona princeps. Next base: position 50,016,867 of record NC_080845.1, read on the forward strand.
TCCCAACACCATCTGGTGTCATGGAGAACCAGGGTAGATGTGGGACTGACTAGGCTGGGTCTCAATCCCCTACTGAGCCATGTGTGAGCTGTATGTGGGTATGGACGAGCCATGGCTGGGCTGAAACATCCAACAACAAGAACCAGAATGGGGTGAAAGCCAGCCAGGAAAAGCCACTGTTCCTGCTAGGACAGGAGGTGAACTGAGTAGGGTTGGCTCAAGGACCCCCTGGCATGTGCAAAATCTGGCATTGGGAGAGGTTCTGATGGAGGAGCCTGGGCAACTCCTCTGGCAGGACACAGTCCCTGCAGGTAAGCGCAAGAAGCATGATAGGAAACAGCCCAGAATAGGCCATGGAAAGTTTCCCACTGGCACACATTCAGCATGGGTCAGGAGCAGACCAGGCTGAATCAGTTCATGTCATCCACTGGCAAATCCGATCACCAGAACAGAGTGTGGGATGAGCCGGGTTTGGTTGCAACAAAACAAGTACACATTATGGAATGCCAGGGCGTGGTTGCCTGTACTGGATATGAATGCAGCACCCAACCAGCACACGTGAGATCCAGGAAGGGAGGGGCAGAACTGGCAGGGGGATTAAGGGGCTGGTTCCCTCACCGGACAGCTACTCCCACTGGAGAGCGTGGCCTGGGATAGACAGACCAGACTAAGCGAGGCTACAACACATGGGCGCTGCATGTGGAATAGATCAGGGAAAAGCCAGGCTGGGCTGATTATTCCTGAGGGTGCAAGCATAAATTAGAGTGGGTGAGGGATGTTTGGGCATAGCTGCAGCATCAGCTGGCAGAAGCTGGCACTAGGGACTAATTCTGTCAAGTCAAATCACAGAACCACCTAAAGAGTGCATAAACCGGGACAGAGAGATCTGGGAGGGAAAAAGTGGGTTCCCCCTTCTTGGGTCACTATTCCCATGGGAGGGCATGAAAACTAGGATGGGGGCTGGGATGGCTAGATAGAGAGGCACTCAACAACATCTGTGAGGGCTGGATGGTTGAGTTGGTTAGATAGAACTAAGCTTTAATACCCATTGACAAGTACAAGAGCCAAATGGGATGGGGGACAGACTGGTCTTCTGCTACACATACTGGCAAACCAGGGTAGGGGGCGGGCCTGGTCTGGGTTATTGTGGGTCGCCCCGACTAGGCTGCAGCTCCCACTGGTTGATGTAAGGGCCAAACCAGACTGGACTGCAACACCCATTGGTTCCAGTGCAACTCGGGACCAAAAACAGAACCAACCCAGCAATTGAAACCACCAGCTGATCGGGGTGATGGACTGTGCCGGGCCCTGTGCTTGCTAGTCTGGGAATACCTCAAAGTTTCTTTGGAGATCTCCCCAATCGAACTGCTGGACTCAGAACTCTAACCAAGAAAAGACAGAAGACAGAACAGAGCAAACGGAGACTTTATGATGGACCATATCAATCAGTGGACGACCTCATCGAGCGAAACTGGCAGCGATTCATAACTGGAGAACTATTAAAACCACTTGAGCAAATATCTCAGAGCGTGCCCCACATCTGGGACTTGGGGTAGGCGGGAAAACGGTTGGAGCTTCTCCCTCAATATCCCCCTTCACCTAAGATACATGATGGAAACAATATGGACATAATAGTATTACCCACTTCCCTATACCCCCGAACCTTTTTTTTTGTTGTTCTTTAACCGTAATTAACATGTAAAGATTGTCAACAACAATACAATAAAATAGATTAAAAAAACAATAATCTAAATGAAAGTAGGGAAGAGGGAAATGATAGAAGCTGTTAGTCATTCGATGCAATCATGATTGACAGTTTTGTTTGTCTAAAGCAATTCAAACTTCATCTAAAATATACCAATAATATTCAAGATTAAAGGTTACACACATCAAAAATAAGTTGACATTAAGCTATCATTTCTTTCAGATAAAAAGGAGTATTCATCTGTTGTGTCTTCTGCGAATTTTCTTGGCAGAGTACTGTCTTCATCAATGATGCAGAGAGAGGGACACATGGAGTTCCCAACTCCCATGAGAAATGAGAGTGCCGCTTTGTTGCCTTCAGTTTTCTTTATAAATGTGGACTATATAATTTACTTCCTTTGTGTCTTCTATCAAAATTTTAAGAAACATTTTTTACAAAGTAGCAAGCTTATAATGTAGACACTTGTGTGGCAGTTTTCACTGTAGTATCCAGCAAAGAGGATAGAATTTCTTTAACAAAAATAACAAAACATCAGGATACGTATGTGCAAAGAATTGACTGCCTTATTGAACATAATTGCTCTCCATTATGAAAAGTAAACCATGTCATAGGGATATCATCAAACAGAAGCCATTGCACACTTACATACAATGTTTTAGAAAGTGAGAACAGGTAAGGACAAACAAAACTTGAATCACATCACTTCTCTGTCCAAAGCACATAAAGCCAAGACCCAAGACTCAGGTATACCCGAATACTGCTCTACTTTATTGGAAAGCTCAAATAATATGCTTCCAAAATAAGTTTTCTATTTATATGTGGAAGAATAAGATCAGTTAAATATAACAGAATACTTCACAGTATATTTTTGGGGAAATTCATTCACCCAAAATTGTATAAATGAGAATTACTGGTTGTCAGACATTGTTCTAGCTGTTTTTGCTATATCAATGATTATCAAAAACAAAGTAGGTAGTAAAAAGATTATAATAAAAATAGCAAATTCATTAATATACAAATTATATGTTGGTTTTTTTAAATTATTTATTATTTAACTTCAGTAATTACATTGTATTATGTGACACAGTTACATAGATACTTGGGTTCTCCCCACCCCTCCCCAAACCCTCCTACCATGGTGGATTCCTCCACCTTGTTGCATAACCACAGCTCAAGTTCAGTTGAGATTCCCCCATTGCAAGCGTATACCAAACATAGAGTCCAGTATCTTATTGTCCCGTCAAGTTCAACGGCTTCTTAGGTATACCCTCTCTGGTCTGAAGACAGAGCCAGCAGAGTATCATCCCAGTCAATTGAAAGCTCCAACATACCATCAGCAAAAAATTATATGTTTTTAATTGAAAACTAAAAATAAAAATGAAGACAAAGAAATGAAAATTGAGGAGTTCCCATGTAGGTTAGCAGAAGATTTCAAGAAAACAGAAGTGTTAAGAAAAGGAATTTGAAGAGAAGAAAACCCCAAATAAAAATATAAGTTAGAATCGGTTTGACAATTTTAGTTGTCATTGACCACATGTAGTGAATGAACTCTTTAAATATGTCTATTGAGTTGTTAATTATTGCTAAATCATAAATATGCACACATCAAGTATTTGCAATAATGGTTTCAAAATCCACAATTTGACAGTATTATAAGATATTTGTGGATCATGTAGCGTAAGATTGAAGCACACAGCAGATTTAAAGATAATAGACATGCAAAATACATGATTAATGATATTTATATTGATTACACATTGAAAATCATAAATTTGTTTAGTTGGCTTACATAAATATAGTGCCTTGGGCCATTCTGAACTGCTTTCTCAGGCTACAAACTGGGAGTTGGCTGGAAGGCATGGCCACCAGGATTAGCCAGTTTGACATGATTTTACATGTGTATAATGAGGAGTTCATAGCACAAGGGATTTTACTAATTTCTTAATTTTCCTTAATTATACTTCACATTAAAAGGAGATAGAGAAAAATTTACAAGAAAAGCACATATAGGTGGAGAGATTTAGCAGGAACACAGAGCAAACATGTAAGAGTGATGGAGCAATTCAGGATCTATAAGAAGACGAGTGAAAGGACAGATGGCTTAGTTAAGCAATCTTTCTTCCTTCAGAGTTCTGTAAAAAGCAACAGGAAAGAGGGTTACAGCATATAGAAATCATATATTTTTGGCTAGGTCTGTTAGTAACTGGATTCTAAAATTATAATGGGACAAAATAAAATACGAACGCAAATTAGTGTTAATTTTTCAAAATTTTCACCTCTGAATATGTGAAGACAAACCCTGGTTTGTGATCTTGAGCATTAGGCTAATCAATGGTTAACTTAATGACACTGAAATGATGACCTAGCTCCAGTTTTGCTTGACTTTCAGAGGAATCAATATTGACTAGCATTTTGTACTAACACTGCCATGTTGAATAGGCTTTGGCATCTTTAAAGGAATAGAAACACACACACACATTATACTCCTAATTCACAGTAGATACATTCACTTGATAATTAAAAACAATTTAATTTGTTCTTTCATATTGTTTATTTGAAAAGAGATACACAGAAAGAGAGAGACCTATAGACTGTCCATCAGCTGTTCGCTCCCCAAATTCCCATGACACCTGGGGTTGACCAGACTGAATCCAAGAGCCACAGACTACATCCTCATCTCTTACCTGGGTTGCAGGGAATCGTGTATGGATGCCTTCACTGACTACCTCCCAAGCAGAAAAAATGGATCCTAAGTGGAGATGGGACTCCAACTCAGGTTCTCTGATATGAGACGTGGGCATCTCAAGGAGTGACCTAACCAATTCACTAAGCACCCAATCCTGAAATACAGCATAAAAAAGACCATCATTATTACAACTAAAATAAGTATTATTCCCTATTTCTGTAAGTTAGCATTTCTTTGAAGTCTTAAACATAAAAGTAAGCATTCAAAATACTTTTCCTTAGTAAAATACACGTGAACATTTAAGCAACTATTTAAATTATATGAAGAATTATACCATGCCTTTTCAGTAAAATAAGACACACGAAAACATCTGTGTTACACCCTAAGGAGTATTGCAAAGAAAAAGTGATAAAACCTGGTACTTACATTTCTCTTCTGCATAATTAGGCTAGTGTTCACATTAGCTGAGTCAGATGAAGGGGAGTAAAAGCAGGCTTCCCTGGCAGACAGTGCACATGGGTAACACAAGCAAATGGGAATCCAGGTTCAGAGTACATACTTTATTTCAAAATGAAATAAAATAACATTTAGCATAAATCAGAGTTAATGTCTGAAGAAAACTTGGTGATACAGAAATGCTTGTACAAAAAGTTTCAAAAATGAGATACTAATTTTTGTGTTTTATTATACCCCCCACATTAAAATTATAAAGCAGGAATTGTCTCCAACTGCCTTTTAAAGAAAAAAAATGACTTAATGCAAAGAATTCTATTTCTCAAGGTCAAACATGGTAAAAACAAAATCAGTGTTTGGGATTCTAAGACTTTTGCTGCTTAAAAATATATATTAAACAGAGTTGTTCAGAAAGAAGGGAAAAAACTGTGCTGAAATGCTATTGAAAAAATACCATAAACATTAATCAATTTGGTAAAAGAGGAAAAAAAGTGATAAAGATGAGTATGAGTCACTGATTCAGCCATCTAATAAAACTGTGTGGAGCTCTTAAATAACACCATTTGAAAGAAGATTGGAAGCTCATCAGCATAACTGCCAAATGTTTATCAATGAAAACATGCATATACATAAATTTAAGTATTAATGAAAATCGGAGTTATACTTTTGAAGAGAGTAGATTTAAAGTTAATAAATGGAGATTTAATGCAGCACAAGGCAATGAAATTTTTGTGCAGTCATATCTTTTTGGAAATTTCCAACAAAGATATTAATTAGAGCTTGGCTACAAAACTGCTCAGGTAAAAGCAAACTGTATTCAGACCTTGATATCAAACACCTTATTGGCAAGATTCAAGATTTATCTATATATAGTTAACTTATATTGTAGTACACTGTGGCAGAGAAGGTCAAGGGACCTATGCCTAAGACAGATTGGTACTTAAACCAGGAAACCATTTCCTTACTTTTCACCTTTGATATGAGGTGATAATTTCACAATCAGGTGATGTTGCCAGGCTGCAATATAGACCGTCAGCTTTGCTCTTGATAACTGATCTGCTAATTTGCTGAAGGTAGATGCCATCCGTTTCAGGTTGTGATGCTTACAAGGAATTTTTAATTTATACTCTATTTCCAATCTCTTCTTTTGGAGACCCATATATACATGAGGCATGGCAAAACATAATTCTCACCTCTCTGATGTGCTGCGGCTCCCACCAGTGATCATGAGAGCTAAGGCTGAGGGCAGACCTGGATGGACAGGCAGCATTACCCATCAGCAAAAGTGAGGGCCACATAGTGGGATCGGTCGGTCTGAACCCAGCTGCAGCACTCATTGGTGTGTACAAAAGCTGAATGCAATATGGGAGAAATTGGACCAGCGCATGCACATACCATTATGCACAGAAACCAGGGCTGTGGGTAGGCCTGGCATGGGTGATTGGGGGTCACTCGAATTGGGATACAGTTCCCACTGGTATAAATGAGGGCTGAGTGTGTGGTGGAGAGGGTCAGGCTGGTGCACAGCATCCATTGGTTTGCATAAGAGATGGGGACAGAACTGACCAGGGAACTGCAACCACCACTTTGTGCTTAGGCTGATGTGGGTGATGAACTGAGCCGATCCCATACTGATTGGCACACACAAAAGCAGGTCTGGAGTCACCTCAGAAAACGTTTCTTTGGGGATCTCCCCAACTGAACTGTTGTACGTAGAACACCAAATCTAGGGAGACTTGCAGGATATATGGTCTGACCCTGGAATGCATGTGTCAGAATGGTCCTCTTGCTGAAGATGGTACAATGGATGACATACCCAGATGCACATGGTGGATACTACAACCAGTTCATTGAAGGCCTGCAGAGGACATCTAGTAACATGGAGGGCAGAAGAAATTGGACAACTCTCCAAGTCACGTGTTGACAGCAAGTATCTGGGTGAATGGGTATTTTAAATTGTCAACCAATAAACTTTTGAAGGATTTACTCATCCTTGGAACAATGAAATCAACAGTATTTCAGCACTATCAAAACCACTTGAGCAGAACCTTCAGAGGTTGCTCCACAACAGGGGCCCTGGGAGGACATCGGGCGAATGTCTCCATCCCTGGGTAATGATGCAATAAGGATGCTTGGTGAAGCTTCTCCCCATCTCTCCCTTCTTCCCTAGGATACAGGAAGAAGCAAAAGAAACTCAAAAACAATGGTCTCAACCACTTTCCCCTACTGCTAGACCTTACCACTCTAATAAGTAGTACACATGGGCACACACCCTTCTCACCTATGTAAACATCAGGCCTGTGGGGCTCAGGGGCAAAGAGGTCACTAAGTCAATAAGATGGTGACTAACAGTCCAGGTCACTGGTGGGCAAGATGGCAGCCAAGGACAGAGCCCTGGGCATGAACCAGGGCAGGATTCCCATAGCTCCAAAGAAATACTGATTGACCAGGGCCATCTCGCTCACCTGCCCCTGGCCTATGGGAGGTGGCTTCCGCAGTCATTCTCCTAGTAATTGGCTCCTAGTTTCTCCCCTCCTGGAATTCCTGAAATTCCCTGCCTGAGGCTATCCCTTACCTTATATAAGAAATTGAATTTCCCCAATAAATCGAAACTGCTTAGACAGAACCCCTATTCGTCTGTCTGTCTCTCGTGGGCCGGGAGGCTGGGTGGTGGGCAGCAGACTCATGCCCTCTGGCAATGGGGTGCTAGAGGAATCTGTAGGGGAGACCCCGCACAGGTCCTGTGCTATAGCCTAATGGCTAAAGTCCTTATCTTGCATGTGCTGAGATCCCATATGGCCACTGGTTCTAATCCTGTTGGCCCCACTTCCCACCCAGCTCCCTGTTTGTAGCCTAAGAAATCAGTCAAGGATAGCCCACAGCCTTGGGATTTTGCACCCACATGGGAGACCCAGAAAAAGCTTTTGGCTCCTGGGTTTGAATTGGTGCAACTCCAGCCATTGCATCCACTTAGGGAGTGTATCAGCAAACAGAAGATCTGCTGTGTCTCATCTTCTCTGTATATCTGATTTTCCAATAAAAATAAATAAATCTTTCAATAAAGCTATGCAAACATCACTAAAACTATTTTTAACTTAAAAAAAGAAATATGGAGATTAAAAAAAATAAAAGAACAAATGAAACAACAAAATAAGAGAAGCTGAATATCAGTGCTTATAATTATAAATAATTGAAGTGGAAAATAAACTTTGTTGGGCCTGGAACTGTGGCATAGCAGGTAAATGCAACACATGCCCTGCTGGCATCCCATATGGGCTCTGGATCATGTCCCTGCTATTTCTCTTGCAATTTAGCTCCCTGGATATGCACACAGGAAAGCAGCAAAAGACAACCCATGTGCTTGGACCCGGGCACTGATGTGGGAGACCAGAAAGAAGCTGCAGATTGCTAGCTTGGGATCTTCCCAGCTCTGGCCATTGTACCCTTTTGGGGAATGAACCAGCAGATGGAAGATTCTCTCCCTCTCTTTCTCTCTTACTCTGTCTCTCCTTTCCCATTCCTTTCCTCCTTCTATCCTTCCTTCCCCGAACTATGTCTTTCAAAAAAGTAAATGTTTTTTAAGATAATAAACTAAGTAGTTAAAAACTGGGACGGAGAAATCACTTAGGAATTAAGAAATTCTGAATGCAAACCAAAGGATATTGCAAACTTATAAATGTGCTTAATTAAAAAAATCACAGAAGCCCTTTTTGAATTATGGGTCAGAGCCTCAATTAAAGCAGTATTAAAATGAGTTTTAAGAGAGGCCAAGTACTCTTAGCGTAATAAAACAAAATTACTAGAAACCACAAAGATCAGCACAAAAGCTGGATTCTCTCCAGGAAACCTTGGCATGACCGAGCATAACAATTTATAAACTGCATCTACTGTACTAGAGTGCCAACCAATTAGATCTAGCATTTTTTTGAACATACATTATAGTTTAGTGAAGAAAATTATCCCATTTTTTATTCAAATATCTGATTAAAACTACCAAAAATAAATTTGGACGCTTTCTAAGCTATAAAACGCTGTTACACCAGGTCAGTCTGACTCTGAGTAAATTATCCTTCAAATACAAAAGTATTTGTTATTCAAAACCTGCTTTTCAGTTATATTTAAATATAATTATATTCAACTGTATATTTTATCCTCATATGTTTTCCACAATAATGTACTGGATAGTATCTTTTTCTTGAATATTAAGGCTTGATCCAAGAAATGCTTTCAACAATGTTGAAAAACTATAATGCGCTACAAACAAATTTGTATAATCTGCAACAATACAGGAATCAAGTGGCCAAAAATGAATGTGTTAAATTATGTCATTTTAATTAAATAATTTGTTGATGATTAAACTTACCTACAAACCTGTAACTTAATGAGTAAGACTATAAATATTTTATGTTCTTGAACTTTCTTTTCTTTTTTTTAATATTCATTTATTTTTATTGCAAAGTCAGATATACAGGGAGGAGAAGAGACAAAGAGACAGATCATCTGCTCAATGATTTACTCCCCAAGTGACCGCAATGGCCAGTGCTGCGCTGATCCCAAGTCAGGAGCCAGGAACCTCCTCCAGGTCTTCGACGTGGGTGCAGGGTCCCAAGGCTTTGGGGTGTCATCTACTGCTTTCCCAGGCCACAAGCAGGGAGCTGGATGGGAAGCGGAATTGCTGGGATTAGAACCAGCGACCATATGGTATCCTGTCACATTCAAGGTGAGGACTTCAGCCACTAGGCCACCGTGCAGGGCCCTAAACTTTACTTTCAAAGCGCTGTTTTTGGATGAGTAAAATTTGTAATTTGAAACTGAAGAGAAAAATCCTCTTTTTTTTTTTTTTTTTTAATTAAGCATTGAAGAGGTCCTTGGGGTTGGGGGCGGCTTGCAGCTCCACAGAGTGTGGCAGCTGTGGGGGTTGCCTCTGCAAGACCAGATCCAAGGCTGGGGACCAAGGCCAAAGCCACTGCCAAAAGGCAGTAACCGAGTCCTTGGCTTTCTCAAGACCCAAGAGAGCTCTTTTCTCAGGATGAGTACGCCATGAGGGAACCTTGGGACCTGGATTAAAGCCCTAGCCCCACCCTGCTGCCAAAACCTTGCAGCAGGATGAGTCTGAGAGGGGTCCAGGCCTTGGGGTTGGAGGCAGCTTACAGCTCCCCAGAGTGTGGCGGCTGAGGGGGGTGCCCCTGCAGGGCCAGATCCAAGGCTTGGGACTCAGGCCAAAGCCACTGCCTAAAGGCAGTGACTGAGTCCTTGGCTTTGGGCATGCAGTGCACCAAGAGGTGCCAGGATCTGCCTGCTGGCCACCCAGTGGCGAGCCTGGGGTTTTTAGGATATGAAATTGCTTCTTAGGGACACCCATGAATAAGGCCAGCTTTAGCGTAGGTGAGAGATGAATTCTTCTGGGGTGAATCCCAGTAGCAGGGTCATGAAACTTTCAGGCAAGCATGGGGACTGAGATCTGATGGCTTGGAAGGGCATGTCCATAAGATGTATTTGGGCCAGACTGATTCACCAGCCAAATTAGGAATCATGAGATGGCCTGTTAGCATAGAGCATCACTGACTGCCACACACCAGTCCATACCAAAGCTATGGGTGGAGGCCTGTGTGGCAGGGCTAGGTACCATCATTTGACTGTGTGGTGGAATAGTGGACTGGTCACATTTGGCAGGATCAAGACACTAACCAGCACGCAAGAGAACTTGGTCGGGGGGCAAACTCTGTTGGGGAGGTGTGGGCCGAGCCCTGTGGAAATACAAGTCCTGCAGGTTAGCTCACGAGCTGGGGTGGCAATGGGCTGAGCTAGGAGTGACCATGGCACCTGCCATCACTTATGGGTAAAGGAACCGATGGCATTCTGGGCAGGTCAAGGCAGCATCACCCGAAGGAGAATCCTAAAACAGGATGTGGAGTGGGCCGAGCTGCAACTGGAAGCGGGAGGACTGGGCAGGGCCAAGCAAACTTCAACTCACAAAAAAAGAATAGAAATCAGGATGGAGCACATGTCATTCCGATCTAAGCTCTTACACCAACTGGTCTGCAAGAGGCAGGGATACTTTGGAATTGTATCATAAATTGATAATAATAAATAATAACTTTAAAAATGTGAACATTGAAAATAAATTGTCTTGAAATTTATAAAATGCATCTTATTCCTATAATTTTTTTGATGAACAATAGCCAAAATTAATTAGGGGCAACAGACTTTATACACTGAGGGTCATATAGGATTAGGGTAGAGATACTTAGTTCATTAACAAACCCATCAACTGTTTCTAGGCCTTTGTTTGGAAGTCCTTTTGTCTCGTATATTACTTTCCACTAAATTCCTATGAATTTTTTTTAAAGATTTATTTATTTTATTACAGTCAGATATACAGAGAGGAGGAGAGACAGAGAGGAAGATCTTCCATCCGGTGATTCACTCCCCAAGTGAGCCGCAATGGCCGGTGCGCGCCGATCCGAAACTGGGAACCTGGAACCTCGGGATCCCATATGAGTGCCGGCTCTAATCCTGGCAGCTCCACTTCCATCTAGCTCCCTGCTTGTGGCCTGGGAAAGCAGTCCAGGATGGCCCAACACCTTGGGACCCTGCACCTGTGTGCGACACCTAGAAGAGATTCCAGGCTTCAGATTGGTGCAGCACCGGCTGTTTTGGTCACTTAGGGAGTGAACCATCAGATGGAAAATCTTCCTCTCTGTCTCTCCTCCTCTCTGTCTCTCCTCCTCTCTGTACATCTGCCTTTCCAATAAAAATAAACAAATCTTTTTTTTTAAAATAAAGAAAGTTTAAAAAACAAAGAACAGGTGAAATATGTAAATTGATCACCTAAATTCATCAATGAATGGTTCATATTTGTTTTGTTATCTAGTTTTTGTGTTCTCATATGTAATTTTTTAAATTTTCTTATGTTAAACCCTCTGCAAGTATGTTACAGAGACCATAAATATTTAAACATTAAAATGTTTAACCCTGTGGGCCTGGCGCAATAGCCTAGTGGCTAAAGACCTCACTCTGCATGCTCTGGGATCACATGTGGGTACTGGTTCATATCCACGGTGCTTCACTTCCCAAGGAACTCCCTGCTTGTGGTCTAAGAAAACAGTCAAGAATGGCCCAAAGCCTGGGCCCTGTACCTAAGTGGTAGACTGGGAAGAAACCCCTGGCTCCTAGTTTCTGGCTTCAGAATGACTCAATTCCGGCCATTGTGGCAACATGGACCATGAATCAGCAGGCAGAAAATCTTTCTCTCTGCCTCTCTTTCTCTCTGTATATCCGACTTTACATAAATAAATAAATAAATCTAAAAAAAAATCTTGAATTCTTAATAATAATGTCATTTAATATATCACTATGAAATCATTGTCACACAAAAGAAAATTAACAGCAATTTGCAAACATCAGATAATAAATAGTCCATGATCAAATTATGCTATCTATTCCAAATTTTTTCCTATTATTCTGAAAATTGGCTACTTTCATGGAACCATAAGGTTTTTTCAAAAATTACAAATATCACTTTTTTCTTTTATATATTTACATTATTTAATGTAAGATGAATATTTCAATTATATCGGTTTCCCATAAAAACAACATTCTGTATCTGTTTTTTGACCTACACTGAAATCTACATGTCTGTTATTTATTTCTAGTGTTGTTCATTGTATTCGTTTACTCTCTTTTTATGAACTTAAAGCAAGCTCTAAAACCAAGGAAATACTCAGAAGACATACTTTCAGCAAAATTACCTCACAATTGGGTGAGGACTTCATTGCAACTCTGGAAGAGCTATATAACTTCATTGTTCTGTGATAAATCAGCCTAAATGGAACAGATCATTTACCTGAATAAAATGAGATATGTCAATTACAAGATATATTTTTCTCTCTTGTTACGTGGGCACCTCCTATCAGTGCCAGTTTGGATCCGGGTTGCTACACTTCTAATCCAGTTCCTCAAAACTGACCTATCAGAAGCAGAAAAAAGGCAGGAAAAAAAACAAAAAAACAAAAAAACCTTGGATCCTTGCCACCTATGTGGGAGACATAGTTTCAACAAAACCCAGTGGGAAATGAACCATCTGGGGAATAAACCAGCAAAGGGAATTTTTTTCTCTTGTGTGCATGCACTGTAGCTCTGAATTTCAAATAGACAAATATTTCAAAATAAGATATATGTCCCTTTGATATTAGCAAGTAATATTTAGAATTATGTTTATTCTGTTAAATATATGTGCCCTGAATAATTTTGCTTTGATGGATAAAATGGATTTTTATTGACTATTTTTTTTTTGTCAGTGAATGCTCCTTTACAAATTATGATAAAATTCAATTCCTTCTCACACAATATAATGTAAATTACTTTCTTAAACTTCTACTTGTTACAGATTATGGTAGTGGATTTGGATTATGGTATAGGTATTGAAGGCATCTTATTTGGTTCCACCTGTCCCACTTCTGATCTAGCTGCCAGCTAATGGGCCTGGGACAGTAACAGAGGAAAACATAGATATCTGGGCTCCTGACACCCACATGAGAGGCCCCCATAACACTCTGGCTTCCAGCTTCAGCCAGGTAAGTGGTAGACAAGTATGAGGTGTTAGAAAACATACAGATCATGACCCCATTTGAAAATTAGTATAGGGCCTGGCACGGTGGCCTAGCGGCTAGAGTCCTTATCTTTAAAGTGCCAGGATCCCATATGGGTGCTGGTTCTAATCCTGGCAGTTCTGCTTCCCATCCAGCTCCCTGCTTGTGGCCTGGGGAAGCAGTAGAGGACTGCCCAAAGCCTTAGAACCCTGTACCCGAATGGGAGATCTGGAGGAAGTTCCTGGCTCCTGGCTCAGGATTGGCACAGCACTGGCCATTGCGGTCACTTGGGGAGTGAATCATCAGAAGGAAGATCTTCCTCTCTGTCTCTCCTCCTCTCTGTATATCTGACTTTCCAATAAAAATAAATAAATCTCAAAAAAAAAGAAAAACAAATGTGATGGCTTCAAGACTACAATATATGTCAATCACCCAGTCGGACACAAATTTCACTGCAACAGGATTAACAATGAAAGAAATAAAGAAAAAACACGAAGCTAAATATGTGTCAACACCTACGGGATTGTCAAATGACAAAGTGAGAAGGATAATGTTATGCTGGGTTGAGTGTAATTAAAAGAAGCTAATATTTTGAATGAGTAAACATGAGAATTTATTTTCATTCCAGTCTGTAGAACAGAAGGGTACCTGTACTGCATGTACGTGTCCAGTTATAGGAATAAAACACCTCCACCAGTGGAAACCATAAAAAAAAATGGTTTCATTAAGCAAGACGTTGTAGCTCTAATATTAACTATCAGCCTTAAGGAAACATCAAGAAAGGTCTTTAGAGTAGAGAGGATTTTTATTTACCCAGACAAAATGAGATCAGCATGTGAGAGAGTTATTTGTACACTCATGTTTTCGCAACTCAATTCAAGACAATTAAATTATGGAATCAACCCAAACGCTCATCAAGTGATGATTTGATAAAGAGAATGTGATGATGTTCACATCAGCAACATATAAATTAAAATTAGAAAATATACTATACACACACAAACACACACACACACTAGGGGACAATATTCAGCCATTAATAGAATGAAATCCTTTTGCATAAACAAATAAATAGACAAAGTGACACAATTATAAACCATTATGCTTAGTGTGCCAAAGAGACAAATGCTACACAGAAAATGTAACCACTACGAACAAAACTGGCATTTTGAAATTTGATTCTTTACAGCCTTTGTTTAAATGCTTGAGGAGCAGTATTTATTTTTTTTCTCTTTGATATGTATCTAATTATTTAAACAAAAACAAAGGAATGTTACGCTTATGATTGTGACGTGAACTGAAAGTATGTGAATGTAAACATTAAAAAAAGAAGAAGAAAAGGAAGGAAGGAAGGAAGGAGGAAGGAAGGAAGGAGGAAGGAAGGAAGGAGGGAAGAGGTGGTAGGAAGTATCACTACACTCCAAAATCTATATTGTGAAATACATCTATTCACTATTTTTTAGAACAATTTATTTATTTTTATTGAAAAGGCAGGTTTATAGAGAGAAGGAGATATAGATAGAAATTTCTTCTGTCCACTGGTTCACTCCCCGAGTGGCTGCAATGACCAGAGCGGAGCCAACCCAAAGCCAGGAGGCAGGAGCTTATTCCACGTCTCCAACACAGGTGCAGGACAGGAACATTGATCATTCTTTACTGCTTTCCCAGGGCACAAGTAGGGAGCTGACTGGAAGTGGAGCAGCCAGGAAACAAACCAGTGCCCAAATGGGATCCTGGTGCTTGTAAGGCAAAGATTTTACCACTGAGACATTGCATTGGGCCCAATCTGTTCACTTTATAAAAATAACATTTTTAAAATTTTAAAAAGTCCAATATGAAAATGTGCAATTGTATATTCAAACAAAAATGCATGTTTGAAGTACAGAGAGTATAATAAAATATTTCGTGGGTTGGTAGAATATCAATCTTAATTTAAGATGAATGAAATATTAGCAACGTTAGATAAATTCATGACCTTAGATGGATGGAAACAAAAGAGGGAAAGGTTGAAATCCTGATGGATTTCTGTCTTAAAAGTAAGAAGGTAGTTCAATTCAAGCTGCAGCACTGAATAAGCTGCAGGGAGAACTCAGAGTTCGTCTTTCCTCTTGAGACTACAAGAACATTCATCTTCAGTGGTCAAGGAGCACAAATGTCTTTTACTTGGGGAAAGAGTTAGACTTTTCTGAATACTGTGTCTGACAGGCCAGTGCTGGTGAAACATTGCAATAAGACAATTGCTCCTGTTATGTGAAGTGTGTCCGTAGTTCCTGTTGTTACAAAGGCTTTACCAGGATGTATTAGGGTGAATGACATGCAGAAACATTTCATGGCTCATATTAGTGTGGAAAATGAACGTAACTGGAAAAAACTGGCACACAATACATTTGACTGAGTGTTGAAACTTGAAGTTATGCGGTAGCTTTTTTGAGAGATGCTGACTAAGAAGGATAAAGTTGAGAGCAATGGAGTGATATTTAACAAGCACAGGGGCATGATTCAATGAGGAGTAGAAATCAATGAAGCAGAAGCAGACTCCTCTTGAAAACAAATGAAGCAAAAATGGATACGCTCCTAGCCTTTTCAGGATCCTTTTTTTTTCCCTGTCTGCAACTAAGTCCGCCAAGCTAAGTTCTTGTTATATTTCTTCCTACTCTGAATTGCTCTTATTTATGTCCAGTTATGGACATGAAAAATAGCCCACTGGAAGCATAATTGCCCATCCTCCTTACTCCTAAGCCAAAATTGCTGTTTATACTGCACCAGTTCTAACTCACAATGTGCTTAAATGTCATCACTCAGTCAGTGTCTAGATTAAACCAAATACATCATCCCAAATCTCTTTTCAGGATATTGGGTTTGGAGTAAACAAGGACATTAGAGAGGACATTGTGTTAATGGATAGGAGTAGGATTCATACGCTGGAAAATTAGGATCCAGAGGAAATATTCAGAGCAAAAGTTATGTGTGTTCCTCTGAACTGTTTTGCAATTTCTGAAGCTTGCTAAGAACATTTGTAGTTTGGTTCAGTCCTAGGACAGTACCCCCAGAATGATTTAAAAGCATTGGTAAATTCACTATTTTTTGACTAATATTCATTACAAAATTTGTAGAGAAGTGAGAAAAATCCATCCTAAACCTTTGGGCATAAGTTCAAATTTTTAATGCCATCTTCCAGTCTGTCTGAGATCAACTGCCTTTCTTCATACTAGACTTATTTCTCAGCGTGTGTATCATGCTTGAGGAGATATGCACTCCATCATGCACTTCTTCTGAAACCATTTTCAACATGGAATTCAGAATTTCATTGCAAGCCTTTATAAACTCCACTCTCCAAAGCTAACTCCAAATAGAACCTGCCTTTTGTACTGCTTATATATCATAAGTTGCTGTGGAAAGTGGATGGGCTTTGATTCTACCCTCAGCTCTGGGTAAAACGCAATACCACATAACTTAAACTAGAATGTATAGCATTGCAGCAATTACATTAAATGTGGCTGGACTAAACCTTTGCCTGTAATGGTGATGTTTCATGTGGGTGTGGCTTAAGTCTCAGCTGCTCCTCTTGAGGCCCAGCTCCAGGCTAATGTCTGGGAAAGCACAGGAAGATGACTCAGGTATTTGGATCCCTGAACCCCTTGTGGGAGATCTGGATGTAACTTCAGTTTATCTGTGGCCTGATTCAGATCTATTTTGGTCTTTTGGAGATTGATTCAGCAGATGGGATATCTCTTTCTCTCTGTGTCTCATTCTAGATGCAATGTTGCTTTTGAAATAAATAATTATATTAAAAATGTGAGAATGGGAATCAAATGACTAATCCTCTGCCTGCATGTACCAGCATCCATATGGACATCTGTTTGTGTGCTAGGTGCTTCATTACTCACGCAATTCCCCACTTGTGGCCTAAGAAAGCAGCAGGGATGACTCAAGTTCTTGGGACCCTGCACCCCCATCTGAGATGCTAAAGAATCTCCTGGCTCCTGGCTTCAGATCTGTTCAGTTCTAGCCATTGTGCCCATTTATGGAGTGAACCAACGGATGGACACCTTGCTGTCTGTCTTTCTTTCTGTAGAATCAGCTTTTCCAATAAAAAAATAGAAAGAAATATTTTTATAAAGCATGAGAATAGTATTAGGAAAGTTTATTCTGAAGCAAAAGTTTGCTGTTGTTTTGTTTTGGGTATTAATTTTTGGATTTTGGATTTTTGAGATCAATTAGTATAGACTGTTGAGGCAATGGGTGGAGTCATTTAAACTTTATCACAGACATTTCTATGCACATTCTGAATACACCCTGTATGCATGAATTTAAAATATTTTTTACCAAAAGCATTCTCTACTATTTTTGAAGTACTATCCCACAGTATATGAGGGTTTGTAATTTTCTAACCTGAAGTGATCAGTTACGATTAATTTTTTGTATTTGTCCATCCATAATTACAGCTTAGCCGAAGAATTTAGACCTGAGAAATACCTCAATTAAGTTTTGGGACAAAATTTTAGATTTTCAAACTATGTGAGAAAAGAGTAATTTTGTTTAAAACACTATTTTTTTCACACATTACAATTGAGAAAAATGGATTAAATAAAATATTTTGCCATTTAGTAGTTCATGGATAAAGCAATAAAATAAACATACAATTTGGGAAATAAGCTTGGCATGGAACTATCTGAATCTAAATGCTTTAAATCTGAAATGACCTTGGTCTTCCATAACCAGAGAGTTTAGTTCCTCTTGAAAGCAATATGTTACCTTTGAACAATATTAGGAACAACAAACAAGGAATACTGAGGTAACCTGTGGTATCATTAACACGACTATGACAGCCACATCCAACGCCATGGCTGAAAAACAGCTTGCAAGATCACTGTGTTGGACAAAATCATACAAATATTTAAATGCTTTAGAATAAATTTAATGTGAAAACTATTGCGATGAAAATTGCAAGATGTTCATGAAATAAAGAAATATGATATAAATAATAGGAAAATAGTCCATGTTATGGATTTAAGAATTAACATACTTAAGATGTTTATACTACCCAAAGTAATAATCAGATTCAAAACTATCTTAAACAAAATTGCAAGGACATTCTTCTTAGAATGCTAAAATTATTATAGAAACAACAAACGTTAAGTGACAGGCATCACAATATCACATTTCAGGACATACTGCAGGGCGGTTAAAATGAAACATCCTGGTACTTGCACCAATATATATGTTGACCAATGAAATGGAACGAAAAGCCCCAGAAGTTACACCTCACAACATCTATAACTAGCTAAAGAAAATGCTCAGCAAACTTATGAGATGATCCATTAAATGGAAGACAATAATTGCAAATCATATATATGACATATATAAGAATACAAATATGAGTATTAATATAAATATAAGTATACATTTATAAACAGTTCAAGAAAGTCAATGATGACAAAACAAACAGTCCATGTAAGAAAAGGGCCAAGGACATGAGCAGACATTTTTTAAGGCATGAAATTGCCACATGGGGAGTGAATCATCAGACAGAAGATCTTCCTCTCTGTCTCTCCTCCTCTCTGTATATCTGGCTTTCCAATAAAGATAAATCAAGCTTTTAAAAAAAATGTTGGTGAGGATGCTGGGAGAAAAATGCCCTAATACAATATCGACAGGAATGTAAGTTCACAAAACCACTATAAAAAACAGAATGAAAATTCCCCAGAAATTGAAAAATAAATCTCACATATGATCCAGACAGCCCACGTCTGTAAGGTTATGCAGATGGAATAAGCCATCCGATGAAAGAGTCATTTGTACCTCCACATTTATTGCAACTCATTTCAGAGTAACAAAGCTGTGATATCAACCTGCATACCTACCATTAGATGACGGGATAAAGAAAATATGCTATATATGCACAATGGAATTCTAAGCCATAACAGAGAATAAACCCTGTCCTCCGAAGCAAAATGGAATCTCCTGTGAACCTTTAAGTTTAGTGAGAATAAACCAGTCACACACAAAAAAGTAAATATCCTAGTTTTTCTCTGATATGTGGCAGTTATAGAATACAAAATGTGTATAGGAATGAAGTGAAAATCATGTGCTATGATTGTGGTTTTTAGTCCTTATTTATACTTTTGTGGCACTGTGATTCCACACTTATTACTTGAGGAATATTCGGGTTAATGAATTAAGCCTAGGATTATAAAGTGAATTTAAATTATGGCATTGTAAAATTTAAGAAAAAAATATAGAACTAAAGGAAAGAAGAACGGAAAAGGGAGCGCGTTTATCTTCTTGGAACTATACCTATAAAAGATGTGAAAGCTGTTCTCTTTATATTAAGATCAAAAAATAGATCTGTGATGTAGATATGTTGTAAAGGCTTTGTATTGTTTTAATTTAAAAGACAGTTAATTCAAGACAGATAAAGTTTCAAGAATATCTCAGATAATTGACGTTCAAAATGAATCATTTTAGAGCTCAGAAGCCAAACCAAATAAGGAGCGGCATTTCACTTGCCACCGATGACTTCACTGACTTTAATAGTGATTAAGTCTGTCTCCTTATTTTAAATGTTGATTAGATAATCTTGCTTATTTGAAATAAACAAAAGTTCATCAGGTAAATGAACGTGTTATATTGCTAAATTTTAATGGGTAACAATATGATATAATTATCATCACTTTCTCTTGTATTAATCTTACATTCTTTTAACATCAAATTACATTGATGGTTTTTAATACAATAGATAGAGATAAATGCTTTAACAAACATTATTAATTCTTTAATTTTTCGGATGATTGTGTTTCCTGGCTTGATTTCTTAAGCTATTCATGATTACATGATTTACTTAGTTATGAAAGCATGGGTATAAATTGTATGCGTGCTGTTTTAGAAACTTCTGAAGGAAAGTCAGTAACTGCTGAAGTTTCATCGTGTTAATACTAAAATCTTACGTATTTGGAGGAGAAGCACACATAAAAGGGCCTACAGTTTAAATACAGAATTGTGATGAATTTCTACGTGTAAAAAACTAAGCCTCTTTTTAATGCAATGGTATCATGAGACTATTGTTATTTGTATCATTGGACTGTCCTCATTCATGTATTGAGATGAAAAGGTAAAAATTTTCGTAGTAAAATCATAAGAGATATTACATAGATTCAATGAGTAGGTGATAAGACCAAATAAGCCATTATCCAGGATACAGAAAATGATCATTTATGTTAGCAGCAAAACACTGGTAAACTCTTGTGTGTGTGTTTAATATTCAGCTTTGAAAAGAGAATTTTGAAAGCAGAATATTCGTTTCTATGTTGTGTATTGGTAGTTATTTTGGTAAGTTGTGGCAGACAAATGACTTCAGGAAATAAATGAGTAATTTGAAGGCAGTACTGAAGGGACATGCAAAGGATGTAACTCCAAATATTTCTAGATTTGGAAGACAGAAACCATTCTTGATGTTCCTTCACATTCTAGGTTTCGAGGAAAAAATTAAACAATGTCAGAAATACCAGGAAAATTGCTAAAGCATGCTACCGAAAGCAATTTTCAGAGTTAATTCAATTTTGGAAAAATGCCACAGATGTATTTATCAGATCAGAAAAAAAAGATCCTAAAACATATATGAAATGACAAAGTACTATGTGTTGCAAGTGCAATCCTAGACAATAAAACAAATCTGGAGGCATTCCAATACAGTATATCAACACATATTATGGGGCAATTATAGTGAAACCAGGGTGATACGGGCACAAGAATTACACACATAAATTCATGAAAAGATTAGAGACATGCAAAATTAACTCACACAGCTACAACCAAATAAGCCTTGACAAACAAAGTCTGTGAAAGGATAAACTTCAACAAATGGGTTTGAGAAAATTATATCCATAGTCCCAAACACTGCTGCCTATGCAAAAATCAGCTAACAATGGATCAGGATCTAGTTCTAAGACCTTAAGCCATCAAATTAATGGAGGAAAATACAGAGGAAACACAATAAGACACAGTAAGACTTCTTGGATTGTTCCCTGTAAGCACAGGCAATAAAAACAAGACAAATGGTATTATATCAGACAAAGAAGCTTTTACATGGCATAAGAAACACTCAAAAAGAAAACAGGCAATTGCCAGAATGAGAGAATGTGCAAGATATTCATCTTATATCCAGAATATATATAGGAGCTCAAGAAACGCACAGCATAAACAGTTTTGTTAAGATATGGGCCAAGGACATGAGGATTTTTGTCAAAGAATGAAATACAAATGACAAACAGACATAAAAAATTTCCGAGCAATCTGGGGAATACAATTTTAAACCTTCCCATTGAGATTTCATCTCACCCAGGCTAGAATAGTTGTTGTCTTGAAATAAAATAAAATAGGGCCCGGCATGGTGGCTTAGAGGCTAAAGTCCTCTCCTTGAATGTGCCAGAATCCCATATGGGTCCCCGTCCTAATCCCGGCAGCTCCACTTCCCATCCAGCTCCCTGCTTGTGGCCTGGGAAAGCAGTCGAGGACGGTCCAACACCTTGAGACCCTGCACTCATGTGGGGGACTTGGAGGAAGTTCCTGGCTCCTGGCTTCAGACTGGCATTGCAGTCGCTTAGGGAGTGAATCAATGGACACAAGATCTTCCTCTCTGTCTCTCCTCCTCTCTATATATCTGACTTGTGATAACAATAAATAAATGTTTAAAAATAAATAAATAAAGTAATGGTTAGGGTGGGGGGGAATGCAACTGATATTACTAAAACTAGATACTAACAATAGAATGGAGAATCCACAGAAATCTGAAACATAATCTGAAATTATATCTACTGCCTGATCCAGTTTTCCTCAAGTATTTCTTTTATAATTTCTTCTATAGAATCTTTTAACTTATGTCCGTGCTAACTGCTCTTTCCTCTGACTTTGAATTGACTCTTTCGCACAACTATTGGTTTTTCACTTTCAGATACTGTTATTCAATTTCAATCTTTCCACATAGTTCCTTGCCATATTTCATATAAATTATAAAGATATCCCTTTTTGCCTTACTCCATGAACATATTTGATAACTCATCTTTGAGCACATTTACAATTGCAATTTTACAATTATTTTCTAATCATCTCAGATTGTCCTTCCTTTTGAGAAACTTTCACATTTCCTTTATTTCCATATATGGACTAGCTGTAAATACTTTCCTGGGCACTGTACAGATTAATCCACAGAAACTAATTTGCTTTAAGACTGTGAAGGATGTTGCTTTATTAATTTTTTAAGGATTCATTTTATTTTTATTGGAAAGTCAGCTACACAGAGAGAAGGAGAGATAGGGAGAAAGATCTGGTGTCCATTGATTCACTCCCCAAGTGGCAGCAACGGCTGGAGCTGAACGGTGCCAATCTGAAGTCAGGAGCTTCCAGGTCTCCCTTGCAGGAGCAGGGTCCAAAGGCTTTGGGCCATCCTCTACTGCTTTTCCAGACCACAAGCAGGGAATTTGATGGAAAGTGGAGCTGCCAGGATTAGAACGGGGACCCATATGGGATGCCGGTGTGTGCAATGTGAGAACTTCAGTCACTAGGCTACCGTGCCGGGCCCTCTGCTTTATTATTAAATTAAGCATTTCTATGTACTCAATTTCAGTTTAGTTACCTGGAATTCACATGTAGTTATTTGAAGTATTTTAAATTTTGGACACTCACAGTTGTTAGAATTCATGAGTTCATTAATTAAGTGGATTTGACAGAGACACTCAATGTGGAATCTTTATAAGGCTAATCTCTGGAAGAGTTCTTACATTTTCAGAGCCATGTAAGACAAATGGTACACATACGTTTGGTTTCTGCTTTAGAGAGTCAGTATGTCTCTTTACTCTTTAGGAATGAATAAAAGGAAGTTAATTCCTAAGAAAGTTTCTTGTAGCCAGAGATCTAAAAGCCAAGACCCAGTTTCTTGTACTCTGAGCTCTAACACTCTTTCGACATTACCACAGATAATAAGAAAAAGTTGTGTCTAGTCTTCCAGTTTTATCTGCTCAAATTCCAACTGTGTCCCATTTCATTCTACTATGTTGCTATTCTATGCAGTTCTCAAAAATCTTTAAGTCTTGAAGAGGAAAATAAAGTAAGCTGACCATAATTAAAACAGAACCATATGCAGATCCGCCTGATTCAGAGTGGATCTTGCTCTCAACTGAGACAGAACAGCATCTATTGACTTTTCAATAGGTGTCCAATGTTTTACAAGTAATCCTACTAGTGCTGCTGGCACTTCACAGCTGACTGTTGTACCGCTACAGTGTTCTGCTATTTGCTGATGGGGCAGAGCTTTGACCTGGCCCTATGCCTGCCACATTACAACTCGCTCAGATTCACCATGCCAACACTTTAAAAAATAATGTTTTCTTTATATATTTAGAAGACATAATAATATAGAGAAAGAGGAAGCAACAGAAATTGAGAGAGAGAGAGAGATCTTCCATTCACTATTCTATTCCCCAAATCTTTTGAACACTGGGGTATGAACCAGGCAGAAGCCAGGATGAGGTACCACTTCTTGGACACTGGCATGGATATTGCAGGCCCAAATACTTGACCTTCTTCCATTGCCTTGGCAGGCACATTTTAAGAAAATCAAGCACAAACAGAGCAGCTGAGCCTTTAACTAGCAAGTCAAATCAGAACTCTCATATCACAAACTGCAGTATCATACTGTGGGCCAATGCCCCTTTGTGCCAACAATTTTTAAACATAGAAATGAGTTGTAACCTTTCTAACGTGTTTTCATTAACGTTCATTATTGATGTAGACATGTCTGTGGCTTTTTCTGGTGCATTGGTACTCAAAATGTGATTTACTGACCGCAGTCAGCACCAGAATTGCTGCTTTGTGACAAGGGAATGCTGACATTGAAAATATGTGTTAATAGATTTTGTAGCCATTTTTTGGAATCATTTCTTACCTACAGAATGCAATGACGATGCAAATGACATCTTTGCTTTTCTGTTTTATTTTTAAAATAATCCCTTTATATTGTATTTAACATATTTCCCTCTAATAGTTGGGAAAAATTAAACTATCATGGTTTTGAACCAAAAATTGATCTGAGAAGTAATGCTCAAAGAAATGAAGATATTGCTTTAAAGCACAAGACACAGAGATCCATACCTGTAATGCTGCCAAAAAAATGTAAGAGCTTCATCCAGCAAAAGAATCAACAACTTAAAAAGGGATCTTTATGCTGTCATGGTAAGGATTCACAAAAATTGGTGCATGATATGGGAATCAAAAGTTTTCTTCAAGATTATAGTGGAGTGTAATGAGAAGAAATGTTATTTCAGATATTTGACTCTATGAAAAAAAATCTGTAGATTTGGATTTTTTAAAGTACATGATTAAACTATTACGTAAACCAAACAACTAAAAAAGAAACTAGAACAAAACGAACTTTTGAAGTGTTTTGTGATTATAGGTCTTCATTAAAATAAAATACATATATTTTCATGTGGGTACAAAGATTCATAATCTGTTATAATTCCTGAATTCTTAAAATTTGCTACTTGTTTCGTTATTGTAGTATTTGGGGTCAGGGGATATTTCTGTGCATGATTTATGAGATAGTTTTAGTTTGCATATCTTTGTCAGGGAACATTATAACTGAAAAAAGCGTGCATTAGTAACTACATAGACTTGTAGTCCCAAGTCTATCTGAGTGTTGATATGTAGCCAAAGTCACTAATCCAAACTTCACACTTTACAAAATTTCCTCTTTGGCACATCTATTGCATATTACACACCAAAATGTTCAGTGAGCATCATTTCAACTCATTCAAGTTTTGTTTTGTTTTGTTTTCACTAATGAAACCACGCTATGCCTGGTAAATGACTTCTTCGCTTGGAAGCTCTTCACTCCTGTTATGGTCTCCACATAGAATGCCACACTGAAGAATGTTTAACAGTTTTGAAAATAGTGTATAAACACTTTGTGATACTTATGTTTGCTTCATTTTTATTTATTTATTATTTTTATTGGGAAGACAGAGACATACACAGAGAGATCTTCCATGTGGCTATTCATTCCCTAAAGCCACAACTGTTAATCTGGCCAGCAGAAGCTAAGAGAGAGGACCTCCATCTGGGACTTGATGTGACTGGCAAGGATTCAAACACTTGCCCCATTACCTATGCCTCCCATGGTTTCCTTTAGCAGGAATGCTAGCACTGAATATAGAGCTAAGATCTAAACTCAGCCCTCTAAGATGATATAGGCATCCAGGAGGCATTTTTTGTTGCCTGGTCAAAAGCCCAATCCTTTCTCCCTTCTCAAACCAGTCTAATAAGATGATTTTCCTCTCAACCTAACCCTTTGCTACGTATTTCTCCCCAAATGTAAAGTCAGATTTGAAGAATTTGCCTAAGATTCCTTATTTTATTAGGTTTGACATATTTTAATCCTGATGATAGAGAGAAACCCTTAGATGTGCAAATCTCTGAACATGTGTCGGGTGTATGTGAATGGTGGAGTACCAACAGAGGAAACCCTGAAAGTAAGACATATGACTCTATACTTAATGTTGCTTGAATTTTATTTAGTCCATACACAGGGGGTACATTCACATAGTGACCTTTAATTATCAAACTCTCTCAATAAGTGAACATTTGTGTTTGTCTCTATCACATCTAAGCCATTTGCCACTTTATTCTATGTAGGAAAAATAACAACACCAAATCTATAGAAGCAAAATTTAGAGTTCATACTCCCATATGATGAACATAGCTATATAAAAGTAACAAGGAAACAACATAAAGGATTAAAAGTATAAATTGTTAGATTGCTCATATTCTTAGACTTGTTAACATAATAAAGTTAGACAACCAATAATAATTTTAGTTCTCAGAAAAATGTGAAATGTTGCTATTTATAATACAGTTCAAGTAAAACAGCTAGTTAACCTTCTTAAAACTACCATTGGAACAACTTCAAGTCAAGCATAATATTATTTTCCATCTTTTAAATGGTTTTAACTTATTTTTCTGAAACTGTCTAACACATGGTGTTGTATAAATGATTTTGCTTACTTTAATTTGATATCTTATTATTTTTGTGGCTATTTGTCTTTCTCTATTCTCCATCAACACATAGGTATCACTTCAAGGTGTTAGCTTTTTCTAAGATGTGATATAGCCATTGTGTGGAGCATCACTGCACATGCTCTTTCCAGTGAAATATCTCACAGCAGTGGCTGATTTCTACCAGCAGGATACAGACCTTCTGTACTTCTCTGATGCCTTTGGGTAGCAGCAACTTTTGTCATACCATATGTTGCAGATGGTCAACCCATTTCATCTGGCACCTTCCCAAATTCAGTTCAAATTTAATATCAAGTTATTCAACATCAACTTACTGCAAGAAGTTAATCAGCTTCACATTAAGGAACAACTGCTGAGTAGCTAGATATAATTTTAGAGAAATAATATTAGGTGGACCTAAAAATGAATACTTTTTGTGTTGTGTACATAATATGCTAATATACTATGAACTATTTTACATGAATAAGTTTGCTAATAGAAATGTTTGCTTTCCTGTTTAGCAAGTGACATTCACCATAACGAAATGAAACCATTAAATCATAAGCCTTTCCTTTATTTGTCATATTTTATAAATAAAAGGACACTTGATGGACGTGCACGGTGGCCTAGAAGCTAAAGTCCTGAATACTCCTGGATCCCATAAGGGCACTGCCTCTAGTCTCAGCATCACTGCTTCCCATCCAGCTCCCTGCTTGTGGCCTGGGAGAGCAGTCAAGGACGGCCCAAAGCCTTGGAACCCTACACCCACGTAGGAGACCCATAACAGGTTCCAGGCTTGAGATCTGCTCAGCTCTGGCCATTGCGGCCACTTGGGGAGTGAATCAGATGGGAAATCTTCTCTGTCTCTCCTTCTCTCTGTATAGCTGACTTTGAAAAAGATAAATCTTGTTTTTAAAAGGACACATGATAAAGACTATTATAAAGTCATTATCATTTATTTGTGAAGCATTAGAACATTTTAAATACTGAATGTTGAAATTCTGAGTAAAAATCAAAGAATGTTGGTTGCCATTTAGATTTTAACGAAATTAAGTAACTAATCATTGTAATCTATATACACAAACAACCTCATTTTATTGAGTAAACTTTTGGAAAAACAATTTAGATTTAAGTAGATTTTTATTTTTATCTTTACACAAATTTTTGAAAGCTACATAAACATCTAGTTTGTCCAAAAATTTCATTAAGTCTGAAACTAACAAAGGTGACAAGTAATTTTTTTTTCTTCAAAAATATTTAGTATAATGGAGAGCACAACTGGGTAAATACATGTATATGTATGTGTGTGCTTATACGCCCCATCTGAAACTAAGATATCTGTCTTCTTATTGTGTTTCTAGGATATGTTGTTGTTGCGGTTATGAATATTTTTCAGATATGGGATATATAGACTTGTTCTCCCAATCTGTAATTTTTTGTCTTACAAATGATTTTTGAAAGCCATTATTAAATCAAAATACATTGAACTCATCGATTTTTGGTATGATGTCTTGTTAATATTATACACTCAGTAGTTGCAAAACTGAAGATACACTCATGCGTTTTCTTTCAGAATTTTTAATCTGCTGATTTACCTCTCAAGCACCTGCAATAGTTAGTGCAAGACCATACTGATTCCAGGAAACTAGAACTCCCAAATGGGTAACAGGTGCTCAGATACCAGAGCCATCATCCTCTGCTTCCCAGGATGAGCACTTACAGAAGCTAGAACAGGAGGCAGGATGTGATTCTTATCTGTGGTGTGAGACGCTGACAGTAGCAATGGTGTTCTAACTGCTTAGTCAAATAGCCCATCTCTAGAATACGGTTTCTTTGGATCAGGAATCAAAGCACAGATAGCTGAGTCTTTCAACACAGCTTTCGTTGGTTAGGATTTTGGACAGCATTCTGTTTACAAAAACTCTCATTACTATTACAAACAGATGCAATGATTATCACTTATTATTTTGATAGCCTGTCAGGGAAAAGGCTGTTCACACTGAGTGTATTCTGTCTGATTCAGACCAAAGAAACACAAAATAAGCCTGTGGATTTTTTCAAAAAGCTAAGAATGACCGATTAATAATATTCTCTGCTTTTAGAGCCTTTCGTGTGCATGCAACATTCTTTCCTTCCTGGTGGCTGTTCCTCTTGCAGTTCTCATATCTATCATGACTGTGAAGCTGAGAGAGCTCGAGATTATTTGGGAGCAGGGAAAGAAGTTGAACGAGGGAAAGGCTAATTTTGTGTATCTCCCCATTCTTGCCATGAGTCACAGCTTATTGTTCCTCAGATGGTCTCTGGTCTTTGGTTAATTTTCTAAATTCTTAAAAAATTAACCAAACAAATTTTTGTCGTTATCTGTGATTCCATGGAGCAGTAGATATCAGTAACTTTTAACTGCTTATTCAGTAATACATTTTCCCAAAAAGAAAGATTTATATTGATTTTGATAGCAAATAGACTTGCAGGCCAGTCAGAAACAGTTTCTGCATTCATCTGGAAGTCAGAGAATATATTATAATTAGAAAACTGGGTAAACTTCAGAAAATATATATATGTGTGTATACGATATATTATAGATACATGCATATGTATATAGTATATATATATACATAATATACATGATATCCTGACATTTATATATAATTATTTGCACTTATAAGAAACATATATTCATAAGTATACATAAATATTTATAATATACTAGTAATCTTTGAATGAAAGGTACAATTATCTATAAACTGCTTTCATAATTAAGTCAAAAGCAAAAGAGAAAAATTATTGATACGGTAATAACATACAAAAGTTATGACCGAATCTTTTTACACCTTGGGAATAGAAAAAATAAAACTACCCTTCTTTTTATGTATATCTCTGTAAGTTTGCTAACAGCCACTTAATATCCCTTACATTGTAATTTTCCTGTCCACACAAACTGTCAGATAAACAATGATGCACACATAATTGTTTCTCCTTGTTTGTCCTTATAGAATTTTAATATATGATCCTGCCCGCAAGGAACATTCTCATACAAACCCCTATTTCTGAAATATTCACGAAGCAACAGAATATATCTTATGGAGATGATCCCATATTGATGTTTGTGAGAAAATGCAGGTGCTGTTGAATTCAGTGGGGCAGTGATAAGAATGACAAATCGTGGCTGTTACAGAAATGAAGGCCTCTGCCTTCTTCAAGGCTCAGCCCTCACTCAGGATGTCAGAGCACTGTTGTAATTGCTACAAATTGATTCAGAAACATGAGTCTAAACGGAAAAGGTCTGATGAGAAACCTGATTTGGGGCGTTAAATAACTTGTTAATGAAGCAATGGTCCTTGGATAAAGTACCTCATCTTTCTGCATCTGCTTTCCTATGAGATGAAACGCAAAATTAAACCAGCGGTTTTGATGGGATGTTTATGGGCCTATAGCAAATGCAAAAACATGAGGTGGTGATCACAGCGCTAATCTTGTCTGTCAACATTAGATAACACCAAAAAGAAAGCCCAATCTCATTCGATGTATCTGTTTGAGTTCAAAATATGCTTGAAAATGTTATGTTAAAGCGTATTTCAAACTTTTGATTAGTTTAGCACCTTCCAACTGTGTGACATTTTGCTGTACGTCATTAAAAACTCTTACTATAACAGGTTTCCCTTTTTTGCCTCAGTAGAAGAATCTGGAGACAAATAAAGTGCACATCCAGATTAACAAACTGTACTTTAACTAACAGAGCTGAAGTCAGACACTAACCTGTGTTAACCAACAGTTTTCACTAACACAAGGGGCTGGAACAGAGAAAGGGGAATCAATACTGCTGAAAACTGTGATGGAGAGAAAAATGACATCTACCACTCCATTATCATCTTTTCTTCTCTCTTTCTTCTGGTTGTGGATTCCTACCTGCCATCAACACATCTGCCATCAAGAGATCTTTATATTCTTCTTTGTATTCTTCCCTTAGATGAGGCAGCTTAACACTTTATAAAAAATAACTAAAAGATGAGGCCACGCTAGTGTAGTTTTTGTTTGTTTGTTTGTTTGTTTTGTTTTTATATCCATGGGTATGTTTGTACTTTCTTCTTTTGCCATGTCTGTTGTGTAGCTCTATTATTATTATTTAGTCTAATTTTGTGGTTTGCAAATCTATCAAGATTTTTCTTGATGGTATGCCAAAGAACATTTATTGAAGTGATAAGTGATGGTACATACACTGTGTTAAAATTATATTTTGGCTTTCTTTTTCTTTTTTTTTTAACACAGCATGCTATTTCTATAATGTAAGCAATAAATATATATGTATACATTAACAAATATCTGAAATTGCTTCTATTTAATGATGATTAAATGAATGAAATGCTGTGTTTCTTAACCATTATGGAAATTTCCTATGACCCCACAGGAATAGAAATACAATAGACAGAAGTTTAATGAATTCTGACACTAATTTTTAATTAACTGTGTTCCTTGGAAAGTGATTAAATGACTTACTGAGAAATGGTGATGATTTTGTATTGTTTTGCAAGATTGCAATTATTCTTACCCATAGTGAGATGCCATGTAGTTGGAAATCAACACGTTAACTATCTTCTCAGAACAATTTGAAATTCTTCTCGCTTCTTTCTCTTCTAAACCTTTAATTTTGATGTCAGAGAGGCTGTGTTTGGGCCTCCAGCATTTTGGGCTAAGATCCATTCCTGTCATTAAGCAGTCAAGCAGGACTGCATGGACCTTTTTCAGATCTTTAGGGTTGGCAAAAGAAGTGCGCCTTTGTAGCACTCTGTTTCATACTGTAGTGTGTGACTTTAATGACTGTTAATGCTAAACAAGATGTAACTACATAGAAAAAAAATTAATGTCTTCTGTTTTTACTGAAAAACATTCTTCTCTATTTTTGCTTTCTTACAAAGTCTCTTGCTACTATTTATAAATACTAATATTGTTTAATCGTTGTGTACCTTGGGTCACATTTATAATTTGGGTAGCTGCAGAGAGCTCTTCGTGATTTTCGATGTATACAATCAAATGACCTGCGGTTTTAAGAAGCTGCTTCATCCTTTCTAACATATGTGATTGCTATGTAATTTTTCTTTCCTATTTTATTGATTAGAATTTCAGGAAGCTGAGTATATCTGTCCACTAACTGCTATACTATTACATCTAATGGTCCATATATAATTTTCGCAGCTATTCTTTTTTTTAGGACTAATTTATTTTTATTACAAAGTCAGATATACAGAGAGGAGGAGAGATAGAGAGGAAGAACTTCTGCCCATTGATTACTCCCCAAGTGAGCGCAACGGCCAGTGCTTCACTGATCCAAAGCCAGGAGCCAGGAACATCCTCCATGTCTCCCATGCGGGTGCAGGATCCCAAAGCTTTGGGCCATCCTCAACTGCTTTCCCAGGCCACAAGCAGGGAGCTGGATGGGAAGTGGAGCTGTAGGGATAAGAACTGGCGCCCTTATGGGATCCCAGTGCGTTCAAGGCGAGGACTTTAGGTACTAGGCCACGCCGTTGGGCCCCACAGCTGTTCTTAAACAGTATGATTGAAAAAGGGCCCTTCCATTAAAAATTTGCTGAGATCTTCCCAAAGTCATAAACAATAATGAGATTTTCTATATTTAGGTTTATTCAGTTGCTGAAGGCAACAGTCTTAATTCTTAATGTGAACTCTGGCATATATTGTTCAAATTTAAATGTTTTTTTCAGTTTTAAATGCAATGCTGAAAATATTGTACTTTGATGTAGTCAGTTAAGCCTTAGCACACAGCATAGACGTTCCATATAGGTGCTGGTGCTACCCCAGCTATTCCAGCTCCCTGCTAATGTGCCTGGGAGAACAGTAGAGAATGACCCAAGTCCTTGGAATCACACACCCATGTGATTCCATGGATGTAGAAGGGCTTGGTTTTGGCCTGGCCCAACTCCAGCCGTTGTGATCACATGGGGTGAACCAGAGAAAAGAAGAGTTCTCTCTCTCACGCAATGCTGACTTTCAAATAAATAAAACTAATCTTTACCTAATGTTTCTTGTGATGCTTGCATCCCATATTGGAGACTATGTTCCAGTCCCAGCTGTTGCGGAGTCCAGCCACCCTTGAACGGTATCCTAGGAGACAAAAGATAAAAAGATAGTGGATCAAGGTCTTGTGTCACTGTCAATCACATGGAAGAACAGGATTCAGTTATGGGATCCTGATTTGGGGCTGTAATCATTGGGGTGGCTACTCTCTATCTCCCTCTCTCTTTCAAAGTAGAATAAATATATCTGTGTGTATATATAAATATATATATATACAGATATATATATAATTTTAGGAGTATTTCATTCTGTCATTGAAATATAAAGAAAAGACATGTTTGACTCATCAAAAAGAACACTGATTTCTGGCATCATGAACACATTGCCCATCTACCTCATAAAGCTATGTGTGTAAGTTTGCAATGCTTAAATGGTTCATGGGTCAATAAAAGCAACTTACTACTAAAATATTCTTAAATGTTCATTTTGACATGAACAGATTATTAGAGCACATTTTAAAAGGCTTAATTTTACTTGCTTAAGCATTTTCTTAATCATCTCCATCAAGTGATGATAAATTATCCCTACACACAATGAGAAGTTAATACAGAAACCAGGAAAATTTTGGAAACTTTCCAAATCACATAATTATGTTTAGTAACTTATGAGACTAATGCCAATGCTTTGTGTTTTATTTACATTTTATATATTATCAGAGAAGATAATTTAAATTAAATTTTTAATCTGAAGAGCTGCTTATATTGTATCACAATTGTTAACTAATCTCTTAAATACACAGAGATTCTCAGATACAGTGCTAGGTATCTGCTTGACACAAGTGGTTTTTGACTTATAAAATTCCAACTCCAAATTTTGTATAGCTTTTGATAAAAACATCATCACAATATTTATATAAATCAGTTCATTTTAAAGATTAGATTATTTGCACTAAACATTTTATGGATTAGCTTCTTAGCAAGATAATACAAATCCTAATAATACGCTCTAATGCTTTCCTAAGTAGAAGCCTCAGAAGGAGATTCAAGATTTTTCTTTTATTCACACCTTCACTTTCTGTTCAGATATGACATAGACACTTTAATGAACTGTGTAAGAATTTATGTTTAGAGCTTGAATGCAATAATGTAGATATTGTAAACTTATCACAAATATTCTATGTCAGTTTCTGCAAAGTGTTGAAGTTTTCATCTATTTATAATACCAAAAAAAAATAGAATTGTAAACTCATGGTGTGTGTATAAGCAGATGTATGGAAATATTTATTGCTAAGTTGATGATTTATCATATTATTTCCACATATTTCCCAGGCAATCTTAAGTATTATTTCTTTATAATTCAATCTGATAATTAAAATAGCCATTTAACTTGCTTTAAAGCCTTATTAAGATCTCATTTTCAGGGCCATTATCAAGGTGAAGGGGGTTAAACCACTGTATCCCATATGGATACTTGTTCACATTTCAGTTGCTCTACTTCCTATCCTGCCTCTGACCCCACAGCATTCCTGGGAAAACAACAGAAGGTGATTCAAGCACTAAGACCGCTGCACTCACGTGGGAGACCTGGAAGAAGTTTCTGGGTCTTCGCTTCTGCATGGCCCAGATACAGACATTACAGCCATTTGGGGAGTTAACCAGCAGATAAAAGATATCTCTCTCTCTCTCTCTCTCTCTCTCTCTCTCTCTCTCTCTTTTCTCTCTATCTCCCCCTCTCTGTGTTTAACCTTGACTTTCAAAAGGGCAAATCTTTTCAGATAATTTCATTTTCAATTATATTTACATGTTGCTTAATCGGCTTATATAATTTCGGCTCTAATTGTTCAATGCGTATTAAACAGCTGTTAGATGGAATCATGGAGTTGGGATAATAAAATTTCTTATATAACCTGAACACATGTAACTGTATTTAACAATCAGAAAAAAATTGCACACAACTTAGATTCTGTTTTTTTAAATGGATTTAAAAAATTTCTCAAGGACATAATGAGGCTAGTGTGACACCCTTATATACATCATTCATTAATATACCAGCTTGGCCAGATTTACAATGAATGGACAAAATATTTGTGCATACGTGCTTATTTTACAAATCTCTAAGTATGTATCCTTTAAAAGTAGGCCAATAAGTGAATGATAAAATTCGACTCGTCTAAAATTACATAGCACATTAAGTGCAGAGGAAGCAGTATCTGTCATTTTCCCTAATGCATTTTTGTGACTGTCTTTTAACTGTATTTTCTTTTGTATATGTCTGTTCTCACTTCTTGAAAGGGATATATATACAACAATGCACATGACAGATTCTGATCCTTTAATCAAATTTTATAAAGGCTTAGGGGATACTTAGAGGCTTATATGACTATTTGATTTTAGAGAAGTCTTTGCAGGAGTTATCTAGGGAGTGCTCATGCTCTCCTTCATAATGTAAAAGTAATTCTGAGACATTAAGGCAGAACAAACACATATCAGCCAACTACATAACGACAAGTGCATTCAATATCATTCATAGGAAGCGACAGAGACTCGACGGAATGTCTGAATTGAAAATGCATAAAGTTTTTTTCTAAAAGTGGCACTTTTATCATATGGAAAATATCAATTCCATGAATGACAAGTTCTTTTAATAAAATGTAATATTTTCATAAACTACAGAAATAACAAATTATAAAAATGTCTTTTTCACACAAAAGGCAAACTTTTTTTTTTCTTAAATATCTTCCCAAGGAAGCAAATTAAGACTAGTAAATAATACCTGTTTGGTTTGATGCAGTCACAGAACGTTTCCTTGGAAGGTGTATGGATTCATTTTTTCATTGTGTTTATAGATGTGGAAACTGGCCATGACTCCTCGTCCAGCTACTGCCAAGTATCTGTCGGTAACTCAGGAACAAACAAGTAAAACAAACACAGAAATGCATTTCCCAGAGCCACTTTCAGGTAGAATAAAGACTGAACAGTGAGATGAACCTTTTGAAATCTGGAAGAATAAGGCAATCTCTGACCATTGCTGATAATGATAATTGAGTGGTTTATGCATATATGAGAGTAACTAGATTTGCAGTCCAATATTCGAGTATTGGAAAAAAAATATCATCTAAAAGTTAACAAATGGAGATATATCCTGTGCTCAAATTAATTTTGTTAAAATATTTAGGAGTACTAAATGTGTGGCAGGGTCCAGATATCAGGGCTGTCTACTCTGAGAGACCGCCAGTAGAAATTTGCAACACAGTGGCAAAGCATCTTGGGAATAGAGACAGAGAACAAGTGTGAGACACAGAACAGCAACAAGCAGTGTTGACAACTGTCCTCTGCTCTGTTCATAATCAAGGTACTGACCAAAACAAGAATTCAACACGTTCATGTTTTCATTTATTAGAGAAAAAATGCATTTTAGTAACCTGTGTTTTTTTGTGTGTTCATAGTAAAAGAAAAAAAAAAAAAGATCCCATTTTCCCATTTTGGTGATTAATACTGAAAATGCTCAGAATGATTTAACCCATTAATTATAGTGACAGCATTTATTCTCCCAGTAGCTTATATATAATTAGTTGTAACATATGGTGCACTACTCTAAAAAAGACTCAAAAGAAAGTTTTCCTAAAGATGTGATGAAAACAACACCTGCATTATTTCAATCTGTCTCTTATTTATTCTCTTGCTTATTTTTTTTAATTTGGGGTATCAAAGATGATTTAAAGAGTTTTAACTACATCTGCTTGGAAAATAACTTATATTTTAACCAGTGAGATATTTATATTTGCTCGCCAAATTTTCGTATCAAAAATCTCAGGAAACAACATAATAATGAGTTTACACATGGCTTAAATCTCAAAGTAGTGTTTCCTCAGATATAACTTAAGGATCAATATTTTGCTCAGTAATGAAATTTTGTGTTAATTTTTACATGGCAATGTTAAAGAGGTGCTCCTGATCTTAACCAAAATTGTGCATGTGTTTTATAAATTGTGAAAGGAAACAGATCTCAATTGGAAAATCACCTTTTTTTCTATGCGGACATATTTTAAAAGAGAGCATCACAGATAAAATTTCTGAATGAAGAAACACTCATATTTAGAATTTTTAGGACTTTTGTTGTTATACATGTATGCCCTGATCACTAATGGTAAACAAATATTACTGACCTGTTTTGTCACATTGTTGATTTCCTTCCTTCTGACTCTGGTAATTGTGCCTGGTAAATAGAGAGGTAGAAACTGCTGAGCTGGAAGGCATTCCTGTCATGCAGCCAATCAGATGCACACGCAGCCAATGGGAATTCTCTTCCCACAGTCTAGAGCCCTGTGGTAGTTCCAAGCAGCTGGTGCCCTACCAGAGCCATGTGTCATCTGGCTTGAAATACAGTTTTTTCCTACACTAAGCAGGACTTCCCTGCAGCTTTCTTGTTTTTGTGCAAAATCTCTCTTTCTCGCTGAGAACATGTCACTAAATGTCAATGACTGAAAAAAGGACCAGAAAAAAAATATCCTTACTTCTTGGTACCCTGAACTTTGAGCCATGTTAATGGAAGTTCACTTGAGCATTAAAGCAATCCAATGCGACAGGATTATACCCCCAGTGATTTCCAAAGAGCAACCTAAGCTTTAAGACATATATCAAAATTACTGAAGGGTATCAGTATTCCAGTGCTAAATACATGTACGATGTGGCTGTACACTTCTACCAGTAATTGCATTTCTCCAAAGGGTCATCTATTAAATGAGAAAAGAAATTAGTTATTTTGCAATTTAAACAGGTCTTCACTCAGAAATAACTCTTACAGAACCATAAGCATTTTTCTTTCCTTTCTGACTCATTGTACTTTTGTGAAATAAATATGTTGTCAGCTCATTGATTTTCATCTTCTTGAAAGAGAATGAAAGTGTGCTATCAGCCAGAGGAGAACAGGAATCAGACAACTTGTCATTAGTCACGTGGGCATTCTGAGAAAATCACTTGTCTATTTTCTCACTTATGAACATGAAATTAAGCCATATATCTATACAAAATTAATTCTACCCTTAATCAAAGATAAAACTGTATTCTGTGGGACCCAGCATGGTAGCCTAGCAGCTAAAGTCCTCGCCTTGAATGCACCAGGATCCCACATGAATGCCAGTTCTAATCCCAGAGACCCCGCTTCCCATCCAGCTCCCTGCTGGTGGCTTGGAAAAGCAGTTGAGGATGGCCCTAGGCCTTGGGACCCTGCACCTGCGTGGGAGACTCAGAAGAAGCTCCTGGCCCCTGGCTTCAGATTGGCTCAGCACCAGCCGTTGCAGCCACTTAAGGAGTAAATCAATGGACGGAAGATCTTCCTCTCTGTATATCTGACTTTCCAATACAAATAAACAAATGTAGGTGCCAGCAAGTTAGGGAACTTGTTTATGAACACTTGATATGCCCAACATGAACCCCAAGGAAGAGAGTTGGTTATAGTGATTTTTATCACCTTTTAAATATTTGTAGGAAGCAGATTTTTATACTTCACGGTGTAATTAGATAAATACAAAGATTAGGAAGGAAAAGGAGAAAACAGCATCAATCTTTATTCATTTTTATTTGCTGGAGTACACGCACATGAAATTCTGAAAATCCACTGTGTAATTGACCACAGTGTGTAACTGGAATATAAGTCATCTGTCTTCAAGCGTGCATTGATGGAAGACATCATCTATATTTTCTCTTTCATAAGTCGGCTTCTTTGATCACTGTAATGCTCTGTCTCATTTCAAGTTGACAGCACTGCCAAGGGTGCACATTCTCCTGATATCACAGTTCCAGGCCTGCTCAAATTCAATCTTATGTAATCATACGGATTCCAAATATCATATCATGTGTCCTAGGTGTTTCTTTTTCCTTTTAGTATTAAAGAATCTAAGTACACATTAAATATTTAGAAAATCATATATTTCTTGACAATGGATTTTTTCTCTGAAGCACCTTCCTGTAAATACTTTCAAATATCTAGCTGAGGTATAGTAAGATGCTATTTATATCTAATTATTGAAGACAAGACCATATGGATAAGAATGTAGATGTAGGTTAGATAGAAAATAAACATAGATGTATTTCATTTTGTTGCTATTTAATTTGCAGATGAATTGTTTTTTCTGCATATTCCTCATTTTGGGAAATCTCCCATGCATTAGCCCTTTTTGTGTTAGTGTGTATAGGCATATCCACATAGAAGCTACTACGTACTTTTCTACCATTTAATATTGTGGATTTGTTTAACTTATTCAGATTCTTTAAGTCTCAGTTCTTCAAACTCTTAAATAATCAATTGAGAATAAAGTATATTTAAACGCCACATGAAAGCACCTATCTGGTACTTCAAGTGACGTTTGTCAAAGTTTTGGCTGTTGCACTCCCTTTACTGAACCAATGCTTTGAATAGAACTACTAGAGTCAAAGGAAGCTTGTGTTTTAGTGTTTTCATATCTTACTTTAGTTGACATGTGTCCCTGAAGATGATACTTAATTTTAACAAGTTACCTTACTAGAAATTGTACAATTTGCAATCCATTTATGATGACCATAACACTCAAGTTTTAAACTAGACTTCGGGCCTGTTACAGAAGTTTAGTGGCTAAGACCACCCCCTATCCCTGCCTTTTACATGCTAGGACCCATATGGGCTCCGGATTGTATCCTGGCTGCTCCACTTTCCATCCGCTCCCTGCCTATAGTCTGAGAAGGTAGTAGAGAATAGCCTAAAGTCTTGGGACTTGACAACCATGTGGGAGACTTGGGGAAAGTTCCTGGCTCCTGGCTCTGGCTCCTGGCTTTGAATTGGCTCAGTTCCAACTGCTGTGTCCACTTTTAGAGTTAATAAGCGGATGGATGATATTTATCTGTTTATCTTTCTCTGTGTAAATCTGCCTTTCCAATGTCAATCGATCGATCCATCAATCAACTAGATTTTATTACATATGACATACTGTTTTCAGTTGAAATATTACCTGCTTTTTTTCTAGAAAGCTTAGTATTAGAATGAGTGCCTGATTTACATTGTTTGTATTTTTCATAACCGATAATGACAGCTTTTAAAGTTAAGTGTGTAATCAATGGCATGTTACAAGTACAGTGAAAAAAAGTTCATTTTAGCTAATAACTTTGAGGTTCTTCCTGATTCTGCATGGAAGTATTTGGGGTGATGAATGTTAACAGGTGACATACAAAAAAGTATAGATGCTATGTTCCTCATACACTTGTTTATATACTGTAATAGTATTTTATCCATTGTTTCTCTTCTTTCCACAAATTCTTTCTGGCTCCCTCCAGTTCTTACAATAAATATCCGTATCTCACAGATAATCTTTAGCAGGTTCTGCCTCAGCAATTCTGATGTATATATGATTTCCTTTTTCTCATCACACACTCTCCTTGTGTTACACAGCAAATCATACATGTGTCGCAGAAATTAAGTTCTTACATGTCAGGAATAGCCAAATGACAATTGAGTAGGAGTTAATTGTATCTTTTTCTTTGGAGATATGATTTAGAGACAAAGAGGGCAAGACGGAGGAAGGGAAAGATCTGTCATCGGCTGGCTTACCCTGCAAGTGGCCACAGCAGTGAGGGAGGGACCAGGCTGTTGCAAGAAGCCAGTAGCTTCGTCTGGGTCTGCCATGTGTATGAAGAGACACAAGCATTTTGGCCATCTTCCACGGCTTTTCCAAGTGCACTAACAAAGAGCACATTAGAAGTGGACCAGCTTTCAACTCTGTTATGGCCTTAAAATATACCCCTAAAGAAAGTTTTGCCATGCTTTTCATATCTAGAATATCAATTATAATGTAACAATGTGACCTGTTGAATTCTCTAGCCTCTTAGACTGACCTGGACTATGGTATTTGGAATATTTATGAGAGTTCAACACCTGTAGCAGGCACTTATAATGTTGTGGAACTTCATATTTCATCAGAAGACATTTGTAAGTGTCTTTGGGCAAACTAGCTTTTTAGAACTATTGCAAATGTAAAATTTGCTGAGTTGGAACCTTTGTGATGACACGTAGTAAGTGCTTCCTCACAAATGAATCTTGCTCCGAATATCCATGTCCAGCAGTCTACCTATTTGCTTAGATCTGCTTTTTAATACTTATTCAGGGTGTAACTATTCCATAAATTCACCGACTTTTTTTAAGTTAATTGGATGAACTATATCTCTAGCAATTTTAGCATTTGCTGGTCCCACAGTCAAAACCAGTACCCATTGATTCATTAAATCCCATCAATTTTAAGCTTCCCTTTTCCTCACTTACTGTCTGCCTTCTTAGGTACTTGCCCATTCATTTACCATTACTCATGAAATTTTAGGAATTGCCTCAGTGCCGCACATGTTTCCCCTCTGTCTTCATTAGAAGGCAGAAATTCAAAACTTCTGATCATGTTTAATTATCCTTGTCAAGGTGCTGATTGCCCTCTGCGTCCTCATATACCTAGAAATGGAAATGGAAAGGTTCAGCTGATAGCCTTATTTTATCAAGACTTCTGCTGAATGCTCTAATGAAAGTATGGTAGACATGAGGAATTGGAACTACAGCACTGCAGACACAGTTACACATAAAAAATTGCTTAAATGCTTGTATTACATCTTAAAAATAGTGTTTTATCCTGGTATTCTTTTATCTTCAGAATGATAATTGAATTACAATTTCAGGAGACCAAAATTGCATAATCACAGATGTTGCTAATATGGGGTTTCACACATTCGATGGGACTTGGGCTACTTGACTCAATGTTATGGATAATAATGTTATCCATGCCAAGGGATTCATCTATAAGCCCTGACACCTTGGTGTTGTTTATGGTCCTCCCTTGGACAACCCCCCAAACCTCAGTGCTTATCTCTTCCTATCAAAAAACTTATTTGGTCTTAAAGGTACTTTTTAATGAAATGGACAGTTGATATTGAGAAATAGTGTCATTCTAGCATTAATTAATGGTGTCTGGTTTTGGCAGAGATACATTTGTCTGTATTTAGTATCAGTTGTATATAGGCATCCCTTAATAAGTAATATGTAACATTGGTTCAGGAACTTTTATCCTATGTGGCTTCATTTTATATGCCCAATGTATCAAAGATTGTATGACTGATGACCAAGCTGGACTTTACCAGCTAGCTGAGTGTTTCTGTCTTCTTATTCAGTGTTTTTTCTGTTGTGTGTATTTTATGTTGTTCATTGTTATAAATATCCTCACACTTTACGTCTACTTCCTTAGGTCATCAATATTACAAAATCTGGAACCATTCCATACTTTCTTGTTTCAGAGCCATGACGGTCATTCAGGTCATTTATAATTGTGCAGGAGATTGTACGTATTCTAGCATCAGGTCCTTTTTATTTCTTTATTTCTTTCTAAAATGGATGGTCAATTTCACAGCATAAAAATGCTTAGTGGGAGTATTTTCTTTCAAAATTGACTTTCAAAGTGACTGTTGAAAATCTAGAACGAAGATGCTATTATTCTTTTTTTTTTTTTAAGATTTATTTTATTTCCATTACAAAGTCAGATATACTGAGAGGAGGAGAGACAGAGAGGAAGTGGAGCCGCCGGGATTAGAACCAGCAGCCATATGGGATCAAGGCAAGGACCTTAGCCACTAGGCCACGCTGCCGAGCCCCGATGCTATTATTCTTAATGTATTATTAAAGATGGTGTCATAGTTCACCTCTTCCATTACTTATCATAATGAACCCCAACACTTCCAAACATGTAGCCTGAGAGAGGAGACTGGTAGAGCGTATATACACAACATGTGGTTCCTGGTTACATGCTTAGGTAGTAAGTTGTGACTTCTGGTTCTATTTATGAATGCCTCTCCTATTATGCTGAGTAGCTACAAGATATGCTTGTAAATATTATGAGTTGAAACTGTCTTAGGGATTATGGGCACATTGCTATCTCATGGTCAGGCTTTATGTCTTCACCAGAAGTATGCCAGAAGGTCACTCAAAAAGTCTATAAATCTTTACAAATTTAATATAAGCCCTTGGTTATAAATCTTTTGGCACTGCTCCAGAACTCCAGAAGGCATTTATGATTCTTTCACAAACATTTCCTGGTGTTCCATGGTATAGCTTACTCTGGCACTGCTACCATCTCCAATGTCATAAGTCTTCCATATTTCATCTGACTCCTCTGAAGAACTCATTTTTTCATTCTAGGTCCCTCTCCAAGCTGGCAGAATTTTCTTTCACACAGTAAGTGGGCCTGTGCAGTGTTTCTAGATGTGGGATGCTTCATCCAGAGTCTGCAAAAGCAGGCTAGGTGATTTATGCATGTTTGTTTCATCACAATTGTAGCAACAAACTGCCATTACTTGTCTTTAGTTTGGATTTAATGCTCTAACGTGTCAGTGATCGCTAAATTCCTAACAATTTATCGATGTGGAAAGACCCTGAATCATTGTGAGATCTATCCCCATCAACTGGAATGCATGTTACTTGCCAAAACATTTTCGTCGAAGTAACAACTTTTTGTTCTTTTGAGCAATTGAGCTGTTTAATTCAATGGGTACTACAGCTCCTGAATACTTTGAATCTTTATCATCTTCCATTCCTTTAGGATGTGAGATTAAAATTATTTCTCAACTGGCATATTAAAAACATTGATGTCTGCTGGTATTAACTTAATATTTGTGTCTCTCACTTCTACATTCCTATCTTGAAATTATGATCTTCAGTGTGAAAGGCTGATATGAAAAAGCTTAGAAGATAACTAGGTTGTGGGAGGGTTTGGGGAGGGGTGGGGAGAACCCAAGTACCTATGAAACTGTGTCACATAATACAATGTAATTAATGAATAATAAAAAAAAAAGAAACCAGATTGATGGGAGACCAGGAAAGACATTCAGAGACCAGTGAGTTAGCAAGCAGTGATGCAGATGGAAGATGATGGGACCTGGACCAGTCTGACTCTTCCAACATTCCATCGATGGTCAAGATGATCAACAGAACCCTTGTCC
Source organism: Ochotona princeps (assembly GCF_030435755.1). NCBI lineage: Eukaryota > Metazoa > Chordata > Mammalia > Lagomorpha > Ochotonidae > Ochotona > Ochotona princeps. The sequence continues at coordinate 50,060,370 of NC_080845.1, forward strand.
AGGGTACAGCTCACTAGTTTGAAGGAACTATGTTCAGGATGGTGTGTCAGCCCCGAGCATAGTGAAGAGGGGTTACCTACAGCTAGCATCATGGTACATAGAGGCAGAGCCTCACCAAGTCTTGGTCGAGATCGGGGGTGAGGCTGTCCTTACAGAACATGCAGCCCAGAATGCACAGACAGAGCTCATGGACGCAGAGCAAGGCTCTGCAAGGGGCAAGGAGCAGGGTTGCAGATGGAGGATTATTTCCTACAGGGAACTGAGGAATAAATAAATATTACCAATGACAAATGAAGCCATTATTCTCTTGACCAGAGAAGGAACAATAAACATGGAATGGGAGAAAATTAAACAGAAGCTTGTGGTATTGTAGTGCAATTGAAAGCAGCAGTATAGACTCCTGGTCATCCACATATTGATGTAAATATGGCTACAGAAATAAAAAATCTATATTGTGAAAAAAAAAGAAGATAACTAGGTCATGGTACATGTAAGACATTTATAATGTCTTATAAAAGGGACATGATGATACTTCAAGTCAATAGTATAAATGACAAACGTTAATTCTTCATCCTTGCTTGTGTTTGGATATGCTTCATTCACTACTCTCCATTCATCTGAATAAATAAATGTGGAAAAATTTGAGGTCACAGTTGACTTATTATCCATTACTTTCCATAGCAGTTCAGGGTCCTTCCTCCAAGGGAACCAGTGAGATTTGAAGGAAATTGATTCTAGCCCTGAAAACTTTCGAATTTTTGTTGTTGTTAAATTCTCTAGTTATTTGATAATAAATACTTGATTGTGTCTTGATCATATTATTTGAATAATAACTTTCTTGGGGAAGCATTTAGTACCACTCCCTTGGTTATTAAGACATATAAAAAATCTGTATCACTTCCTTCATAGCAGTTATTTTTACATGCAGTTTAAACATACTGTTCATTATCAATTATTATTCCACGTATTATTTAACAGGTAAACATTGTACTGTTTTTATTGTATCAAGATACATCATCTCATTCTTTTCAACTAGTATAACCCTATGTTGGATCTTCCCACTGAGAATGCAGTCCAACATTAAATTTTGAGTTTTAAAAGCACCCTTCTCACTATCGCAACTCAGGATTTCAACAAATCATGCATTGTATGTTTTGTATAATAACGTAGTGCGGTGTTGTTTTCTATTGAGCATAATCCTTTTCTAAGCCATCAGACATTGACATTCTTATATTTGAAGTTCTAATTATTGTTCCAGGTTTTCCTGTGTTTCCAAGTGATTGCAGCAGTTATCTGTCAAGTTTTTATTCTGTAACTATAACATCAAATACTGCACCCAAATTGATGATATATTTCTTATCCTTATTTTATGCTCTAGTTTCTGAGACTGGATGTTATCATAGTGCAAATTGTCCATCTTCCTCTGCTTAGCTGTTAATAAATGTTGGTTAAGACTGATTATTATGTTGTTAGAGCAGTCCTTTTCCTTTCATCTTTAAGCCCAGCTAGCTTTCAAGTAAATTAGCATATCACTTGGTTATATTGATAGGTTTAGTAAGCAAAAGCAGAGGTAGCAGAATAGCTTAAGTTGACATATGTTGTTTTAGTTTCGTAGGGGGAGAATTTGCTCTTTTATTCTCCCTTTTATTAAGTTAAAGTGACAGTGCTTAATAGGCAAACTAAAGGTGTCCGAGGAAGTAAAATGATTTCAAATTCTATGGGACAGCATCCTGGTAATTGGATTAAGTTGTTGCTTGAGATACTGTCATCCCAATATGAGAATGCAGTGCGAATTTCAGCTACTCAATATAACATCCTGCAAATATGCCTAGGAAGTCAGTAGATGATGGTTCAAATGCTTGGGTCTTTGCAAGCCACATGGGACACCTGGATATAATTTCTGGCCCCTAGCAGACTACACTGGCTATGGCCATTTGAGGAGTGTATCAGAGGTGGAAGATTTGTGTGTATGTGTGTGTGTGTGTGTCTGTCTGTCTGCCTGTCTCTCTGCTTATTTTGAATACAAGAATAAATAAACCTACAAAATAAGTCTGTATTTTTGGAAGTTTAAATTGTGAGAATTCTTCTATAAATCTCTTCATGAAATACCAGCAAATCTATTTGTTATAACTATATCTCTAATATGACCAAAACAGACAAATCCTTTGTCAGGTATTCCACTTTTCCAAGATTTCTACTTCTCTATTAAGTTTTATATTTGTCTTCCACTTTCAAAATATTTTTTTAATTTATCAATAAGCTTTTTTATTGAAAATTAACTTGTAAATGTATATTATTTATCATTAGTTTTTTCACCTTTTCAGGGAATCCTCAAGAAGCCGGCACAAATAAGCTATATGAAGAAAATTCACGACTTTCAAAAATTGTGCAGCAAAACAAATTCAGCTTTACACCCACCTTTTTTTCCACCAAATTTAGAAATGTCCTCATATGGTAATGATATTTGGCTAGTCCATTTTACTGTCCATTATCAGAGTCCTGTACGTGTCACAATCTAACAATCCCACAAATAATTTGATGGGGCTGTCCTGGTGGCCTAGCGGCTAAAGTCCTCGCCTTGAATGCCCCGGATCCCATATGGGCACTGGTTCTAATCCTGGCAGCTCTACTTCCCATCCAGCTCCCTGTTTGTGCCCTGGGAAAGCAATTGAGGATGACCCAAAGCATCGGGTTCCTGCACCGCGTGGGAGACCTGGAAGAAGCTCCTGGTTGCTGACTTCAGATTGGCTTAGCTCAAGCCATTGAGGCTGCTTGGGGAATGAGTCAGTGAGAACATCTTCCTCTCTGTTTCTCCTCATCTCTGTGTATCTCTGACTTTGCAATAAAAATAAATCAATCTTTAAAAAAAAAACAATTTCCACAAATAAGTTGAGCTCCTGCTATTTGTAAACCATTGAAATTAATCACTGGGAAGGGATTTTTCAGCTACAACTCAGGGCCAGCAGCTTTGTGAGTTCCACTTAATGGTAACTGTAAGATTCTCATTGCAACTAGGTAACAAATATTTAAACTCTTGGTATAGTTATCCTTCCCAGACTACTCTTTGCATCAATTATTGAAAATTTGCTATTCAGATACAATAAATAAACAAACAAATAAATAAATAAATAGGAGTGTGGTGAACAGTTCACTATCCAGGTAGCAACAGCCAAGGAAGACAGAATTATAGCATAGAAGGAAAATTTTCTGCATTGCAGACTCAAGATTCAATTATTTCCATTTAGGAACATATTTGGCACATTACAGTATTGCATATTACAATATTACACATTAGACATATTGATTCCTGAATTCTTAGGTGTAAGATACTCATGAAATATTGCACCTTTAGATTAAATAGCTGTTTGTGTATTCCACAGGCTTTGTAACCCTTTGCATGAAAAGTGTATGGAAGCTCAGAGTAAAAGTGAAATTCCTCTGGGTAAAGCAGTGAAGCCAGACTGGTGGCCTGAAACCTGCCAAAGGTATCTAACACTCTCCGTAACACAGAATCCAACAATGATACTCCGAAAAGGAAAAGCGATTGTTTAGTTGATTGTTGTCAGATCTGTTACTTCTATATTTTTTTGAGTGCTAAGTAAGTATGTTTTCATAGTGACAAGACTGCACTGAGGAAACAAGTTTCTTCCCCGTATCTGTTCAGGCTTCTCATGACATCCAGGTTATTTTGAAATTCCTTCAAAACTTTACCCTCTTATCCTTTTGAAAACGCTTCTCATCACTTCACATACTCTCTCTGGAATACCAGATAGCTCTTTTTCAGTCAAAGTGTTGAAACTTACCCAACAAATACTGATTTTTCACAAATAAGAGATATCTGTTTGGTCACTGACTGTGGAATCATATGCTATCTTATCTCTGTCTGTTTTAGTCACTTGCATTCTGTACATGTGCCCTGTTCATTTTAAGTTTGTCCTGAAACCCAAGAGTATCTTTAGAGGTCAATGGATAAAAAGATCTTTCAGAAAAATGTTTTAAGGGATGTATACACTGCATTTTAAGCAAATACTTTACTGAAATGCTCCTTTGTATAAGTCTAGCAATGTTAGAGATGTTAAGGTTTGATTCAGTTTATTGCTACACAACTCAAGCACATATGTTTCACGTTCAATAATTTTTTTTACTCACACAACTAGTTCAATAATCATGAGGCATGTTTATTAGAAAGAATGCACCTTCATTTAAGTGTCTTCAGACCATTTGAATTTGAGCTGTAGCTGTTGTTGTTGTTGTTGTGTTTGTTGTTTATTCCTGGCATGAAACAACCGGTGCCAATTCCTGGTTGGACACATTGGGAGAGCAAGTTCTTTTCCATGATGTTCTTTTCCTGTGCATGCTCACTGAATGCAGAAGGTAGCAGGGACTCAGAACCTGATGAGGCTGGCACCTGTGCATCATAGAACATGAAGTGAGCTAGCCTGTGAACTCCAGCACCCCTCTCCCCAGGTTAGCATATGGGTAGAAATGTAATCATGAGTCCTTGCTCATGTGAATTTTTGAACATGTGTCTTTCATCACTGTTCCCTTCTGATACTGAATTGTTTTCCACTGCCTTCGAGAGTCGTGGCTCTCCAGGCACCTTTGCACTTGTAGTCACTGTGATCTCTGAGATGCAAAGCTTTCCCCTATATGTATACATCAAGTTACCCTAACATTTTCAAGATCTTGCTCTAGTAGTGGTTCATCCGCAGCTCAGTGCAGTACTAGTTACTTTTCCCAGGTACTTCTTTACCCAGGGAATTCATTATTATTGAAATGTTGAGAACGTTTTATTATAATTATATAATCTATTCAATTTGTCACTAAAGAATAGGAGAGGGATAAAAATTCCTCCTAAAATAATGGATGACAAATGAGTCATAATTTATGTTCTCTTTAACATGAAGTGTTAATGTAATTGGTTTACAACTTTTTTGCAGTTAAGCTTTACCTATATACATTCTTTGTAGCCTATTAGATAATTCTTACTAGAAAATTATTTTATAGGATGCAATCGTCACTTGACACAACTTATGAGATAAGGCCAAACTTACCATTTAAAAATCTTAAAGGAACTGGGCCCGGTGCGATAGCATAGTGGTTAAAGTCCTCGCCTTGCACGCGTCAAGATCCCAAATGGGTGCCAGTTTTAATCCCAGTAGCCCTACTTCCCATCCAGCTCCCTGCTTGTGGCCTGGGAAAGCAGTCAAGGACTGCCCAAAGCAGTAGAGCATGATGGCCCAAATCCTTGGGACCCTGCACTTGCAAGGGAGACCCGGAAGGGCTCCTGGCTCCTGAATTCAGATTGGCTCAGTTCCAACCTTGGCGGCCACTTGGGGAGTGAACCATCGGACGGAAGATCTTCCTCACTGTCTCTCCTCTCTGTTTATCTGCCTTTCCAATAAAAATAAATGAATCCTTAAAAAAAAATCTTCAAGGAACAAAGCTGATCATGGGTAATACTATTGTAACTTATGAGTCTTTATCTTGGGTGACCTCAAATCCTCCAACAACTTAAGGTTATGCAGCATGTTATGTCTTAATTTAAATTGTTTTCAGATCTGGTGTTGTGATGTAGTAGGTTGCACATCTGTCATATTTTCAAAACATGTGAGTAGGATCCCACGCTGTTCTACTTTTAATTCATTTGCCTACCAATGTGCCTGGGAAAGCAGTGGAAGATGCCCCAACTTCAAGGGCCCTTGCCACCCATGTGGGAGATCTGTATGGAGCTCCACGTTCCTGGCTTCAGTCTGATACATCACTGGCTGTTTCAGCCTTTTGGGGTGAATCAGGGATGGAAACTCCCTCTCAATCTGTCTCCATTTCTCCTCTCTCTCTCTTAGTAACTATGTCTTTCAAATAAATGAATCTTTAAAAATCTTTATCTTTTATTCTCATATTATGATAAATATATAGCCCTTTCTATATCTACAGATGATACTCTTTATACAAGTAAGCATAAAACCATCTTTCTTTCAAAGGCTTTTTGCTGAAGTCCATTAGGTCCTGTGGAAGACTCAGCAAGCTCCTGGATTCTGGCTTCGCACAATCTCAACTCTTGCTGGCTTTGCAGCCATTTAGGAAGTGAGTCAGCAGATAGAATATCTTTCTATCTCTCTATCTTTGATTTTTTGAATCTTTAAAAATCTGACTTTAAAATAAAAATAAATATTTAGAACATTTACAGTATGAATTTCTTTCATGAGAATATTAAACCTCATAAATTTTGATTATGAATTCACAGGTAATCTTCTGAATTCAAAGGATTCACATTGCAGTCCACTTCTGAAGGTAGAGCAGAAAAAATGAAAGTTACTGAAAATCCTGCCTTTTGCAACAAAATGGATGCAGCTGGAGACCATTTACTCAGTGAAATAAGCCAAACTCCAAAAAATCTTTTACTGATACGAGCAAAATTACAATTTGATTTTTTTTTTACAACACAATATAATCCCGTGGAACAGTGGTCTTTTTACTTTTTCATGTAGTGTCCTTTATTTCAAAGCATGTTAATCTTATTAGTGAAGCAAAATGAAAGTATGGTATCACAAAAAAAAAATTAAGCTAAAAAAAAGGAAAAAGGATGGATTATAGGAAGAAGGTACTGTTGTCTTCTTGGAGTAGTGTATGTGAAATTCATGAGATTTACTCTCTTTATATTATCAATCCAATATAGTAATTTTTCAAAAAGAAAGTAAACTCAGTTTGTGCCCTCATATTTGGTGTTGTAACCACATGTATGTTCTAGCTAAGTTTAGCCATACCTAGTCAGTGAACACTTTTTCTCCCTTCATGATGTCAGGCTAAATCTAGGCAGAAGTTCATTGAAAATCCATTCACTGTCATTTTGCTTTTCTTCTTGGGCTCTGAGAATATGTCTGTTTTATGCCCACTCAGATTTCACCATTGCTTTTCAAAGCAATTACTGTGTCAAAGTGTCTAAGGTCTCTAGACACTTTGCAGTTTTTACGGGACAATCCCAAAAGAATTTGCTCCACTCTGCATAGTTGTTTTATTCAGCCATGGACTTCCTCTTATTCCGAGATAATGTTAATTAAGACTCCAATTACTTCAGCATCTGATCTTTGCCATCATTAGTATTCCTGAAAGCTTTCACAGTGATTTAGCCTTCTTTTCTTCACAAAATGTGTCTGAATTTCTCACGCACATTGTCCATATCTCATACTAAGTGAAAATATTAGGTATAGTTGATTCATATCCCTATAGTAAGTTTAACAGTCTAAAGGTGTTAAGATGCTTGGAGGGAACTTAGGTGATTCTAAAATTACACCGTAACTGAAGCTAACTCTAGGAATTCGGTATAGTGGTCTTTTTAATCTTGAAGTCAGCCTTACTTTGTGCTAATGGAAACAAAAAATTCAGTGGTGTCTCCTTTCCTCTGAGCACAAACACCATACCCTAGTAAGCTGCATTTTATTCCCTGATCGAGCACTTTTCTGTGCACATGTACTTCCTAAATTCCATCTCTGTTCCTCCCTAATCCTTCCAAAATACATCTTGTCAAAACTGAACTTTTTTCTTATTATTGTTCCAGTTTCCTCCAAGACCAACTTGACACAGAATTTCTTTCGGAATAAGTAATCTTAATCAAATGCTAATTATCCATTTGCATTCTGCATATCCCAAATGCTTATGGGTAATATTCCTTCTAGGTATCATGTACACATATACACAGACACTAGTATATTCATTTGGTTTTATATTTGATTTAATACATTTCCTTATAGCCAGAATTTCAAATATCCTACTGCAAAGCAAATTTAATAATCACCTAGTTCTGCAACTAAGCTTTTCCACAGACCTTATTTGAATAAAAGGAGTCCCTGGAGTGATTTATTATGAGATATTCCATGGCACTTGGCCCATAGTTCCAATACTCAAAGAGAATCTCTTTCGCTGCTCAGCCCTCCCCACCCCTCAAATGAAAGGAAATAAAATTGAAGTTCCTTAGCATTAGACAATAATGGTCGCTTACGGAAATTTGCCACAGTTTTTTTCTTTTTTCCCAGTATCTAGAGCTTCATCATTTTATTTAAGCATATACACCTAGAAAAGTATATGGTGTGAATAGTCTCCCTAAATTTTAAGGCAGTAGAAAACATATTGTCACTAGGTACAAGCACTGGTGTGATTACCAGTGAGGACTGAAGGTGGACAGAGCTGCCAAAGAAGCATTACTGTATTTATGACAGAGATGACATTCATGTGACATTATGGAAAGGAGACAACAGAGAAACCCTTCCTTCACTGTGTCCTAGGACTCTGTGGTCTCCTATTAATGACAACACTAGGAAACACAGAAAAAGTGGAAGTCAGAAATTTACGGAAGCCACTAATGTTGTCCATATAATTCAGTCTCATGGATCACAGTAGAACAGCAATGGAAAGAGATGGGGGAGAGTGATAGGTATATTGGAAACCAAACAGAAAAGAGTTGAGGGAACATTTTAACTGAGGGTTCGAGAAACACCATTAAGAAGATGAAGGATTTTATTTTGATTTCCAGTCATAACCTCTGCATCCTAGGAAAATCCTCCCATAATCCTAGGAAACCAATACCCATTCATGTGAATCTCTTTAAATATGCACAATTTGTGAATATAAGTTAAAAGAAAATTAAGACAGAAAATAATGTAAAGAAATTATAAGTATGCCATGTTAAAGCTTTTTTTTTTTTTAATTCATTCGCTCATTTGGAAGGTAGATTGATGGAAAACTAGTGAGAGAGAGAATGCTGAAGAAGTTATCTTCCATTCACTGGCTTACTCTCCAAATGACCACAATAACGAAGTCTGAACTAAGTGAAATTCAGGAGCCAGGAACTTCACGGAAGTCCCCACATTGGTGGGAGTAGCCTAAATACTTAGGTTATTTTCTGCTGCCTCTTCAGGTGCAATATAAAAAAGCTGAATCTGAAGTGGAATACCTAGGGTTCAAGCCAGAGCTTGAAGGGTCGGATGGCATCCAGTGGCTTTATATTTTGCACCATAATGTTCAACCCTACAAGGTAACTTAAATTTTGCTTGTGGACTTCGGGGTTGAGGGGATCTTGTGACTTGGATGTGGAAGTACTTTTGATTAAAGAAAGACACACGAGACCAAAGCTTAGAAATTCAAGGTGCAACAGTTTACTGTTTGTCTTATGCTTTTTACATAGAGCCAGGCTATCTGAACAATGCTAAGAAAAGGCTTATGACAGTGTAAATCTACAGTACACAAAAATTTTCACCAGGCTGTTTTACAGAACACATTTCAGGGAACTCTTTCTTCATCTTGCAAATCATTATTCTATACAGGTCTGCAGGTGGAGGATGCTTCACCTGAGGTGGAATGCAGAAAAGACAGTCAAAGAAGCATAGCCTGTGGCACACCTCTCCTCGACCCACTTTCAGGTATGTGTTCCTGAGTCTACCCAAGGATCGAGGGTCTCCTCTGAGGCTGCTTATGCTACCACTGATCCTTGTCCCATTTTGTCCCCAAGGCTTATACTTGCCTTGTTCCCTATTTTAATTACTCCAATAAGTTTATCTTAAAGTCATTTCATATTGGTTATTGTTTGAACTATGAGTGATGCAACATTTTAGAAATTAGTTCATATTTAGAATCTCAAAAATTCTGAATTCTTTGTGAAAGTTTAATAAAGATGTAATTATATCATAGCATGATATATGTGACAACAGAGGTTGTATAAATTCCATAAGCTTATGCTGGTTTTCACCCCACTAAAAATGCTATTGCTGCACTGAAACTCTTTTCTGCATTCTGATGTATGATTTTTCAATATTCCAGCTAGCCACTATCATTGGCAGTTTTCTGCTCTGTTTTTGTTTTATGCATGGTCTGCTAAAGACAATCCTGCAATTCATTTCCTTGCCAGAATCCTTGAAGTTATGCCAATGATGCTTAACTAAACGCCTGTTCCTACTGTTAAAATCTTATAATGTAATCTACCCATCTCAAGTTCATGCAAATAACGATGGAGGTGGCATGGTGTAGGAAAGAACATTGACATTCTGTTTTACAGAACTAACCTTACATTCTGCTCACTATTGTTTCTTCAGGGGAATGTCAAAGACAGTAGGACAAAGACATATCAACAGTTTAATGGAGGAGATAGGAGATTATAATATATGTATATATATATAAATAAATATAAAGAGAGAGATGGGAAAATGTCATCTTTAATATTTTATTTAATACATTTAGAGTGACTCCTATTCCCCAAAATTACCATGCAAAATGCTATGGGGAGATTTGCAGAGTTTAGCTTAACAACAACAACAACAAACTATAATTTTTAAGCTTGGAAGCAGTTTTACAAGTAAGCAAAACATGCACACAAAGACATGGAATTATAGAAGTGTAGAAAATGCTAGGCCATTCCAAACAGATAGCAAGTGAGAGCCTATGGGAGAAAAGCAGATAGAGGATGTGAAATCCATCCAAATCAGTTGGCTGAAGATTGTGAAGGGCACTGTGTGTAATGCGAAAGATTTATTACTTGGGTCTGGTAATTTGAATTCAGTGATTGTTAAGCTTATTATTCCTAATCTTAGTGAACATTGCATAGAAAGAGTTTCTTCTAATGATAAATTTGAGATCCTCTGTGATTGCTTCTAATTTAACCCTTGGCATTTTTTCAAGAATAATTACTATTTAGCTCAATGTTCAGTGTTTCTCACAGCTGAAAGAATTTGTTTTAATAATAAGCTTTCAGGGTTCACCCTCAGAGAGAGTTACGCCAAGAGTCATAGCAGGCCATTTCATTCTTTGTTTAATATCTATGTAAATCTATGGAAATCTTAGGGATATAGAATCTTAAGGGCTTATAGCATTATCAGTAAGATTCTCTTTTACATTTCTAGTGATTATTTAGTGTGTATTCCTTTCAAGATACAAAAGAAATAATGCTGCCAGTTCCCACCCGTGTTATCTATCCTAATTTTTTCTAAGTTTTTAATTTGCAGGAAGTGTTAGCTGAATGGATTAGAGACAGAGGTATGATCGGGCTATGGTTTTATTAGCACTCCATTTAATTTACTTATGTTTCATTACACACCCTAACACTTTCATGTGGTTTCAGTTCTGTAGCACTAACTGCTCTGCCTTCTGTTAACAAGATATTTTGCATTGAATCACCTCAAAGATCTAATCAAGAATATGTTGGTAATATGAAGAAGAGTTTTCATGGGAGAGAAATGTTAGCTCTCTTCTATTTTGCAAATTGAGTCCTGAAGACTGCAATGAAGATACAACTGATTGTACCCTTGCAAGTCCCTTTCCCATGGCCAACATCTTAATATCCAGTGACATTTGTAGAGATGGAAAAGGAGAGAGTGCCTTAACAAAAGCCTTCCCAGCACATCAACCACATTTACACCTTCCTTGCAGTGATTACATTCCTGAAAATAGCCTGTCAAAAACGAAACAAGGAATTGGCAAAACTTTATGGCAAATTTAACTGAGAAATAGATGTTTTCCACATCAAGAGAATTGCCTGATAAGTGCTTTGCAGAATTTAAAAGTCATTCCAAAATTAGTTGCAAAGAACTGACTGTAAATGACAGTCCACAGATGCAGTTTTTTTTTCCCCTTCTTTCCCTCACCCCACTGCCGCCATTATTGCCGACTCAGAGCATTAAGAAAATCTAATGCTGAATGGACTACTCCTGTGAGATGTGAAAATAATTATATGTTCTGCCTGAACTGATAGAGAAACATTCCCTCTCAGATTCTGCAAAGCATGTCAATTTCAAGTATGCATGTTTTTCTGTTTCTTCTACTCAGTGGTTGGAGAAGCAGTGATTGGAAAACAAAAGCATTATCCCTGCAGCAAGGAACCTTGAAAATTGGATAGATGACATACTCCTCTGCTTTTAGTGTTAAGTAAATGAAAAGTGAAGCTTCTCTCACCATAGGTTTTAGGGTAGATAATACAAAAAGTTTTGCAAATAGTGGGCTCCATAATTTCATTAGGCTAATCTCCATTGCATTAAGAATGGAGAATTAACAATATGTTTTAAGCGAATGATGTAACTCAGAAAAAAAAAGGCTCTTGAGTATAAAAAAAAAATAAGATTTATTTATTTTTATGGGAAAGGCAGTTTTACAAAGAGAAGATCTTCCATCCACTGGTCTCAGTGGCTGAAACTGAGCCCATCCAAAGCCAGAAGCCAGACGCTTCTTTCAGGTCTCCCACACAGTTGCAGTGTTCCAAGGCTTTGGGCCATTCTCTGCTGTTTTCCCAGACCACAAAACAGGGAGCTGGATAGGAAGTGGAGCAGGTGTAACAAGAACCAGTCCCTGTGTGGGATCCTGGCATGTGCAGGTATCCCAAGCAAGGATTTAGCCACTGAGCCATCTCTCTGGGCCCTAGAATAGAATTTCATAAGATGAATTTAGTTTTCCATTGACTTCAGTTTTAAGATCTAAATTTATTTCCATTTCAAAGAAATAGCTAGTAAAATGGAAACATTTGAAAATGAGTTTGCTTTCATTAACTGTTGAATACTGTAGTACCAGTAGATTGAGCAACATTTCCACTATTTAGCTACATTCTGATTTCCCATTCTGTTCTGTTGACAGTTTATAAGTCCCACTCTTTATTCATGTCTAATATACAAAAGATGTTTTTCTTCTAGAAATTCAATTTTATTTTCTCACTTAAAAAAAGTCCTCAGGAGAATTAGGTGGCGCTGTAAATTAAACCACCACTTTCAATGCCCTTATTCCATAGAGGAATCCTAACTCAAGACTGCAGTCCTGTGCCTTTCCAGGCCAGATTCCTAATAGGGCACCTGGGAGCTATGTGCTTGCCTGATTTCTTCAGCTCCAGCACTTGTATCAGAGAACACAGGGACTCCTGGCTCTCAGCTGTAGCTTGACCTAGGTCTAGCAGACACAGGCATTTGGAGAGTGAAGGACCAGATGGATTACATCACTCTCTTCATCTCTCTCTCTCTGTCATTCTGCTTTTCAAATACATTCATTCTAAAAAGCCTGGTATGCAGGCTAATATACTTACGGAAATGAATAAGCGACTCCTTTGGTTAGAAGACAAGTGTGTTTTAGCATAGGATGATGAAATGTTGACAAATATATGACAGTTTGCAAACTATAACAAGAATATATGTTTATTTTGTAGGAACAATGAAATTCAGGAGTCATTAGAAATTCCTTTATATGTTTATCCACACATTAGCATTTTTACACATCTTCTTACAGTCGTATATAAAATGATGAGTAATTCGTACACACATGGTTAGTTATGTGACATTTTTATCACTGGTGGTTGTTTAAGCTTTATTCATATTATTAATTAAGCACAAATATATTAATGATTACTATATTAAAACACATAACTTTATAACTTTAAAGTTCTTTGATATATAAAGGTTTTTCAAAAGATGATTACCATGCAGGTATTATAGACGGCTTCAATTTTCCATTCATTATATTTAAAAAGTGAACGGATAAACGTAGTTCCTTAAATGCTTTGAAAAATTATTATGTTGATTTTGGCTGAATCTTGGGATGTATCTTGACGCGTTTGCATACCTTGAATTTATTTGTCTTCTGTTCTCTAAATCACTTTGAAACTCTGCATTCTGCAATGGATTACTTTTTTTCCCTTCACATTCTATATAGTCCCTAACCAGAAAACAGCTCCACACTCCAGACAACTTTGAGCACGAGATTATTGAACATTGGTCATTTCACTTAAAGTGGTAGCAAAATTGAAAGGATATTACCTAATGGTAGACTAATTACTAATGGTATTTGAAAGTAAACTTAAGATATTATTGCAAAAGGGCATTTTCAGGAACTCCCACAGAGGTGACAGACTGTGAACAGTATTTCCCAGCCTCTCAGGTATCCAGATGTTTATCTATTAGAAACTTAGAATCGGGCCCCGCGCGATGGCATAGTGGTTAAGCTCCTCGCCTTGCACATACCGGGATCCAATATGGATGCCGGTTCTAATCCCGGAGGCCCTGCTTCCCATTCAGCTCCCTGCTTGTGGCCTGGGAAAGCAGTTGAGAATGGCCCAAAGCTTTGGGACCCTGCACCCGTGTGGAAGACCCAGAAGAGGCTCCTGGCTTCGGATGGGCTCAGCTCCAGCCGTTGCGGTCGCTTGGGGAGTGAATCATCTGACGGAAGATCTTCCTCTCTGTCTCTCCTCTGTATATCCGCCTTTCCAATAAAAGTCAAATAAATCTTTAAAAAATCCATGGAAAAATGAAATCAAACTTATTTTAAAAAAAGAAAGAATTACATAGAGAGAGGAAAGAATTCTTATACAAATGATTTTACCTGCCAAATGCCCATGATAGCCAGATATGGGCTAGGCCTCTGTAAGGAAACAGGTCTGGTGTCCCATATGAATACCAAGGGTTCAAGTACTTGAGCTATCCACTGCTATCTTCCTAAGCACTTTATCAGAAAAATGTTTCAGATTGAGCCAGCACTCTTACAAGGGACATTGGAGTTGTGAGTGACAGCATAACCCACTGTGCCACAATGCTGGTCCTCCTCCAGCTCTCATTGCTAGTCCTGTACTCATTCACCCATTGCCTCTACTTCTGTTTGTCCATGGTTGTTACTTACTCACTTTTAATCACACAAGAAAATTTTACAATATCAACATGACATCAATAATCAAGAGTTGTAAATGAGTTTTTATAAAAGGACTCATTAAAGTCTATCAATACATTGTATTTTGAATCTCTTGATGGAATCTTTTTTTGCTGCTTGTGATAGTAATTATATGCAGAATGTAAAGGTAACCAGAGTCAACAATTTATTTACTAGTATACATTTTCACAATGTAAGTAAGATGAAGTTATTTAACTGACACAAAAAGAAATTACAAACTCTGTAATCATTTCCATCTGATGCAATACAATAAATGAAACCATTGTTATCAACATACAAAAGGATTTTACTGATCAATAAATTACTTTTCAGGAAATGTAATAATTTGTATTGTTGCCAGTGGTAAATACATGACTCATTGTGAATTATTTTCATAATGGACTTTATGCTTGCTAAATGTTTGCAATGAAAATTTCAACTGAATTTGAACTGTGGTAATGCAACAAGGTGGAGGAATCCACCATGGGGGGAGGGTTTGGGGAGGGGTGGGGGAATCCCAGTGCCTATAAAACTGTGTCACATAATGTAATGTAATTAATAAAAAGAAACAGTTTCCAACTTGGTAGATTTACAAGAAAAAGCTTAAAAAATTATGTATATATTTCACTACTAAGAAATACTTAATTTATGGATTTATTGCTTGGTTTAATTAATCTATTGCCTACACCCAAATACTAAATGCCCAATAAGGAGAACCTTGCTACTCACTTTACACTGTATGCAATGTAAAGTGAAATTACAATTACTATATGAATGTAATGCATAAAGTAGTGTCATATCTCATTGACAAATTGACTAAAATATTACTGTAAAGTAGTGATGTGCTCATTTTCTTCTACCTGTGAATACAGACATGACAAACTCCAGTAACTGGTTGCATCTTACAGCTCTTGCATAGATGAATGTCCATGGATGGATGTGGAACATGGGAAGAGGACTCAGAAATGATCAATAATGATAGTGAGAAGAGTATCATTACTTTTTATTTAAATAGCTTTTCATTTCATTTCAAAAAAAATGATATTGCCATTTCCTGACCCATAATGTCAATACTTGGATAGAACCTAAATAAAGATACCCCATCCTCTCAGAAGTAAATTGGATTGAAGCACCCATTTTCAAAATACATATTCAGAAAGAAAGAGAGAGAGAGAGATTCAGATAGAAATTTTCCATCCACAGGTTCATTCCTCAAATGTTTGCAACAACCAGGGCTGGTGCAGGCAAGTGCCAAGAACCTGGAGCTTCATGCAGGTTCCCACACAGGCTCAACTACTTGGGCCAATCTCCACTGCTTTCCCAGGCTCATTAGAAGAGAGCTAGATTGGAATTTGTGTAGCCAGGATCTGAACTGGTATCCATAAGGGATGCCAACATTCACCACAGTGAAGTATTTGGGGAGAATCTATGGCATTACATTTATCACATGA
The DNA here is from genome assembly GCF_030435755.1 of Ochotona princeps. NCBI lineage: Eukaryota > Metazoa > Chordata > Mammalia > Lagomorpha > Ochotonidae > Ochotona > Ochotona princeps. The sequence continues at coordinate 50,076,479 of NC_080845.1, forward strand.
CATATTTTATCCCCTTTGAAAAATCCTGGTGTGCACTGCACAAGATATGCAATTGGTAGGTAAATAATCACTGTTATATTGAGTCCTTTCAAGGAGCATAAAATTCTTTCAACTTCTTTTTCAGTACAAAGCTCAATTTTGCACCCTTATTATAGACATCTGACCACAGCAGATATCTATGTGGGCAGAATGCTCTATAAGCAGGCATTGATAGAATAAAAATACTGTCCAGAAAGGTAAATATTAGTGTGTCATGGTCACAACACATTGTTATCACTTACAACTTTCTCCAGGAACTTTAGATGGAAATTTATGCTAAGCTATCTGTGTACTCATACATCCAGAAATCACATGTGTTTCTTAGAGACTGTCCTGAAAAATAAGATGATTTAAGAATAAATACAGTTTAATTAGGCTGTATACAGGTCACAGGGACTCTGTAGCAATCCCAAGTGTTATAACATAGCCTAGATTGATCCCTGACTAGGGCAATGTGCCTAGCAAGGTGACGAGCAAGACAGAAGACTCCCCTGAGAGAAGTGACTCACATCTGCACAATATCATTCTCTGAGTTGACAACTATCATCTTGAAAAGATTTATTCAGTTATTTATTTCAAATACAATGTAGCAGAGAAATAAATGTATAGAGAGATATTCTCTCTGTTGTTTTACTCACCAGATGCCCACAATAGCTAGGGAATGGGTCAAGAAAAAACCAGGAGTGAAAGACTCCCTTTGAATTTTCCACACAGTTGTCAGGGATCCAAGGACTTAGGGTCATCTTGTGTTACTGTTGAAAGTGTGTTATCATTAACTAGATTTTAAAAAAATGGAGTAGCCAGGCATTGAACTGATGATCCAATATGACGCACAGGTTGTACACGTGGAAGCTTATCCTATTGTACCACCATAACCAACCCCCATGTATATGTTAATTGCATACAGCAAGAACTTTACAAAAGTTACTTCCTGAACCCTGGGGAATGGCCTCCCCTGACAAGCACTGGCTCCCGTATGGATGCTGGTTTCTATCCCACTTGCTCCACTTCCCATCCAATTCCCTGCTTTCGGTTTAATCTACTTAAAATCTGCAGTATATGTCTCCAGAATCTAGTTTAAATTGCAATTTTAGCATCGATCATTTTCACAGATTGGTCTTCCTTTACCTCCTGTCCCCATTTAAATTTTCACAGAGCATTCACTGCTAAATTCATACTTCCCTTCTTTGCATTCTGCTTTGGACACACACTGAGGGCAAAGAACAGTTTCATTTCAGAAAATTTCTCACAGCTATATGTTTAAATTCCCAACTAAAAGAATACTTTGACGTAACAAAACACACAAATTGTTGAGATACAGGTTGATAAAGGATTTATATAATGTATTAATATACTCAGATTATTTAATATACTAATATACTCATATTTTCCATGAGAATGAGTGTGCAGAGTTTTTTAGAACATTTATCTAAAGTGTTACAATTACATATTACATGGAATATTACATGGCAGCCACTAGAAATTGTCCACATATTGTCAAGGGGAGCAATAATGGTAGGGATTATAACTTTCTCATCTTTGAACATTAAGTCCAGGCAAAAATTTTGCACCAATTTTGCACCAATTTTGCTTACTTAAACTTCCACCCAGGAACATATCTTACATAAGATCACAATGACCAACAGTTTTTCCAAAACCTGTATCTGGTAATCATACTATATGGGACCCACTTAAGAAATTTTTTTTTTCTTTTTTTACTCCCGAAGATCTGCTTCCAGCTCTCACTCTTGGACAACAAACCACACCATCAATTAGTGTTTAGAAGCTGCTGAAATCCAAACTTAATTTCTACTACCTAGTTATTGGAAAATGTCTGATGTAATAGAAAATTTTCTTTATTTGCTTAGCTTGCTCCATTACTTTCCATGATGGCTCTCATTCAAGAGTCCCCTGTGCTTACCCAGCCGACGTATGTGTCTCACTTACAGAACTGCTATGGCCTCTAAACTGAAGCCTGACATGCTTTCTCATGATCCCATCAGCTGATTCTGAGAGCCAGACAGTAGTCCTAAGGAGTTACATACGCTCTGAGAGGGAACAACATGGACTCATGATACATTAAGAGACAGAGAGAGCCATACTCAAGTTCTAGTAGACTATCTCCAAACACCGTGAAGTCAGTCTTAGGTCTTAAGTTTCTCAAACGGCTGATTTTTATTTTTGTTTTTCCTTCTAGATTTAGGATTGTCATAATCTCTGTAACTCCAGTTTTCTCTCCATGTTCATTTTTCTGTTGGCACACTTATGTCATAACCACTACTGCGTGAAACCTGCCCAGGGTCTGAGAACAAATATAACATGTCAAAAAAAGATTATGAAAAAAGGTTCCATATCCCTCCTCTGTTTGTGTCAGTCTAAAGTACTTGAAAGTAATATGGACAAGGTAATCAACTATTAGGTAATATGTATTACTTTGGGAAGGTAATGTGGCCCAACCCAGGGCTTCAAAACAGGAAACACATAAACCCATATCTAAATATAGTATTTAATGAGGGCAGATTAAATTCTTTTCTACCTCTTAAGGCAAAACCAGACATGTCATAAAATCTCTTTGGAGACCAAGCGGTCCACAACTTTTCAGAGTACTTTTTGTTTTTCTCCTTTTTGTTGGTCTGTCATTTCCTTCTTAATAAGAATAGTATGCGTCCCTATGCAGAACAACAAATCTGAAAAGAACACAATAAATGCTAAAAAAAAATGAGAAGCAACAGAATTCAATCAAGCAGAGACTAGAAAGATCAAGGCTTCGCTAAGCGAAAAGCCTTGAGTATACCTAGCATGATATATTTATTTATCAGTTAGAAAATTATGTCATACTGCTTATCCATGTTTATGTTCTATATGAAGAACTTCAGACACATATAGGAAATTAGTAGAAACAATCTAAAATCTGAATGAGTGTGGAGAGCGGGACTATGCCCCCAAGATGGCGCTTGTTATTGTCTTCTCACCGCACAAAGGCAGTAAACAAGTTTTAGGAAGTTGCAGAAGATTGGTTCAAGGTCTCATGCAGTCTGCATGGTGTGCGCGTGATCAGAGCTGTGATTGGTGTGTGTGTGCGTGATCAAGGCTGTGATTGGTGTGTCTGATGCGTGGCCAAGCAGCCCTGTTGGAATTGGCTGTTGATAGGGTTTTAACCTAAGTTTGAGAGAGAACAAAGAAGAACAAAGAGGAGTAGTGGTAGAGTAGTAGTAGTAGTAGTAGAAGAGGAAGCCTGTAAACATGCTGTAGTTACTGCCCCTCTGTATTATACTTGGATTTCTTGTTTTGTTATGTTGTGTAATTAGCACCTGTGTAGGAGCTTCACTCGCTGGACGAGGGACCCCGTTAAATGAGAAGTGATAGATTCATTTTTTAGAATCTACTATGCAATCATTCATGACTACAGGTGTCAGGCAATCTCGTTCCCATGTCAGGATCCCCCACATCAGTTCCCTGTGATCACCTATATCACGAATCCCAGTAGAAACCATCCCTGGATGCAGGAATTTCTTGCACCTGCTTCCACAACTTCCTTGTGAGGGTCTGATGGAGTGTGGCATTCCTACACTCGCTCATGGTTTCACTGAGCAATTCCTGATGAGCAGAGACATGCAAGGACAGTGAGCAACTTCAAAACAGTTTCAGGGAAGCCTCTACCTCCGAACCCATGCTTGGTTAAAAGACCCCAACAAATATTGATCAAGGAATTCACGAATCAGATGCTAAGATTTTCTGTTTACTTTCATGAACTGACGTTTTGATTAAAAAGTTCTCTGTCAGGGCCCAGCATGTTAGCATAGCAGCTTAAGTCTTCACCATGCACATGCCTGGATCCAAAATGGACACCGGTTCTAATCCCAGTAGCTCCACTTCCCATCCAGTTTCCTGCTTGTGTCCTAGGAAAGTAGTCAAGGATGGACCAAAGCATGGGAACCCTGCACCCACATGAGAGACCCAGAAGAGGCTCCTCGCTCCTGGCTTCAGATAGGTGCAGCTCTGGCTGTTGTGATCACTTGGGGACTGAATCAATGGACATATTCTGTTCCTCTCTGTGTATCACTTTCTAATAAAAAGAAAATAAATCTTTAGAAAGAAAAAGACGTTCTCTATCAGAAGCTGTAAAAGTTTCATTCATATTGCAAGATGTGTTTAGGTGAACATGAAGGAGGCTGACTTGTAGAGCTGCGGCTGCCAGGCTGGGATTCAAGATGCAGCTGACATTGCTCTGAAGACGTAAAAGGGTATGTCACTGTTATTATCGAAGATCAATGTCAAGAAGCCATTGTAAGAAGGGCAGGTGTGCATATACAAAATAAAATGAGTTTGCTGTCATCATTGCTCTTCTTTCTTAGGAAGACAATATGATCAGTTCAGAGGCAAAGAACAGAGTAGAAGTTATTATGTACAATGATATGATAGTGATCTATTTTACTTTCATTTTCTCTGTCTCTTTTATCTTTTCAAAATACACTTAGACAGTTAATGCCTTCATGTGAAAAATGAATAAAATCCCAGGCTCAAATAAACTCTTTCACAGTTGCAAACCCTACATGACAACACAGGTTCTTGGAACTATGTGTTCTAGATCATGGAACACTGTAGATTTACCTTTAAAACATTTGCTTTAATTGTGCATTAACAGAAGATGGGGAATACACCATAGTTCATTATTCATTAGGCATGCATAGTGCAGAGTGTGTTGTCTACATATTTTAAATAATTTTTTGTTTTCATTTAAATTGAGGCAAAGGGCCCGGCATGATAGCCTAGTGGCAAAAGTCCTCACCTTATATGCTCTAGGATCCCACCTGAATACCAAGTCCATGCCCCAGTGTCTCCATTTCCCTTCCAGCTCCCTTCCTGTGGCCTGAGAAGGTACTCTAGGATGCCCCAAAGCCTTGGGACCCTGAACTAGTGTGGGAAACTCGGAAGAAACTCCAAGCTCTTGGCTTCAAATTGGCTCAGCTCCAGTCATTGTGGCCATTTGGGGAGCGAATCAACAGGCAATATCTTCCTCACTGTCTTTTCTCTCTGAATATTTGATTTCCCAATAAAAATAAAATAAATCTTTAAAAATAATAATAGATAAATAAATTGGGGCAAATAGGATACACTCAACTGAAACATTTATAAGCACTTTCCATAGCGCTTATTAATATACTAGAAAGTAATTTAAAAATCTTAAAAATATGTAATGTTATTTATAAAATATACATGGCCACATAAAATTTAAATGTAGAAAAATTAGACCAGTCTGTACAATCCACAGAATTTACAATTTTACAAATATCTTATTTTAGTTAAATTAAAACTATACATGTATCACCTAAAATAATAATAGCATAATATTCTAGTGTACTACAAACATGTTTTAACAAGTTGTAAGTACCACAGAAACTAAAGATGTAAAATATTATATGTTGGACTATCAAGGCTTAGGAAATATTGGAGGTTGGATTTATTAAATTCCAAAACTTGCATCTCATCCCACAGCCTTCAAAGAAGTGTAATTTCAGCGTATGCACTCGTGTGGTTATTATCCCTTTATTCACACTCTATCCATTTTTATGCAAATGCATTTCTGTGATGCCCTCTTGTTGGGCCTTTATACTGTTTCACACACACAGTGCTTCAGTTAAGCTTTCCAAACTAAATTATTGTTACTGCTTTTACTTTTTTCTGTCATGGTATCATCACAATTTCAAACACATCCATCCACTGTTAGCATTTATCTGCTTTCTTAAAACAAAGAACACTTTTAAGCCCAGGTAAGTGCGACCTTGGATTACGGGTGAAGAGACCTCCTGGCAAGGTGGTGGTGGCCGGGACGATCCAGGCCAGGTCTGGTTCAGTGCTTGGGCCCACCCCAAGTCACCATTGCCAAGCAGTGGGAGGATCCTGGGTTTGTCTAGGCCTGAGAGATTTCTCCCTACACAGTATTTACACTGTGCTGAGGTCTCAGGCAGCTCAGGTCCCTAACTCTGCCCACCACTGCCATCTTGGCGGGGGCAGGGAGCCCAGGTTAAGCATGACCTCAGGGCTTGGGTGAACGGAACTCCCAGCAGCATGGGGACAGCTGGGAGGACCCAGGCCTGGTCAGGATAAATGTTTGAGGCCTGAGCCCCAGCCTTCACTGCCAAATGGTGGGAGAATCCTGGGCTTGCGGGCAGCAAGCTCTGGCATTTTGGGGGTGTGGAATTATTGCTTAGGGGCATCCATGGATAAAGCCACTGTACATGTAGGTGAGGAATGACTCCTCAGGGACTCCCAATGACAGGGCTACTGTATTTGTAGATAAGCAAGGGAGCTGAGACCTGGTGGTTTGGAGGGGAAATACCAGAAGATCTGTATGAGTCAGATTGATGCACCAACCCATGGGGGAGTCCTGAGTAGGGTTCATTAGCATGGAACATTGTTGACCAACACACGCCAGTCCATGCAAAAGCTAGGGCTGGGACCCTGGCTAGCGGGGCTAGATCCCAGCACCTTAGTATACATTGGAACAGGGGATGGTTCACATTAGGCAGGACCATGACACTGACCAGCATGAGAGAGAACTATGTCCAGGCATAGATTCTGCAGGAGATATATGGACCAAACCTTGTGGAAGTACAAGCCCTGCTGGTAAGCTCAAGAGGTGGCCTAAATAGGGTTGGCCCATGGACCAATCGATGGGTGCCAGTTCTGGCATTGGGAGAGGTTCTGATGGAGGAGCTTGGGGAACTCCTCTGTTGGGACAATGTCCCTGCAGGTGAGAAGCACAATAGGGATCATCCCAGACTATGCTAGATAATGATACCCACCAGCATACATTTGGCGCAAGTCAGGGGCGAACCAGGTAGGGCCAGTTCATATCACCCGCTGTCGAATCCAAGCACCAGAATGGAGTGTGGGTCGAACTGGGTTTGGTTGGAACACTTGCCAGCACACTCGAGGGCTGGAACTGGGTGCCAGCTGGGCTGGGTTAGTCTGTAGCCCCCACTGGTGTGAACTGGGAGAGGACCAGCTCCGGCCAGGCAACAGCACCCCTGACAAATGCCAAGGTAAGGCAGTCCATGCCAGACTGGGCCTCAGGACCCAACCTGCACATCTGGGACCAAGGAGGGTGGAGGCAAAACCAGTAGTGGGGCTGCATGGGGATTCCCTGCTGGACCACCACTCCAACTGGTAAGCGTGAGAGTTCGGATGGGAGCAGACCAGGCAGAGCTACAATACTGGTTGGCCTCATGTGAGCTGGATCAGGGGAAATCTAGGCTTGGTTGACTGTTCCTACTGGTACAAGCATAAGGCAGAGTGGGTGTGGATTGTTTGGTCTTTGCCACAGCATCAGGTGGCAGATACTGGCACAGGTAGCAAATTCTGTCAAGTTAAACTGGACAGTGTAAGATTCAGGAGTGGGAGCGAGTCCAGTAGGGAAACAGTGGGTTCCTCCCTCTTGGCTTGCCACTCTGATTGGTGAGCCTGAGAACCAGGACCGGGGCAGGTATGAGTAGACAGGGAGTGGCACCCACTGGCACATGTGTGGACTGGATAGTGGAGGTGGCTGGGTTGGACTAGACTTCAATGCCCATTGATATGCACGAGAGCTGAATGGGTTGTGCGCAAAACTGGTCCAGTCTGCTGTATATACTTACAAGCGTAAGAACCAGGGCAAGGGGTGGGCCTGGTGGGGGTTATTGTGGGTCGCTCCTGGTGGGGGTTATTGCAGCTCCCATTGGTTTGTGTGAGGGCCGAGTGTGCAGTGGGCAGGATCGGACTTGTCTGCAACACTCATCTGTTTGTGTGGATGACATGGCTGGAGGTGGAACTGACGGAGAAATTGTAACTACCAGCATGTGTATAAGCTGATTGAGGTGACAGACTGTGTGGGATCCTGTATTGGCAAACACACATAAGAATCAGGTCTGGAATTCATGAGTCAGAGCTGAGCCACCTCAGTGGCTTAAATGGAACAGTGGACAACATAACCAGATGCATATGAAGGATATAGCAGTACATTAGAGCCTATAGAGGACACCTGATAATACAACAGAGGATGGAGGACAGAGCAAATGGATCAACTACAAAGCCAAGTATTGGCACTGAACACCTGGGCAAATGGAGACCCTAATGTGGACTATATCAACCAGTTGATTCTGGAGAGATTTCATCATGGGTGGAGTGGCGAGATCGGCAGTAATTCAGAATTGTTTAGATATCAAAACCTCTTGAGCAGAACCCTTGAAGCTCACCCCACACCAGCGACCCTGGGGTGGTTTTGGGTGCCTGTCCTCTATCCCATGGTGCAAGGGCTTTGGGGAGGCTTCTCCCCTTATCCTCTCCCTTCCTCCAGAAACTGGAAGGAAAAAAAAAAAAAGAGAAGAAGCAAAGGGCACACTCACCTTCCTTTAGCCCTTGACCTTATCACCCTAATCAACTATGTAAAACATCATCAAAATAAAAACAATTACAAAAAAGAGTACTTTTACAACAAAATTTCTAGAATTCCCTGCCATTTTTTTTCTTACCACAGAAAAACTATTGTATTTTTTCTCATTTTATCTAACTTCAATTATTATTCTTCAGGCACAAAACTTTAAAACCATCCATCTCCTTCTCTTGCTGAGGATAAATATTAGAAGCAAAAGTGAAACTTGCTTTAGTATACTCCAAAGTTTAACTTGAAAAGTTCTGATCATAGGTGAAAGCAAAGTCAACAATAGCATAATCCTCATTTGGTCACTAGGAGGCAAAACATTGAAGAAACTTCGAGCCATTGAATTGGTCTTCGCTCTGCATTCCATCCAGAGCTTAAAAGAAAATTGATGTGCCAGTGCTGTTAATTTAGACTGATGACTTCATGACCTCATTATTGGAGAAAAACTTCTTCAAATACGGTACAGAAGAAATTTTTCTCTCCTCAAGTTGAAAAGGAAGGAAGAAAAGAAATGGAAAAGTGCTCCCAGTGCTTCCTTAGAGTAGGAAAAAAACTAAACCAACTGTATTTTGACATGGATGAGCATTTCATTAATTTGTCTAAAGTAAAGAGAGAGATTTTTCAAGGGCACACCTATAGTTCTTTAATTAAGATACAAACTTTTGGCAAAGAATATAAGTCCTTGCTGTTTGAGTTAATGTGAACAGTGAATTTCTGAACATAAGAATTCATTTTTCCAAGGAAAACGAACATTTATATTTTAAAAGTAGTCACATTTTAAAGAAATATAAGCAAATTAATAAAGCGGTAATGCAAGCTTAAAAGACGCAGTTTCTAGGCCTGGCACGGTGGCCTGGTGGCTAAAACATTCCACTTGCACACACCCGGATCCCATAAGGGTACTGGTTCATGTCCTGGAAGCCCAGCTTCCCATTCAGCTCCCTGCTTGTGGCCTGGAAAAGCAGCGGAGGACAGCCCAAAGCCTTGAGGCCATATACCCACCTGGGAGACCCAGAAGAGGCTCCTGGATCCTGGCTTCAGATGGGCTCAGCTCCAGCCATTGTGGCCACTTGTAGAGTGTTTTTGTATTTTCTTCAGCCTTTTTATCCAACTGTGTAAAATGTGGCCACTTTAATCAAAAGCAGAGTGTGAACAGGTTGCTGAACAATACCCCAAATGGGAACCATTGTTGCAGAAACCCCACACTGTGTCCACTCACCTGTTGTACAGAAATCCATTCAATAACTTTGGGATGATGGAAGAAAGTAAGTATTTATTGCAAAGCATAAACCAAGGATCCAGGTGTCTATTGCTTTATTCTGCCAAAACCTGGAACTCCACCCAAATTACTCTAGGATAGTACTGGCCATTGATGTTCTAATTTATTAGAGAAGCAAATGATTCTTTGAGTCAAGTGATTAGAAGCCTGCAGGGCCATGGATCACACCTTCAAGTCAGTGAATTCCTTTTGATTCAGAGCAGGCAAAGACACCTGGGGATAAGGAAAAAGGCATGTTTCTGGGTTATGCTTTTTTAATACAGAAATTTTATTTCATAATAATCATCCTTTTTTTTTTTTATTTCCTGCAAGATCTGAGCTGACCAAGCCTCTCCGCATTCTAGGAGTAAATTTTAAGTATGGACTAGTGCATCATCCACCATCCATGTGAACTCCCATAATGTAAAAGCCTGAACCAAACCTCATGTCTGTCTCCCTTAGCACAAGTGTTCTTGTCTGTCCTTTGTCAAATGGAATCCATACACTTGAGGGTTTGATCCAGCTGACCTTACAAGCTTCTAAGAGCACAGTATCACTGATCGACCAAAGGATGGTCACTCACTCTAATGGTCAACCAGGAACTTGGGCACAATCTGATCATGCACTTCTCAGTCCCAATTTCAAGCTACAGAAATCTGTACTCCTAATTACTGAAGGATCACAGGAGGTAAGCATTAGCTACACAGATCCTTGCTCTTTACCATAGCACCTAATTTCTTTCAGTGCCTCAAATTCAGTGTTTGACTTTTGGCAAATGGGGTGAATGGACCCAGTTTGGTCTTTCTGCAACAATGTCTCCAGCTAGTTTGGCTTGCTGTTTGGCAACCATTTCTTATATTATTCCCATTCAGGTCTTATCAAGACACTGTTTTGCATACAACAGTCCCACAAAATGTCTTTTAGTCATCAGTTCCTTCTGGTACACTACAGTAAGTAAGTATTCTTTTTACGTTCTTGAGATAGTCCTTAAAGTCCCACACATGGTGTGTGTCAGGGACTTTACTAAGGAGAAAAGAAACAGACATAACTCTGCGATTTTTGATTTTACAGTCTAACAGATATGATAGCCATAGGGATTAATGAGGACATTGAATTTTTTAAAGGAAAAGTGCATCAAACCATGTTAACATCTGATTTTATTTTATATACTTTCTATATTTTCGCCATCACCTATTTCCCTGGAATATGCATTCCTTTGCAGTTTGGCCTACTGAAACACTCAATATTCACTAAACACACTATATTTTTTCATAACTGGATATTAACTCTTTATGTTGATGAATGGTTATAAACATTCTTTAAAAATCACGAAAGATGAGAGAGGGTTTAAGTGCAGTGTTCTTTGTGTGGTGTCTATATGATATTTGAATATTTTTATTATATTTATCACTTCACTTGTTATTAAAAACAATAATCCCTTAAGGGTACTAGAATCAGAGACAGAGAATTCTAATCTACAGGTGTACTTCCAAAAGTCCCTGGACAGGCAAGGCAGGGCCAACCAAACCCATGACCCCAGAACCAAATTTGCGTCTTGCATGTGAGTAGCAGACACCAGGTACTTCAGATATCACAGGTGCCTCCCAGGGGTCACATTGACAGACAGAAACAGAACTGGAGACAGAAATCAAACTCAGGAACTACAAAGCGGATCATGGGTATCCCAACTTGGGTTTTAACTGTTGTCAAATGTCTTTCTTGCTTTTATTTTATTTTTGCTATGCCTGATTCCACTCAAGTTGCTGGTTTCATTGAGGGAAAGTTTTTATAATATTCTGGTGTCTAGAATGATGCTTTTCATTTTATTAACAACTTAATGGTGTTTTGTATTGAACTTACTTATATTGATAGGTCAGTTGTTTTCTGTCCATAAGTGATCTCCAAGAGTACACTAAGAGCAAGGATTATAACTCATGCTCCCAAAGTCCTCCCAAGAGCAGTTGGTGCCTACCCTGTTGTGCCTGTTCTTTAACCCCTACTGAAATCCTTTTACCTTACTAAGCCCCATTTTGCCGAATCGCATTTATCATCTCCTTTTTATACTATGTTTTCCTGCTGCTTCTCAAGTTGGTGTGCAGGATTTCTTAATTTTAAAAGTACAAAATTAAATACAATCATTGAAGAACATATTGAATTAAATAAAGTAACATGTGAAAGCATTAATTTATTTCCAGTACTTGCTGAGCCATATGTAATTTAATATGTAAATAATTTTAATTATTTTAAAAACTGCATTGGTGTCTATGTATATGTAATATAGTGTCATCACCAAAGCAAACCATTTTCAGAGTGAAAAATGAGACATCCACAGTGTTTTGAACTTTCAGGGGCATGTTTGAAATAGTGACTTTGGCCTTTATTGCCATTTGGAGAGGGAACCAGCTGATGGAATATCTTTCTGTCTCTCCTTCTCTCTGTAAATCTGCCTTTCCAATGAAAAGAAATCTTCTAAAACAAAGACGTTTATTCTCCAGATTAAAAGTTCAGGGTGATTCCAATAAAAATCCCAATCAGTATTGTCGTGAAATTTGTCAAGTTCATTCTAAAATTCACATGCAAGAGGAAAGCACAAAAGTGTCATCTGACTAAGAGAAAATAAAAATAACTTCAATGGCCATAGAAGTCTTTGGACACAGCATTAAGAAAATGAACAAAGGACAACCCTGTGCCACAAGGAAATGTGCTAATGTAGAGTTTACATCTAAGCATATGGTCAAAATCAGTTTTAAATGGCAGAAGAGCTATCAGATTGGTGTCCAAGATTTCTTGGACATGAATTAGAAATTGCAATCCAATGCTTGAGGAACAAATGCTTCTAGTGGGGCAAATTAGAGATCCTCATTGGATTCGGTTTTCTCGTCCATGTGCCTAACAGAAAGCCCATGGTTTGTCAACCAGCAAAGGAGAAAGCTACTCTCAAGTTAAGCACCTGTGCCTTCATTGCAAATCTTATACTCACCATGGGAGAAAGGTCAAACTGATAAAGTGTTAGTTGCTTTAAATATCTCAACAATAATTCATCATCATCTTTGCCTAACCAATCATTTCCCCCCACCAAGGTCTGGGAGTTGGAATCCGGGTGGCATGCCAACCCAAATCGCTTTTTAAAATAAATATGAATATGCACTTTTAATGCAATTTTGTAAAGTTTTCATTCATAGTTAGGATTTTTCAGCTGCTTCTTAAATTGTTTCTCCCGCCATCTTTTGTTAAAATTATGTGATTTATTTACTTTTTATTATTATTTCATTTTATGACACATTTTCATAGCCTCTGGGATTCCCCCAACCCCTCCAAAAAGCCCTCCCCTCATACTGAATTCCTGCATATTGTTACAGTAGTACAGTTCATAACCAGTCATGATTCCTTCACTGCGGGCATGGACCATGCAGAGTCCAGCATCATATTATCCAGATAATTCAACAGTTTCATTGGGAGACCGTCCTTGTTCTGAAAGTAGAGCTGGCAAAATATCATCTCCTCCAATGAAAAGCCACTACACAACTTCAACAACAGGAAGTAACATGGAAATTTACAACATCATGAAGTTAATTAACATGGTATTGAGTGACCAATATGTTGGAAAATGCAAGTTCTTAACCACATTCTGTAACTACTTTATTGACATCTCAATTTTAGTTTGTACACGACTGGCTACTATAAACCTTAAAATGGTTATAGGATGCTATTCAGCTGTACCATGTCTATTTTCATTATTGTATTTAGCAGCTTATAGTATTTAAGCATGACTTTTACTGAACTTCACGAATTTTAGGATAGTCCAAACAGGCTTTTAACTCTAACAAGCCTTATGTTAACAATTGAGGCACAGAACAGTTTTAGGAGGTGTGTGCAGAGAAATCTTCAATACCATAGTGAGGAGTAACTGATTTTTGTGTCCTACCTAGTAAGGTATATAAAATTATTGTGATTTATAATAAGCAATCATTTAATCCTCAGAAACTATAATTAGTCCTCACATCAATACCTCTCAGATAACTTAATGAAACCATTTTTTTCTGCTTATTAGTGCAAAATATAAGAAATTTACCTGAAAGATAGTGACATGGCATGAATTAAAGATATTCTTTGAGTAGGTTTACTTCATGAATGTGGATTTTAAGTGGAAACTTTATCAGACAAAACAATTATATCCACTGGTGTCTTAGAGGAAATTGATTCAACTGAATTTTATTTGCAACAGAACTCCATTAGCTACAAGAAATTGAATTTCTTTAAGTTGTGTGCTTTTCACAAGGCCTGTGTACAAAATTGTCTTATCAAAACACTGCTAAAGAAAATCCTTACAGACTGAAACATTATTTGTACATAGGCGGCATATTTTAAACAAGATTATACTGAACAGAAAATAACATTTCTATATGAAACACCTTAGATTTTTTTTTCATTTTCACTTTCAATGAAATTATATGTACGTTTTTCCAGGGTGAATAAATATTTGAATATGTGTATTTTGCCTTTATATATATTGCTATTTCTTCTCGTTCTTACTAGAGAAAGGGGATAGACTAATGGGGAAACCACTCAGGACTTTCCACACGTCCCAGTGCCCAGGGATGAGGAACCACCACCTTACAGGAACACACAGTCTCAATGTGTACAAGTACATTTTTTTAAAAGATTTATTTGTTTTTATTGGAAAGTCAGATTTTCAGAGGCAAATATCTTCCACCCACTGATTTACTCCCCAAGTAGCAGCAACAGCAGGAGCTGAGCCAAACCTAAACTAAGAGCCATGAGATTCTAGTGGGTCTCTCACGTGGGTGCAGGGACCCAAGGCTTTGGACCATCCTGTACTGCTTTCTCAGACTACAAGGAGGGAGCTGGATGGGAAATTGAGCAGCTGGGACATGAATTGGTTCCATTAAGGAATCGTTGAATATGAAAGATGAGAAATTTTCACTGAGCCATCATGCCAAGCCCAGTATGTTTAACCCTCGAGTCACCAAACAATCCATGAAAGTTCTGTTCTGGTTTTCAATGAATATACTAATAGTCTCTTCAAAAGTATGAGCTTATATAAGTATGTGTCTTGAACTTTTCTTAGGTTTATACATTGTTAAATTCTAGTTTTCCTGATTAGTTTGTCATAAAATCTGACAGTGTTCTTCCTAAAAGTTATTGCAAGGCAACAATTACATCCTTTTCCCATGAAGTCCTTTACTTTTCTACTCTTAAAAGCTTTTAAATGAGATGTGATTTATGCATTAATTGCATTGCACTTAGCAGAGTGAATCTTCTAAAAAGATATCAATGTAATTTTTGTCCTGTGTTCCATAGCCTGGTCCTCAATCACTTTTGAAATCTGACTTAAGGAGTGGCACTTAACATAGGAGTTAAGCTGCCTGTTGTAATGCCTGCTCCCATATCTTAGTGCTTTGGTTTCAGTCCAGTTTCCCACTAGTGCAAACTCTGGGAGGCAGCAAGTGATGATTGAAATTATTGGCCTCTCTCTAGGATTGTGGAAGACCTGAATTGATTTACCAGCCGTTGGATCTGACTGGCTGTGCCTTGGCTGTTGAGGGTGTTTGGAGAGTGCGCCAGAAGAGAAGAACTTTATTGCTGTCTGCCTCTCTAGACTTACTTTCTCTCTCTCTCTCTCTCTCTCTCTCTCTCTCTCTCTCTCTCTCTCTCTCAATTTTATTTATTTTTATTGGAAAGTTTTATTTACATTGAGAAGGAGAGACAGACAGGAAAGATCCTCCATTTACTGATTCACTACACAAGCGGCTGCATCAACCAGAGGTTAGCCAATCTGAAGCCAGGAACTTCTTCCAGGTCTCCCAAACAGGTGCAGGGTCCCAAAGCTTTGGGATGTCCTCAACTGCTTTCCCAGCCCACAAGCAGGGAACTGGATGAGAAGTGGGGCAGCCGGGTTTAGAACCGGCGCTCATAGGGGATCTCAGTTGTCCATTCAAGGCATGGACTTTAGATGCTGGGCTATCACACCAGATGCTGCCTCTACAGACTCTCTCTCGCTCTCCTCCTCACTCCATTTTCCTCTGTATGTACATTCCTCAAATAATGAATACAAATCAAAATTTAAAAATAATTTGAATGCAGGATTTTTTACCTTAAATTTTCTGTCAAACATTTATGTAATACATAATTTATCTACTTTGATCATATTCCACGAGCTCATCACTGCATTTTAGTCCATATTTGTGTGTATGCATGTGTGTATAACTGATAACATTACCAGTTACTACTTTATTTCTGTCAATTATTTTCTGAAATATAGTCTATCCATTCCCCAGAAGAGGATGCAAAATCCTTACATGATACACTTTCTGACCTTCCATTACATAAATGCTGTGCATAAATTTGGCTGTTATATACAAAAAGCAAAATAGCAAGAGAGGGGAGGTAGCAAAAGTACTCGTATAACATATGTATTCAAATGTATTTATAACAAAATATAAATACATTTTTGATAATAATTATATTACCGGTTTCTGCATCCAAACACATTTTGATATGTATAAATACCTTGTTTTACTATCCAGTGTGTGCTTCCTTTGGAAAACCTCCAAGTCATCATAAGATGATCTCAATTCCAGTAGATATATGAGTGTCACAAAAGCACGTCTTCCTCTGGAAGTAAAACAGCAAGACCAAACAAGGATGGGTTGAGAACAGTACGTAAAAGCTTTGCTAGGGAGTCAGCAGCGATAATAGTGAGCAGTGCCATTGCCACTTCCACTGTGAAACAAGTGTAGTGGTTAATGATCAGTGTGAGTCCAATGAGGCGGAACACACTCATATGCCAACAATTACATGAAGGGGATTTATTATTTAAAACTAGGCTGCAACAATGGAAGCCTAATGTCCTCTGTTAGCAGATGTCCCTTGGATCAGGAAAACTGCTCAGGGAAGGCAGGCCTGGACTTTGCATGTTTCATTTGCACTTCAGACAAAAGGCACTGGAGCTCATCCAGGGTTCACACACTGGAATGTGTGAATACCAAGGATATATACACTATAAAGCACTGAGCAATCACTTTCTCTTGTGGAATGACACATCATGGGTTATTCCAGCTGGCTCCCCCTTAGCTCAGAATGCAGGTAATTTTAGGAAAGAAGGGCAGAATAGGAGGTGGAAATCTCTGTATTTACCACATGATTCCTTGAGGACATAATCCTGATAATAACAGATATTATCATCAAGTTATAATGATATGAAATTATATGAAAATGGTCATGTCTTTAAAGATTTAAATTGTGTTTCTATTTCTAAACATAATTATATAGATCAAACAAGCATGAAAACTAATTATATAATTCATGTGTGATTGATTTGATTATGGGAAGTTAACACAGTGTACTTCTACGCTGTTATTTGAGTATCCACAGAAGGATATTCAGCCTAGCAGTTAAACTGGCATGTAAAACACCCATGTCTCACCAAAAAGGTGCCTGTATTTGAACCCCAGTTCTGACTCCTGATTCATTTGCTGCTAATGCATCGCCCTTAATACCTGGAATAGAGTGGTGATCATTCAACTATTTGAAATCCTGTCATCCTCATGGGAGACCTGATTTCCTTCTAGTCTTCTGTTGTCCACACTTTTCCAGAACCCAGCATTGCAGGAATCTAGGGAATAAAACCAGTGGATTTATTTTTTTTTCTTTCTCTTTCTGTTTCTCTGTTTCATTCTGTCTGCTTTCAAGTAAATGCTTAGCTTCATGTATATTTAAATTCACAATTTTAGAACAAAACACAGCTATGATATATGATTCAAATGATTTATGATGGAGATGAATGTGCTCACATGTTAAGTCAGCTATACTTTTTACTGTGAGGGACCTGATAGATCTTACCTACATATTGGGTAGATTGTTTAGACTGCATAAAATTGGAGGTTCTAAATGAAAATTATATTCAGCTATAAATGGAAATTTGTATTATAAACATAATATTTCTTTCTAAATTAGGTAGATTCCAAATAATATGGTAGTATTTATTCATGTGAAAATTTAAAAGATATTATTTTCCAAATTTTAGAAATGCAACCATGTATTAATGTTTTTAAATCTATTGTTTAAAGATACATGAAATGCATGAGTACATGAACATATCTTTCGTATTTAATATTATATACTATTTATATGCCTACTTTTTAAAGATAAGCTGGTTTGTATTGCTACTACATTGTGCTTTTGTCCTGTGTGTTAAGCCAGACCCAAAATTATCAGAGGCTGGCCTAGCAGAAGGCCATGGAGGTGACTCACTTGAGGAGGACTAATATAAGGACTAAAATGGTCAATAGCGTCATTGTTCTTAATGCCAAATTTTATATGCAAGCTTACCTTTGTAATTTAAAATACATTTCACTTATATTTCATAATACTTTTGCAATGTGTATTTTTTACTGTTTATTTTTTCCATAGTTAATTTCAGTTATTTTCATACGTGGCTATTCATGAGATACAATAACATGAAATGTGTTCCTGTGTTAAAATTAATATTTTTTAAAAATAGGCTTTCACTCTGGCCTGGTGGCATGGCCTAGCGGCTAAAGTCCTCACCTTGCACGCACCAGGATCCCATGTGGATGCCGGTTCTAATCCCGCAAGCTCCACTTCCCATCCAGCTCCCTGCTTGTGGCCTGGGAAACCAGTCCAGGACAGCCCAATGCTTTGGGACCCTGCACCCGTACGGGAGACCTGGAGGAAGTTTCTGGCTCCTGGCTCCGGATCTGCATAGCACAGGCCGTTGCGATCACTTGGGGAGTGAATCATTGACGGAATATCTTCCTCTCTATCTCTGTATATCTGACTTTGTAATAAAAATAAATAAATCTTTTTTAAAAAAATAACTTTTACTGAAAATAATATTGCTATATTTTTTCTCTTTTTGTGTGTCTCTTTTGTGTATTAGTGACTATCAACTATTTTTAAACCTTCCCTGTTAACATAATTTTGTTAAGTTTCTTGTGTAGTCAGTCTTAGATTTCTGTACAACCTTTTCCCATGCAGGGAAGACACTTTGATAGGATATGCAAAATAGGATTATCTTATTATTCTCCTCTAGATGGGAATGCTGTTTACATATTGGTGTTTTCTTTCATATATTTCATATATAATTTCATATATAACAAGATATATATATCTTTGTTATTATGTCAAAAATGAAGTGAGTTTGGTGCTGTCGACTCTCTCAGCTCTGTGTTCTCCCAGCCCTATGCTCTCTGCTCTCCCGGCTCTCAGCTCTCTCTGTTCTCATCTCTTGGCTTTCCCTGCTCTCTGCTCCTGCTCCTCAGTGCGGCCATCTGCCTCTGTGTATAAAGATTCTGGCTCCTCCATCCTCCCTTCCCTCAGTCCTCTGCCCTCCTTGCTCCTGTTCTTGGCTCTGGGCTCTGTCTCCCGCTGGCCTCCCTCAGACACCCCTCCTGTTACCCTGGCAGGAAACCTCTCCTCTCCCGGCTCTCTGCTTTGCCTGCCTTGCCACAGTCCTCTCCCTCTGCCCTGTTATGTCTCACTTCCCCGTGGTCACCTCTCCTGCTAGAATAAAGCTCTTTCCTGTGGCCAACTCTCCTGCTGAAATAAAAGCCTCCTGTGTAACTTGCTGCATCTGGTGCTTGGGCTAGCAGCGTCGCTCCCTAATACAGTTCATAAGGAGTCTGCCCTGTGAAGCTTGTTATTTCAACCTAACTGTTTGAACATCATCATTGAGGCTTTCTGCGTCTGTGTTGATTACTGAGATCAGTCTTATCACTGTATCATTTACCAAACTTTTATGCCAGAGTAATTTTGTTTCATTTTATTTCTGTATAATTGATTTGGATGATTACTGTCTTTACCAAAAAAAAAGGGTTTATTTATTTATTTATTTATTTAAAGATAGGAGGGTGAGATTGAGGAGAGTAACATAAAATGCCAAAGGGAGAGTGAGAGTAATCTTTCATACAATCAGAGAAGTGAATAGGTTTGAAAGGGAACAACCTATATAGATTGAGATATATACTACAGACACAGGGACTGTATGTTAAAGCTAAAAGCATTTTAGAGTGTCCTTTATGCCATTTTGGGAAATTTTACATGGGAAAAATAGTGGATTAAGGAGAAAGATTATAAATTGCTCTTAATGGAATTTCCAGAATCAGGGCTCAGCCTTATGGGCAAGCAGTTCAAGCAGCCTCCTATAACACGGGCCTTCAATGAGAGCTGGTCTGACTTCAGGTGGCTCCACTTTTGATCCAGTTCTCTGCTAATGCAGGGAAAACAGCAGAAGGTGACCCAGTTTGGGTCCTCCTGCCATCTATGTGTGACTCCTGGAAGGCGTTTGCTTGCTTTGGGTTGATAGATCCCTGGAATTCGTTGCCGATTGGGGAGTGAGCCAGCGAATGGAGAATTCTCTCTTTCTTTTTCTCTCCCCTTGTCCCCACACCTGTGCCTTTAAAAACAAATAAATAAATAAATAATACTTCTTTAAAAATAAAATCTGCCTCCAAAAAGACTAACGTTAGTTAGTTTTCTTTATATGTTATAGATTGTCTTTTCTCTCACGTCTTCATTGAGCAATATTTTCGTCATCTTCCAATTATGTCTAGATTGTTTTTCCTTTTCGCATTTACTGGTAGGGTCGTTTCCTAAGCCATCACCATTGATCACATTGTGTGATGGACAGGAAAATGTGTCGCTGCAGACACACAGTGCAGGACACTGAATCAATAGATCCCCTGCAGCATTCTGAAATCCGAAGCTACCATTGTATTGCTGTCATGTTTTTCACCAATTGTTTCCACCCAGTGGCTGAAGATGTCAGGGCTCTAAGTCCAATCCATCTGTGAGAGGTGTGGTATCCATGTGTCAAAATTCTTGACACTCCTACACTTTCTTAGAAGCACACGCTAATGTAAAAGAGCAACATGCTTGCGCTCCCATTCCTCTTTCCTCCACTATGTTTCAGGATGATAGAATCTTCAACTCAGTTGATAGCATCTCACAAACTTCCCTATCCATATTCCATGCCTTTAATATACCTCTTGTAGGTGGGGATCTTTTTTGGAATTTACTTACTAGTAGACCCAGAAAAACACACCGGGCTTAATAAAGTAACGTTTGAAGTGATCTCACTCCACCTATTCTTTTTCTCTGGCAGACAGACAGTCCTTAAAAAAAAAGAAGAAGAAGAGAAAGTAGTTAGGAGTTCTGTTTTTAAAAATGTGATTCAGAATATTACATATATATCCTATCCAAAATCTTTGCCATTTAGAAAATGAAAGCATTTGTACAAGCTGTTTCACAAATTGAGAAGCGTCTTTATCAGATAGCCAAGGACTCAGTCCTTCATCTGCTTCCATTTTTCACATGTTTTGACTATTACTTGAAGGCTTTCTTGAACATTCTTTTCAAAGTAACAACTGAATCCCTGGCCTCCGGATAGTTTCTATATTCCTTTCCTGTTATCTATTCAGTGATTGCAACAGTGATCTCTTTTTGCCTGGCAACACATAATTGAAACTAATGGGACTAATGTATCCCCTCAACATACACACACACACACACACACACACACACACACACGGCCACTTCACACAGTTTTTCCAAGCTTCAACTTGCATGAAGATCTCCACATTATCAGTCAGCAAGCATTTCCTCTGAGTATCTTTCTTCAGCAGATGATTTGCTTTCTCTGACAAACTCATTCTGTGTTTGTAAAATTCATAAATCACATGTTTGGATTCTACTTGTCTCATAGAACCTGTCTCCTAGAATGTGGAGAAAGAAGGCCAGTCACTATCCTGGAACATAATTCAAACTGTACAATGAGAGGCAGCTGCAAAATATACTGTAGGATTTTAGTTTTTAGTTCACTGGTAACTCCTTGACTTTGAGTTCCAGTCTATACCACATGTGATTATCCAAATACTGTTTAAATAACATTTAAAAATACTGCACTGTATACTTTCTTTATATTACATAGCTATTGCCTCCCTAATTTGCATGAGATCTGCATGTGGGCTGATATATCTTCTTTTTCAGTTTTTACTTATATTTTTGCAAGTCATTTAATATAGTGGAATTATTTTTGAATGAATGACTACAAAGACAAATCAGTTGCACAAGCATAAAATTGTGGGGAAAATTAAATATGATACTTTTTATTTTAATAAACAATCATATATTTAAGTACATGTATGTCTTTGTATCTCTACTTCTATATTTACACATCTATTTATGATTATTTCAAATATATTAAAGGGAATGTCATCAGAAATCTTTTATAATACAGTGACAATTTAGTACATTAAGATATTCAAATTGTTTATCAAATGTATTAATGTTTAATAAATGAATTAGGCCAAAAATGTATGAATGATATCTACCAAAATTCAAATATGAAAGAAAATGAAATCATCAACATTTTAGGTAATTTTGGGAAAATGGAATGATATTATATTACTCATTTTACTTAATGAGTCAAAATGAAAGCATTCATTTAAACCAGACTACAGGAAGTAAGGTGCTGTTTTGCCCTTGTTGTATAGTATTTTCTTGATGAAAATCATCATGTAATTACAAAAGTCTGAATTACTTTTTTGAATAAAAATAACACTGTCTAATATTGTTGATTTATGAATGTTAATAAAAGTGATGCAATTATAATTTATTGAAAAGTGTTTTTTTGTAAAGAAGTTTTAGATTTCAACACAATAGAAGGCAAAATGCAGAGAGTTCCTGTAACTCAGCTCTCCACATTTGTATAAATACTCTATCACTATCACCATGTCGTATCAGTGTGCTATTTTGTCCAAATCAGTAAGGCAAAATTAAGACAGTTTTATTTATCTTAGGCCACAGTATACTTTGAGTTTCACACATTTTGTTACATATTCTGTGGGTTTTGGTATATGTATTATTAAGCCAAATGAAATAAAAAGATGGAACTCTATGTAAAGGTTTTACTTTGAAAATAAAAAGAATGAAATTGCAATTCAAGATATATCTGAACATATCTAGGAAAGCTTTAGCATATGTGGATATCAAATAAAATGTTGAGCTTTATTGTGTAAAAATTTGAATCTCACAAACAAGGAATGAGAGATCCTATTGCTCCTCACTGTCTACAATATATATTATTAGTGGTTTAGATTCTACAGTGAGTGCGTGTGTGTGGGTCTGAAAAAGAATGAGAGAGAGAGAGAGATTCCATCAGCTGGTTCACTCTCAAAATGGCAGCAATGGCCAGAACAGGGCTCTCTACCCAAGACTGTGCCTCTCTGGAATTTTTACCTCTTTGATTTGTCCACATGGTGACTCAAAAATTTGTTAATTCCATTTGAAGATTTTACACTCAGATGTTAGTATTAGGAAAGGTTATGGTTTCAAAGGCTTTTGCTTCAGAAAACTGTGATTTTCTGTTATTTCTCTTTCCAATTCAGGGAAAGAATTTTTCCCATGTTTTCAGGAATTGAAGGATCTAAAAAGGGCGTTTGGAGTTTTAGCACTTCAGCTTTTTCGTGTTGTGATAATGGGAGTAGCGGCTACCACACTTTTTATATGACAACCACATTGAGGTTCCTTTGAGACCTCAAACATCTCCTGGCTCCTGGTTTTGGCTCAGTTAGGCCTTGGATTGGAGCAATTTGGAGACTGAACCATTGGACAGAAGTATTTTCTCTCAGTGTCTGATCTTCTCGCTAATTTTATTTCATTTGGATTAATTCCCAGGAGTGGGATGGCTGGATCAAATGGTTTATCTATTTTCAGATCTCTGAGAAAGCTCTATACTGTCTTCCATTATGATTGCACTTATTTACATTTCTACCAACCGTGGATTAGGGTACCCTTTTCCCCACAAACTCACCTTTACATAAAAGTAACTTAATAGTTTAAATCAAAATGAAGGATTTGGGTAAACCAATAAATATACCCGATTGTTTTTCATTTAACTTAATACAAATTAAGTTGTGTGTGAGGTGAATTATTAATTTTTATTCTGACAAATGACAATATGTTGGTTAAATACACTAAAAACAAGTTTATTCAGTTTATCTTCTTATATTTCCTTGATCTTACTCTGAACATTGCTCTCTGATGAAAGAGCTTAAAGCCATGTCAGACAAGCTGACTCATTGCTCCATTTAAAATTATGATTTCAACATTATGAACATATCATGTACTAACTCTATGTCCTGAAAAATGTATGTCCTACTTTGCCTTACTGCAAAAATTATGCTGCTTAAAAAATAATGATATTAATTATGTACTTTTGCATGGATAAAGATTATAAAATCTAAACAGTGTTTAGAATTAAAACTCAAAAATAGCAAGTCTGAGTACTTGCCAGTCATCATTGTTTTAGACACACTCAAAACTATGAATGCCAAAAATCAAATCAGAAAATGTATTTTGTACCATTTTCATTTTGCAGGAATAAAACCCCACACTTTAAGTGATTTTATATGACTTTATGTATTTATATCTACAGTTCTAAGAATATAACTATAATTCCCTTTTTCCTTCTCTTCTTCCCTCAACCTTCTGTCTTTCTTCCTTTCTTTTTTCCCTCTAATCCTTGTAAAAATATAATTTCAGTCCAAATAGAGAATGCCAATAAAACCACAAGCTGGTATATTTCCAGTACTCTTAAAAAATATGCAGTATGATCTTAATTGAAAATGATAAATTCTACAAATGATGTTTACTTAATAAAGTTTTCCAAATGATCTACCTACTTCTGCTATTGACCTATCACTAGATGAAAGGAAATAGCATGGACCCGGGAGCTAGAAAATTCAATGGTAAGAGAAAATCCAGTAATGACTAGCTTAATCATTTTTAATTACATTAAGACAAAGTCAAATACTGTTTGTTTTTATGAATGCCACGTTCAATTAAGGTATCTAATGAAGATATTTTACTCACTATTTCATGAAGTAAGAAAACGTATAAAAGGAACTCACGAGAAAACAAATAATAAAAGTATATAGTGGTGGGGATGTCAAAGCCGTGTTTTGGTGAATTTAGATGCCTCCTGCAGTGTCAGCATCTTGTGTGGACAATGGTTCAAGTCCCCATCACTTCACATCCAATGCAGTTCTCTGTTAATGGCCTGCGGAGGCAATGGAAGACAGCCCAACTGCTTGGCATGTGCACCCACATGTGGGTGCAAAGGGAGGTCCTCGCTGCTGGCTCTGCCTACCCCGGTATGGCCCTCACGTTCATTTGGGAAGTAAATTACTCAGCGGTGATCCGTTCTTTCTTCCTCTCTCTCTCTCTTCTTCTATCCTTCTCTTTCTCTCTGTCTTCTCCGCCCCCCTCTATTTGTGTCTCTCTCAATACAGAACATTATTTTTCAAATAAATAATAATGAAGTAAAAATTAAATAGAAAAGATATCACTGATAATGTCAACGTTTTCTTTTCACTCATTTCACTCAGAACCATAAAGAAATTACAATGTTTATTACACTTATTTTGATTGAAACTCACTTGTCTCTCATATCTCTGTAATTAACTGGGGCTTTGGGGAAGTATTTTAATTTTCACATGCCTAAAGGTTATTTTCCATACTGTTTCTTTTTGGTGTTATTGATTTGTGAAATTGAAGGAAGAATCAATAAAATTGGAGTTCTTTGAAAGTTTTCTTAGATTACAAATATAATCCTTGGAGTTGTTGATACATATTTCAACATACAACTTGAAAATTATGAGAACAAATATAAGTATTTTTCAATTATTTAGCAAAAAATTTGCAAAACCTTCAATGAGAGGACATATAAACCAAGAGTAAATCTTCACAATAGGACATCTTAAAACATTGACAATTAGAACTGAATGTTAATATAATGGCATTGATTTTCTTTTCACTGTTTAGTAATAAATAAATCAACTTGCTATTCAATTTCCAATTGGGTGACATACATAAATGAGGTGAGACAGAACACAGGGCATATATATATATATATATATATATATATATATATATATATATGAAAAAACTGTGCTCTCAGGTTGCACACTATCGTTTCTTAAGATTCATCTTATTTTATTTTATTTGAAAGTATACAGAGATAGACAGGAGGAGGTAGAGTTATCTTCCTTCTGCTGTTTCACCACCCAAATGACTGTTATGGCCACAAGTGGGCCAGTGAAAAACTGGGAGCCACATGCAGGGGACCATGGACTTGGGACATCCTCTGCTGCTTTCTCAGGCCACCAGCAGTGAGCTGACTGTGCGGTGGAGTAGTGACACTCAAGCAGTAACCACATGAGATGCTAGCACCACAAGCAAGGATGGGATTGCTGCAACACCACTCTGTTCAAATGCTCCACCTTATACCAGCAAGGATTTTTATTTTTTAGTCATTTTGGAACTGATTTTTCTACTTTTGAATTATACATGTTCTTGATAGAAAATAGTCATGTGTTTATGAATTATAGACCTTACCTCTATGCAGCTGTGATAAATATTGCTTTGTGTACCATATACATCTGAATTTAGACAGGAAAATATAGTTACCGAATATTAAATAATGCTTTTCTTTTCACACTCTTCTATATTTTTTTTCTCTAAATATTTTCCCCTACCAAAGTGATATCATGGAGAGGCAAGATACAGTAACCTGATACTTGGGAACTGAGCAAATATGTAAAAATTTATATGAAAAGTTATTCTCAGGATAAAGCGTTGATTCATGGTGGGTTAACATTGTTCCATGTTTGAACAGCTGCGTTTTTGAGTACCTGTCTTGTTCCAATGCAACCTTCTGTTAATACTGCCAGGAAAGCAGCAGAAGACACCCAAGTCTCTGGGATCCTGTCCAGCTGGGAGATCTGGAGCGAGTTCTGGTCTGGTTTTGGCTTGGTCCAGGCCATACCTTTTCAAGCATTTGGAAGTGATCCTGCAGTTGAAGAATCTCTCTCTTTCTCTGTCTCTCTTTTTCTCTTTTTCTTTGTCACTCTAACTTCCAAATAAACAATCTTTAAAATAATAACTTTCCGAACATTATTATAATATAGATAATAGATGATAGAAAAGTAACTGCATTATAAGTGATTTTATCAAAAATTGCCATATACTTTATTTACCTTATTATATTGAACATCCAACTAAGATTTATTTTAATTACCTAATTCTTTATTTTAACAGTAAAAAAGATAATCAGTAATCTATATGTTCCAAATTTTGGAATTATCTGATTCTGTAACTGATTTATGTTGTCAAAAATAATTCATACAAATATTCAGAAAATACCTTGCTCTTTTCCTAATGTAATTTCAAATCTTGTTTTGTAAAATATGATGATGAAGTAGATAATCTAATTTCTAAACCTCAGTGAAAAGCACTCTAACACATCACTTGGCTCGTTAAGACAGTATTGTTCCAAAGTATCTTCCCCAGACTATAAGTTTGCTTTTTTATCTTCTATTTCACCTTACTTCCATAGTTCATGAATTTAATCATTTCACTTAATTTAAGAAAGAATTAGCTTTTTTGCCTATGCTTCTGTAGGTCTCAAGAAAGTATCAATAAGCATTTTGTGATTTAGCTCACACCTTGATCAATAAATTTAAAATCGTGATTATCCTGTTTCCTCATTACCTACTTTTGATTCAGAGGTGTTGACGTCAAAATATTCACTTTTCAGGTTCCTTCAGAACTGTTTTTCTAGATGAACTGATTCAGATCAATCTAACATTAACAGAATCATTCACATCACCCTAGAAGGTGGGAGGAAGACGGGAAGTATAACCTATTAGGATCATAACTGGTAACTCATAGACAACAGACTCGAATCAGCATTAGACAATAGCAAAACTACAAAGGCATATGGGGGGAATCAGGAGCAATCCTAACAACCTCTTAACAGGAGGTCATATGCATAGAGCAGCGGGGGACCCCAGAGTGGAGCAGGGGGCACAGGAGGAGGCTTGTATCCCAACCCTGAAGACTCCCAGATCCTCACCAAGGATTATCAGTACCAGCACCAAGGACTACATCTCAACTGCCAAGGAGACCACGGGGAAATGGAGTGCCTTCGGGGGCCAAGAACTCTGAGGTCACCCACACCCATTTGGATCTACCACAAATCCTGCCTTGCAGGATCCAAGATCATCGGACGACAACCAGGAGCACTGAGCGGTCCGCAGAAACAGAAGAACAGTAAACTTCCTTCAGGACTAGGGAGAGGAGCTTTCTCTGGTCCTTGTCCGGTTCCGACTTTGGGTCCCCACCCTCTCTCATAATGACCATCAGGATTGCTCCAGAAACCCCTCAAAACAAACAAACAGACAAGCAAACAAAAATCTAGAATAGATAGAGAAGAACAAGGAAAGCTTAGAATCAGACAGGAAACGGTCGGCGTGGAGGCATTTCTACCTCACTGGGTGGGACACAAAGATTAGTTACTCCTCAATAGGGTGTTGAAGATTTCTCTGCACACCCCTCCTAAAACTGTTCACCTAAACTGTTGACCGATGTCTTGTTGGAGTTATAGAGTTAGACTACCCGAAAAACAGCCAGGTTCAGCAAAACCATGCTTCAACGCTATAAACTGCTAAACACTAAAATTAAAATAGACATGAGACAGCTGAATAGTAATCTATAGCCATTTTAAGGTGTATAGAACCAGGTTGTATATAAACTAATAATTGAAATGTCAATGTAGAAGTCACAGGATGTGGTTCAGAACTTGCATTCTTTTTTTTTTCTCTTTTAACATATTGGTTACTCAATATCATGTGAATTAATTCCATAACTTTATAAATTGTTACTGATGTAATGTTGGGGCTTTTAATTGATCAGGATGATACTCTGCTGGCTCTACCTTCAGACGAGAGATGGTCTCCCCAAGAAACCGTTGAACTTATCTGGACACTAAGATGCTGGACTTTATGCTTGGTAGATGCTTGCAATGAAAGAATCTCAACTGAATTTGAACTGTGGTAATGCAACAAGGTGGAGGAATCCACCATGGGGGGAGGATTGGGGAGGGTTGAGGGGTAATCCCAGCGCCTATAAAACTGTGTCACATAATGCAATGTAATCAATAAAAAACAAAACAAAAAACAACTTTGCTTATGAAACAGGCAGATGCTGGGAGAAGCTTTGTATAAAATGTTACCTAAAGTTTCATCTCCTGTCACTTTTTTTTAACGATTTGTGGTGTTTTTTTGTTTGTTTGTTTGTTTGTAAAGTCAGATATACAGAGAAGAGAAGAGACAGAGAGGAAGATCCTTCCACTGACTCACTCCCAAAGTGGCTGCAATGGCCAGAGCTGTGCTGATCTGAAGCCAGGAACCTGGAACCTACTCTGAGTCTCTCAGGCGGGTTCCAGGGCCCAAGCCATTGGGTCATTCTCAACTGCTTTCCCAGGACACAAGCAGAGATCTGAATGGGAAGTGGGGCCACTGGTATTAGAACTGATGCCTATTTGAGTTCCTGACGCAGACAAGCTGAGGACTTTAGCCACTAGGCCAATGTGCTGGGCCCTCTCTCACATTTTTAACATTATTTACATACAAATTTCCTTTCCCTCCTGTTAAATGTGTAATCCAGTGTGAGCATTTTGCCTAGAACATAATATACTGGTGGAATAGCCTGGATTCCGTATCAGAGTAGCTGCTTTGATACCTGATCCTGCTTCTTGATAATGCAGATGCTGGCAAGCAGAATTGATGGTCCTGCCTCTGTCACACATGTGGGATATCTAAATTGTATTCTTAGTCCCTTAACCAGCAGATCAGAAGTCTTTCTTTCATGAAGTAAAGAATATACATTAAATATGAGATGTTCTATGAATAATCTAATGAGGAAACAAAAATTTGAAATATGGCTTATAAAAATGTCAAGCTTTACGTCAAGGTTTCAAAATTTTAAAAATTCTGATGTGAATATCAGAAAGTCAGAAAAATAGTCTTCCACTGTTTGCAGAGTTACAACAACTCATTCCAAGATCTCAGAGATAAATTCAACATTTTTCTAGAAAACGGATATTCAATGAGTTCAAATGCAATGTGTTTTTACCTCTTCTTTCACCTAAAGGCAAGGGAAGCTCAGTTCAGAGACCCATTTTTCTTAAACTAGAATACAAAGAAGAAACCCCTATTCCCTTATGAATGACTTGATTATTATATCCCAGAGAATTATGTGGTGTACAATATTACCTAAAAAGTCATGATTAATAAATCACTTGTTAATTTTTATTGTAAGTTACACTCTTGCCATGGATTTCATTTGAAGATACTCAAGCAGCAAAATCTCTAATGAGATAGCACTTCATATCTGTGACTAAATACAGATTTACTTGTTTTTATTAGAGCTTTTTAAGGTTTAAAGTATCTATAGTAAATGTATCAAACATGCAAATTAATGAGAAACAGATTTTTTTAAAGGACATAAATATGAGAAAAAGAATGCGTGTACCCTATTTTCCACAACTTTTCCAAATGCTGCAAGATAGTAACTTGATTGGCTTATAATTCTGGGGAAATTATTTTTAGTCACTATCCTATAGTCACATTTTAATTTTTCATGGCATAGTTCATAGGCTCTGGAATTTACCCTTCCATCCTCCCCATCCTGGCCCCCACTGCTTTTTCCATGTTATCAGAGAAAATATCAAATGTTTCACAGTACTCCCGATAATGAGTACAGATCAGCTATATAGAGTATTTATCTTACCCAACACAATAGCCTCTCGGCTAACGTCCTTTCCTAACACGCACCAGGATCCCATATAGGCGCCAGTTCTAATACCAGCAGTCCCACTTCCCATCCAACTCCCTGCCTCAGGGCTGGGGAAGCAGTTGGGCACAGCCCAGGGCCAGGGGACACTGCACCCGTATCGGAAGCCTTGAAGCATTCCGGGCTCCTGGCTTTGGATTGGTATGGCACTGATCATTGGGGCCACTTGGAAAGTGAACTGGCAGACAGATCTTCCGCTCTGTCTCTCTTCTTCTCTGTATATCTAAATTTAAAATAAAGATAAATGATAAAGCTTTAAATAATGTTACTTATCAAATTTTATTTTAGTCACGCTTTTATAGGATATTCAGTGTCCACATTATATTCTTTTACAGGATATTCAGTGTCCACATTATATTCTTTGTCCTCATGTGTATAAACTTCATTAATATTACTTCCATTTTTTAAAGAATTTTGAAGAGAGACATATTTAGCCTTTAAGTTCTTTAATGAATCACTCTTAAACAGTCTTATGTAGTTTGATAAAAGTTCCCAAAGAAAATGTTAAGCTGTGAAATGACTAACACATGGATAGCAACTTGTTAAAAGAAAAGAAACAAGTGCCAACGTGTGAGTAATGCAACACTGGCTGTGGTACTAGAATGTGATATTATTTTATCAGGTGCTATGCTCTTACATTAACTCTGGACTGATAAAGCAAATCTGCAGAGATGTGCAGCTTCTGCTTATCTTAGATGCTGAAAGCCCTTTATTATTAGTTTGATTTTGCTTCATGAACATTGTTCTAATATAAATTGGATAGACTTCTATATACTCAATTTATTTCACTCAAATATAAAGTAAGTTTCAACCTCCATGTGTTAAATGTTATGTCTTTAAATAAATGAAAAAAAAAAGTTTTCTGTACTTAGATCCCCACCTCAACTCCCCTGAGGAGCAAGTGAAAGATACTGTATCAGGCTTTCACATCATATGCCTGCCATTTTTAAATGTAAAGGACATTAATGATCATTGTATGTGGTTTGCAGCTACACAATAGTTACAGTTCTGTGATTTCATTTTTAAAAACCCTCCATTTTTTGGTATGAATTATGCATAATCATGCCAGTCATCAATTTTTATTGATTTAAGTGACTTACTTTGACATATCACATTCTAAATTTATTTTTGTTTTGCTTTATACCTTGAAAAATAAGCTGTCTTTGAAAATGAAATAACGTTCTTCCCCCGTAAAGTTAAAAGAACATGCCTCTTCC
The DNA here is from genome assembly GCF_030435755.1 of Ochotona princeps. Taxonomy (NCBI): domain Eukaryota; kingdom Metazoa; phylum Chordata; class Mammalia; order Lagomorpha; family Ochotonidae; genus Ochotona; species Ochotona princeps. The sequence goes on from NC_080845.1 coordinate 50,108,151, forward strand.
AAACCTGCCCGACAAATGATACTGAAAGATGTTTTCTTGACAGAGAAAAGGAATAGCGCCCACCAAACCCAAAGGCAAATGTGAAGAACATTCCAGTAAAATAATAACAGAATACTAAATCAGTGAACAACCCATTGCTAAACTGCCAGAACCAAATTACCATCTATTTTTATTAACCTTGAATGTAAACGGCTTAAACTCATCAATCAAATGTCATAGATTAGTGGACTGGATTAAAAAACAAAAACCATCTTTGTTGCCTACAGGAGACATATCTCACCAACAAAGATCAGCAGAAACTATATCTCATGGATTTTGATTTTTTTTGTTAGTTTCATCTCTTCAAAACACTTTGTATCGATTAAATTCTTCAATGACTAATAAACATACAGCAGCATCATTTTCTTCAAGAAGATTCTTGATTTTCTTATTCATTTCTTCAGCGACACATTAGTCATTCAGTAGCTTATTTGCCCTCATGGTGCTGTTAATTTCTTTTTTTTTATTATTTCCTGTTGTTGATTTTGTTTCGTGGCTTTTCATTTAATGGGATGTATAATAAGTATAATAAGTTACTGTGTATTGGTGGCTATTAGATCCAGATGTGAGGATACAATGCAATATTTTTATCTACTTCCAGACAAATATGGACTCCCAATGAAACTGTTTACTATATCTTGACAATAGGATTCTGCACTCTCTGCCATTGTCCATGCCCACAATGATGAACATATGACTGTGTATGAAGAACTATACTATAGTAATGATATAGGGGAACTCAGTGAGGGGAGAGGAAATTGAGGAGAGGATGTGGGAAATCCCAGGACCTATGGAATTGTATCATAAAATGATAATAATAAAAAGATGTAAAATTTTAAAAATGTATATACTCTGGATGCAAATCTTTTACCATACTATGTTTTTTAACAGTTTATTTTTTTATTGGAAAGGCAGTTATATATACAGAAAGAGATACAGAGAGAATGATCTGTCTGCTGGTTTGCTGAAACAGATCGGGGCACTCAGTTTCCAAGCCAGGAGATTTTTCCCTGTCTCCCACATTGGTGCAGGATCCCAAGGCTTCTTCTACTTTCCCAGGCCACAGTCAGGGAGCTGGATAGGAAGTGGAACAGTCAGTACACAAACTGACCATTATATGGGATCCTGGCACAAGTAAGAGGAGGAATTTAGCCACTAGGCTACGGTGCTGGGTCCTACCATTCTATTACTAACTGCCAAACATTCACCACTGGAAAGCCAAACTTATTCCTTTATTACCTGCTTCCATCCTATGTAGGGGATTGGATTTCATAAGTGGCTTTCAAAGTATTCCTGAGTACTCCTGGAGTTCAACATTATCTTGAGGAACTATGTTGTTACTGTGGAGTTTTAAGCGGAGAAATTAATGAGGTAGGGACTGGAAGATTTTAGGTTTCCCTCTTCCACACTGGCATGCCATCCAAATACCTTCCCATACAAAGTATTCTAGCTTTCTTTAGTTACGGAGTTGCACATAACTGAATAAATTTGCATTATTTATTATTATTAATGTTGTTTATTAATAATAAATTGACAAAAGTTAAATCAAAGTTGCCTTTAGAATTTTTACATAAACATTAGCTTTCCCTACACACATAACTTCAGATAAAAAATTGGAGCTGCCCTTTAACTGTAAAAACAACTGATTCTGAATTCCTTCTGATTTGTGTACCCACCAAAAGCTACCAACTGATTTTTATCATAGGAAGAACACTTAGTAGAAAAACTGCCATTTTAGCAGAATTTCAAAAGTATGATAGAGATGTAGATCAGATCTCTACAAGAGATCTGTTGCGTAACTGAAGTTTTGTATTCATCAAACAGCAAATCCATCATACCACCATCTCTTCCCTGTCCCTGGAAGCCAGTGCTCTACTCTCGACTTCATGAATTTATCTCAGTCAGCACCTTGAATCAATAATCATTAAATTTTTTTTTTTTAATATTCATTTATTCATTAATTACATTGCATTACATGACACAATTTCATAGGTACTGGGATTCCCCCCCCTTCACCCCAAACCCTTCCCCCATCATGAATTCCTTCACCTTGATGCATAACCACAGCTCAAGTTCCGTTGAGATTCCCTAATTAAAAGTTTACACCATACAGAGTCCAGCATCCCACTTGTCCAGTTCAAGTTCAACCGCCTCTTAGGGAGGCCCTCTCAGGTTTGTAGGCAGAGCCAGCAGAGCGTCACCTCGATCAATTAGAAGCACCAACATATCATCAGCAACAGTCCAGGTATGATGAGGCTGGTGCAGAGTCCACTGATTGACATAGTCCGTCTTAGGGTTTCCCCTTGTCCAGTTTTCCGCTGCAAGCATAAAGCTGAGGTGGTTGATTCATCTACTCCATTTTCCATCTTTTTTTGATTAATGCTTTGATTCCTCCATTTTGTTCAGGGGAATCCCCCTAAAAAAAACTTTGAGGCATTCCCAGTCCAGGCTCCTACATGTACTACTAGTAAGCACAGTGCCCGCCACCTGAACCTGAACAGATCCTCTGACAGGACACTGACTCTACAAATAAACGCAAGAAGCATGGAGGTAAATAACCCAGAAGAGGCTTTGGAATGTGACCCACTGGAATACACTTGGCTCGGGTTGGGGCAGACCAGGCTGAGTCGGTTCACGTCATCCACTGGCAAGCCCAAGTGCTGAAACTGTGTGGGGGCCTGGCCGTGTTTGGTTGCGATAAAAAAAAAAAAAAAAAAAAAAAAAAAAAACAGTACAAAACACAAAATGCCAAGGTGAAATGGCCTGTGCTAGCAGGGAATGCAACACCCGACCAGCACTCCTCCCACTGGTTTAGGTGAGGTACAAGAGTGTGATGGGCAGAGCCGGGGAGAGATGCGATACTCATTGGTTCCAATAGAGGTCGGGGCTCAGAAGAGAACCAACCCAGGGGTTAAAACCATCAGCTGATCGGAATAATCATTAAATTTAATCTTTCTGTGCCTGGCTCATTCCGATTAGAATAAGGCTTTCAAGCTACTTCCATTTTATTCTATACTTTTTACTTTCTCGTAGCTAAATAACATTCTATTATGTGCAAAAATGCACAGAATCTATATTTTTGATAGAAAAAATAATGTAAAGGAGTAGATTAGGTTGCTTATCCTGAATACTCTACCTGCTCATCTTGACTACTCTACACATGGAAATTAACACATATCACATTTAATATTATATCTTAGTATATGTTGTTTCTCATCTCTTATATGATGGCCATTTTTCATTCTCTGGCAGGCAAATAAAATATCTGTTTCATTAAACTCAATTTCTTTAAGCAATAAATCACTGTTCCTTCATTTTTCAGGACACTATTGCTCATATTGAAGAGTAGAGATACCTGCTATTACTCCTCATCTTGCTTACTGGTTTCATGTGGAAAAAACCTCCAACAATGAAACTAGTTAGGATTTTGAGATGCTTTTCAAAACATTTTTGTTGTTGTATTCCATGAAGCAATTCCATAGGTTCTGGAATATCTCATCCTACTTCCCAAAATCCTCTCTCCCCTGATTTCCCCCCACATCATTACAATAGTAGTCCTTCATAATCAGTCATAAGTTCATCATTCTGCTATTAAAATATTTCCTGACATTGTAGGTATGGACAATGGCAGAGAATCCAGCATCCTATTATCAAGATATATTCAAGAGTTTCATTGGGAGTCCGTCTTGGATTTGTAAGTAGAGATACACAGTGCATTGTATCTTCATGTCTGTGATAGTCTCTACTACACAGTTACTATACATCCCCTGAAATAAAAAGCATTAAAACAAATCAAAAACAGAGAGAAACAGAAAATTTAAAGCAACAATAAGTGAAATATCATGTTCCTGAATGATCAATGTGTCACTGAAAAAATGAAAAAGTAAATCAAAGACCTTTTTGAAACAAGTGATGCTATTGTGTGACCAGTGGATCGGTATTCCTTCAATAGCTTTATTTCTTCTGAGAGAACCCTAGGAATCAAGACGAGTGCAGGTCTGATCATCTCAGACAAGGGAAATTTTAGCTAGTCATTCAAAATGTTGAAACATCAGACACTTTTTAACAGTTCCCTCCTTTAGCAAGAAGTTGACATTGAAAATTTCTTGCACATCAGTTGTGTGGCAGGTTGAGTGAATGGCACATGTCAGCCAATGGATTTGTCATTGATTTCAAAGCTGGAAAATCGTGTTGGATCTGCTTAGTCCCTAAGACAAGTCAGTGCATAATATTCATTCCGGCAGTGGTTGAAAAGATCTGTCATTGGACATGTAGTTTATTTTTGTGTTGTTGTTGTTTTAATTTCCTTTCCAGGGACTACTCACTTAATTTTGTTCTAAGATAAGGGTATGGGCTCTTTTGACAGATAACCCAAAATGCTGTGTTTTCCTTTAAGTGATGATCAGACAAGGAAATGCTGAACCCTATCACTTTTTGGAGAAATTTTTAACAATATAGTGAAGTAATACCAGTTTTATCACTTTCTTATAAATGTGCTAGCTATTTGCTTATGCAGTAAATATTATTATTATTATTAATGCAAAGGCAGATGTATGGAAAGAAGGAGATGCAGAGACAGATTTTCTGTCCACTGGTCCATTCTCCAAGTGGCCTCAAAGGCCAGAGCTAAGCTGATCTGAAGCCAGGAATCAGGAGCTTCTTTTGGATCTCCCACACAGGTAAAGTCCCAAAGCACTGGGCCATCCTCCACTGATTTCCCAGACTGCAAGAGGAGAGCTGGATAAAAAATGAAGCAGCTGGGACATGAATTGGTGCCCACCTGTGTTCCCAGAGGATGCAAGGCAATGATTTAGTAACCAGGCTGTTATGCTGGGCCCTATAAGGTAAACTGTAACGTAATAACAGTTCATTAAAACTGTAGTCATGCATGTAATAATTTTAACCACTGATTTGACAATGGTATAAAGCAAAGTTTTACAAAAATTACATTTACAGAAATACTGAATCACAGAATTATTTATCTTTTGGTCCACTTTTTAAATATTATTTTTATTTTCATTAGAAAGTCAGGTATAGAAACAGGAGAGACGGAGAGAAGGATATTCTGTCTGATGATTTACTCCCCAAGCTGCCACAATGGCCAGAGCTGTGTCAATCCAAAGCCAGGAGCCAGGAGCCTCCTTTGGCTCTCCCACATAGGTATAAGGTCCCAAGGCTTGGTCCATCCCCAACTGCTTTTGCAGACTACAGGCAGAGAGCTGGATGGGAAATGGAGCCACCAGGATTTGAGCCGGTACCCATATGTTATCCCAGCGCATGCAACGCAAGGACATAAGCTGCTAAGCCTGTTTTATTTTAAGTAACTCCAATTTTTAAGGGAAAATATGCAATTTTGTTTCTGTCTCTGATATATTTAACTCAACATATCCTTGAACTGCAACCATTTTGGTGCAAGCAGTAGTATATCATTGTTTTTATAGGTGAATAGCATTCAATTATGTGTGCATATATTCATACATATACGTATATATGTATCTGTATGTATCTATGCGCATACAAATATGTATGTATACCTGCCCATACAGTTACATATATATATATATGTACATACATACATTCATATATATTACATTTTTTAATCCATCTGATGATGGACACCTTGGTTGATTCTAAATTTCGACAATAATCCTCCATGCTAAGGTAAACAGGGTATCTCTTTGATATAACATGTAATGGGATTGCTGGAACTTATGGCAGGTATATTTTTAATTTGTGAAAAGAAATTTCCATTCTGATTTCTTCAGTGACAGGACTAATTTAAATCCTCAACAAAGCAATGAATAAGTGTTTCCATTTTCTCCATCCTTGCCATCATTCCTCACTCTGTGTTACAGATCTGAGCTTTTCTGACAAGGCTGAGGTGATATCTCGTTGTGGGTTTGATTTGCATATCACTAAGTGTGATTGATCCTAAGATTTTTTTTAAGGATTTTTTTTATATTTTTATTGCAAAATTAAATATACAGAGAGGAGGAAAGACAGAGAGAAAGAACTTTGGTCCAATGATTCACTCCCCAAGTGACCGCAGTGGCCAGTGCTGTGACGATCCGAAGCCAGGAGCCAGGAACCTCCTCCAGGTCTCCCACACCGGTGCAGGGTCCCAAGACCCTGGGCTGTCCCTGACTGCTTTCCCAGGCCACAAACAGGGAGCTGGATGGGAAGCAGGGATGCCCGGATTAGAACTGGTTACCATATGGGATCCTGGCACATGCAAGGTGAGGAATTTGCTTGCTAAGCCACCAAGCAGGGCTTAAGATTTTTTTTTTTTTTTTTTAACAAATTTGTTAGCAATGGTGCTGGTGCAGTGGCATAGCAAGCTAATTGTCCTCTAACACTACATTGTTTATAACCTGACTGCTCCACTTTCAATCCAGCTCCCTGCTTATGCCTTGGAAAATCAGTGAAAGATGACTCAGCGTCTTGGATCCCTGCAACCACATGGGAGATCTGGAAGAAACTCCTGGTTCTTGGCTTTGAATCATCTCATCTACAACATTGTGACAATTTAGGGACTGAATCGGTAAAGGAAACACCTCTATCTCTGCTTAAATTAATTAATATCATACTGTTTAGACTTCCATATCTATTTCTTGATCAAAATGGTAAGGGCATAATTGTGTTTCCACTTCTTACTCAATATCTGAATCGTTTGACAATGTGCGTGAGGGGTTGATTTCTTGGGAATCAGTTAAGATGCTTCAGATGTCCATATTTTGTATTGAAGTGAATCAGTATTATCCCCAACTCCAATTTTAATTCTAATTTTATGGTAGTGTGCACCCCTAGAGGCAGTCAATGATGGCTAAAGTTTGTGGAAAACCAAGATTAGGTTCATGGTTCCTAGTTTTTGGTCGGGAGTCAAGCTGCTATGGGCTTCTGGGGAGTAAATCAGTAGATAAAATCCTGTTTATCTGTCAGAATATCTTTCTTCCTCTTATCCTCTCTCTCATTCTGTCTCTCTCTCTCTCCTCCTTCAAACAGAATGGTAAAAATACATATATTTATGGAATTCTAGATGATGTTTCAATACATGTACATATTCTGTAATGTCCAGTTAGTATAAACGAATCCATCTCTTCATTTATCAACTCTGTAATTATTTAGTGAAAAACATTAAAACTTTCTTCATTTTTGTTTAAAAAATTTTATAATATTTTATCATTATTTAAAGTCACCTCACTTTGCAATATAGCACCAAACTTCTTTCTCCAAAGTGAGCATATTTCTAAATCCGAACAGTGACAGTTCCAGAAACACCACTTCTTTTTTTTCTCTAGCCTCTGGTTGCCACCATCCTACTTTCAACTTCTATAAAATCAACTTATTTAAGTTCCAAATCCGAATGAAAATATGCAATATTTGCTTTTCTGTGATTAGCTTCTTTCTCTGAACATAATGACATCCAATTTTCTGTGTTGTTTCAAAGATCATATGTTTTTAAAAAGGTTATTTTGTGTACTATTTTAGATTAAACAAAAATACAAAGTTCTCCCAACACAATATTAATTTCACCTGTTATTATTTTCTATTACTTTGATATATTTATTTTAATTAATGAACTTATTCTGATATGTAAAAATTTTACTTGTCTTTATTTTATTTGAAAAGAAGAGAGAAAAATGTACTGGCAGATTTTCAATCTACTGATTCATTTTCCAATTGCCTGAAATAGCTAAATACTGGTCAGGACATAGCCTGGAGTCCAGAACACCATCTAAGCATCGCATAAAGGTGGCACAAACCTAAATACTTGAGTCATGAACATTGCTTTCCTTGGGGTTACACAGTACCAGAAAACTAGATTGGAAGCAGTGTAGCTGATACTGAAAATAGGCACTCTAAAACTAGATATAAATGTCCCAATGTGTATCCCAAGACATTGCAACATTCACACCCCGTAGTGACACATGAATATAAAGAAAGTCCACCCCACGTAAATGCCCCTGGAGAGCCTTTCTTTTTCAGGCTCATCCTCAGAAAAGTGCATTATAATTTAGATGACATGTCTTAATTTCACTTTGTTTTAGTAATTTCTCAGGCTCCTTATTTATATGAATTAAAGATTTTGAGAAGCTTTCTGGATGGGTATGTTTTAAAACATTTCTTCCAGTTAATTATTTTTTTATAACTTTGCTGTAATTTCAGTGAGTTATGGGTTTGGATATAGCAGAGAAAAAGTGTGTTTCCAATACATTACATCAAGGGTACACACTATCAGCATTATTTCTCCTTGTTGCTATTGACCTTGATCAACTGGCTCAAGAAGTGTTAATTTGATTTTTTAGTGTAAAGTCAACTTTGACCCTTTCCATACTGTATCCCCTGGAAGGACATCTCTGTGCTAATCCTATATTTAAAATTTGAGGTGAGATGCTTTGCATCCTGAAGGGCAGAAATTCTAGCTCCCTGAACATTTGATTCTTATTCTCCGTTTACAAATTTATTCAATAATAATATGAACTCATGGACATTTTTATACATGACTTATAATTCAGTTTTTGTTTTCTAATTTTTTATTTGCTTTATTATTCCAGCTTTGAAGATAGAACATAAACATCTTGATCTTGCATTTGTACCACTTACTACAGTTAACATATTCCTAAAACTGAATGATTTAGTAATTCAGAAGAAACTGTCATCCACAATCCTCTTAAAAACTTCTAGGTAGTTGCATTCCATAGAGGAGAAAATAGCCTAATTGTATCTGTAGAGGACTGGACAATTTTAGTAATGTTTAGATTTTTTTTTTTGGTCCTTTTTATTGTGTTAACTTGGAATCACAGATTTATGTAAAGGAGAGACAGAAAGATTTCCATGTGCTTGTTCATGCCCAAAATTGCCACAATGGCCGGAGCTGAGCTGATTTAAACACAGGAATCAGGAACTTCTTCCAGTTGTCTATGGGTGCAAGCTGTTAAGGTTTTGGGTCACCCTCCACTGCTTTTCTAGTCATAACCACGGAGCTGGATTGGCAGTGAATAGCCAGAACAAAAACTGGTGCCAATATGAAATGCCAGTGTTTGCCCACAGTGTATTAGCCAGTTGAGCCATCATGCTGGCCCCAATTTGTTTCTTCCAAATTTTGAGTAGAATTAATGTTCCATTGGATGACTCCTTTAATTTTGTATTGTTTTTGGTCTTGTGTTCTACTATATTTCTTAAAGTAATTCTCCACAGTCACACTCCCAGAAATCCAAATGAAAACTGCACTTTCGTCCCTGTATTTTTGAAACTGCTTATTCAATCAACTTGTGACCAACCAAGAGAAACTGAAAGTTCCAAATTATTGACAATAATCAAAGCAATTTGGTCAAGTAACCATACGAACATCAGGGAAGAATAAAAGATGTACGTGTGAGGGGACTTTTCTGGAAGGTGCACAACATGAAAAAGATGGCTAGGTGAATTTCTTTTTCATTATTTTAATTCAATTTTTATGAAACCTAGTTGTAGTTATGCATAATTTGACTAAATTCAGGTAATGAAGAGAATGAACATAGCAAGTATTTGGAGGGCTACAACTTAAAGAGGAGAGTAGAATATATGTATATACATATATACATATATGTATATACATATGTATACGTATATATACATATATACGTATACATATGTATATATATATACATATGTATACACAACAAGGTTTAAAATGCTTTGACAAATAGAAAAATGTGTGTTGGGTCAATGTGTAAAGAATGGTAAATTCATTAAATATTTTATACTAAAATAAATTGTTTTCAAAATGTTTTTATGAAATTATATGCAACGCAAAGAAGAATTTCTGAAAGTAAGCAGCATTAGACATGGCTAGTTTCATTTTTCTTGTATGTGAAGGATGATTCTCTTCTGACTTCTTATTCTGCTTGACTGATAAAAAACATGTCTATATTTTAAAATCATCTTTTGTGGATTTCACCACCAGTCACTCCAAAACAATTATTCATGCTTTAACCATACACATTACAGAGGGCAAAATAATTTTGATGAAAAAAATGCTTTTGATTTAAAACTGCAAGAGTCTAAATTTAGTGGAGCTTCAAAGTGACAACGTGCAGCCAACTGCCTCCCGAATGGTTTAATCTTTCACTCCCTCTCTTTTTCATCTGCAATAAATAAGTAATCAAAATCTGTCAGATGTCACATATAAGAACTTCAGACTCTGCAAGAATCAAGCCTTTTCAGTAGATGAATCTGTAGAAATACACTGGCTAAAAGTGGAAAAGAGGGCGCCTCCTAAAGACAGATTTCGCAACCAGTTGGTTGTGTGTGTGTGTGTGTGTGTGTGTTAGAAGATAGGACTGCAATTTAAAGCATATTATTCGAATAGTTCCTACAAAACAAAAAGTATTCAAAAATCTGTATTTAAATAAATAGTTTGTAATTAGAAGGAACAGCCTAAAATGAGAAGATTGAATTCCAATGTCTTTCATATATATATATATATATATATATGAATTTATCATTCTTTTACATATATATATATATATAGACAGAGAGAGAGAGAGAGAGTCAGAGAGAGAGTCAGCTTCAATTCTCAGCTGCCCCAATTCTAATCAAGCTTCCTGCTAACATTTCCTAGAGAAAGCAGTAGAGGTAGATTATGGCCCAATGCTCAGGTATCTGCCACTCATGTGTAAGATCTGGATGAGATGGAGTTTACTAGTTTTTCAATCTTATCAAACCCAGGTTGTGTTTGGCAGGGGGAATGAATGAACAAATCGAAGATTTATCTACGATTCTCTACTTTCTCTCTTTCTCTTTCTCTCTCTCTCACACACACACACCTTGAATAAATAAATATTTTTAAATAAATTGAAAAAGCAATAAGCTAAAGTAGGTTTGTTACATAAAATTGATTCTTAATTTGAAAGCCTATCTAACAAGTTAGAAGTATCTGCCATGAAGAGTATTATCAACATTGAATATTGGTAATAGGATTAGATAAAGAAAGGTAATCAAAAATAGCTTCAGTTGCATTAATAATGATCTATTAACCCGAATGCTTGTGAATAAGGAAAATCAAGACAAAACACCATAATGAATAAATTAATAAGTGGGATCAACTGATTATAGCAGTAATTGGTGTTCAAGAAGATTGTGAGATCTTGCTTGCTGTGAGCCTTTCTCAAATCTTCAGTGCAATCCATAATCTATAACTAGATATCAGTAGAAACACCAAATCAGCCTTGGGCAATAGGCTTGAGTAAGAGAAAGTTTACTCATAATGTTCACCTTCTCAAACCCTAAAAAAAGCAGACATGTTTTATTATAAGGAAGCAAGATGCACCATGCAAGCACCAATGGTAGCGAACAGTTCTTTCTCGATAAAATTGCATCCTTTATGTTCCTGTGGCAAAGAACTCTGAACAATCTGCCATTCCTACTGTAGGAGGATAGATCTTATTTAAGATTAACCAACAGCATATTGCTAGGACTATATTAGTTCTTGCCCTTCAGGGATGAGTATTTCAACTCAAAGTAATATTTATGTGAAACACTACCCTAAATATTTTCAGAGTCTTCAAATTGATTTTAAGATGTATCCCTCTCTTAGACCCATCAGGATCACTTTTAAGTTAAAGGGAGCCTTGAGATTCAGAACATACCAAAGAACTGAATGAAATAACATGACTTCAGAAGAAAATGGCTAAAGTAACAAATTGGATGCAATAAAAACAACAGAAGAATTGCTTAAGAGTCACATGAGAAAACAGAGTCTGTGGTAATGAAACTACTTTGTCTATTGCTATAAAACCATTGAGTGAAATCATCAAATCTCAGTGCATCTTTTGCTTATAACAGGGTCAAAAAATGTGTGCTGAAAAAAATAAGTGTTTTATCAATCATATTTCCGTAAAACATTGACATATAGAATAAGAAGCCCATGGAAAATATGAAGGACATTAGTAGTGAGAATATTTTAAATCGTTTAGAAGCTACACGACTGGAGATTTCCAATTACAGTATAATTGTTGTATGTAGCGAAAACATGCTCTTGAGATTGACAACAGATCAAAAATCTTAGCTGCACTTTCTAAGTTTCTAAATTAAGTTTTAGATAAAAACATGAACGTACGTTCCTCCATTAATGTAGTCCCTGGATACTAGCCCCACCCCAAATATTCTGAAGAGTGAATCATCATTCATTCTTTAAACATTGATTGTGCATTGTGCTATGCCATATTTGTTCACTAATTTTCCTGTAGAGATAATGCTGAGTGGCAATATTTATATATTTCTTTACACAAAAAATTATTACTAAAGTGAATACTATTTCTGAGTTTCTAAAGACATGCTAATGATAATACACAGTCAGATATTATTATTAGGGGAAGTTAATTGCAGAAACATTAGGTATTAACTAGAAATGATCAGGTGCTTAAAGATATGTACTGCTAGTTGGGGCCACTCGGTGGCACAGCACGGTTAAGTCTCCCCCTTCAATTCTATGGGCTCCAATTGCCATCCAGCTCTCTGCTTATGGCCTGGGCAGCAGCAAAGGATGACCCACAGCCTTGTTTCCTGGCTGGAATCAGATCAGCGCAGTCCCAGCCATTGTAGCCATTTGAGAAACAAACCAGCAAATTGAACATACCTCTCTCTGTGTGACTCATTCAAATAAAAATTAATAAATAAATCTTCCTTAAAAAGTGTATGTTTTTAGACTCATGTTCTATTTTACTGTTCTAACTATAATACTTTGAGGAAGTTTGAACTTAAATGTCATGTTTCTCTGTTTCCCATTTGTAAATGTATCTGAGCAAACACTTTGCTGAGGAACTTTTTGGTTCCCATCATCTGTTGACACTCATTTACTAAAGCAAAAATTAACCCAATTAAGGTAATTTTGACATATTATTTGTTGTTTAAATCTGTATTCCAATGTATTCAGCTTTTAATATCAACATTGCTTTACATCTCTGAGTTTTATATTCTTATTTATCTGTGTGCATTTGTGTATATACACAAAATTTTCAGAAAGTTCACAAAAAATGTACATTATCTATTTTTTAAAGGTTTATTTATTTTTGCTGAAAAGACAGATTTACTGAGAGAAGGAGATATGGACACAAAGATCTTCTGTCTGCTGGCTCACTTCCCTAAGGGGCCACAACAGCCAGAGCTGAGCTGATCCAAATCCAGGAACCAGGAGCCCAAAGCCTCTCCCAGGTCTCCCACGCAGGTGCAGGGTGCCAAGGCTTTGGGTTGTTCTTGACAACCTGTTTCCCAGGCCACAAGCATGGAGCTTGTGGAGATGCTGGAACATGAACTGGTGCATGCAAGGTGAGAATTTAGCCACTAGGCTATTGTGCCAGGCTCCCAGTATCTATTTTCCTAAAGAATTATTTTTTTTATATGAAAGGCAAATATACACAACACACATGTGCATACACACAGTACTCAGCCTGGTGTAAATCTGGTGAGAGGAACTGTATTAGGGCCTTTAAGGCTATCCACAAGGAAGGCAGAAACCCAAGAACCTGAGTCATATTCGGCTGGTTTACAAGTAAGTGTATTCGTAAAAAGCTGGATAGGAATTGGAGCAAAAAGGACTCAAATAGATACTCAAATGGGATGCCTTAAGAGTCACAGGAAGCAACTAAATTTGGTATGTCAAAATGGCAGCCTGGCTTTTGATTTCACTTTTTAAAAAAAAATTTATTTACCTGAAAGGCAGAGAGATAGGGCCAGGGAGAAGAAATACCTTACACCAATGACCTCATACCCAAAATAGCTACAGCAACAAGCATGGTGGCAAAATGACATTAGCAGCCTAGAATTCCATCTGTGTATCCTACAGGTTTGGCAGTGTCTAGAACGACTCAATCACCATCTGCTGCCTTTCTAGGGGCATTAACAGGGAACTGGGTAGAAAAATGATATGGTAGTTACTTGAAATAGTACATCAATATAGGATGCTTGTATCACAAACATTATATTTATGTGTATATGTATGTGTAGGTGGATGGGATGATATGTGTGTGGGTATATGTGAAGAATAACAAAAAGTATTCAAAGTTATAAAACAGCAGTATAATAGTCTTCACTTGAAGATAAGTAAGACTTAAAAAAACATTTAAAAATACTAATGTCTTATTTGGAGCATTGCTTAAATATTATGTATATAATTACTTTCATTAGAAGGTATTTGTGGGACTAGTGCTGTGGCACAGCTGGAAAAGCAGTCATCTGTAATTTTGGCACTGTGGCACTTCATGTCCCAGCTGCTCCACTTCCAACCCAGGGTGGAAAAGCAGCAAAGTGTGTGGGGCCTACCATACATACATGTGAGAGACCCACATGATGATCCTAGGTCATGGTTTTGGCCTAGACCACTGTGGCCATCTGTGCAGTGAATCAAAATGTGGACTATCTCCCCCTCTCTCTCTATCTCTCTGTTATCTCAAACTTTCAGATAAATGACTCCTCCCACAAGCTATCCATGTATAAATTACCTGAACAGCCACATTCATTCACACTATGACAAATCATAAATATTCAAATTAAGTAATGAGTAGGTAAGTAAGTGGGGGAGTGAATAGGTCTCTAGGAAGAATCACTTATGTAATGTTTCCATGTTGTCGGTTGATGGAAATACTACTTCTTGAGAATGATGCATATTTTATTTTAGCCATTGTGCACTCTTGTAGTTAACATTTAAAAACTTAAAACATACTTTATATATCTTACAGTACAGTGAAAAATCTGTCTTGATGCACTCTCATCCCTTTAAGGGCCATGCTCCATCTAAACTGATGTTGTGTCAAATTTCCATTTGAGTAGGATGTCAAATGAAGCATTGCTTTATATCCTGTAATACTCAGATTTAATATGCAAGTTCAAAAATACATTGACATTTTTGTTACTTTATATGTAACTTACTTACAGGTGGGTTTGCAAATGTAAAATATATTCAGCTGGAATATCATTTTAGTATCTTTCATTTGCATTTGGTATTTTATATAGTCATAAGTCACATTTAAGTTACTGTCCTGGTGATAATATCTTGCGAGTTCATTTATTGTCTCATGTCAATTGCAACAAAAAACAATTCTGTCATTTGGGTGAATTTCATTGATTTTCACTTTGATTTTATGTTATGTTATGTTATGTTGGAGCTTTTAATTGATCGGGATGATACTCTGCTGGCTCTGTCTTCAAACCAGAGAGGGTATGCCTAAGAAGCCGTTGAACTTGACTGGACAATAAGATGCTGGACTCTATGTTTGGTATATGCTTGCAATGAGGGAATCTCAACTGAACTTGAACTGTGGTTATGCAACAAGGTGGAGGAATCCACCATGGTGGGAGGGTTTGGGGAGGGGTGGGGAGAATCCAAGTACCTATGAAACTGTGTCACATAATACAATGTAATTAATGAATAAAAAATGAAAAAAAAACATTGAAATATTACAGACATGTGTCCAAAGCACAGAGGTTAAAATAATGTTGCTTTTCAGCTTTGCTTCAGTTTGACCAGTGTTCTGTAATAGCTTCACATTATATTATTTCAATGAAAACATGCGAAATAAAGAATATAATTGTGTCATGAAATAGTGGAAAACAATCATTTAAATTTAAAAGAAAAATCCAAAAACGTATTATGGACTGCGTGTTTGAATTCAAATTATCAGTGAAGTATTCCTGTAAAATCTCTAAGGAGTAATATAGCAATGGAGTATGAAGAGTAATTCTTGTTTTAGAAACAACACTTTGGAATCGAGTGTATAGTCTGCAAATGTTAAATCCAATCAATCAAAAATTTCTTGTTTTCCCTGAGTCCAACATTCAAGATAAATGTCTTCTAAGCGTATTTTGATTGTAGAAGCACTGGATGTCTGCCAGTATAAATTTTCTTTTTAGAACACATTGCTTCTCTATAAACAGTTCTGTATTAATGATACCATTTTCCAACTTTTGGTAAAGATGCTGACACAACAATATGAGCAAACTCTCATGGGTTTCCCTTGTTTATAATTTTGCTCTTACTGATTCCTACACTTTCAGTAAGAAATCAAACTGGTGGAAGATTATGAAATTTGTCATCTGTTTGGTGTACTGTTCTGCCTTTACGAAGCATATTAATGCACAATTTGAAAGATATTTTTAGGTTAGTAAATATTTATATTCTCACTGTAAAGTAATTCAAGCAAACAATGCTAGAGTGATCCTCGGACACTTTCCCAATAATACGCTTCTGAAAGATTGATCCTTTTATTAATTTTCTGTGCACAGTTTTATGTGTTTACATATCTAGCAAAGACATACCACTTAAGAAGTCATTTCAGATTATATTTAAAAATGAAATTAGAAATTAAAGTTTGTTTAGTGCAATAATTATGTGTGCAAAATGTTTTTGTAACATAAAAAGTGGTTATAACACAATATGCATAAAGTTCAGAAAAGTCACTATAACTTTTACTTTTCAGATGTATTTATTTTATGCAAAGTCATAGATATGTAAACAGAGGAAGAGATGAAGAACAAGAGGGATCTTTCACACTCTGTTTCACTCCCCAAATGGGCACAATGGCTAAATCTAAGTTGTAAGTCAGGAGCTTCTTTCTGGTCTTCTCCACGGGTAGAAGGATCCTCAAAACCTGAGCCATTTTCAATTGCCTTCTCAGGCTAACAGCAGGAAGCAGGATAGGAACCAGCCTGGGCAAGAATCAATACCCATATTGGAGGCCACAATGCAGGCCTACTAAACTCACATATTTTTCTCCTTCTAAGAATTTTTATTTTTAATTTTATGATACAATTTTATAGGCTCTGGGATTTCCCTTACCCCCTTCCCAAATTCCCTCCTACCAACTATTTCCCCCATATTATTACAATAGTATAATCCTTCAAAAGCAGTCATAAGTTCATCATTCTGCTATTTAAATAGATTCTGAAATGGCAGTAAGACAATGTCAGACAGTCCAGCTTTCTATTGTCAAGATATATCCAACCTTTTCATTGGGAGTCCATCTTTAATCTGGAAGCAGAGGTGCATACTGCAATGAAGCTTCACATCCGGATAGGATAGTCTCTATTGATCAGTTACTATATGTGCCCTTAAAGGAAAAGCCACAAAACAAAATCAACAACAGGAATAAAGTTATAAAAAATTTACAACACCATGGAGTTAAATAGCATGCTATTGAATAACCAATGTGTTGATGAAAAAATCAAAAAGGAAAACAAATAAACAAAAAACTTCTTGAAGTAAATGACACTACTGTATAATCTATGAATTCATGAGGAATTTAATAAGAGAAAGAAATGATTTTGAAGAAATGAAAATAAAAGCAAAAATATGAAAACCCATGAGTTGCAGCAAAAATAATTGAAAGGGCTATTGATCTTATAATTTGTGTGAAGGATGCCTTATATCAGACAGAACAAATGGTATTTGTCCTTTTGGGATTTGCTTATTTCACTGAGCAGATCTCTACTTGGGACCATTTGGTTGCAAATGGTAGAATTTCATTCTTTTCAATGGCTGTAAACTCACACATTTCCATGAACATTTTGAGATAGCACTGAGCTTTTAATATCTTATTATTTTATCCCATTAGCATAATTAAAGCAGTATAATAAACAATATTATAAGTCATTGTACTTGCTAAGCACTTATGCTGAAAATGAAAATATTTTGAAATATTTAAGAATTTCCTCCATTAAGCAATAAAACTTATTATTTTTGAATATCAATACTACACTACGCGTGCCTTGAATGTATTTTTCATATGTAAGTATGTATATAATAGGCACATCAGTGTGTAAATGCATATATATTTCTTCTGTGTGATAAAATAGGGTGTATGTTATTGGATATTCAAAGTTATGTGCTTAGAGAAAAAATACCTATTTGATTTTTTAGTTCTCTGCTTTTTGTAACACAATGAGTTGGAAAACTAAATGACAGGTTATGCCTGTAGTATTTGTTAGATATTATCTTGCAAAAAAAACAAAGTGGATTTGTTGCTTAAAGTAAATCATTTGGAAGGACTTACTTGTAAAGATAAAATTTGATATTTCATTGTCAAATTACAATTTTGGAAAATGATTTTCACTAACTTTTCTTGATAGTATGTTAGTATGTAGACTGTGGTGTGATTGGCTCTATATACTATATATATATTAATATATACATATTACGTTAGATTTGTTTCTTTTTCTTCAAAAGTCAGGTTTACAGAGAGCAAGAGAGACTTAGAAAGATCTGTCTGGTGGTTCATCCCCAAGTTGCTGCAAAGGCCAGAGCTGAGCCTATCAGGAGCCAGAAGGAAGCAACCTTCTTAGCATCTCCCATGCAGGGGTAGGAGCCCAAAACTCTGCGATATCCTCTCTTGCATTCTCAGGCCACAAGCATCAAGCTGGACTGAAATTGGAGCAGCTGGGACATGAACTGACCCGTATATGGAATCCTGACTCATGCAAGGCGAGGAGTTAGCCACTAGGCTATCACGCCTGGCACAAGATTTTTGTTTCTTTTTTTTTTTTTTATTCCAACCAGTTTGAATATCAATGCAAAATATTTTACTTTTTGAGTGGATTCTGTGTCCGTGATGGTGATCATTCTAAAGATCATGTCCTATTGTATCAAAAATTGGATATTGCCCATGTAATTTAAGTTTACTAAACTTTTGGTTTAGCTAATCAACAGGGAAATTATCTAGGTGGGACTGACCTTATCACATGGAGTTTGCATGTCAGTTACTCAAAGCAGCAGCTAGCCTTCTACCAGTCTTAGATCACAAACTTAGAGGAATCCACATAGCAGGGAAGGGAGATCATTTTCAAGCTTACTATTGCTCCTGTTTTTCAAGCAAGAAAAAAAGGGAAAGGAACATCAAAGAAGAAATTCTTCAACAAAGTGAATTTACGTAGAAGTGGACAATGAATCCAATTTAGCAAGATAGTGCTTTAACTATGATGCCAATCCTAGATGCTAGGCACAGAACCTAGACTATGGAACTGCAGAACATTTTAGAAAATAAGTTCACAGGATTTTTAAATTTTGGAATAACTTGCTTCTCAGAGAAAGCAAACCAATATATCAAGCAGTGGATTTCTTCAGGTTTTTGTTGTTGTTGTTTAGTTGACTATCAGAATTGTTTTTTGTTTAGTTAAAATGTTTTCACAGGGCCCAGCGTGATAGCGTAGTGGTTAAAATCCTCACCTTACATGCCCGGGATCCCATATGGGCACCAATTCTAATCCTAGCAGCTCCACTTCCCATCCAGTTCTCTGCTTGTGGCCTGGGAAAGCAGTTGAGGATGGCCCAAAGCTTTGGGACCCTGCTCCCACGTGGGAGACCCAGAAGATGCTCCTGGCTCCTGGCTTCAGATTGGCTTAGCTCAAGCCATTGCGGATTGGCGCAACACCGGCTGTTGTGGTCACTTGCCACAGGATGGAAGATCTTCCACTCTGTCTCTCTTCTTCTCTGTATATCCACCTTTCCAATAAAAAAAAAAAAAGTTTTCACAATTTTCAGTGAATATAGGATTTTATTAGTTTCTCTAAGATTTTTTGTTCGTTCATTTCTTCTTCAAAACATTAAATAAGCCACTGCATGTTTTCTCTCATTATTTTCAGTGAGATATGTGTGCCTAATTAAATCTGTTCTGAATGTATAACATCTACTCTTTATGAGTTCCTTTTCAATATTAGTTTCTAACATACCTAAATGTATGTGTTCCAGTATTACTGCTTTATGTTCTTTGTTTTTTGAATTTTTGATGCTCTTTGCTAAATTTGCAGCTATTATTTTTTCCAAATATATTTGGACTATTACAACAGAACACCATATGCTGAATAGCTTATCATCAATAAATATCTTTTTGTTGTTGTTTCACAGTTCTGAAGGCTATGAAATCAAAAATCAAATGCCAGCATATTCAGAGTCGTATAATGGCTCCGATCCCAGATCTCAGTCTTTCTGTTTTGATATCATATGGGTTTAAGTGGGAGAAATTAACTATTTGTTCAAAATCTGTTTCACAGGTGTACTAATCTCAGTGGTGAGGATGAAACCCTCAAAAGCTAATGATCACAGAGGACAGGATTGTTAAGTGGATTTGTAGAGTGTAGAATGCAAACATTCAGATTAAATAACCCATATTTACTGCCTTGTCACTGCTTTCAGATGCTCCATGTTTTATCTCTTTCTTTTTACTTAAAAAAAAAAAAAAAGTTTTGTTCTCCTTGCATTTTAGTTTGTTTTCTCTACATTTTTTTTTTATTTCATTTCATTTCATGACACAGTTTCATAGGCTCTGGGATTCCCCCAACCCCTTCCCATGCCCTCCCCCCATGGTGGATTCCTCCACATTGTTGCAGTATTACAGTTCAAATCCAGTCATGATTCCTTCATTGCAAGCATGTACCATGCATAGAGTCACATTCCCCCTTATTGATTTCCCCTCTTGTATTCCCATTGGGTGGTCCTTCATGAATAGTTATAAGCCCATCATTCCACTATTGAAGTATTTTCCGACATTGTAGGCATGGACAATGGCAGAGTCTAGTTCCCTACTGTCAGAATATATTCAGCAATTTCAATCAGAGTCCATCTTTGGTCTGGATGCAGAGAAACATATTTCACTATGTCTCCACATCTGGATATGTCTGTCTTCACTACAATTCTATTATGCATTCTCTTCAATTCAGAGTCAGAAAACACAGTCCACAGCAGGGAAAAAACAAAATTTTCATTAACATAAAGTTAAACAACATGTTACAGAATTACCGATGCATTGTTAAAATGATGAAAAAGAAAACCAAGACTTCTTGCAGAAACTGTTGCTACTGCATGACCCATGTGGCACTGAAGAAATGACAAGAAAGACAAGAACATCATTGCCCATGAAATTCATGTATCTTTTTACATACAGTTTTGAAATCATAATATTTCCACCTTTTTATTGTTTCTCTTTTTCACTTTTTATCCTCCTGCCTTTTCAGGTCTTTTGAATCCTTTGAAAGAGTCATCAAAAATGTAATTTATTTCTAGACCATAAAGCTTACATGATGGAGGAGGAGAACAGGCAATCAAGTGATCATCAAATAAGTGAGAAAATTTCTTCCAGCTACAAATATTAGGAAAGAAATATTTTGTTGCAATGGTTTTTAAAAAAAAAAAAAAGGTGGAAAGAGGTAATTTATACAGAGTAGCCAGGTATCTAGAGAGGGTACATTTGGTCCTGGACCTCATTGGAGGTGCCATGGGGTAATCCTTTATGTGGACCGCAGTTAGTAGAAAGGCCCGGAGAGAGGGGAATTTCTGTTTTCAAGGCAGAGCAGGGATACAGCTGTAGCTGGAATGGAGTAGCCCAGATACATGCAGCTCAACTTCTAAAACACCCTTTGTTAATGCCTTGTTGATGAATTAAACAGGTTTCCAACAACCTCCCTAACTTAATGAAACTTTGAGTCTTTCAATATCATAGTTTATGTAATTTATATCTTCTCATTAACTTTAAATAATATTATCAGGTGTTCCACATATCCAGGATCCAGTAAACAATTTATAGGTTATTTCCAAGTAGTATAAATCGTAATGCTAAGTGCCAGTGGCTTATTAGTAAATGTTCACTTAATAAACTAATTATTCTTCCTAATAAACTTAATAGCTCTATAGATTTGGATAATATACAGTTAGACGAAGAGAATCATTACATATTATAACTCCAATGACAGAAAATTAAAATGTATATTTTCAGAAAACAATGAGAATAATTTTTGCAGCATATTAAGTGGTATGTGCTTTATTTGTGTGGTTATGCATACAAATAAATTTATTCAGATCATAAATGTATAATCAGATCTTGCCATAGTTGCCAAAACCAGTTAATTAGCTATACAGGGTTGCAAATATCACATTTATAAAATGTTAACATATATATATCAAATGAAATATGATCCTTATCTAGAATTCTACCTTTAATGGATTCCAGCATTAATCCCACATGACTTCTCTGTCAAGAAGTATGAGAATCAAAACTGCTCCTTTTGTTGCTTCTCACTCATTGTGAAAACAGAGCAAAGAACAATCCCTTTAGCACATTCATCAAAACTGTGATCTAACTGATTAAAATGCAGGTATATTAGAGCTTTTCTTTTATCTGCAGTCCAACCGTGATGTCTGATTTATTTGAATCTCATTAACCGTCTCATTCCAGACCTTCTTTACTACTGTTTGCTGCTGTTTTCAGCATCTAATTAAACAAGCACAACTGGAAATTTTGCATGCACATTTGCTCCGTATCTTTCTGTGATATCATTTGAAACCTGTCTTTCCACCATTAATGCACTGCTCAAGCAGAGCATGAGGGCCAGATGGCAGTTTCTCTTATAACATATTGCTTTCGTGTGAAGAATCATTAAATCCTAAAAATTGCTAAGTTCAATAATACTCTACTTGTGATCGGTTTCCTTTACTTTTAATGTATTTGCTGTATTGAAGTCTGGATGAAAAAGTCTGCCTTTTACAGAACATTTATTTTTTGTGGCCGAACTGTGTTGGTGATACAAGGTGAGTTTCTGATTTTTATAAGTTTTCCCACTTGAGAACTTTCAGTCGTGGGAAAATCAGCTTTGTTAAGCACTCTCTTCAAAGTGCTATTTGCATTATGTTACTTCAGAATTTTCCATTACTACCTCAGATTATATTCTCTAGTCATTTTTATTTTACACTTCTTAGAGTAACTGTTTTATCCCTCAGCTGACATGCATGCACAGAGATGAAAAGACAAAAAGAAAAACAGGAATAGATCAGAGAACCTTGAAACTATTTTAAATCAAGATCAATTTCTTCATGTTATATTCTTTTTTTGCCTGCATAATTGAAACAGGAATTTGGAGTCAATGCAGTGTGTTCGTATTAACTGCCTCGTATGCAGTATACTTGGTTTAGTGCCCTGAGCATCAGGGGATATATCGGGCTTTTTAATGATTGTGCCCTCCTACTCATGTTAGATTACTGAGTTAATGAAAAGAAAAAAAATTTAAAGAAAAATAAGAACATTATTGAAGAGAAGTTATCTTCTTGTCTGTGAAAATCTTTCACTCCATCTGATCATCCTGTAAGTACACATTAGCAACTTGGACCTTCCTTTACTCAACTCACAGCAAAACAACAAACAGATGTACATATATATATGATTCATAGCAAATCAACAAACATACATGCATAGAAATCTGTTTGCTGTTTCCCATAATAGAAACAGGTGATATCACATTTAAGAATTCAAATTTCATTTTGGAAAAAAAATCATAAAAAGATTCCTGCTTCAGTATGTATAGAACCACCCATGTAACAAAATACTGCTGAGTAATCAATTAATTCCATCTATTATCATATTGTACTGTATTATGTTTTTTTAATCTGTAATGTCTTAAAATAATATTTATTTTGTATTTGAAAAATAGATTTTTTACTGTATAAGGCGAGACAGAGAGAGGCCTCACAGCTGGTCATTTGCTCCCCACATGGCCGCAATGGTCAGCTGAGTTGATTTGAAGCTGGGAGTCGGGAGCTTGTTCCTGGCTTCACATGTGGGTCAAGAGGCCCAAGGGTTGAAGCCAGCTTCTGTAGGTCTCCTGGGTGATAAACAGTTAGCTGGATCAGAAGTGGAGCACTAGAGTCATAGATCATCATCCAGATGGGACATGGGCCCTTGCAAGTGGAGGGTTAGTATGTTATGCTACTGTGCTGTCCCCAAACTGCATTGTTGCGTCAAACTTTATTTCACTGTATTTTAATACAGGAGTGTGTGCTTCAGTTATACAATACACCCCAGTATGAAAAGCTACTCGTTTTATAGCCATTCCAAAATTAAATTAAATAATAAAGCTTCACATTTGTAGGTCATATCAATTTAAGCGTTACAAAACACATTAATGCCCTTTTGCATACTTTAATAGATTTAGTCCTTTCAATGTTGGAATAATGTTGTCAAATTAATTAGAATCTTCAATCAAAATATCAGTTTCACAAATCTATTCACAAGTGTCTCAACAGTGGCTCTCAGCCAGACATGTTAATATTGTTACTGTAATGTAACATCATTTGGTATAAAATTACTAAACTTGAGATGAGAACAATAAAATCATTTCTCTAGTTCTTCATTTTTAAATTTCAATGAGGTCACCCTGGGTTTTACAAAATGAGTATGTACATACTTTATGTTTTTGTAAATTTTTTATCTACTTAGGAAACAATGCAGTCTGAGTTTTAGACATACCACTACTTTAAAATAAAAAGAGAATTGCTTTCCACTAGATAATATTTGTTCTAATTTCTGCTTAACACTCTAACATTTCACTTTTTTTTTAATGTCATGTACCAAATTACTTTTAACAAGGGCTATCTAATTTGGGTCATTTCCTAGTAATGCACCAGTGAGCATAAATTGCTTTTCATTTGTGTCAGTTTTCATCGCCGAATCAATGACCGACTAAACTACTTATAGCACAAACGTAAAAGGATTCTGTTAACACACAGTGCTGTTCTGGTTTCATTAATTAGAGGGAAAGGAAAGAGACACAGAGAAAATTTAACATACATTTTCATTCTATAGTAAAACTCATCAAGCTAAAGTATTTCAGTGCCAAATTCCTTGCCTATCTTCTGTTTACTGACCATTAACATCTGCATGTTTCGTTATCTTCTATCTTGTCAGCTGTTGCAGAGATGACTGTTTACAAAGGTTGTGGTTTTTTCTCATTCTAAAACTTAGATTTCAGTCATGATTGAACATAATGTGGCTCAGTAGCTACAATCAATTCATGCAGATCTGTAATGTCAACTTGGCTAATTTCTAGGTATACATTCTAAGGGAAGCTTACTTGAAATCCTGAGCCTGGTTTCTTCATGTGGTTAATGATACCACTTGTAAAGTTATACACATTAAATGACATAAAGCAGCCAAAATACAAACCACAGAATTTCGTATATATTCATGATAACTATTAACATTAAACATAGTTTTTGTCCTAAATGTTCTCTTTATTTATCTATTCATTGATTTATTTGCTTTTTCGTGATAAGATTCCATAGGTACAGGGATTCCACTCTCAAAACCCAATTTATCCTATTCCACTGTTTTACCCATATTACTACAATAGTACAGTCCTTCACCAACAGTCACAAGTCCAACATTCTGCTATTGAAGAGTATAGACCATGGTAGATAGTCAAGTAGCTTTTGCTTGGGAATAGATACAGATACTGCAAAGCATCTTTGCTTCCCAATATGCTAGTCTCCATTATATATTTCATCTATGAGCATATATGTATATTCAATGTTTATCTATATACATCTATTTGTCTTATTTTTGCACAGATATTATATCAGAGACAACATATGATATTTTTCCTGTTGAGATTGACATATTTTACTGAAAATAGTGGTCTCTAGTTGAGACCATTTTATTATAAGCTGTATGCTTTCACTCTTTTCATTGGCTGAGTAGTATTCCAAAGCATTGATGTACCACAGTTAATGCATCCATTCTTCTTTCGATTGGCATCTGGGTTATTGTCCTCTTAATCCTTAGTTTTTTTAGAAAATATATCACATGTGAAGCAAACATTCAGCCTAGTGACTCAGAGGTGATTTACATCTCATATTGGAGTTCCTGCACTCCAGTTCCACTGTATATTTTTTTTTTCAAATTTCCTGCTAATGCCAACCATGAGAACTGTAGCAATGGCTCAACTAATTGGACCCCTGCCACCAACCTAGACAACCTGGATTGAATTCTTGTACCCTGATTCAGCCAGTTAAAGCAGTCAGAGACGTTTAGAGAGCATGCCAGCAGGTAGAGTGTTCTGTCTGTGTGTTGCTGTTTCTCTCACCTATTATATGCACATTCTAAAAATTAAGAAACAAAAAAAAATGCATGCAATGTCTGATCATTTTAGTAGATCTTTTTAGTCATCATTGCTTCCTTCTAGATTTTATTTTATTTTTAATATTACTTTAATAATTGAGAGGGATGCATGTCCATGTGGGGCCTGTGAGTAGGTTGGGGAGCTCAGGTATGGAGGAAGGTGGGTAAACATGTTCAGGTTTCTTTCCCCCTCCCCTCCAATGTTCACAGGGGAATGGAGTAGGGGACCATTACTTCAGCAGGACTATACCAGCACCCGAGGGTAGGTGACAGCCATTTGATGATGCTTTAAAGGACCTGATGTTGGGTAGAGGGTTCTGAGGGTGTTACTTGAGGGGTTTTGACAGTTCTGAGAAGTTTTTGGCTTCATTGCTCCAGGGTTGAAAAAATCTTTCCAAGGTCTATTGCTTGACAGTGTCACCTCAGTGCGTCCCCAAAACCTGGGAACATTTGCAAAGCTTGGCTAGAAGAAAGGCCCTGCATGTTTTTCAAAGCTTTAGGTGTTTCATATGATACCCAGGGTGCACAAATTCTATGTCAAACAATAAAATATAGTGCTTATTTTTACTCCATGATTTTGAATATGATTATCTAGATATATCTATTTTATTAACAGCATATCTTAAAGTTCATATTTCCTTCAAGACATTTCTAATTATTTTCCTGATTATTCAATTACAAAATAAATTCACCCTTTATCCTCAACTCACCTTTCTTGCTTCACTTTACCGATTTAGCCATTTGAGGTCCTTAGGAGAATTTACTGATTCAGATTCACAGTAATTATTCATACATAAGCATTTGCTATCATCAACTTGTTTACTGTTATTTATCTATTTTTTTATTCATTAATTACATTGTATTATGTGACACAGTTTCATAGGTACTGGGATTCTCCCCACCCCTCCCCAAACCTTCCCACCATGGTGGATTCCTCCACCTTGTTGCATAACCACAGCTCAAGTTCAGTTGAGATTCCCCCATTGCAAGCATATACCAAACATAGAGTCCAGCATCTTATTGTCCAGTCAAGTTCAACGGTTTCTTAGGTATACCTCTCTGGTTTGAAGACAGAGCCAGCAGAGTATCATTCCAATCAATTAAAAGCTCCAACATACCATCAGCAAAAATTTACATCATTATGGAATTAATTGACATAGTAATGAGTAACCAATATGTTAAAAATAAATGCGAGTTCTTAACCACCTTCTGTGACCACCTCACTGACATTTCAAATTTAGCTTATACACAACATATAACATACATAACATAGCATGTTATACATAACATCGTATCATCTTAAATTAAGGCAAACATGTGGTATCTAACCTTTTGGGATTGGCTCATTTCCCTTAGCATTATGGTTTCCAGTTTGGCCCATTTGGCCACAAAGAACTGCATTTTGTTTTTTTTTTAATAGCTGAGTAGTATTCCATGGAGTAGATGAACCATAGCTTTCTTATCCAATCCTCTGTTGATGGGCATTTTGGCTGCTTCCATGTTTTTGCAATTACTGATTGTGCTGTTATGAACATAGGAGTGCATTTTGGTTTCTCATAAAACAAGTGTTCTGGATATATTCCTAGGAGTGCTATTGCTGGATCATACGGTATGTTGATTTTGAGTTGTTTGAATGTTCTCCATACTGACTTCCATAGAGGCTGTACCAGCCTGCAGCCCCACCAGCAGTGGAGTAGGGTTCCCTTTTCTCCGCAACCTCGCCAGCAAGTGTTGTTGGTGCTTTTATTCATGTGGGCCAGTCTTACTGGCGTCAGGTGGTACCTCATTGATGTTTTAATTTGGATTTCCCTTATTGCCAGGGAACTTGAGCATTTTTTCATATGTTTATTTGCCATTTGGGTTTGTTCCTTTGTGAAGTGTCTGCCCATTTCCCTTGCCCATTTCTTGAGTGGCTTGTTTGTTTTGACATTTTGGTTGTTTTGTAGCTCTTTGTGTATTCTGGAGATTAGCCCTCTATCACCTATGTTGTGTGCGAAGATCTTCTCCCATTCTGTGGGTTGCTTTTTTACTTTGTTGATTATTTCCCTTGCTGTACAGAAGCTTCTTAGTTTGATGAGGTTCCATTTGTTTATTCTGGTCTTGATTGCTATTGCCTTTGGTGTCCTTTTTAGGAGGTCGGGACCTACCCCTAGATCTTGCAGGGGGAATCACAGTTCCAGACCTCTGGACATACTATAGGGCAGTGGTTATCAAAACAGCCTGGTACTGGCACAAAGATAGAGATGAATATCAATGGAGCAGAATAGAAACACCAGAAGAGAACCCACACAGATACAGCCAAATAATCTTTGACAAAAAGACAAACGACAGTCCAGGCAAATAGGAAGGTCTGTTCAATAAATGCTGTTGGGACAACTGGTTAATAGCCTGCAGAAACAAAAAGACCCACATCTCTCACTATTTATCTATTTTTAATTTTTATCATTATTATTTTTCATCATAAGGTTCCATATGCACAGAAATTCCCCCTTACAGCTTCCCTGTTCCCGTACCAGTTTGCTCCCATATCATCATAATAGTATTGTCCTTCAGCAATAGCCACAGGTTCAATATTCTGATATTTAGTCTATCATGGCATTATAGGTATAGATAATGTTAGATAGTCTAGTATTCTGTTGTCAAGGTATATTTAACTGCTTCATTGGGAATCCTCCTTTTATTTGAGAACAGAGATGGATATTGCAATGTATCTTCTCTTCCTGATATGCTAGTCTCCATTATGCAACTCATCTATCAATATTCTCATTTATGAATATTCTGATTAATCTGTCAGTTTTTTTGTTTTTTTCCTCTCTGTTCTTCCTTCATTTTTTAATGATTTTCATAAGTGATATGCTTTGAATCTCATCTTTATTTTCTTGTGTTCCTATTAAGTATTTTCCTCGTGGGTTACTATAAGGCCTGCATAAGATGCCTTACACTAATAACATTCTATATTGTTGATAATGATTTCTCAGTTATACAAATTCTAAACTCTTTTTTTTTTTTTTAAAGATTTATTCATTTTATTACAGCCAGATATATACAGAGGAGAGACAGAGAGGAAGATCTTCCGTCCGATGATTCACTCCCCAAGTGAGCCGCAACGGGCCGATGTGCGCCGATCCGAAGCCGGGAACCTGGAACCTCTTCCGGGTCTCCCACGTGGGTGCAGTGTCCCAATGCATTGGGCCGTCCTCAACTGCTTTCCCAGGCCACAAGCAGGGAGCTGGATGGGAAGCGGAGCTGCTGGGATTAGAACTGGCGCCCATATGGGATCCCGGGGCTTTCAAGGCGAGGACTTTAGCCGCTAGGCCACGCCGCCGGGCCCACAAATTCTAAACTCTTATATGCCTCTCACAATTTGTTTTTGCTTTGTATAACTTGCATCTTTTCATATGTGTTTTATTTATTTATTTGGAGGTCAGTGTTAGAGAATGAAAGAGAGGATGAGATCGTCTAATCTGTGGTTTATTCACAAAATTCCAAACTAACTAGCTCCTTCTCAGTCTTTCAGGTGGGTAGCAGAAGCTCAAACACTTGAACCATCTTCCATTGTTTTTCTGAGGCCGTTAACAGGAAGCCGAATCAGAAACAGAAGAGCAGAGACACAAACTAGTGCTTATTTGGGAAGTTGGCATGGCAGACAGCTATGATACTGGTTATTCCACAGTGATGGCCTCACTCCTCGTACCTTTTATGATTGTATCCCATAACAATTTCTGCTTCTAGCTGTTCTTAATAGGTTTGTCTTCTAACTTAATACCAGAGATTATTTGATTTTTCATTATCTCCTTTTACTTTTGTATGACAAAATTGATGGATATACCCTGTGCTTGTAGTCAGATTAGCACGCATATGTGAGTGCATCTTTATACTTCCTATCAATTAAGGTGTATCTCTTTAGCTTATTGCAGACATGACATTGGAATTCTTTTTTTCTGCTTGAAAGAACTGAACTTTACTTGGTGTGTCTGTGCTAGAGGAGGTGATAGGAAATTTATCTGCATATTGCTGGAGGTACTCCCTGTTTTATTGTGAATGTTTTCAGTAATCAGAATAGGTACAGAAAAAGTATATAATGAAAACTGATATGGTTACACAAAAATATGATGCTTGCCCTAATCTCATAATTTAAAATAGTCTTCAGGAATATTCGGAGTAAAGACTGAGCTTTGCAAATGCAGAAAATATAACTTAGATTTCATTTTTTCCCTCAATTCCTAATTAAAGTATAAATTCATCAGGAGAATTGATACCTTAAACTTTCTTAGCTAACACCCTGGGCTTCAGCTATCATCTTAATTATCAGTTAACACTTCTGCAGGAACTAGCAGCCGTGTGCAGCTTACACATGGGATCCCAGAAAAGAGAAGGTGAGATGTCAGGAGGCAAACAAAACTGAGCCTGGGGAGGAGAGGGGCAGGGGATCAGGAGTCCTGCTGCTTTCTGCTCCCAGGCCAGCCTTCCACCTAAAATGCCTGTTCTCTTCAGAATTATTCCTGACACATAGAAGCACAGTAGAAACTATTTTATGTTGTCATCTCAACCTACTTTCATCACTATTTTCACTTTTCCTCACCCAGGAAAGCACTCATCCTAGGCAAGATAGTCACACATAATTACACATAAAAATTTACTATGAGAGAAAGGCCTTATTAATACGACGAAAGACTATAGGATGCTTTGCTTTAAACAATCTCAAATACTTATGAATGATATTCACAATATTACAGAAAAATAAAAGAATCCTGAAAACCCTTCTGGTTCATGTCAGTAAGCAAATTATTTTGATTTTGAAAACATCATCACTATCCGGCAGAAAAGCAAGAACCAGTAAGTGAAAGATATAGAAAACATAAATGTAAAGGAGACTTCCATTCACATGATAGCATAACAAAGGAACAAGAATATCAGAAAGCTGGGACTGACTGTAATCCATGCAAATATAGCTCTATATTAATTAAAATGCAGTAAGACATTTTAAATATAACTACTAATATCTTCCAAATCTGTATTTTTACATGTCTAAAGTAAAATAACTTTTTTTTTGTAAATAAATGCAACCCTTAATTTGGATGCTGTGGGCTATACTTTCATTGTAACATATGTAAGCTTTTACTTGTCTTAGTTTGCAATTCATACTTTAGGCCTTGTAATATGTATAGATATTGTTGAATTAAATTCACAAGCCTGTGCATTGTCAAATACAAGCACACCTGAAACTGATCTCCAGAAAAAAAGTATTATCCTCTTGCCTTTAATCTTCAAGAAGCAATTACTGCTCTGATTTCTTTCAATAATTATTCATCATGGCCAATGTTTGGCCCAGCTATTAAGAGGGCACTTGAGTGGGGGCTGTGTGGTGACTCAATAGGCTAATCCTGCACTGTAGTGCCAACATTTCGTGGAAGCTACTTCTATTCCCAGGAAACCATTATATAATGGTTATAATCCAGGAAACCATTGAGAATGGCTCAAGTCCTTGGGCCTTCTACCCACATGGCAGTCTCAGAAGCTCCTGGCTTCATATTGACTCAGTTCTGGCTGCTATGGTCATGTGGAGAACAAACCAGCAGATGAAAGATTTCTCTTGTTCTCTCTCTTCTCTGTAAATTAGACTTTCAGATGAAAGTTAATAAATCTTGCCAAGAAAGAAAGAAAGAAAGAAAGAAAGAAAGAAAGAAAGAAAGAAAGAAAGAAAGAAAGAAAGAAAGAAAGAAAGAAAGAAAGAAAGAAAGGAAGGAAGGATTTACTGGACATTTTTACATGCCAATCCCAGTACCTGGGTTCCAGCCCCAGCTCTGTCCCTGGTTTTAGCTTTCATCTACTATGCACCCTGCTGGGCAGAGATGATATAGTATGTACCTGGGACCCAAACAATCACCTTGAAGATGGAGATTGTTTCTGGTGCCTGGCTTTCATTTGCCTCAATTCTGACAGTAATGTTGAGGTGCAGCCGTGGCAGTGGGCTGCCGGGGGAGACTCATACCTTCCTGATGCCCCAAGACATCACTACCCACCACCAGCCACCCATGTGAACCATATTGAGGGCACACAGGTTGGCAGAGCCTGGGCGGCTGGCCCAGTTGCCAACCTACAGAACTTGTTCTCAGGCCTCCAGTATTGTCCTGTGACTTTCATCATGTACCCCCCATTATTTCTCTCTCCTTCTCAAATGGTAAGACTAGAGTAGTAAAAATCTTTTTAGAAAGAAAAAAATAAGCTGCTTAAAATATATATTAGATCTGTTGGCTTTAGAACTTAGACTGAGTCATACCATGTAAATGTCTTAGCATTTTATTTCATCAAGGAATTTAAAATTATATTCATCAATTATATTTTATTACTACAAAGTTTTTCATTTACCTTTATTTTCAAATCCTGCCTCGGATAAATTACTATACATAAATGCCAACTTATTTATTCATTGTCATTCTGATGTGCCTTTTTTTAAAGATATATTTATTTTTATTGGAAAGTCAGATAAACAGAGACAAGGAGAGACAGAGAAGATCTTCCGTCCTGTGATTCACTCCCCAACTGGCCACAACATCCAGAGCTGAGGCGATCCGAAGCCAGAAACCAGGAACCTCTTCTGGGTGTCTTGTGCCAGTGCAGAGTCCCAAGGCTTTTGGTCTTTCTCAATTGCTTTCCAAGGCCACAAACAGGAGGTTGGTGGGAAGTGGGGCCTCAGGGGTATGAACCGGAACCCATATGGGATCCTGCTGCGTGCAAGGTGAGGACATTAGCCACTAGGCTACAACACCAGACCTTTATGTGCCTTTTTATAAGATTTTTATTTTATTTTATTCAGAAGGCAGGTTTAAGGAGAGGAAAGAGAAAGATCTTCCGTCTGCTGGTTCACACTAGAGCGGCTGCAACGGCCGGAGCTAAGCCAATCCTAAACCTGGAGCCAGGAGCTTCTTCTGGGTTTCCCATGTTAGTGCATGGTCCTAAGACTTTGGGCCAGCCTCTGCAACTTTTCTAGGCTACAAACAAGGAATCGGATGGGAATTGGAACAGTGGAAAACAGGAACTATATGGAATTCCCGGAAGCTGGAGATGATTAGCTAATTGAGCCCTCGTGCTGGACCCTGGATGTACAATTTAGTTGCTGATTTTGCCTATTGTCAGTGAAACAAAATAACTGCATACAGATTTTTTATATGTTTTTTCTCCTGACTATAGATATTTAAAATTTTTGAGTCATAATGTAGGGCTTTATTTAATATGGAATATTTCATTTATATTATTTTGTCTATCAACCGATAATACATAAATTTCATTTGTTTCATATGCTCACTTGAAAATTTGTATTATCAGCTTTTCTAAATTTAGCACATCATTGGGTGGGAAATGGTGTCTCATTTGGTTTTGTTTTAATGTTTATCTTCTTGCAATTTTTCATGTTTGATCAGTTTATAGACCATATTTATATTGTACTTTGCAGAGACTTTCAAGTCATTAGTCTATTTGCTAGAGCTGTGTTTTCATTATTAAGTTCTACTAATGTTTTGTGCGTCTCAAATGTGAGTTCTTCATCAGCTGTATTTATTTAACTCAGTGAAACATCTATACTTAACTTTTTTTGTGTGTTGTATGCTGGCGAACAAAGACCACTTCATTGAAGTTTATTATATCATTCTAAATTTTATAGCCAGTGATTTCTGGAGAGTGCCTTAATAAAAAATGGATGCAGTCTTATTTGTGTACAGCTAAGCAGCTTTCATCACATGGGTTTTTGATTGAAAAAAAAATATATATATATATATACATACATATATATGAAATAACCATGCTCTTCTTAATTATAACATTATAATAATGATTTATACTCCAACTTGCTCTTTTTCTAAGTTTTGTGACTGTTCCTGGATGAACTACTTTTCATACAAAATTGATAATTAACATATATCTTCCAAAAATGCTTTGTTTTTCCTTGTAGTTCATTGAATAAAAAGATCTGTTTGGAAAGAAGATAAATAATTGATTTTTTAAATTTAGGAGTTGGCATGTGTTTATTTTCTTAGGTTCTCTTGTATTAATATTGGCAATGTCCAAGTTTTACATTAAACCAGGTTCTTAGATTGAACCATTTTCTTGTCCAGATACATAAACATACACAGAAACACACATATATGTACATTCATATTTGCTTCATTATGTGTGTTTTGTTTTATCATTTTCTAAATACTATTCAAATGTATTTTGATACCTCTTACCACTGGAAGCAAGGTCCATTGAAAGAGTTCAATTTTCCAATATTTGATATGCTACTTGGATTTATTAACAATATTCATTTTCGTGTATTATAATGATAGGTTCT
Source organism: Ochotona princeps (assembly GCF_030435755.1). Taxonomy (NCBI): domain Eukaryota; kingdom Metazoa; phylum Chordata; class Mammalia; order Lagomorpha; family Ochotonidae; genus Ochotona; species Ochotona princeps. The sequence continues at coordinate 50,142,429 of NC_080845.1, forward strand.
CAATTACTCAGTTTTAGCAATTGAAATCATCATAGTCAGCATATTCTTATAATTGCACTGGAGTTTTTAAATTGCATAGCTAGGAGATTAGAATGGAGACTGACAGATCAGCAAATGACCAAATTTGGGAACTTAAAAATTAGTAATCCCAAAGGTGACATTATTAATTTAAGAATAAATAGAATAATCCAAGATCATATGAATTAGAAAATGGGTAACATGAAAATGGAGATTATATGCACAATTTTATAATTCTAGATGCTTTTTATATGCAAGTAATGATTATTATAAAATATTTGATATTACATCTTACATGATTATGCTGTTAAATAGTTACCAATAACTTGAAACTTGCACACATTTTAATGCAAAAAGAATATGTTATTAATACTGTGATTAGAATTTGACGATTATATTCAGCATTTTTCTGTTAGGATTTGACACTAATTAGAAATACTACTTTATCTTGAAGTAGCAACTGTCTAATGCTGCAGTGTTCCTGAAATCAATGTATTAGTCCTAATCACCCAGGTTACTCTAGTGATTTTTAATAACCATCAATTTAGATAAGCTCAAAATGGGAAAGTGAATAGCTTTTTCAGTCAAGATCTTGGATGACACATAGTAAAAAAAAAAAACCCTCAGATTGAATTCTGACTTCATAAATTAAAAATATAATCAGGAGCATTTTCCTAATTTCTTCTTTTTTTTGTCACTTATATGCTGCACAAAGTTGCTGTAAGGATTACACTAATAATTTTAAGTACCGAAACAAGTCAAAAAGAATACAAATTCAGCCTGAAAATTTTATGAAGAGAATGAAAAAAAAAAGCTTTCAAGGGGCTTGCATTGTGTAGTAGCTAAGCCATTACCTGTCACTCCCGTGTGCTGTATCAGTGCCTTGTAAGAATCCTGGAAGCTCGTTCAGTGAAAATGGCCTAAGATTTGAGCACTTACATCCCCTGTGGAAGCCCCTCACTCCCTGTGCTCAGCTGGATCCAGCTGCTTGCGGAGTGAACCAGAAGATGTGTACGTGTCTCTCCTCGCTCTGTGTGTGCTTATCTTTCCCTCTATTTCTTTAATTCTGCATTTCAAGTAAGTGACCAAATCACTGAAAAAGAAAAACAAAAAAATCATTAAAAATGGAAGCAAAATATGATTTTACTTTAGTACAAATCCTTTGAAATCTACACTTCTTTTCACAATATGATCATGTCATGAATACTTTGAAGAGACCCTCATAGAGTTAGAAATCATCACCAGGTTTTGTTGTAGGAAATGACAGGTAAGTTTATTATAGCCATAAAAAAACTGATACCATGTGAGGAACTGATGGAATTTGTTATTTTTTTATTGATTCTCAACATTCATTAGGCACCTCCACTATACACTATAAACTAAAATAAAGCTGGAGAATGTGCACTTTCTAAGCAGTAAGCAGATTTTATCTCTCAACTACTGCATGAGATGATTTTTTTAGCCCTATTTAGGATGTAAAGCTGCTGAGACACAGAAAAGCATACCAAACCACTGAAGTCACATGGGAATAATATTGGAAAGCAAAACCAAGCTATAATTTGACTAATTTGACTTAGGCATGAATACAAAATCACCATGTGTTGTCAAAAACTTATAAAGTCTTATGTAACATTATAAATCTTATTTAAATTAGGTAACAATAATAAATTGGAAACAGTGGAGCTTAGAATATACTTCTTTACTCAAAATTCTTTACATACCTCGAAAGTCAAAGAATTAGGTCTTTCCAAAAGATCAAAACTCACAACCCAATAAAACAGAGAAACTTGGAAATCATTTTGCTGATTCCTTGCACCCACTTAACACACACACCTTAGTAAATAGTTAACCCTGCAAAAATATTATTAAATACATAAGTAAACAAAAATTGACAAACTGCAATAATTTTTGGTTTATTTGTTTGTAGTGTCTTGTGTCAATTAAGGTACACTATAGGTGTGCAACAGTGCTTTGAGTTACAAAGCTTTCAACAATATCTGTGGGTTTAAAAGGGCCCAGTGCAATGGCTCAATGGCTAAATCCTCATATTCCAAGCACCAGGTTCCATATAGGTGCTGGTTCATGTTCTGTTTGACCACTTCCCATTGATTGCTTTGCTTGTGGCCTGGGAAAGCAGCATGCGATGGTCCAAAGTCTTGGAAACCTGCACTTTCATGGGAGACCCAGAAGAAACTCCTGGCTTCAGATCAGCTCAGTTATGGCTGTTGAGTTTATTTGTGGAGTGAAACAATGGATGGAAGATATTTTTCTCTATCTTCTCCTTAAATCTGCCTTTAAAATAAAAATAAATATAGATAAAAATAGTAAATTTTGTTTTTACATAAACTTTATTCTGATACGAAAGTATTAATGCCATAATTGCAGTCCCAAGCAATATCAAAATTACAGCAAATGCTCTTTGTAGGGAAAATAATTGCCATATATTTGATTTAGTTAAACACATTTTCGTAAACGATTTATATAGTTACTTATCTGAAGCGCAGAGGAGAAATAGGGAGAGACAGATGCACTCACTGAAATCTTCCACCTGCCAGTTCACCCCCCAAATGCCTGCAAGAGCCAGGGTAGCCAGTGCAAAGCCAGGAGCCCATAATTAAATCCACATTTCCTACTTGAAGGCCAACATCTGAGATTTTGAACCCTGCTCAGAAGTGCACTCAAAGAAAGGAGGAATTGGAAACAAAGCTTGAATTTAGACCTAGATGTTTAGACCGTGATGTTAACCACTGACCTAAATGCTTGTTTCTAAAATGTATTTTTTTAATAAAGCAAACATTTATTAAACTATAATAAAAACATTCAATCAAATTACAAAACCTGAGCAAGAAAAACAAACGGCACATGCTTAACTGTAGTTGACATTCAAATAAAATTTACATTCCCAAAATATTATACAGTAATTAGAAAATACCAGCCAAAGTAATATTAGGATACTTTTACGTGGGATCTCAACAAATTTGAACAGAAGCAAATTTTAACAAAGATAAATTTTACAGTGAAACATAGCAGTAGATTAAGGATCTTAACATGTTTATTTTACTACTATTTGACACTATGATACAAAAATAAGAGGATTTACTTGACATTTTAAATAAATATCTCATGGGCTGTTGAGTGCCTTACTGGTGAAAAGACTTAACTGGCTAATCTCATCAATCCATTATGTACATTTAGTAGGCATCATCTCTGCCCTACCTAACTCTTCATGCAATTCACAGCACACAAATTGTTATCATATTAAATACATAATCAACTCGGACTTCTCAACAACAAGGAAATTAGTAAACCATCAAATGGACTGCTTACCATACATTTTCTTGAAATTAAACATATTACTATATAATGGCCTTTTCCAAAGATATACATTTGTTTTGAAATCCAATAGAATCAGTTACCTATATGAAGACTTAGCTGTACATTAATCATGATTGCATATTAAAATATATTGGCTATATCACTAATGAAGGGCATTTAAATTCAGACATTAAACATGTAGATCTGTCTGAAATACTCTCTTACAATCCTAATGTCATTCAACTTGCAAATGCTTTTCCCTTCAAGGTTTCAGTTGAAACATCATTGCTATGAGACCTACTAAGTTAACCATCACCTTTGGTGGCCTTTCACTTCCAGAATGGAATTCCTTTGTCTTTTCATATTTAGTGCTCCTTATTAGCATTTGTCATGTCTTAAATATGAAACTGATGCATGCAAATATTTGCATGCTTTATGTCTCTAATGAAAACTGCTGGTTTCATGACAGAAAGTGAATTTCTATATGGTTTATTTAGTACCTCAGGCATTGCAAAGTCTGATTATCAGTAAATGCTGTTTGAATAAATATCAAACTGAAAAAAAAATTAGAAGTTCTAAACAAGACCATTTGTGATTTATTTGAGGGTCTGCCAGACAAATAACAGGTGCAGACATGCTAATTATTTTCATGTATAACTAATTAGCATGGGAATAATACTGTGCATCTTACTTTGATCATTATTCCATCCTCATAATGTGGCGATGCGATCTGAGCATTAATAGCTGCATCAGTGTGTTCATTCTCTCCTTTTTTACTTCTGCTTCCTGCACTATATATTCCTTTGTCTCTGAAATTCTTTCATTTCACTAAAGGGATTTTCTGGCTCTACATTCACACAGTTTTCTTCAATTTCCTTTAACTGCAAGCTTGGGAAAGGAGAAATTGAAGCATTTTAAAATTTTTACCTGATTTTTTCTGTTTTGAGCTTCCACTAATCTAGAAGGCAGAAAAAACTGCATTAATCAAATCCCATAATTCAACAACTCCATTTTGCTCAGAACTATGACTAGTTTGTTGGTGAAGTGGAAAGGAAGCTTCCACAAAGAGGAGTGCACACACTGGTAGTTTGGATACTAGCAACCACTTCTGACTTCCACTCTCCCCTGTGGCATTCCAGTTTGGGTCCATGTAAGGGAAGCCTCTCTCCCTCTGTTTGAATCTCTCATACACAACATTTTCTGGGTCCCTCAGCATGGATCAGACAAAATTCTATTGCTGCATGCTGGCTTTAAAAGAGACATGTCAGGCAAGACTTAAGTGATTTCTCTGAAATGCTTACACTTCCTAGTCCTTTGTTTCTTTGGTCTTTCATAATCCCTTCCACAGTCCTAATTTTCAGCAGTGTAGCTGGTTTACTTCAGAGGTGTGACATGTTTTTGCTTTGCTTTGTTTACACAAAACATTTTGTAGGTTAAATTTTTAAAAATCAGTTATTTGAGGCTGATGTGTGGGCTGAGCAGTCATGATGCCATGTGTTGTATAGGTGACTTCTGGCTCCTGACTTTGGTCTGGAACAGCTCCATCTATGGACTTCTTGTGGAGAGTAAAGCAGCAAGAGGAAGATATCTCTTTCTCTCTCCCTCTCTCTCTCTCTCTCTCTCTCCCTCTCCCTCTCTAACAATACCTTTAAATTAAATAAACCCCATTTTTTAATCAAAGCATTTATTTCTTTATCACTCCTACTTTTCATCATATGTAATTCTGAGTGCAATGAGTATCTCTAATAATAACTAGTATATTTTGAACAAAAGCAAACAGGAAGAGATATCAGTACATAATGTAACTGTGTCACATAATACAATGTAATTAATGAAGTTAAATAATAAATAATTAAAAAAAAAACAACTTAACATTTCTGGACACTATCCCATCATGAATAGAATATAAGATAAACGTGTATTAACTTTAACGCAGCAGGTTACGGTCTGTTATTGAGACCAATACTGCTGCCTCACTGACTTTTTATTTTGTTGACTTTAGCATGCTGTGCTGGGTTCATTTTTCTACATCATTGTTTTTGCTCATTTATTCTGTGTCTGCCTTATAAAGTATTGATTTATTTTAGCCAAACCTTTTCCTAAATGTGGCTTGAGATTCCATCGAGGCTTTGTATGGACAGTACACCGCTATCTTCTTTTGTCTCACAAACCTCGCTTGAGTTGCTGTCACATGGGATATCTAAATGTAGCTAATGGAATTGTGTACCTGTGGGGAGTGACCGAGACGAGAGTCTCTCTCTGTCTCTTTTTCTCTTTGTCTGTGTGTGTGTGTGTGCCACTCTAATTTCAAATAAAGGAAAATAAAATTTAAAAATAGAATTTAAAATCATTCTCCCATAATCATCTCTGTTTTATGAGACTAATGTGCAGGTTGTGTGTGGGTTTGGGGTGTGTGTGTGTGTGGTTGGTAGAAAGAATAAGTAATTTTTAGCATCCCAATCTTTCAATAACATTTTGAAAAATTTTTCATGATAAGTAAATACTACTTCTTTGGCACACCAAGAAGTCAACAAGAAAAATATCATAACCAAAAATGCATTCTTGCCCTGACTTTTGCCACAGAAAAGTCTGTTTCATTTGGCTGGGTCTGTTGCTTCTCTTGAAAACCATTGTTTTGATTGCACTTTTTATTCAAGACTTCTTGCTAGTATCTGTTTTTGTTTTTGTTTACAGGAATGCTTCAAGATCTCGATCTCATTTGTTTGAAATTTCCATTGAATTCTACTCATTTCTGGGACTACTAAAAACAGTTTTGACAGGCTAGGTTGCCAATGTGGTCTGCACATCCTGCTGACTTCCTGACTTCAGCCAAGTCATCACTCTAGAGGGAGGATTTGTTTTACAGGCTTGGCAGTTATTATTGTTAAAGAGTTCATATGAATACATTACATTTGCTTGAATGAGAAAAAAGCTTCAAAAATCTATGGAAAGTGCAAAATGATTCATTCCTTTATTTTTGAAGTTTCAGAGTCCTCCTTTTAATTAACTCAAGTAAAATTAGCTTTTAACTTGATAATTTTCTATTAAAACTCATTTTGCCATGATAATGGGCATAATCAAGTAGTGATAAGTTTTCATATTCCCAACTTCATGAATGAGGATGAGGAATCTTGGAGAGATACAATTCTACCATTCTCATATACATACCAAATGAGTTAGTATAGATCATACAAAGATATGTGATTGTCACCCTTTCTTAAGAAACGCCAGCTTACACTAAATAACTCATAATTGTAAGTCATAACATATTAAACAGGATTGTAAAGGCTGCAAAAGATAATGTAAGGTTTCATTTAGCACTTTTACAAAGCTACATGAAAATTTAAGATCCATAAAAATGAAATATGAATGTGAAATTGAAGATTTGCTGGAAAAGGAGAACATGTAGTAACTCCAAAATATAAAAGGTGATTTTTAGAGATCACACAATTTTCATATTTGCTGAAATCACATGTGTTGACAGCACATGTTCTCTTGTAGCTGCGGAGTAGCAAATGAGTTTAGAATGAAGGTTGCAAGGGCAATTAGTTACAACTGAACATTGTAAGATGACCTACATTTTTAATAACACTCACATCATGAATTGAAAAGTAGATTTCAGAATATTTTGAAGCCCCGTGCTTTGGTCAGCAATAGTTTGAGTTCAGTGGCTGAAAGGAAATAATTAGAAAAGAATAAGCAGTGTCTTGGTGTAGTACAGTAGAAAATATCAGCTTGGACCTGCAAGTAGCTTTGTTTCTCCCTTTGCCTTTTATGCTTGGAAAATTCTGATTTATTTCTAAAATACAACCTTTGGATGTCATGTTACAGGAAACATCTGTCACAATGTTACCAAACAAGGTCTGATGCATATTTACTTTGGTACCACTTCTCTTCACCACTATTTACATAAAAATTGTTATTATCTGGAATCACATTTTCTAAAGAATATTTTAATTGCCCTTTTTTGGGGATTGTTTTCCAAGAGCATGAATATGCATTTTATTTTTTCCACCATTGTTTAGATTTTTCAGAATAAAATTACATTTTTTGTCTTGTATTATCATTTGGTGCCTCCAAAACATTTATATTATTTTTTAAGAAAAATCATATTTTATTTCTTAAATAATTAGAAATATAATTTAATTCACTTTTATTTTGAAGTTTTCTTTTGGATATCAAGTAGAGATATTGATTCTGCATTTTTTATCTTTAAGCAATAAATTTCCCAACTTTACTTGTAATATTCTGTAGCTGAAGAAGAATCTCCAGAGAATCATACAGAATAAATATTCTTTTCTTCTTTAATTGTAAGCTTTTTTTAATCAAATGAGTCTGTAGTTTTCCATTATCACTATAGTGTTTCACTATGTTTTCTACTTATAGGTATCCCTTATAATATGATTATTAAAACTAGAAAATCATCACTGGTACAACTCTAATCTATAAACCTTATTCATATTTTGACAATTAAATAATATTTTTACAGCAAAAGAAAACTTTTGCTACAATGATTAAAACACTGAATCCCTCATTGGACAGACAAGTTTCAAATTTTGGTTCCAATTTCCAACTTCCTTCTGATTGACACACACCCTGGTCAACAGTCCACAGTGGCATCCATTGGTTAATCACTGACTTGCGTTTGGGAGACCAGCACTGCGTGCTCGCTCCCTGCTTTCAGACTGGACCAACCCTAGCTGTGGGAAGTGAAGGCATATACTGGTGATTTCTCTGTGCTTTTCTGCTTCTTTGTCTCTCAGCGCCGCCCAAACAAATAAAGCCAATGAATTTAGAAACGAAACTCCTGGTCATACATTGTATGTAGATTTTGACATGACACTTTAGAAACCATTAGTGTTAAATTATTTTGAATTTTTCGTTGTTTTTCATGAGATTGTTCAGATCTAAAAAGCACAACTACACATTTTGTAGAATTTCCTTCTGGCTGTTTTGTCCGATGCTTCTACATGATGAAGCATAAATCATACAATTTGGACCTCATCTCAATCAAGTTTTACTAAGTTCATAGGAGCACATCACATCAAAAGTTAAACACTACAGGATGATACTCTGCTGGCTCTGTCTTCAGACCAGAGGGGGTATACCTAAGAAACCGTTGAACTTGACTGGACAATAAAATGCTGGACTCTATGTTTGGTATATGCTTGCAATGGGGGAATCTCAACTGAACTTGAACTGTGGTTATGCAACAAGGTGGAGGAATCCACCATGGTGGGAGGGTTTGGGGAGGGGTGGGGAGAATCCCAGTACCTATGAAACTGTGTCACATAATACAATGTAATTAATGAATTAAAAAGAATAAATAAATAAATTTTTAAAAAGTTAAACACTATTGATTAAATTCGATGATTGGCATTTTGTTTATGCAACTAACATCAGGTAATTACAATACAATTTTGTATTTTATAAGAAAAAAGTGGAGAGTGTGCATGTCATTTAAGAACTTAGAGAATTTTTTTTATTATTCAAATATATATTCTCCTGTTGTAATATCTATTACTTTTATAACCAACTCAATTTTTCTACTTTTAACTGTCCTCCACTTGATCAGTTAACATTATTCTATAAAATAATTTCCTTTATTTAGTTACTTATTTATTCAGTCAAATTTGCTTGCGTTGGTATGGACTATTGATTATTTTATTCACTTGAAGATAATCTTTCACTTTTGATGTTCAGGTTTTCTTGAATGTGTCAAGTAGTTCAAAATTTCTCAGACTTGCCTCATTCAAGCTAACTTAAATTCCTTTAACATGTTTTTTCATTATCCCAGCAGTTGCTTTTAAAACAGGAAAATATCCCAAGGGATATCTGTTTGATATAATGGTTTAGGTGCTTCTCAATATTCTCACGCTCCATGTCCAGTGACCCGGTTCTAGCTCTGGCTTTATAATTGATTTCAGCTCCCTGCTAATGCAGGGCTTGGGAAGCAGCAGATGACAGCTCAAAGAAGAGGTTTGTGGGAACAGGAATGTTTCAGGTTCTTAGCTTAAGCCTGACCAGGTCTAGTTATCGTAAGCATTTATAGAATGACCCGGAGGATGCAAGGTTTCTCTGTTTCTCTCTGTTTTTCTCTCACTCTCTCTCTCACTTCCTCTGTGTATGTGCTTGTGTGCATCTCTCTGCCTTTTAAAAAATACATTTAACATTTCCCTTTATTTTAATTTTTCTTTATATAAAGGGAAATTTTTCATATATTTCATATAAGCGGTGTTAAGAGCACAGTGATACTTTTCAACCTACCATCACAAACACCCCTTCCTCACACTCTATCCCCCCTCCTTTTCTTTTTTAAATTTTTATAATGAGATACTTTCAATTTATTTTATAATCATAAACTCAACCTTTGAGGAAATAAAGAATTCAACAAATAGTAATGAGAAAAATCACCATACTCCAGAGTTATAAACAATATTCAGATTTCAAAATGTTAAGTATTTTCATGCATAAATAATGTAATGAATTAGAAACACACCGTTAAGAATGAATCCCATTCCCAGGCCTGGCTCTGGGGCCTAGCATGTAAAGTCTTGCTTGAATGCGCCAGTATCCCATATGGGCACCAGTTCTAATCCCGCAAGCTCCACTTTCCATCCAGCTCCCTGCTTGTAGCCTGGGAAAGCAGTCTAGGATGGCCCAAAGCCTTGGGACCCTGCACCCGTGTGGGAGACCCAGAAGAAGTTCCTGGCTCCTGGGTTCAGATCGGCGCAGCACTGACCATTTTGTTCATCTTCCCCTCTGTCTCTCCTCTTTGTGTATTTGACTTTGTAATAAAAAATAAATAAATCTTTAAGAAAAAGATGAATCCCATTCCAAATAGATATAAATATTGTAATGCCTTGGAATACATTTAACCAAGTGTGCAAAATAACAAAGAATGTGAAAATTATAAAATATTTTTTTAAAAGATTTATTTATTTTATTACAAAGTCAGATACACAGAGAGGAGAGACAGAGAGGAAGATCTTTCGTCCGATGATTCACTCCCCAAGTGAGCCGCAACAGCCGGTATGGCGCCGATCCGATGCCGGGAACCAGGAACCTCTTCCGGGTCTCCCACACGGGTGCAGTGTCCCAATGCATTGGGCCGTCCTCGACTGCTTTCCCAGGCCACAAATAGGGAGCTGGATGGGAAGTGGAGCTGCTGGGATTAGAACCGGCGCCCATATGGGATCCTGGGGCGTTCAAGGCGAGGACTTTAGCCGCTAGGCCACGCCGCCGGGCCCTAAAATATTTTTTAAATTACTGGAAGACACACTCAGTAGGTAAAACCTTTTATGTTCACAGATTCAAAGGATTAATATAATTAAAATGTGCGTACTACCCAGAGGAATTTAGATTCAACATGATGCAAATGAAAATACCAGACAGTCTTCTCAGGTTTGGGGAAAAAAATGATTCTAAAATTCACATGGAATCACAAGAGATCCTTACTAGTTAAAGAACTCCTAAACAAAACTCAAGGGCATCATAAAGCCAGATATCAAGACATACTATGGAGCAGATATAATCAAAACATTCCCAGACTGGCACAAAGATAGACACATGGACCAAATACACACATTAGAGATGCCAGAAATTAAACCAAAACATCATATCTTTTATTGGAAAGACAGACTTACACAGAAAAAGTGAGATAGAAGGAAGGATGTTCTGTCCTCTGGCTACTCCCCAATTGGCTGCAGTGGCCAGAGCTGAGATGATCTGTAACCAGGAGCTTAGAGCTTCTTCCCGGTCTCCCACATGGGTACAGGGTTCCAAGGCTTTGAGCCATCCTCTACTGCTTTCCTAGTTAAAAAAAGGTCAAAAACAGGGAGCTAGATGGGAAATGGAGCAGCCAGAACCAGAACAGCACCCACATGGGATCGTGGAGCATGCAAGCGAAGGACTTAGCTACGTGGCTGACACGCAGGCCCATTTAACAAATGCATCCAGAAGTGCTATTGCTACTGAAATAATCATTCTACAAATTAGAGTTCCATATATTTTTAGAGTTAATTTTTGTATTTGGTATGAAGGTATAAAAGCCTGCCTTTTTTTGAAGTCACTTAATTTTTTATTAGGTTCAGTGTGATTGCATTGTTTTTGAGCGTGGTTCATTTGAATATTTATTCAACACTAGAGATTTAACTTATATTCCTCTTTGTGGAATCTCTGTTTCCCCAACCCCCGGTTTCTCACTCAGTCTTTCATCATCATGAGCATCATCATCTGTGAGGTCTGTGTATGGTTTTTCCCCCCAAATTTATGAGGGAGTTTAGTACTCACTATTTATGTGAATGTTATTTGGAAAATAGAAACTTAATCCAACCATGAAGTTTAGGGTTGAGACCTCCTGAAAGTGATTAGGTGATTAGGCATATATAAGGCCAGTACAGTGAAGGCCCCATAATTGAAATATGGTGTCTTTCTTAGCAAAGAGTCCAAGATCAGAAACAGATAAAGGTGTTTCTTGCTTCTGGCCATGAGCTGCCTGACGATTCTGCCAACAATCGCTGTGGGTGTCAATTGATGTCAGTACCGTCCTCATAGGTATCTCGACTGCAAAATGAATCATCCTTGTTTCTTTCAAAAGTTAGCCTACTAATGGTATTTCATTTTAATAATACAAAAACTCATCAATATAATTTACTATTTAATCCATTTGTTTATTTATGAAAATTCAAACAATTGACAGACCTACAAAAGTAAATACATTGAAGCATTGTTCTCACTGGTTCCGACATACTTTCCACCAGATTCATTTAAAAATTATTAGAAGCCAGTTTCCTTAACTTCTGGAATATCCTTCCCTATTCTGTTTGTTTAAAACACATCTACTTTTGTTATTTGTGAGGTTTTCACACAACTATTATTGATCAATGAACTCATCATATACATGTATGTATGTATGTGTATATATTTAAAATGTATGTGTATATATATATACAATGCAAATACAACACATTTTATTTTTAAACTTCTGAAATTTGAAAACAAGACAGCCTAGGTTAAATAATTTTCCCAAAGCTGAATGTACTCGTTTGCAGCGGATTTCCTGCTTGAAATGCTGGAACAAGTTGCTAACACGCCTAGGCGGACATTGGTGTTCAGTAATCTGTGATTAGCTGAAAGCATCGCCCTTGCTTAGGAACATCCGGTTTTTGGTCTCAGGAAGGACTTTTAAAAACGCAGCAAGAGGTGCGCTTGGTTAATCTTACCCTGACGACTTCCTTCCAAACGTCTCCTGGGAGACGTCGACCCCGAACCTGCTGTCCTGGTCCTTCTTGGTGCCACACACCTCTGAGACGGGTGTGTGGATGTTCACCATGCTGCGCTTTTCAGCAACAGGAAGGAAGCCTGGCAGGCGTTGAGCTGTAAGCGCCTCCTACTGAATGTGATGAGTTCACTCATCTTTACATGATTAGGTACAAGGAGTTTGGCTTTATCCAGGACAGGAGGCTGCTTCTGCCTCTCATATTGTTCTGTTACTCCCGAGATCTTGACACATTGCTGCTCTCAGATGAGCAGTGCGTCTTCCAGTCTGTTCCAAAGTATGACCTTGCTGGAAGCTCTTATCAGATGGCGTAATGCGGGAAGTTCGGGGGTGGCAGAGAGCCTGTGGCTCCGGCTCCCAAAGGACCTTTTTTTTTCCTTGTAAAGAGTCAAATAAAAGCAGTTAAGGTGCATGGGCTAACAGGATAAACAAATATACAACGGTATGTAACAGGAGAGAAAAAAAAATCTTACATTTTAATTGACGAAACAGAATGAATAAAAATTAAAATTCTAGTCATTTTATGGCTTAATTTAAGGTTGAATGAAAAGGTTTTTAACGAATTTCAAAGTTAGTGTTTCCATTATTAAGATCAATGGTACATGCCTATTTTTATTGCTCAATAAACAAAATTTCCACATAATATTTTGAGTATATTTGTCCTCATAAACAAGCACTAACAAAAGCTATCAAACAGCGAGTGTAAAGTCTTAACTGAACATATTCATCAGGTGGAGGACATTGACAGAATTTTATTAATCTTTTCTCTTGATATCTGCACTTTAGCACGTCATCACCTTGCAGATCAATCTCTTCCAAGTGATGTTTAGGGGGAAGCTCTTCAATTACACAGTTAAATGGATTGTAAAATGTGGAGATTTCATTTGCACTTGCATTGAGATCTGAAGGATGTTTCTGTCATGTAATTTGTACTTTCAAGCCATATTTGCTTCATATATTTTCTCTTTGTAGGAGTGAACACCTAGTTACTTCTTTTAACTTTTCACAGCATGAAAAGTATATTAAGACATATGGCATTACTTGTTATTCAAACAACAGTAACTGTCAAAATGACTCTGCCAGAGCACTTCACACAATTATTTTACCTTATGATTTTATGTGAATCCACAAAGAAACAATATCACAAAAGCAAATTTCCAAAAATACTCAGTGCCTTGCAGCGGTAGTGGAGGTTAGTTCCTTATATTCAGAATTTCAATCTTTGTCTCAAGCTCAAAACTTGAATACAACTTATCCTTCTAAGAAATAAAACAGCTGTAGTGCAGGGCTAGTAGAGATAAGAAGTCTCCGTTTTGGCAGTTGCGCCACAACGGATTCTATCTTTGCCTGCAATGCTAGACTCCCATGGAGGGCGGCAGTGGTTTCTCACCTGCTGCACACTTCAGATCCACCTTCCTGCTAATGTGCCTGGGAAGTCAATTTTCATGGATCACACGGAAGCAGGTCTTCAGATGAAGGTGTGAATTGGCTCTTCTCAGACTCATTTTTTCCCCAATGATTTACTTATCTTATTTGAAAGAATTATGCAAGGAAAGGAAGAAACACACATAAACAGAGAGGAAGAATGTGAGGTGAGAGAGATTGAGAGAGAGAGATATTTTGGGCCATCTTCCACCTCTTTCCCCAGAGCATTTTCAGGGAGCTGCTTTAGAAGTAGAGAAGCCAGGACATGAACTGGCACCCTTATTGAATGTCTGTGTTACAGGCAGTAGTTTTATCTGCCATATCGTGATGCTGATTCTGGCCAAATAAAATATTTTTTTAAAACATATAATCTGTTAGAAATATCTGACAGAATTGAAATTGGTTAAGTTTACAATTGTGAATAACACTGAATGCTTATTGACACTATTCAGTTTATAATGCAAGCTATAAATATTTCCTCTTCAAAGTACTTGTGTGTAGTCTTCATATGCCTGAAATTTTCAGTCTTAAAACTTATTCCCTTGAGCCTTTGTTTTTTCTATAATGCTGCAATTACTCATTGCTGTGAGTCCTAACACCTTCACTGGAGAATCCACTTTGCATGGTGCTAAATCTGTGTTTTCTCAACTTCATTCTGTTTTTTTATTGGCGTTCCTTAGTTACTAGTAATGTTCCACTACTTTGACAATTCTTCCCCAAACCATGTCTATTATTTCATGAGAAATTTGCTCTAACAAACGAATAAAAAAAAGACAAATGCAAAATGAGGAAGCAGGTATTCAAAATTAAAATTACTACTTAGAGAAATCAAAGAGTAGGATGCACTCATTGAAACAGAAAAATGCTCATTAGGATAAAATTTAAAAAAGCAAAGATTCAAGTAGGATAAATAATTTAGAAAGCTGCATAATCTTTAAACTTCTTTAAAGTAAAATGAGTTCATGTAGATGCGCTGTACAGAATGTCATGGATGTCACCTGCCAATGTGAGCTCACCTGGGCTTGTATTGGCATTGTTGGCGGGGCAATCTATGTCCCTGCTGTTCTACATGCTGGATACGTTCAGCTATATGTGATTGTAGAGACTGCAGGGGGATTCCTCCTCGCCATGCTGAAGATGCCTGCTTTCCTTACCCCCTGGCATCTCCTGGTTTGCATGTTAGCTGTGATAAATCAATTTTTTCTTTTGTGTTTCAAAGTGCCATAAAATCGTCTCATGCTAAAACACTGATGTTTTACTATATATTCATGCACATTGTGATATAATCAAGGCAAGCTAATTAGTTCATACATCATCTCGAATGTTTATCATTTTTTGTAGGAAAGCATTTGAAATCCTGTTTTTTTTAGCATAAAAGCATGAATCATTATTCTTAATTACCATCATGCTGTTAAGAATAGAGCTTATTCCTCCCACCCAATTCTGCTTTGAAATGTTTATCTGATGAAAGTGGACCCAAGCAGATACCACAGGATAATTTACCAATTTAATGTCAACTGAAAAGTTACCTTAATTACATCTGCAAAATCCCATTTGCCATGTAATTGAACATATTTATGAACGGAATACAGGGGCTGACGAGTGTAGTTCTTGCAATCATAATTCTGCCCACTGCATTGGGGAAAATAATTTATTTGCATTTCTTTGTTGATTTTAAAATCAATACAAATATAAAGAGAAACAACAAGGAGTTCCTAAGCTACCTCAAATTCATGATAAGTATTACCATAGGTGACAATTGAAAACACAGGCAAATCATCCATACATGTAGAAGCAGCAATCATTTTTGGATGTCATTCTCTTTTACTAGGGAGCAGATAGCTTTTATTGCAACAAGGAAGTGAGAATGTAAACCACTCCAGCTGAGATGGGAAACTGAAGCCACCCTCCTTTACTCAAACATTATCTCCTTTTCTACTCTGAAAATAACTTTTACCGTAAAGTGATGACAGGATTGCTGTCTCATCTACTGCATATAGCAAATCTTGTTGTAAAACATTTTAAGGAGACAGATACTTTTTCTTGATTAATTCAGTTGTCTCATGAAATTCAGATGCCATTAGGATATATAGTTCAGGAAGGGAGCCTTTAGGGCCAGGAGAAGGCAGTTTTGAAATCTCTTAATTGTTGATGAGGATTAATCTTAGAGGGAAGGCAAGCAATCATTTACAAATGTACACAGAAAATTTACTATTGTAAATTACAAAGCAAACACAACATTCAAAAATTAATGGAAAAAACAATGCTTACAAGATAGCGAAGTTAATACAGTGGCATTGTTCTCTGGGTGGGGGGTGAGATAGGGTGGAAGATAAAGGGGGACAAAGGGGGATAAGTGGGGAAGGGGTGGAGGGGTGAGAACAATGTGAAGTGTGTATTATAGAAATGTGTGTAGTGAATCACAGCATGATATTGTAACACTTAAAGCAATTGTTAAATAAAAGCAAGCAAAATTACATAAGAATGTAAGGATTTGTCCAAAATCTAAGGTGTAATAAACAGCAATAAAATTGAACAAACAGAATAAACTAGCCTATTGAAAGAATTTATGAATTAGAACATAGCTGTGAGAAATTCATCAATAATTAAGTATTAAAGTGATCTACATCAGCTTTATTGCAAAACGGAGTTTTGTCAAAATTTATTTTAAATTCTTGTTTAAAAATTGGTAGAATTTAACTGAATAATTTGAATTACTTAATGATTTTTAAAATTTGTGAATGCAGTTGAACATTTTTTCATTGGCTATTGTATATAGCCTGTGTGCATTTCACTGCTGAACTATTGTCTCCATACTTTTTATTTGCTGAATATTTGCTTTTTAAGGAACATTAAGCATTTGCCTATAATCAAATAAAATATATGTTAGTCCCTTGATGCTTGCACTGTGGCTTAGCTGGTGAATGTTCATTTGGTTCCAGTTCAACTCTTGGATGTTCACTTCCGAATTAGCTCTTGGATGTTATGGAAAGGTAGTGGAGGATGGTCCAGGCATTTGGGTTCTTCACCCACTATTTTTTTTTCATTTTTTGTTATATTTTTGACAATCTTTACATAGTTAATTAGGGTAAAAAAAGTTCAAGGGCTATAGGGAAGTGGGTAAGACTATTATTTCCATATTGTTTCCTTCATGTATCTGAGGTAAAGGGGGATATTGAGGGAGAAGCCCCACCCAGTTTCCCACCCACCCCAGGTCCCGGATGTGGAGCATGCTCTGAGATACTTGCTCAAATGGTTTTGATAGTTCACCAGTTATGAATCGCTGCCAATCTTGCCACTCCAAGCACGATGAGGTCGTTAAAGAATCTACTGGTTGACATGGTCCATCCTAGAGTCTCTATTTGCTCAGTATTTCACTGCCAACATATAGCTGAGGTGGTTGATTGACCTGTTCTGTCTTCTGTCTTTTCTTGGTTAGGGTTCTGAGTCCAGCATTTCAATTGGGGAGATCCCCAAAGAAACTTGGAGGTGTTCCAATTGCTGGTGGTTACAATTGCTGGGTTGGTCCTGTTTCCAGCCTGACTTCCACTGAAACTAATAGGTGTTGCAGTCCAGCCTGGTTCTGCCCAGAACATACTCGGCCCTCGCATAAACCAGTGGGAGCTGCAGCCTAGTCAGAGCGACCCACAATAGCCCCCACCAGGCCCGCCCCCTAAACTGGTTTGCCAGTATGTGTAGCAGACTAGTACAGTCTGTCCCACATCCCATTTGGCTCTCGTACAAGTCAATGGGTATTGAAGTTTAGTTCCATCTAATTAGCTCAACTATCCAGCCCTCACGGATGTTGTTGAGTGCCTCTCTGTCTAGCCACCCCAGCCTCTGTCCTAGTTTTTGTGGCCTCCCGTGGGAGTGGTAACCCAAGAGGGAGGAGCCCATTATTTCCCTCCCAGGTCTCTCTCACTCCCAGATTATGCACTCTCCAGGTGGTTATGTGGTTTGACTTGACAGAATTAGACCCCAGTGCCAGCTTCTGCCAGCTGATGCTTTGGCTAAGCCCAAACAACCTTCACCCACTCTAATTTTGTTTGCACCAGTAGGAATAATCCGCCCAGCCTGGCTTTTCCCTGATCTAGTCCACATGAGGCGCACAGGTGTTGTAGCCCTGCTTAGTCTTGTCTGCCCCCATCCCAGCTCATGCTCTCCAGAACAAGTTAGACGGCTCTCTCAGTCAAGCTTTCATAGCAGTATCTCAGCAAGTGGGAACTCTAAGGTGGACTATGTCAGTCAATGGACCGTGGAAGGATTTCCTTAACCTTGGAATAATGAAATCAATAACACTTCAGAACTATCAAAACCACTTGGACAGTGTCCTCAGAAGATGTTTCTCAGTGGAGACCCTAGGATGACATTGAGTGACTGTCCCACATCCCTGGATACTGATACAATTGGGTTGCTGGGAGCATCCCTCTCCCCTTCTCTCCTCCCTTCCTCCAGATACAGATAGGAAAAAATTTTAAAAGGAACAATCATCTCATCTACTTTCCTCCATTCCTTGACCTTTCCTACTCTAATAAGTGGTCCAAATAGGTGTCTGTCTTCAACTATGTGAACAACAGCAATAAAATAAAATAAAATAAAATAAAATAAAATAAAATAAAATAAAATAAAATAAAGTAAAATAAAATAAAATAAAATAAAATAAAATAATAAAAATTATATTAAAAATCTATATCTAGACCATTCTGAATGGAGTTAGGTGGAAACTCAATATGATTTTTCCTTGTACTTCCCATACTGCTAGTGAGCCTGAGCATTTTTTATGTATCTGTTATCCATTTAAACTTACTCATTTATTATAATTATTAGGAAGTCAGATATACAGAGAGGAGGAGAGACAGGAAGGTTTTTCATCTGCTGGTTCACTCCCCAAATGGTCACAATGGCTACAACTGAGTTGATACGAAGCTAGGAGCTAGGAACCTCTTCTGGGTCTCCCACACAGGTACTGACTCCTAAGGCTTTGGGCTGTCCTCGACTGCTCTCCCAGGCCACAAGCAGAGAGCTGGATGGAAAGCGGGGCTGCCGAAATTAGAATCGGCGCCCATATGGGATCCTGGCACTTGCAGGGTGAGGACATTAGCCGGTAGGCTACCATGTCAGGCTCTGAACTTATTCTTTAAAGATGTGAGCTTGTTTCGTTTGCTATTTCTTAATTAGTTTGTTTTGCTGTTGTATTTTTGAAGCTCGTTATAATTCTAGATATTAGTCCCCTATAAGTTGCATTTTCCCTCATTCTGTTGGTTGTCTCTTCATTTTGTTGGCAATTTACTTGCTGTAAAACACTTTTTACTTAAATGTGATCACATTTATTTTACCAATGCTTTTGGTGACTTTTGTAGGAAGACTTTACCTACGCCTATATAGTACAAAGTGCTTCCTTTGTTTGGAAACAGCAAATCATCTTTAGTTGAAGGATAATACTATTAACAATAGATTATTTATACATGCCAAGACAGTAATAAAAATTATTTTCAGCTTTCATTAAAGACAAAGTATTGACATTTCATGTTTGAAAACCACAAAAATATCTTATCCAGAACTTGAACTGTGGTAATGCAACAAGATGGAGGAATTCACCATGGGGGTAAGGTTTGGGAAGGGGTGGGGGGAATCCCAGTGCCTATAACACTGTGTCACATAATGCAAAGTAATTAATAAATAAAAATATATCTTATCCACAGATAATGACCCAATGAACTAATAAAAATATATTTATTTCCCTTAAAAAACAAAGATGGAAGGGGAAAAAATAAAATCACAGGTACTCACAAGATTGCCACCTAGTTAATAGGAAAATAATAAATTGTTCAAGTAAATTGTAAAAATAAATTCATAATAATATGCTGAAAACTGACAGCTATTTTATTTGTAAAAAACACAGTTACACATTGAAATGAGTAATGGAAAACCCAACTAACTGGTAATAAACAAATGAAGGAACACTGTACATGTTGTATTAATATATGAGACACATACAACATCCCGTCATTTAATCATTGTTTACAGATTTGTCCTATCAGCCAGCTACAGTACAGTCTGTCTTTACTTGATGAACTCTATTTAGTAGAGTCATTAAGCCTTTGCGAATAATGTAAAGTGAGAATATGTTGTCTTAACAAAATGTTGCACAATATTGTGTTGGTAAGAATAATTCAGTTCTTTGCCATGCCACAGTTTAACCTGGACCACTAAAGTGAAATTATCCAGCGCAAGAAACACATTACGTGACTTCATTTAAAACAAGAACCAAATATCAACAATCTAACAGTGCAGATAGAGAATAAAAGCACTTATCAAGAAAGGAATTAAGAGGAATATTATTGTTGGATGAAAATATGATAAAATGAAAAATATGGAAATGTGAGATTTCAATTGTTCTTGCACCACAAAAGGGCAGCTATGTGACTGTACACTAATACACTAATACATATACACTAATATTTTGATATACATTGTACCTATGTATAAATACAGGAATAGTTAATGTATTATAAATTAAATTACACATAATAAAGCTTCTTGTATATATGTGTCAATATGGTAACTAATCTGCAATCTGCCTGTATTACATGGCACTACGTATACATATAAGTATGCACAATAAAGTTTGGTTTAAGCGGTAAATAAAGGAGCTGGGGTTCTTGCAAAGTGTGTTAAGGCACCATCTACGGCACTGGCATCACCTATCAATACTAGTTCCAGTACCGGCTGTTCTACTGCTAGTCAAGCTCCCTGTTACTGAGTCAGGGAAAGCAGTGCAGATTGCCCATGTTTTGGACTTCCACTGCTCAGGTGAGGAAGGAAGTATAGCCAGTAATCAATAACTGGCCATTTGATATGCAAACCTATTGCTTGTCAATGCATAAGTAATATATATGAAATTTGTTTGTCAATGTATAAGAAAATCAAGCTTAAAAATATTTTTTTTACATTTTCCTAAAGCACAAAAGTTTAAAATACAGAATCTAGCAACAAAAATTGTTTTTAAAAGTGCCTAAATTACAATGATAAGTTTGGAGCTGATGAATCACTGAAGCGTAGTTTTGCTTTCTCACCATAATGCTAATAGATGAAATCTAACACTATCTTTTTGAAAATCAATATCTCATTGTTAAGTAAGTTTAAACTGTGAGTTTTAAAATCCATAGTTACATGTTTTGGGTTTATTGATTTATAATCAGTTTTCCTTATTGGGACAATTGCTTCAGAAAGTCAAAAATCAATTTGTTTATATCTTAAAGCCCCAAGAGCATCACACTTTATTTTGAATGTCCAAATGCCACATCAATTACTTAAAGGTGCATTCTCAGCCCAATATGATAAATGTCTGTGAGCCAATTAGGTTTTTCATTGATTTTAAGCTTATATGAGGATAAAATTGTTCCAACTGGCTTCAAAATTACAGTGAGTTACCATATTAATGAAACAGGAAGTTGATTCTATCACATTTTAATCCTTAACCAGTAGAGGGTTTTGTCAAAGCATTGAAAATGTTCTTTGCTGCCTGAGCAGAGCTAAGCAATTAAGCAAGTGACAGATCAAATTTAACAAATAGAAGTGCATTTCCTTAATGAAAAATTTATATGCAGCTAACCCATGGAGAAGGACTGGAGTCTAAAAAGTATATCCTAGCAGTTTTGAAAACTTTTTTAATGAATACAGCTGCATTGACAAGCATCTTTGATTCATAATATTCTATGACCACTACTGACATCCTGGTCTAGCCAAGAATATATTTGAGTAGCTGATGTGTTTGTATTTCCAGTATAACATGAAGTTGTCATCTTGATCTCAGAAAATGTGATATAAAATCTTTGCCGACATTTGTGTCAAGTGATATGAAATTTGTAATTCATGTAATCACAGTTACACACAAAGAAGATAGACAGTTCAAAATCTTTATGCCAAGATTTAAGTATAAAAAAATCAACACAAGCTATGTTGATGTATCATGAACATTTAGTGTGTTATCATTTACACATGGAAGACAGGAATAGTGGAGCAGTAAATGTATTAGACAATTCTGACGCTATTTCTGATCAGTTCTCTTGGAAATGCCACATGTGATTTTATTGTATCAAAAATTGATTTTCCAAAAAGCCAGAAGATACAGATTTATATTGTTGATTATTATTCCATACACCGCAACACATACAAAATATGGTGCTGCAGAATGCAAGTTTTGAACCAATTATAGATTAATATATAAAAAAGTAACTTTTCACGTACAAGTACTAATTGAAATTTCATGACAGAGAAGTCCTCAAAATGAATATTATGAAACAAACAATCCCTATAAGGTAGCAAGCCTATTAATTGTTCTTTGGGTAATACAACCAACATTAAAAAAAAAAAATCTTTACATCTTAACTAAGGATCTGAACCAGTAGCCTAGAGACTAAAGTCCTTCATGTATACACTAGAATCCCATATGGTTGCTGGTTTGTGTCCTGGCTGTCCCACTTCCCATCCAGCTCCCTGCTTGTGGCCTGGGAAAGCAGTCGAGGATGGCTCTAAGCCTTGGGAACCTGCACCCGCGTGGGAGACCCAGAAGTTCCTGATTCCTGGCTTTGGATTGGCTCAATTCAGACCATTGCAGCCACTTGGGGAGTCAAGCAGTGTATGTAAGACCTTTCTCCCTGTCTCTCCTTCTCTCTATAAACCTGACTTTCTAATAATAAAAAAAGGATTAAAAAAGAAATGTAATTTAGGTCACTGATAAAAATATATCTAGCATTTTAATTTTTACAGCAAGAAAAGGTTGAAGCTATGAAAACCATTTGCTTTTAATAAAAAATATTTACTCTTAAGTGTGCTATTAATATTTTCATTTTGACTATTCCAACACCTAATGTTGCAATGCTTTAGTAAGTACTAGACTTAAGAGAAAAATTTTATGCATGTAAAGATATTTTGTAGAGACATAAAATATATAAAAACAGCTAATTAAAAAAAAAACCTAAGGTGTAAAGATAATTCTTAGTTGTCAAGTGGGTCAATGATGTGCAAAATTATGAACAGCTTCTTTGAACAACAAAAATATTTCAGGGGATCGTAATTAGTTGTACGGTCATTAAGTAAGGCATTTTCTGCAGGTGTTTTACATATATATATACACACATATATATATGATGTTTAAAAACAGTCTGAGCTCATGATTCAAACGAACATGTAGACCTTGCTAATACAAAAATGAAAGCTAAATACATAATAAAATCACATGTTAATGTTCCATGGTAGTTCAGCCACTGTATTAAATGACATTGGACAGTATTCCAGTAAATACCATAGTGGTACAAGGTGACAGATGTGTTGTTGCAGCATGTTAGAATAAGAATAATTTACTCCGGGCCCAGCGGCGTGGCCTAGCGGCTAAAGTCCTCGCCTTGAAAGCCCCGGGATCCCATATGGGCGCCGGTTCTAATCCCGGCAGCTCCACTTCCCATCCAGCTCCCTGCTTGTGGCCTGGGAAAGCAGTTGAGGACCGCCCAATGCATGGGGACACTGCACCCGTGTGGGAGACCCAGAAGAGTTTCCAGGTTCCCGGCTTCGGATCGGCGCGCATTGGCCCGTTGCGGCTCACTTGGGGAGTGAATCAACGGACGGAAGATCTTCCTCTCTGTCTCTCCTCCTCTATGTATATCTGGCTGTAATAAAGTGAATAAATCTTTAAAAAAAAAAAGAATAATTTACTCCAATATACTTCTGGAGAATAACAGAATTTCATTGAAGTATGGAAGATAGTTTTCATAAAGAGCCCTGTAACTTTTTCTTATTATTTATATTGATATGCACATAGTTTCTTAACTGAGAAATAATTCAAACTTTCCTTATATTTCAAATTATTATTCTTTTTATATCCATTTTAACTGATATATTTTATAATTTAATATTTATTCTCATTAGATAAGATATATTTTCTATTAATAAGTTTCATTGAATGAATAAAGAACCATTGACAGACCAAATAAAAGAAACAAAGTGTAAGCATCATTATGATTATTAATTTCATCTTCATGGTATCAGGTTTTAAGATCTATGAAGAATTTTTAATAGATAATGATCTGCTTAGTTTCTTTTTTTTAAATATATGTATTATTATTTCTTGTTTTCAGTGATAGTTTTGTAGATACATGGATTCCTCTCTTTTCGTTTCTCCTCTTCCACCTCAACTTCCCCTCCAACTATCCCCCCCAACACCTTATTGTTACAGCAATATAGACCTCCAGATAGAGTTATAAGTTCAACATTCTGCTACCCTTGAGCTTTACATTTTTAAAACTAAAAAGTCATTCATTTTACCAAAACATCATCATGAACTCTGGGTATGTTCATAATCAGTGTGACTTGAATTCAAATGGGCTAATTTGAGAACTTGAGATTCTTACTTTATATTGTATTATTTAGGCATATGCTTTTTTTTTTTTTTTTTTTTTTTTTTTTTTTTTTTTTTGCATTATGTGACAGTTTCATAGGCTCTGGGAATCTCCTCATCCCTCCCCACGCCCCTCCCCCCTGGTGGATTCCTCCACCTTGATGCAGTATCACAGTTCAAATTCAATCAAGATTCTTTCCTTGCAAACGTATACCAAGCATAGAGTCCAGCTACTTATTGTTCAGATGGGTTGAACAGTTTCTTGGGGAGACCATTTCTGGTCCGAAGTTAGAGCTGGTAGAATATCATCCCAGTCAATTAAAAGTCCCAATATAACATCAACAGATCTGCTTAGTTTCTAAGGAGTAACACTGTGGAATTAAGAAGTTCAGCAATCTGGTTGTGTGATGAAATTAACCATTTTTCATAACACATGATTTCTTCATTATTATGTAGAAACTGACATTTTCTCATGTGTACTATTTTTAGAATATGAATATTTCTGATGTACTTAAATGCTATTTACTTCAAATTATTTAAACACTCTCTAGATAGGAAAGGCTCCTCTCATTTTAACTTGTTTATTTCTGTGTCATCTTTCTTACCAAATCCCAAGAAGGTAAAATATATTAATCCGTACAGGTCTTATTGTTTTATTCTGAATTCTGTCTTCTAACAACCTGAAAAATGTAGAAGAAAGAAAGCTTATTTTAATTTTTCAGTCTATGGAGTTTTCCTAGTTTTTACTCCTGAAGTGAAAACAAATAGCTGACCTCAGAGGAAAGACACAACGCTATCACCATTTCACAAAGAAGGATGGATTATGAACACAAAGAACAGAGGACATTATATTCTAGTAAAAGTAAAGCTTGCTTCACTTTTATTTTTTCTCTGAGCAATACACATTTCAGAGATACTTGATACAAAACGTCAAAGACACTAGTTTTGAAAAGCAACCATCAGTCATGTTTAGCAGAGTATGAGTATACAGAAACTTTCAAAGCGGTTTGTCCAAAACAAACAGGAAAGCTGAATAAGTTTTGCTAATTGCATCACACCTCTGGGAGATATTAATAGGGGAAACAGGGCAATCGTTATGTAAGAAATATGTATTACTATTTCATATTTTTGTAAATTCTAAATTACTCTAAAATGAAATATTAAAAGCTGCATATATTTTAAATCAACAGTAATTTGTCTAAGAACAGATTTTGGAGTGAAGTCAGTTTTCTTTCTTTTCATGTTTTGGGTTGATTTCTAATATAGAAATGTATACTTTTTTTGCTAAACACAATTTTATGGAGAAAAGAAAGCAACTATGCCTCCGCACATTATAGCAGATGAAGCAGGTTATTTTATTCTTGCCTTTTAAGCTAAAATAGTTGAGCCACTATAGCATAATGAATACTTCTCTTCGAGGCTATTTAAAAGATCTTTTCAGTATACAGGAAAGTAATTATGAAGGCAGACAAGTTTCTGGAAAATTCTATTTAGAGAGCTGATGCACCTGCTTCTCCCCCTTTCTCTGTAGCCATGATAACAAAAGGGTGGGTAAAAAGATGAGCACTGTATTATGAGAAATACAACCAATCAGACAAAAATGAAAAAGGGTGGTTTGTT
Organism: Ochotona princeps; assembly: GCF_030435755.1. Classification (NCBI taxonomy): domain Eukaryota; kingdom Metazoa; phylum Chordata; class Mammalia; order Lagomorpha; family Ochotonidae; genus Ochotona; species Ochotona princeps. The sequence goes on from NC_080845.1 coordinate 50,168,483, forward strand.
CACACAAAGTGAATGAGGTCTAGAAGAATAAGATAGCAACCACTTTAAGCTTCATAAAAATATTTTTGCAAAAATGTGAAAGAAATCGTTTTCTGAAGCCACATTTTTTTTTTATTACCAAGCAGGACTGCTTTTCAGAAGGTTGCATCTGTTATAAACAGACCAGACGGATATACACAGAAATAGAAAGCTTCAAAGAAAGGGTGTGATTCACAAGCCTTGCTTTAATAGCTGTATCAAGCTTTCTTTTGAAGTAGATCGGTCTCTGAAGCAGATGTCCTAAAGGTGCCATCAGACTGTTGAAAGCCAGCCAGAGTTTGAAAGCTTGCCAGCTTGAAGACCATTAATTGACAAGCTGTGAAAGTCCAACATCACAGGAAAGAAAATTATACAAAGAGGTGAAACCTTGATTCTTCACATCTCACCTAGGGAAACGGTAGAGGGAGCTGCCAATCTTTCAAGATGGAAGTGTATGCAGTGTGCAACTCCAATGATCAATTTCTAGATAAGAATTTCACTGGGCTGAAATAACTGTAATGTCTCTAATTGCCATATGACACTTCATTTATATTATTTTCCCAAAGTGCCAGCTCAGAGTTATTTGAGAGAGAGAGAAAGAGATTGAGAGAGAAAGGAAAGAGATTATAGCTTACTCTACAGATGGTTTCCAGTTGGTAAGGTGGGTGCAGAGGCCAAATTGTGACACTGTCATTCTTTGAAAAGGGCAATGGAAAAAGATAAACACATCCTAACTACATATGGTATAGAGATAGCTAAGTCACTTCTTTGTCAGGATTACGTTTAAATTTATTGTTCACTCCTTTTCAGAACACGTCTCAAGAATGCAGAAAGATTTAGAAAACAGACACACTGGTAAATTTAGAAAATTATGTTACAGGCTTTTTTTAATATACAGCAACATGATCATCGCACATTACCAGAGGTATTTATTCACTGCCAGTCACAAGGAGGGGGAACTAGCGCATCTTCTCTTTCTTCACGTGACTTCCAATTGCCCCAGGCAATCTTTTTGAAACTGTAACACAGCAGCAAACGACGCAAAAGCAAAACTATTAGCATTGTTCAATGGTGAGAAAGTCTCATAAGAATGTGAATGCTGTTAGAAAATGTATTCTGTCTGCTGCAGAGCAATTAAACACAGTGCCCTGACATCAGGAGAGTCACATTGCATTGTTGGGTGAGAAGCTTCCCTGTTAGAGGCTGGACTCATTGATCTGACTTTCACGATACACACAGTTGCAAATTTCACAGTCATAGTTTTGTGGAGAAAAGCTGAAAAACAATCCCTCCTTCTCATGTCCAGAATTTTCCTTTTTTATACCTCAAAATATGATCTGCTCATCTTCTCTGCTCCATTATAGTGAAACCAACAAAGGTAAAGGGGTGGGAATATTTACATTTATAGTCACGTTTATGTAAAAGAATATTGGGTGGTGACTTTTAAAACATCAGAATCTAAATAATTTTTTGTAGAATCCTTTAGATGAAGTGGTGGACACATCAGCCCAAAACACCTTGTGAAGACTTCTGCGTTTGGGATAACGGTGCATATGTTTGAAGATGTATTTCTCATTTGAAGGTAACAATATAACTCATTTTTAACTACTACATCTTTTTTAGAATGAATAGTAACCACTAGAAAGTAAATATTTGCAAAGTAGAATTCAAGTTGTTTTTCAAGCAAACATTATTTGGCATATATTTAGGGTCATAGAGCATGATAAAAATCAGTTAATTTTGTTTTATGCACAGCTGATTGACTATTTTACCAACAAATCCTTTCACTTTGAATTTTTTAGATTTTATTTGTTATTTTTTCATATTTACTGAGGAGGCAGTGATACAGATAACTAAAAGACCTTCCACACCCTGGTTCTTTTCTGAACTATCTGCACATGTCAGGTTGGGCAATGACTAGAGCCCCGAGCGAGGAATGCCATCAGCTTCTCATATGTGGGTGGTGGAAACCAAATTGACTGAGCCATCGTCCCTTGCCTCTGATGATGGGCTTTAGTAGGGACGGAATCAGAATCAGGAGCCAGATAACTTTCAGTCAGGAAGTTCAGTCTTAACTGCTACATTAAATCCCCATTGCATTACATTTGCAGTTTTAAATGAATTTGGATCTAAAGAAAAACCACACAAATAATACAGGGGAAATCTATATATTCCTTTCTTAGCATGGCCTATCAGCATTTACATCATTATGGTACGTGGTCATATCTAAATTATAAACATTAATTTTGTTTTTTAAAGATGTTTTGCAGAGAAGAAGAGACACACAGAGATATCTTCCACTCACTGGTTCGTTCCCCAAACTGTTGCATTCTCTGGAATGCAGCTGATCTGAAGTCAGGACCCAGAAGCTTCCTCTGGCTCCCCAACATGGAAACAACTGTCCTATGCTGATTTCCCAGGCCAAAGACAGGTGGATCAGTTGCGAGCAGCTGGAACTCAAATTGGTGTCTATAGGTGTGGCTGGAGATGCAGGGGTAGGATTAGTCAAACCTGCCACCATGCTGGCTCATAGAAACACTGGTTTTCAAACTGTTAACCAAGCCATAGGCTTCATTAACTTTCCTCATTTTACTACGGATAACCTCTTTTTTTCATCCGAAATAAAATCTAAGATGTATTGCTCTTAGTTTTTGGCTGCCTTTGTGTTCTCAAAGCTGACAATTTCTGTTTATATTTTGTGACTTCGATATTTTTGAAGTATATTGCAAAGTTACTCAGCTGAATATTTGCATATCTGATGTTTTCTCATGAACAGAATGAGATCATTAATTTTTGGGTGGAATACCTGAGAGATGACATGCCTTTCTCATCACATCACATCAGGGAGTGCATACCAACCTTAACCATCAATGGTGACATTGACCTCGATCATTTGGACAGGGTGGCAGCTGCCACTATAAACTTACTAGTTTGTTCATCATCATCATCATTGTTGCCCAGTTAGAAGTGAGGCTGTAAATCCAGCCACCCTCCTGGGGGAGTTTGATTAGTGGAGTTTTGTGGTTCTTCTGGTTTGCATTCCATTCCCTAGTCTTATCAATTTGGGGCAACAAATAGCACATATTAATACACAAATATTGCACACATATCGGGTTGACTGCATTTGTCTCCAGATAAGCAGGTTTTATATCTATATGTAATATGTAGCATTGTTCATAATTACATACATACATACAGCTCTGTCCATTATAGCCACTTGGATAGTGAACCAGTGGACTGAAGACCTCTCTGTCTCTCCTTCTCAGTTGAAATCTGCATTTTGAATAAAAAGAAAATAAATGTAAGACAAACAAAAAATGAAAAGAAGAAAAGGATTTCTTTTTAAGGTTCTCTATGAATATCAGGCACTATTGATTTTGTCTTTTTTGGATTTTTCTCATTGGTCTTGGATAATTTCAACATTTACTGATCAATATTCTCATCTACACTCTACGGTATGTCTTTGGACCTCTCCTATGGAGTTTATCTTTTCCTAAACTCTTTTCTACGAACTAGCTGCTTTTACTTTCTGGGTTCTAAGATTTCTCTCCCCATCTTAATGGGTCAATTTCATATCCCCAGGTGCCCCCTGAAGTTAATGTGATTCCAAAAACACTTCCAAGGATAGAAACTGAGAAAACCACAGGGTTCAGCTTATTTGCAGTTAATATTTCACCATCACTGCATTTTATTTCAAAATGGCTGGTATTGGTCAAACAATTATTTCTTTTTATTTTTAGCTTTGCACTGATGTAAGTTAATCATTAAGTCAAACTCAGTTATTCCAAAATGTTAAAAAGACTGCTATCAAATGATATTTGTCTGGAGAGAGCAGGGATAAATACACTTTAAATGATTCAATATTCAAAAATCAATAATTGTAACTCACTGTAGGAAAAAACTGCAAAGTAATAACAATAAGCTTATTTCAATTGATGGAAAAATTTTATTCATCTTAAATCAACATCCATTGCTCATGGCCAACACTGCAAAGACGCTTCTAATTCTGCTAAAGGGCATCTAAACTATGGAAAATTTTCTCTAATATTAGAAATAACCTAAGAACATCTCTGCTAACAATCCCCAATAAGAATACGTTAGAGATTGTGATATATGATCTATATAATGAAATGGGACAGAAATTAAACACATGCAGTTTAGGAAGAAAGAGTTAAGTGTACCTATATTTGTGCATGAAACAATTGTACATGTAATAGATCTCAAAGAACTCTCAAGATATTTCAAAAGTTTTAACTGAGTCTATGAAATGACTGGGTAAGTAATTAATGCAATAAAATGCATTGCATATATACTGGACTTTGAAAAAATTTTAAAGATATCAAATTCACAAAAATGCTAGCAATATACACTTTTACAAAATATGTATTTTGGGTCCAACATGTTAGCCTCATGGCTAAAGTCCTCACCTCGCATGCTCCAGGATCCGATATAGGCACTGGTCCTGTCCAGCAGCCCCGCTTCACATCTAGGTCCCTACTTGTATTCTGGGAAGGCAGTCAACAGCCTAAAGCTTTGGGATCCTGCACCCGCATGGGAGACTGGAAAGAAGCTCCAGTCTCCTGGCTTCGGATCAGTTCAGCTCTGTCCCTTGCGGCCACTTGGGGAGTGATCCAGCAGTTGGAAGATCTTTCTCTCTGTCTCTTTAACAAATATTTATTTTTTGACTTATAATACAGTTCAATAAGTAAAACAAACAAAAATGGTCATACAAGTCCCATTTTATACAGAAAAATTAAAGTATAAGTGTGATGATGTAAATTATGTAATGCCTCAAATTCACACTACTCTTGAGTATGAACTCTTTTGTGAATGGTGATTTATTTTCCTTTCTTTCTACTTGTCTTCCACTATTTTTAGGTCCACGTTCAAGTATCAAATTCTCAGTGTCTCTAAAAATGCATTATTTGTATTAAATTCTGTATCACCATCTTGTACTTAACCCAAGTTAATTTCAATTACACAACTTCGCTTCAATTAAATTATTTTGTATATCCAGAGGTAACAGTTGAATAAGTGAACAGAAAGCTTAATGAGTGATGTTTGATTTAATTACTCACCTGCATAAAGCTTATTAGGTGAACAGTGCTTAGTATCTCGTTTGAGAGAGACATGCAGGAATCTAGGTCGCAAGTTGATTAAGCCCTTCCCATCATCTCCTGTCTATTGATCTTGGAGATGGTGTTTAAGTTTAGAAGACAGGTGCAGTGCATTGTTACCTTAACTGTGCACTGATCCTCTTCTTCACAGCTATTCCTTTGGATGTGATGAGAGCAATCACTTACAGTGATCTCTGTGTCACAGTTGCTCCCAATGTTTGCATTTATTGATATGGAGACAAATTTGTAACACCTACTTTCACCTTATTAAATGGATAATTTTCATTTGTTACTCTGGAAATTCATTGTAATTGGTCATTCCTTTCTAGAAGACAGTATGGAGATTCCTCAGCTATCTGAAAATGGATCTACCATTCAACCCAACCATCCCAATCATGGAAATTTATCCAAATAAAATGAAATCAGCACAAGAGAGCCTTACCTGTACCTCTCTGTTTACAGCACCACGTCTCACAGTAGCTAAGATATGGAATCAATTCAATATTTATCAACTGATGACTACATAAAGAAAATGTGACATATACACACCATGGAATATACTTGGCAATTAAAAAAATGAAATCTGGTATTTTGCAGCTAAATGAGTGAAATGGGAAATAATTTTGCTTATTGAAATAAGCTGGTCCCAAAAAGACAAACGTTGTACGTTATACGTTTTCCCTTATCCCTAGATGTCAGAGTGGCATTGATGACTATGTACAACCTTTGCTCATGCATGGAGTGATAGTAGGGCTTTGTTTTGGTTTGGTTTTTCGTATTTATTTGTTCTGGCTTTGTTGAAATTCTTTGTTGTTATTGTTTTCTACTTGCCAAGTATTGATATTTTAATGGTTTGTTAAACCTGTGGTTGAAAAATAAAATTAAAGCATGCTATTTTGAAAACCAGAACATGTATCTGAGAAGGAGGGTGTTCACAACAGCCACATTGGGCATCACCCAAGGTATTTCATCGTCAGATGAATAGCTAAAGAAATTTGGTTCCTTATGCACACAGCAAAATAGTAAAAACATGGAAGAAAAGCTACTATTTTAAGAAAAATGAAACCCACTGAATGAAATGATGTTGAGTGAAGCCAGACCAAGAAAAATAAATATCACATATCACAAACATCACATAATGTGTAGGCTAAAATTTAAAAAATAATAAGAAGAAAAAAGAAAAACAATGTCTGTATTAGCATTACTGCAAATATAGCTTTGTTAAGCTTTATTTTATACCTTCATCGAGGAAGTGGTTACAACATACTGTAGAGTTTTAATTATCTGTGATTATAATTGACTGTGTATAAATGAAATATTCATTTTTCTAGTCAACTATTTTTGTAGGTATTATCTATTTTACCACTAAAATAAGGTATTTTGCTTCATATTTGCTACATTTCTTAAGTAAAATATTAATTTTAAAAATATTTATTTTTTATTTTATTTTTCATTGGAAAGGCAGAAATACAGACAGGAGGAGAGACAGAGAGAGGAAGATCTTCCATCCGATGATTTTCTCCCCAAGTGACTGCAATGACCAGTGCCGCGCCCATCTGAAGCCAGGAGCCAGGAACTTCCTCCAGGTCTCCCATGTGGCTGCAGGGTCCCAAGGCTTTGGGCCACAAGCAGGGAGCTTGGATGGGAAGTGGACCTGCTGGGATTAGAACCGGAGCCCATATGGAATCTGGGGCGTTCAAGGTGAGGACTTTATCTACTAGGCCATCGTGCTGGGCCCAGTAAAATATTAATTCTTTTAAGAAACTTAAAATAAACAAATAAGAAATATTTTTGTTATTTTACTTACATGGACATATTTTAAATTATTTTTTAAAGATTTTTTTTTATTGAAAAGTCAGATACACAGAAAGGAAGAGAGACAGAGAAGATCTTTCATCCATTGATTCACTCTCCAAGCAGCAGCAATGGCCAGAGCTGAGTTGATCTGAAGCCAGAAATCAGGAGCCTCTTCCAAGTCTTCCACCTGGGTGCAGGATCCCAAGGGAAGAAGGCCTTTGGGGATTCGAACCGGTGACCACATGGGATCCTCGCGGGTGCAAGGTGAGGACTTTAGCCCTGAGCTATTGCATAGGGCCCAGTATTTAAAATTCTGCATTTTGTTGAACATGATGTCCCATTTTGGTGATGACAGTTTTTTTTTTTTAACTTAATGACTTAGTATCATATATTTGCATTACTTTCGAGATACATTTCAGCAATAGTGTTCAACAAACTTGTCATTTGCAACAACATGAATGGAATTGGAGGTCTTTGTTTTAGGTAAAATATGCCAAGCACAGAAAGATTTTACTATTATTTGGAGGATTAAAAGAACAGAAGGGGTCCTGTACAAGGGCTCACTTGGCTAATCCTCCCCTTGCAAGCACACCAGGATCCCATATCAGGACTGGTTTGTGTTCTGGATGGTCCAGCTCTCATCTAGCTCCCTGCTTTTTCCCTGAGAAAGCAGTGTAGGAGAGCCCAAAGCACTGAGATCCTGCACCTCAATGGCAGACTGGGAGGAAACCACTGGCTTCAAATCAGCTCAGCTTTGGCAGTTGAGGCCATTTAAGGAGTGAACTAGCAGATGGAAGATCTTTCTCTCTGTTTCTCCTTTTCTCTTTAGATGTCTTTCCAACAAAAATAAATAAATCTTTTTAAAAAGAACAAAAATATCCTGTAGAAGTAAAATTATAATAGTGTATACCAGAAACTGGGGAAGGAAATGCAAAGAACAGAATTGGAAACAGTTCGTTAGTGGATACTTTACAGCTAGATAGAATTAAGAAATTTGGGGGTTGTATCATATAGTGAAGTCAGTATAGCTAATGTTCAGCTATTATGTTTTCTGATATGTAAATGTTAGAAAACAGGATTTGGAGTGCTTTTATTATAAAGTAAAATGTTAAATAATTGAAGTAATATATTTATCCTATCTTGAAAACACATAATGTATTGAAACATGAAGAAATATTCCAGAAGTATTTACATTTATTAGGTACTTGGAAAAATTTTAAACATCTAAATGAAGTCATACTTTTGCATAAGACAGGATTTCATTAGCTTTTATGACTGAGTAATAATCAGTTATGTCATCCAGATGATGGGGATCAGGCTTGATTCCTATATCAGGTATTGTGAATTGAGTGGCAATAAACATGAGTGTAAAAATAACTCTCATATGCTGATTCAGTTTCATTTAAGTAAATTTCCAGGAGTAAGATGGCCGAGTCACTTGATAGATCTGATTATTGACATTCATACTGTCTTCCATAATGGTTGTGCTAGTTTATTTTCCCATTAACAGTGGATCGGCATACTTTTTCTTCCACATCCACATCATCATCATCGTTATTATTATTATTATTATATCATAACCATTCCTACTGGCATGAAGCGATACTTCATGACTATTCATGACTATTTGAATTTCCTCCATTGAAAAATGCCTTAATTGGATTGTTCATTTTGCTGTTGTTGAGTTTTTTGAGCTCTTAAATGGACCATGGAAATTGTCTATGAGTCGCATAGTTTGCAAATACTATCCTGATTTGCCAGATGCCGCTTCACTTTGTGGAGTGTTTCTTTTATAGTGCAGAACTTCCTTAGTTTAGTTTGGTTTGAACCCATCTATCCATTTTTGCTTTAAATGTGTTTATGGGATTTTATCCAAGATAAAATAGATATCCTTCTCTAGTAATTTGATAGTTTCAGGTTTCGTATTTAGATTCCTGACGTGTTGCAAGATACGGATCTTACTTTGTATTTGTGCTTTCATAGATCCAGTTTCCCAGCACCATTTGTTGAAGAGCTTTTTGTTTCTCAGAGAGTGATTCTGGTACGTCTGTTAAGGATTAGTTGCTTGCAGATCCTTGTGTTAATTTTTGGATTTTCTAACCTACTTCATTGTCCAAATGTCTATTCTATTTATAAGGCTGTTTTGAGGCTTGGTTTTGGTTGCTTTAATTACATGAGTCTTTTGTGTTTTCATCTGAATTTCAGCATTGCTTTTTCAACTTCTGAGAATAATGGCCTTGGTTGTCTTGTTAGGGACTGCACTGAATCTATATTTATTTTTTCAGGCAGCAGTGATATTATAAGGACAATTCTTCCCATCTGTGAAGAACAAATAATTTTCGATTGTGTTTACCTCTATTTCATTCCTTAACATTTTATAATTAGTGTAGACAACGTTTACATTCTTTGTTACATTTATTCAAAATTATTTAAGCTTTTTGTATCTATTGTGATTGCTATTGACCGTACATGTTTTTCTCAGCCATGGTATTTGTGTATATAAATGCTAGTGATTTTTGTTTGTTGCTTTTATCACTTGTAACTGCCAAAGTCTCTTATCAGTTCCAGAAACCTCTTAGTGGAGTCTTTTGGTTCCGCTATTTATAGTATTACTTCAACTTAATATAGGAGTAATTTGACTCTTCCTCTCTAATTCAAATCTCTTTGATTTCTTCTTTTTGCCTATTAATTTTAGTCAAAACGTCCAGAACTTTATTGAATAATACGGGTTGTTAGGTTTGAAATGCATTTAATGTTCTCATGTTATTACACGCAGCTAATTCCTGGAGCCAAGTCCTCTTTTCACAATAAGTTTTCCCCAAGCCAAAATCTCAAATGTAGCATGGCGCTTAGTAGGTCCTTCATTCCAGCAGGGTAGAAAAGGAAGCAGAGGGGAGGGGGAAGAAAACTGGAAGGGGCACATTTCCTGTCATGGTAGCAGTATGGGGGTTGGTAGTGCAGGGGAAGGGTCAAGATGGAGAGGGACAGGAGGGAAGGGAAGAAAGAGGGGAAGGAGAAGGGAGGGGCTGTGTGGACTGTGTGCTGGCACCAGGGAGCGGGGACTGAGATTATCTGAGCCACAGGTAGGTGAGTGGAGACTAGGGGGAGGGGCCAGAGGTGAGGGAGTCGGATTCTCAAGCTAGGTGCCAGCTTAACATCTGATTGGCGCATAACCAGAATGCAAGCTGTGGAGAGGGGAAGCAGGAAATGGCAAGGGTCCCAGATGGGATGTTTGAATCACTCCTCACAGTCCTCCCTTTGGTTATATATTAACGAAAAGGGGTGTTGTGCTCCTCCATGGCTTCTTCAGGTTGAGTTTGGGCGCCGTGTTCACTGGGCGGTGGTTGCAACCTGAGGGGAGGAGTGGAAGGCCCCTAGCCCTGCAGAAGAAACGGATTATCATTTCGGTTAGACAAAAAATTACATTTTAGTGGATGATACAGGAATGGAGGGAGGGGTTAATTTTGGAAAGATGGCTTGAGTTCTTCCTGAAGCTCACTGGAATGTATAGAGTCTGAGGGTTTGTTTAGGTGAGGGGTTTCTGGCAGGTGCTTCTGTAGTATATGGCTCTGTGGCAGATGGATCATTATGGCAGGTGTCGCGCTTCCGTGCAGACTCTGCATTCTGACCATTCTTGGATGAATTGTCCGTTTGGCTGTGGCAAGGAGCTGGGGTCATTTCTACTCAGCACCAACAATGATGGAGACGGATCTTTGTGTCTGAGTCTTAGTGGAATTGCTGCTACTTTCCCCAAATCAGCATGATACCGAATGTAGGCTTATTATACACTTCTTTTGATTGTGTTGAGATATGTTCCTTCCATACTCATTTTGCTTAACGTTGTTGTTGTTAGTATTATTATTATTATTATTATTAACAACCATGAAAGGGTGTTTTGTTTTTAGCAAATGCCTTCTCTGTGATCCGTTTATATAATCAGATGAATTTTATTCATTATTCTGTTAATGTGATATATCATAGTTGTTGATTTGAATATGTTGACTTAGCATTACATTCTTAGGATAAATTATCTTTGACATGGAAGATTATTGTTGATGTTAGCTGGGTTACATTAGTTGGTATGTTGCTGAGAATCTTCACATCAGTTTATCAGGGATATTTGTAGTTCCTTTTTTTCTGATTTTGGAAAGAAAGCAATGCTGATCTTTTAGGTGAGTTTTAGAGAATTTCCTTGTGTTTATTACTTGTCTAAATTTAGAATTTTTTTTAAAGATTTATTCATTTTATTACAGCCAGATATACACAGAGGAGGAGAGACAGAGAGGAAGATCTTCCGTCCGATGATTCACTCCCCAAGTGAGCCGCAACGGGCCGATGCGTGCCAATCCGAAGCCGGGAACCAGGAACCTCTTCCGGGTCTCCCACGCGGGTGCAGTGTCCCAATGCATTGGGCGGTCCTCAACTGCTTTCCCAGGCCACAAGCAGGGAGCTGTATGGGAAGTGGAGCTGCCGGGATTAGAACCGGCATGTGACAGGTCATGAGACAGCATGCATTAGGGCTGTGTTCCATTCACAGCGTTTTATAGTCCTGTTTCTCATACCATTTGTATAGTCCTTGGACTTTAAGGCTATTCAAAAAAATGTTTACACACAATGAAACTAGATGAATGTACATACAGAAGGAAAGCTGATACCCTCAAACTTTCCTTAAGCCATGGAATACCTGATCAGATTTGGTTGCAAATTGGAGCAGGATTGGGTCCAGCTCTGATTAGGGATTAGCCCATGGCTAATGGATGGGGATGTTTAATATTCCAAAGGATTGTGACATGGCTTTAAATGAAAATAGTATAGATTTGAGATGCACTAAACTGGATTATGAAACGTTTAGTAAATTGTTATTTTATAGTTGTTTAAATGTAAATAATATTGAGTCATCAATCATGGAAGCAGAACAGGACTGTCACGCATAGAAAGCACAGTATCGAGAACTGGAATAGAAACAGGACTTGAGGGTTGCTCTTAGCCTCATAGTAGATTTCTGAACATCCAGCTCATGAACATAGTAGACAAAAAGGGGACAGGGTCTAATTCTGGCCTGCAAAATAGCACACCTCACATGAGCTGCTCTGGATGTTGCTTCTTTTCCTACCAGCCTGATTCTCAGGCAATTGCAACTTTTTCTTTGTCTTTTGGATTTTTTGATTCACAAAGATTATTCTTTGATTCCTGGTAACTATCTTCTATACAAACTAAAATGCATGCTTACTGTTAGAACCAATGAAAACTAAATTGGGGTCAGGAACAAAAGCATGCATTTTTAGCATCTTAGTTTAAACAGAATATGAGCAAGGTTATTTAAGTAAAATTTTCAATGAATCAACCCAATAAAATCAAATACAAAACATTAACTTTAAAATGAGCCTACTTCAAACACTGAATGGTGAAAATGGGGTAGCTTTTAACAATTATTACAAGATGTGGGACTGTCACTAGTTGGATATATCAGTGATATTTATTCATTTTTAATTTAAAATTTATCATAAATAATTTTGGTAAAATAATAATATATCAAATAAGAATTTTTTTTTCACTAGAAAGAAATTTTAACCTGTCTAGTACTTGCTTACATTTTACCCAGAAAAGTGTATCTAGAAATCGGAAATATTCAATGATACATATTAAATTAAATATGTAATAAACATTTAGCATTAGTTATTGGGGACAATAGGCTAAGTTACTGCTTATGATATTGAAGTCCCATTTGATCACTGGTTCAACCCCTGGTACGTCATGTCTTACCCAACTACCTGCTAATGCTTCTAAGAAACAAGCAGAGACTGACCTGACTGCATGGGCCCTGCCAGCCCAGTTAGAGACCCATGCGGAGTTACAGACAGCTGGCTTCAGCACGATCCCTCTTGGGACCAGGTGGTGATGGGAGGAGTCAGCTAGCACATGAAAAATACATCTTTCTGTTCCTCTCTCTTTTCATGAGTCTCTCCTCTTTCTCTGTATGTGTGCATTTCAAAAGAAATCTTTTTAAAATGATAAGCAACCTTCATAAAGATTAATAGATATATAAGGAAAAATGCGTGTGCATATAGTCATCCAAAGGAACTGCATAACCAAGACTATCATATCATGATGTGAAGATACAAGGTAGTATGCATCTTTAGTCCGAGATCAAAGATGGATTCCAAATGAGACTGTTAAATATATCTTGCGAATAGGATGCTGGACTCTGCCATTGTCCATTCCTACAATCTCTGGGTACACTTAAATAGCAGAATGATGGACTTATGAATATTTTTGAAGGACCGTACTATTGTAATAACTTAGGGGAAACCAGTAGGGTGGATATAAATTGTGGAGGGACAAAGAGAAATCCCCAAAGCTATGGAACTGTATCATAAAATAAAAAATCATTTTAAAAATAAAAATCAAAAATCATAAGCATTTACTGTAATAATTGAATTGTTTCTCCATTTAAGACATTTTAACATGAAATGTGAAAGAAACCGCTAACTTTAGAATTAAAAAAGCCAAATTGAAGCAATTTAAATTTACTGTTTCAGCTGCCACATGTAATTTGTGAAATTACGTTGTCTATTCCAGATATCATTGAGAATAAAAATAATTGGAGTTTTGTAAAGATCTTTAATACATAGTAGCTTTCATTATGTGAAAACCATGGGAAAACTGTCAGCTCAGCATGCAAACTTCAATGTTATCCACATGTGAATTGTTATAAAATGAGGAACAAATGTGATTGAAGTCCTGCTCTAACCGCTGCATAAATCGTCTTGGCCTTGTTCCTTAGTTCTTTAAAGGTAGATCAGGAAAAGTTTCTTTCAATGCACTATTGAAATCTTCAAATACTGTTATATTCTGTTTTTACTTTCTCTTTGACTTTTATGTACTCATAACTCCATGTTATGCTAATGATTGAAAATAGTTAAACTTGTGAGAGTTATTGAATGAATAATTGATGTTTGATTAACTGAGAATATTTGAACAAGTAAAATCTTTTTATGTAGGAAATTGATTCACTCAAATATATCAAAGCCTAAGCTTCATTCCTGAATACTTCACAGATGTGTTTATTTAATAGCATCCACACAGTTAATAAACATGTATCTAGCTTATTAATTAGTGCCTGCTGTTGTACATTTTGGAAACACAGTGATAAATCTGTTCTAAGTAAAATTCTTTATCATGAAAAGAATGATATTGCCTTTGCCACAGCTGTGGTAGCAGGGCTATTGCTTCGGGTGACATCGCCTTCCATGCCTTGAAATAACAGGCAATTTTATAATAATACAGATTTTTACAGTGCATTGTTGTCTGGCAATGAAGCACGATTGGTCACGGCAAGTGTCACGCAAAGTGAAGTATGGGTCATTTAATATGCTTAGACTAGTTATGAAGGTTAGTTCTATGGCATTAGTTTAGCAATTGCTTCACACTTTGCTCTTAAAAAAATGAAGGTGCTAGATAATAATTCCACTTAATGGAAAATTTGTTTTAGTTCCTCACCCAATATCTCACATGTAATAAATGCTAATGTTTCTTTTGGTAATCAATTGAAAACATGACAATGAACATTTATGATTTCGCTAAAATAATCTTTTTAGGTATTGAACGAAAACATGGATTTTTTAAAAAGTTTTATTTACTTTTACTGGAAAATAAGATATACAGAAAGGAGGAGAGACAGAGAAGAAAATCCTCTGTCCAATGGTTCACTCCCCAAGTGGCCTCCATGCCTGGAGCTGCGTAGATCTGAACCAGGAACCAGGACCCAGGAGCCTTCTCTGGTTCTTCCAAGTGGGTGCAGGGTCCCAACGTTTGAGCCTTCATCAACTGTTTTCCCCAGAGCACGAGTAAGGAGCTGGATGGGAAGTGGGACCGCATGGACACAAGCCAGTGCCTATATAGGATCCTGATGCGTGCAAGGTGAGGACGTTAGCCACTAGGCCAAAAGAATTTTAAAGACTGAGTGTCACTAGGCATAAGAAGGAGAGCAGTCATTCAGCAGACTCTATGTTCCTCTAGCAAACCACTAATTATTAAACAACATACCCCAGAAGAACCTGTCTCTGATCGGTTACCAAATTCTGAGATATAAGCTGTTCCTTTTGCCATGCTTTTCTATTCCAAATGGTTCGGGACCTTAGCCCTGAATTATCAGAGTGTTTTCACAAGAAAACAGCTGGTTACCATTTAACGATCTTGAGGTTTTCCCTTGCCCCCCTACAAATTCCTATTTCCATACAGCTTTTTGTTTTATTCTGATCCACTAGTGGGTCTTTGGGGACTGAATCAGTGAATGGCCGTCCCTTTCTGTCTATTCCTGCACATCTCTTTCTGTCTTTCAAATAAATATAAATTTTAAACCTTAAGGATGAATATTAATGGTAAGAATTAGCAAAAACCAGACAATAGCAATTCAATGAGCAAAAGAGAGACACATGAAAATTATTTGATGTCAAAATACTTTCAACATAAATACACAAAATATATTTGTATAAACAATAAAAGATTTCACAGAGATAGGAAGTACAGAATTCTTTACAGCATATGAAAATACTTGGAATTGTAGAAGCCTGAATTTTCAAAACTACAAATGGACCTATGAAGTTAATTTATCTGTGTATATAGACATAAATGATAGGTGAGTATTTTAAATAAGAGAGAATGCATTTCAGATACATTTACAACAGAATTGTAAATATTGTCATCAATCGGATGATAGAAATTTGGATAAGATTGTTAAGATTTTTTGGTGTCTTCATCTTGAAAAATTGGAGATAATGCTGTCATTTACTTCAATTAGGATTTAAATCAGCAAAATGGAATTATGTGCACATTTTAGAATAATGGGAAAAAGGCTTTAGATAAACAGAAAGTAGCATAAAGCAATAAACAATCGTCTTGACATGGGAGTTTTGAATGGCATTGGAATGTGAGAGAGAAACACAACAATAAGCCATATTAAGCAAAAATCTCAAAATTAAGGTCTTCTTTGATGATATTATTCTTGAAAGTCATTAAGGCAAAGGAAGTATTTGAAGCCACAGGCATGGATGTGATTTCTCAAGAAGAAAAAAAAATGTGGAAGAGAGTAAAGATCTTGGTTTGGAGCCTGAGAGACAGTAACATTAAGGAAGATGAATCTATAAATATTTAGTACTGTAACTGCAGAGGAACCCTAAAATAGAAACTGCATTACGAATGCCAAAAATACCAGAGTGCATCGAAGAGGGAAAGAGAAAGCAGTAAACAATATTATATGCTAGAGAAAGAGTAGATAATGTGACCATGAAAAATAGTTCTAAAGTGATTTTTCGGAATCAATTGTGACCTCAGCTATACATAATTATTCTAGAATGACAAGTAAGTGGAAATGGAGTAATTTTTTTTCCTGCAATATGTTGTCAGCCAATGGTTGCAGAGAAAAGGGAAATCATTCAGATTAAAACAAATAATCGTCCAAACAGGAAAACAAAATGCTGATGAGAGATATGCATACCCTAAACACAATACTATACACATGAATTGTTGGTGGGCACAAAGCATTATTATAGCTCCAAGCACTATTTTTAGGTGAAAAGCGATATCAAAACATGGTCACTGACTATGACACAACCTTTACGATGACAAAGATCATCTCTAACTTTGCCACTATGCAATAATTGACTAAAAATTTCTGTAGCTGTAATATGGTTTTGATAAATGTTAAATAAATTATTTTTGCTATCCTGCCCAATAATTTCTCTTCAATCTTCTTCCTACTCAATAGAAATCTCCTTTACCAACAACAGTAATTTTCTTTTAAAGGCGTAATCTATGTTAAGTGTAACTGAGACCCAGAATAAAATGACAGTGTTGTCATGTTTCTAGGAGTTTATTCTAATCTATTGCATTGTGCCTGTAACCTTATACCAGACTGAAATAGTCTTGATGATTATAGCTTTTGGATTATTAAAAAAAATTAGGGGCAGGGTGCTTTGGGTATATAGGCTAATCTTCCACCTGTAGGTGTTTGCATACCATAGGGAAACCAGTTCTAGTCCTGGCTGCTCCATTTGCCTTCCAGCTTCCTACTTGTAGCCTGGGAAAGCATTGATGAATGGTCCAGATCCTTGGGTCCCTCCCTACACCCTAATGGGAAATCACAATACAGCTTCTGGCTTTGAATGTTGGAAATACTCAGCAAGTTCCAGGGGTAGGTCCCGACCTCCTAAAAAGGACACCAAAGGCAATAGCAATCAAGACCAGAATAAACAAATGGGACCTCATCAAACTAAGAAGCTTCTGTACAGCAAGGGAAATAATCAACAAAGTAAAAAAGCAACCCACAGAATGGGAGAAGATCTTCGCACACAACATAGGTGATAGAGGGCTAATCTCCAGAATATACAAAGAGCTACAAAACAACCAAAATGTCAAAACAAACAAGCCACTCAAGAAATGGGCACGGGAAATGGGAAGACACTTCACAAAGGAACAAACCCAAATAGCAAATAAACATATGAAAAAATGCTCAAGTTCCCTGGCAATAAGGGACATTCAAACTAAAACATCAATGAGGTACCACCTAACGCCAGTAAGACTGGCCCACATGAATAAAAGCACCAACAACACTTGCTGGCGAGGTTGCGGGGAAAAGGGATCCCTACTCCACTGCTGGTGGGGCTGCAGGCTGGTACAGCCTCTATGGAAGTCAGTATGGAGAACATTCAAACAACTCAAAATCAACATATCGTATGATCCAGCCATAGCACTCCTAGGAATATATCCAGAACACTTGTTTTATGAGAAACCAAAATGCACTCCTATGTTCATAGCAGCACAATCAGTAATTGCAAAAACATGGAAGCAACCAAAATGCCCATCAGCAGAGGATTGGATAAGAAAGCTATGGTTCATCTACTCCATGGAATACTACTCAGCTATTAAAAAAAAACAAAATGCAGTTCTTTGTGGCCAAATGGGCCAAACTGGAAACCATAATGCTAAGGGAAATGAGCCAATCCCAAAAGGTTAGATACCACATGTTTGCCTTAATTTAAGATGATACGATGTTATGTATAACATGTTATGTTATGTATGTTATATGTTGTGTATAAACTAAATTTGAAATGTCAATGAGGTGGTCACAGAAGGTGGTTAAGAACTCACATTTATTTTTAACATATTGGTTACTCATTACTATGTCAATTAATTTCATAATGATGTAAATTTTTTGCTGATGGCATGTTGGAGCTTTTAATTGATTGGAATGATACGCTGCTGGCTCTGTCTTCAGACCAGAGAGGGTATACCTAAGAAGCCGTTGAACTTGACTGGACAATAAGATGCTGGACTCTATGTTTGGTATATGCTTGCAATGAGGGAATCTCAACTGAACTTGAGCTGTGGTTATGCAACAAGGTGGAGGAATCCACCATGGTGGGAAGGTTTGGGGAGGGGTGGGGAGAATCCCAGTACCTATGAAACTGTGTCACATAATACAATGTAATTAATGAATAAAAAAAAAAAAGAAATGTGATTTGTGGACATTCCTGCTATCATTCATTGGGTAAGTGAAAACTAAAATAAGATGGTAACCAACTACACCAGCTCCCTTTCACTTATGTCTTCTACATGCATTGCCATAACTCTGAATCTAAATTTAAAATTTTTATTGTAAAAGGTTGCAATGACTAGTCCCCTGTAGATTTAAGCCAAGATCATGACCAATTTATTTCAAGCACACTGGTGATCAATGTAAGGGGAAAATTTTATATAAAATGAAATGGCAGTTGCGAGAATTGTAGACAAAAAATTGAAGACAGAGCAGTGAGTCACTGAAATTGACCTAATCATTTGAATGTTGAGATGACTTTGGAAACATTTGAAGAAGGTATTTTCAGGTCCTACCTCAGACATCCTAGTAAAGAGTCTTGAGGGCATGGGTCCAGAGAACTGTTTCTTTGTTGTTGTTCTTGTTTGTTTGGTCTTTTTTATTATTATTATTTCCTAGTTGAGTCTAATGACAGCATAGTTAAAGTAGTAGTCCTGAAGAGTGAATATTTACAACAGGTGTTGAAGTAACTGTGACCTTTAGCTTAGTTTCTACCTTGAAGTCCGATTTCTGGACTCCTGGAGAGAGAATTAGTTAAAGCTTGATGTGATTTAGCACATGACTAGGGGGAGAGCAGGATGATTACACAAGAAGATACTGGTAACCAGAGTGAGAATCATAAATACATACATTTTTACAAACAATGCCTGTTTTCTAAAAGATTTTTTTAAAGATTTATTTATTCATGTTGGAAAGGGTGATTCATAGAGAGCAAGAGAGACAAATATCTTTCATCTGCTGGCTCACTCCCAAAATGGCTGCAAAGGACGAGGATGAGCCATTCCCAAGCCAAGAGACGGGAGCCAGGAGTATCTTCCGGGTCTCCAATGCAGATGTAGCATCCCAAAGCTTTGTGCCATCCTCTACTGCTTTTCCAGACCACAAGGAAGCTGGATGGGACATGAACCAGCACCCACATGGAATCTCTGTATAAGCAACGTGAGGGTTAGTTACTGAGTCATTGCATTGGGCCCTAAAGGCTTTTATTTTAAAAGTTTATTTATTGCTCATTGGAAAGCCAGATACAACAGAGAGGAGCAGAAACAGGAAGGAAGATCTTCCCTCCAATGATTCATTCCCCAAGTAGTCACAATGGCCAGAGCTGAGCCCATCCAAAGCCAAGAGCCCAGATCTTCTGGGTCTCACGGATGTGGAGTCCCAAGGCTTTGGGCAGTCCTCAACTGCTTTCCTAGGCCACAAGCAGGGCATTGGATGGGAAGTGGGGCTGTGCGGATTAGAACCTATACCGAATGGGATCTCTGTCATGCAAGGCAATGACTTTAGCCACTAGACTACCTTGCCGGGCTCAGGCATTTTTCTTTCTTTTTTTTTCTTAAACCCTGGAAACGTCAACCTAGATTTGTGACAACCACCAATCCTTTGTGCCCATATGCTAATTTGTAGTTAAGGAAACTTGGATGTGGTATTGTCACTCTGTTGGGTCTTCAAGGCAGCCTTCACTAAGAGCGTGGCCAAAAGTTACACAGAACTGGAACCAGAGCCAAAAGTAAGCTGCTACGTTGTTAGTCACGCTTCATCTTCTTTTAAGGTGACAGGCAAATATGCTGAAAATAAATTTGAAAGTAAGTATCTGAAATTTAAAGAACAGTTTTGCCACTTAAATGAGAGAACTGTCTTTGGAAAAATTTTAAAAATCCATTTAGTTGAAACACCTCATTTTTGATCACACAAGATTAATAATTATGTATAGGCTGGAAGAGCTGTTCAGAGGCACTCAGCATACTGCTCTCACTGAACAGACCAGAATCCAGAAACTCAGAGGTGGTAGCTTAGCCTACCTAGGGCTTCTTCCACGAGGAAATCTGGCCAAATGTTGGAAACGGTTATATTATATAACCTACTGTTACGGATTCTGTGAAAATAAAATATTTTAATATAATAACATGAATTCAATGTTACAATTTATTTAACTTTAAATAAAGCTTTTTTGTAAGGTGAAATTTTTAGAATCCTTTGAATCAAAATGTTCATTTTGATAGATGAGACCTTTTTTTTATAGATTTATTCATTTTATTACAGCCAGATATGCAGAGAGGAGGAGAGACAGAGAGGAAGATCTTCCGTCCGATGATTCACTCCCCAAGTGAGCCGCAACGGGCCAATGCGCGCCGATCCGAAGCCAGGAACCTGGAACCTCTTCCGGGTCTCCCACGCGGGTGCAGTGTCCCAATGCATTGGGCCGCCCTCGACTGCTTTCCCAGGCCACAAGCAGGGAGCTGGATGGGAAGTGGAGCTGCTGGGATTAGAACCGGCGCCCATATGGGATCCCAGGGCTTTCAAGGCGAGGACTTTAGCCGCTAGGCCACACCGCCAGGCCCATAGATGAGACATTTGTAGAAGTAACTTTCAACGTGACATTTTAACTTTTAAAATATGTCCCCCTCAAGAAAGTTTTTTTGTTACTTCTTAAGAGCTAAAAAAATGATGTTTAGAAAGGAGAAAATTATTTTCCTTTAGCTTCTTATTGAAATGTAACAGTTTAATACTTACATTGTGATGGTAAGTAACAGAAAATTACAAAATATTATGGTAAATCTTTTTTCCAGTTGAGCTACCTGTGAGCTTTTTAAAAATCTTCATTAAGCTATTTTGACCAATTTGACCTCTAGGATTAATGTGATACAGTATAGATACAAAGCATTTTAAAAGACAGGGAGTGGATACTAATTTTTAGAGTCTAAGCAGGCCATGAGGAACATTTTTTTCCAGAAGTGATAGAAAATAATATTCTGTGCTATCCTTAAGCACTGACTGAATACTAGCTGGCTTGTCATGTCTTCATACTTAAAAGTGATTACTTTTTGACATTGAAAATTTTACAGAAAGTTGTTGAAGGAGACATCTACCTTATTATTTTATATAATGTTGTCTTTGTGACAATAAACTGAAAATGTAGTTCGGCACTCACTTTGAATGTAAGTTGAGTCAATTCGGGTTTTTAAAAATATGTTTTTTTAAAACAGGACTCTCTTCTATCAACAAGGCTCAACATTCCATAAATGTCAGAAAGATTGTAACTATTTGGGTTGCACTAAATCTTACTGTCTTCAAAACAAATACTTTTTTGAATTAGAGTTCCCAGCACATATATTCTAACAAAACAAGACATGGAGTTTATATGATTTGAGTTACTCTAAATTTACACATAGATGACTGACCTATTTCATAAATGAAGATCTGTTGTGTAATTTTGAAAGGCAATAGTTTTTAAATTTGAAAAAAGAGAGAGAGAGTGAGAGAAGCCAGTAAATTGTAACATAAAGGCCAATTGAATTTCTAATTTCTATTGAGGTGCAAGATCATTTCAAAAAGAATATGTTCTTCAAAACATCATGGTGTAAATTGGTTATAAATTTAAAAAAATTAAGATGGGACACTTATACCATATACAGACATTAAATAAAAATGGAAAACAAAAACTTATGTTTAACAACTACCAAAGTACATCTCTCAGAATAAAATACAGAAACACATCTTCCCAATCCGATATATAGCCATAATTTCTCAGAAGGGATCTCACTAGCATAGGGAGCAAAGTATATAATATGCAAACCATCATTAGTAAATTAAATTTCATAAACATTAAAAACATAAAAATATGTTCTCAGAGTACACAATGTATAAATTTAATTCATGCGAATCATGCATTCCAGTATGATATACACCATTGTTGGACTTTATCTTATTATCATGTGCAGATGCTTTTTCATTTTTTATTTTAAAAAATGTACATTTTATTTTTGAGCATTCTAGATTTAAGTTTGCACAGCAGTAGTTACCTGAAGACCACAACCAAGTGCCAACAAAACTCCTCTAATTTTGATCATATTTGCCCATTTCCTATTACTAAAGATGCTTTTGTGAATACTTGGATGTTTCTGTGTCTCTGTCTCAGCAGAATACTTAAACCATCTCATAAACACAGAATTTGACAAAAATAATGGCCATTCCATGACTTATAAGCAGAGAAGGAAATAGTATATTTTTAAATAAATATTTTGAAACTGCTTTTACATAGTTAATAGCTCATTTATTTCCCTTTATTTCAACATTACCAAGTTAAAGATTAGCAATAATTAGGAAATGAACACATTTGTTTTATGAATATGGTAAATAACAAGGGCATATTTCCAGAATTTCACAGAACAATCCGTGTATTAATTTCATGCTTGACAAAAGGAAAGTTGGAGGCAGATTCACTGCTATTAGGCAAATACGTTATAAATTAGGAACATAATCTTCAGGAGGATTACAGCAAGTCACTTAGAAAGGCAGCTTGGCAATGGTGAATGTATGTGCCACACAAAGCCTTGGCATGCATGTAGAAAATAGATTCCTTACTTGGCATTCAAGCCTCCTGTTGTCAAGCAGCCCAGATATTGTACATCTCTAGTCATGAGTATAGCAATTCAGAGAGGTTAAAATATGAAAATCACTTGCAAATCATCATTTGGAGTCCAAATCACAGAAAAGTTGAAATGATATACATGGCCAAATTAGTATTTTCTATCTGTTTTGGTTTAGAAGTAAAATATGTTTAATGTGAACTATATGTCCACAATTGTGTAAGATTTAGGTAAGATTAAGATATAAATGAATCTTGATTTAAAATGCTTTTGAGTAAAGGATATTTAAGCAACAGGCATGCTATTCTGAGAACTGTTTTAAAATCCATAGGATGCTTAATTTGCAAAACAGCCTCACGGTCATATTTTGTAATGATATTTAGAGTCACTGGTGTACTAATCATATGATGGATGTTTAGTGAAGAAAACAGAGAAAACATGAAGAGAAGGAATTTGATTAATTAAACTCTATATTATATCCACCCTTCTGACCACTTTAAGAAATGAATTTGGCACATAAGTCTAATGGCTTACTATTCCCTGTGTTTTAATTTGTTTTTATTAATGGTTCATCACATTAGCTGCTTTTTATTCTATATTGTTGTACTCTATTTTGTGTGCCACTTTATATGTTATTCCTTTTCAATTATAATAATTCATTTTTGGAACCAAAGCTACTGAATGATATGAAGCCTTCAGTTAATGAAATTGTTTATCTTTGAATCAATTAAGGCTATTTCTTTATAATTTGTAGCAACAACTATTGTTTCAAAAATATTTGGAAAATTATAGTGCATGAATTCAGACACTATACACTTCTATGGATGGTTTAGTTCTTTTTCATTTCTATAGTATGATTATGACAGTTCAAGTCTTTATTACAAGGCCTACCATAGTAACAGGTACTTTTCAATATCTCTTCAAAGAACCAGTTGACATTCCTGTGTTCTCAATGAGAAGGGAATAGTGTTTTGCTACTTTATTTTCTTTTCTCCTTGTTTTGTAGGTGTCAATCATGTTCACCGAAGGAAACGTTTTCTTCCTGGAAGAGATAGAGCCAAATATTTGGCCTGATTGTTAAGCCAGTCCTTCCAATATTCCAGGATCATGTTGATGTGCCGGTAATTCCCTGCCCTGGCTCTTGATACCAGGTTCCTGCTATAACGTATGCACTGGGAAGCAGTGGGGAGCTCAAATGGTCGTGTTCCTGCAACTCATGTGGGAGACTTAGATTGGATTCCTGGCTTGCTGTTTTGCCCACTGCTGCCAACAGCTGCTAGCTCTTCAGGCATGTGCAGACTAAACCAGCAAATTAAAGCTCTGAATCTTGTCACACACTACTGCTTATTTTCTATCAGATGAATAGACACAAATACTAAAACAATGAATCTTTTGACTCCAGAGCCTATCTAATTCCAGTAATTGGCAAGGTATGATGATTTGAGGGACAGATGGCTAACTCTCAACAGTTTTTTTGAGTTTTTTTAATAATCCAAGAATTCCAGCATGCTATTGATTTAAATATTATATATAATTCATAAGTCAATGATGACAAATAGATTTCTTCAAGTAAGGAACCATCTCTCACTATTTTATCTCTGCAGCTTGCCAGCAGTATTATATAGTATAAATCGCTATCCAAAAATAAGAAGGATTCTTTCAAAACTCATGTAGTCATGATATTTTAATTTCATATCCCACACATAATTTTATTGCTGTGTGCGAGCAAGATCACACCAGACATGTCTAAGGTTTTTGAGGCGTCTTTATTAACTAAGCTTTATGGTAATAGAGCACAATAGCAAATCACAAGTCCACATGGCAATCCAACCAATCATAATCCAATGAATCATAATTCCCAAAGGAACAAATGGTCATTATCCTTAAGTCTATCCATTAAGCTGAAAACTTATGTCCCAGCTTCCCCCAACAATATAAGTTATCCTAAGAGACATGCAACAAATAACCTGGACACACTTACAAAGCTGCAGACCTTCACCTTTCCCTGACTTCTCTTCCCACATTCTACTACTGCTAGGCCTCACCCCTCCTGGAACTCCTGATAGTACACAGACCAGAAACAACATTATTACAACCATTGCCTCATTTAAGCAGTACACAGGGACCATGCTCAGGGGATTACCTGTCCTGGGTCAGCCAAGAGTCGACGTGCCAGAGTAATGGAAGCACTTGGCCAGAAAGAGAGTGAGAGTCCCTGCTTCATGGGCCTTTTAAAGGGGCTTGTGAGGGGAGTGGTTACATGACAATGCAATACCATCCCCTCTCAGTTGATAGGTGAGTCACAGGGGGGCAGGAACGAATACTTAAATGTTGTGGGCTAAGGAGTTGATTAGTGCTCGTCGGGATGGGCAGGAACAGGAACTGGGCTTGTCGCTAAAAATGCCTAGACTAATTGGAATTGTCTGCATCTAATATCCTGGCTAAATTAGGACATGGGGGAAGTGGTTGAGGATGGAATTATCATTCCATTGCTGTTAGGACCCACCTTCAGGACAGAGGATAGGGAACACAGCCAAATTTCATTTGCCCACTGTCAATGGGTGCTGGCTATCACTGGCTGTACCCCATAACAATATGAAACCTCATAGTTCATATACATAGTTCATATACATAGTTCATAGTATTATTTCTTACAAACATGACACAGAGAGAAATAGCTATGTGTGTGTGAGTGTGTACATAAAATTCTGTGCTTATTTCCAATTTGATATTAACTAATATGGCCTTTTCTCACATTCCATAGAAATTTTACAGTGTGATAGATGTCAATTGGGTATTTTTTTTAATTTATGGAGATGAAATTCATGTAACAAGAAATTGACTATGCTACCCGTTTTAGGCATAGAATTCAGAGGTAACAAGTATATTTATATTTTTATTCCAATAAAACCACCTTCCCATTCCAGAAACACTGTCATCTTGCAAACTGCAAACCCATTAAGTAATTACTACCAATTTCACTCACCAGCTAAATAAATCCTGTCAACCACCATTCACTTTTGGGACTTTCTTAGAGTATTCTTACCATCATTTAAGTGAGAGAATACAGTATTTTTCTTCTTTTTGACTGGCTTATTTTGCGTAGCATGATGTCCTCAGATTTCATCCATGTTGTAGCATATATCAGAAGCTGTTTTTCAAGATAAATTACATTGCATATATGTTGTACATTTTACTTAATCATCCATCTGCTGTAGAAAACTCGAATTGATTCCAAATTCTAGCTATGTGGATGGTTATGATAGAAACACATCAGTGTACATTTCTCATGAAGGCTCCAGTTTCTTTGGTTGATTGATATAAGTTTCTTAGCCAGGTTATTTAATTTATTCAGGTTAACAGATTTAACCTCATAATCAGCTAGCAGACATCTAAAAGTAGGATTACACACCCCATTGTTACTTCTAGTTTTGTCAGCAAAAATCCTAGTTTTATCCATGTTCTCTGTTTACCTTTACTCAGATCTTTATTTTTAGAAACAGTTCACATGGCAGAACTCCTCCTGGCATTTCTTAAAGGATGGGTCTAGTGGCAACACTCTCGCAGCTTTGAATGTCTGGAAATATCTTTCTCACATTTGATGAATAATGTTGGCAGACGTAAAATGCTTGGTTGACACTTTTATTTCCTTTTAGCAAATTTAATATTTTGCACAATGTCTTTTGCTCCTTCCCAAACTCTCTGATCAGCAATATACTGAAGATCCTAGAGAATGCCTTGTTTATCAGTCAGTTCTATTCTATGCTTTTAAAATCTTTTCTATTTTTCTGGACTTCTGATGACAATTAGTAAATGTCGGTGACTGGGCTTGGCAATTCTTCCTACTTAAAGTTATTTCAGCTTCTCAGATTCTGATATTTGTGCTTTTCATCAAATTTAGGAAAATTAAGTGGTATGTTTCAAGTTCATTCTCTCTCCCTCTCCTACACACACACACACACACACTTCTGACATTCCCACAACTATATGTATTTTCATTTGATTGATGTAATTGATGATATGCATGAATTGTCTAGGCTATTTTTAAATTTTCATTTAATCCATTTCTTTTTTGTTCCAATTTGTACTGTCCAAAATCTGAGTTTCTAACTTTTACCTACTTGCTTAGATTGATAAGTTAATATCTCTATGGGATTTTTAGGCAAGTAACTGCACTTTTCAACTCCAGAATTTGCTTTTGTTTTAGTTAGATTTTAGGTATTAAACTTCATTGCTGTTTTCATTTTGCTCATCCTTTATTTTCTTGACTCTTTCCATATCTTTCTTTAGATAAGTGTTTTAAAACCTCTCTTTATCTTTCTTTTTGTTTTTAATACAATTTTATTGACATTTTTTAATGTTATGGTAAAATTCCATAGGGTCTGAAATTTCCCTCCCCTCTCTCTATAGCTTAAACACATTTTTCCTGACAGTTTCTTTCTTTGAATGAACCATGTTTTTATACTGTCTTTTCCTTGAAAACTAATAATTTAATTTAATAATGTGATAATTCTAAAAGCCTAGCTTTCCTTTGCCAAAATTATCTTTTATTTTCCTTTTTTATTGTTGCTGTTATAGGACACCTGTGACAATTTCAGGTTAAAATGTAAACAGAAAGTTCTCAATTTTTTTTTTTTTTTGGAAATCTGACTATACCTTGGCATATGCAATAAGCTTTTCGTTTGCCAATGTATTCATTCACTTTTGAATGCCCTTTCTTTAATGCTTTTCTCTTAGAAGGAAATAAAAATTGAAGATGGAAACAAAATGTGTTTGTCATTTGTGTTTCCTGGAAGTCACATCATTAAAGACCATAGGGGTAGTGTTAGGGTGAAATCATCAGGATTCCTTCAGGAGCATATGTGCAACTTTCTGCCATTGGTCAGAAGACTAGACTATACATAGCTATCTCTGTACTAAAAACTTAAACTGATAAAAAAATTAATCACCCTTTACCTTCTAAGCCGTTCCCTGAATGTTGTATCTACATGTGTATCAGAGCATTTAAAATAGTTATGTAAGACAGTATATGGCAACACAATTGTTATCTTGATATGGAGACTGATTCGTGATGCTTCTTAGTTAGTTTACCATCTTTGCCTTAGAGTAGATCCTATTTTTACGTATTGCATAAAACCTATGAACTCTAATAAGTTTTCATCCATCACTGACCAAAAAAATTAATGATATATGGTTCAACCCACTGAATCAAAAACTTCCTTAGCACAAACATCATATGCACTCAATACTTTTAAAATGGAAATCAATATTAAGGAAGTACAATAATTTGTACAAAAGGTATAAAACAAGTTGAAAGTAAAACTCAAGAAGAAAACCTAATTAGTTTACAACTAATTTAACCCTACTATTCACATGAATCTCTTATCATATTTACATTCAATCATTTGGACACGTTTTATTGCTTATTTCTAACAAAACTTTTATTACTTAGGGATGAAATGATAAGTGGTAATTTGTGTTTATGTTTCCTATAGTGGTTTACATGTGCTTAATAAATTACACTATACAGAAGATATTTAAGAGATTCTTAAGTATCTTTACTGGATTAATATGCAACATACCTCAGTGATATTGTGAATCAGCTGCCAACTACTATAATAAAATGAATATCATGATAAGTTGAATCACATGAATTTTTGAGCTTTTCTGTCATGTAAAAGTAATGTTTATGCTACACTGCAGGCTATTAAAAGTGTAGCAGTGTCTATTAAAATACTATATATGGGTCCCAGTGCTACAGCCCAGTGGCTAAAGTCCTCGCCTTGCACCCAACAGGATCCCGTATGGACTCCCATTCGTATCTCAGAGGCCCTGCTTTCTCCATCTAGGTCCCTGCTTATGGTCTGGGAAAGCAGTCGAGGACAGTCCAAGGCCTTGGGACACTGCACCTGCATGGAAGACCTGGAGGAGACTCCTGGCTCTTGGCTTCAGACTGGCGCAGCTTTGGCCACTGCGGCCACTTGGGGGGTGAATCATCTGAAGGAAGATCTTCCTTTCTGTCTCTAGTCCTCTCTGTACATCTGACTTTCCAATAAAAATAAAATAAATCTTAAAAAAATTACTGGTAAAGTCAACCACAATCAAATCTGCTTTCTGGCAGACAAACATTTTATTGGTGGTGTCTGATCTTACATTGATGACTGGCTGCGGACGCTAAAGGGTGGTGTTTGTTGAAAATTGGTGATTTGTGCCAATTTCTTCAAATCGGACAGTGAAGTGTACTGCTTTGAGAGATGCTTCTTTTGTCAGACAATGCGTCTGCAGCAGGTGATGCTGTGTAGTGACATTGCACCCACGGTTGGTATGCTTTCAAAGCTAGTCAGTTGTTTCAAACCCTGTCACTGCTGTCTATATAATAGTCTATATCTTTTGTTGGCATTTCAAAAATGTCCACAGAATTTCCACAATATTAGATTCCCTAAATAAGACACTGAGAATCCAACTGAGCACATGCTGGAAGGCACTGCTACAAGCGTTTATTCCTATCAAACACAGTATCTAGGCAGTATGCTAAAGTGAAACACCACAAAATATTCTATGTGCATTGTTTTATCATTTCCTTTGCAATTTTGTTCACCAAAAAGAAATAATATTCTTAGAGGAAAAATAAAAGTAGAAGGCCCAAACTATCTCCCAGCATACCTATATACAATATTCCATCTGTGCATATCAATGATTTAATGATGATTTTCAGAAAAAAAAATAAGTTTTGTTATCATGCCACATTATCCTGTACGTAATATTAAATGGGTTCCTTGTTTTCCTTCCCTCCTTCCCTTGTCCCTCCCCTTCTGCCTTCCTTCTTCTTTTTTATTCCTTCCTTCTTTCCCTTCATTCCTATATTCGCTTCTTCCTTCTTTTGTTCTTTCCTTCTCTGCTTCCTTACCTTCTTCTTCTCTTCTCTTGTTTCTTCTCTCCTTCCTTCATTCCCTGTCTTTCTCTCCTTCCAACCTTCTTGATTTCTTTTCTTTTCATTTGACCAAGATTTTCCTTTTGTTTTAGCACATAGAATACTGTGTGACTTGCTAATGTCCATTTTGAAAAATTATAACATTACATTGTCTTGACCATTCCAGAAATTCCCCAGTTCTTAAGAGATTTAACATTATAATAATAGCAAAATTAGGAACCAGAAATCCCATTTTACTTTTTGTTTATTTTCTTTTTTGCTTTTATTGCCAAAAACATACTTTAGCAGATATATTTTAGTGCTACAGGTTTTCATAATTTGTATGGAATAGTGGCCAACCTTATTTCTCATGGGGGGCGCTCATCCAAGAATAATTGAGCTGCTATGAGTTGTAACATTTTGGTTCCACAGAACTTGATAGATTTTGTATTATAATTTTTGTATACTGCCTGTTACTTGCTTAGTAAAAATTTATTCCATACTTACTTCTTCCTACAATTTTGAGAAACACGTCATAAAACCCACAGGGACCCAGAACTATAGGGTAATGACTAAAATCCTTGTTTAGAATGCATGAGAGAGAAATTGTTCTTCAAGTTAAACAAATAATAAGCAAAACAATAATATTTTATATATTTATAAAATATACATAATAATGTTTTATATATTAACATTAATACTACATATATAGTATTATATAATTATTATATATAAAATATTTTATGTATATCCAATTGGGAGGGCAAATAATTTCATGCCATATGATTACAGAGCAATCAAACAGGCTATATTCTGTCTATACTATCACATTCAAAGAATGAGTAATAACTTTCAAACATGCAGACACAAGGAAATATTTTCTTGAAAAAGATATATTGGGCCCAGCACAGTGGCATAATGGTTAAAGTCCTCAACTTGTATGTGCCAGGATCCCATATGGTTTCCATTTCTAGTCCTGGCAGCTCCACTTTCCATCCAGCTCTCTGCTTGTGGCCTGGGAAAGCAGTAGGGACTGCCCAAAGCTTTGGGACCCTGCACCCGCGTGGGAGACCTGGAAGAGTTCCTGGCTCCTGGATTCGGATTGGCTCAGCTCCAGCCATTGCAGCCGCTTAGGGAGTGAACTATCGGACAGAAGATCTTCCTCTCTGTCTCTCCTCCTCTCTGTATATCTGCCTTTCCAATAAAAATAAAAATAAATCTTAAAAAAAAAGATATGTTCTAAGACTTTGCTTAATCACTCTAGCCTTTAATTTCAAAACACAGGGAATGAGGCTACTCTATAATAAAGTATCTTAATGTTTTAGGAACTTTTGTTCCAAGAATATTACAATAACTGAAGGTGTTATTTTGGAACAAAAGTGATAAATCAAAATGTTGCAGTAGATTATACCTGAGATCCTCACAGTGATTTCAGAAAACAGAACTTCATCATGAAATTCAAGCAATCTTATAAAGGTAAGAAGAGAATACTCAGTAAATCTAGACAATAAATCAAAATTAAATCTTTTTAGAAATAGATTGGATATCTTATTATACAATGGATGAAAAAGATAATGACAATATTATAGCAAAATTAACAAATGTACATATATTTATCATCCACATAACTTATTTGAAAGATGCAGAGAGAGGAATATATGTACGTATCTACATACACACACACGTATATATAGAGACAGAGACAGAGATGGAGAGAGAAACTGAGAGAGAGAGTTTTTTTATCCAGTACATCACCCTTGAAATGGCTGCAAGAATTGGGCTGCAACTGAGCAAAGTCAGAAGCTTGAAGCTGCATCTGGGTCTGTCTCCTGTGCAGCAGGAGTCTAAGCTCTCACGCTTCCTTCCCGTGATTTTCTACATTTGTTGCCAGGGAACTTGTCTGAATATAGAGAAACTGGGACTTGAACGTGTACTCGTATAGTATACCCACATATCAGAATGAACTCAGTGCTTATCATGTGGATTCCTGGCCAAAATAGATATATTTTTCAAATAGACCAGCAATTGGAACTGTGTACTTAAGTATTAATCAATGTATTTTAGCTTAATCATCTATATCCATAATTACTTCTAGATCTGTCTATAACTTCTGTGTAACTTTGCCTTGCAAAAAATAAGAAGTTTTTTTTTAAGATTTATTTTCTTTTTATCACAAAGTCAGACATACAGAGAGGAGCAGAGACAGAGAGGAAGATCTTCCATCCAATGACTCACTCCCCAAGTGGCCGCAATGGCCGATGCTGTGCCAATCCGAAGCCTCGAGTCAGGAGCTCTTCCAGGTCTCCCACGCGGGTGCAGAATCCCAAGACTTTGGGCCGTCCGCAACTGCTTTCCCAGGCCACAAGCAGGGAGCTGGATGGGAAGTGGAGCAGCTGGGATTAGAACTGGCACCCATATAGGATCCTGGCACATTGAAGACTAGGACTTTAACCACTAGGCCACCCAGAAGGTCTTATACAACAAAGCAAAAGATCAACCACCTGAAAACACAACCAAGAGAATGAGAGAAAATATTTGCACACTACGCAATAGACAAGGGACTTATATCCAGGTTTTACAGAATTTCAGAAACTCCACAATAGCAAAAAAAAAACCATCCTGCAAAAAAATGGATGAAGGAAATGAACACATGTTTTTCAAAAGAACAAATACCAATCACTAACAGAAGTTAAAAAAAAAATGCTCAGGCTCCCAAGCTATTAGGGATATACAAATAAAAACCATATTGAGGTTCCTTCTAACTCGTATGAGATTGCCCTACATTTAGAGTTATATTAGCAATACCTTCTAGTATGTATGTGAGGAGATAGGTCCCCCGCCCTGTTGATAGGAGTGAAGGCTAGGTTAACCTCTACAGAAGTCAGTGTAGAGAGTGCTAAGAGAATTGAAAATTTATCTACACTATGACCCAGCTATCCCGTTTTGGGGAACATATTGAAATGAAGTGAAATCAGAACAAGAAAGAGTCCTTCAATCCTGTATTTATAGCCTCAAATCCACAACAGCAAAGACATGGGTACAATCTGCATGTCACTGAAAGAGGAATGGATAGAGAAAACAGTGGTAGCTCTGCTCTATGAAAAACTACTCAGTCGATAAAAAGAATGAAATTCTACCATTTGCGGCCAAATGGTTCCAACTAGAGACCATTATGCTCAGTGAAACCAATCAATCCAAAAAGGACAAATATCATATGTTCGATCTGACACAAGGCAAACTTCATGCAAAATACAAGATAAAGAGATACATAGATAAGCATGTGTTTATTTACATATTTTCTCATAGAAGAATTGTATATTTGAGACTAACATACTGGAAAGCAGATATGCTCCAGTATGCAACTGTGCTGCTGAACAAAAGGGAGGACCCAATAAAACTGTTAAATGTAACTTGGCAATAGCATGATGAGTTCTCTACTACTGTCAATGCCTCTAATGCCATGCATGATACACTGAACGTGCAGAATGATGGACCGGTGCTCTTTATGAAGAACTACACTATTGCGATAACATTAGGGAAAGTAGTGGAGGTTTGGAAGGGGAAATCCCTCTGCAGATGCGATCACATCATAAAAAATTAAAACTAAATATTAGTTAAGTAAACATATAAACCTTAAGTAGATGTTCCTGATTTTTGTACAAAATTTATACAAATTTTGCTGATTTTGTACAAAATTTCATACATTGCTGACATTTTTGGGCCAGATAATTTTGTTTTGGAAACTGCATGTTTAACATCATTCCAGGCATCTGTTATCTGCAACTACCAATATGCTTTTTTGCATCCCTGTTGTAGCAACAAACAAGCCTGTATTAGTAAATATCCCATAGGAAGAGACTTTTCTCTCGTGCCTTAATAATCACTAACCTTCAGTGGGCACTTGTTCCAGTGATTTGCTCTAGTTAAGCTCATGCTGTAAGTAAGAGTACCTGGGCTCGGTGTCCATTTCAGGGTCCTGATTTCAGCTCTCTTCAGCAGCTATTGCATGACTGGTTTGGAACTGCTCTCCAGGTGGCAGGACACCTGTGTAGAGCTCCCAGTTCCTGGCTTCATGATGGCTAACCCAAAATATTATCAGGCATGTTGGATAGTGACTCAGGGGCTGGGAGTGCTTTAGTACTCCATATTTTCCTTTTCCTAATCTGATATGCGGTGTGTATATCTGTGTATGTGTGTTTATAATAAATAAAAATTGGCCTAGGATGCATCATGTAATAATCTCTACTGTTTTAATTAAATAAAAAACTTTATTCAAGAAACCAGAAATTAAATTCTTTTTCATGTTGAAGTGTAATTAGCTTCAACGCTTTGTGTTGTCCGGCCCAGTTGATGCCAGCAACTACGCAAATCATCATAGGAAGACAGGCATACTATCTGAACAAACTTATTTCTCAGTATTTGGGATGACAATGAAAATGGAAAATATGAATATAAATAATACAACAATCTTTATTTTAATAGGGGAGTAATTCACTGTTCCCTTATAAATCCAAAAGTTGGGTAGGTATCAGCTAGCTAAGATTAACACTAATGTAAAATGATGAGCCTTACATGGTAGTCTAATGACTAAAGTCCTCACCTTTCACGTGCTGAGATCCCATATGGGTGCCAGTTCTAATCCCGGCAGATCTGCTTGCCATCTAATTCCCTGCTTGTGGCCTGGGAAAGCAGTCAAGGACGGTCCAAGGCCTTGGGTCCCTGAATCTGTGTGGGAGACCCAGAAGAGGCTCCTGGCTCCTGACTTCAGATTGGCTCAGCTCCAGCCATTGCAGCCACTTGGAGAGTGAATCAACAGATGGAAGAGCTCCCTCTCTGCATATCTGACTTTGCAATAAAAAGAAATAATTTTCAAAATCTTAAAAAAAAATAACTCTCAATGTAAAATGACACATTACTAAGTCAAACCCCACCAGTTACTTCAGGTAATCCAGATGAAAAAAGATTTAAGAATGTCACCTTGGAATAGGCAGAGTGCACTTGGCTTGGGGATTATTAAATTAGTATCAAAATACTATGTCTATTTTTACTTGGTATTTTAGTAACTGCTCTTTAGGCCCAAAAGACTAGCAGTATGGTGGACTACAATTTCCTTGAGGCCTGGAATTGTTCCAACTAAGCCCAGTGCCCAAAGGACTAAATGACCATCCACTATTCCTGAACATAATAAATGCTTAATAAATCTGTACATGTGGGTACAATCATCCATTTGCACTTGAAAGTGTTATTTTTAACATCCATTGTGCATTCAGCTCTATGTTCTCTATTTGCAACAGGGCATTACTAGTAAATTTCTAGCAATTTGGGGAACTGTCACGTGTCAAACCATTAGACATAGTCTCGATTAGGTGATTACCAGTAGTTTTCTGTTCTAAAGAAGCACATATGCTTAAGCCTCACTATGTTAATTCCCCAGTTTCTGGGAATCCATCCAATTATGAAATGGCATATTAAGCTGTACCTAAAGAATGATAAAAGGAATTTAATTTTTTTTGTATTGTTTTGAGAAGGGCTGGCACATTGGTTCAACTGGGAGAAATGTTTGACATTTTTTTTCCTATGTTCCCCTCCCTTCTGTTTCCTCTGAAACTATCCGACACATGGGGTTGTGCTAAAATGTGGGAAAGCCACTGTCTCTGCAAAGCTGAAATCTATATTTAATTAGCCCAATTTCAAACATACCATGTTTTTATCTGCAATGTGTGGGATGGGCCTCAGTAAGATTACAGAATAGTGCTCCCCTTGTGGGTTTCGGGTCTGGTTTATAATGTTCTCTTAATAGGGCTTTGCTTTTAGAACCATTTTAGACATTACACTTGATCATGCTTACGAGTACTCAGGGAATTTTTAAGTATGCAAATTCGTTTGCTGACAAATATACAGGCTAATGAAATTTTACTAAATATACAGCTATCATTATAAAGAAGTGGTTTATAATATTTTAGCATGCATATCCACAACATGTATTTTGTGGGTTCTATTAATTATAGTTTCTAATTGTAAGAAGGTTAACTTGCTTTATAAGAAAATTTACTTTAACAACCTCATGCTTTCCCACTGTGTTTTAAGCTATAAACAAAAATGTGTTTATTTTATAGTTGCTATTTCAACTTGTATAATTATAATTATTTTCCATGTATTTATTAAATCTTTTCTTGTAGTTACTTAAAGATCAGAAAGCACTTGCTATTAAAAAAACCTGCATATATTTACTTCATTTATATTAAAAAATGAGATATGAAAATAGAATAAGATGCAATTTCAATGTATTTTTGAATTAAAATAAAAGTGTTCTGCAGTAATTGAAATCTCAGATGCAATGACTGGCTGGGTCAAAGACTGGGAAATAACCTCTTCCCTAATTGGGAGACGAAGGAACTTCATATGCTATTCTTCCCTGTGGTTACTACTTGCTTCAGTGTGGAACCCAAGAAGTATACAGGATGCTACTGGCAAATATTCTATAACTGTGAGTTGACACATACCACTGAAAATATTTTATAAAAAGGATATATGTATTTTTTCAAAGAATTGATATTTAAGCTTGGGATTTTAGTCCTTGAATGAAGTATGCTAACTCAATCCAAGTAACACATTGCCCCAAAGAAATAAATACATTTGGACTTTTTCACATGTGGGTATGATAGTCTCTACTACACTGTTGCCATACAGCCCCTTAAATGAAAAGGCATAAAACAAAGTCAACAACAGGAACAGAAATACAAACTTTTCAACATGAAGTTAAAAAACATACTACTTAATGGCTAATGTGTCACTGAAGAAATGAAATAGAAAATCAAAAACCTTCTTGAAAAGACTGATACAATGCAGTATGCATCTCTACTTCCAGCTCAAAGATGGACTCCCAATGAAACTGTTAAATATATCTTGACAATTGGATGCTAGATTCATTACTGTTGTCCATTCTTACAAGGTCAGGATATACTTAAAATAGTAGAATGGTGGACTTATGGCTGTTCATGAAGGACTATTATTGTAATAATATAGGGGAAATCGGGGAGTGGGAAAAGATTTGGGGATGGGAGAAGGAAAATTCCAGGACCTATGTAACTGTATCATAAAATAATAGTAATTAAATGCTTTAAAATGGAAAAACAAATGTTCTTTTTTTCTTGATCTGCTTGCTTCCTCATAACCTTTAAGTTTAATATACTTACATGAACTTTATTGTTAAGCCAAATTAGGAGAAGACTAAAAAATAAATCTATTTTATTTAGTTGTTTGAGAGGAGAGATTGGGAGAAACACTTGCAGCTCCTGGCTCAGTTCCCCCCCAAATTGTAGTTAATCCTTTTGTCTGATTCATGGATGTTTAACTTTTTACATTCTTATAAGGAAGTATGCATCCAAGAAACCAGTTTGTGTCTGTTTCAGCTTATTCTCACTCTCTAGACTTAAAGAGAAGTTTGATGATACTTTGTATTCCAATTGTTTATGTTGTCTTAAAGACCAGTGTCTAGAGGCCACTGCTCTGAGTTAGTTCTTCTCCCCCAAGAACTTCATACAAATGTTACCCTTTGGGCCAACATTATTGACTCATGTCATTTGGGGAACAAGATCACAGGAGTGCCCCACTCAGTAACAGATGCTGGTGTAATAACTTTCCTTTAACCTTGTCTCCATCTTGGTCTTCCTAGTTATGCTGGTGGTCTTCCTCTAAACTTCAAAACACCCATGGATCTTCATTGATCTCCTACACAGAAAAGTGAATTGCAGTTAGAGGCCCTGAAGGATGAAGAAAGGGAATCTCATCTTCTTGTCAGTCTGAAGAAGTTATCTAATTCTTACAAATTCTTCAATTATATGATATTTTCATGTACTTAAAAAAAATGAAATTTAGTATAATGTCTAATCTCTCCACAGGAAAAAAGGAGAGCACAATTAAAGTTGCAAAAAAATAAAATGTGAGACTATCTAACAAATATAAAGGTTTTTAGAGTCTTTTGTACTCTTTTTGAAACTAATTTCCATTCTTTAGTATATAGATGCTTTCTGGTTTATGGTGTTTGATGAAAGTCTCAAGTCTGTCACCTCCAACTATGTGGCCCTGAATCTCAATTTATTTTCTTCATTTTCAACATAAAAATCTCAGATTCACTTCTGTCTACTTCACAAAATCTAGTGATTAAGAATGAATTCAAAAATTCAGGGAGCTGTATATATTGAAGATTTCAGGATAAATGATAGTTTCCCCTTTTCAATTTCAATCCAGCATAAAATCTTCAAACCTTTTAGAAGTATGAACATACAAATTCAATAAATAACATAACAATTGAACATTTTAGTATAAATAACATTTCCTCTTTGACATTTTCATCTCCATTTGATGTAATTCTGCACTTATCATGAATAATTCGCGCAAACTTAAGGAAGCTAGATTTATTTCCTGTGCCGTTTTTACTAAAAATGGGTAAGAAACAAATAATGATACTATATATTAGACATCTTTATAAAAACTTTATAAAATCTCATGTGCAGCATTTCAGAAATGTCCAAGAAATAGAACAAGCTTGAAAAAATAATAAAAAGACACATTGTGCAAAGGATGGCCTTTTTTCAAGACACTATAATTCTACCTTCTCTCTCTCTCTCAATCTCTCTCCATATATATATATATATGCATATACTATTTATATAAAATCTATCTCAGTAATTTATGTTTATTCACAAGAGGCAGGTTTTAAAGAGACTTTTAGGGTCATTTAATCCCACTTTCTTCATTTTAGAAATGAAAGGATTGGAAATCAACGGAGCCAACAAGCCACTTGTACATCATGCACTGTGCTAAGCCTTCCCCGTCTTGGTCATAGACTAAAACTTACGCCTGTGGATTTTGAGAAGTGTTTTTTTTTTTTTTTTTTTTTTTTTTGGCAATGTAGTAACACCATATAAATCAATTTATATGCTTCATAAGAATATCTGAGAAAATAAATTACTAATAAATACAATTTAAAAGTTGCGTTACATTGGAGAGTCTCTTTCCAAGTGATTTTTTTCTATTCCAATGGTGCAGATAGAGCAGAGACTAGGTTGCGGGAATAAGAATGAAACAGAGTGAGGGAATGGTTGGGAGAGTTCTTCCATCTATTGGCTCACTTTCCAAGTTGCTGAAGACATTTTCAAATACTTTCCCAGGTACATTACCTGAAAGCTGGATGGGAAATGGAGCAGCGAGAAATAAATCACCATTCTGATAGGGCGCGCCAATGCCACAGTAAGCACCTTAACTTGTTGTGCCATGAAACTGGTCCACTTTTAAAAATATTTCAGTCATTATCACTAAAACTCACAGGAAACATCATACAGCATAGTGTGACAACTTTGGTTTTTTTAAAGATTTATTTATTTTTATTGGAAAGTCGGATATACAGGGAGGAGGAGAGACAGAGAGGAATATCTTCCGTCCAATGCTTCACTCCCCAAGCGGCCGCAAGAGCTGGAGCTGAGCCAATCCGAAGCCAGGAGCTCTTCCAGGTCTCCCACGCAGATGTAGGGTCCCAAGGCTTTGGGCCATCCTCAACTGCTTTCCCAGGCCACAAGCAGGGAGCTGGATGGGAAGCGGGACCGCAGAGATTAGAACCAGCACCCATATGGGATCCTGGCGCGTACAAGGTGAGGACCTTAACCACTAAGCTATTGCGCCAGGCCCCGTGTGACAGTTTTTAACACTCAGTTGTATAAAATACGGAAATCCTAGAATTAGCGTTAGCAATATGCAGATTCACTCTTGCAAATGAAGTCATGTTAATGCTTCTCTATCAAATAAATGTCTTTTCGTTTCTTCCAGACCTTTTAAAAGCCAAGTGATTGTCATGCTGTCAAGTGTTTGTGAAGAAGCAAAGCAACTTGACAGAGGAACGTCCAGTTTTAGGTGTTGTGTTTTAGGTGTTGTGTTTTTACATCTTTTATTATATTCTGTGAAATACATGCATATATATGCAATATATATGTATGCATTCCTTGGATATCTCAATATAATGAGCTGAACTAAGCCCTTTATATCTTACATTTTCTACTTCTCGTTTCATCTTTTTCTTATGATTCTTTTGGAAAAAAACAGTCTTAGGTTGTGATCAGGCAGTATAAAATTTACATATTCAATTTAGCACTAGTGGTTAATCTTCTATTTGGGGTAAGAATGAGACAAATAGGGCCCGGCGCTGTGGTCTAGCGGCTAAAGTCCTCGCCTTGAATGCCGCGAGATCCCATATGGGCACCGGTTCTAATCCCGGCAGCTCCACTTCCTATCCAGTTCCCGGCTTGTGGCCTGGGAAAGCAGTTGAGGATGGCCCAAAGATTTGGGATCCTGCACCAGCGTGGGAGACCCGGAAGAGGTTCCAGGTTCCTGGCTTTGGATCGGAACAGCACTGGCCATT
This sequence comes from Ochotona princeps, assembly GCF_030435755.1. NCBI lineage: Eukaryota > Metazoa > Chordata > Mammalia > Lagomorpha > Ochotonidae > Ochotona > Ochotona princeps. Next base: position 50,208,699 of record NC_080845.1, read on the forward strand.
GCGTTCACTTGGGGAGTAATCATCGGACAGAAGATCTTCCTCTCTGTCTCTCCTCTCTGTATATCTGACTTTGTAATGAAAATAAATAAATCTTTAAAAAAAAAAAAGAATGAGACAAATACCACCAGGTTAAACTACCCAGATCTGTTTAACTGGCATTGGGTATTACACTCTGTCTTCTTCCTAAGCATGAAATGATAAAAATAACTACAAAAATGATGTATTGAATTCATTAAAACTCTAATAAGATGGTACATAACTATATATATAAAGGTACTTCAAAAAGTTCCCAGAAATGTATGTAAACATAATCTGGTCTGATGCAAAAACACTGAAATATATGTACATGTTCTTTAAGAGTTCATAAAAATGCCTATTATAAAAAAACAATTATGTATTTCCAAATTATTTTTCATCAATGTAAATGTATCTTTTAATTGAACTTGTCCACAGACTTTTAGAAGTATCTTCATTTATGCCTTTCTAATCTTTACAAAAGCTGTGAAGAATAAAATATGTAAATGAATACAATCATTAGCATGTCTGCTTAGGAAATGAGACCAAAACACATGAAAATACGATGCAGAGCGGATATAGGATTTATTTTCACATTTTCTAAACTCCAAAGCCTGCACTTTCTACTGGAATGCTTACAGAAACAAAATCTATCAAGTCAGCCTTTATCAAATCTCTTAAACATCTAGTGTTTATTTTTAAATGTCTAGAGAGAAAATTTGATCTACCAAGAATGTAGCAAGAACTCACAGCCTTACGCATGATAACCAATGAAACCAATTGGTGAAATATTTTGAGGAAAATTTTGAGGTTTTAATGTGAGATAAATCTGATTCCTCAACTCAATCCGTAGTTTTGTACGCTTGAAAACACAAAAACAGATGCTTTGTATTATTTTCTCTGTCAACATAATATATGTTAGTGTTAGCTGTTTAGAGGTTATTATGCCAATAGCAAGAATGTATAACTATGTATATATATATATATATACACATATATGTATATACATATATGTGTATATATATACATATATACATATATATACGTATATATATACATATATACGTATATATATGTATATATATATATACACACACATATGTGTGTGTATTTCCCTTATATACTATTTATTATATAAATAGCTCAAATTAGGATTTCTCTTTCTATGAAGATTTAATTTGTTACCTCCTGCTTAAATGCGCATCAAAATTTAATTTTTGTCTTTATTCCATGCTCTAATTTGTTACAGAATTGAAACCAGTTAATAATTCATTTTTCATAAATTAGTAATAGCTATGTCCTCTTCTACTGATTCACAACTGGATTCTGTTTTTAACTGATGCATTACTAAGCACACAGCTAAGCTTGTTTGAACCTCAATTTTCATTTTCTTACACACCACATTCATGGAAATTTAGAGAACACAGAATACATTGTGTGTCATATCCTATTTTTAGGAATATCTTTGGTTTTCTATGAGGCTCCGTAAGAGCTCAGCAAATACAAACAATCCCAGAGATTCATGTAGCAATCCATTCTTCAATATGGGGAAACAGTTTTGCTTGCAAATAATTCATGTCAGATAAGATTTTTCAAACATTTGGATTAAATGAATGGAGAAAAACAAAAATAATACAGTATTTAGTGACTTGTTTATTTTATCAAACTCCATTACATTCATGAAAAAGTAGACTGAAAATAAAATAAATTCTATGAAAGTTTGTAGGGGAGTGAATACCAGGACGGGTCTTGGCTTCATTAACCTATATGAGGGCAGCAGGAAGAAGGTTTCAGGGCATGTCTAGAGACTCAAGACCCCTCTTTAGTTTTGGCAAAAGCCTTGAGACCAGAACGGTCTTGATGGGACCATGAGCACACTGCAGACCCATGCAGTTGGCAGGAAACTCAAGGCCCTCTGGCTATTTCCCTCTCCCTAAAACTCACCTCCTCCTGACTACACTATCCCACAGCCATCTTGTGGTAAACTTGTGATAGTCTTGTAATAAACAGGTCAAGGATGTGGGTGGGTTGCATTAAGTTGTGTTGGGCTACACAATGCCACCTGGCAAAGTATGTAATAGTTGTACTGATTGGCTAGGCTTATAGTGTGTAATAGATGCTTGTATCCAAGAGAAATATTGTTACTTCCGTAAGACTTATTCCCTTGGGCCCTTCATATATAAGCTCATGCTTGGTTATTAAAAAATAGACAAGTTCATCATAGCTGCCTCTGATACTTCTCTATTCAGAATGCCATCGCTGTACCATGTAACCTGGGTGGGTGGCCCACAGCCAAAACCCCTCACAAAAATTAAAACAAAATAATCTTTTGATATCACCATCTATTTAAACAATATATAGTTACTTTTCCAAAGTGTATTGATAGGAAAATACAGAAATTCCTCAGAAATATGCAAATAGACATATGGCTCAAACATCTCACCACTGGGAATTTACCCAAAGGAAATGAAATCATCATGTGAAAAAAATTATTTCAATTGCTATGTTTGTAGCAGTAAAATTCACAGTAACTATGATATGAAATTAATCCAGACATCCATCAACTACAGCCTAGATAAAGAGCATGCAATAAATATATTTACACAATTGGGTACCACTGAACCAAAAAATATTTTATTTTTGTCTTTTGCAACAGGATAAATACAGTTGAAGATAATTAAGTTTAGCAAAATAAGCCAGTACCAAACAGAAATAACAAATGCTTTCTCTGATACACAATAGTTAACATAGGGTTAAAAATAAAAAGCAATGTAGAAGGATAAAATTGATGCCTTATGATTTGAGTATTGTTTTTATTCCTTATCTATAACACTGTGGAAGACTTTCTGCTTTTTGCTTGTGAAGCATAGTAACTAGTCTTATTTGTAAGCCAGAAATTATCAAGCAAATTGTAATGTTATTACAAAAGAAGGAAAGAAAGAAAGAAAGAAAGGAAGAAAGACAGAAAGAAAGGAAGAAAGAAAGAAAGAAAGAAAGAAAGAAAGAAAGAAAGAAAGAAAGAAAGAAAGAGAAAAAGAAAGAAAAATACAACCAGATTAGGGTGAATTAGGGGAGGGAAGGAAGTTATGGTTATTGTCTTAGAATTTCATTTATTAAATGCATGAAATCTGTTGCCTTCATATTAATAATTACCAAAAACAAGCTATTCAAGTTCTGTGGAAACAAGAAACTGCATCTCGCAGCAGTTGAACTATTCTTGGATGAGGACCCCTAGGAGACATCAGCTTGACTACTATGTCATACATTCCTATGAGTATAATGAAGGAGAGAGAAGAGAACACACTCATGTTCTTTGTGGATGAAAAGCCAACTAGCACTGGATGACAGACCTGAAGAAACTGTGGCCAAGGTCAGTTCCCTGGTCAGGCCGAGGGAGAGGGGGTGATGTGTGCTCCACCGTCTCCTCTGTCTGAGGCTTGGGTTATTGCCAAAAGTGTTGGGATTATACAAACTGCATCAAGATGGCTAATCCTAAAAAATACGTGTTTTTTATCATGAGATATAACCAGTCAAATAAGATGTGGAATGTGATGGTTTCGAGTACTAGAAAGAGGTTTGTTTCCATACTACACGGCAAGATAAATAAGATTTTTTTCAGTGCTGTATCCAAGGACAAATGACAGAATGTGCAATAAAGAATAAATGCCGAATATTAATTGAATGCTAATATAATCATTCAGAGTGTTCATTAGATGTCTGGCTGATAGTCACCTTAATCTAATGAAGCTATCACACATTAAGATAAAAGTGATTATGTCTTCATCACAAGTCAAAGCCCGTTTTCAATAGGCAAAAACGTATCCTTTTGCAAAAGCCTAGAAGAATATATGAATTTACATTATAGTAAATCTTAATACAGATCAAAAAAGTAATTTTAAAATAGACACATTCTCTCCATGTTACAAAAAGCATAGTGGTACATGTTAATAAAATGTGGAGCTCCTTAATAATTAATATAGTATGAAACCATATATAAAATTATGATTCATTTCAGATCATTAAACATTTTTCTGAATGTTTCACAGGTTTTTATAGATTGTTACTGCATCCATGTAAGGTCGCACACATATTTGAAAATATTTGTTTTATGTATTTGAGTCAGAATTCAGAGAGAGAGAGAGAGAGAACTGGGACTTGAACCAACAACCATGCTGATAGGACAGTAGCGGCAAATGTCAGCACTGTAGGATGTCATTTTTTTTATTAATTATTTTGCATTATGTGACAGGTTCATAGGCTCTGGGAATCCCCCCACCCCTCCCCACGTCCCTCCCCCCTGGTGGATTCCTCCACCTTGATGCAGTATCACAGTTCAAATTCAATCAAGATTCTTTCCTTGCAAACGTATACCAAGCATAGAGTCCAGCTACTTATTGTCCAGATGGGTTGAACAGTTTCTTGGGGAGACCATTTCTGGTCCGAAGTTAGAGCTGGTAGAATATCATCACAGTCAATTAAGAGTCCCAATATAACATCAACAGCAATTTGCAACATTATGGAATTGACATGGTTGTGAGTAACCAGTATGTTAAAAAAAAAAAAAAAAAAAAAAGGAAGTCCTAACCACAACCTATGATTAGCTCATTGACATTTCAATTTTAGTTTATATACAGGACCGGCTGCTATATACCTTAAAATGGCTATAAGGTACCATTCAGCTGTCTCGTGTCTATTTCATTTTTGTATTTAGCCATTTGTTGTGTTGAAGTATAATTTTGCTGATCTTGGCAGATTTTAGGATAATCTAAACTGGCTTGTAACTCTAACAAGACATTTGTCGACAATTAAGGTACAGGACATTTTTTTGAGGGGGGGATGTGCAGGGAAATCCTCAGCACCATGGTGAGGAGTGACTGATCTTTGTGTCCCACCCAACGAGGCATGAGCCAATCCACACCAGCTCTTTCCTGTCAGATTCCAAGCTCTACTTTTTGTTGTTTGTCTATTTATTTTAGGTATTTTTAGTTTGTATGATTGTTTGTTTGCTATGAGGAGTTTTCAGAGCAATCCTGATGGTCATTGCAAGGGAGGGTGAGGGTCCAGAGGTGGAGCCAGGCTCGGACCAGAGAAAGCTCTCCTCCCTGGTCCCGAAGGACGTTTATTATTCTTCTGTTTCTGCTGACCGCTCAGGGCTTCTGGTTGTCTTTCCGATGATGTTGGTTTCTGCACGGTAGTGTTTGGACTTCTTCCATCCCCTGCGGAAGCTCCAGTTGGGGGTGGGTGACCTCAGAGTACTCGGCCTCGGAGGGCATCCAATTCCCTGTGGCCTCCTTGGCAGTTGGGATATAGTCCTTGTTGCTCGTATTAATAGTTTGTGGTGAAGGTCTGGGAGTCTTCATGGTTGGGATCCAAGCTTCCTCCTTACCACCTGCTCCACTCTGGAGTGCCCCCCTGCTCCACGCACATGACCTCCTGTTAAGAGGTTGTCAGGATCGCACCCGATTCCCCCCTCATGCATTGGTATAGTAGTTTTACTATTGTTTAGTGCCGCTTTGAGTCTGTTGTCTATGACTTACCAGATTTGATCTTGATAGGCTATATTGTACTTTTTCCTCAGTCTTTTTATGGTCCTGAAAGATTTCCCTGCACTCCCCCCCCCCAATACGGATTAACATAGCATATTGAGGGTATAGTAGGTTTTACAGTTTTTCGATGTAGATCTTAAGTATTCTGACATTAATTGTTGGTTTATAGATTATATCACATTATCTTATTGCACTTGGATACAGGTTGTTAGAGATTGCACTAATATTACAATATACAAGTACTATCTTCCAAGTTGTCATCTTTTCATCTCAGATTAAGGCAAACATGTGGTATTTAACCTTTTGGGATTGGTTCATTTCTCTTAGCATGATGGATTCCAGTCGGGCCCATTTGACCACAAAGAACTGCATTTCGTTTTTTATAATAGCTGAGTAGTATTCCATAGAGTAGATGAACCATAGCTTTCTTATCCAGTCTTCTATTGATGGGCATTTTGGTTGTTTCCAGGTTTTTGTGATTGTAGATTGTGCTGCTATGAACATAGGCGTGCATGTTGGTTTCTTGTGTAGGAGATGTTTTGGATATATCCCTAGGAGTGCTATTGCTGGATCATATGGTATGTTGATTTTCAAACTGATTCCCATAGAGGCTGTACAAGACTGCAGTCCCACCAGCAGTGGAGAAGGGTTCCCTTTTCCCCACATCTGTAGGATGTCATTTAACCTCTTATGTCACAATGCCTGCCCCAACACAGATTATGTAACTATTCCTTCAGCAAGTTTATTACCTAGTTATATTGTCATTTTCAGTATTATCTTGCTTACTAGTAATGTATATGCTGAATATTACTCCAGAATATATACTCAGAGCCGACTCTTAGTAACCATTTTGATATTTTCACAAAATAAAATGAATACTAATTTGCCCTGTGATTTTGTTGTGTCTTAAAAATTATGGCCTGTAGGAGTTCACCCCAGAACTCTGCCTGCCTAGCCCGTGTGGGAGGTCATAGGCACTCGGTACACTGTGTCCCCAGGTGAACCCCTGACTAGAGTCTTGGCTAACCAAGCCCCTAACATGGCCAGTTCTTTGGGCATGCAACAAGAGGTATGAGCTGCATCCCAGTCTCTTTTCCCTGCCTCTTTAACAAACTATGCTGAGACATCCTTGGTGAACAACTCTGGTAAGTCAAATGCTACATTCATCCTGCTTTTCAGCAGGTAACTAGTTTGCCCTGAGATACAGCTTCTTGTGCTTCCTGATCTCTAACTTTATTGGAGGGTTCAAACAGATGGAGATATCTATTAGCCAGTCACAATGTCATTGTTGGGTGGAGGTACTGTTGGAACCACCCTTCTCTCCGCCACCTTTTCTTACCTTGTATAAGCTTGTGACTTCTCTCAAATAAAAGGACACTCCCACCATTAGCTCATCTCCAGTGTTTCTGCTGCAGAATGCTGTCGTCTCAACCCCCGGTAGTCTCGAGGCCTACTGGACAGAAGACTTCTGAGAATGGCCAATTCTGTAGGTAAAAAAATACTCTTAATTGTTTAATAAATACTCATATCTGATGTTATTGATTATCTGGGAATGCTTATTATATACAAAATCTGATTGTTAGTTTGTAGTTGTCAATGTTAAATTGACAAAAAGTGATGACTATGTCTAAGTTAGAAATCCTTCACTGTATTTTTTCTTTAGCAGTAACTGGCCTTCTTTCTTCCTCTTTACCTTGTGTTATCGCCACCAGCTCCTCAGTGTGGTGGGGAAACCCGGGCTCAAATTCTACTTGCCCTTGGGAACTTCAGTGGGCCCACAGCTGGACATGCATTTTTTCAAAATAATTATATAAAAATTTGAAATTTCTACACACGTATTTTATGAGCAAATTACCCTTAGAAATGTTTATTGCCTTCCCTTGATTTCATGATTGTTTGCCCTGTACTTTTTCTCTGTAACACACAGCAAATTGTTTCCTACAATGATCTTACTCACTTTCCTGTAGCCCTTGACCCTTTGTGCCCTGATAAACTATGTAAAGATTATCAAGAAAGAAAGAAAGAAAGAAAGAAAGAAAGGAAGAAAGAAAGAAAGAAAGAAGAAAGGAAGAAAGAAAGAGAAAGAAAGAAAAGGAAAATTGTTTGCTAATTTGTGTGATTTGATTGTGTTTCATTGTGTTGGGGTTATTCTATTATTATACATTATAGGGATTTCTCACATGATCTAATTTGCTAAGTGTGTCTATTTCTAATTTTCCACATGAATATTATCATTTATATTTTCACTGATTTGACATACTTGGAATTGAAAGTGCACATTCTACACGATTTCTACATAGGCTCCAAAGCAAATATAAGTAGATAAGACAAAGATAGGTTAGAAAGAAGATTTTATATAGGCAGATAGAGGTGTGTGTATAATTATGTTTTTTTTTCATATTCAGTTAGTTGGTTTTTAAGTTAAGAGTAAGAGTAAGAGGAAAGTACTCACATTTTCGGCAGGAATCCTGCCAGATATTTCGTAGTGAGCTTCCAGAATGCTGAAATTAATCTGTTCAGAAAACCCCCTTTCACCATTCATCAGGAGACACAAGATAGGAATACACCATGTTGAAACAATTCATCCCAACATAAAACAGTACCATAAACAGATGTTTTCAATGACATCTGTTGAGCTCTAAAGTTTGCACAGTATTTCTCACTGAAACTGTGATTTTTGAGAGTCTGGTTGTAATTATATTATATTTTCAATATATTTGGCTATCTTGCATTGAAATTGATAGTGAATATGTAATCAGAATTCAAGCTACAGAGGATTATCTAATTTTAAGTATAGTCAGCTTTGGAAAATCTTTTAAGTCAATTTATAATACTGAACTTGAACCATGTGACTTATGACAACTTATGATTATCAATGTGCCAGATAAAATTGTATTGCTTCTGTTGACATTCAGAATGAATTATTTTGTTTTCTCTGAAAATTTCCTGAGCAATTAAGTAAAAGTTACTTTTCAGTTAAATAACAATACTGATAATAATTGTATCTAACTATAATAGAAATTTGAGAGTTTCAAATACACACTTAAAAACATTGCATAATGCATTTCTGTCAAATAATAGTAACAAGATTAATATGACACAAATATATATTGACATTAATGAGTGCAACTGCATAAAGAAGCATAAATGGTTGATGAAATAATTTAATTACCAAAAAAAAGAGAAAACAGCACTGATGTTTCCAATTCATGCCACTTGTAAATTCAGAGTTTATAAAATTTATAATATCTTGACAGCTAAACATCCTATGAAAACTTTAAGCTCATATAAAATATTTATACTTCCCAACTGTTGGCAACTGCCTACATTGCATTGTATCCATGCAAGTGTTACACTGCTGGGAGAAAAGCAGCTAATGGCTGGTGGGCATGGTTAATGCCAAATCTGTGTTAACTATGCCAGTGTACTAACACAGTTGCCTCTTTTATTTTTTTGTTTTGCTTTGTTTTGCTTTTAAGATATGTGGAGGGCTGATACCAGTACACCAGCAGACAGGATCTGGGGACCCACACTTGAGTTTGTGTGGACCCTAAATACCTAGGCAGGCAGGGGTGTAGGCTGATATAACACAACATTACAGGACTGGGCTTCGGAATCTGTGTACTTGCAGAGGTGGAGGGCTGTGGATTGCTCAACGAAGTGGGTCTGGAGATACAGGCGGGTGGCGGGGGGGACTGCTGAGGGAGAATGTGACAGGTAAGGAGTTATCTCTTGTCCCACCAGGCTACTGCACTTGTAGGTAAACAAGGGCATTGAGATCCAGTGGTTTATAGGAGGAAAACTGGAGGATATTTGGGGGCTAAACCAATACACCAGGCTATGTGGCAGACCTGAGCTGGGAATGTTGGCATCAGGCACCACCGACATATGAAACCCATGGCTGAGGGGCCTGCCTGGCACAGATCGACCACAGCACCCACCAGTGAATGTCAGTGCAGGGTTTAGACCATGTTAAGCTGGGCTATGACACTAACCAGCATGTGAAAGAACTGGGCTGGGAGCAGATTAGCTAGGGGATTCTCAGCTCACCCCTCTGGGACTGCCATACCAGCTGGTTTGCTCAAGGGCTGGGGGTTGTCACAGACTGTGTTAGCCATGGCAATAGAACTCATCGAAACTCTTGAGTACTGGTGCTGAGAACAGGACGGGCTGACCCAGGTTATAGCAACCACATGCATACGCAAGACTTGGGTGTGGGGCATGCCGGGCCACAATAACTACCAGCACACCACAAAAGCCAAGATTGGACGGCAGAGTGTGCCTGGTAAGGGCCTAATAGCCACGGGCATGCATGAGATCTGGGTCTGGATGTGGGCCTGGTGGGGGAATTTTCAGAACTCCCATGGTTGGCTGTTAATCCCACTGGTGAGCACGTGAGTCAAAGCCAGGTGTCAGCCAGGCCAGGTAGGGCTGTTTCACTTGTCAGCAGGTTTGTGGACTGGCTCATGGGGTGGAGGGATCAGAGTTGGCAGGACCAGGCCAAACCATAACACACTCTCATGAACAGGAACAAGGAAGGGGTAAAGGTCATGCCAGGATAGGCTAGGCTATCACCCCTACTGGTTTGCATAAAATCAGTGGATGGGAGCACACTGGGCAGGGCTAGGCAGCAGCACCACCCAGCAAGGGTTGGGACTGGGGACAGGCCAAGCCAGATTACAGCATCTGATGGCAAATGCCAAGTGGAGTGATGGCCAGCACAGGCCAGGCTACAACATCTGGTGACAAAGGCCAAGCAGAATTATGGGTTATGTCCAGCTGGTTCTGAGCAACTGGTACATACACATGATTTGTGTCTGGAAGCAGGCTTGGTCAAGGAAGTAAGGAGACACTCTTGTGCTATGGTTCCTAATAGTGAGTGTGAGAGCTGGGATGGGAGCTCTATCTGGGCTGCATATGGCTGCAGCATCCTTCAGCATGGATGTGGACTGGGTCTGGTGTGCACCAGAATGTACTAGGCTCTACCACCTGCTGATGCTCACAAGAGCCAGAGTGAGTGTGGGACAGGCTGGGCTATGTCTCTGTACCTGCTAAATAATACTAGATCTGGATCTAGGAGTGGACAAGGCATGCCTGTGCCACAAAACACAGCAGTCAAAATCAGAATGGATGTGAGCTGGTCAAGCAAGGCCATTATACCTGTAAAGACAGGTGGTGGGTCAAATCTGTCTGGGCCAAGGACCTAACAATATGTGCACTGGGAGGGCTGGCAGGCCACTGAGAGGTGACCTACTACAGCAGTTTAAAAGACTTTCCTGTAAGGTTGCAATCCCTGCAGGTGAGTGAAAGAATCAAGACTGGGAACAGCAGATCGTAAGCCAGGATCCAGTTCCCATTGGCACATGTATGGGTCAGGTCTGGGTATGGACCAGGCTGGGTCACATCTTAGAACCCACTGGAAGATGTAAAAAACAAGACAGGGTAAAGGATAAGCAAGGATGTACCACATAACCAATCAGTTAACATTAGGGTTGGTACTTGGGGCTGGCTGGGCTGAATTTAGCTGCAACATCTGCCAGCATGAGCTGGAATTGAGGAAAGATCAGACCAAGTCAGGCTTCAGCATAGCTAGTGAATGCCGAGGTGAGGTGAGCAAGACCAGCAGGGGAGCTATGTGGGTTATACTGTTGGACTAGTGCTCCGGCTGGTGAGCACGAGTGTTGGAACTGGGGGCAAATCAGATTGGGCAGGGCTAAAAATCTTGTTAGCTTGCATGTGAGCTATTTTAGGAGGAGAGCCAGGCTGGGCTCAGTGACCACATCCAATGGGGCATACATGAACCAAAGTGATTGCAGGCTGGCTGGGCTTTGCCACAGCATCAGCTAGCAGATGTTGGAAATGGGGGCAAGTCCTGTCAGGCTAGAATGCAGAATCATCCAGAAAATGCAGAGTGTGCCTAGTACAGAAATTATGGACACCCTTCTGATGGGCTGCAGCTCCCAGTGGTGAGCATAAGAACCAAGGCTGGGAGTAGGCCTGCTTGGACATGCAGGGTAGATAAAATTCAGCAGCTCTCCCAGCCAACCTTTAACAGTGAGTATCTTGGTGGATCAAAACTGTAAGGTGGACTCTGTCAGCAAGCAGAAATTGAAAGGATTTCCTCAGTCTTGGAGTAGTGAAATCCACAGCATTTCAGAGCTACTGAAACCACTTAAGTAGTATCCTCAGAAGATGCTCTACATCAGGGTCCCTGGAATGACAATTAGGGCCCATCCCCTATTCCCAGGCACTGATATGGTTGGGCTGCTGGGAGGAGTCCTTTCCCTTCATTTTCTACAGATACAGAAAGAGAGAGAGAGAGAGAGAGAGAGAGAGGGAGAGAGAGAGAGAGAGAGAGAGAGAGAGAGATTGGAGGAGGCAGTTTTCTCATCCACTTTCTTCCATCCCTAAACTATCCCCACCCTAGTTAGTGGTCCACATAGACAAGCATCCCTCTCAACTATCTAAACATCATCAAAAATAAAATGAATCTATTACTAAAAATATGTTTATACTAGCAGAACAATTGAAGAGTCCTATATGTGTCATAATCTCATGTGTCTTTATTTGCGTAAAACGTTGTATTCACTCAAATTTCAAATGTTATTGTTATTGCTTAACAAGAAGAATCTACATTTCTCTTTTTCTGTTATGTCTCTATTTGGCTATGGTATTAAGGTGATATTGGCTTCATATAAAGGGTTTAGAAGGGTTGCTTACTTCTCTATTTTTTGAAATAACTTGTGGAAAATTGGATAATGTCTTGACACATTTGGTAAAATTCTACCATGAAGCCATCTGGTCCAGGGTTTTGCTTGGTTGGTATGAGTTTAATCGCTAATTCAATCTCAGTCCCTCTTATAAGCCTATTTAATTATTAAATGCATCACAGTTCAATTTTTGTAGACCATATATGTCTAAAAATCTATCCATTCCTTTTAAGTCTTCTGATTCTCTGGCATACGATTGTTTGAAATAGTTCCTGATTATTATATGTATGTCTGAAGTATCAATTATTGTATTTTCTTCTTCAGCTCTGATCCTATTGATTCATATCACTTTCCTTCGTTATTTGATTAGTTGGGCTGGTGGAATCTATTTCACTGATTTTCTCAAAGATACAGATCTTTGATTCAGTAATCCTATGCATTGTTCTTTTGGTTACTACTTGGTTCATTTCCTACCTCATTTTAATTATTTTTTTCCTGCTAAGTGTGTGATTGATTTGCTGTTATTTTTTATTAGCTTCTCCAATCATATGGCTAGATTATTTACTTGATGCTTTTCTTATTTCTTGACATAAGGGTCAATTGAGATGAACTTTCTTCTAAACATAGCCTTAATCATGTTCCATAAGTTTTGATATATTATGTTTATGCCTTGCCCTTTGGCTTTTCTATAGCTCATTGTGCATTTAGCAGCATATTATTCAGTCTGCATGTCTTTGCATATCTTCTGGTGTATTTTGACTTATTAATCTCCATGATGCTTTGAGAAGATGCATGAAATAATTTCAATTTATTTTTAAATTTGCCAAGGCTTGTTTGTGCCCTCCAGTATGATTAATTCTGAACACAGATGTAGAATTCCTCAACAAAATACTCACCAACAGGTTCCAACAGTACATAAAGTAGATCATTCACCTGGACCAGATGTGATTTATCTCTGGCATGCAGGGATGGCTTAACATTCACAAATCAATAAATGTGATTCACCCCATCCACAAACTGAAAAAATAAAAACCATATGATCATCTCAATAGTTGCAAAGAAGGCATTGGATAAGATTGAACACTACTGCATGTTAAAAGCCCTAAACAAGAAGGGCATAGAAGGAACATTTTACAATACAATCAAAATAATATATAATAGACACATTGTAAGAATCATACTAAATGGGAAAAAACTGGAAGCTTTTCCAATAAGAATTGGAGCTAAACAAAGATGTCCACTTTCATTCTGCTGTTCAATATAGTATCAGAAGTCCTTGCCAGAGATGTTAAGCAAGAAAAACAAAGTAAAGGGATGGAATTCAAATCAGAACTGAGGTATTAAAATTATTCCTGCTTAAAGATGGTATGATGCTCTACATAGGAGAACCAAAAGACTCAATCAAGAGACTATTGGAACTTACAAGATAATTTGGGAGGGTAGAAAGACAGAAAGTTGATGAATATAAAGCAATGTTGCTAAATGTTGCTAGGATCCATAAATAACTCCATGACTGAGAAAGAATTTTAAGGAGACTCCCCTCAAAATAGTAGAGAGGAATCTTAAGATCCTTGGAATTAACCTAACCAAAGATATGGAAGACCTCTATGATGAAAATTATAAAGTATTTTTTTAAATAGAAGACATTGAAAGATGGGTAAATCTCCCAAGTTCCTGGACCAGCAGGATCAACATCATTAAAATGTCCTTATTACCAAAAATATTATACAGATTTAATGTGGTCCCAATGAAAATTCCAACAACATTCTTCTCAGAAATAAGATACAAAAGCTCATCTGGAAACATAAGAGAACGCGAACAACCAAAGCTATCCTGAAGAATAAAAATCAAATAGGAGAAATCACAATTCCAGATCTCAAGACATACTACAAGGTAGTGGTCATCAAAACAGTATGGCACTGGTACAAAACCAGTAAAAGTTAATAGAAAAAGTTAGAAAACCCAGAAGGGAGTCCACACATATATAGCCAAATTATCATCAATAACAGATCTGAAAATAATCAAGGGTGAAAGACTGGGTTCTTTTTAAAAAAGAATATATATATATATACTTTTATTGGAAAGGCAGATTTAGAGAGAAAAAGGAGAGAATGATCTTCCATATGCTGGCTCACTCCCCAAGTGGCTGCAATGACCGGAGCTGAGTCAATTAAAAGCCAGGAACCAGAAACCCCCTCCAGGTCTCCCACATGGATACAGGGTCCCAAGATTCTCCTCTACTGCTTTCCCAGGTCACAAGCAGAGAGATGGAAGGAAGTGGAGCAGTTGGGACATGAACTGGCACTCATATGGAATCCCAACAGATGCAAGGCAAGAACTTTACCCACTAAGGTAATGTGTCTGGCCCAAAAGCCTGGTCTCTTCAATAAATGCTTTTGGGAAAAGTGGATATAAGCCTGCAGAGTTAAGAAGCAAGAACCCCACCTTGCACCTTGTAAAACAATCAGTTCTAACTGGAAGAAAGACCTAAATCAGTACCCAGAAACCATCAAATTATTAGAGGTAAACAGGAATATCTTTGCAAGATACAGAATTTGGAAAAGACTTATTTGAAAAGTCACTGAACACACAGGCAATGAAAGCCAAAATTTAAAAAATAATCGGAATCTATAAAAGCAAGAAGCTTCTATACAGCAAAATAATCAACCAAGTGAAGCAATTAAGAGAATGAGAGAAAATCTTTGCATATTACACAACATATTAGAGAATAATATCCAGGATTTACAAAGAGCTTCAGAAATTCAATGACACAAAAACAAATAATCCTGTGAAGAAAGGTGCAAAGGAATGAATAGACTTTTTTTTTTCCTAAAGAACAGATTCAAACGGCTACTAGACATATGAAAAATGCTCAGGCTCCCTAGTTGTCAGGAAAGTATAAATAAAAACAAAATAGAATATTTAATTGTAAATGGCAAATCCAGCAATCGAGGAAATGACTGGCTTAAAATTGATAACAGGTACTCTCTAAATTTCTTACATCATGAATTGGTATTAAACATTGGAACAATAAAGCACTATTCAAGCATCTGCATGACTGGAGAAAACACAACAAAACTCCCAGTGATAGCAACAATTGGATCACCCTTAACAATGTTGGTAATAGTTCTAATGCTAAATAAAGTAGGCCACAAGTTAAACACACACACACACACACACACACACACACACACATTTAGATTCCACTTTACTCCAGTGGGATTGGCCTACATTAACACACTTGTAGGTGTGGATGTGAGGAGAAAGGTACCCTCCTTCACTAATGGTGGGAGTATAAGCTAGCACAACTACTATGGAAGTCAATGGGGACAGTGATAAGAGAACTGAAATTCAATCTAGTGTATGATACAGCTATTCTACTTCTGGAAATTTATCCAACGAAAATGAAATCTGCATATGAGGAAGTGACCTGTACTCCTGCATTTACAGTAACACTCTCTACAATAGCAAAGACATGGAAACAAGCTGGATGTCAGTCGAAAGAAGAGTGGATTCAGAAACCATGGTACATCGATTCTATGGAACACTACTCAACCATTAAAAAGCAGTTCTACCATTTGCAACAAAATGGTTCCAGCTAGATACCATTATTCTCAGTGAAATAAGGCAATCCCAAACAAATATCATATGTTCCCTCTAATACAAGGCAACTTTCGTGTAAAATACAAGATCAAAAGGTACATATATAAACATGCATGTACATATACTCATCTAGAGGAACTATATAATAGAGATTATCAAATTGAAATGTGAAGATTCAATGTAGTATGTGTATCTATTTCAAAATCATAGATGGACTCTCAATAAAATTGGTAAGTTTATCTTTGATAATAGGATGCTGGACTGCCTTCTATTGTCCATTCCTAGAATTTCAGTATACACTTTAGTAGCAGAATGAAGGATTTATAACTGTTTTTGAAGGACTATACTATATTCATAATATAGGGAAAATCATTGAGGGGAGGGAGTTTTCTTAAGGGAGGGGTGAGGGGTGATTAAACTATATCATAAAATAAGTTAAAAACAAAACATAATTGAAAATCTATTAAAGTATATATAGAAAAACTTTTGCAGGAACAAAGGTGTTTCTCTGAATTGTTCTACATAAATGCAGTGAACAAACTTGAGACCTTAATTTTTTATATATATCTAAAATGTTTTATGTTTTGGGAAATCACTAAACACTAAATATTCATGTTATTTCATTTTGTTCTTATCTTTTTTAAAAGATCCATTTATTTTTGTTGAAAAGACAGATAAGATTTATACAGAAGCGAGGCAGGGAAGATTTTTCATCCGTTAGTTCACTGCCAAAATTCCCACAATGTCCGGAGCTAAACCAATCCAACACCAGCAACTAGGAATTCCTTTGGGTTTCTGACATGGGTGAAGATCCAAAACTCTTTGAGGTATCCTCCACTGCTTTCCCAGGCCACAAGCATGAAGCTGAATGGTTAGTGGTTGGACAGGACACAGACTGCTGCCCATATATGGGATAGGCACTTGGAGTTGGAAGATTAGCCAATTGAGCCAATACATTGACCCTACTCTCATTTTTGATCCCTTTTCAAATTGTTCTAAACCCTTGAGGCAAGGGAATAGAATCATGACATTCTGTACCATTTTCGAAGAATAGAATGCTTCTAAAATTTTGCAATTTTAATGACTTCATGCACAATTCAATCTTTATTTTTATCTGACACTACACTATAAAATGCGCAATAGATGTATACATCCGTACAGCTATACGTATGTACTAGCATATATGCATATTTATTTATACAAATCAAGAAAATAAGCAGTGACATAATTCAATAATTTTAGCTAAAATTAGTTCAGACTTGTCAAAAATACAGTAGGCATTAGGAATTAAAAAGAAAGTTGAGGGCCACACACAGTGGCCTAGTGGCTAAAATTCTCGCCTTACACCCGCCAGGATCCCATATGGGCGCAGGTTCTAATCCTGAAGGCCTCTCTTCCTTCCAGCTCTATGATTGTGGCCTGGGAAAGCAGTTTTGAGAACGGCCCAAAGCTTTGGGATCCTGCATCCATGTGGGAGATCCGGAAGAGGCTCTGTGTTCCTGGCTTCGGATCGATGCAGCTCCAACCATTGCAGCCGCTTGCAGGGTGAATCATCAGATGGGAGATCTTCCTCTCTGTCACTCCTCCTATCTGTATATCTGCCTTTCCAATAAAAATGAATTTAAAAAAAGAAAGTTGAAATGCTTGCTGGTCCTACATTATAAGTGTGTGTTAGGAAACAAACACACATACATATACTGATAGACTTTATTCCACGGATTGTATTGTAGATTGCAATCTTTAAAGCTTCAAGAACTTATGACTACTATGCTTAAATCTCAAAATATCACATTTAAGATATGTCTCCTAGCATCAAGTAAACTTTGAATTTATCCCAGTTAAGAAAATACCAGACAAGAAGAATATGACTCATGTCTCCTTTAAAATTAAATGTGGAAAGAATATAGAAAGAAATACTATATCTGTCTTAAGCTCTGAAACAATTCAAATTAGTAGCTGTCACACTTTACACCTATGCAAATGACAAGACCTTGATATGGCACATAATCCATTTGTCTTTTCTCAAAGAGGCAGATAATA
Organism: Ochotona princeps; assembly: GCF_030435755.1. Taxonomy (NCBI): domain Eukaryota; kingdom Metazoa; phylum Chordata; class Mammalia; order Lagomorpha; family Ochotonidae; genus Ochotona; species Ochotona princeps. Next base: position 50,226,613 of record NC_080845.1, read on the forward strand.
ACTCAGAGTAACTCATCAAAGAATTCTTCCATGACAGTAGCAGATCCAGCAAGAACACTTTTCTTGTTAAGTATCATTAACCGTGTTTCAGTTCATGGCGACCAACCAATATTTGACAGATGGAGCTTCATTTTCAATAGACTCGTGTTCTGTTTACCATCATAGCTGCACTAATTGCAGAAATGAAAGTCCTACCTTCAGATATTAGGGACAATTATAGAAACTGAAGAAGTCTATTTTTTTTATGAAAACATGAAATGCTTTAACACCATATACAATGTGTGTATTCACAATCAGTAGGGTAAAAGTAGCAGAAACTATGTTTTTGGGTTTTTTTTAAGATTTATTTCACTTGAACGAGTTCAGAGAACAGAATCTTACATCCTCTGGATCCCTCTTTGAGTGGTAGGGAGTCAGAGGTTCTTTCAGGTTTCCTGGAGGGGTGCAGAGGTCTAAGACCCTGCAACATCCCACATTGCTTCCCCAGGCCATAAGAGGGACCTGCACCAAAAGTGAAGCAGTTAGGACAGGAACTAGAACCCATATGGGATGCCATTGCTGAAAGCTAAGGATTAAATGGCAGGCCACCTTGACAACCCCAAAACTATTCATTTTGCTCTTTCCTCTATCCTGGACAGATAGATAATAAAGTTGAGGATTTATCAGGTCAGTTTCTGTTAAGGCTATAAGCAAATATTTTTTGTTTCTTCTAGATTGCTCCATTTTTCTCTTTATGTTTCCCCCCGCACAAATTGAAGCAAGACTATATTTGAGGATTGCAAGGCTTCTAGAATTATATCCCTCTATGCTTAGATAACCCCACATCTTCAGTAATTCTGCTCCTAATTCCAGGTCATTCATAAAATGCATTCTTTATACTGGCCCCAGTGATAGGCTGAACTCAAGGCCTCAGTCTTGTCTTCCAACCAACATCACCTGCAGCTGGCTGCATAAATGTGGGTCCTATTGATACCATGATATCAGGTAAGCCATGCATCATGGGTTTGGTTCTCCCCCTGTGCCATGTTGGCTTTGGTAGGCTATGGACTCTGAGCACAACCTAGCACTGTGGCACTGATTACTATGTTGCTGCTAAACTCATTGTTCTCGGTCTTAGGATGTGTAACTTAGAAAAAGTCATTGTCTGCTTGGAGGAAGAAGAGTAAGTATGTTCAAGGTAATTAAGCCTAAAGTTCCTCCACAGGGAAAAACAGTGCCTATTAAATATCACAGTATGTGATCAAAGGCTGCTTAATTGTGAATTCGATTCCTAGGCCCAAACTCGGTGCAGGTGTGCATTTTCAGATATAGAGTACACTTCTTTTATTTTTTTTTAAGAATTATTTTTATTGGAAAGGCGGATATACAGGGAGGAGGAGAGACAGAGAGGAAGATCTTCTGTCCAATGATTCACTCACCAAGTGGCCGCAATGGCTGGAGCTGCATTGATTCGAAGCCAGGAGCCAGGAGCTCTTCTGGATCTCTCACGCAGGTGCAGGGTACCAAAGCTTTGGGTCGTCCTCGACTGCTTTCCCAGGCCACAAGCAGGGAGCTGGATGAGAAGCTGAGCTGCTGGGATTAGAATCAGCATATGGGATCTTGGTGCATGCAAGGCAAGGACTTTAGCCACTATGCTATTCCACCAGGCCCTAGAGTACACTTCTTTTTTTTTTTTTTTTAAGATTTATTCATTTTATTACAGCCAGATATACACAGAGGAGGAGAGACAGAGAGAAAGATCTTCCGTCCGATGATTCACTCCCCAAGTGAGCCGCAACGGGCCGATGCGCGCCGATCCGAAGCCGGGAACCTGGAACCTCTTCCGGGTCTCCCATTTGGGTGCAGTGTCCCAATGCACTGGGCCGTCCTCGACTGCTTTCCCAGGACACAAGCAGAGAGCTGGATGGGAAGTGGAGCTTCCGGGATTAGAACCGGCGCCCATATGGGATCCCGGGGCGTTCAAGGCGAGGACTTTAGCCACTAGGCCATGCCGCCGGGCCCATAGAGTACACTTCTTAAGACACTTAAACAATACACACTGTACAAGACATCGAGTGCAGTTTTGAAGACAACCTAGGCTTACAGTACAGTCTGGTGTAGAAGTAGTGACACAATGCCATCCTTAATTTGTGGATAATGTGATAGAGAATGAAGGAGTACCAAAAAATAACATTTACCACAAGCTCTAGGAAAACTAAAAGACTGCCTGTGATTTCTGGTAGAGCATTAAAAAAAAAAAAAGATAGATTGTGGAGAAAAGAAATGGGGAGTTGTATACCAGGAAACATCAGAATTTTTTAGTGTCAGTGAGACATGCTCTCCTATAACCATAAATAGATAAATAAATAAAAGAAAGAAAGAAAGAAAGAAAGAAAGAAAGAAAGAAAGAAAGAAAGAAAGAAAGAAAGAAAGAAAGAAAGAGAAAGAAAGAAAAGCAACAAGCAAGCATAAAGCAGTTAATATGCATGGTATGGTGAGAGGATAATTTTAAATATCTGAAAATAATTCAATATTTTTTATAAAGAGGCATAGCAAATTTTATTAGAGAATCCTAACAGAATATTTTTTTAAAAAATTAAAAAATTTTTTAGCTAAAGGGTAAAATAAACAAAATCAAGATTGCAATAGAAGGAATAAGTGACACCAAGCAGTGATATCAAACAGAAAATGAATCAGTGAGCTAGCTAGAATACTGATGATTCTTTGACCAAATATAGAGAAAATTTTACAAAATAGCCAAGAGCTTACACAATATCTGAAGCAGAACTACAAAAACAAACATCTGAGCAATTGTAATATGGCAGATACTTGAGAATTCCAAAGTGGGTGAAATCTTACTTAAGGAACTAATTTCAAACATTCAGACAAAACACAAATATCTAGATATAAGATGTAAAAAAGATAAAGAAGCAATCTCTACTCATCTTGGTCTATCCTGAAAATATTATAACCATCCTCTTAAAGGTTAAAGATTGAGATAATTCTGAAAATAACGGAAAGAAATAGCATCTAAGGGTGTTTCAATTCATATTGGTATATAGACTTCACAGTTAAACTCTTACTAGTTAGGTGGCCGATGCTGAAAAACCCAAAGTGCTAAAGGGAAAAACATATATCATTTAATAAAGATATACTTTATAAATAAAAGAGAGAGAAACAAATTCTGAGTGAAAAAAGGAGGGGATTCACAGCTACTGTCATCATTTGTATGAAATGTTGAAAGGAGTTCATCACGCTGAAACAGATGCTATTGAGATGGGTGTAAACTTCTTCACCTCAACATAGTATTAACAGCTAGGTCCAGGAATATTTTTAAAATACTAACCATTAGTTTAAAACTTTGCTTCATGTATATAGAAGATAATTATTTTAATATAATGAATATTGTTATTTTCACTTATGATGAATCAAAGAAATAAAGCTAAATCAAAAAAACTTAATTAAGGAAAAAGAGCACATCTTTGTCCAGCTTTCCTTATCCTGCTTTGACAATGACCATGCTGCAGAATCAAAATCATACCTAGAGTCTCCTGAGTTTTTGGCTTTTCTTAAGAATTCAAATACAATGAGATTTATTAATAATGGAAAAGCAAAGAAACTTAACTGATTCCACACAGGAGAAGCCCTTTCTTCCATGTTCCCCTACTCTTCTTCAAATGTTCCGCCTTTCAAATAAATTAAGCAAAACTTCAGAAAATTAAAAAAAAAAATGGGGTACCAGAAAATATAGTTGAAGCTGATGAAGAAATAGGAAGAATTAAACTATACAATTTAAACATAAATCACAAACTTATACAATTAACACATTATGAATTTTGCATAAAACAAATATATATACCAAATTAACATATTAAGTCACTTGAAGTAATCCTATAAAGTTTTATTCAAGAGAAAGTTGGACATTGTGCTAAGAAGATGATTTAGAAAAAGGACAGTCTTAACTATATGCTTTTAGGAAAAATGTATTTCTACAAGCAGGAAAAGCAAAACTGGATCTGTATTCATATCGTCAAGTTTTCCATTGACTTTAGTGGGGTGTTAAGACTACACATTATTATTGTATAAGAATCTGTATCTCTCTTTAGGGCTAATAATATTTGTTTCATGAAGCTAGGGTGCCCTGGTATTTGGTGCATATACATTTGTTATCATTATTACTTATTGCTGAATGAATCACTTATTATGTAGTGTACTTCTTAATCCCTTTTAACACTTTTCATATTAAAGTCTGTATTATCTGATGTTAGAATGGTCAACACCAGCTTTTTTTTCTATCCAATATTTTGGAATACCAATATTCTTCCATTCACTTTTTAAAATATTTCATTTGTTATTATTATTATCATTTTATGACACAGTCCCATAGGTTGCTGGGATTTCCCTTATCCCCTTTCCAACTTCCCCCCACCTAGTTCCTTTATGTCATTACTAAAGTATAGTTCTTCATACACAGTCATATGCCCATCATTGTGGGCATGGACAATGGCAAAGAGTCCAGCATCCTATCCTCGAAATATAGTAAACAGTTTCATTGTATATCCATCTTTTCTGGAAGTAGGAATGCATACTACATTGTATCCTCACATCTGGATATGTTACTCTCCATTTCATAGTTACTGTACATCCCCTTGAATGAAAAGTCACAATACAAAATCAACAATAGGAAGAAAACTAGAAATTTACAATGCCATGAAGTTAAATAACATGTTACTAGATATAACAGTCTCCATTACACAGCTACTATACACTCCCCTTAAATGAAAAGCCACAGAACAAAAACAACAGGAAGAAAAAAGAAATTAACAACACCTTGAAGTTAAACAACATGCTACTGAATAACTAGTGTGTCACTGAAGAATGAAAAAGAACATCGGACCCTGAGGGATACAGTAGATGAAGTCCTCGCCTTGCACACACCGGGATCCCATATGGGCGTCAGTTCTAATCCTGGCAGCCCAGCTTCCCATCCAGCTCCCTGTTTGTAGCCTGGGAAAGTAGTCGAGGATGGCCCAAAGTCTTGGGATGCTGCACCCGCGTGGGAGATCCGGAAGAAGTTCCTGGTTCCCAGCTTCGGATTGGCACATCACCAGCTGTTGCGCTCACTTGGGGAGTGAATCATCAGATGAAAGATCTTCCTCTTTGTCTCTCCTCCTTTCTCTATATCTGACTTTGTAATAAAATAAATAAATCTTTAAAAATAAATAAATAAATAATAAATAAATAAATCTTAAAAAAGAAAAAAGAACATCAAAAACCTTCTTTAAGAAAATGATGCTACCTTATGATCTATGAGTCAAATTCTTCCACAGTAAAGAAGTTAAAAGAATTTGTCTCTTCCAAACCTGCCCTACAAATGAAACTTCAAGATGTTCTCTTGATAGAGAAGAGGAATAGCACCCAATCAAACCAAAGGCAAATGTGAAGAACATCCCATTAACTGACAACACAAGACTAAATCAATGAGCAACCCATTCCTAAAATGACAGGACCAAATTACCAACCATACATATTAACCCTGAATATAAATGGCTTAGACTCAATCAAACATCATGGATTAGTAGACTGGATTAAAAAAAACAAAACCCATGTATTTTTTGTCTAGAAGAAACCCATTTCACCAACAAAAATCAGTGGAAACTGTATTGCATGGGATTTGATGTTTTCGGTTAGTTTCATTTCTTCAAGACAGTTTCTTCTGATTAAATTATTCCATTCACTTTTAGTTTCCACACATACTTGTTGGCGACTTTTGTTTCTTGTCATCAATCAATAGATGGGTCTATTGTTTATTATGTTGCCCAGTATTTTGTTGAATATTTTAGTGTCGATATTCATCAAGGACAGTGGTCCATAACTTTCTTTTCCTGTTTTGTCTCTGTCTGGTTTTGGCATTTAGGTGATTTTGGCCTTGTAGAAAGAGTTTAGAAGGCTTGTTTCCCTTTCTGTTGTTTAGGAATAGTTAATGAAGTATTAACTGGATATGTTCTAGTTGGAATATGTTCTACTTGGAATGCTTTGTAGAATTAAGCATTGAAGCCATATGGACCTGGACTTGTCTTTGTTAGGAGGGGTTTAATTACTGATTTGATCTCATAAATGTCTATTTAGATCTGTTTTGGTTCCTGACCTAGTTTTAGTAGATGGTGTAAGAACAGGAATCTATCAATTTCTTGGAAGTCTAATTGTTGTCATTTAGTTGCTTTTAGGCTTGTAGTAATTTCTGATTATTCTTCATGTGGCTGAGGTATCTATTGTTTGTGCCTATTTCATCTTTGGTAATATTAATTCTTATCTTCTCTCCACTACCCCTTTTTTTCTGTCAGTTGGGCCAGTGGGTGTCCTTTCTGATTATTTTCTTGAAAAAACAAACTCTTACGGCCCGGCGCAATAGCATAGTGGTTAAAGTCCTTGCCTTGATCACATTGGGATCCCATATGGGCACAGGTTCTTATCCTGGTAGCTCAGCTCTGTTTCCCATCCAGCTCCCTGCTTGTGGCCTGGGAAAGCAGTGGAGCACAGCCCAAAGATTTGGGACCCTGCACCTGCGTGGAAGACTCAGAAGAAGCTCCTGGCTCTGGGCTATAGATTGGCTCGTCTCCAGCATTGTGGCTGTTGGGAAGTGAACCATAGGACGGAAGATCTTCCTCTCTGACTTTCCTTCTCTCTGTTTATCTGCCTTTCTCATAAAAATCTTTAAAAGCAAACTCTTTGATTCATTGATTTTATGTATTGTTCTTTTGTCTTTGTGCTTTCTATTTGGTTTATTTCTTATTTTGATTATTTCTTTTTCTGTTGTCCTTGGGATTATTTTGCTATTTTTTTCCTAGCTCCTTCAGGTGTACACTTTGTTCATTTACCTGATGGTTTTTGTGTGTGTGTGTTTCCTAATTGGGCACTGATCATTTTAGGCACCAATTGTAATTAGACATCAATAAATTTACCTCCTAACACTGCCATGGCAGTGCCCCACTGGTTTAGTATATGTGTTTGAGTTTTCATTGTTTTCAAGAATTTAAAAAAATGTTCTTTCTTTTATTTCCTCTCTAAACTATTCTTTTTTCAGTAGCATGCTGTTCATCCTCCAAGAGTTTACAACTTTCCTGATGTATTTTGATTTATTGATTTCTGGCTTTAGTTGCAGTGGTCTATAAGATGTATGGTATGCTTTCAAACTCTTCAAAGTCGGTAAGGCTTGCTTTGTGACCTATCATATGGTTGATCCAGGAGAAGATTCCATGTGCAGCTGAAAAGAATTTACAGTCAGTATCCAAGGGATGGGAGGGTCTGAATAATCTGTTAAGTCCATTTGTTCTATTGTCTGTGAGATCTGTTGCTTCTGTGCTGAGTTTCTGTCTCATTGATCTGTCTCTTGATGTTAATGAGGTGTTGAGGCTCCCCACTATTATTGTATTAACAGCTGTCTCTCCCCTTAGCTTTGTCAATCATGGTTTCATATAGCTAGGAACTCTAGTATTTGGTGTGTATATATTTATTATTGTTATTGTTCTCCTTGAATTCTTGCCATCGTTTCTTACTTTCTCCAAGAATTTTATTATTTTTTTAGCCTCAATATCTTCATTCTGTCACTAAGATTGATAAGATTGATGTGATTTTTTTTTGAGGGAAGCACTAGTTTCCTCATTTTGTTACTTCCTGTTTTTTGGTTGCCCTTTCCTATGGCCTTTCAGATCTGTGGACTTTCTTGTTCCTGTTGGTAATGTGTGTTCCCCTGTAGGCCTTCAGTCTGGTGATTTTCTGGTGTATCCTGTGCTATCTGGAGCCAGAGAGGCTGCTAAGGCACAGAGACACCTGCTGTTTGCCTGCTTGGGGAAGATTCCTTTCTGATTCACCCTGTTCTCAGCCTCTCTGCAACCAGGCACTTGCAACTGCAGCTGTGTGTCGCAGGTCTACACCCTTATGTGCTATTTGGTGTCTGGGTCTCAGTAGCCTGCTGTGGTTCATATGGGGGTTTAAGCAGCTGAGGAATGCCATTCTCTATGAATATACAATAAATACACACTCTCAATATGGAATTTATGTATCCTTTTCGGTATCAAGCCAATTTTCCTTATATCTATTTTTAAAATGTTTAATACAAAAACACCAAAATTTGTGTACTTCATAGATAAATTCTGTAATGATAAATCTGTTTCCCTCTCCCTACTCCCTCCCTCCCTCAATCCTAATCTCTTTTTAACTTCTTAAATTTTGGCAATACCATACAAATAATGTTCAATAAGCAAAATACAGAATGACAAGTTTCACAGGACTATACCCAAGGAAACAATAACCAAATCATAAATTTACAATTTAATTCTTATATAGTTTAATATTCTATATTATCTGTTACCTTTCAGAGTAAACTTATGATATTTGTCTTTTGGGGATTGACTTAGTTCATTCAGCATAATGATCACCAGTTGCACTCATTTTGTTGCAAAAGACAGGATTTGATTATTATCTCACTTCCAAATTCAAGTTGAGAAGTTTAGGAAAATTAAATATCCAATTTGACTGGGAAGTGAATTGAGTCTTTCCCTAATAATTTTGTGAAAATGAAGTGTGGTGATCTTGTGTTTTAGACAACAAAAACAACCACAACAGAAATTATAACTCATTCCACAAAATTCTTCACAGGTAGGTGTTTTTCTTTCTGGGTGTGTTTTTCTATCTGTGGGAACATATCTAACATCAAATAGCATTTGAATTATATTGCAAATCACTTCTATAATAAGGAAGCTGAGACTTAGGAAGTTCAACAAATTTGTGCGAGTAAGCATACAAATAAAGTTTTAGCTTTATCTTGTTTCCCATATAGGTCAAGGATAGCTTTTTTTTGTTTGTTTTTGTTCCAACACGGTGATATATAAGTCACCTATTCAAAGATTAATAACCTTTGCCAAGATTGGAGTTGATTAATGCTCTGACTCTGTTGGCAAGAGAGGCCTCACTACCCCAGCCCTCATCAGCTACATTGATTGGGCACTAGAGCTTCCCCCAGCCTGCTGCTTAAGCAGATGCTAACGGGCAAATGAGCAACAGCAGGGGTCTAGGCTGGGGTGATATTCATTCATTAACAACTGTGGAAGCAGCAGGCTGAGGCAATCTGCAGATGCTGAGAGACACAGGGATATCATTGACCTCAAAGGTACTTTGGAAAAAAAATAGAATTTTGTTTCACCAGAAAGTAAGATTGCTGTGCATATCAAAGTACTATTCTGTAATACATTATAGATAATGGATTTACACTTTTAATTAGATCTGTACTTCTTTATATTGTTGTTGCATGCAACAGAGTCAATCAAGGTCAGGTCTTGGTTTTAAGCAACAGTCTTGTGAATTTTGCTCATGAAAATAATTACAGCAGATCTTAAAATTATAGTTTCTGAATCAGTGAGTCAGCATTCAGAATTAGAGAATGTGTTTTCCTTTGAAAGCCAGAGAGATAAAAGACTGATGAATGAGCCACTACCTCCCATCCACTGGTTCATTCCCCAAAGGACTACAGCAGGTGCATCTGCAGGAAGGTCAATGCAAAATTCCTGGAATCACCAAAGTCTCTTCAATGGGGAGTAGTGATGCAAACCCATGGGAGGCAGTGACGCAAACACTAAGCACTTAACCACTATCAGTATCTGCACTGTGGAGAAGTTGGAATCCGGAGTCAGAGTTGGCCATTACATCCAGTCCCTTCCATGTGAGAGGAGGGGATCTTGCCTGGCTTCCTTATCACAAGGCTAAATGTTGGCTCTGAGGAATCCATATTTCTGATAAGTATTAAGGGGCATTTCATGACAAAGTCAGCATATGATACATTTTTTTTTCTCAGCAGTTGCCCAATACGTCCTTTGTCCTAATGATTCAAATTATCATAAAAATTGTACCATACACTTACAACTTCCATGTATTGATGATAAGAAATTTTTGAGGAAGTTCTCAGGAATCTACTTCTAAAGAAGTACTATTTAAGTCCTAGTTTCAGAAATGCAAATGAATATAAAGTTCAATTCTGGTCAAAAGAACGAATTAAAAATTATTTGAAAGCAATGGGAGTCTCTCCTTTGAAGGCATGAGTTCATTTTAGAAGCAATTTCTCTATTCTTTTTTTCTGAAGGATCAAAGAAGATTTACAGAGTCATCTATTAAAGTGCTAACCTGCTTTCTGAATGCTGATTGCCTGTGATTTTTTGTTCTTACACCTACTGTTGTCTGTTCCTATTCTTAAATGTTTACCATAAGCCCTGGATTGACTCAGGAAACATTCTCTGTGGTAACCTTTGCAAGAAAATCCTGCGTACTTTGGGAGATATTTCCTGTTTAATTATGTGCACTACTATAGCCAATTGTCCTTGACTTTTGAGATGATTATTAAATCTGTATCAGGAGTCCATTCATTTAGTGTTTTCTGGAGGAATTCCCTAAGTTACTCTAAGCTTGGCAACTTAAACAACAGAAGCTTATCATCTCACGGTTCCAGCAGTTTCAAATTTGAAACTAGATGTCAGCAGTGTCAGAATCTGTTTAATAACTCATTCTTGACATCTAGCAGGTCTGACAGTCTTCCAGGTCAGTTTGCCTGTAGATGTGTCACTCGACTATCTACTGTTCTTCACTTATTTTTTTTTTTCTCCTGTGTCTCAAATATCCCCCTTTCTCTCATAAGCTCTGATAGTTAGGGCCTATCCTAAATTCAAGATAATTATATCTCCAGGAGCAAATAAATTTATACTCACAAGCATTTGAGGTTAAGCTATATCTTTAGAGAGAGTGTTCAATGTACTTAAATCACAAATTTGTAAATATTTTAAAGATGTGTGTGTATGAACAACATGTGTAATTTATTTCACATAGGCATTTAATCATGTTATCTTTATAAGTTCCACATGTATTCCAATCCTTTTAAACCAAAGCTAAAAAATGCATATATATGCTTTTTCAAACTTTCATTCAAAGTATGAGATCAATAAATACATAGGTAAACATGTGTGTACATATATTCTCATAGATGAACTATATATATAATGGGGACTAGCCTGTGCAAATAAACTGCAGTATGTATCTCTAATCTCAAATAAAAAGAGAGCTCTCAATGAAAGTGTTAAACATATCTTGTGAAAGGATATCAAACTTGCTACCATTGAATATACCAACAATACCATGATACACTTAAATAGCAGAATGCTGGAATTGTGATCGTTGCTGGAGAACTGTATTATTGTAATAATATGGGGCAAAACAGTGCATGGGAGATGGATGAGAGTTGGAGGAAAGAATTGTTGTTCCTATGTAGCTGTACTATTAAAAAAATACACTAAAGAAAAGATACTCCTATGGCTGGGCATCTGATAACAATGCTTAAGATGTCACTTGGCAACCCAAATTCCATATTGGAGTGCCTTGGATGTTTTTGAATCCCAGCTTCGCAACCAAATCCAACTTCCTGTTAATGCACACCATGGGAGAAAGTAGATGATAGCCCAAATACTTCAATTCCTCATAGATTTACGGGAGTCTTAGACTGGGTTCCAAGTGACTGGCTTCAACCAGATACAGTGCTGACCTCACAGGCCTTTGAAAGAGACAACAGTGGGTGGGAGATCAACCCAGCTGATGCTTTTTCTTCTTGCCTTTAAGATATATGAATTAATTAATTAAAAACATGTTCCTTTCATTTTAATGACTTTAACTATTTCTGTACTGTATGTGATAATGTGTAAAAATTTTAAATAGAGTTAGAATTTTTTAATTGAAATATATTTCAGATCTTCATTTCTGGCTAGGTTCATATAATTGCTAAACTCAGTTATACAGTATATTATATCTTTATACCATCCAGATATATTCATCTGTTGCCAGGTTTTCCAGAAGAAAATAGATTTCAGTACAAAGATAGAAGGAAACAATTTGCACTTTATGCACTGTGGGTTGAAATTCCACTCGCCTTACTACTGAAAACATCCTTAAGATAAAACTGTCCTGAAAGACAAGCTGAAAACAGCACACAATCAAGAACTTTGACTACAGATTTAAATGTTTTATTTAAGTATAATTTTCTAGCTAAAACATCTCACAACCTATTAACTTGCATTTCCATGCTTTATCTCGCTATACTTACCTCTCTCTCAATATTGAAACTTTTGTATGTTATCTACTTTTGAATTGTTAGTTACTTCAATTGCTAAAAAAAAAAAAAAAAAAAGAAAAGAAGAAGAAGAAGAAGAAAATAAGTCTGCAGCACACTCCGTGCCAAGCTCTGGGAGGATAGCTTTCTTATTTTAAATTCACCAAGTGTAGTCTTGAACGCCCCTGAAGGCTTGGGCTGCTCTTCCTTACTGCTGTAATGAGAATATACTGACACATTTTCATTATTAGATCAAAGGAGAAGGACATTACATGAAGTCACTTGCAAATGAAATATCAAAATTGGCTGCAGTATACACTTTCTTTCTAATCAAATACCACTCTCTTTTTGCAGAATCAATAGAGGAAACCAAAGAAAGGAGACATGCAGTCTGAAAATAATACAGTTGGTGAAATCAGAGTAAAAGCGGGTACATTTATTCACAGTTGTCTTGAAAACTGAAACATGAATTTTATAATTAGAATGTTTTCAAGAAAACTAATTTATACGATGAACACAAAAACACGCTTGCTTTGCTCATGTTGGAATTGAATTGTATTATATTCTTGAATTGGTAATTTAAGGTGAAATATATGAAACACATTTTATCTGATGATCATTTTCTGACAACATGTAATGGTGGTTTTTTTTTATTAAATGTGCATTTAATCCAAGTGATCTTTCAAAACACAGTTTTAGTGAGTTTAATTCAGAGGTGAATGGTTGTTCATTACTACTGTCATTTGTTAACGACTAATGTCATCAGCTGTACCAAATCAGTGAAAAGTTACTAGAGAAAGATGAGCCAGAGATGAGAGAGGTGCATCTTCTGCTGCTCAATGTTGGTAAAAACATACCTATTGCATTAAATATATTTGCCAAATCATTGGTGCCTTTAGTACTTGTTCTCTTACATTCCTCTTCCCTTGTAGCAAACTGTAACATTTATCCTTTTACAAGGTAGTATTTATTGTCCAGTGTATGAAATACACAAGATCACAGATGTTAATGCTTAGATTTATATAAAAATAATATGTGTCATTCATTCACTTCTTTTATATATTTACAAACACATATATCTACATTTCCCTCATGTAAGGCCATGACAGTTAGAGCATAACTATTATATTTTTATGAATACAAATAAAATTAGATAAAAGTAGATGGGAAGACTCATGATGATGTTTGTCCTAGTGTTGATTCAAATGATATTACAAGATAGCTCCTTGGATACTTTTTTTCTTAAATTTGACCTACAGTCACTAGGCTTCCCAATTTAAACTTAATCAAGAGAAAATTATTTTTTGTAGTTACAGGCACTGTGCCATGTGTATGACCTTGGCAAAACACTGTCAAATTTACCAGATTTATACAACATTATAAACTCAATCAAGAGGTGGGGATGACAGCTTCTTTATGTGTGTAATAAGGTTTTATTGAAGCTGTGTGAGAGTCTTCAGATTGCTCACAGGTTACTGAATTCTCAGAAAGAAATATTAAGGTAAGAAACAGTGCCAATTTGCAAAATCCTTATATCCAATTTAGACATTCTTTAATAGGGAAAGGACAAAGGAATGAGAAGCAGTGCCATGACTTGCCTTGTGTGTTTCCAGGCATTTGAACAATGATTGATTTACATCTAAAATCATGAGTCTAGGTATTTAGATTGATTCAAGACTTATTTTTTGTTTGTTTGTTTTTTCACAGTTCCTCTTTAGCCTTGAAGACATAACATAACTGGTGTACAGATCATATGCAACAAACAAAAAATAGATACAGAGTCATCTTAAAACACTGAGCAGACTTTTAAAGGAATCAAAAACTTCATAATCTTTGCATAAACTGTTAAAATACACAAAGCAAATCTGTGAGCAATGAATATATTGGAAGAGCAAATAAATGATCAATTCTATTATCTCTTCTGAAATTCTCATAAAAACTATTTTCAATTATAATGAGTCTCAATTTGGAAGACATTTGCACATGAACTATTTTATTAGTGAACATTATTAAATTCATTGAATAATAATAACTACTTAGTAACACTAGAATAATTCATTTTATTCATCTTCATTACTATAATACTGAGTGGCTATTTCCAATATGGAATTAAGAGATTTTACTGCGTGATCCATTTTATTCTCAATTGTGATTCTATGGCTCTACTCACATGTACCATAAAGAAAATATGGGTTTGATTTCATTCTTAAAACTAAAGTAATAATAAATGAGACACTATTTCTTTGCTTCTTATTTTTATAGCGGTTTGACTTGTAATTAAACATCTAATATTGGCTCATAATGCTTATTAATTAAATTCTTTCATCTTTCATTTGGACTACTTTGATGTCACATTAGTTACTTAAAAACATTTTATCAGATAGCACTTACATTTATGTGGCAGAATTTTGAAATATTAGAGTCAAGCAACTGGAACCAGAAAGAGACAGTGCAACTGCAAAAATATATCTTGGTTTAAAAATAACCTGTATGCTATTGAAACCTTCACATCGTGTCACTTGTTTAAATTTTAGCCTTGCCCAATCAAAGCCAAAATGAACAAATGGGACTACATCAAACTAAGAAGCTTCTGTTCAGCAAAGGAAAAAATCAACAAAGTGAAGAAGCAACCAACAGAATGGGAGAAAATTTTTGCACACTACACAAGTGATAGGGGACTAATATCCAGGATTTACAAAAAGCTTCAGAAACCCAGGGGCAGAAAAAAAATCCTTTAACAAAATGGGCAAAGGAAATGAACAGACATTTTTCAAAAGAACAGATCCAAATGGCTAACAGACATATGAAAAGATGCTCAGGCTCCCTAGCCATCAGAGAGACAAATGAAAACCATGTTGAGGTACCGCTTAACTCTTGTGAGACTGGCCTACATTCAGAACTCAACTAACAACACATGCTGGCATGGATGTGGGGAGAAAGGCACCCTCCTTTACTTCTTGTGTGAATGTAGGCTAATACAACCACTGTGGAAATCAATATGGAAAGTGCTTGGAGATTTGCAAATAAACCTGCCACATGACCCAGCTATCCTGCTGCTAGGAATATACCCAATAGAAATGAAATCAGCATATGAGAAGGGGATATGTCATCCTATATTTGCAGCAGCACAATCCACAACAGCAAAGACATGGAGACAATGCACATGTATGTCCAAAGAAGAGTGATTAAAGAAAGTGTGGTACATCTACTCCATGGAATATTATTCAGCTATTAAGCAAAATGAAATTATACTATTTACAACTAAGTGGTCCCAACTAGAGACTATTTTGCTCAGTGAAATGAGTCAGTCACAAAAGAACAAATACCATGTGTTCTCTTTTATATAAGGAAACCAGCATGGAAAGTGTAACTTCAATAAGCCAATCCATACTGTTTTTGTTTGGTTTTGTTTTGACTGCATCCCATGTGTTTTGATGTTTTCGATTTCAGTTTTATTTATTGCAAATGCTCGCTTTTCTCTTGTCAAATTCATTGCTGGTTCATGGATTATGCAGTGTCATCATTTTTCACAAGAGACTTATGCATGTATTTGATAAAACAACTGAATGATTGATAATCTGGAACACTAATAATCCGTGGGGAAAGGTTATGCTCTTGACTCTAGAATTTCCGGATGGATCCTAAAGCTGGATTTCCTTATGGCTCATCTGACCTCAGAAGTGCAGCAACTCCCTTGAATACAAACATTGCCCCTGGAGAAGTTAGAACCCCAGTGAAACTGCCACTAAGAACTGAAAAACTAAATTCGTTTAATATTCCTCTTGTTCCACTACAGGTCAGGAGTGCAGAGAAATTTGAGGAAGACTTTAAGTGTAACTATTTATAGATAACAAATTCTTAATGGTCTTAGACATTAGAAAAGCCATAGAAATTTGTGGTGGGATCCTAGAACAACCCTGACACCCTCTTAAAACGAGGTTGTGTGTATAGAGCAGGAGCGGATCTGAGGGTGGAACAGGAGGAGAAGAGGAGGTCTGTATCCTAAACCTGGAGACTCCCGGAGGCCTCCCAAGTGCTTTCACTATAGTAGCAATGGATACTTCATCGAGGATTGTCAGTATGGACACGAGGAACTGTATCCCAACTGCCTAGGAGATTACAGGAAATGTGAAAGCCCTTGGAGGCTGAGAACTCTGAGGTCAGTCATTTCCTGTTGGATTTCCCAGATGTGATAGTAGCAGCCCCAAACCTCTCATATGGTCTGGTGACATTGAAACTACAGTCAGGAAACCCAGGTGGTACTCAGAGATAAAAGGATTGTAAATTTCCTCCTGGACTCAGGAGAGGAGCTTTCTCTGGTCCTTATCTAGTTCCTGCCTTGGCTCCCAGGCCTCTCTTACACCGACCATCAGGGTTGCTTATGAGCCCCAAAATTAATTCAGATAGACAGAGACTAATAAAGGTCAGCTAGTTGATAATCACGCAGCTTGTACCTTACTGATCAGGCTTCGCATTTGGCTTTTCAGATAGACAGAGAGAGACACAGATATAGATATAGAAAGTCTGGAACAGCCAGGGAAAAGGCCAACTAGCCTATAATTGCTCAACCTGTACTTACTGGCTTTTAGCTTATTTGCTTCTCCTGTACTTTACTAGGTAGGATGCAGAGTTAAATTCTTCCTCACTCACTGGGTTTTTCGGGATTTCCCTGAGCACCTGCCTAAAACTTTTCTATTCTTTAATTGTTAAAATGGAAAGCTCTGTAGAACCATGCTTAATCACTATAAACTGCAAAGTTTAAATTGTGGCTTAATTTTGTCCCCTCCCCCCAAAAAAACATCAATTTATGATTGTTGATGCTAAACAAGATGTAACTGCATAGAAACTTTGATGTTAAAAAATAAAATAAAATAAAATAAAATAAAATAAAATAAAATAAAATAAACCATAAAAAAATTAGCCCTGCCTGTCCATGTGTGCTTGGTCTGGAATTTTTGGGGGATATCTTATCAAACACTGGACTATCACTTATTTTGCCTTATTTTCTATTTTTATTTTTATTTTAGTTGGCTCTGAATCTAGATGAAAATGAGCATCTTCAGGAGAACCATAAAGAAATTTAATATTGGCGTGTATCCCTCGGAATAAATGGATTTGATGGAATTCTACCTCATTCAGGTTTTTTTTTTTTTTAAAGATTTATTTTATTTTTATTACAAAGTCAGATATACTGAGAGGAGGAGAGACAGAGAGGAAGTGGAGCTGCTGGGATTAGAACCAGCAGCCATATGGGATCAAGGCAAGGACCTTAGCCATTAGGCCACGCCGCCAAGCCCCTACCTCATTCAGTTTTAAAATCATGGAATAATTCAGTTAGTGATGAATTTCTAAACAATCTGCACAAATGGATGAGGAGCCCCACTTTCTAAAAAGGTTCTCCATGTGGCCCATTTCTTGTTCTAACTTTTCAGGCTCAAAGTGATGATTACTTCATATTCAAAGCAAGTCAAAATAAAGAGCAAATTTGATAGCTTGTGATTACCATTTTCAAGATCTATTGCAGGGCCCGGCGGCATGGCCTAGCAGCTAAAGTCCTCACCTTGAATGCGCCGGGATCCCATATGGGCACCGGTTCTAATCCCAGAAGCTCCACTTCCCATCCAGCTCCCTGCTTGTGGCCTGGGAAAGCAGTTGAGGATGGCCCAGTGCTTTGGGACCCTGCACCTGCGTGGGAGATCCAGAAGAGGTTCCTGGTTCCTGGCTTCGGATCGGCACGCACCGGCCGTTGCGGCTCACTTGGGAGTGAATCATCGGACGGAAGATCTTCCTCTCTGTCTCTCCTCCTCTCTGTATATCTGACTTTCTAATAAAAAATAGATAAATTTAAAAAAAGAATACATTAATTTTGATAAATTCCAACTAGTTGTTTGACATGTATATTTATCTTCACATGAGTATCAAATCATAATAAGAAATGTCTTGAGTTGTATATAACCTTGAGTATTATATTTTTGCAATAGATCTTTTTTTAAAGATTTTTATTTATTTTATCACAAAGTCAGATATACAGAGAGGAGGAGAGACTGAGGAAGATATTCTGTCTGATGATTCACTCCCCAGTGAGCGCAAAGGCCAGTGCTGCACCAGTCTGTAGCCCTGATCCAGGAGCTTCCTCCAGGTCTCCCACACGGGTGCAGGGTCCCAAGGCCTTGGGCCGTCCTCAACTGCTTTCCCAGGCAACAAGCAGGGAGCTGGATGGGAAGTGGAGCTGCTGGGGTTAGAACCAGCACCCATGTGGGATCCCAGCATGTTCAAGACAAGGACTTTAGCTGCTAGGACACCATGCCGGGCCCTAAAATTAACGCATTCTTAACAAAACTCAGTGAAAATGGAGAAGTCACGATGAATAAGAAAATATCTTCAGATTATACATTTTATGAAGGTCTCATATCCAAAAATTACAGACAGTTCTCAACTTTAATAAAAACTAAACAGTCAACTCAATAATCAAAATTGGACTAGAGAATAAATAAAAGAATTATGAAAAGACTTTCAAATCATTAGTCATTGGGGTATGCAAATTAGTATCCCAATAAATATTTCTAGGCACATATTACATTAGCCAATATTCAGAAGGCAATCAATGCCTTCTAGAATAAATGGATAAGTTTGAACATATATTTAGTTAAAAACTGCATCTGTCATATGAATTAGTAATTTTATTTTTAAATGTTTGCATTTAACCACTGAAAAACATATCCTTGCAAACACTTGTACATGAAGGTTCACAGCAGTTTATTAACAGTCAAAAACTGTAATTTATACTTCTGGCAGCAGATGAAAATATAAGCAGTTTTAACATTCAAAAACTATAATTTATGCTTTTGGCAGCAGATAAAATATAAGCACCTGTGAATTATCCTTGTAACAGAATTCTGTTTTACTGTAAAAGAAAATGGAGTTGGGGGCAGCATTGTGGCATAATGATTTCACCAGTTCCAATCTGAGCTACTCCGCTTCTGATCTAGCTCAATACCAATTCTCCTGAGAAAGCAGCAGAGGATGCCCCAATCTACATGAGGGCCCCGAAAGATGCTCCCTGCTCCTGAATTCGCTTGTCTGACTCCTGAACGTCAAGATCATTTGGGAAATGAAACAGTGGATGGAAATGTTCTCTCTCCCTCTATTTATCTCTGCCCTTCTTTTCTCGTTGCCTCCGTCTCCCTCATCCTCTTGCTCTCTTTGTAACAATCAAACAAGTTAGACGAACCGTGTTTCAAGCAAGGAAGCGGCAGTCACTTCCTGCATCATTATGTTGAATCTGAAATACTTGTGCTATTTAAAGAAAAAAGTCAAAAAACACAATAGCACACATATTCTTATTTCATTTACATAAAATGAAATACAATATAATATGTAGTAACTGTGTGCGAGTTACCCGAAATTGAAGACAACTGTCCAAGAAAGACCACTGAGATATCAGGAAACTTTGGGAAACAAAAATACACTTCTTTTCTTTGTTGATAGTTTCCTTAGTTTATGTCATTGTGAATGCTACCAAATTGTACATTTAAATGTATTACATTTCTTGTTAATTAGTCTTTAATTAAGGTCATTGGAAAAATAACAGAAGTTTTTTTTATTTTTAACATGAATAGAAAAACAAGAGAGCTTGTTATGGAGAGACTCATTAATTTAACTTTGACATGAGTCCTAAGGTTTAGTAGCAGGACAAGTTTCAAAATGTTGCATTTTGTCTCCTCCCTTACAAAATAAGAAATGAAAGCTATGAGAGGCCCAGCTCAGAATTTAAAAGCGATCGTGTACATAGCTTACTTAACAACCAAAAGGTACAAATTTTCAATAAACATTAATTCCCTTACACATAATCCATGCTCTAAAATTCATAGTATGCTGCAAGAATAAAATGTTGGAGTGGATACTAACTTAAAAAGTAAGAAAAAGTCATAATTTTTATTTTCTCCAGAAACGTCACATATGACCAAAAGTAGATGGCACTACATGACAGGCATCACTTAGCAGGCAAGTCTGAAAAATCATCACTTTCATGTAAAATCATACCCTCAAGGCGAACGGCATGTCAGAAATAACACCCAAATAAGAAGCACCTACATGCCCGGATGAAAAGATGAGGTCTAAAACAGGTAACAGTCCCTGTCATGAACGGGGAGAATTAGGTTATGACTATTGACAGTAATAGTCCTCCCCTATCACCTGAGAGTTGGAAAAGTTTAAACACTCTGAAACTCCCTGTGTCTGACCGAAAGCCTTGCAATAAAAAATAGTTGAGTCAGTAATTTTGGCACAGTTAATGACAGAACTAGAGCAACTGAAATTTCATCCTATTTCATTATGTAAGCTTGGGTCGTTAGAATATCAGGGAGAAAATGACAACACTTCTTGGAACTAAAACTGTGACTTAATTGAATAGGCTGCTTAAAAACAATGCCATCATGTATAATTTACATTCTAATATCTGTAGTATTAACCTCAGGTAGAAAATCCTAATTGACTATGAAAGTGTTTACATTGTACAGATTTTGAAGTATATACCAAAAAGTCTAGGAACGTATTTTCTTATGGCATGAGGAAAAATATTTAACCAGTCCAGGTTAGGAACTAATTTCTGAATCACTTTATGTAATGGAGTTTCTCATCAAAATAAAGCAAATTAAATTTCAGAATTGTAAACATCCTCTAAAAACTACTTAGGATTTCACTTTTATGTATGAACCCTGCAATAAAGTATGTCTTCTAAGAACTCTCCTATGAAAAACATACATAGCAAATAACACTGTTTGTGTTAATATTTCTTATACCACTTGTTACAGTTATACATAACTCTGAAAATCATAAAGTCCCTTTTCCTTCATTATCATATTCATTTCATTTTATTTTGAAAGCAATACATAAAGTCTAGATAAGTGAAATAGTTCTCTTTTTTAATTGGAAAGTCAGATATACAGAGAGGAGGAAAGACAGAGAGGAAGATCTTCCATCCAATGATTCACTCACCAAGTAACCGCAACGGCCGGTGCTGTGCCAGTCCGAAGCCAGGAACCAGGAACCTCCTCCAGGTCTCCCACGTGGGTTCAGGGTCCCAAGGCCTTGGGCCGTCCTCGACTGCTTTCCCAGGCAACAAGCAAGGAGCTGGATGGGAAGTGGAGCTGCCGGGATTAGAACTGGTGCCCATATGGGATCCCAGTGTGTTCAGAACGAGGACTTTAGCCACTAGGCCACACTGCCAGGCCCAAAGAAATAGTTCATAAATATCAACAAAAGGAGAATGAATTCGACCTAAGTTTGGGCCAAACATCTTATCATATGCCTCAAAAAGAAACATATACAGATGGCAAATAAGGTTATGAGAAAATTCTCACACCTTATGTCACTAAGGAAGTATATATTTGAAAGTAAGATACTATTGCTCAGTACACAGAGTGGCCCAAGTCCCAAGTGTTGACAAATATGGCAAGGATATGACGCTATCCTTCACTGTAGAAATGTAAAATGATGCAGTTACTTTGGAAGGTAAATTGTTATTTTTCTTTAAAATTAAACAGATTTTCACCATATAATCAAAAAATTTGCTCATTTCCCTTGTCCCGGTGAATTTAGACTATGCACTTTCACTATAAAACCTGAACATGGGTATGTAGCATGACTGTGATTTTAATTGGCAACATTTAGAAAGAACCAACTGGTAATTAATCTGTGGTACAACACAACATTAGGTATTGATCAAGAATCAAAAGGAATGAGCTATTACACTGTGGAAACTCATGGAGGAAACTTCAATACATACTATTAAGTGAAAGAAATCAATATAACAAAGACACAATGTTATTCAAACTATATGACAACTTATAAAAAGGAAATTATGGAGAATAAATAGAGTAATGCTTCTCACTAGTTAGCTGGTAATGAGGGATGAATTGGCAAAGAAGTTACTCTGCATGACACCACAATGAGAATATTTACTTACATATTGTTCCAGAGCCACCGTATCCACAACTCCAAAAGTGAGCCCTAGTATTTTTCATGGTCTTTGGGCTGTGGTTTGTTGCTGCACACTTCTCAGTCGTAACAAACGTACCTCTTCGTGAATGTTTTTTCATTAAAGGCTGTCTGTGTACAGGCCAGGCATAGATGGGAAATCTGTACTTTGCGTTCAGTATTGTGGTGAACCTGAAACTCCTTTAAAAATACAATCGATATGAAAAGTGAAAATATATTTTTGACAAAGTTAATGTATGTCTATAAACAATCTTGGCATTAGTAAAGACAAGAAAAGTAATTATGTTAATGCATAATAAATAGAATGACTGACTTATAATATGGAATCCAGAAGATTATACATAAAAGAGACGATCTATATATTTTGTGCCATGCTCAAATATACTTATATGTGTAACTACAGGCCTTGTGAGGAAGAGGAAAACTGTTAAAGACATCATAAGGGGATAGAGATTTAAAAATTTGTCTGCAGGGATATTTCTGTAAACAACTGAAATGTTACTCCTCTCTGGTACTGAGATGTAATGAGAGAATAATCCTGGTATCACATTTTCAGAGGTGATTTAGCAGAATGTATGTACAGAAAAGGAAGGGGAAATTCCTATGTAAAAGATTAGCCTTTTAGTTGCTGCTTAAGAAAGACTTCACTTTCTTTGCACTGGCAAAAATGAAAAGTGTTCTTTTCAAAAAGTCTGAAAAATATCTCTTATAGGAAATTGAGAATGTAGCCCAAGGTAGGAGTGCATACTGTAGGCTTTGCAGTATTACATTTTTCTATTATGTGCTCCTCCCTAGAGGTAACTTAACATCAGAATGCTAAGAACACGCACTAGAAGAAGACACGTTGAAAAACCAGGTGTTTTTTTTCTTTCCTGAGCAAATAAAAATGAATAAAACTGTAGTGATCTCATATCTCATCATATCAATAACACATTCTAAACAAGAACATTGAGTATCTTATTGAAGTGATTTATAATGTACAGTGGAGTCAAAAAGAGAGGCTTCCATAGCACTGATCAGGGAGATGCAGCTTCCATCCCCAGCTCTATAATCACAAATGAGAATGATTTCCCAAAATAAAGAGCTTAATGTTCACCCAGTACTGAACTGAAAATTATTTTTAGAAATATTTTCTTTTGAGATATCTGTATCTTACCAGCTTTTACTGAAAATTTTACCATAAGAGTTTGACAGGAGGAGCTCAATCATTCATGAAACACCAAAGAACAATTTCTACTTTGGAGTTGTTTTTATTTCCATTGTCCAATGTAGCATCGAATACGACTGAAAAATATCGTTTTAAATTGGCTCCTCATTGATTTCCTATCAATTCTCCATTTAACTGGGTGATGAAAGTAAGCCAGAAATATTTTCACAGCAATTACCGTATACCAAGTTCTTACCATGACTTCCTAGAGGAAAAGAATCAATAGCACAGATGTTTGAACAGAAGATGAAGAGTAGGAATATGTACTCTGATCTTTGATATGAATATACTACCCAGATTTATGTTCTTTTTAATTTTTCTACTTTTATAATGATTTTTATTATTTTCTTTTATGTGAAAGGTAAAATGAATGAGACAGAGAAGGACACACAGAGGGAAATAGAGACATTGAGACTCCCCACTCAAGTGCTTGTAACAAGTAGCCAAGCCAAACCTGGGAGCCTAGAACTCCATTTGGGTCCATGGATGGAGCCAGAGCCATTTTTATTACCGAGTGGTCAGAACTCAAACTATACATGTCAACATGAAATGT
Organism: Ochotona princeps; assembly: GCF_030435755.1. Lineage (NCBI taxonomy): Eukaryota > Metazoa > Chordata > Mammalia > Lagomorpha > Ochotonidae > Ochotona > Ochotona princeps. The sequence continues at coordinate 50,250,493 of NC_080845.1, forward strand.
GGGTGTCTCAGGTGAGAACTCAATCCATTGTGTCACAATATTCATTTCTTTTCTTCTTTTGAGGATCATATTTTTCAAAGAATATCAAATTATTATATACACTAGAGTGAAGCAGTCAAGTTCTAAACTGTGGATATTCCCAAAGACTGTGATGTATTTCAGTTGCTGCTGTGTAGGTAGCATTTTCCAAAATGGTCTCACATCATCATTTTTCAGTATATACTTTTTTTCTAATCAATTTAATGTATAGTGTCAGCTCTCTTTTCCAGAGGTTGTGTGTATGTGCATGCACATGTGTGAAGGGGGAATGGGTGTGTAGAACAAACCAAATTTAGAAAGCATTTACAGATTTAACGGAAAAGTTTACGTATGTTGAATTAATTTAAGCTAAGTTTCTTTGTTCTTGATTAATAAATCTGTGAGATTTTTCTATTGTATTTGCATTTATTTGAAAAGCTTGAATTTGTTTATTAAAATAAGAGGATTAACATACAGTTCAGCCCTTTTCAAATTCTGCTGGCTGGAATAATCACTTAAAAGACAACTATCAAACAAACTTGTAGAAACTATTTTTCTTGCAAGATTCAGAGAGTCACAAAGTTAACACACCAGTTAAGACTTCAACTCCTCCCTTTGATTTGCTAGAGCTAATGTTTTCCAAACTATAATGGTTCCTATGACAGGAGTAGGGAACAGTATCAAGAAATGCAATATTGGAAATTTTTGTGGATTTTTGCATGATGTGAAGTAAAAAACAATGGGAAAGTGACAGATATATGCACTGAAATTTTCCTAGTCTTCTTTACAACAGCTGTGGTCTGAAACATTCCACGTCACTTGGAAAAAATAACTTCTTAGCCCCGATTCCAACTTAAGAGTGACTTAATCACTTTGAACTAAAACAAGCTTTCAAATACTAAGTTTTATATTAGTCTCTCATTTTTGTGGCTTTGTGATTAGATATTTTAAAGCCATTATTGATCATTTAACTCACCAGAAAAATTGTACACCGCCTGTTTTCTAAGATCAGTTTGTAGACAAAAATATAATCACACTAATCTCACTAGGTATTAGTAGAGGATATTTCCATAAATGGGTTGTCTTGCTCGTAACAACAACAAAATGATATTTAACTGTATCACAAGCTATTAGGCAACACCACCCATGATGTTCTCCTTACCATAAAAGCTTTCTTGAGGCGAGAATATGATCCTTCACATTTATATTCTTAATTATCAACTATTGACACGGTTAAGGTATTCTAATCTGAACATTTTCTAGCATAACATTGTGACAATAGTGCCAACTACAAAAGGTTTACCTAGTTTCTGACAGGCAGTAGGTCTACATAAATGGCAGTAAGCTTTCTTAAGATATTTAGAATTTTGACACTACAAAAGTTGCAAGTTTTCAATAAATCATAAAATATGAAAGAATAACTTATCTTTGAAGGGAAACTTTTAAAAGGTATAGTTTCTCTAATAGATTAATTAAAAATTGAAAATTAAAACACAACATTGTTCACAGAATTGAAAAGCAGAGAGAAAATTTGTTTAAAATAGAAGAAATTAAAAGTAATTTGAAAATGTAATACAGTTGATAAAGTTATCTAGGTAATAATGAGGTTTAAATAAACTGTAATAGATATTTGAATCTGATTTACTGATCTTTAAAATTTAAAAAGTACATAGCTAGTTGATTAAATTATATAATCATATAAAGACAAGATCATTTTCTTTAGAAAAACAACTTAATGTTTTGTAGATGGAGATACTTCAGAGAGTGGTCCTTATGAAACGACACATTTCCAGTTGGAAAGTACTTTCTCTGTGAGTTTCATCTCCCCAGTTATCCATCCAATCACAGTAGTGAGTTCTTTCTCTTCTATAAAATCCAGTGACACTGTGGAAACAACATTTCACTGACTTGAAATATAGGTGAGTTTTGTGCTAAACAAGATGCCACCATCAGAACGTTTGAGCATTTTGCTACCCTTACACTAAGGCAGAGTTGCTAAAGAGACAGTTCTTATATCAGATCACAGTATCGTCTCACAGGTCACTGAAGAATTCCACATGTGGAAGGGGAACTCCCTGAGCCTTAGGGAACTGGATGATGAAAAAAAATGTATAGATAAAAATAGATTCTATATTTGCTTCATTTGGGATGGCTTATTGCCTTTACTATTGCAAGTATTATTAGCCTTTTATACAGTACTTAAATACTATTTTTTAATTATCATTAATTAAATCAAACTTATCATTCATGGTTTGTAATTTTCCAAACTCCATACTTTCATTTAGTTTTCAAATTTACTATATGCATTTTATTCACACATTGAAAAAAATTTTATATGTATTTAAACATACCTCAATTTTTCAATCCTACTTTTTCTTCTCCCTTATTATAAACAACTATCCTTCTGTTTATTTCCTTATATGATAATTGCTTCTTGTCCTGCTTGTCTTTTTTTTACTAACATTTCATTATACATTGTATAGCACTGTGCTATTTTTCAGTGTCTTGATTTGATTTTTTTTTCATTTAAGTGTTGACAATGTTGTTGATGATGATGCTTTTACAAGAAGTTCTGTCCTAACAAGGTTTGTTTGCAGGTTTGATCCAAATAAGTCCACAATACTGCCTCTCTTACTTAGCACACAATGGTGGCGTGTATGTATGTATGCATGTATGTTTGGAATGCAGAATGTGGTGAAGATCTTGACCAAACGTCTGAAACATTCACTAAAGTTCTATGGTCTGACTCCTTTAACTTCTCTGAGCTTCCACGTCCCTCAGCATTATGTAAGCCTTAGCATCCCACAGCTACCCGTAGTCTCCCTTCCTCCGTTCCGTTCCATACCTGAATTCTTCCAACTTTCTGTCATCTGGTTTTGGGCCTGCCTACAAATGTGACTGAAGACTCAAGATGATTACTATATGGTTTCCTAGCATGCTGTCATCAGCTCTCTTCTGCCTCTCATTTTATGCTACTGTGTATCACCACCTCAGCTACCAAAAACATGCATCTCCATCTCACCTGGCCAGTAGGATCACAGAAACAGCCTACCAAAGCAAGGCAAGGCAATTTTAAAATGTGAACTACAAATAAAACAGGGTTGGCATAGCTCCACTGCTATGGTTGCCATTCACGAAGCATCTCAGTCTTGACGAGCTATTGTCTAATGCTTGAAAATAGATAACTCAGCGATTCATAACATTATCTAGCTTTTTATGAATCTCTAAGTCAGAGAGGTGTTGTGGCACCCAAATTACATCACTAAATAAATGAAGAATAAATTATGATAAGACCTAGACTGAATTGTGCTCGTTGAAATGCACTAATGAGTTACTCCAAAAGAGCTCCCTAAATTTTGATTTGTTTGGGAAAGTGTACAGGTGACATAATAATAGACATAAAGAGATTAAATATGTTGATCTTTATTCTTAAAACAAAATGCTAAAGAAATCAGCCAGCACTTTGGCATATTTAGTTTAACCTCTCTGTCATGCCAGCATCCCCTTCCGTTGCTAGTTCTAGTTCCAGCTGCTTTAACTCTGATTCAGTTCATTGCTAGTGTGCCTAGGAAAGCAACTTCTTGGGCCTCTGCACCATGTGGGAAACCCTAATAAAGCTCATGGCTCCTGGCTTCAGCCTGGCCCAATCTCTTCTGTTAAAGCCATTTGAGCAGTGAACCATGAAATGGAAGACCTCTCCCTCTACCTACCTTTCTTAATGTGTAACTCTGCCTTTCAAATACAATAAAATAAATAATACAAATCTTTTAAAAATTACTTTCAAATATTTGAATATAACTTTTAAATGAGAAAATGGTACAATCCAATTAATGATGGCTTGTTAGACCCTATTAACTTTTTTAATTGAATTAATTCACTGACTATATATCTCTGTCCCTAGCCATCCATAATTCTTATAGAACATGTTCTACGAATGGGATATATTTATTAAATCATTTTCACAATTAAAGTTAATTAAAATAGTGCTTCTTCCGTGTTGCACACTGTAGGATTTTCATGGAGGCTTTAATAGGATTAGACATGGAGCATTCAAATTTATCATTCAGTAGCTTAACAACCCTGTCAGAAGTCAAGGCTCACATATGTTAAGAGACCTTGTACCATTACTGAAATCTGCTTACCATGATAGAAAATGTTGCTTTGGGAAATAGAGTAATTTTGCAAACCCCCAAATCTGAGGTGAGTTGGGAAAGGTGGGACGCTTAGGCAGAGGGTGGTGGATAACATTCTACTTTACATTGCCTTGCATTTTCTAAGAATGCAGGTGCTGACAGTGTTAGCACATTATCAAAACACATCTGGTAACTGTTTGGCTATATTTTTCTATACAGCTACTTAAGGTTTACTTTAAAAATCTGAACCCTTTAATATTTCTTTTACAATAATAGCTACTTACAAGAGTTTGCTGATGATACTGGATAAGTGCCCTTCTTGACATTGGACAGAGTGGAAACCCAGAAGCCCACATAGATTCAAAATTAAAGTGAATTTTACAAATAAACTTTCATCATTCCTGTCATTTTTATGGAACCTAATCTGGTAAAGGAGAATATTGCAGCTAAATGACTGACAGGGCAAGTGTCCCTTTTTAATTGACATCAGGCAATTTATCAGTCTCTGATGTCAGGAACACTCCATTAGGCTGTGAGGAAGTGATCGGTGGGATAACATTCAATTGAAAATCTCTGTGGATGCTAGTTCATGCCACCATTACATCAACTTAATGAATGAGGCCCAACAGCGTTCTCCTCTGCTTAGAAGGAGCACATCCATCATGGAACAAAGGATTCCCCAGTGACAGTGCCTTGTCATGTTTTTCTCTTCTTAGCTTGTGTGAGAACAAAAGGATTTCAGAGTCTAAACTGAGAAGAATACGAGACATCCTCATCCCACAGAAAATAATTGCCTGAATTTCCTGAAACTTCTCAGCTCATTACTTTTGCCATGTCTAGAAGATTATCCACTTGACTATAAAACCCCCTTAGGCGAACCCAAGACGGCTTTGTAGCTTATTCTTAAGATAGATGAACAATCTCCTGATAGTGAGGCTTACAAAACTGTGTATAAATACAGTCTTACCTGATGTCATTGTTGACTCTTAGGAAAGATTCTGAGAGCGACAGGCAAAATCTTGAAAATAAGATAACCAGTAACAATCAACAGATATATATTCTATTTTCAGAATCTTTTGATTGATAGCCCTCAGGCTTTATTTAAAAACAGCAAAAGCACATGGTAGATCTTCCTTTCTGCTTTTCTTGTTTTCCAAATATTCTTTTCCCTTTCTTCTTTTGCGAATTGCTTTCTTCTGTCTTGGTTTTTCCTTCATAGTCTACACAAGAGATCTCCCAGCGATTATAGATTTTGGGGTAAATATTAATAACACGACTTAAAACTGACATACAAAACTTTATTGAGGAGGACAGCACATCATAGAACAGCGTACGTATGCTTCCTTTGTTTTAGAAAAGCAAAACAAAGGACTCCTATTCCTGACTTAATGTGCTACAGGCATTATTATTGTTGCAACTGGATCTGGCCCAGATGAATTCTGTTAAATCTTACACTCCATATCACATATTTTATATTAACAGTTTTTAACTCAACACACCATCTGTCTTTATCAACATCTAACTACACAGATGTACTCTGATGTGAAAATATTCACAATCAACTTAATCTGTATTGTATCTACCTATTACTTACCAGTATTACATTGTTCATAACTTTCCTTTCACTTCTTACTTTTACATATTTTATCCATGTCACTGTCTTCTTGCTTCAAATTCCCACATTCAAATAAAGGTGACAGTGACCCAACTATTGCAGATATTCACTCCAAATCCAAAATTCATGTATTCTGTAAGATTTCCAAATCATTTTTCAGATAGCAACTATTCAGTTCTAGAAAAAAAATGAAACTGTGTTTTTAATCTTTCTGGCAGGAAGGTTTCTACCTAGGATAGCTCAAGGTTATTTTTTCCTATACTTCATTTGATTATTCTTTTTTTTTATTTTTTTACTGCTGGTAAGCTATTCTGTCAAGAGTCAGACTTAATGAAAAATAAACATCACCGGTAGAGACTTGGCACAAAAGTTGATGTAACAATTTCACAGAATTGATGTGAGCTACCGTTATTTAAGTCAAGGTGGTTTCTTTTTTCCATTTTATCTATTTTTTCAATATCATTTGTATGTGTATAAAATGCACACACAAATCTACAGTCATATAATTGAAGAAAAATTCAGGTCCAGCTAAGTAATTTAAAGGGTAAATTTGTGGATATATGAATTTGTTGTGGACTATGTACAACAAATTTGACATTGATTTTCACATGATATTATTCCCTGATGTTGTTTCTCCTAATAACATCTTGTAACACTCTTAATGAGAATGTAGGCTGTACTGCATTCTTGTGTAATATCTTTCAGGCACTTTCACACACAAAGGAGAGATTTTGCAGTGCTTAACGTCTACAATGTGTCCTGCTGAATTCAAGTGTACCATCACCTTTCTCTTACATAAATTGAAGTATCTTTGTATTTTCCCCTTTATAAAGCAGTTGCTGTCCTTGATGCTTCTCTCTGTTAACAACCAATAACATTTGTCACTTTTAGGGGAAAATAAATCGTTGAAAGCAATGATTGGCAAACTAGAGCTTGCCCTCTGGTCAGGACCTGACATTCACTTCAGTAAAGTTTCATTGGGATATAAGCCAGCCCAGTAACTTGAGTCTGATTATGACTGCCTTTGTGCTGCAGTAAAATAAAGTGTTTTCTAAAGAATTAATGCCCTTCTAAGTCTCAAATACTTAAAGGTTTGCTAACTGCCAGAATAAAGCACACCAAAATTAATGAATTTTGTCCATAAGTCTAGGCTAAGTTCAAAAGACACATACCTTAATAGAAAAATGTAGGCTTATAAAGATTTATTCCCTGTTCTTATTTAGTATGTTGCATCAGCTCATTCAGGAACTTAATGGATGCTTTCACTTATTATTTGTTTATTTGAGAAGAAGGAAATGAGATACAGAGAAGCAGAAGCATTACCCAGGGTTTAGTCCCTCAAATGCAGACAATAGCAGGGGCAAGGCTAGGCCAAAGACAGGAAACAAGAGTTCAGCTCAGGTCTCTCCATACAGGGCAGGAGACCAACCCCTAACACTGCCTCCCAGTGTCTGCTGTGCTAGGAAACTGAACCTGGAGACCTAATCAGATGTTAAACTCCAGTGCTCAGCTATGGGGCAGGATGCATTATCCCTGGGCTAAATGCTCTTCCCTTAGCTATTTCTTAAATTTTATTTATTTATTAACTGTTTTTTGAGAAAACAAAGGAGACAGTGGCAGGCAAAAAGAGAGAGAGAGTAAAAAATTGCCCATCTAGTGTTTCATCCCCCAAGTATTCCCCATAGCTGGAGTTGGGCTGGATTCATTCCAAAGCCAGAAACTGGAGTTTCAAAAATGCATGACAGGATACCTGATCCTCCAAAAATGTGGGTTAGTAGAAAGGTGATTGGGAAGGAAACCTTAATGGAAAACAGAAACTATTGTATGATGTCAACAAATAACACCCTTTAATGTTATTAAAATGATTTCCATTTGTTTTACAGTCAAAATTATTCATGAAGAATATGTGTGGAAAGAACAATTGTCCGATACCAAGATAAAACAATAATGCCCATCTTCCCAGGAGCTAACAATTTAAAAATAAAAAAAAAAAAAATTCTCTCTTTAGGTCTTTCTCTGTCCTTTTCTGTTGTTCTCTTTCTCCATGTCCCTATGCTTTGGATGTGAGCTATGACATAGTTAGTAACTATGACTGCATTGCAAAATGCAGTTAAGCATTATGTGGCACTGTCATATAGCTATTTGAAAATTGAATGACAATTCAATTGCTGAATTATTCATCTGCTCTTGAAGAGACTTAAACAACACAATGCTAAATCCTATTGGTGAAAGAGGAAGTCTTAAGAGAATTTTTAAAATTTAATCAAACTAAAATGTAACCTATCGAACTCTGTGGATGCAAAAAAAAAAAAAATCCTAGAAGGAAACTTATATGAAGGTAAAGAAGTCAGATTTAAAATGAATATCCTAAGCTTCCACATTAGGAGTCAGAAAACAGAAGAGCGAATTGAATCCAAACCAGGTGAAGAAAAGGAATAACAAAGGAAAAAATCACTGAGATTGCAAAAGAAAACAATAGACTATATGATGCTATCAACATTCCATTCTATGAGTTGATCAATGGACTTAGTCACCCAGGAGCCAGGGTAACCCAGAAAAAGACACTGTACACAAATTATTCATATCAGAACTGAAAGCTGAGCCATCACCATTTTTTCACTGACATTAAAATTATAGAATTGTACATATTTAATAATCTACATGATGGGTCACATATTTGGTGCAGCGGTAAACACAATGCTTAGCATAGCTGCTTGCCTTATCAGTGTCTGGGTTCAAGTTTAGGGTCCTCTCACAACTCCAATCTCTAGCTAAGGCACAGCCAGGAAGACAGCAGGTAATAGTGCACTGCCATCCACACAGCTGACTCAGACTTGATTCTTGGCTCCTGATCTTCACCTCATGTAGCCTGAATGCATGGAAATTGGAGAAATGAATCCTCAGATGAAAGACCAATTCCACTCTTCCCTCCCTATCTCTGCTTTCCTAACAAAAATAAACACGTAAAATTTGTCTATATTTGATACATCAAATATCACATTATATTGAATACATTTTTAAAGCATGCATTTTAAATATAATTAATTTATGTGAAAGGAAGAGTAAGGGAGGGAGATACAGGGAGTTCACTCTACAAATGGCTGCATCAGTTGGGGCTGGGTACTCCAAAGTCAAGATGCAGTGGTTTCATCCATGTCCCCCGCCCCACCCCAACTGGATTCAGGGCCCCAAAGCCTATTGTGGTGCTTTTCCAGGCTCATTAACAATGAACTGGATTGGAAAGAGAGCAGCCAGGGGGTGAGCCAACACGTATATGGGATGCCAGTGTTGAAGGCAATGTTTTAATCCATGATGCCACAAAGCCAGCCCCTTAAAATCGAATTCCTAAACTGACATAAGTTAGCAACTAACCAATTCTTTGTTATCCTGGAGAAGGAAACAAGTCTAGAGACCTAATGTGTATGACTAATTTAAAGGAGAGTTTAATCAATATTAAAATCTAGATTTCTTGACTTCATTAAATATCCGCTGTGTTATCTTTCCTATCTGATTACTTTCAGTTAACTATCATAAAATGTGTAATCATTTCAGCTTTATCTATACTTATTACTCATAATTGAACAATTTCTCTCTTTAAATTGTTGTAAACTCACATTTACATTTGTTAAACCCATCCAGCTTAGCTAAAAGAAAAATTACATTCACTGATCAGTTACATGGAAGATTTATTAATTTCTTACTGAGGATATGTGAAATGACTATTCTGAATATACATAAAAGCAACTAGAAATATTTTCCTGTCACACTACAATCTAAAGCAAAGCAGAACAGTAATATAAGTAAAATAGGAATGAGGTTGAAAATAGCAAAAAAAAAAAAAAAAAACCAATATTACTGGGATCTAAAAGCAGTATTTTGCGTACTATATCTCACAATGCTCTATTTTCTCAGATGATCTTTGAAATGGGGTCTTGGTGTGATATCAAAATTTGTTTTGTCCACATAGCTATTCCCAGTTCAAAGAGAAACAGACATTACAGAGGCTGCAGAAAGTGCCTTAGTAAGTACAGTAAAGCAAACCTAACAAGAGTCCACAACGTAAAATATGAGGTAATACAATATAAAAATGGCTGAGTTAAAAGCCCTGAGTTTAAATTCCAATCTGTTTCTTAATCTTGGCCGTGAGCAAGTAACCTGCCTTCTCTGGGAGTCAGATTCAAGCTGTAAATGATTTCTGTTTGCCCCTCAGGATTATGAAGTATCGTATAGGAAATCATGTGTAAGATTCTTCCTATCTAAAAATCACTGTACAAATTGCTTTTCAAACATACGGTGATGCCATGCTACTCTTGATTTAGGGATTTGATGGAGGAAAGCCCCTTATGGGAAAAACAAAAATAGTAACAAACCTTTCCAATGTCTGATTCTGAGAGCTCATGAAAAACGAGACTCCATATTTCACACTTCAAATGCAGTCTTGAAGCCTACACAGTCATAGGATGCTTGTGTTATTGAAATCTGCGATGATTTACATGTAGCGTAGGAGTTTTTCGCTGTGCTTGCATAGTGCATGTACTCTTATTTTCTTATAATTTTAAAGTAACATTAAATAAGTATTCTGATTTAACTTTGTCCTGAAGAGTAGAATTGAAAAACTACCTTTTAAATACATGAATTGCATTTGTCACCATATGTTAACAAAAATAGAGATGTATGAGCATTTATTTTATTCCATTTTCTTCTTTTAGAAAGATGATCCTCAAAATTCAGCCACATTTTAAAGGTTCAAAAGAGAATATCTATTTTAAGAAGGTGTATTTCCACTGTCCTTTGATTGTGATCCAATCATGCATTTCTTTCCTCAAAGAGAGGCACCATCCAAATTTCTGCTTATTACTGCAGATAACACTTATCATATGGAAACATTTCATTTCTACATCATTTCATTTCCTTCCCAAACACAGTTTCTATATAAGCCACCAGTCGTCAGCGATAGATAGCAATGACCTGCTTTGATAGTCTTGCATCCAACTTTGATAATAGCAATATATTAAAAATTGTTTCTCCAGCTTTTGGGTTAACATGGATATCAAGTATTTGTACATTTCTGTATTTTATTCCTTACATTAGTTGACTGATATTTTTATTTCCAACTCCTTGAACTTCTACTAATTTTAACTAAATATTATGCCCTGCAATAGCCTTTGAGAGATGTTTCTTTCTTTATTTGTTTTTAAATCAATTAGTTTTATTTTTAATTATTTTTACATATTTCATTAGCGTGATTGGGGTCAACGGCTACAGGAAAGTGGGTGAGATCACCATGTCCACATTCTCTTTTTTCCTTTCTGTTTCTTTATTTTTAAAAAGATTAGTCTAACTGAAGCCAGTGTTACTAAGATATGTTTTATCTGTCACGTAATAGCCCAAATGGCTGAGCTAAGGCTAAAGGCCGTGTTTTTCACACACGTCTCCTATGTGAGTGACCGGGGATGAAGCATTGGAGCAATCTTCCACTGCCTTTTATAGTTCATTAGCAGGAAACTGGGTAGGAAATGGAGCAGCCATGACTCATTGCAGCATCTAATTGGGATGCTAACATCACAGGTGGCAAGTTTACTATCAACGCTGTATTGCTGGCCTCAGCCTTTGAGTTTTATGCATATTTTATTATACTTCCATTTGCTAAACATCTTATATATATTTTATAAACCAAAGAGAGCTTGTTTCTTTTCCTTAGTAGTGTGTCTCCCAAAGGTATGCATCATTTTTTTAAAGAAGATTTTCACGTTTTTTGGAATTCATTCATTTTCAACACTGAATGATAACCTACTTTATATGCATGTCACAAACATTGTTCCAAAAATCTAGCTAATCAATGCGATGAGCATCTTCACTTTGAGTGCTCTTGTGTATTTTTAAATTCATTTCGGTTAAACAGTTTATTCAAGCATACTCTTGTCTCAACGGACACCTGCTTCTCAGAGTCATTTCCTTTCCATTAGGAATCTGCTGTATCTGGGAGTGATCATGACCACTTCTCTGGTTTGGCCTGGGTGCTGTCGTTGGCTCCTACTTTTCCAAATCCCCTCTCCTCGCACTAACAGCAGATAGACAGATTTCATGAAATCCTCCATTCACCAACATACTTTTTGCAACAACTATAGTCATCGCAGATATCCATGAGTGCCTTACAATTTCCTGTTTGAATTAGTAAAAGTTGTTTCTTCCAATAACCTACCTTTCCATAACAAATCTATTCTACCATATCTAACTGTCTACTTCCTCCTTTGATTCTGGCTCCTAATCTGCCGATAGTAAGCTATAACTTTATTCTATAATTCAAAGAGCTAATGTAGCTGCATATTGGGACATAATGTCATTTTACAAGACCATGGAAAGTAACCTTGTATCCATCAATTTTCCTTAATTTATACTCTGTGTTTGACTTGCTCCACCAACTTCAAGATTCATCCTAGGCATATTCTCACATTTCTTGTTGGTACATATTAATAATGTCATATAGTGAACTTGATCTAACTTTATTGGCTTAGAAACCATGAAAGTAGGCCACATTGAACCTGGAGCAGGAGCAATAGCTTTTTCTTTCTAAAAAAAAAGTCATTTTGTGGTTGTAAAGTTATTAGTTATTTCAGATTTACTTGCTTAGAGCATTGTATTTTCTGATATAGTCTCTATTTTAAATTACATTCCCAAATATCTGTTTCTCCTATGAGACATTTTCGCAAATGATTTTTGGGGACATGCTGTTCTTATGTACAAATAATATTGAAAAACTACTCGAGAGTTCTTTTAGATTCAGTTTTGTAAGGGTGATTCTACTGTTAGTTATATAGTATTTCTCTTAATCACCATCTTCAGGGAAGAATTTGGTCTTTCTCTTGAATATCCTCAACATTTGGTTTGGCAGGAAATATTTCTGGGCATCACAATATCTAACACATATGCATTTACATTGTCCTCCACTTTCAACAGGACCTCATTCTTGATTTAAATACCCTGCTTGTTATAGTTCCTTTACTCTGATGTCAGTGATCAACTGCCAGGAGTCTCTGAACAAGGGCAAGATGTTCAGGAGATCTCTATTTTTCCAAATGGTGGTAGCAAAACACTTCTGGCTTTATTGTCAATTTAAACCTGAATCATGTTACATATACCTGTGTCACCCTGCTTTGTGGTGTAGAATTGCATGATTATTTTATCAAATATTTGTCTCAGGAGTCAATTTTTAAAGACTCCTAACACACTTTTATTTTAATTTTGTTGCTTTTGTTGTTGCATTTTACTGTTATGTCTTTCCCTATTCTCTCTGATCCTGCTTTTTCATGTCTTTTAAAATGTTAAATACTTTAAACACCCATGCATTTCCTATACCTGTTGTATATTAAAATAAAAATTCACAACACTACCTTTTGTTTAGATTTTTTAAATTTTATTTTTATTAAGTTAGATGTACAGAAAGGAAGAGAGACAGAGAGGAAGATCTTCAGTCTGATGATTCACTCCCCAAGTGGCTGCAGCAGCCGGAGTTGAGCAAATCTAAAAACAGAAGCCAGGAACCTTCTCCAGGTCTCCCACATGGGTACAGGGTCTCCAGGCTTTGGGCCTTTTGGGAAAGGAGGAAAGGAGATGAAAGAAGAGACGAGGAGAGGAGAGGAGAGGAGAGGAGAGGAGAGGAGAGGAGAGGAGAGGAGAGGAGAGGAGAGGAGAGGAGAAGGGAGGGGAGGGGAGAGAGGGAGAGGAGGAGAGGAGGGGAGGGGAGGGGAGGGGAGAGGAAGAGAGGAGGGGAGCAGAAGGGCAGGGAGGGGAGAGGAGAGGAGAGGAGGAGAAGGGAGGGAAGGAGAGAGGAGGGAAGGAGAGGAGAGGAGGGGAGGAGAGGAGCGGAGCAGAGAGGAGAGGAAAGGAGGGGAGGGGAGCAGAAGGGCAGGGAGGGGAGGGGAGAGAGGGAGAGGAGGAGAGGAGAAGGGAGGGGAGGGGAGAGGAGAGGAGAGGAGAGGAGAGGAGAGGAGAGGAGAGGAGAGGAGGAAAAAGCAAGGCAACATAAAGAAAAAAGGAAACAAAGAAAAAGAAAAGAGAGGAAAAGAAAAAGGAGAAAGAAAGAAAGAAAGAAAGAAAGAAAGAAAGAAAGAAAGAAAGAAAGAAAGAAAGAAAGAAAGAAAGAAAGAAAGAAAGAAAGAAATAGCCACCTCATGGTTCCCTCTTCTAACTTCTGTAAAGATCCAGTCTATGCTGGGTTTGAAGCTGAAAGGAACAAATTCAAACTGCATCTCCTGGTAGGTGACAGGGATGAGATTACTGGAGCCATCACCACCGATTCACACAGCTGGAGTCAGGAGCCGGGGTCAGGAGGAAAGAGGTTTTCCATTTTAGGATAGGTACCTCTTAACATCTTAATAGCCAAGTTAAAGTTTTATCACCCATGCAATTTAGTCACTGTACCATTCTGCAATCCCAAATTGTTTCACCATTTATATCGATATCCCCATGTACCTCTGTTGTTATTAAGTCTATAAGGCTGCTTTACCTCACAGGGGAAGTAGAAAATCTCCCCCATGGTGCGGTTGATGGATGAAATATAAACAAATGACTCACACAAGGAATTTTTAATTGTCTACTATTGTTATTGTATTTTTATTAGTATTCTAAAATGAATGTCATTTATTGTGGAAACAAAGATGTGCATTATTTTTATTTTTGACCCAGAAGATTTTGTTCTACTTTACCTCAAAAAATATGAAAAGATAGACTACATGGGCGGTTAATTTCTGTCCTGGAGATGCAGAGGAATATTGTCCAAGAAGAAGGGGACCTGAGGCGCTAAGCCCAGTCTGAATGTTTTGGCCGGGGGATGGCCTGTGGGGTTCAGCTAACAGGGCCTGGGCAGAGAAGCCCTGAAGTTTAGTGCTTATCTCAAAGGACAGACTTGATCATTTTACCGAAAGTCTCTTCCTGTCTGTCAGTGAAATCCATGGCTGACAAGACTATTATTTTCATACTATCATGCCTTTCCCTTCTTTAACATTAATGGTATAGCACTGGTTTTGTGTATACTTTAGTTTCTTAATGTTGTAGAGTAATGTGTACAATAAAATTTAATACAGTATTTAACTCCGTAAATTTTTTCAATACTGATGCTAGTCACACTAGTCATGTGGGGCCTGGGCATGAGACTGCAAAAACAAAGAAACAAACTGTTTTGCACAAGAAACAAAAACTAATTATACCTAAGATCCAGTGAAAATCTTGATTTTGTTAGTTTTACAGCTTCTTAAGAGAATTACATGTAAATAAGAACTACTGCTAAGAGATGTGTTTAATTTGAAAGATGAACCTATCTACTCCATTTGATATGAGTCAAATGTGCCTGCTTTGAAGACACAACGGTTTTATTTGGGGTGTGTGTGTGTGTGTTCATCCTCATCCATATATGTATCAGTTTTGGAGTAGGCACAGAAGAAAATGAAACCTGAGTGTCTAGATGGAATTTGGTAATGTTCTTTGAATAGCTGTGTTGCTAGGTTTCACATCATCTTCCAGTGATTGTAGACAAGTTTGCCGCACAGAAAAGGCAGGAGATATGGAAAACAAAGATGTTATAAAAACAAAGGGATCAGTCTGCCTCCCAGTCCGCTTTTCACTGAGAGATGTCCATCAGGAGCAGTAACTGGGCCAGAAGACAAAGGCAGTAGGAGAGGGAAAAGAGAGAAAAAGAACACCTCAGTACCTCCTCTAACCAGGTTCCATCCGGGGGAGCAGAGAGAGAGAGAGAGAGAGAGACTGAGAGAGACCAAGATTTCCAGATCAACAGCCTCTAAGCACCCAGTGAAAATATCAATCAAAACCACCAGATATTTGTAGCTCTTTGTGCTGTTTTATCTGCTAGTGCGTTTACCTTGTTAACACAGCTGTATTCTCTCTGTGACTCCTTACAGTGAGTAACAATCACTTAAAAATTATTTATTTATGTATATTAGAAAGGCGGATACAGAGAGAGGAGGAGAGACAGAGAGGAAGATCTTCCATCCAATGATTCATTCCCCAAGTGACCGCAATGGCCAGAGCTGAGCCGACCCGAAATCAGGAACCTCTTCCAGGTCTCCCATGCAGGTACAGGATCCCAAAGCTTTGGGCCATCCTCAACTGCTTTCCCAGGCAGCAAGCAGGGAGCTGGATGAGAAGCAGGGTAGCTGGGATTAAAATCGGCGTGCATATGTGATCCCAGTGAGTGCAAAGTAGGGCATTAGCCACTAGGCTACAATGCCAGGCCCACGATTACTTTAAAATTTACCTGAATTGTCTGAATGATAATTAATAATCATTTCTGTAATGTTTTGAAAAATTTATTGCAGTCAATATGTGCATGTAACACTAGGAAAGCCTGTTTGGAGTCAATGGAAATATTAAGTTGCCAGTCTTTTCCTAACTGCATATTCAAGTCATGGCAGTAAGTTCACCTTTTTGAGTTGGAACATTAGAATGCAATGCCTGAGTTTCTATCACCTGAGTAAGATACAGTATAGTGAAACCTATCTTTCTTTTTTTTTTCTTTTCTTTTTTAATTATATTTTTGACAATCTTTACATAGTTAATTAGGGTAAAAAGGTTCAAGGGCTATAGGAAAGTGGATAAGACTATTATTTCCATATTGTTTCCTTCATGTTTAAAGGGGGATATTAAGGGAGAAGGCCCACCCGGTTTCCCACCCACCCCAGGTCCCAGATGTAGGGCATGCTCTGAGGTTCTTGCTCAAGTGCTTTTGATAGTTCACCAGGTATGAATCACTGCCAATCTTGCCACTCCAAGCATGATGAGGTCTTTGAAGAATCCACTGATTGACATAGTCTATCATAGAGTCTCCATTTGCCCAGTATTTCGCTGCCAACATATAGCTGAGGTGGTTGATTGACTCGTTCTGTCTTCTATCTTTTCTTGGTTAGGGTTCTGAGTCCAGCATTTTGATTGGGGAGATCTCCAAAGAAACTTTTTCTGAGGTGTTCTCAGACCAGATTCTTGTATGTACTAGCAAGTACAGGGCCCGGCACGATCCATCGGCCGTTGTGGTCACTTGGGGTGTGAATCATTGGAGGGAAATCTTCTTCTCTCTCTCTCCTACTCTTTATATATCTGACTTTGTAATAAAAAATAAATCTTTTTAAAAAATTATGCATATGATTTAGAAGATTTGTAAAAGAATGTACTGGTGAACTTGTCTATAAAAATATCCCTCTATGCACATATACCTACCCATGCCTGAAACATGAATAATAAAAACAGATATTTAAATTCAACTTTTATTTTAGTTCATCTAATAGGAAAATGGAACAAAGCGAAATATGTTTCCATTAACAAAGCTTACTGTTTCATGAGAACTGTATTCCATGCTAAGCTTGGGAGGGTCTTTTGAAACTTGCATCTAAGCACTTTATTAATCTAGTTGATGTCAAGAGTTTGATTCAAAACATACTTTTCTTTCCCTTGAAGATTTATTGACATATGTCAACCTGACATAAGTACACTATTCTGTACTTGAACAGTAAATTGTCCCTAATGGAACTAGGTTAGAGCCCAATCTGGGTCTCCAATGTTGGTGGAAATGTTGCAACCATTTGAGCCACAAATTGCTACCTTCCATGGTGTATTTTAACAGGAATCTAGAATCAGGACAGGAGCTGAAACTCAAATCATAAATTTCTAATATGGGAGGAGGTATCCAAACCAGATACTTAACTGTTGTACCAAACATTCAAGTTTGAACTGTAAGTTTCTAAAGTGTAAATTCATATTGAGGATATGACCATAATAGTGCTTATGCTGAGATGCAACATAATTACATAGCTTATATCCAATTCTAAAGAGTTAAGATGAAATAACATGTGAGCATCTTGTAACTTATTTTTACATTGTTGTATTTTAAGTTACAAAATTTTGGATATATTCAAATAAAATGTATTATTACATTTAATTTCATCTGTCTTTATTATATTAATGCTAGAGAATATGTGAACACAGCTCCTTTGTAAATCTGCAGATTCGTTCTCTAGCTTGTGTATTCTCAAAAGGCTCACTCTAGAAAAGCCTGAGAACTACTACTCTAGGAACGCCACTGGAATCATAAATCTACTTCTAGTAATAGTTTTATCAGTATTTTTTCATGCCTTTTTCTGTCGCCACTCTGCTTTCTCCACTTACGCTTCTAACAGCATGAAGCAGGTGTAATATTTGTGTAGACAGGTATAGCCGAAACTCAATGTATACTGATACTCAAAGATCAAAGCAAATACTTAAGTTTACATTTAGAGCCAATTTTCAGTAGAGAAAATGTCAGAGCCCAGATGTCATCTCCTCGAGACAGCTAATACCCTTTGGAGAGTAAGGGTTTCAACACCTGAGGTTGCCAAGAAGTAAGGCACTTCATCTGCACAGAAGCAGCCCTATCTTCAGCTTCTCGGTTTGGCAGAGCCCTTTATAATTGTCAAATAAAGCTCTGAGGCAAAAAAAAAAAAAAAGGTATCTCTATTGTGAGAGCTAGATTATAAAAATGACTGTATCACATTTAGATATGACACATTAAAAATACTGTTACTGTAACTCCCAGTTCCAATCTGGTCAAAAATCTGGGTAAGTATAATTTTTTTTAAAATAAATGTAACCTCTTGAGGTTGCATTCAAATGAAAAATATGAATTTTTTTGAAAATAAAACCATTTCCCAAAATATTACAATTATTAATGGTATCTATTAATTTACCATTTACTATCATTTTACCTGGTTATAGATATTCTTTCCTACCACTTCAAACCACAAAATAGTAACTTAGCAAATATATTAGAAAAATCTATGAGCACTTAACACGTGGAATCTGAGATGCAAATTTAACACACGCGTAGTGAGTCAAACTAAATGTAAAAATAAAAAAAAATACAGAAAAATGGACTGATGGTATGAAACAACCAAAAATCAAATAATTCAGGAAACATTGATCTTTGTTAGAATATGGCCAAGAAACACAGCTTTCTTGAGTTGTATAATCTAAGTTCAAAACCTTTCCATTGCAACCTTTTTTTTTTCCAATTTAACTTGATTTTTTTACAACCTAATGAAGCAGATGAAGGCTTAAACATAAAACAAGCATAACCATCTCTCTCATTTTAGATGAGTGCATGAGAACATTTTAATTTAACAAGTACTCCACAGGCCAGTAATAGTAGAATAGGTTTGTTCTTCGACAAGCTTAGATGAGCAAAATGTTAACAATTAATTATGTAGCGATGACATCAGCAAGTGGAACATCTAAATTTTGTGGTGTGTGTTCACCTCTTTAACAGAAAATAATGCAGTGTTAAGTGTCTCGGCAAGTATGACTTTCTGAAAAAACAAGAACCTTCAGTTCCTGTAGCTGCACATTAACTGTTGGGTGCAGTGACCTCGATAATTGAAATTGCTGCTGTTGCAAATTTGTGTGAACCTGAATTTTATACGTAGACTTACTAAGGTCAAATCTCTGATTATTAGAAAAATCAGATCGTAATTCATTTGAAAGTGTTTAGAACACCTGAAAGACACCAAATCTTTGACTTGTAAAAATTCTTCAGTATTTGGAGTAACCATAGGTAAGCCTTGGCTTTAAGTTTCAACCCTAATAATTATCAACTTGCCTACCTCTGGCAAATTTCTTTTAGCATCTGAATAACTGACTTTTTCTTTGTATACAGGTTATCATGTGGATTAAATAGAGCACTATCCATATAAAGAACTGTTTGCCACATATTAGTTATGCAAAGAATGACAGCTATTGTTATTATTGTCAAAATAGAGAAGTTCCCAACACTGCACAAGTATTCAACAAACAGATCAGTGATCATCATTGTGATATAGTATAAATAGAATCTGATAAACTGAAGTCATGTTAATTACTCTGACATGAAGAAACTAAATATTGACAATTTGTTCGCCCAGTGCTGCAGTTTCAGATCAAGGTAACTGGAGCTGATAATGTACCTACTGATGATATATCAGCATAAAATTCAGACTAAAAGTGAATACTACTGAATAATTGTTTGAACACTAATAACTATTTGTAGGAAAAAAGTCCTGTTTTACACATCATAGTTGAAATGAATGCAAACTTGTTATTAAATGAATGCTTCCTTTTGGTGCTTCCAGAATAAATTTCATTTTCCCTTTAACACAACAAAGACGCCAAATTTTAAACAGAAAAACTGGCGCTGCAATCAAGTTAATTAGAAGCTTCTGCATAGCTTTGTGAACTTTAGATGTACAATGCCAGAATATATTAAAAGCATTGTACCAGCCATCAGCAGAATTAACCATTCCTCTTATACTCATTAAATTTTGATCTCTTTTGTTCATTAAAAATACCAATTTTGCTTTTTTCTAACTTCCTTGTTTTCTATAATCATTCACAGCATCCACCAAAGTACATACACTTAACAGATCTAAATGAAATCAACATCTATTAATGATGCTACTGAACTAATTACTTTTACTATTCTGTTCATTTCTAATAACAATTTTTGATTAACCTCATAAGGACAGAGTGTTCCTAAAATTATAAAGCTCTAATGTGATATTAGTAACTATTCAAAACCTTCAGATTTGTAGTGCAGTTTTAAGTACTTAAGCAGAAAATGTAGTATGAGTCAGAAAACCCATTTTAAGTATGTTGCATTTTCTTGGCACTCTTTTACAACCTGGTTTGTCGTGTCTGTGTGTGTGTGTGTGTGTGTGTGTGTGTGTGTTGATGACGATGATGTTATATTGGCTTGTATCTTTGTTTATAGCATGTTTTGTTTTTCTTTTCTTTCTTTCTGGGATAAGTGAATTAGGTATCCACTTAGATCATCTTAAGTAAAAGTATTATTTTAAGGCAGCACCTATCAATAAAAGAAACATGAAAATCAGAGGAAACAAGGTTGAACGTTTGGGACTCACTGAAATGCAAACATAGATTATGGCTTTGGAAAGAGTTATGGGTTCAAGGAAGTTAAGATGCAGGCATTATTGCAGTTCTCTAATACCAGCAGGAGTTACTAGACTTCATTATAAAGCATTACACTACTGTGGATTTGTAATTTTGTGCTCTATTTTTAATTTCCTAAAATGCTTTCTCTACAAGTGATGAAATAATCCTCTAGGAATATTTCTAGTTAAATTCCAGGGATAAGGGCATCATCAACCGTAGTGATTATCTTTCCTATTGGAGCTTTCTCTTAAAAGTAAATGTTGAGGGCTCGGCAGCGTGGCCTAGTGGCTAAGGTCCTTGCCTTGATCCCATATGGCCGCTGGTTCTAATCCCGGCAGCTCCACTTCCTCTCTATCTCTCCTCCTCTCAGTATGTCTGACTTTGTAATAAAAATAAAAATAAATCTTTAAAAAAAAAAAAAAAGTAAATGTTGAGCCTGGCGTGGTAGCCCAACACATGCACCTGGATCCTGTATGGATGCCAGTTCTAATCCGTGAGGCCCCTCTTCCCATCCAGCTCCCTACTTGAGCCTGGGAAAGCAGTGGAGCATGGCCCAAAGCCTTAGGACGTTGCACCCACGAGAGAGATCAGGAGAAAGGTGTTGGAATCTGTGCAGCACTGGCCGTTGCGGCCACATGGCGAGAGAATCAGCAGATGGAAGATCTTCTTCACTGTCTTGACCCTCTCTGTATATCTGCTTTTCCAATAAAAATAAATAGTTTTAAAATATCTGTGAAGATACAATGCAGTATGCATATCTACTTCCAAACCAAATGTAAACTCCCATCTTGGCAACAGGATGATGGATTCTCTATCATTGTCCACACATACAATGTCAGGATAAAGTTAAAGAGCAGAATGATGGACTTAGGACTGTTTAGGAAGTAACATACTACTGTAATAAAATCGGGGAGAATCAGTGGGGTGGAAGGAGAATGGGGAGCAGGGAAGGGAAATCCCAGAGCATATGAAACCGAATCATAAACAAAAAAAATTAAAAAAAAAACAGACTATCACTGATATGCATATTTTGGCTTGATCAGTTCAGGTGCCAACCTGGCTGTAAAGAATTTACCTTTCTCACTTGGTAGTAGATACATAATTCTGTTCAGGAATGCTTTCTCCAAAGGGATTTGCAAATTCAGTGATTTCCCTCAGAAAAGGGAAGGGCAGATGTAGGCATCACAATCAACTTCTTAAATTCTGCTTTTTTTTTTTTTTTGACAAAAAAGGCAGAATTAACATGCATTTAAAGTCTATTCAGTGTTTATCTTGTTACTGGCTATGTTTTGTGTATAAAATTTCACAAAGCAATAAATATCATGGGAACAAAGTGTAGCTATAATAGGAAAAAAATAACATGTTACTGGATAGTCTTGATTTCTTGGAATGGCCTAAAAAATGGAAGGTAACAGATGAAAACAAAACAACAAACCATTCAAGCATCAAGGAATTACAGACCAACTTCACCATGTTGGGTAAAGGGAGCATGTCAGATATTTCTGATTTAAGCAAAGTAGTTTGTTGGCAAGAAATTTCTCCTAGAAACTGCCAATAGAAGCAAGGAGTTGTGACACTGGGCTTTTTAAAGTCAAATGGAATGCTTCTTTGTTGCTTTCTAGAAAAATTTAACAACACTGAGAACTGTAAGATAGTCATAACAGAAAGTAAACTAGCATTGTTTTTGGCATTATAAACTATGAATGGATAGATGGAATCCATAGCATTTCAAAAAAGCCTTCTGCCCATTGATTGAAACCATCTGGTATGAAGAAATGTTTAGTTGTGGTAGTCAGAAAATTAAAGTCATCTAAGTAATTCAAACCAGTTCCTAACCCTAAATGGTAGAAGGTGTAGATAAGGGTAGAGGTTCCAAAATCCTGTTTTCAAGACATTTGGGGCCTGTGTGGTAGCCTAGTGGCTAAAATTCTTGCCTTGCATGTGCTGGAAGCCCATATAAATACCAATTCTTGTCCCGGAAGCCCCACTTTCTATCCAGCTCTCTGCTTGTGGCCTGGGAAAGCAGTTAAGGATGGCCAAAAGCCTTGGGACTCTGCACCCACTTGAAAGGCCTGGAAGAGGCAGGCTCCTGGGTCCTGGCTTCAGATCAGCACAACGCCAGCTGTCGTGGCCACTTGGGGAGTGAATCAGCAGATGGAAGCTCCATTTCCCTGTCTCTCCTCCTCGCTGTATATCTGCCTTTCAAAAAAAAAAAAACCCTTAAAAAATACATTTAATAGTTTCAGTATGGAGAGTGCTGAAACAACAGAAAGATAGTCTAATCTATGACCCCCGTTATTCCACTCCTGAGAATATACCCAAAGGAAGTAAAATCTGCATATGAGAAAGTGGCCTATGGTCTCATATTACAGCATCCCAATCGAAAATAGTGGAGACAAGGAAACAATGCAGATACCTGTCAAAAGCGGTTATCTATTTTATAAAAATAAAAAGCCTGAAAGTTGTTTTATATTAAAGAGATGATACTTGTCTTTTTGGGATTGGTTTATTTTACTGAACATAATGGACTATAGTTTGGACCATTTTGTAGCAAATGGTAGAATTTCATTCTTTTTAAAGCTGAATAATATTCTATGAAATCGATATACCACAGTTTTGTTATCCACTCCTCCAAGATCAGCAGATATATAGGCAAATATATGCAGAGAGAGAGAGAGACTGTCATAATGAGAAGATACAGGGCAGTGTGCAGCTCTAATCCCAAATAAAAGATGGACTCCCAATGAAAATATTAAATATATCATTACAATAGGATGCCAGACTTTCTACCACTGTCTACATCTGCAATACCATGATACACTGAAATGGTGGAATGCTGGAATTGTGCCTGTTTTTGAAGGGCTGTGCTATTGTAATAATATAGGGGAATGCAGTTGGGGGAGACAAAATCCCTGACCCTATGAAACTGTATCATTTTTTAAAAAGTAGAGTTTAAAAAGGGAAAAAAATTAAACAAAAATAAATAAAAGCAGATTAACAAATTTTTATCCAAACTAACATAATATTTTCTGTGGGAACTAATAAAAACCTAACCAGAGAAAACTATTGATTTACTGTGCCTTTAAATTCAGCTTAAGCAAAAATGTGAGTGCTTATCATTTATCAACAAATGTGCATGCTAAATAGAAAAATTTTAAAAATAAGATGGATTTATGTTGTATTATAGTCTAATTTATGACTATATGCACTCTAACATAAATAAATGATTGTTACACATTGCTTTAAGAATGAAAAACCTATGATATTCTCATTCAATTGAAATCGGAAACTGTGCACAGAAATTGTGAATTTTGAACAACAGTCACCAAATTATATACTTACAAGAGAATTTCATGATAGAGGCACAACAGACATTTCTATGGTACAATTATTATAAGTTTTAGAAAAATGGAATTTCAAAATGCTAAATTTATATGTAGCATTTTTATACAAAGATATTTCCACCTATTTCTGCATATATATGCACACATATATGTTATATATACCTTATAGATATTCATTTTTATATTTCTGTTTATTTGTTATTTATCTTTACCATTTCATATTTTAATAATATGAATTGAATTTATATAATATATTGTCTGTAGTCTGTACTGTAAAAATGACTTTCATGATGAGTGAAATGTGAGTGAAAATCAACATTGATCATGTATTTTACATTGATATAGAGATTTCTTCACACATAATTGTGACTTCTTTGATATAGCAAAGGATATATGACTAGACTACAGCCTATTCTCTCAGCAAGTGATTCAGCCCCAGCCAGTCCCAAGTGGGCATCAGTTCACGCCATATTCAAACTAGACAGATGAAAGCCAGTACTAATTGGGTGGTCTTAGTATCTTAGTTCTTTGTTTGTCCTAAGCATCAACTCCCAACATAATGAAACATTGTAGATCAGGACGGCTGCCAGCCCTGGCATTGCAAATGAAGTCAATTAAGATCTATGAGACTAGATGTCTTAGAACATTCTTGTTTGATAATGATCAGTGAGAAAAAATTGTGTAGAAGCCCAGAATATGATGCCCCATGGTTGTTGCGTTGGCATGCTGAGTCTTTGGAAATGAAGGATAGTTGGAAATCTCAAAAGCATCCATGCTACATATGTGTGTGGAAACACTGTTCTATGTCCTATAATAATGTGCAAACAATTTGTTAATAAAAAAAGTTCAATGCTTTTTTTTTTCCAAAAAAATTGGAAATCCTAATTTTCTTCTGCCTTTGCTCCCTCCTTCTCACATCTCTTCCTCAAGACAGGTTACAGAAGCTGCCTTCCCTTCCCCAATGGAAGCGAAAAACAACATCAACAACAAAAAGACATTCTCTAATCTCTCTTTCTCCTTAAAGTTCCTCATTTATGGTTGTAAAATACAGAACCGTTGGATGAAAATAAGCAGAAAATATGAACAGGCAGATTCCAGTAAATTCCCCACTTTATTTCCAATATGTCATCTCATTTTTGTCCAATCTTGTTTCTCCGTAACTATGTACTTCTTTCATCAACGTATTACACAAATAAGTTTTTGATGGTTTTGAGAGCTTCATTCCTGCAGGCTTTTGTATTGTGTAAAAGCTGTATCAAATGAATCTGTCTCTTGTCAGTCCATCTTTGGTTATAAAGGTTTTTCAGCCATGACTGCTGCAATGAATGACGAAAAGATATTAGACTTTTTTCCCCCGTAGCTACATACTATATGATTCCAACTACATGACATTCTGGTAATGTTTCAGGCACAATAAAACAGCTATGTGTTCCAAGATTAAGTAATAGAGAGGGAGAAATTAACAGACAGAGGTCATTTCTATCATCTTGAGTTATTCTTTAGTTTATTACATGATAAACTCACGACATTATACATGTCTTTAAAAACATAGAAGTATACATCACAGTTAATTATAATGTGAACCATGGATTTAGGTCATGATAGCATTAATATTATTCATGCATTATAACAAATACACTATATATTGTGAAAAGTTAACTTGAAAACTGTTGATGCAGGTGGCAAAGTTGTGTATAGGAACTCTTCGGTTTTTTTCTCTTCAGGTTCTGCATAGCCCTAAGGTTCTCTCAGGTATAAAACCTAGAGAAAGTAGTGGTGCTTTCTGGAGAAAACCAGTTCAAAGAATAAAATTTCTGTCTTATTTTTCAGAGTTTACTTTTTTTGTGGAATTGGCCACTATATTTTCATGATGTGGCTGCTATAATTAAATCTGTAGTGACTTCGGAAAGAACTGTATTCTAAAGAAAGAGTGGTAGCTCCCATGTGCTGGTTCACCCTAAAGACACTTTCACAGGAGTAGATGGAGCTGAGCTGGCTGCAGAACCAGGAACAGGAACATAATCTGGGTCTCATACATGTGTAGCATTCATATAAAAATGTGAGCCACGACTTGTTGCTTTCGATGTCTGTAGCGGCGTCAAAGCAGAAATTGGTGCAAGAATTGAGCGCAGGATCTCTGCTATAGAACATATTCATGTGCATACTTGAGTGAAGGTGAAGTGGAAGACAGAGGAGATGAGAGGGGAAGGAAAAGTCAGAGACAGAGTTTTCTATCCACTTATTGATGCTCCAAGAGCTTCTAATCATCAGGGATTTGTCAGACAAAGCCAGCATTGCAAAATTCCATGTGGGTCTCCTGTGGACAATGGTCCCAGGCCCCCATCCTGCTTTCTAGAGGGGGTGGCTTAAGCCTAATTTTCCTCATGGCCTAAGGCACAGCTTTCAGGCCTACATGTGGAGTGTGACCTCCAACATGGCTAGAAGGTCAAGGGAAGTACACTTGAAACATGACCTCTGACATGACCGGAAGATCTAGGGAGATAGACGTGTCATTCAGCCAATTGCAGCGTCTTTGATGGACGTGGGGTCTGCCAGAAGGCTCCCTCTTGCCTTCCCCTTCCTTACCCTTTAAAACCTGTGACCTGTGCATAATAAAGCAGACATTCCCCACCAGCTTGTCTTCTGTGGTTCTTGTGGTCGAAGGTCACCTATGTATTTGGAAAGTAAAGTTACAGAGAAAAGATTCTAAACAATGCACATGGCATGGCCAGATTTCAGGCAGCTTTACTTGGCACACCACAATACTGGTCCTAATATATACATTCATTTTTAAAAGATGTATATGTATATTATATTTATGATATAATATATATGATTTATGTATAAGATACATAAGATTATATGTGTATGCATACATAAGAGATATATCTATGCATAAATGTAGATGCATAAAATATGTACCTATTCATACACATGTATAGAAAAATAAGATATATACATATATGATGTTTATTGTATGATATAGATGATTTATATATAAGGTACATAAAATTCACATATGATATATATTACATATGATGATATATAAATGATTTTAATATATGTGTGTATGCATATATGTACTTAAACTCTGGACAAATGATATTCCTAATGTTTTCTGGCAGTATGACATGCCAGCCATGTTAGAGAGCTTTGTGTCAGAGATCTTTGGGAAATCTCACAAGATGCCCTTTGTAAATTAGTTATGTAGAAAGGGAGAACAGTTATTGCATTATGAAGCATCTCTTTGGTTAGCACATACAAATTGCTCTTTCTTAACATGCACTAAGCACAGATGCAGTATTTCTTGTTCATGTGCATAGAAAAATTAAGGGTAATCAAAAAACATAGACATATTCTTTCCATCATTGAATACATTTTTTTTTACTTTTCCAATTCTAATAAAACAGGAAGTCTTGCCTTTTAATTACTGAAATTGAATTCTAGTAAATTTAAATGTCTTAAGGGCTATAGAAGGCAAGAAAAAGCTGGATTATCTAGACTCCACATTAAGTGCTCAATTGATGTATTTCTTTTTATTTATCACTAACAAAACTGTTACAAAATACATTCAGTGAAACACCATCACCTTGTCTGTTTTTCCATTGTAAATACACAGTTTTAAATATTGGGTAGGAGGTTATTAACATGGAAACATACATTATATAGTAATAATATCAAGCTCTCGGTTTTGTTCAGCAATAATTTGATTCTCTTGCTATGATAAACTGCTCTGCCTTTAGCCTTCTAGTTTAGCCATTTAGGAATTGGATTATTGTCTCATAAAGCAGGGAGACAACGATATCATTGCTTGATTATAATCATTATTAAAAGTTCTGAATCATGCCATTATCAGGGAAAGGGCAACTGATGGTACTTGAATGAATTACTCATAAAGAATGTTTCAATTTATTTTGTGTCACAAAAAATAAGAGTGTGATGCATAACATAATACACAGTTAGAGAGGGTGAAGCACTCTGTTTCAGGGCTTAGAGTTTTAAAGTAGATATAAGTGTTTGGAATTCCTATTTACCCATGGTATGATCCTGGACTACTCATCTCAGAAAGTATGAACCATACATCTATTCATACTCTATAGAAGATGATGGCATTATAAATTGTATACAAAAATGGGATTGTTTAACATGGCACTTGACATTTAATTAACAATCAACAGTGGTGATTTAAAACATATTCACAATTAAGATAATGTTTGATTTTAGGAATTTCAAAAACATATTCAAGTTCATTTACATTAATGCACATTTGTTAATACAGTGAAATACTCAAGCTAACCTATTCGTGAAGGAGGAATTTCCATTTGATTCATGCTTTTGGAGGCTTGAAGACCTAGACTAAATTAATATCTTTTTGCCATCTGCTGAGGTTAGAGGAGTGTTATAGTACCTGTGGAGGAGAAATCACATAGCAAGTCAGGATGCAACAGAAATGACTGAGTCTGAGGTAGCACTACCCACTAGGATTACATCGCAAACACCATGACTGAGTTAACTTTCTATGTTCTTGATGTTCTAGTTATTATAATAAGTCCATTCATTTTCTTTACAAAAATACAATGTGCTTTTTAATGTCAGAAATCTTGTTATGTGAAATAAAACACAATCTCTACAATTAGGAATAAAATATGTGAATGGAGCTATACTCTTTGATAAGAATAAGGTAAATAGTACAAATCTCAAATTTCAGTGAAGTTTAAATTACAGGATGGCAAATGTTGATAAAGCTCATAAAGTGGAGTAATTATACATGAAGGTTAAAGAGGATATGGGTGGGACTAGCACTAGAGTAATATTCACTGCAGTTATCAAATGAAAGCTTTGAGCCTTCTTAGTTTAGAAGAATTTAACATGGATAGAATTGGTGGAGAGTCTTTAAAACAAAAAAAAAATTACAAGAATATAGAGTTGCAATAATTAACACATTTATTTGGAAAACTACTAGATGATGTGGAGGAAATCCTTATATGAATGAGAAATCAATTGTGCTTTTATCATGTAAAGAAAGACAGTCAAGACATGTCTGTTTTAAAGTCATGTCACAGTGAGGAAAAATACAATACTGTTTACTGAAATAAGGAATGTAAAATGGCATTTTATATAAAAGAAGAAGTAAAAAAACTATCTCAGAAAAGTTTATTTCAGACATTCTGATAATAGTTTGGCAAATACAATAATTTCACAAGAAATACTGAATAAAGACATGGATTCTATGTCACTGGTGTTGTTTGAAAAAATGAATAGGCTCAGAAATTATAAATGTTGTGGTAAACAGGAAGAAACCCAAAGAAATGGGAATTATTCCAGCTGTCATGGCCAAGAGAAAACTACAAAAATATTGCAACATGAAATCTATTGATACATCATAAAAGAATAAGATAATGATAAATTCTGTTATTTTATGTAGGTGAGAGAAGAAAAACTCAGTCATGAATTACCACATCATAGATTCCCTCGAGTGCTAAGTATATTGATGCCACGTTTACAATCTAGCAAGTAAAATAGAAGCAAAAATAATTGGGAAATAATATGATGTTATTAACACATATATCAGATAAGAAGTTCTAAGAAAAATATCTCTAAACTTACATAGATGAAGGAGAGAGATAATAAGGAAGGATTCGAAGGAAGGCGGCAGCTGGTGTAAATATTAAAGAATCAGTATTTAGTAGTTAGAAATCAAAAAAGAAGTTTACTATTTGAGGGAAAAATTCCTTCAATGACTAAAAGTTGCAATGAAGCAAATATCATTAGATATTCCAAGTTTCCTAGTATTATGATGGAATTAGTAAATTAAGCAACAACTATAAAGGTTTTCAAAGTTATTCAATAGATCGTGATGAGCCATTTGAAGGGTTGTAGAATTCTATAATGCCTTCAATGGTTAGAAAGAAAAAAAATGCGTGATTTTGCACAAGAACATGGATAAAAGTGGATAACAACAACAATAACAACAAAAGAGTGTAGCTCTTAAAGAAAAAAGCAACACAGGAAACAATGGAAGTTTGAATTAAGATAACACTAGAAGAATGTAAGATGTTTATAATTAATTTCATGTTGGAAGATGAGAAAAACAGTTTAATGCTGAATTGTTTTTTTTTCCTCTCTTTGGAGTATTGATTACATTAACTAGACCTAGGTAGATAATTTAATCTAGACTTGCTTGTTCTTATTTAGTTTCTACAATACAAAAAATATCAAAATGAACAGGGCAGAGTTGGAAATATAAATTACGTACATGAAAGGAGTTTAATTTGAAGTTGAGTTGTATAATTGCTCTCCAGTCTTACCTTTGACTATACACAAAGAGGGCGAAAGAAGGGAGTCAACAGCAAGCAACGATGACAGCAAGGAGTAATATAGTAGAAGTTCTGGCAGCATGCTGGTGTTGTTTCTTCATTCAAGGCAATATGATTTCCACTTCAGCAGAAGAGAAGTGGTTAAGGGTAAAGTGAGAATTCCTGATGTCAAGTGAATATTTGCAATAGTTGCCGCTGTGTAAGTGCAGCTGTGTAACAGACTGACAAGTCAAATGATCTAACTTACAATGGGAATAACTCTTTATCTTGCGGCTATTCTTTATAGGTAATTCTCTGTACTCACATCCTACTACACAGGAAGAAAAGACGAAATAATAGAAATGAGCTTTGGAGTGAAAAAAGGAGCAGCTTAAAAAGTTCAACAGGCTCATCCTGCAACACCAAGCATCTGAAGCCCATACATGCACTGATTCATATTCCAGTTGTTCTGCTCCCCATCCAGTTCCCTGCTTATGCTCTGGGAAAGCAGTGGGGGATAGCCAAAAGCCTTGGGATCCTAGGCCCACATGGGCGACCCGGAGTGGGCTTCTGGCTCCTGGCTTCAGATTGGCTCAGCTCTGGCCATTTGGGCCATTTGAGGAATGAACCAGTAGTGGAAGATCTTTCTGTCTGTCTCTCCTTCTCTCTGTAGATCTGCCTTTTCAATAAAAATAAATAACTTTTTTTAGAAAAAGTATCGCCTATAATTTTTGTTTAAAGATGGAAGTGGACCCAGTGATCAACATACTGTTGGAGAAAGGATGTCACTTTTGGAACAGTGATGAGATTTATAAGGAATACTGTGGAAACAGTTAAAGTAGCATTTAAATATGTGCAATTAAAGTTGCTGAGATAAAGATATTTTGGCTAAAATGTATCTTTACTCTTTTCAAAGTTTGCAACTTATTAAAGATTTCAAATAATGTTAAATCTATATGTGAAGCTAATGAACTTTGAGCACAAAGCACAGCACAAAGAAGTGAACAATGCCTCCCTTCCATATCACCGGTGAAGACAACGCTATTTATCTGCAAGAAAATACCAGCTGCATTTCCTTGCTAACTCAGCATGGCAGGCTGTGTTCCCTCATTACTTTTAAACAACCAATTAAAGGAATATATTAAAAAAAGAAAAACCATCTGCTCTTAGAAGAGGAGCAGAAATACATGTCTAGCAAAGTTCTAATTTGAGATTTGAGTCCTAGAAAAATGTTGATTAATAGACTTACAGCATTTGATTTTACACTCTACTCATGCTTCATTACACAGGGTTGCTAGGAGTTTATCTCTAACCTGGCCAGGGAATTTTTTTTCTACGACATCGCAAGATCTATCACTGCAGTTTCAGCAATTGCAATGCTTTTTTTCTTTAATTTTATTTGCCACACTACATATCCATTTTAAAATTCCTGTTTTTCATTCTATCAAGGTTTTGTCTAACAAGATGCAATAAAAAGTCATCTTAAATGGAATGCAAGAAAAAATTTGGTGGAAAAAAAAGGAAGGAAGGAAGGAAAAAAGGAAGGAAGGAAGGAAGGAAGGAAGGAAGGAAGGAAGGAAGGAAGGAAGGAAGGAAGAAAGAAAGAAAGAAAGAAAGAAAGAAAGAAAGAAAGAAAGAAAGAAAGAAAGAAAGAAAGAAAGATGAAAAACACATGTAATTATTTACTGTGAGGTGACCATGTGGGCCCAGCAAGTTAAGTCCCATAATGGAAATCAATATCTCGTATCAATTACGTTGGATTGAATCCCACCTTTTCCTATGCTTTCCAACCAGTTTCTTTCTCGTGTATCTTTTTTTTTAAAGATTTATTTATTTTTATTGCAAACTAACATACACAGACAGGAGAGACAAAGAGGAGGATCTACCATCCAATGATTCACTCCCCAAGTGGCTGCAACGGCTGGAGTTCAGCCAATCCAAAGCCAGGAGCCCAGAGATTCTTCTGGGTCTCCCACGCTGGTGCAGGATCCCAAGTTTTTAGGCCATCCTTGACTGCTTTCGCAGGCCACAAGCAGGGATCTGGATGGGAACCGGGGCTGCTGGGAATAAAATTGGCACCCATATGGGATTCCAGCACATCCAAGGCAAGGACTTTGGCCACTAGGCTATCGCACCTGATCCATGTTTCTTAATTCTTGAATTTTATTTTATTTTTTCTAGCATGACCCAGCTCCACTACCACTTTTTTGATAGCCTCCCAATTGTGGCTAGAAATATCTTACAAACCTATGTAGTATTTTCATGAACTCCCCTATTATCAAAATATTCCAAGTTTACATTGTTCATCCATTTCATGAAAAGGTTTGTAATAATGCACATCCCTTTTAATATTAGAAATTTAAGTAGCTAAAATACAGTGTTTAGTTAGATTACTGGTCACAAAACTGAGCTCACTTAAGTTGCCACATGATTTGGTTTTTTTTATTCTACTGGTGTTTACTTCTACAAATGCTGTATTATACATTAGAGACTGATTCTAGTTACAGATGACACTGTGATAATCAGAAAATTCAGACTTCATGAAATTCACACACTTCAGGAATCACACATACTAATTTGTACAACAAAGACAATGGTGTGTTTTCTTTATATCCATTAGAAGGCACAGAAACAATGAAAGGATCAGCATGTGGCGTTAGGACATGAACCCATACAGGGCATGTAAAAGTTAAGTCAAGTTTCCATGGAGTTACAATTTCGTCTAGCACTGACAATTCTGAATTAAGATTTAAACTTAGTTGACTTTTGAAAATGCTACAGGTTTGTATACAAGTGTTGGGTTTTTTTAAATAACAATTGTACCTTACCAGTTGCTAGAAACCCTAAGAGTCTCAGGAATATGTGTTGCCTAGAACATAAAACACAACACTGAAAACATTTCATTGCAAGACTTATCTGGATTGTAGCATAGGTGGCAAAAGATTTAACTGGTTGTGAGTTACAATAACCCAGCAGTTTATGGCATTCTAGTAAGAATTCACAGAACTTTACACCTTAAGGCAAAGCAAGCAATGAACTAGTCCTACAGTTGTATCAAGCCACGTATTGACAATTGGAGAACAGAAGAGTCTTAAATAGATGAATGAATAAATCCCCAATAATTTAGTAACATTTTAAATATAGAGATTAATTTTCACTGTAACAATTGAGGTTGATCTTTCTCTTCAAGTTGAAATTGGATTAGTCAAAATGGTGAAGTTTAAATGAACTACTGACATTTAATTCTGAGAACTGCACAAAAATTTCAGTTTTAACATATATCATTTTTAGATGTTTACTAAATTGAAGATTATTTGAAGTGAGAATGATTTTGTCCACTACAGATGCATCATATTTTAATAACATGTCACCTGGTCCTTGTCATTTCTACAACAGGAGAGACAAAGAGGAGGATCTACCATCCAATGATTCACTCCCCAAGTGGCTGCAACAGCTAAATTTCTAAATGTGCTCTAAGTTGGTTTTTGTTGGAAGATACATGATTCTAGAAAGTACATGAAGCCAATGTTCTTTCCGCATGGTAAAGACGAATGGCAAACGTATAGGAGGATAATTTGATTTTTAATTATTTGATTTTCCTATTATACTTTAGATATCAAGCAAAATAAATAATCTTAGTTGAGTGTTGTTTGTTTTCTTTGTACATGCATGCCAAGAACAAACACATTGAGTCAGTTAGAGGAAAAGGATTAGAAATAATACATACAGAATATCAGTCATTTGAATAAGACAAGGAAGAACTGAAGGACAGTCAGACTTTCCTGATAGCCTTCCAACAACTGAAATGCCTATGAAACTAATTTCCTATTTCAAGTCCTACCTTTTTTTTTTGGTATGGATACAATATTTTATTATTGATATCAAATGTCAAATGTATCTCATACAAATTAAAGGTCCTAGTGTTTTAATGCATTTTCATAGTCCTATAGTAAAGAACTGTTCTTCTTTTCAAAAGTAACTGCTTGTCAAAAATAAGTATTTATTGGATGAAATGGCTGAATATGACAGTTCCTTTACTTTTAAACTGTGACAATATTTCCCACAGAAATGACAAAGAATGCAGCCTCACTATTGATGTTTAATAAAAAGAAAGCTCTGCTGGTATGAGAATTACCTTTAAAATATCGCTGAGAGTAGACACTGAATAGCCCTGTCAAAGGACAGCAATGTTACTCACATCATTCTGTTCAAAGACTTGGAATGATTTCCAGATTAAAGTCCAAGCTTCTTAGAATGTCATTCACATCCCTTTAGCAAGTAGCCTTTTAGCTCTTCTTCACCCTCTCCTCTTCTGTCTTTCTATCAAATACTTACTTCTACAGCTGCATGGAAATATTCGGAAGACTATAAATCCAAGGTGCGGGCCTGGCTCGATAGCCTAGCAGCTAAAGTCATAGCCATGCATGCACCAGGATCCCATATGTGTGCCAGGTATAATCCCAGAGGCCATACTTCCTGTCCAGCTCCCTGCCAGTGGCTTGGGAAAGCAGTCAAGGACAGCTCAAAGCGTTGGGACACTGCCCCCATGCGGAAGACACGGAAGAGGCTCCTGGCTCCTGGTTCCTGACTTTGGATCGGCTTAGCTATGGCCATTGCGGCCACTCGAGGAGTGAATCAGTGGACGAAGATCTTTCTTTCTGTCTTTCCTCCTCCCTGTATCTGACTTTACAATAAAAATTAACAAATCTTTAAAAAAAAATCCAAGGTACAGTTGAATAGTATTGTACTAAGGCCTAATCTAAAATGCCTGCTCTCCACACAATCTCAACTTAATCTGGACTAACCCAAGTGAAGCCTGAATGGAAAGATAATTTTGTTAACTAATAATTCTGATTGTAAACAATTGCTCCTATTTGTTTTGTCTAGACATATCTGGGCATTTACATCTCAAAAATATTACAAACTGTCCTAAAATAAAAGCTTGCTTATAAAATGAAATCCATATTTCAGAATATCATTAGAATTCTCATCATATATAGTTATTTTTCAAAAATGCAATCTTTACATATACATATATACTTAAAAATTAAAATTAAACACATTCTTAATATAAATTCTTATTATTTGGAATTAAGGCTCAAAGAATTGGTTGTTATTCCCATTTCTAGATTTCTGCATATATTTGATTTGGAACTTTGATGTAATATCTCTTTAGGTTTCCACTTATTAAGAATTCATTGGGCAGCAGCAGCAAAACTGAGTGGCTAAAACCAGATTTTTTTCTCTAGTCTTGATAAGCTGTTTTCTACTTAACACACAACATTTAGAAAATGAATTTTGTTTTCAGCTACAATAAGCTAATGCATTAAAAATATGCTTTTGCATTTTGAAGAAGTTTTTTCAACTTAAAATTTAGGAAATATTTTGAATAATTTAATAACTCAAAGGTAACTTCAAGGAACAAGATGCTATCATTACCTTTTGAGTGTGTATTATTTGCAGTGCTTGAAAATGCTTTTAGTTAATCACGATAAATGTAACACTGTGGATTATCACTGACTTTTTTCTTAAATGAAGAAATATATTTATTTTTTGATGAATCTTTATTTCTGAATAAAATTTCTAAACTTTGCAATTACACACATGGCAAGAGTAGCAACGTTTTGATGTTGCATTAGAAACATTAGATATTAGGACACTTTTTAATTTTTCATAGAGAAGTGACAGCACCATAAATAGTTTGTCAGCTTCAGCTCTTCTACAGGGATTAAATTATGTAGCTTATCCCATAACCATTAATTTAAAGGCATAAACAGAAAAAAATATTTTTTCCTTATGTTGTCTTCTTAGAAATGTTGATTATAATCTGAACTTAATGTTGAGCTAGGACCTGCAATCTCATAATAATAAGTTTGTACATTATATCATCGATGATGCTACCACTACCAAGGTTTCAAACTTAAGAAATGGTATACAGGGACCCTATGTGATGACCCAGTGACTAAATCCTCACCTTACAAGTGCCCAGATCCCACATGAGCACCAGTTCATGTCCTACCTGCTCTACTTCCCTTCCAGCTTCCTGCTTGTGGCTTGAGAAGGCAGCAGAGGAATGCTTTTGGGAACCAGGCACACACATGGGAAACCCAGAAGAAGCTTCCGGTTCCTGGCTGGCTTTGGATCTGGGGGAGTGAACCAGCAGCTTGGAAGATCTATTTCTGTCTATCCTTCTCTCCGTAAAATATGTCTAAAGAATAAAAATATTGGTAAAATAATAACAATATTCTGCACTGCCACCCCCTTTTATACACTTAAATATATATGCCCAACAAGATATTGTACATACAGCGAAAACTAATAACTTGAAGTTCAGATAAACAATGAATCCGATTGTTTGTACAAATACAGAGTAATGGTACAATACTTGGGATGCTAGAAAATTAATGATTACTTGTTAGCATATGGGTGTGCAAAATTTTTTCTAACAACTCTTCACCTAGTGTCCTTCCTAAAAGGCAACCTTCATTTTAGCTAGCAATGCATTCAGAGCTTTTTACAAGTAAACAAATCAAGGTTATAGTGACAGAGAACATTTCAATGTGTGGTTACCACATTTAAAAAATCATTTTATATCCGTAATACACGTATGATCTTTTCCATTTGGCTAATTTCTGTAAGACAATAAACACCTGACAACAGGTTTTCTTTTGTTATAACTTCTTTAAGATAAACATGACTTGAAATAATATATTTTGCCTTTTTCTATAAATAATAATTCTATATTTTCCTGGCACTTTTGAAAAACATTTTCAAACTACGTATGTGATACTTGTACAATTTCATATGAAAAGAACTAAACAGGATGTGAAAACCTAAAATAAGTGTTTTGTTTAGGAATTACGGTACTTTTCCATTACTATTTTCTCCTCAGCACCTGGTTGACTTCTCAACATGTTGAGAATGTGGGCATTTCTATCTGCACAGGTGGTATTTGAATTACAATTAAAACATAAAAAAGCACTTTGTTGCTTTATATATTTTTCATATGCCCTTTTTCTATCTTTTTGTATCAGTGAAATAAAGATTTTTATTCTTAAGTTACACTCTTAGTATTCTGCATAAATTACAAAAAAAAAAATCCACAAAGATGTAAGTATTTGGTAGGACTAGCCCACAAATCTTGCTTTATGACAAAGCTCTGCACTCTGTTTCTCTTACCTATATCAAAGCAAGAGTCTCACAAAAAAAGATTATGTGTAAGGTGCCTATACAGAAGCTAAAGTATGTTATATAATTTAGGGTTACTAGGCACTTTTAGATAATATTTATGAGATACAGTATGCATGTCAATACTCTTAAGAATGTTCATTTCATGGACCCAGCACAGTAGCCTAGTGGCTAAAGTCCTCATCTTGGACGTGCTGAAATCCCATATATGCACCAATTCTAATCCCAGTGGCCCCACTTCCCATTCAGTTCCCTGCTCGTAGACTGGAAAAGCAGTCAAAAATGGCCCAAAGCCTTGGGATGCTGTACCCATATGGGATATCCAGAAGAGGCTCCTGGCTTCTGGCTTTGGATCAGCTCAGCTGATACCCTGTGGCCATGTGGGGTGTGAACCAATGGATGGAAGTTCTTCCTCTCTGAATCTCCTCCTTTGTGTGTATCTGCCTTTCCAATAAAAATAATCTTTCAAAAATGTTTATTTCAAGGACACTTTTCTTCATGCATCTACAAAATACAATTCTTCTTAAACTGGGAATTCATATCTGTCAAAATGAAGTTGCGTTTTCGAATCTCCAGCAGTGTATGTTTATTTGAATATATCCAAAAAGAAAAAGGAAAAAAGCGTCAAGCTTTCACTTCACTTTCCCAACATCCTTTCTAATAGCTATAGAGTGACATGGTGACAGAGAAATTATCTCAACAGCCAGGGCTGGGCATGGTTAAAGACACAGGCTTAAAACTCACTCCGGTTCTAGCGTATCAGTGGCAAGGACTCAAGTACTTGGTCATCATTTGCAGCTTCCCAGGGTATGTATTAGCATAAGTTGGATCTGAAGTGGTGACACAACTTAAACCAGGCACTTAAACACTGGATACAGACATGGCAAGTACCGTCAATGGCTGTGCCTAATTCCCATGCCAAAAACACTAATTTATTTTGTGATGTGCACATTATATGACCCTTTTATGTGAGGATCCAGTGGTTTCTGGATTCTAAATGAAATGCTGTGGGAAATGACACTGATACAACCCACAATGTTGGGATTTATTCATCTATGACCACTGACTCAATTCAATCCCCTTTGAAAAATTGCTATACATATATCATCAACCTCTTTCCGAATAAATGTCTTCACATGATCTGAGAAGCTGTGTCAGGATTTTAAAGTCATCTGACATAGACACTATCCAGATTTTTATCCTACTCTTTATACATGCTTCTCCATTTATGTTGTACTTGATGTCAGTGAGAGGAACGCAACATCCAGAAAACCACGGTTAACAAAAACTATTTCAGACATTAAGTATTAAATGCATCAACCTCATTTTATACACAAATGCATAAAATAGCAGCCAGATTAAATGAATGCTTAGCATAACATGATTATTCCTAAAAAGGAGAAAATTATTGAATGTATTTTTGTAATGAGAAAGTTGATTTTTTCATGTTTAAAAACCTTTTCCAACCAAGCTATCATATTTCTTATACTACACATTAACAAATAGCTTTGAGAAACATACTAATTAATACAGTAGCAGTTCTCTGGCGTGCCGAGGATTTTACAATGCTTCTGGAATATTCAGAATTTTAATACCAATGGTGATATAAAATATATGAAAATATGAATTATGTAATGACACTGGAAATCTGTGTAATTCTCTTTGCTTACTAAACCCATATCCAAGTCAAGATAATTGCTCTCATTATTTCATTTCAAAAATTGTGTTTGTTTGAAAGATTGAATTACAGTGAGAGAGGGAGAGATATAGAGCATACAGGCTTATTCTC
Organism: Ochotona princeps; assembly: GCF_030435755.1. Lineage (NCBI taxonomy): Eukaryota > Metazoa > Chordata > Mammalia > Lagomorpha > Ochotonidae > Ochotona > Ochotona princeps. The sequence goes on from NC_080845.1 coordinate 50,289,840, forward strand.
CACATAGGTACAATGTCCAGGTTCCGTTAGGATGAAAATAGGAGTCTGAAATTCTATCTGGGTCTCTCACACGTCTAACAGGGACCAACATTGATTTCTGAAGTACAAAAAAAGAGGGCTGACTCAGAAGTGGAACAGCAAGAACTTAAACCAGCATTCACATTGTATATTGGCATTACAGCTGATAACTTAATCCTCTGAGTCACAATGGCAGCAAGCTTTAATAACTTTAATGACAACTTTCACTTGATTATAAATAAGCAAGGTTATGGAAGAAGGAATTTCTTACATTCTCCATAAACCAATTTCCCCGCATCCCACAGTTTATTATTAAAAGTGGATTGTATGTATAGGTACACTGAAGCTATGCTTTCCTCTGTGTCATCTCACATACACTCCTCAATTAAAATGAATTTATTTAACAGAACCATCTTTTTGATATAGTCATATGGCTCACAAAAATGATTTATATTCAGGTAATCAGAGAGTAAAAATTTAAGAGAGAAACTAATATTAAGAAGTCACTTATTAATAAGATTGAAACTATTCTGAGAATTCATTCATCTCACTGACAATATTTATAAACTGCATTCCTTTCTAAGTATGATAGTTCTACTGTCATGGTTGAGAAGTGTGAAAAATTCAACTCAAGCTTCTTTAAGTCATCAGGGAGAATTTATCAGAAGTAAGCAGGTGTATGTTGCTCAAGTATGGAATAACCCACTCACAGATGGATCTGCTGTTACCATTTTTGTGATGTACTCTTGGAACCCTCACACGTGCCCTTCTCATCTTCTATCCTTACTTCTCTTTCATGACCTCATTTGGTCCATTATGGGATCCAATCACCAGGAATAATTGCCTCATTTTTTTTTCTTTACAAAGTATTTTTTTTCATATCTCATAAGCATGTGGCCAGCAATGGATTTCATCTTGCGGTACAGAAACAACAGATGGAAAATATCTCTAGGTGGTCATTTAAAGTAATTGGGAGGACATGATGGCATATGTGGCTGAGCCTCCCATGTTGAACAGTTTAGGGTTGTATGGGGAGCTTGTCACTAGTACGACATCATGCCTGCACAACATTCATGGGGATAAAATGTGGATAGAAAAGTTCTAAAAATGTGGCTGCTAGACAAATATTTCCATGTGCTCCACCATCATTATTGTCCTTTTTTCATCCTAATGACAGAGAAGTTGAGCTATCATCTCTTTTCTCAACCATGTTTAATCTGCTAATCCCTCCTAAGGAGCTTGACTATTTTGGTGGGAAAGACTATGTTTAATAGCATAACAACATTATACAAAGCATTCAAATTAACCTTAATATATCCAGCTCCCTGTCTCCATATGTTAAGTATGTTACTTGTTTTTCTTATTGCAATGTTATTTCTGTCTCTAGTTGAACATTTTTATAATTACATATGTAAGGAGGATAAGAGGATGAGTGTACGAAAGTTAGCCCTAATATTTCAATTGGAATATTGACATCCCCCTACCCCCACTGTGGAACTAGTTATCCACTATCAAAGAACAGTTTTTAATTATTTTTACAAATATATAAAAGTTAATAGAACAAGTAGAGGGGATAGTGGAATCCCTTTTCTCTTCATACCTATTCCATTTTGTTTTTAAGTGGAAATGAAGCTGGTTGTTATTAAGTTTAATAATCAGAAGCTAGCCAACAGATGTTAAAGTTCTCATGCGATAAAAACACAGATCTGTCAAGACTCTTCCTATCCTCACTTAGTGATTGAGTGTGAAATTTCTTTAAACTTCATGGCCAAACACAAGTTATGAGCATACTGCTCCTGTACCTGATTGAAATTTGAAATATGTATGCACACATATTGATCAATCAGTAAATCGTTCAAGGAGTTTCTTGTTTCCTATATTTTATGCAGTCATCACTCTGTAGCACTGGAAGAAGGCATAAAAGACTTATTTGTTTGGGAATAACTTGGCAAAGGATGAGACCATGCATAAGTAAAAGGGATCAGTAGAAAAATCTAAGGAATAATCTGACACAAGACAGCTAGAAAAATTGACCTGATAGAGAGGGAAATTTATTCAAAAGGGCGTGAACCAGATCTTGAAAAGATATGCAGTGTTTGGACTGATTGTTTGGATTCTGAATAACATTTCACAAATGATTTCTCAGTAACTGAAACAAAAAGAAAGAAATGTTTATCATTTTGTTCGTGTCTGTGTACAAGGGATGTGACAGTATCATCATTGTATGTAATTTTATTTTTGTCATGTTATAGAACTGCAAAGTAATCATGATAATAGCATTTATCAATCAACTGATGAGATTTTTGCTTTGTGTTAAATCTTTTCCTGAAATGTGTACAGTTCATATCTTTCCATAGTTATCTTGCCTGAATTTTTATTAAAATAATAGCAACAAAATTTATCAGGCATTGGGTGATTCAAACAAAATCTGACTGCTCAGAATTATTCCATCATTTGAAAATATTATTTGAAAAGTAACCTTTAGGAAGTAGAATACCAACTATCTTATGCAAGATATATTTTTTGTTCCAATCCAGGATCTACACTTATTTAATTTTATAAGGAAATATTTCTTTTCTTAGTACATCCTATTCTGTGTCTTCAGTCTGTTTTGCTTGCCTGGGTATATCAACAAAGTTAATTCTGGAAATTATTTTTTTGTGTGTGTTACAAAATGTGTTAGATAACAACTAAAGAATGAATCTAAAATGGTTTTTAGCAATTCATTCTATTTAGGGATTTGATATCTCCTAATATGAATATTCCATGTTTATTCAGCCAGGCATTAGAAAAAATCATGAAGATATCCCTTATTTCAGAATGCTATGAATAGATTCTGGCCCAAATAGTCAGAATTCTTGCACAGAGTTGTGTTTGCATCTACTTTAAGAGCTGGCATGTTCAGTATCTTCTGCATTAATTGGGGATTGTTACAGATAAAGAGACGTGGTATTCTGTCTGGTGAAACTTTAAACTAAGTAGAAATATTTATATATTTTATGTTTCATAACAGTTTTATTTACAAATCTCTTACATACAGCTTTTCAATTTAACATGTGCAATTGAGTGGCTTTAGAAAATTCACAGAAATGTACATTTTCATAGTTAATCTAAGACTTGCACTACCTAAAAAATATGACACACAGCTTATCTGTCACTCCACAGTCTTCCAACTCTCAAAGTTGGCAGTAGCTAATATACCTGTCATGTCTATGCATTGTTTTTACATTTTTATTATTTTTTGCATTTCAATTACTTTTAGAAGCCAATATATTTTCTAGACACAGGTTTTTCTTAAATTTTATTTTTGATAATGTTTATACAACTAATTAAGTCGGGCAGGGTCGAGGACTAGGGGAAAGTGCGTGAGACTAATATTTCCACGCCGTCTAAACACATATCTGAGAATATAATGTGTAACAAGTAAAAAGCAAACTCACCCTAGTTTATCAGAATATAGTCCCTAGCTTTAAGCAGTAATTGAATGGGGGGGAAATGACCATTTCACCCATATACAGTAAATGTTAATCACTAGAACTGGAAAAGCACGTTTATCTGTTTGTGTGTTTGTTTATCTATTTATTTGTTTATTTAATTTCTAAGGCAGTGTGACAAAGAAGTGGTAGAAATTTTAAAAAGAAAAAAAAAGAGGGAAGAGTTCTTAAGTCTGCTGTTTCACCCCAAAAATGCCTGAAACAAGACAAGGATGGGACAAGCTTCGAGCCCACAGTGGGAACTCCATTTAAGTTTCTTACATGAGCAGCCGGGACACAAACACTTGGATCTCCATGTACTGCTTCCCTTTTATTGTAGCCAACAGCTGTATTAGAAGTGGAGTAGAGAGGGCCAGGGTTGTGGCACATCACCCTAACCTTCTGCCTGTGGCACCTGTATCTCAAATAGGTGCCGCTCCATTCCAATCCAGCTCTTCATCTGTGACTTGGGGAAGGAGCAAGAGACGACCCCTGCACCCAAATGTGAGATTTGGAAAAAGTTCCTGGCTCCCATATTCAGAGTGGCCCCGCTCTAATCCAACATATACTTTTGTGGGGTGAACCAGTGGATAGAAGATCTCTTTCTCTTATCTCTGTCTCTGTAACTCTTTCAAGTAAAATAATAAGCTGGAAAAAGAAAAGGAAAAAGAAAACGGAAGAGAGAGAAAAGAAGAAAAGAAACATAAGGAAAAGAGAAGGGAAGAAAAGAAAAAGGAGAGAAAAAAAAGAAAAAGAAAAGGAAAAAATGGAAAGACCAAAACAGAGAGAAAGAGAGAGAGAGAGAGAGAGAGAGAGAGAAGAGGAAAGGAGAGGTGAGGAGAAATCAAGGGTAAAAAGAGAGAAATAAAAGAAGGGTAACAGTAGATGAACTCATACTAATGCTACAAAATGGGTTGCTGCATCCCAACAGCTGCCCTCAAATGAATACAAAACCTATCATATCGTCTCTTTCCATGATGTAATAATGCTTTACCTAATGAAGGCCAAAGAAATATTCAGCATAACCTGTCAATAGTCCAGGAAAAGATACAGGGTACATATCAGTTACAGATCTCTTGTGAAGCAAAAGTCAACAGCACCAAAACTGAGCTCCTCAAATGCAGGAGTCCAGGGATTTAAAATGTGGCTTAATATTTATGCTTTAAATATTTTAAAAGAATCTCTAATGATGAAATAAAAGACAAGGGCAATCTTAGAAAACAAAATAAACACCAAGATAATTGAAGCAGGGATGTACCTTACTACTGAACATACTAGTAACAGAGAACTGTGTATTAGTTAAAACAAAAGAAAATCTGAATAAATGTCAATTTTAAGAAATACAGAATGCAGAATTCAGTAAAATAAAATCTAATTTTTAAAATAAAAAAGTGTATTTACTCATAAGAAAAAAATAGGACATTGGAAACGACAAATTCAAAAAAGCAGGAAAGATGTGTCTGTATCAACACATTTCTAATAAAAACATTGATTATGTCACAGCTGTGTTGTGGATTTAATTAAACACCCTTCCTCACCCCACCCCAAAAAAAACATAAAATCTTATAGCCTCCTGCATGTCACTTCAAAATATTTCATTTCTTGCTTGATGCATCTCTAGTTAAACTACTGGACAACTGCATAGATGTTCTAGCTTCGGTGATCTGCACAAATGAAATAAGAAATTGCTAGGCTAGAACGCATTTCTTTGTAAGCTCCCACATCACTTAGAAGGACTAAAAACACTGAACTATGAACTATAGAGATGACAGCTGGAAGGTTTGGGCAGGGTGATGACAGTAACACATTATATGGATAGAAGACACTTATTCTCCCTGGGAGCTAACAGATGAGGCTGCAAGGCAGGCCACAAATAGTAGCAGCCACAACAGCTAGACGTTTTCTAAATGCCAAAATGAACAGTTGGAACCAAAGCCACCTATAGTTAGTCACAATGGCGGCTATTTTGTAGTAAAATTTCACAGAAACAGAAGGGACTCATCTGTTTTGATGCTCCACTCTTTCCGCCCAAGATCATAGAATAGGGAAATATTCATGAGCAAATGCATGACTTGTTTTCATATCCTACATATGACTCAATATAATTAATAGCTAAGAAATGGTCTGATCCGTAAAGGTTGCACTTCCCAACAAAGCACTTACTGTTAGATGCTGCTAACATACCATCAGTTTGTCATGTGAAAAAAATAACAAGTGTTAAATTTTGTCAGTTTCTTTTAATTGGCGATCTATGAGTCTATGGAAATTGTATGTTATTTATTGGTTGAATATCAGGAGGCATACTTTAATTCATAAAACTTTTCGCTGAGTTATATAATTACCCATTGCCCAAATTTCTATGCCCAAGTTCGCTACTGAAAAATAACTTAAAACTTTCTGCTTGAATATTGGAGTGATTTTAATTTCCTGTACGTAGTTAAAGTATTTTGAATAAATGTAATTAGCTCATGACTGCTGAATGACTGGCTGATTTTTTTGTTGGTTTGTTTTAAACGTGAAGCTTTATATACAGCTCGAAAGTGAAGCACATAGGTGTCATCTTGCAAGAATGAAATGTATATTTCTTAAAAAATGTGCTATTTTAGAAAAAAATTGTACAATAATGATATTTGTTTCTGGTAGTAATTCACATTTTTAAAAAGATTTATTCATGTTTTTATTACAGCCAGATATACACAGAAGAGGAGAGACAGAGAGGAAGATCTTCCATCCGATGATTCACCCCCCAAGTGAGCCGCAACGGGCCGGTACGCGCCGATCCGATGCCGGGAACCTGGAACCTCTTCCGGGTCTCCCGTGCAGGTGCAGGGTCCCAATGCTCTGGGCCGTCCTCAACTGCTTTCCCAGGCCACAAGCAGGGAGCTGGATGGGAAGTGGAGCTTCCGGGATTAGAACCGGCGCCCATATGGGATCCCGGGGCGTTCAAGGCGAGGACTTTAGCCGCTAGGCCACAGCGCTGGGCCCAGTAATTCACATTTTTTGGTTTTGACTTAAAGAGAAGATTAAAAGTATATGTTTTAATGGCTAAAGAAGAACAATTCTTGAAAAAAAATCAGTCTCAGTCAATAAATCTGGAAAATTTCACAAGTGATTTTGCTATTATTTTGACAATCTAAGCATATCTATTGACCACATTATTTGTGTGGAAACCTGCTCAAAATTTCACAAGGCAGTAATGATTGAATAAACTTGGCTTCAGTCTGATTATTTGGTGTAAAGTCCTTGCCTTAGGATATCTGAGCACTGAATATTTTCTGCTTAAGTGGAGAACAACATATGAAATACTGTATTTTTCATGAAGTGAAATGATGGAAAAATCAAAGATAATAGCAGATATTCTTTAGCCATTTTTTCAGTAAATAACTGAAATAAATTGTCTCTTAATACCTGGCATTGGCTGAACTACATGGCTACTTTATGGGATTCCAGAGATATTTAAGAGACAAATGGTTAGAATGCAACTTCAACCAATATATTGGAAGAATTGACTTACGTATGCCCAAGGCACTCAGAAAACTCAGCCTTCAGAGGAGTTACCTAATAGAAATGAATGTGTATGAAACCATTCGGAAATCTTCGTCTCAGAGACAATACTATGATCACCCCCACGGATATTTTAGGTCCCTCCCGTTTGGTGGTTAACTATCTTTTACTCAGAGCATTAATCAAACCCCACAAAGTGCATTAGGATTAAAACTCACACAATCACAGTTATCTACTTGGTGTTGAACATTAAAAGCTCAGCTTAAAGTTAATAGTTAATTAGTATATGATCCAATAGGGATCAGTGAAGGACAGGGGGGAGCATGCAAGAGAATTAAAGATACAGATCTTTATTGTTACAGGAAAATCAGGGGAAGAGGTTTGTCGTCAGTTACTAAACTTTGCTTTATGAAAATCAATAGCTTAGAAAAGCTAGAGCTTTTTTTTAAGTTAAAACTTTAACAATACCACTCAAGAAGAAGTTGCTAGAACCAAGGACAAGTGACATCACACAGGTGTAATTTAATCTGAAGAACCCTGTTGTATTATTCAACTTTTCACCATACCATGAAATACCTGAGGCATCTATACAGTGGAAAAGAAGGTTTATTGATCTCATGGTTTTTGGAATTGAAAATCCAGAGGACACAGTCCTGTCGTAGATGATGGGAATATGTACAAGGAGATATCACATGGCGAGCCAGAAAGGAGAGAAGCTGGGTCCAAACTCAGGCTTTTATAAAAGCACTTTTGAGGAAACTGCCTTCCAAGATGATTGTCAACCATTTCCGGACCTCCCCAGTTCTACACATTCAAACACATTGGGAATCAAACCTTGAACATATGGCCCTTTGCATGGTAATCAATGCCCACATTAACATCCAATCCATAGAACCTGTCTCATTTCTGATATTTCAGTTGTTTCAATGACCCAAATTTTTTCTGATCATTTTGTTTTCTGTAAGTTAACAAAAGTTATCTAAATTAGCAATGTGATATAAATGTAGTAAATGAAAATATATGAGAAACTTAACAAAACTGATTTAGAAAAGGAATAAGTCATTGTCAGTTTAACACTGTATCCTTGGATTCTAAATTTACATGTTTAATAATATGTACTAAAATATTACTTTTATCTTTACTCAATATTTTAATTACAACTAGAATCACTTATAACCCAAACCAAATAATTATTAACCAATGAGGACAATATTTTAATCAGCTAAAATCTTCAAGAAGAAATTGTTTGATTGTAAAACAGATTTTTCTGAAAAGTTTCTCAAGAAATTAAACTAAAAAGCTAATTTAATAATCTCAATCCCTTTTTGCAAAACTATTGTTTTCATTTACTGAAGAAGTATTTTTTCTTGTGTAATTGAAAAAATCAAAATGGTGTAAAAACCGTTTTAAAAATCAAAGTTCTAAGATACTCAGAGATAAGATGAACATTTTCATTCCTGAAAAGAAACAAAAAATTATGAGAAAAACATCTATACTTATTAGTACTAGACATTAGCAGAAACAGGGAATTTCAGTGGCGTTCCTAGTCCATCCCTGAAGAATGCAATGGAAATAGGTTTAAACTAAAGTATCTCAACTGCTCATTCAAGATTATTGATTACATGAGCAAATAATAATAGTAACTGTTGAACTAATGATAATTAGCATGTTACAGGGTGTCTATGTGATTTAAATCCTGGAACTATAGCTAGAACTTAGTAGGATGGGAAAGGGAAACAGAAATTTTATGATTTCTTGAATATTGTAAAATAACGAAACACTTGAAATTCAACTGAGTCTTCTGCTAAAATTTCTTAGGTGATGGACCCCTTCCATTGTTTTACAAAAGGAAAGAATTATGCATTGACTTATGTGGCATACTATGTAAAACATTTGTTATTAGAAGTTTGTGCATAGGGCATATGGAAAGAATGTTTATAAAGCAATAATACGTAATTAAGAATTAAAAGTCTCTTTTTAAAGATTTATTTGTATCACAAAGTTAGATATATAGAGAGAAGAAGAGACAGAGAGGAAGATCTTTCGTGCTAATTCATTCCCAAAGTGACTGCAACAGCTGGAGCTGAGCCAATCCAAAGCCAGAAGCCTGGAGTCTCCTCCAGGTCTCCCACACGGGTGCAGGGTTCCAAGTCTTTAGGCTGTCCTCTTCTGCTTTCCCAGGCCACAAACAGGGCAGTAAGGCCACCAGGATTAGAAACAGCACGCTTATGGGATCCCAGCACTTTCAAGGCAAAGAGTTTAGCTGCTAGGCTACTGCGCCAGGCACCAAGATCTCATTTTAAAAGCAACATTTATTATTTATTTTAACCTACAGCTCAAAACCCTACTACTATGTGTCCTTTTCAAAATTAAGTATCCAGAACCACAGTTGCTTAAAATCTGATGTAGAGCCTAAATACATTCCATGGGCTTGGAAAAAATTGATGAATCTAATATATTCTATTACATTGATTTTCTTTTCTATACCAAATTTCACTTATATTTTATATGTTCAAATAGTTATTTGCTATTGAAGTTGTTATTATGTATATATGTGTGTTCAAGTGCCAAGTAAAAATGATGTCTGTTTTAACGAACAGTGGATAAATCTTACAATTAGTATTTCATCTACCCTGAGTATGTAAATAATGTTCAAACAAGAAGTCTCTAGTTGGAGTCGAAAGAAAGAATTTTTATAACTAAGCCCCTGTGCCTATAACCATGTTGTGGATGCAATCATGTGACAGAAATGGCCTGTGGTATTTGTTTTCCAGAACCATTCTCTCCAATAAATATATTTGTGATGAGGTGGTGATAAAAAGTAAAGAATGATCAGTTTTGGCTGAAAGATGGATCCATAACAGTATCTGAATATCAAAAGTTAAAACGATGTTTTCTCAGCCAAAATGGAATGAGGAATGAATTTTAAGCAGAGGATGCACCAGAAGTGACAGCATGTGTCGTTAGCCATGCAATTAATCATGCTTAATCCATGTCCACTCAAGGGTAATGACATTTTTTGCAGTTTGGAAAGTAAAAACAGTTTACAAAGCATTGTTACCACATGGGGGCTCCCCAAATCGCCATACACATAAATGTGTTTTATGCAAATTTTCTTTTTTTCTTTTTGTGGAAGCAGATTTCTATTTTATTAATAGGTTGTTTCCGAACACTTAAAAGACCATATAATCACTTTCAATTACCCCTATGCCCCCAAGATCTCACACAGTTCAACTTTAGGAGAGAATAAACATTGCCTCTTGGATTTCCAAGGCTCAAATCCTTCCCTTCCCTGTGCAGCCTAATTTAGACACTCAACAGATACTGTGTATATGCACCGCCCCTAGCAATGTCTGCTGCAGCTACTCAGTAACATCTAGAGGAGGGGAGTTGGGAGGAAGCAGTCAGACGAGTGACAAGAGTGATGCACAGGGAAACAGGATGGTAGCCTCCTGAAGGGCCCCGTGTCCCTCCTCAGTGGCTTCGTCTTTTATTGGCTGCCTTTCTCTTTGTGCTGAATCACGCCCTTCTGGATCAGATCAGAGATTTCCACTGCTGGCCATGGCCCCAGCCCCAAAGCCATGAGATGAGCTAGTCCAAACTTGGGGACATTCCTGGCCCACAAAGGTTTGACGTGATCAGTCAGGCATATTTTGCCACCTCTCTACATCTTGGCTGTCTTTCCACCCAGCTCAGGGACTGCAATTTCTGGAGCAGTGGTAGGATGTGTGATAGGAATGTCAAATTCGATGTGAAACTCACACTTGAGGTCATGGATGTACCAGCGTTTTCCAAACCACAAAGTCCCTTCCTTGTTGGACTCCAGTCAGAACCAATCATTGTCCGCATTCTTGTTGTTCTCCACATACCGGATAAGGGACTGATGTTCCTCCTTCAGGCGCTGCACACACAGCTCCCGATCTCGGAGTCGGCATTGGGCTTCAGCACTGGATTCTCAGAAACAACACGCTGTGTTGCCTCGTCCATCTTGGACCAGGCAAAATTTTCTAAATGTGATGATGAACATCAACATCACATTTAAGAAATATTTTTTTTTAATTTTCCCAGTTAAAAAAAAATTCTAAACAGTTCTACAGTGGCATACATAATAAATTACATAATTGCATTCTAATCATTATCATCAAGCTCTGCCTCTCTATTTCCATTTTTATCCAAATACGTGAAAAGACAACAAGAAAAAATAATGTTAGCTGGAATATTCTAGATAGGCTGTGCACCCACATATCATCAGTAATTGCCTTGAAAAGATATCAAGAAAAAAAAAGTGTTGGCTGGAATATTCTAGATAGCCTGTGAATACCACCCACATTTCACCAATAATTGCCAGTCTCTGAAAAGGTAGACATGGCAACTAGGTTATTTTGAATTACTCATTTATTTTCTTTGTATCTCACAGGCCTTCTTTTGCATGTGAAAAGGAAAACCCCAATAATTTTACTAAAAAGTTCCGTTGAAAATCCCAATGTGAATTATTTTTATTTACATTTGACGTTTCAAAATTATGCTTACTATTTAAGTGAATTTATAAAAATTTTATATTTTCTTCAAAATATATTTATTTTTGTACATAAGAATCATAGACTTTCCACAGAAGTATAATTTAAAAGATGCCTAAATGAAGCATATCAGGAAGGGTCCTTTTTTGACATTGGCCAAGAAAACAAACTCAAATAAATTTAAACATTCATTTGCAACTTTAATAAGAAAAAAGAAATGTGAATCCAATTAATTGCAAGGAAAAGCATTAATTGCCATGGCTTTGTGGATGCTTTTCAATCAAATAACTTTTTAAAGTTTCCTCCTGTTAAATTTTGCATAAAACCTAATTCAACCAATTGGCTGTATTTTTTCACTTTCTGTAAATATTAAATACTTTATTTCCTTATTTTCTCACAAGAGACCTTTTTCCAATAAAATGTAGGTGTTTTTCGCCCTAAATGCAACAATTTTACAGATACTACTTTTCAATTATTTTCTCTTTTCCTGCAGTAGGCTCAATTCCGTCTCCAGTGTCACATCGACATGATCACACATGGACTCATCTAAGGAAAACCAAGATTCCCTTTAGTCTGTTCTCTGTGAATCTGAAATCTGAGACCTTTGGATAAAAACAAAACTGCACTGCCTCGCTAAGCCTCAACTGGAAAAAAACGTTGAAAAAGTGCAGAAATTCTTATAGCCTGGGTTTCAGAGAGCGATTAGACATCCTAACAAAGGTTAATTTGGTTTTGATGCTTTTACCTGATTCAAAAATTTCATATTAAAGCTCCAGAAATGATGTGCCATGATTATCTGATATAGAAACTTTAGAATTTTATGTAGTGCAACTTAGTACATAGCAAGAAGTTCATGCTGTGATGCACATGTTCTGTTCCAAATATACACCAATTAGAGATACATTTTCAAAAGAGGTAAACCAAAATAATATAGTTGGACTGAAACACACACACACACACACACACACACACACACACACACACACACAGAACAACAACTCAGTAAACTTCAAACAAATGGAAAAGTAAAGAAGTTAATTCATTAGCAGGCTGACCTCTTTGTGAGGAAAAGATCATGGTGTCAGCATTATTGATTTTATGGAGGTAAAACACGGTACAATGTACATTTATGCTGTAAATATAATCTGAAGAGGGTGAAAAATGGAAGTTCCAAATGGAAGCAAAACCAAAATGATTTTGCATCAGGAAAAGGCGCACTTATGCGGTGCCTGTGCTATCAATGAAAGATAGAAATGCCAAACTACATTACAAAATGGAGTTTGTATGAGGGACTCTGATTATAAATTGCAGGAAAATATGAATAAGCAATAATGAGAAGAGGATAAAAATGAGAGATTGAGGAATTTAAATAATTCCCCAAAGAGAAACACCCAACTGAATCTTGAAACTTATAAATATTTTAATGCTTTAAAAATCAGTTATCAGCCATCTTGGTGGGTGCGGGTATCTGTATCTCTCAGCTGTGTTGTTGTGGCTGGGAGCACCTGTGCCGCGCCAAGCGTCCTGCTGGGGACTTTAAGTCCCTGTCCACCCCTGCCAGGCAGTGGGCAAATCCTCACCCACTTGTCAAACTAAAATCAAACTAATATATTACCTTGAGAAAAAAAATAAACAGATTGTGATTACACCCTGTACTGCAACGCTAAACTACCGCAGAAATAGGCAACCATTAGGGAAAAATTACCGAAACAAGTTAAAAAAGACTATTGTGTGTATAATTCTATTTAACTATATTCTAGAAGAGGTAAAATCACAAAGAAAAAAGCATGTGACGGCTGCTGGAAGCTCAAGACAAGCATTGTTAATTGAAAAGACACAGAGGAAATCTTACGGTTGATGAAAGAAATTTTAATTCATGACTGCAGTAATGACTACTTGACATTTATCAAGATTCATTACATTTACACATAAAATTGGTGAAATTTTTGTAGGTAAATTTTCATGCAAATTATGCATCTCAAATGCTGCTTGGAAAGACAAGATTTAGAAGATTATTCAAGGAGGGCATTTACCTTACACTTAAGATTGTCCTTGAGACACCTGATTGCTATGTTGGAATGCCTCAATTCAAGTCGCAGCTCCTTGCTAATGCACACTCCAAGAGAGAGTAAGTGATCATTCAAGTTCCTGGGCCTCTGCGACCCACGCAGGACAAGCTGACTGAATTCCCATCTATCCCAACTCCAACTGTAGGTATCTAACAAACAAACCAGCAGATGAAATATCTCTCCATATCTTCCTTTCTTTTCTAGGCCTATCAAATCAATGAATCAAATTAATTTTTAGTATCTTTACCATTTTCCATTTCAACATAGGAAAAATTATTATCAACTTGCCATCCTAAAACATGCAAGCAATGTTTATAGCTTCAAAAAAACGATTTTGATATAAACATAAACATTATTGCCTAACACCTAAAAAAACTGGCCAAAATAAAGATTAAAACAAATTCTAAAAGAAGGGAAGAGGTCATCATTTATATCTAACATTGTTAAATACTGGGAGATATGTTTCAAAAAATTAATTCCTTAGACTTAAAGACAAATTTTGAAAAAAAAATGCGAAAGTGGAGGACAGAATGTTTAATAATCAAATAAAGTGAATAGTGATACTTTGTCTATGATATTTAAGCAAAATATTATTAGACAATTATTCATGATAAAGTCTTACTATTAACAGTAAAAGTTTCATTTCAGAGTTTAATTAAAAATATAATATCAAAATAACTATACATTTAATGCACCAAAGGAGGGAAAAAGGAAACCTAGGGGAAAAAGATAACACAGCCTAAGATTCCTAGACAAGATCATTGAGCCTACCTAAGGTGTTTGCTGCCATTTTTTTGGAGTGTCTGAATTGCTTCAATGCCCACAATAAGATTTCTTCCACAACACTGGCCTAACACTAAAAATTGTGGATATATGGGAAATGGGCCAGCAGCTGGCAATTTTTTATCTCTGTAAGTATTTTTATCTCCATCACTATACCTCTCAAATATAAATGGAGGCTGGCATTTTGCACTGCTTACAATGTTGGCATCAGATATCAGATTGTTGATTTGAGTTCTAGCTGCTTTCTTTTGATTCAGCTGTTTGTTAATACACCTGGGAAGGCAACAAAAGATGGTTTGAATGCATTGGCCCCTAACATTCGTGTGGTAGACCCTAAGCAAAGTCCAGGTCCTGGCTTCCACTTCACCCAAACTCGGGGAGTGAACCACCAGTCACCCTTTCTTTCTCAGGTTCTCTTCCTTTTCCTACCTTTCTGCACACATATGTGAAGAGAAAGATGTGTTATCATATATTTTATTATAAGAATTATTTTACATAGACAGTTCAGTGAAAAAACATTGCAGAATATCATAAGGTTTATAATAAGCTGATGTGAAGTTAAAAACATTGATTTTGTATTATTATGGATATATATATATACAGTAAAAATACAAAAGCAGAAATGGTGATGGCAATCTGTATTCAGTATGAGCTTTACCTCTTTATAACAATCGAGAGCAATGAAATTATATAGACATTTATTTATTTGCTCTTCTTTAATTATTAGAGAGAAAAATGTTCTGATGCAATTATCCTAAAATGCTTATCTCTGACAAAGCTAATTACGTTCCGTGAGTATATTATTTTACAGGTTAGGGTTTCAAAAGGTTCTTTAAAAATGCATGCTATTAATTGGTTAATGGCCTGCAGAAATAAGAAGCAAGATCCACACATTTCACCATACACAATGATCAAATCTAAATGGATAAAAGATCTAAACCTACAGCCAGAAACCAACAAACTTTTGTAAGAAAAAGTTGGAAATACTCTATAAGGTATAAGAGTAGGCACTGACTTCCTAGAAAAATCATCAAAAGCAAATGAAATCAAGACCAAAATAAACAAATGAGACTACATTAAGCTAAGAAGATTCTGCACAGCAAAAGAAACAATCAGCAAAGTAAAAAGGCAACCAATGGAATGGGGAAAGATCTTTGCACACTACACAGAAGACAAAGGGCTAAGTTCCAGAATATGCAAAGAACTCCAGAACAACCATAACAACAAAACAAAACAACCACAAAAAACAAAACAGTCAAGAAATGGGCAAACAATTTTTCAAAAAAACAAATCAAAATGGCTAATAGGTCTATGAAAAAATGCTCAAGCTCCCTAGCAATAAAGGAAATTCAAATAAAAACAACATTGAGGTTCCATTTAACTCCAGTAAGAATGGCCCACATACACCAAACTACCAACAACAGCTGCTGACGGGGTTGCAGGATAAAAGCAACCCTACTCCACTGCTGGTGGGATTGCAGACTGGAGCAACCAAGATGGAAGTCAGTATGGAGACTACTTAGGCAACTGAAAGTCCACCTACAAAATGACCCAGCAATATCATTCCTAGGAATTTATTTAAAAGATTTGTTACATGAGAAAGCAACATGCACCACTGTGTTCATTGCAGCCAATCAATAATAGCAAGAACATGGAAGCAGCCAAAATGCCCAAAAGAGGACTGGATAAAGAAACCGGTTTGGGCCCGGTGTGAGAGCATAGCAGTTAAAGTCCTCGCCTTGAAAGCACCAGGATTCCATATTGGTACTGGTTCTAATCCTGGCAACGCTGCTTCCCATCCAGTGCCCTGCCTGCTGGCTGGGAATGCAGTCCAAAGCTTTGGGACCCAGTACCCGTGTCGGAGACCTGGAAGAAGCTCCTGGCTCCTGGTTTCAGATTGGCTCAGCTCCAGCCATTGCAGCTGCTTAGGGAGTTAACCATTTGATGGAAGATCTTCCTCTCTGTCTCCCCTCCTCTCTGTATATACGTCTTTTCAATAAAAATAAATAAATCTTTTAAAAAAAGAAACTGTGGTTCATCTACTCAGATGTGGAATACTACTCTGATATTTAAAAAAAAGAAAGAAATACAATTGTTTGAGGCCAATTGGGCCAAACTAGAGACCATTATACTAAGACCATTATGAGCAAATCCCAAAAGGTCAGACACCAAGTGTTTGCTCTAATATAATATGATGTCAAATCTAAGGATCTTATTTGTGAATTTAACCTTATTGCATCTCCTAATTATTTGTACCTTTCATAATAAACTCATGTAATGTAACCTATAAATCAATCACGTATAAGACTGATTGCTTGTAATCATCTGAGATTGTCAAGGTACCTCTTATCACTGTTATTGCTACTGTCCATTACTAATGGTAATCTAGTCCTTCTTGTGTTTTCATTAGAGCTGCATGAGACACACACTGGCATTTATTCATACAGGAAGATGTTGGACACTCTTTTTCACCATCCCAACTCACATTGATACTTTTGTTACAAGTTCATTAACTTCATGGGGTTGAAGGTTCACTCTTTTTTCCTCCTCATGTGGACTGTACATAAGAGGTTAATGTTACAGTGCAGGCCTGCTGGAAATTTGAGCTCAAGTATTTCTAAATTTTCTGCCTATTTTCCAAAACCAAGAGGAAGAGAATTATTATAAGGAGAAAGCTAATACTTCACTATCTGTGATGTTTCCAAAGCCGTGCAGAAAGTTACCCTCTTTACGTCATAAGAAGGAGTAAACAGGTGAGAAAGCATGGACAAGAGAATCTGGCATGAGGTTAGTGGCTTTATTGGACAACTGATAGAAGAAATGCTTTCCTGATCAGTGGGCTGTCAGCCACAGCCCTTAAGGAAGGAACTATATGATGCCTCAGTAAGGGTAAACTCAAGTTGAGAAGCCCAAGGAAAGCAGGGAGTTAGTCAGTCAATAAAATGTCACTGAGTAAAAAAAGTTCAGCTACGTATTAATTTTGCAGAGTATTTATTACTGAGAATGCATGTCTGCACTTGCTGTGAGTAAAAATGTTGCCCTTTGAACTGAACATCTTTTGGGGAAAGGCAATTCTTTGCACTAAGCTGTCTCAAACTAGACAATTTCTGTAACTCACCTTCCACAGAACTGCAAGAACCCAGATAGAGTTTAACATTATTGATATCAAAGCGTGAGCAAACTGTCATCTGTGAAATACATTTGGCAAGTTTTGTTAGTCTAATCTTTTTTTTTTTAGATTTATTTATTTTTATTGGAAAGACGGATATACAGAGGAGGAGAAACAGAGAGGAGGATCTTCTGTCTGATGACTCACTCCCTAAGCAGCCGCAATGGCTGGAGCTGAGATAATCCGAAGCCAGAAGCCAGAAGCTCTTCTGGGTCTCCCATGAGGGTGCAGGGTCTGAAGACTTTGGGCTGTCCTCTACTGCTTTCCTAGCCACAAGCAGGGAGCTGGATGGGAAGCTGGACCACCAGGATTAGAACCAGCACCCAAATGGGATCCTGGCACGTGCAAGGTGAGGACTTCAACCATTACGCTATCGTGCCGGACCCTAGTCTAATCTTTTAGAATGAGTGCAGCTTTGTTTTTACTAGAAATTAGGTTTCCCTGGGAAGGGAATTGATAGGATCAGCAGCAGTTCAAAGTCATAGCTCTGAAAGTCAAAGCCACTTGGGCAAGGTCATTATTAATAATGGTTCACTCACTCTTGCCTGTTTGTCTTGATAGCTCATGATTTTTGTTTGCTTTGTAATACATTTCAGAATGTTTAGATTCACATTCACTACTTCACAAAGGCAAGTTAAAAAAATTACCTTTGCTGTTTCTCAGATACCTGTTGATGAAGTACTTGAGTTTGGAGGTTCTGTTCTAAATCTTAGACCAGATGCTATGAAAACCAAAACCACAAATTTTTCCCTGAACATTATATTTTCATGTAGTTACTTTGGGATTAGACTAAGTGAAATTGAAAAGCCCTTTTGAGCACTAAAATTTTTGCTTGTATCAAGAAAACATCTCACAAATATGCAACAATTTAAACTATGGTAACAGCACCACATGAACAACTGAAGATACTTGTAATACTTTCAGTTAACTTATTTACTTAAAATGACTTCCCCAAATCAGTTTTAAAAGATCAAAGCAAATCAGTGTATAGAAGATACATTTAAATCTATTTCCCAGTAGACAAAAATTTAAAAAGCAACTCTTCAAGAAAATGTGATATCTAGCGTAAATGTAAGCATATTTCTGTATTATTGTACAGCAGAACAAAAGTGATTAAATTTGAAACAGTATTAGAATTTTAAAGAATAAAGTTTTAAGCCATTGTAGAGTTCAATTCCAATGTAAGAATAAATATCTGGATTGACATTCGTATTTTTCGGCAACCAACAAAATACTTTAAAATATTTTTCAATGCTTTCGTAGATTAAATAAAAAACAAATCCTATATATTAAAGGTTTGTAATTGGGTCTCAGAGTACGAATATGCACTGTTTCTTTTCTATGCACACATATTTTGTTGATCTATTTTTAAACATTTATTTATTTTACTTAAAAGTTTTAGTTACAGAGAAAGAGGAGAAAAGTGGAACAAAGAGAGAGAGAGAGATTCCCTCGCTTGGTTCACACTCCAAATGGCCATGAAAGCCATAACTGGATCAGTCTGAAGCCAAGAACTACAAGCTTCATGGTTTCCCACCGGGGTACAGGGACCCAACGCCTTTGCCCATTCCCTGCTGCTTTCCCGGGTCATTAGCAAGAAGCTGAATTGGAAGTGAAACAGCTGGGACATGCACTGGTGTCCATCTGGGATGCTGGGTCTATAGGTGGAGGATTAACCTCATACGCCACTGCATGGCCCTAATGATCATTCTTTTTAATTTGATCTTTCATTTGTTATTAAAAGACAGTTTTCATAATTGAATATTAAGTCAATGGCTATCAGTAAGTAAAATATCACATACCTAAATACTGAATAAGACATTTATTTTGTGTTTCCATAAATCAAAACATAATATATATATCCAACATATTTTGTCACATTAGGTTTAATCAATAAATATAAATTTTGGTGTTAATAGGTTTGTTTCGGAGTAGAGAGGTAGAGGTACTACAGTAGTTCATCAATGCTGCTCTAGACAAACACCAGTTTCATACATTTTCTAAGCAGCTTCTACATTTCTAAAATTCATAATAACTTTAATATGTAGTTTACAGGTATGGACTATTAGAAACATTTGTTTCTATGTGATCTTAATATGACATTTTAAATTATTTAGTAAGATAAAGTCATTTAAGTTCATAAAACCACAATGTTCCATTCTAACCTCAGACTTCCTCATGTACTTCGTCATCAAATGTAAGTTGCATACACTGGTCTTTCATCCACTGTAAGTTTTTCTTCATCTTTAAACTCAAGAGTTTTTCAAAGTATTTACCACTGAATAATGGATTCATAGTTGATCTAAATGAATGCAATAGTATTTTACTCTCTGAATCTTGGCTCTTCATAACCATAATAATTTCAGATGATAAAACAAACATACACACACAAAAAAAAAAAAACAGAAGGAATCACTTGAGTTAGATGATGAGTACAAGATATCACACACAGTGATTTCTAGCTTCACCGTGTTAATGTTCTTGTTCGAAACTACCTTCAGAACATTTTCCACTACCCAAATACTTTAAAAGATAAATATAGGGTGTACTATAATATTAAAAAGTTTATGAGGGGAGGAGTCAAGATGGCCAATGCAGGTAGACCGATGTGACAGGGGGTCCAGAAAGTTAGGGATGGGAGCAGACATCAGTGAGTGCAAGAGGAAGAGAATCACGGGGAACACTGTAGGAAATCCCCGAGTGCCAGCAGGACTGAGAATGTTGGCATACAGCAGTGAAATAGAAGCAAAAGACTGATCTACAACCTGAAAGCGTGAAGAAGGGCACCCGGGAACAAATCCAAATGGCAAACAAACATATGAAAAAATGCTCAAGTTCCCTGGCAATAACGGAAATCCAAATTAAGACATCAATGAGGTACCACCTAATGCCAGTAACAATAGCTCACATACAAAAAACCACCAACAACACTTGCTGGTGAGCATGTGGGGTAAAGGGAACTCTATTCCACTGCTGGTGGGACTGCAGACTTGTACAGTCTCTATGGAAATTAGTATGGAGAACACTCAAACAACTGAAAATCTGCATACCATATGATCCAGCAATAGCACTCCTAGGAATATATCCAAAACACCTGTTATATGAGAAACCAACATGTACCCCTATGTTCTTAGCAGCACAATCAATAATTGCACAAACTTGAAAGCAACCAAAATGCCCATTAACAGAAGACTGGATAAGAAAGCAATGGTTCATCTACTCCATGGAATATTTCTCAGCTATTTAAAAAAAAAGTGAAATGCAGTTTGTTGTGGCCAAATGAGCCCAACTGGAAACCATTATGCTAAGGGAAATGAGCCAATCCCAAAAGGTTAGATACTAATGATGTCAATCCAAAAAATAGTACGTGTAAATTGCAATATTATTTCAATCTCAACAGCCTGTAGCACATGCAATAAGATGTTGTGATGCAACCAATAAAATAACAATCACTGTGAGTCAGACTGCTTATGATCTGCACCAAAGAACTGCAAAACATAATATTCTTTCAATACCCTATGTTATTTTGTAATGGGATGGGAGAGCAGAGAAAGCTTCCACCTCCTTAGAATGTGTGTGAAAGACGTTAAGTATAATCTATCAAGAATATCACAGGTAACTTATAGATATCAGACTTGAATCAGCATTAGACATTAGCAAAACTATAAAGATATACAGGGGGAATCAAGAGTGATACTGACAACCTCTTATCAGGAGGTCATATGCACAGAGTAGGAGGGGACCCCAGAGTGGAGCAGGAGGACAGGAGGAGGCTTGTATCCCAACCCTGGTGACTCCCGGATCCTCACCAAGGACTATCAGTATGAGCACCAAGAACTACATCCCAACTGCCAAGGAGACCATTGGGAATTGGACTGTCCTTTTAGGCGAAGAACTCTGAGGTCACCCACTCCCTTCCGGATCTCCCAAATGAGATGGAAGATTCCCAGATCCTTCCTCACAGGGTCTAATGTCATCGGAACAATAGCTGGGATCCCTGAGCAGACCTCAGAAACAGAATAGTAAACTTCCTTTGGGACTTGGGAGGGGAGCTTTCTCTGGTCCTTACTTAGTCCCAACTTTGGATCCCCACCCTCTCTTGCAAGGACCATCAGGGTAGCTCCGGAGCCCCATCCTCCCCCCAAAATTATTAGATTAGATAGACAGAGACCAATAAGGAAAGCGTAGAATCAGACAGGAAACGGTCAGCTTGGATTCACAAATACCTTACTAGGTAGGACACAGAGATTAGTTACTCCTCACTAAGGTATTGAAGATTTTCTTCACACCCCTCCTAAAACTGTCTGTGCCTCAATTGTTAACATATGCCTTGTTAGAGTTATAAGCCAGTTTGGATTATCCTAAAATTTGCCAAGTTTAGTAAAAACAATGCTTCAATACTATAAATTGCTAAGTATATAAGTGAAAATAGATACAAGACAGCTGAATAGTACCCTATAGCCATTTTAAGGTGTATAATAATCAGTTGTGTATAAACTAAAATTGAAATGTCAATGAAGTAATCACAGGATGTGGTTAAGAACTTGCATTGTCTAACATATTGGTCACTCAATACCATGTCAATTAACTGCATAATGTTATAAATTGTTGTTGATGATATGTTGTGGCTTTTCATTGGATGGGATGATATTCTGCCAGCTCTGCCTTCAGACCAGAGATGGTCTCCCCAAGAAACTGTTGAATTTATCTGGACAATAAGATGCTGGACTCTGTACAGGGTACATGCTAGCAATGAAGGAATCATGACTGAATTTGAACTGTAATACTGCAATAATGTGGAGGAATCCACCATGGGGGGGAGAATATAGGGGGGTTGGGGGAATCCCAGAGCCTATGAAACTGTGTCACATAAAATAAAATGAAATAATAAAAAAAAACAATTGTGGCTGAAAGACACAGTTTTTACAGACAGAAAGCAGGCAGAGCTGTGAATGGAGAAACAAAAAAAGACTGGTTCATTGATTCCAAATCAAGGAACTGTCAATATTTGTCCCAATGGATTTCAACATTTCTTTGAAACTATGTGCCTCTAGTTTTTCCTTTAAAAAAAAAGTCTGTAAGTGATTGTATTAAAAAAAAAAAACTTTATGATTGAATAAAGACAAATAAGCTGACAGATCAAAGACATATGATCTCCCTAGGTTTTGACTCTGCTATTACAGCAGAGTCAAAGGTTTACATATATCTTACTAGAACATTTTGATCTGCCCTAACAATTAAATTCGAATATGAGAACACAACTGGACAGCAGTTTAAGATACTTTACATGGGTGTGAAATCCTCATAAAGAAATGAACATCCTAAAAATAATCAGATAGAAAGATTATTTTGGCAGTTGGAAAGGAATACTAAACTAATAATGACAGGCAGAGGGATTTAGATATGTTATTAAAATGTGTGGCAAGAAAAAAGAACTATGAAGACAATGTTACTCTAACAAAATCTGTTTATGTAAATTTCTCTCAACCTCACTTTTTTGTTCGTAATGATAGTACTGAAAGATTTATTTCACACATTAACTTTGTATCCTGCTTTTAACAAGAATTGGGATTAGAATATTCTTGAATTACTGTTTTTTTTTTTTTTTTTATTAACACGAAGAAAACACATTCCATCTGCTTCAAGGCACTGCTGCAAGAAGAGAGCCGACCCTCGTCGCATCATACTAGTCCCAGACCCTTCCCTGCTCTCTCATTCCACCGCTGCATTTGCACAACTACTTGCTTTCATAAAGCTTCTTTTTACCAATACCACTAATATGTGAGAGTGGCATATTTTGGAATATCACATTCTGAACTCCCTCTCCACATTTCCTAAAGTTATACAAGAAGGGTTTGTCTGATAAATGCTGGATATGAGTAATTTTAGTACGATTAAACTCCATGCATAATAAACCAGAAATAGTACGTTGTAGTCGTAACAGAAATGTAATACCAGAAAGAAACAATTGAAAAATTGCTGAAGAGTCTCCTGATAAATGATGAGCTTTTTAAAATATCATTTATCAACCAGGATCTCACATTGATGCAGTTGAATTGTTTTTAATTAAATTGTTCCTACAATCTGTATTTTACAACAAATAATCAGTCTATATTTTAACTATATTCCACCTGTTTTTTTCTGAGAAAATGAATTTTTAATGAAATTTAAGTTAACCAAAATCAAGCAGCCACACATGGCTGGTGACTCTTGTTAATAGCACAGTCTGAAAGGATCAGTGTTTGACATGTGAACTTTGGAATACAACATTTTACCTTGAATGGAAAAGCAGATTTTTTTTTTTTTAAGATTTATTCATTTTATTACAGCCAGATATACAGAGAGGAGGAGAGACAGAGAGGAAGATCTTCCATCCGATGTTTCACTCCCCAAGTGAGCCGCAACGGGCCGATGCGCGCTGATCCGATGCCAGGAACCAGGAACCTCTTCCGGGTCTCCCACGCGGGTGCAGTGTCCCAACGCATTGGGCCGTCCTCTCCTGCTTTCCCAGGCCACAAGCAGGGAGCTGGATGGGAAGTGGAGCTGCCGGGATTAGAACCGGCGCCCATATGGGATCCCGGGGCTTTCAAGGCGAGGACTTTAGCCGCTAGGCCACGCCGCCGGGCCCAAGCAGATTTTGTTATACTACATAGTTAATGTTAGCTTTGTATTCAGAACAGCCCTACCTGCTCACATCACAAAATATTTTCAGCTATTTCCTTTGTAGCAGAATTAAGTCTATTTATTATTAACAAAATAAAGCTTCATTTTTGTTTCTTGTCCCTTATGCTGCTCCTCCTACTTGAATTCTAACTATATCAGGTGCTGGAACACTGGGAAAATTATAGGTGTAAATGTAAATAAAATCAATAATACTTTATATACACAAAATCCATTAAGAATTCATAAGCATTAAATATTCCCCTCTGGTAAAATGTTGAGGCATCAACTTAAAAGAAAGTGATTTCATTTAGCAGTATCTTATTCTTTTTTTTTTAAAACAATATTTTTAATATTAAACTCATTAGCTGTTCCATCAAAAACATTAAAAACAACCTCAATCAAAACTGGACAATTGTTAAACCAAGATCTAGAATACTCAAATCAGCAATTATGATTCCCCTGGAAGAGTGAAGATGCATAAATTGCTATAAATATTTTCTTCATTTTTAATTACAAAGTTATTTTTAATTATAAAGGCGTTTTTAAGAAAAGATTTATTTATTCCTACTGGAAATACAGATTTACAGAGAGAATGGGAGACAGAAAGATCTTCTGTCCACTCATTCACTCCGCAAGTAGCTGCAACAGCCTCAACTGAGCCGACCTGAAGCCTGGAGCCAGGAGTTTCCTCAGGGTCCCTCATATGGGTGCAGGGTCTCAAGGCTTTGGGCCATCCTCTACTGTATTTTAATATCACAAGCAGGGAGCTGGACGGAAAGTGGGACTGCGAGGATTAGAACAGGATTAGAATGCTACAATATGATAGAAAATGTTTCTCAAAAACATTTTCCCCAAGGCTTTCTTGTATTACCTAAAAACTTCATACAGTGTAATGTTCATTAAGTTATTTCTTTCCAAATATACTTTCACATTTCACTCAGAGCCAAGATTACTATATGTTGCATACCAGATTTTATGATTTCAGTATACAGTGATTAAATACAAAGAGTTATTGAGGAGTGTTTGTTGCTACACATAGGACAATCTTATTTCATAATGATTCATCCTGGTACACACCTACTAAAGCAGTGTAATCGGGACTTAATTTTGACAAATGTAATATGTTTTGGGGAGTGTCATTCCTTAACTACTTGAAATACAAGAGTAGCAGATTGGAAGATTGGAATTTTTCCCTTTAATGCTATAGATTTGTTAATGGGGAATGGGGAAGAACTGACCTTCTGCATTAACATCTCTGTGTGTGTGTGTGTGTGTGTGTGTGTGTGTGTGTGTGTGTGTTTAGTTTCTGATTATCCTATCAGTCAATAGTGTGGAAATTGAAAATACTCATCATTGGTTAGGCTATTCCCTTCCAATAATGCATCACAACTCATTGACTTCAGCTTCCAATTATGAAATCAGATTGGTCACAGCTGGTCCTCTCGATCAGAATTGTAGGCAAATGCACCTTCTAAATATCAGATTTTGCCACCATTTTACAATAGATTCCTGCTTACTCAGCTGCTTGTAACTATTAAGACAGAAAACTGTCGATTTATCTCAGGAAATGGGTGTTAATGTCAAACCTTGTGGAATTTAGACTAAATAGGCTCACACGTAGGAGGCCTGAAGTCATACAGAATACCACAGAGTAAATAACAGGAAGAACTGACACCCAGTGTGCCCGGTTGGTAGTAGTGCCAAAGCCTGTGTGGTTTCAATCAACTCAGCTTCTTGTCAGATATCTCCCAAAGCTATCATGGAAATTCCTTATCCTCCCCAAAATTTCTGTGTGAATTTGTGGACAAGAATTTGAGAAGCTAAATAAAAATTTGAAAGACAGAAATTTTTACTAAAAAACTCAAGTCCTAGAGAAGACATAGAACAAAGCATTATTCAGAACTCTACTAGACTAATTTGGAGAATCTCATTTAATATATGGAAATTCATACAAAGAAAAAGATTGTTCCTGAGAATATGTGAAAGCCAGGATATAATAAAATACCTTTTTACTGTACTGATGAGAGAAAGGAAGAGCGCTATTGAGGAAGTGTGCCTGAGAAGGAGACAGATTCAGATCTAGAATGTTATAACCAGCTAAAATACATTTTTTTTCCAAGCAGGTTTCACAATAGTAAGAATTGACAAAAATAAAAAAACATGTATTTCCTTGGTATCAATACTAGGAAGAGAGAGAGAGAGACATGAAAAGAAAGAAAAGATGGATGGATGGAATGAAGGAAAGAATGAAGGAAGGAAAGAAGAAAAGAAAAGTGAAAAGCAAAGAAAAGCGAAAAGAAAGGAAAAGCAAAAAGAAAGAAAAACATGTAAAGTGAATCTTAACGTAAGGGAAATCAAATCAGAATAGAAAGTCTCTGTATCAAAAAACAAAACAAAACAGAAAAAACAGGGTAAACAGCGGTAAATATATAACAAAATATGCAACGCTTATTTTTCTGACAATCTCAGAATGAATAATGGATGGAAACACTCTTTGTCTCTCTCTCAATCACTTTTCTGTCTCTATCCCTTTATTTTCTATTTTTCAAAATGAATTTAAAATAAATGCCCTAAAAGTAAAACCTTTAAAAATAATGAAGGGCCTGGAGCAAGGTGTAGCGGTTAAGGTCCTCCCCTTGAACGCGCCAGGATCCCATATGGGCACCGGTTCTAATCCCGGCCGGTTCTAATCCCACCAGTTCTAATCCCAGCGGCCCTGCTTCCCATCCCATCCAGCTCTCTGCCTGTGGCCTGGGAAAGCAGTCAAGGATGGCCCAAAGCTTTGGGACCCTGCACCCATATGAGGGATCTGGAGGAGGCTCCTGGCTTCGGATTGGCTCAGCCCTGCTGTTGCAGCCACTTGGGGAGTGAATCATCAGATGGAAGATCTTCCTCTCTGTCTCTCCTCTCTGTATATCTGCTTTTCCAATAAAAAAAAATAAACAAATCTTTAAAAAAACATAATGAGAATATGTGGCAGAAAACCGAAATAATAAGTATTTAAATATTTGTATACATTAGATTAACTCAACATACTTAAGTGAAGCACTTGTGTGATGGAATATGTTGCCCTCCAAATCTGACACCGGAATAGAGTGAGGGTCGAACCAGATTCGGTTGCAACAAAAACCAGTACACAATACGGAATGCCAAGGTGAGGATGCTTGCACCGGATGTAACCACAGTACCCAACCAGCATGCGTGAGAACCAGGAAAGGAGGGGGCAGAGCCAGCAGCAATAAAAGGGGGGTTCCCTTGGTGGACAGCTACTCCCACTGGAGAGTATGAGCTGGGATGGCAGCAGACCAGATTAAGCAGGGCTACAACACCTGTAGGCCTCATGTGGACCAGATCAGGGAAAAGCCAGGCTGGGCAGATTATTCCTACTGGTGCAAACACAATTAGAGTGGGTGAGGGTTGTTTGGGCTTAGCCACAGCATCAGCTGGCAGAAGCTGGCACTGGGGTCTAATTCTGTCAAGTCAAACCACAAAACACCTGGAGAGTGCATAATCTGGGAGTGAGAGAGACCTGGAAGGGAAATAGTGGGCTCCTCCCTCTTGGGTTACCACTCCCACGGGAGGCCACAAAAACTAGTACAGGGACTGGGGTGGATAGACAGAGAGGCACTCAACAACATCCGTGAGGGCTGGATAGTTGAGCTGGTTAGATGGAACTAAGCTTCAATACCCATCGACATGTATGAGAGCCAAATGGGATGTGGGACAGACTGGACTAGTCTGCTACACATACTGGCAAACCAGGGTAGGGGGTGGGACTGGTGGGGGTTATTGTGGGTCGCTCCAACTAGGCTGTAGCTCCCACTGGTTTATGCGAGGGCCGAGTATGTGCTGGGCAGAACCAGGCTGGACCGCAACACCCATTGGTTCCAGTGGAAGTCGGGGCTGAAAACAGAACCAACCCAGCAATTACAACCACCAGCTGATCAGGGCGATGGACTGTACTGGGCCCTGTGCTTGCTAGTACATATAACAATCTGGTCTGAGAACACCTCAGAAAAAGTTTCTTTGGGGATCTCCCCAATCGAAATACTGGACTCAGAACACTAACCAAGAAAAGACAGAAGACAGAACAAGTCAATTAACCACCTCAGCTATATGTTGGCAGCGAAATACTGGGCAAATGGAGACGCTATGATGGACTATGTCAATGAGTGGATTCTTCAACAATGTCAGCATGCTTGGAGTGTTGAGATTGGCAGTGATTCATAACTGGTGAACTATCAAAACCACTTGAGCAAGAATCTCGGAGCATGCCCCACATCTGGGAAACTGGGTGGGGCTTCTCCTTCAATATCCCCCTTTACCTCAGATATTTGAAGGAAACAATATGGAAATAATAGTCTTACCCACTTTTCCTATAGCCCTTGAACCTTTTTACCCTAATTAACTATGTAAAGATTGCATATTAGTCACAATATTACATGGCTTGTTCCAGCCACTGTAGTAATATATTCTGTAGTATCATATTCTGAACATGTTATGTTTTTCCTTACTGGCACACACTTTTTCAGTGCTTTTGTTAACTGCACCTGGAGATCTCTGTAAAGTAAGCTACCAGACCTGTTATGAATGTATGTAATCTCAACTGGTTGATTTGTGCATTCGTTTGTGGCTATCAGTAGTAAATTTCTCCTGGTCATGGTCATTGGATCAAGGATTATTCAATGGGAATCCAAATAAAATCCGTCCAAATTTTGGAAGTAAATATTGAAAAAATAAACTTTTTTCTTTGTTCTTTATCTTCACTCTATTTACCACACTTAAAGAAAGTAGATATAACCATGACTAATCCATGGGAATCAACCAAATGGAGAAAACAAATGACAGTAAAGATGAAAATACAGCTCTAAGGCAGAAGATGTGTGGTTTCTGGATACATGCACATATGAAAACTCTTCCTAGAATGTTTGATTATTCAAGCTATTATGAGATTGATTTCTAATATTGCAACTAGAAAGAATGATCCAATAAGCATGTCTTCTCACTCATCCTTTATGTAAGACGAAATACAAAAAAAAAAATCTGTTAACAAATATAATCTATTACTGTGTATAACACCTGTCATAAGGCATTTGGAAGTCTAATATTCTCTATTGCAAAATCTTTACTTCTTTTTCAAAGCATTTTTTTAAGATTTATTTATTTTATTACAAAGTCAGATAGGAGGAGAGACAGAGAGGAAGATCTTCCGTCCGATGATTCACTCCCCAAGTGAGCCGCAACGACCAGTGCTGCGCTGATCCTAAGCCGGGAACCAGGAACCTCTTCCGAGTCTCCCACGCGGGTGCAGTGTCCCAATGCATTGGGCCGTCCTCTCCTGCTTTCCCAGGCCACAAGCAGGGAGCTATATGGGAAGTGGAGCTGCTGGGATTAAAACCTGCGTCCATATGGGATCCTGGGCGTTCA
Source organism: Ochotona princeps (assembly GCF_030435755.1). Classification (NCBI taxonomy): domain Eukaryota; kingdom Metazoa; phylum Chordata; class Mammalia; order Lagomorpha; family Ochotonidae; genus Ochotona; species Ochotona princeps. Next base: position 50,319,463 of record NC_080845.1, read on the forward strand.
AGGCGAGGACTTTAGCCGCTAGGCCACACCGCCGAGTCCTTTCAAAGCATTTTTAACAACTGATTGCTAATGGCAAATAATTGACATATTTTCTCCCCATTAAATATTGTAGACTTCCTAAGGAAAATGCTATGTCTCACTTATTTCAGATTCCTAGTCAACTAATATAATGTCTACGCCTATTAACTTTCAATCAAAGAATGATAGAATAATTTCCAATAAATATTATATAGTTTGGACTTCTTTTAGACTAGAATTCCTTGGTATGTAAAGAATATATCCAAAATTTATTGCTCTGAATTTGAGGTGCTAAGATGAGGAAGAAAAAAAACTCTGTTATGATATTATAATAACTACTTTTCTGTGGCATTGTACAAGATAATAATGATTTCTATGGTTATCTTTCTTTTCTGTATGTTAGAAAAATTATTAATTTTTCATAATTATTTGTTATTCTTAATTCTTTAATCAGGCTTTAGTGTGGAAAACATCTGTTTGCAGTTTAGGGTAGCATGTGCTTAATAACAATCTTATTTAGTGATTCAGATCCACTTATTTCTTTTTGATTTTCAGTTAAGGATCCTGGATCGTGTAAGCTGAAAAACCCAAAATAAATTAAAATATAGGCATTGATCATTCTCAAAAGATGCATCCATTCTACATCTCTGTCAACACATTATAAACAGTGAAGCGTTCTAATTATAATTTTCCTGACATTCTGTGTCCATTCTCCCAAGGTGTCTTTCTGGTGTCTATTTGAGCATGGATTTTTTTCTTTAATTGAAAATTAAATTCAATGCCAAAATAAAACAAGACTATGGGCTCTAAAGATGGAATTGATCTAAGTATGATATTGTTTTCTGGAATTGATTATGAGAACAAAAAGAGGGGAGATGAAATTTGTAATTAGTTCCTTGTTTTCATGCTGTTTTTACATTTTTGACAAGTGTGACATCGGCACAAAAGAACATATTATAAATGTAACACTCAGATATTAACATTATAAGAGGCTGACAGAGCATTTAATTTTACATTGTTGAAAAAGACGCGTGAAGGTATAAAGAGCCAGTGTTTTCCCCAACTTTTGTGTAAGTCTGTAAGTACTCCCAAAAGTATGTTTTACAAAGTGATACATTAGAGTGTCACACATTTTACTCACCTTGACATTTCCAAATATCTTAAATTCCAGTTAGAAAGAAAGTCACTTAGCAATCAGTTAATTTTGTGACAATTTTACCTCAGTAATAGACATAATTTACTGACTAACTTAATCTTGCGATCTGCTGTTCCACAAAATGATGTAATTCTTCCATACAAAACCATTGTGTTTAGTGCTTTGATCATTCTGTTTGCTATCTCTTGAATGTTCTCCCTGACTAATAAATTAATATTCACATCTTAAGACTCCATCAGCATCTTTACTGCAGAAGTGTCAGTAACCTCCTCCATTGTCTTTTTAAAAGTAATACACATCAAAATCTGAGAGCAATCCTACTGAAAATATTTAGTTCACACATTCAAAATCTACACTGCTGTTCTAAAATATTAGTCCTTATCAATATTAATGTGGAGCTTGATATCTCAGACCCAAACTATCATTGCATTTAGAGTACAGGCATGTAATCTGTCTACATTTTGGTACTGTCCTCCACCAAACTGTTTAGAAATATTCCATCATATTCAAGAACATGCTGCATATTGGATTTGATGCAAACAACACTACCTCAATGAATACTTTTTTAAATGAGGAAGTTAAATTAGTTAAACAATTAAGAGTAAATAGCAAAGGATGATTTATTTGTTCAAAAAGGAATCCAGAATAGAGAGGAAAATAGATCTGTACTCGTTAAGCCTACACAAAGAGAGTCAGGCTTCAAGGCTATGCTTTGTACTTAGAATCTTGAGAAGCATTTGACCTTTCTTTCATGTGTTTTTTTTTTTTTTTCATCTTGTGTTTTGGGAATAGAGAGAAAGAGTGCTTCCAACTCCTGCTTTATGACTCAAATTCCCACAATAACAGAACCAAGTCCAAAGAGAATTCTGAGAGTTCTGAGAATCAGGAATTCAGAGTGTACTTACTAACAAATCAATCACTGTAACCATTACCATTGTCTACCTGTGTCAACTGGCAGGAAGCAGGAGCTGGACCCTAAACCCTGGCACTCTAGAATGGGATGAGTGCATCTTAACCCAGCATCTTAACCATTGCACCACCTGGCTCCTTGCCCCTGAACATATTTTTTTGAAACTCAGCAAAGTATAACTTTCCTGTTATAGGGGATTTTAAATTTTTTTAAATGGAGAGCAGCTATGTGATTTATTAAAAATATATAGTTAAGAGATTACTTTTCAAAATGAGTTAATGTCTTCAAACTGCTGTTTCAAGTGGAACACTTAAAAGTGTTGTTTAGCAATGATCTCACTTATTTTCTCACACATAGTCTAATTTTAAATAGTTTCTCTTTTATATGATAAAATTTAATAGTTTTCATCACAAATACTAACAATCAAAAGTATATAATTCTTATGTATTCTAAATATTAACATTGTTCATAAATCCGTATCTTGAAAAATTAATTAATTAAAAAATAAAATGTCATATTATTTCATATTATCCAATGTAAACTAAAAAATTTATAATATGACAATATTATCTTTTGAGCTACTTTCATAAAAGCAATAGTTTGGTTAATATGTTTTGTTAAAAATCTATCAATATATATGTAACATTTTCATGCTTCAAACTTTAAGGAAGACTTAACATATCCATCTCCTGATAAAATCAAATGCATCACATGACTATTATACCATGTGTTTCCTGTTGTCATATTCGAAATATCATAGAATTGAGAACAGCAATCTAATGGAATTGCCTTTAAATAGATAATTCCACTAATACTATTGTTTGAAACATAGATGGAAGAAAAATATTGCAGAAAAATTATAATTGGAAAGTTACCACATAATCAGCAGAACATTATATTGATTAGGCCAAAATGTTATCTGTGTGTGATTGGTTAAAACTGATCACTGTCTCTCTGATTGGATTCAAAAAATGGAGACAGATTATATTGTGAAATGAAAGAGATAGAAGAAAATATAAAAACATTGATGACTTTTTTAACAAAAGAGGAAATATAACAATTTACTTGTAATTCACTACGGGAGAAAATCCATTTACAATGCATTAAGATTCCTCTTATCCATCGAGGTCAGATGTTTTATCGAAAATTATATTTGTATGTCTGAAATCCAATGTGAATTCCATGAAGACATACACAATTTGAAAATTGGCAGCATAAAGATTGTGTTGACTCACATGTAATATCGTAAGATTACTGTGGCTTTGAGTAAAGAATGTTAAGATGGAAGCTCAAGGAAAACTGAAAAAGTGTGAGGAAAATTCTGTCCTAAAAACCCAGGGTAACTCATGTTTCCAGAGATTTTACAAAATGCTGAAGCTTCTAGGTATATACACTGCCATATAGATCTGCAGATGTTTCTTTTAGTTTCCTAGGAAAACTAAGTGTTCAAAAGTGGGAGAGACATCAGTTTAGTGATGTAGTTGTCTATTGCACTGGTAGTAAGGCACCGCAATGCATGCAAACAAAGCTCTGATCTCAGAGTCATATGAACTGAACATGAACAGTGTTTTAAATTGAACATACACCAATAAGATGGGTTTTAAAACGCTGGTGATAGATGAAGGTACAGGTTGAAAACTCATGCATCAATTTCTGTAATTTAACTCCTGAGAAACAGTAAATGATTGAAGCAGGCCTACTTCTGGTAATACCTCCTCACTTACAAAAGGTGGCTTCCCTCTGGTGCCTGCTCACCTTGTCTTTGTCTTTGTTTCTTGTTCATCTCATTTCTTATGTCCTCAAATGCATGTCGCTTCCCATTCCAACATTGTTCTTGTCACTATGAGCAGTAGTATATATTCTTTGAAGCTGGGAAATATACAAACTTCAAGACTTGATGCTTAATATCATAACTATATACTGTTATTTTAAGACCTTTAACTTATACATACTTTAGACAATTTGTAAATGTTCGGAAATTTTACCATTCATCGAATAAGATCTATTTTATATGTTGTCTTATACAATTCTGTAAAAACTATTTTGTGAATGATAAAATTACTAAGTAGATATTAATCAAAAAATGTACAGATAAGCCTTTGAAAAAGAACAAAAACAGTATTCCAGCTAAAATTCCTATGCCTCTCTTTAAACTATACTGTGCCCCTCGTCTAGGGGTTTATGTCAAAATCAGTTTGCACGTGAATGCATCTTTCTCCCATAACCTCCCAGCAACAGTTTCTACATTTTGTATTTTTCTTAGGGGACTATAAAAGACTTTCAAGAAAGATTAAGAGTGTTTGCTCCACTGTTGGAATAGATTTGATTCATCTTTGTACCTTATTGATTCCCTTCAAGTCACTGCATCATTGAAAATCCTAAAGAAATATTTGCTAGCATTGGTTCACCACTGACTTTGATGTTGTGGATGATAGCAGTTGAGGGAAGAATTTCTGTCAATGCATTTTGATACCTTTCCGTTATCACATATTCACTGGGAGACTGTGGTCATACAAAACCTCAACTGACCTAGTTTTCCATTTCTTTAATACTGCTCTGTATCAACAAAAAAGAACAACAAAACATTAAACAGAGTACATCTTCTGCTGCACTTTAAAGAATTCTCAGGATCTGGTGGTTGTTCCCAGGTTTCTAAAAACCAACTATTTTCCTCAAATAGGAAAAGACCAAAAACAGTTGTAAAGCGTTTTTACATTCATCCATAATGTGTCTTCATTGTAGAGAAAAATAATTCTTCCCGTAAATTCTAAAAAGTGGAAACAACAGCCTTTGACAGCTTTTTAATCTAAGTGCATAAGCAGCCTGTTGATACGAGATCTCTTAACAATTGAATTATATTTCTTTTCTTGGACGCTTAACTGGAATCTTATTGATCACTCCGTAACACAGATTTCCATTGGAACAAGACGGGCTTGTTCATTTTTATTTTATCCATATTTAAGGTCTTGAAAACGTAAAAATATACTTCTAAAATATGCTTTTTAAAATTTAACAAGAAAAAGCTGTGTAGTTCAGTCTATGAAAATAAGGCTTTCAGAAATTATTCTGAAATGAACTTATTTAAAGCTAAGCAGGAAACATGTAGTTGCCTTTCATAGATCATTGCATATAAAAATACATGTGGCTTAGATCTTGCCCCCAGAAGACTTTGCTGATCCTGTGCAATCTAGCTGTGCCCATGATGTTGCAGCATAGGTGTTTTAACAATTAAACACGTTTATTTACTGAATCAAGTAAAGGAAACACTCTAGGAATACATTGGAAATGATTTTTTGTGGCCCTTAAAGGCAGCATGAATAAATGATCTCATACTGCTCTCAAAAAAATTTTCAGTCCCCTCAAAAATTTGAAGTACTGAAAGTCAGCTATTGACTTGGCAAGCATGATGGATACTTAATTCAGAGAAAAAATATCTCTGATATCACTGAAACTTTAGTTTATCAGTAACTGTAAATGGAACTTGCCTTCATGCTTTGCTGTTTAAGCATTGGACACCAAAATGACATGTGGTTCACTAACATAATCACAGGTCCTACATTAATAAACAAATAAAGACATGCTTTTATGTAACTATTCCATTTTGACATTGTAGAAGCATGCCAAAGTTCACCAAAAAAAAGAATTGAAAGTAGAAAAGGTGATGTTTTCATTAACTACTTAAAAAAAATCTCAAAATCTGACTACTGTGCCAGTTCCATTATAAACTTTCAATAAAAAAGATTTTAGCTACTTTTCAAAGCATCACCATTGTAAGCCAACGTTATTTATCACAATATGTATTATGAAATTGATAGTAGATAACATTTATGTTAACTATAAGGGTCACTGCATCCTTTGGATATTAAAGGTCACTTATTTGGGTCATAGGGTTTATCAGCGTCTAGGCTAGTACATAATATCCTAAAAAATACCTGTTTTAAAAATAGATGTCAAAAGATTCGTTGATGACTTAAGCACATTGTTATAAGAAAGTTAGTGCAAGGTATTTCAATTACTTTATTTAACTACAGAAATATAGAGGCAAGCATTTGCTATGGTAGTTAAAACACCACCATTATATATCAGAATGTAAAAACTAAATAAGATTTAAAAAGTGCAAGCTTAACATTAATATCTATAAACATGTCTCTTGGTGAAATAACGATTTCTTAGCATCAGTCACACAGCTGATGTCCTCTATTACTCTCAACCTGACCTAACTCTAGGTATTCAACTTCAGTGTCAGTGATACCCTAATTCTAGGTGTTCATCAGTACTTACCTAAAGTTTGCAGATACATTTCTTATAACTTTTAATTTTCTATTCCCTTTCATTTTTTTTTCATGGTTGGGTCAGAATTTAGTAACAGTATAGATTACATGTGTTGTATGATTGCTAAAAACACCTTTAAGAGGAAATAGCAAATATTCTGAATTTAAAACACTGGTAATAACTAGGACAATAAAAGAATTGTATAGAATTTTATGTAATCTCAGACATCCATGAAAGACCTTTATGGTGCATTGGTAAATGATATATATGGACTTTTTAAAAAGAAATTATAAAAGAAACATTAAAATCTTTAAATTTTCTTCATGTTTATTGTTTGAAAATTTTTCTTTAGAATGAAGACAGACTATAAGAGATAACTGAAATTTCTTAAATTACAACAATGTTCTTTTCCAGAATAAAGCTACATGGTATTCCTGGATTTTTCATAGGATTTTTTGACCACAAAAATCACTACATGCAATTCTGGAGAGATTACTTTATAGATGTGAATGTTTTAGGGTTTTATCTACATCTATTTTGCATTTTTGGATAAGTGTGAGACTGAATCAAGATATGCAAAACAAATAGTTGAGGCTTGGTCAAACTTGGATTCTTTAGGAGACAAAAGAGTTTTGCTACCTCCTTATTAAACTGTATGTTTTTGTTTTTCCTTTTGGTAATCCATGTCAGTGAGATGTTTCTCTTTGGGATTTTCCTTTTCTTTTGAGGCCAAATGAGCTTTGAGTTGAAGCACAAGAGACAAAAAAAAAAAAAAAAAAAAAAAAAGAGCAATGATAAGTTGGCACTTCTTATGTGTTCTATTTTCACTTTGCACAAGCAAGCTGAACCCCACCTGGCAGTGCAGCCTTGATGGCATCAGAGGCCCCTTGGTATCAGTTTTACTTGCTGAGTTGCAAATTTGTTGTTATTCATGTTTTGGTTCTTATTTTTATTCTTTATAAAAGTAGAGATTCTCTTTGAGAAAATTTTCCCTCTCCTGTCTCTTCAACTCTCTTTCTTTCTCAAAAATATTCCAGTTACTCCTAATATGATTAATGTGTTTTTTCCTGTACTGTTATTGAAGAAACCTACTTCTTTTTAGTATGATTGAAAAATAGTAATTGTGGCCAAAAAACTAAAAGAAAAAAATGGCGAAATCTGTTTGTTTATTCATTTGCTTACTATGTGATTTGGAGGAAAGTATTCATGAGGAAGGAAGAATCACCACTTCAATGTAATTTCAGCTTAGGGCTGGTCATGTTAAGATATAAGAAAGATATCCTGTGGCTACTCCTAAGGATAATTCGTCAGAGAAAATGGCTACTACCCACATGGTAACAGAACTCAACATATAAATCAAATAGTTTTGTTATAAAGTTAATAAACTTTGTTAAGACTGGTTATCTGTTCCTTGTTTCCATATTCACCAATTACTATCAAAATCACAAAATGCACTTAAATTTCTTCCTTTTAAGCATGAGCACCAAGTCACAGATTCAGGAAAGTGCTTAATACTCTGCAAGAAAGGAACTGGATTCCCAGTACTGGAAGTCATTGCTTTTTTCGTACAAACACATTTGCAATTGCAATTTTTCTTTTCTGCAAGAGCACAGACAGTAAATATTTAAGCTTTTGTCTCCCCACAAGGTCTCTGTGGCAGTCACTTAACTCTGCTTTTGCAGAGTGGAGATATGCATAAATGAATACACGCGGTTGTGTTTCAATAAAATCTTTTTTACAAAAATAAGTCATGGGCTAGATTTGATTGGAATCCAGAGTTTACAAAGCCTTTGCAATGAATCCAAAGGAAGATCTCCCTACCACATAGGTAAATGACGAAAATTTTGAAAATTTCTCATATGTCCCAAAAATTTAACAGGAAATTAGTCATATTCAATTATAACAAAAATAAGAAGCAACAATGCTTAAAAATATAATGGAACTGTTGAATAAATTTTCATATGTTAATATTTATTTGGTTTTGAAGCAAAGGATACAGTTTGAAAGTGAGTACAATCTTTCAAACAAGGAAGATATGACATTCAATTAGTAGATGGAAGAACTGTGTCTATGTACGTGCATGTGTGTGTGTGCGCACGCAAGCACACAATTCCCCATGAATGAATCATTTCTATCTATCAGTCAATCAATTACTCTCAATCTATCTATCTATCTATCGATATACATATTAGGAACCGTGAATAAAACAAAAATAATAAAATCACTGATGTCCTGGCAAAAGTATAAAAGAAAAATGCCTTAATTAATAAGATACAGCTATACTCAGTCTAGTTTAAAAAGGATAATCAAAACAACTGTTGTCTGCAGGAAATATTTCTATGATAACAATACACTTTAAATTTCAGGTAAGATAAGAAATATCTACATGCAAATTTAAATTAAAAGGATGCATGTTGCTACAATGTGAACATTGAACCAAACTGAGTTCTAAGAATAGCACAATTTCATGTGGGTTAACATATCACAAAATTGAAAAAAAAATTAACTAGTCATCTGCATCTAATATCTGAAACTGAACACACTGTAAAAGTACAGTATTTTACTGTAAAAGTATTATGTGTTTATTTGAAGATCAGAATTAACAGTTAAGAGAATGATTTTCCATCAACTGTTTCATTCCCCAGAATCCAATGACCAGGGTTGGGCCATGCCAACAAAAACTAGGAGTTTCATCTGGATTTCCCACATGGATGGCGAGGGCTTAGCATCTGGGCCATCCTCTGCTGCTTTTCCCAGGACATTATCAGGGAGCTAGATAGGCATGAAGCAGTGGTCATACGAAATGCTAACATTACAAGCAGTAACTTTACCATCATATAACGCTGGCCCTGGAATATACAAATTGGAAATGGTATATAACCCATTCTAGTTATAAATGTTGATTCCCTGCCTATAATAGGACTGCCTAGAAAATAATGGGAAATTCTGTGCTCTTGAAATGCAACCTAATTATTGACACATTTGAAGCAATGAATGCAAGTTTTGACAATCTTGATAACAATTGTGGTATGAAATCTTCAATTGTAAATCTCAATAAGAATTAGGAGTTGTAATTAAAAAGAGGGAAGAGGAAACCAAAGATTTCCTTTTGCTACATGTTGAGATTTAGTCCTTTATTCTGAGATGGGGAAAAAAAACTTGAAGCATCAGCAATAATTTCTCCTCTCACCACATGGAAGGAAACAACAAATTTAAATCTTGTATATCTTGACATGTAAAGATTCCAGTTCTCTACAAATTAAAATGCAATTTCAAACAGAATTCTCATGAATATTTACAGGTAGAGTTATTATAAAGTTTGTATGGGAAGAAAAATGTGCAGAATAAACACTTTTGAAAAAGCATATATGGGCAGAGTACAGTCTCAAGATATATTATGTACTTATATATATAAGACCAGGAGGTATAATCAAAGTAATGTGTAGTAGAAAAATAACAGAGAGTTGACAAACCAGAACACTCACATTTTCAAAAGAAAGGTAAAGAAGCCATTCTTCAGAGCAAAGACAGCTTGTACAGCAAGCACTGCTAACACAACAGGTCACCTACCTAAAAAAATAGACACGTATTGTGACACAAAATGACCTCTATCTCAGACATTTTACAAAATAAATTAAAAATCGGTCACATACTTAAATATAGGACCTAAAACTACAAAGTTTAGAGAAAAAATGGTGGAAATCTGTGTCACTTAGAGCAAGAAAACAGTTTATAGGCCTCTAAAAGATATTTATCTATTCATTATTTTGAAAGAGACAGAAAGAGTCAGAAAAAGAGCTTTTCCATCTGTCTACTGCAGAGTTAGAATGAGTAGGGATGAGCCAGGAAGAAGGAAGGAGACGGAAGCTTCACCTAAGTCTCCCACACAGCTGGTAGAGACTCCAACCTGTGCTTTGCTCCATTGCTTTTCCCAGGTCATTTGCAGGAGCTGGGTCAGCATCATCTGACAGGCATTGAATCATCGACCATGTAATGCAGAAATCACAGCTGACAGCTTGACCAAATACACCACAATGCCAGCTCATCATTTGTGCATTTAAATGGGAAAACATTAAAGATTTTTGTATCCAATTTATTGTAGAATTAGAATTGATCACTCAAGCTTCATACAATTATTATTATTATTATTATTATTATTATTATTATTATTATTATTATTACTTTGTTTTAGGAATGTTTCCTCTAGAGTGAAAGAGAACACTGCCAACTCCTCAACAGAATACTAGTAAACAACCAAGAAAACAGAACAATAATAAAATAAAAACATTAGGAATAAAAGTGAGACAAAGATATAGACATTTTGCTACAAGGATACACAGATATCAAATAAGCACATGAAAAACTTGTGAACACTATTGTTCATTATGGAAAAGAAATTGCATTATCAATGAGTTGTTGCTACAACCTATCAAAATTGCTACAATAAAAATAATGATGACACCAAACTCTGGTCAACATGGGAAAGAAGTTAAGTCATTCATACCTTGTTGATAACCTAAAATGGTATCACTACTCCAGAAATTACTTAGTAGAAGTGTAGGGAACGCCCATATAACCCAAGAGTTGAATTTGTTAACATTTATCCGAACAAATGATGACATCTCAGATGATTCATTCTTAATGGCCGCAGTGGAAGCAAACCAGATATGCTTCTGCTTCAGCTCAAAATGGCTAAAGAGCAGTGAAGCGTCCATGCCATGACATACTAAAACCTATTCTCAAAAGGTTATTGACTTGTGATTTTATTTATATAACATGAAAAAAATGGCAAAGTTATAAACCTAGATACAAGACCGGTATTTGAGATGGTTTAAGGAAGAGGTTGGTGTAAATAGCTATAATAAAGGAACCTTGGAGAAATTGAGAGTGAAAGAAGTACTCTGTATCTTGATTATATCAACAGCTAATATCTATATTTTATCTATATTTTGGGTGAAGCTGCCAGCTACGGTGCTATCATCACATGTGAAAGACAGTTGGAGACTGAGCTGCTCCACTCTTGATCCAGCTCCCTGATGATGCACCTAAGAAAACAGAAGATGACCCAGGACCTCAGAACTATGCACATTCATTGGAGATCCAGAAGATTTTTAGTCATTTCCTCTGAATAACTAGGAATTAACAGCAAACTGCAAGTAAAATCTTCTGTTAATAAAACAATAAAGCAAAAGCAAACTAAATAATCCTCTACATTGTTGAAGATAGGCAAATATTGTGTTTCTAGATAAAGTAGTTTCTAAGAAATATTAAAGGAAATCTCAGGCTGAAAGTGATAATAAAAACAGTTCAAGTGCACATGTAAAAATAAAATCATTCACAAAACAAATTAGTAAGTCATGTATAAAGGGATTATAACTGTATTCTCTTCTCCTTTCTTCTCTACTGATTAAAAGACAATTACATAAAGCAAGGTGCATACAATTATGTAACAGCACAAAGCAGGTGGGTGGAACAAAACTGCAGGAGAGCAGGGAAGCGACACCAGCTGGCTAACTTTAATTCAAAGAAACATCTGAAAAGCCCCATAAATGGTAAATAAAAATGTTAATATAGCCAAATCTGCAACGCTATTTGCTATTTCCTCTACCAAATCCTTAGAAAACCTCAAATTGTATAATACAATAATTATAGTGGTATATGTTTGAATTTATAATGTACATGAATACAATCTGTATAATTAATACATCACAGAAGAAGAAAGTGGGAATAAAGTTTTATACGAGTAGCATTTCCATGACTCACTTAAATTGGCTCACTATTCTTTTAAAATAAATTGTCAAAAGTTAAGATAAACATTTTGCTCTCCACAACAACCACCAAAACTAATACACACACACACACACACAAACACAATGGGCCTTATAATTAAAGGAATTGATGTCTTATACTACAAAATGTTTTCTAAATGAAACAGAAAATGATAGACACAGGAAACTAAACAATGAGATATTTTAAAGTGAAAATTAAGATGGCAGAGGTGTTCCATGGTAATAATGTTAATAAGAAATGTGAATGAAGTAAACAATCTAGTCCCAGGTAGGAATTGACAGATGGATAAGGAAACAATGTCTCTCTGTGTTTTACCTATGAAAATACACTTAAAAATCACAGGTAACTTCAGAAAGGACAAAAGACCATTCATGCAAATAGCAACTCTATCAAAATTTGAGGGACACAAAGTAATATAACAAACAAACAAAAAGTCTGGCACGTATGTAAAGAGGAGCATTTTAGAGTAGAATTTAAGTACACTATTAGAAATGCATAGCAATTGTAAACATATATGTGCCTAAAAACAGAGCTACAAAGAGAAATGAGGCAAAAATTAGTAAAAATAAAAGAAAATTGCAAAATGTAAAGTCTCACATTCAACAACACATAAAGCTACACAGTATATCAACAAGATATAGGAGACTTAGCAAAGCTAAAATAATATATCCATAGAACATTGCACCTGGAAGCAAGATGGTACAAATTCTTCTCAAGCACATTTGGAATATTTGTTAGTATACCATATGCTAGATCATAAAAATAGCCCCAATACCTTTAAAATGACAGAAATTATACAAAGTATGTTCTCCAAGCACAATGAAATTAAATCAGATGTTAGTAACAGAAGAAAAAGTAAGAACTTAATAAATAAGTGAAAATTCACAACTCACTCCTAATACATGGAACACAAAAAACATAAATTAGAAAAATTGTATTGAGTTATATGAATGTGAACATAAAACATGTGAAAACTCTGAGAAAATGAGAGAGCAATACATAGACTGGAATTTACAACCTATCACAAAAACATTTAAAGCATGAAATTATTTTCTGATGGCAACTTGAAGCAAAATGTGGAACAAAAATCTGAGCAAGATAAAGAAGGAAATAATTTCTAAACTAGGGTACATGCAGATGAAATTAAGAGTAGAAACAATGAAGATAATCATCAGGGACAAAGTTTTATTCTCTGAAAAGATTAACAAAACGTACAATCCTGGAGTCAAACTGAAATACAAGGAAAGAATATTCAGCATAATTAAACCAGGCATTAAGGGCTACTACCAGTACTTTGTATATGTAAGGCAGTGTCTAATGGAACACTCTCAACTATTTTATACTAACAAATAAATTAAGTGAAACAGATCAACTATCTTATATGGGAAGTCATAAACAGTTAAAAGTTTTAAAAACAAAAAGTAACAAATATATATATAAAACAAGTAGATTACTATTAATCAAGAAATTTCCACTCAGAGCACGATGGCAATATATGGCGAGGGCAGATTTAAACTGACAGGAAATCATTAGCCAGGGTGTGGCAGAGAGGGTATATTCCAGAAAATAGGAGAGGACAGGCTGATAGCAAGCGGTACCTAAAGACCCATGAACATCGGGAAGCAGCGGAGAAAATGGAGTGGTGTTGCTGTGACCAGATACCCCAATGGTGGTAAGAGATGAGCAATCATGCCCCTATCGGCACTTATGTGGGAAGGAGAGTTCACTGGTAGCGCAGAAAGTGAACCCAGGTATGGAATTGTTCATCCTGCAGGTTCATTTGATCTGACCAAGAGCAAAGACAGAGTGGTGGAGCCCAAGCAGGCAGTGCAGAAACAGGGTGAATTTTATCACCCAGATTCCCATCAGTGCCAAATTGGGGACCATTGTGTATGCTGAAATATAGGCTGTGGACTGGAGCAACAACCATGAACTGTGCTACGCTAAGCCAGGAGCAGACTCAATTCTGGCCCAGCACATTGGACTGATCCTACAGGGAAAATTGTATCAACTTGGCATTCTACAAATTCCACTCCAAATAGATCTGGGTGGTTCCATATGTAATGGCCAGCAGAGTTAGAACGCCACCAGCACTGCATCAGGTGCTGTTTTGTGTACTGAGACAAATGCCATGGAAAGAGGGGGTGAACAATGTGCTGTACCTATGTTAAGCCTGGAATGAACTCAGTTCTGACTCAGCACATCACACTTGTCCCACAGGGAAAAGAATACTGACTTGGCATCTTATATATTCCATCCAAAATAGGTCCAGGTGGCCCCCAGAAAAACGATCAGCAGACCCACACCTAACCAGTGCCACATCAGGATCCATTTTGTGTCCTGAGGCAAATGTTATGTGGCTGGAGGGATAACAGCAAGTTTGCATGGGCTAAGACAAGAATGAACTCACTTCTGGCTCAGTGCATTGCATTGATCTCATAGAAAAAGAAGTGCTAACATGGCTTCCTACAGATTCCAAACAAAATAAATCCAGTGGCCCTCAGACCCAATAGCCAGCAGGTTCTGGAAAGATCAGTACCAAGTGATTTAGGACACTTGGTGTCTCCCTAATCCTGACCATTGCTTCAACCAGAAGTTGGAAGAAGGCTATGCAGGCAACGGTGCATCCAAAGCATAGGATTACAGGGTGGTAAACTGGTTAGCCAGAAACTGGGGCTATGGAGACCGTAGCGGGAGCCTCACACAAGAGCCCAGGACTGAAAAACACTGGAGGAAGTGGCACGAGTGACTACAAATGAAGAACCAGGTACCTGACACAATCATTAAATTAACCTGAGGACCTGTGGGAACACAGCTTAGAAAACTGCCCTATGGAGAAGAATCTGCTAAAAAGAAATGTGATGACCAGGAGCAGCAAAAGAAGAGACAGAGAAGCAATGAGTATTAGTGAAGACCCTCTGCAAAGGAGCCAATCTTAGAGTTAACTGAGGAATACATTGAGGTAATGGGTGATAAAGACCTTAAAAATCTTGTTATTATAAAGCTTCTTATTAACAATGAGAAGCACATGCAGGAACTTAAGGAGTATGTCACACAGGAAGTAGCAACTCCGAAACAAAATCAAGCAAAATTATGAGAAATGAAGGGCACAATGGGACAGATGAAAAATTCAGTGGGAAATTTCAATCATTGAATGAAAGAGGCAGAAGAAAAAAGTATCAGAATTGGAAACTGGAAACTATTTCTTGACACAATTGGGAAGCAATCAAAAAATGAAATGGAACTGAGTCACACACAAAAAAAAGTATTCAAGAATTAAGAAACACTATTATAAGGTCAAACATAAGAGTTATGAAAATTCCAAAAAGTGTAGAAGGAGAAACTGGGCTTAAAGATGTATTCAATCAAATAATGAAAACTTCCCCAATACGGGCCCAGCGGCGTGATCTAGTGGCTAAAGTCCTCACCTTGAACGTGCCAGGATCCCATATGGGCGCTGGTTCTAATCCCGGCAGCTCCACTTCCCATCCAGCTCGCTGCTGTGGCCTGGGAAAGCAGTCGAGGACGTCCCAAAGCTTTGGGACCCTGCACCCACGTGGGAGACCTGGAAAGAAGTTCCTGGTACCCAGCTTTGGATCAGCGCAGCACTGGGCGTTGGGCTCACTTGGGGAGTGAATCATCGGATGGAAGATCTTCCTCTCTGTCTCTCCTCCTCTCTGAATATCTGACTTTGTAATAAAAATAAATAAATCTTAAAAAAAAAAACTTCCCTAATATAAAGAAAAATTGGGAAACAACAAACAGGAGGGTCATAGAACTCCCAATACGGTGAATCTTCACCATGATACATGATAATAAAGCTCTCTTCAGTCAAAAATAAGAAAAAATACCCTTAAGTGTGCACAGTAAAAGATCAATCAACATATAGAGAACCTGAATCCGGCTCATTGTTGACCGCTCAGGAAACTCGACAGGCCAGAATAGAATGGAGTGACATATTGCAGAGTCCAAAAAAAAAAAAAAAAAAAAAAAAAAAAGTGAGCCCAGAATAAGTTACCAAACAAAGCTTTTCTTTGTCTTTGAAAATGAAATAAAATTTATCCACAGAAAAGAATAGCTCAAAGAAATTGCCTCTTCCATACCTGTCCTGTATGTGATACTTAAGATGTTCTCTTGATATGGGTAATGAATAGCACCTACAGAACCAAGGGAAAATATGGTGATACACCAATAAAACAACAACAACAACCAAAAATGCTAAATCAAACAATGAACAACCCATTGCTAAAATGACAGGGCCAAATTGCCACCTATTTGTATTAACCCTGAATATAAATGGCTTAAACCCATAAATCAAATATTATATATTAGTAGAGTGAATCAAAAAACAAACATCTATTTGTCGCTAACAGGAGACGTATCTCACCACAGAATAAGCAAAAACTGAATGCAAAAGGATAGAAAAGGTTCTCAGGCTAATGGAAAGGAAAATGTCAGCTGGCATAGCCATTTTCATGTCAGATAACACAGACTTTGATGTGAAAAATATTAAAAGAGGTGAAGCAGGACACCACATTATGATCGATGGTTCCATCCAGGAAGAAGAGATCACCATTATAAATGTATACACATTAAATGCCTGGCCACCCAGCTACATGAAATAAACATTAATGAACTTGAAGAACAAGGCAGGTTCCAACAAAATAGTAGTGGGAGACCTTAATATCTAACTAACATCAATGAACAGATCAGTGAGAGAGAAATTCAGCAAGGAAACAGCAGGGCTCACCTAGACACGAGAGCAAACAGACTTATTTGATATCTACGGACCCTTTCATCCTAGACACGGAGAATGCACTTTTTTCTTCATCATCCTTGGAATGTTTTCCAGGATTGGCCATATTTTAGACCACAAAACAAGCCTCAGCAAATGAAAAAAAAATCAAAATTATACTATTAATCTTTTCAGACCATAATGGAGTAAAACTGAAGACCAACAAGTAAAACGGCACCAGAAGATATGCAAAGACCTGAAGACTGAACAATAAGCTACTAAATGAACAATGGGTTCTAGAAAAAAATCAAAGGGGGAAAATGTTTGAGACAAATGAAGGCACCAACACATCATATGAAACTTATGAAACCTGATCAAGACAGGAAAGTTCATCTCAATCAATGATTATGTTAAGAAATTAGAAAAGCATTAAGCAAATGAGCCAACCATACTGTTGAAGGTGCCTAAACAGCAACAACAACAAAAGATTCCTAACCTTAGCAAGAAAAGTAAAATTAACAAATAAGAGACCAAATAGAGACCAAAAGAACAATACATAATATCAATTAGTCACAGTGCTTGTTCATTGAGAAAATCAACAAAATAGACTCCCCACTATCCCAGTTAACCAAAAAAGGAAGGAAAAGCTTTGGATAAATAGCATCAGAGAAGAAATAGGAAATACAACAACAGATACCTCAGACACATATGAAATTATTACAAACTGTTACAAACTATATATACCAGCAAATCAGAAGACCTAGAAAAACGGATAGAGTTTTGGACACACACAATCTATCAAAATTGAGTCACAAGGCAATTAAGAATCTAATGATTGTGTGGTATACAAAGATTATTTCTCATGTTGTTGGCTGCTTCTTCACTTTGTCAAGCATCTCCTTTGATGTGCATAAGCTTATCAACTTGTCGTAATCCCTTCTAATGCTACATGGGATAGCAGTGATGAGAATGGACATCTTTGTCTAGCTCTAGTTCTTAGTAGAAAAGCGTCCAGTTTTTCCTGATTTAGTATAATACTGGCATTGGGTTTTTCATGTATTGCTTTGATTGTGTTATAAAATGTTCCTTTTATTCCTATCTGGCTTTAGGTTTATAGCATAAAGAGGTGTTGGGTCTTATCTAATGCCTTCTCTGCATCTATTGAGATGATTGTATTTTTAAAAATTATTTTTCAATTTGTTGATGTTGGCAAATCACACTTACTGATTTGTGACTGTTAGAACATCGCTGTATGCCAGATATAAATTCTACTTAGTCTGAACGAATGGTATGTATCTATGCTCATCAGGCATATGGGTCTGTGGTGCTCTTTTTTCTGTTGTATCTCTATCTGGCTTTTGTGTTAAGATGATATTGGTTTCATAGAATGAGTTTTGAAGGTTTGCCTCCTTTGCTATTGCTTGGAATAGCTTGTGGATGATTGGGGCAAATTCTGCTTGAAACATTTGTTAGAGTTCAGGATTGAACCCAACTGGTCCAGGGCTTTTCTTGGTTGGGAGGAATTCAATTAGTGATTCAATCTCATTACCTTTTTTTAAAGATTTATTCATTTTATTACAGCCAGATATACACAGAGGAGGAGAAACAGATAGGAAGATCTTCCATCCGATGATTCACTCCCCAAGTGAGCCGCAACGGGCCGATGCGCACCGATCCAAAGCCGGGAACCTGGAACCTCTTCCGGGTCTCCCACACGGGTGCAGTGTCCCAATGCATTGGGCCGTCCTCAACTGCTTTCCCAGGCCACAAGCAGGGAGCTGGATGGGATGTGGAGCTGCCGGGATTAGAACCGGTGCCCATATGGGATCCCAGGGCTTTCAAGGTGAGGACTTTAGCCGCTAGGCCACGCCGCCGGGCTCCAATCTCATTCTTTTTTATAGGTCCACCTAGATTATTAATTGCCTTGTGACTCAATTTTGATAGATTGTATGTGTCCAAAACTCTATCCGTTTTTCTAGGTCTTCTGATTTGCTGGTATATATAGTTTGTAACAGTTTGTAATAATTTCATATGTGTCTGAGGTATCTGTTGTTGTATTTCCTATTTCTTCTCTGATGCTATTTATCCAAAGCTTTTCCTTCCTTTTTTGGTTAACTGGGATAGTGGGGAGTCTATTTTGTTGATTTTCTCAATGAACAAGCACTGTGACTAATTGATATTATGTATTGTTCTTTTGGTCTCTATTTGGTCTCTTATTTGTTAATTTTACTTTTCTTGCTAAGGTTAGGAATCTTTTGTTGTTGTTGCTGTTTAGGCACCTTCAACAGTATGGTTGGCTCATTTGCTTAATGCTTTTCTGCAGGCCCTGGTCTCCCAAGGATTAACTCCACAGCTTAGCTTGTTTCTCAGAGGGTAACAGGATGGGCAATTTTGGCCTGATACATCTAGCCACTGGCTTAACCGCAAGTTCCTGCTTCCTATTTGTCAAGTTATCTGCCAAGGGATTGGATAAACACAGGGAGGAACTCAAGGGATTTAGGGTGGCCACTAGAGGATTGGATAATCACTGGGAGGACTCAAGGGATTTAGGGTGGCCACTACTGGGAGGAACTCGAAGGATTTAGGGTGGCCATTTGAGGACTGGATAAACACTGGGAGGAGCTAGGCAAAGTATAAAAGAAAGCCTGGAGTTGCAATAAAAATCAATCTGTCATTAATCGGCATTCTGTGTACTGTGTGTTGTCTTGTGTTGGCTCTCTGCGTATTGTCTTTTTTGTAACCCTAGTCCCTCGGCTCGGCTCGGGGTATGTGGCGACGCAGGCGTTACCAACACTTTTCTAATTTCTTAACATAATGACAGTAAAACAAATACCCTATGAAGAAATGAGTTAAGGAAATGAGCAGACATTTTTCAAAAAAACAAATTCAAACAGCTTACAGACATATGAAAAAATATGCAGGCTCCCTAGCTATAAGGGAAATGCACGTGAAAACCACATGAGATTCCACCTAATTTCAGTGAGATTGGCCCACGTTCAGAACTTTACTAACACCTGCAGGTGTGAATGTGGGGAGAAATATACACTTCTTTACTGTTGTTGGAATTTAAGTTAGCAGAACCAGTGTGGATGTTAGTATAGAAACTACTAAGAGAACCGAAATTTGATCTGTCACATGATCCAGCTATTTGACTCCCAGAAATATACCCAAAGGAAATGAAGCCTGCATATATGAAAGGGATCTATAATTCTATATTTACAGCAGCACAATATGCAATAACAAAGAGCTGGAAACACTCCAGATGCCCATGAAAAGAGTAGTGAATAAGGAAACCCTGGCTAATTTTCTCTATGGAATACTACTCAGACATTAAAAAGAATGAAATTCTACCTTTTACAACCAAGTGGAAACCACTATGCTCAGTGAAGTAAATCACTTCCAAAAAGAAAATTATTATAATTTCTCTCCGATTGAAGGCAACCTTTCTACAAAACACAAGATAGTAGTCCTTTCAATGTTATTTTTTTCCTACAACTCATAGGTTTTGATATTTCATTTTTATTTTCATTCACTCAGGTTTTTTGCTTTTGTTATTAATTTTTGCATTTGCTCATAGGTCATGCACTAGCATCGTTCGTGTCAGGAAGATTTTGATTTTCTTTTTCATTTTTTCAGTAACATATTGGTCATTCCCTACCGTGTCATTTAACTTCATGTTGTGAATTTTCTATTTTACCTCCTGTTGTTGATTTTATTTTATGGTTTTTCATTTAAGTAGCTGTATAGTAACTTTGTAATGGAGACTACCATATTGAAGTGGGAAGATACAATGTAGTGTGCATCTCTACTTCCGAAACAATGACTGATTCCTAATGGAACTGTTAAATATATCTTGACAATAGGACCCTGGACTCTCTTATTTTCAATACCTACAGTGTCAGGATACATGTAAATAACAGAATAATGGACTTAGTACTATTTATGAAGAACTATACTGTTGTCTTGATGTATGGGAAATCAGTGGTGTGAGGGGATTTAGGGAAAAAGAGGAAAGGAAATCCCAGAACCTATGGAACCGTATAATAAAATAATGAAATAAATAAATTTTTTAAAAAGAACTTCCCACATAGAAAAGCAGATAGATTTACTAATAAATCTGACAAAACATATAATACATTGATAAGCTCAGTTACAAATTCTTCAAAAATAAAAAAGTAGGGAGATTTTTTATCAGTTTATTTTAGTAGAGAACTGTTAAAATAGATTAATAAATCACAAAGAAAAATACTTAAAAATTGGACAATTATCAGAAAACACTGCGAAACTATATATGATATTATTTTAAAAGTATCACATGCAGTGACCAATAGATTTTACATTGCAAAAGGAAAATGGGATTAACATCTCACTAGTTGAGATACCAAAATATATGAGAATATCAGTAAATGCAGAAAAACCTTTAAAACCATCTAACATGCTTCCATTACAAAGACACTAAATAACAAGGAATATAAGACAAATTAGTCTACTTCCTGATGGGCATCCACAGAGACCCCATAAAGCTAATATTGTATTTAATGATATAAGATTGCAATCCCATTTTGATCAAGCATAAGGCACTGATGCCCACTATCACATTTAACTCAAAATTCCATGAAAAGTTCTAGCTGAGATAATTAGGCAAGAAAACACAATAAAAGATGGAGTAAAGCTGTCTCCATTTGCAGATGAAAGGATATTATATATAGTAACAGAATGAGATCCAGTAAGAACTGTTAGAACTGTTAAGCAAGTTCAGGATACATTTATAGTGAAAGATTAATATATGAAAATCAATTGCATTTCTGTACTGTAGCAATTAATAACCCATAATGGCATTAGGAAATCAATTCAATGTAAAACAGAATGAACAAATAAAATATTTAGAATTAAATAAGTAAATGTTCAATATTTGTCTATTGATAAGAACAATGCATTGTTGAAAGCTGTTAGCTTATTCTTATTATTTTTATTTTTAATATTGCTTACATATTGAGATGGGTGCATTCCTACGTGGGCCCCTGATTAGGGTAAGAAGAGCTGAAGTGTTGAGGTAAGTGGGTGAAATTGATATTTCAAGTTTTCTCCTTGCTGTGTCTGACGTGGTGTATGGAGTGGAGAAAGAGGAATCTACTGCTTGCTGTCAAACTGCATCAGCACCTGGACATGGAAATGACCATTAGACATTGTATTAGAGCCGGCAATGTGGAGAAGAGTGCTCTGAGGGTTCTGCTTGAATGATTTAGATAGTTCTGAAATGTTGTCCATTTCCTTGTACAAGGGCTGAGGATATCTAACATCTATTGCCTGATCAGGTCTACTTTGGTTTATGCAAACATAGACATTTGCTAGAAAGTCTAACAAGAAGAGTTGCTTAACCTGTCCTGCTTTCCATTTTTGATGAGCTACTTCAAGTCCTCTGATGACTTAAATAAGCTTGGTGTCAGGTCTTTCGAGAGCAACTCTCTTGCACTTCTATACTGCAAGCTCAGACCATAGATCTTGTGATTTTGCCTGATGCCAGGATTTGAATTTGGGATCTTAGTTGGGGAAACCTCTTGGAAGTCCTCAGGCTTGAATTTTCTGTGTGCCAGCTAATGCAGGGTCAGGTTTTGGGACTTTGCACCAGCCAATGAAGCTGTGGGTCAGTTCTGCCCCAGGCTAATCCCTCACATGAACCAGCAGGTTCTGTGGCTTAGACCAGCCCAGTTCATCACAGGCTTGGGTAGTGGGGATATCACACCTAGTGGGTGTTGTGGCCTAGTTGGGGCAGCCACTAATTAATCTCACCAGACCTTCCCTAATCCTGCTTTATGTGTATGCTAGTAGTTGCTGTGGTCACCTCAGCCCAGCTTGCATACCGTTCAGTTCTCCAGCATACTGTCTGGTACTATGGCCTAGGTCATTCCAGCCCATTATCATACCCAGCCCACACAGAGGAGTGTGCAAAGCTCCAAACCAGACCTGCTCCCAGCCATATAATTATATGTGAAAGCAGGAGCTACTGTCCAGCCTCACATGGCTTCCCCCAGTTTTATCACTTACTGGCAATTACTTTAGCCTAGAACAGTCTTGTACTCCCTCATTATTAACTCTCATGTGAACGTGTGGATGTTGCAACCCAGTCTGGCCAGCCCACACACCATCATGGCTCTCACACATTTCAACAGATGCTATGGCATGACCCAGTCATTCCTGTTCTGAGATCTGGCCCACACATGCAAATTGGTGTTGCAAGCTTTTCTGTCCCCTCTTGCACCCAGCCCTGGCTCTTGCACTCACCAGCAGGAGCTATAGCCTAGCAGGGAAAGTCCCCAAATTTCCCCTACCAAGCATGCCCCCAGCTCCAGATCTCACACATTCTGGCAGTTGCTGCCACCCTTTATGCCATGATCTTTCCCCCAGTTCCAGCCTTTGTATTTGCTGACAGGTGCTCAGTCTAGCCCATCCCAGCCCACCCAGTTTCCAGTCCCAACTCTCATGAGTATTGGTTAATTCCAGGATCTTGTAGGACTTGACCCAATACCAACCCCAGCTCTCAGCCCAGAGATGTGATAGTCCCACAGTGGCAAGCCCATACATCTGTACAGAATCCAGCCCCAGTCCTGATCTTCTTGCTTGCTGGCAGAGGTTCTGCAGCCCAGCACAATTTGTCCTACCTCCTGTCTTGACAATCACTGATGTATTCTGTTGCCTAACCCTGCCAGGCCTGTTTCCTAGCTCGGTTTTTACATGTGCTGGTAGGTGTTATGCGACGCTGCCTCACCTGGTTCAGGTCTCCCACATGGGTGAATGCCCTGGCCCAATGCAGAAATGCCTTCTGGATTTCCTCTAACCAACCCATCTCAGCTACCTGGATCACCTGCGAGGGTAATAGCTTCATCCCTGCAAACCCCCCAAAGTCATTCCACATCTGTCAAACATGCCGTGGGTGGCCCCTGTTCCAACATGTCCCCAGATTGCCTTTTCCTGGCAATCTACAATTCCCTGCCTACCACTCACCACTCTGTCTCTACCCTCACCACTCAAGCCACATGACCTGGCAGGCTCCATGATGGAGAGGAAATAGTCTGGCCCACACTCTCCCCCATGCCCAATCCCCTACCAGGTATGCCCTGCAGATCAGCAGGATCCCAAAAGTTATTTTAAAAGATGTTAATGTACGGTGAATTACTTCATGTTACTTTTCAGAATACTCAATACTGAACAGTGACATTAGGGAGATGGTTGACTGGGGAAGAATGCTCCCTTCCCTCCACACATTAAACCAAAACAAAGGAAACAAAAGCATCTATATCATTGGAATGTTTGAAGCAGAACATGTATATGCTGAGGATGTAGGGAGAAATATTGTGGAACATGAGGATACAGAATGGTCTTATAAAGAAACTAAGCACAGAGCAACCACAATTCTAGCTCTTGTTAACATCAGACCAAGAAGTAATTTTTCTTGGTGAAAAAAGAAAAGGAATAAACAAGAGCCCCACATCCGCCCTAACTCAAGCCATGGACACTTGAGGTATTTACTGTCATATACGTTTGCAGCTCTCTTATGTCCTGAGCTTAGTCTGCAGAGTTCCTACTTTACCACAGTGCTTCATTGTACTAAAAAAAAAAAATTCCAGCAAACGCTGTGTGTTTTCCACCAAAGCTCTTCTTGCATAGACTCATAGACTCATGTGAAAGCTCTACTTAGCAGAATCTTGTGAAAGTACTGGACAGCTGTCCTGTGAGCTCCAAGCCTACCTCCATAAAAAAAAAAAAAAAAAAAAAAAAAAAAAAAAGGATCCTGACAATAGCTCTTGGAAGAAAATAAACAGATGATCTTCCCTATTCTCCCAACAGTACAGAAGGAAGGATATGGCCTTATGTATTTATCCTTGAACACAGAAAGTAACCAGAAAACCAGCCTTTCCAGCTCAAACCATTGAAGTTCCAGTGACCAGCCACTCTACTTCCTTGGGAATCAGTGAATTTCACTCAGCTATCCTGAATCTTGTAACAAACCCTCCATGGCACAGCAAGAATTAACTCCATTTCTTAAGACTGGATCCCAGTATCAGGCCCAAAATGATGAAATATAATGGTATTGAGGGATCAGGGATCCCTGGAGATTGAGTGCTTGAATCTTTCATAGATGGCTGACTTCTGGCAACCCTCTCTCAAAGTCCTACATAAAGCAGAGTAAGACTTTGGAGTAAGAAAGAACAATTTTAAAACTCTGCTTTGGACATCAGGGTTGCAACCACAGTTAGGAGACTCAACATCCAATAGAGCCTGAAGGCCTCTACCTGAGGCCAGTTCTTGGAGACAGTCTCTTGACTTGGCCTCAACATTACAGAGAGGCTTATATCCGTATATAAACTTCTTTCTGCACCTACCCCACTCCTTGGAAGAGGTTTATAGATGGACTAGCCCTTTTTAACCAAGTTCTCAGTTTGTTTGGAACAACAAATCTGCATATTAGGAACCATGCTGAGCTTGGGGAGTATTTGGAAACAAAAACAATGAAAAAGCATCCAAGTGGACTGGCAACAATCTTTGACTTAGGGTGCTATCTAGTGATGAAACAGCAGAAGTATATACAGACTGATAAAATAAACAGACCGTTCAGAATTTCTGGAAAGACAGCCACAAACAAAGCCAGATTATTATCATGTGCTGATGATGCTGAACAGCAACAAGCATAAAAAATTCTGTAGGAAGGGGGATGTGGTGGGAGGTGTTGTCATGTAGACATTCCTAGAAAAACAAAGATGCAAGCATTTATTACCACCAGAACTATGCCAAAATGAGTTCTTCAAACTGAAAGAAACATCCCAATGAGTAAGAAGAAAGTATCAAAAGGTAGAAAATCCACTGGAAAGAGTAACTATAGACATAAATTAAGGCTACTAAACATCATAAAGATTATAAAGGTTGGTCATAAGTCATTTGCATCTTTTGTATGCAGACAAAAACTAGAACAAGTAAAAATAATAACTACACTAAATTTTTTGAGAAAAGCAATGCAGAAAGATATAAAACATACAATAAGCATTCAAAATATGGAGAAAAACAAAGTGCAAATATTGAGCTTTTTATCAGTATTAGATATTCCTTATTGAATGACAACAAAACTAGAAATCAATGAAAGGAAAATTCCTCTCTTTTCTCTCTCTCCTTCTCTCCCTCTATCTTGGTCTCTCTCCCTCTTTCTCTTTTTCCCTCTCCAATTGCTGTCTTCCTCTCTTAGGAATTCTGCCATTAAAATAGATAAGGGCTAAGAATTATTTTTTAATGTTCAAAATATAATATTATGAATATGGTTACATGTTTCCATTTTATGGAAAATAAGAAAAATACTTTTAGTAAAATGAACTGAAAAGTTAGGATTCTGCATATTTAGCAAATTGTATCATGTGAACATTTTATTTTTCTGGATACAAATGGTCAAGTATTGTCATTTTGCACATTTCCATTCAATATATATGGAATATATTTCTTAAATATTCACCACGATAAGGCTTTGTACTCTATGGGTTCTTCTTTCCCTCTGCTTTCCCTCCTTCCCCATCCATCCCTTCCACCCTTTACCCCAAAATTGTTACAGTAATGTAGTTCCTTAGTAAGTTATAAGATCAACTTTCTGTGATTTAACATATCATACATGGTAAGTATGGAAAGTAAAGAGAAGCGTAGAAAATCCAGGATAGTGCTGTACGGATATATTTATATGTCCTAGTGGAGAAATATTTTAGTAAGTAATATTTTGGAAAAATATGTGTCTATATTCCCTTAAGGAGAGTAAAATATTATTTATGTAGTAATAGCTAAATTTTCAGCCTTGAAAAATGTGGATGATCTTCCCTGGGTAAAATTTCCATGTTGATAATTTTATTTTAAATTATTTACTAGAATTCAGAACTCATTTTCTACCTAAAATCAATAAGATATGAAATGATGCTGTTTACAGCTCACAAAAGCCTATTTAATCTATAATATAAATGAAATATAAGAGTAGTTTATCCACATAAAGTCGTGTTCATAATAATGCACTTATAGTAGGTTGAATACAGTATTTATTTCTAATACAAACATGAGAGAACATGATTCCAGTAAGATTATAAGCCTATTTACTTTTGTTGCTCAGTTTAGAATGAGTAGAAGAAATGTTTTTAAAAGGTCAATGGAATCACAAAACCCAGTTTTGTTTGGAGAATCCTTTGGGTGATACATGCAATTGCAACCTTCAAGTTTACAAACTTGCCACGGTGAGAAATAAACCAAATACTTGATCATGTTACCACATCCTGTTTCAACACCAGATTTCTTTGATGTATCTGATCACTTCTCTCAAATATGCTGTGATAATATTTCCATCTTTGAGGAAAACACATCAGTTGAATAGTTATTCAACTCAGTTGCGATTAAAACTGAATGAAATGGACTAGTTATGATTTATATTAAAATAGCTTATTACAATAGATCCATAATGTTAGGTGAGTTATTTAAATACGGGTCTCCAAAGTATAATTGAATGCTATGAGTCAAAGCAACAAAAATACTCCATAAATGTGCATTTTTTAAAGATTTATCTTATTTTTCTTGCAAGGTCAGATATACAGAGAGGAGGAGAGACAGAGAGGAAGATCTTCTGTACAATGATTCACTCCCCAAATGACCACAACGGCAGGTGCTATGCCGATCTGAGGCCAGGAGCCAGGAACCTCCTCCAGGTCTCCCACGCGGTGCAGGGTCCTAAGGCTCTGGGCTGTCCCCGACTGTTTTCCCAGGCCACAAGCAGGGAGCTGGATGGGAAGAGGGGCTTCTGGGATTAGAACTGGTACCTGAATAGGATCCCTGCGTGTTCAAGGTGAGGACTTCAGCCACTATGCCACCGTGCCAGGCCCCCATAAATATGTTTTCTACGGTTTGTGTCTTCTTTTTATGGTTTGTGCTTCTTCATACACATGTATACAAGTATTTTCTTTCTTAGAAAAGAATATTCTATGTTGATAGAGAATTAAATATGGGCCTGGCATGGTAACCTAGTGGCTTACATGCAGTGGGATCCAACATAGACACAGGTTTGGATCCCATGCGGGCTGCTCCATTTCCTTCCAGCTTCCTGCTTGTGGCCTGGGAAAGTAGTTGAGGACGTCCCAGAGTCCTGGGACTCTGCATCCGCGTAGCAGACAGGAGGATGCTCCTGGCTCTTGGCTTTGGATCAGCTGAGTTCTGTTGCAGACATTTGGGTGTCAAACAGTGAAGGGAAGATCTTTCTCTGTATCTCTTCTTCTCTCTGTGTATCTACTTTTCCAATTACAAGAATAAGTACAATCTTTTTAAAAATATTTTAATAACCATGAGAGAACACATGCACACAAACTCAACTCCCCCACAAAGTAAGGTAACATTGTATTTTATAAATAAAGGACACACTAGTCCCTCTCTAATGATGCACGAAACTAACGTAATACAATAAAATATCAACTCATTTCAAGGAATATTTTAAAGACATTATCAAATCAATACAACAAAACATCTTTATTAGTAATGACAGAATAGAGTAAATGACATGAAATCTTTATATGCCAAAACATAAAGATTATTTAATCACAAGCAAAGCACAGTTTCATCAATATAGCTCTTACACCTATAATTAGAGTGTAGTTCTGGTATTTTCTTTTTGATTTCTTTTCATGACTTACACATATAAGCTATGAGCCAAATGTAATGAAAGAAAATATACCTGTTCTCCTTTTGTCATCCATATTTCCCATCCCTTCTGTAGGGTCCCTGCATGGCACTTAAATCCATGTTATTCCTATCTGAGATATCTGCTTTCTTATTACCGAAAGACTGTGCAGTATATTCTTTAAGAACCTGCCTCTAGGGGCCAGTAAGATAGCCTAGTGACTACAGTCCTCACCTTGAACACGCTGGGATCCCATATGGCCGCCAGTTCTAATCCTGCTTGCCCCACTTCCCATCCAGCTTCTTGCTTGTGGCCTGGAAAAGCAGTTGAGCCAAAAGGTTTGGGACCTTACACCAGCATGGCAGACCCAGAGGAGGCTCCTGGCTCCTGTCTTCATATATACTCAGCTCCAGCTATTGTGGTCACTTGGTGGTAAATCATCAGATGGAATAGCTTCCTCTCTGTCTCTCCTCCTTTCTTTCTGACTTTCTAATAAAATACTACTAACAATAATAAGATGAAGCTGCCTCTAATGTTAGACTTCTTCGGTTCATATGCCAGTCCTTCCATTTCCATCTGTGTGTCCTCAGGCAAAATTTCTCAAATTCCACAATTCAGATTCCTCATGTGTACAATTGATAATAAAAATAGGATTTATGGAAAGTTAAGTGAGTTCATGGACTTTCAACACTTCTTGCAGCATCGTGATAGCTGAGTGAATGTGCGCTATTACTTTTATTTCTCTCTTTCGCTTTCTAAGTACTCTCTTAATGCTGCTTATCTGTTCTATCTCACTGGTCTTTGGGCATACATAACAGCAATGTTAATAATAAAATAGCATAAAACAATAACCACTAACAACCCACTATGTAGCAAGCATGAAATATTTCAAATAATGTCCACTGATCGTCATAACACTTGCACTCAGCAATTTAAGGAACTTCTCCATGCAGTTTAAGTGATCTGAAAAGAATGCACCCAAATGGTCCTGAATAGAAGCCATTATGCTCAATGAAACAAGTCAATCCCAAAGAACAAATAGCATAAATTCTCTCTGAAAGAAGGCAACCTTCTTCTAAAATACAAGATCAATAGCACTTCTAATTTTTTGTGTGTGCTACATCTCAGGGGTTTTGACATTTTTTGTTAATATTTTCATTTGTTCAAAGAAGTTTTTCTCATTAATGTTTTTACTGTCATAGGTCATATAGTAACATATAGTAGTCATATGGTAGTTTGTTTCTTCAACAACACACCAGTCTTTGAGCAGCATGTTATTTAACTTCATGTGGTTGATCATTTCTGTTTGGTTTTTTTCCTGCTGTTCATGTTGTTTTATGGCTTTTCATTTAAGCAGATATGTAGTGACTGTGTAATGCAGACTATCATACAGAGATATGACGATAAGATGCAGTATGTATCTCTCTACTTCCAGGTCAAAGATGGACTCCCAACGAAAGTGTTAAATATATTTTGACAATAGAATGCTGGACTCTGCCATTGTCCATACCTACAGTGTCAAGGCACCCTTAAACAGCAGAATGATGGGCTAATGACTGTTTATGAAGGACTCTGCATTAGAAAAAATGTCTTAGAAATGTCTGATACAGCCCTCTGGGAGTCCACTCTCACGTACATACATTTCAACAAGCAATTGGCAGTATGGAGAACTCGATATAACTTCCCCTTTACATGCCTCCTTGAGTACACTTTCATATGCAGTTCTGTATCACTGCTTAATACTTAGGCTACGGATGCTTCTTGTAGGCAGTTTAAAGCTCTGGGCTATAAACAAACATTTCCTGAAATATTCCACCACATGGATGGATGTTTGTATAAAAATAACAAGACAAAATTAACAAGAAGTTTGAAATTATTTTTAATTACTATTTCACCTGAAATTAAACCAGGTGACTGCGTAGTTTGAGAGAACAGTTTTTGCTAAATAGGTATTACATATTGATTATAAAAATGTTTTATTTGGCTCAGATAAGCTCTGTGTGTGTGTGTGTGTATGTGTGGCTGTGTGTGTTTGCATACACACATTTTGTGCTTATTTTATTAGACTGACTTTGGGAAGCTGCACATTGTCAAGTTCATGTGCTGGAGGCCAGCTCCAGCCAAGTTCAGAGATCAAAAAGGGTGTGTTGAGTCTGTGAAAAGAGACATGGGCACTGTCACTTGTGCCCCCTACCAACAGCTCTAGAAGCTGTCTTTTTTATTTATTCAGACACATCACAAGCCTCTGCACAAATGTTTGTTCTATTTTTAACTTCATGACTAAGCGGGCATGCACAGATATTTGATTATTTTATTTTTTAATTCATGATCAACCAGGTGCTCTTAAAGATAATTCTGCAAGTTACTATAATCATTTTCTTCAAAGCAAGCCATTATTCATTCTTAGGAGTAGCCACTGGGTGACAGCCAAGACTCCAAGGCCAAGGCACATGTGATGACCTACTAATCAGTAATACATTTCTACTATATTTCTATTTCCAAAACTTACCCATTACTTAATGAGAGAAATATGTCTTAAGGGAAAAAAATTATAAAGATCTAAGACAAAAGTTTCAAATATTAAATCCCCTTAAAACTACAGGCTTGGGGTCCTGCGCGATAGCATAGTGTTTAAAGTCCTCACCTTGAACATGCCAGGATCCAATATGGATGCAGGTTCAAATCCCGGAGGCCCTGCTCCCATCCAACTCTCTGCTTGTGGCCTAGGAAAGCAGTCGAGGACAGCCCAAAGCTTTGGGACCCTGTACCCGCATGTAGGAGACCTGGAAGAGGCTCCAAGCTCCTGGCTTCAGATTGGCTCAGTTCCAGCCATTGTGGCCACTTGGGGATCGAACCAAAGGATGGGAGATCTTCCTCTCTGTCTCTCCTCCTCTCTGTATATCTGCCTTTCCAATAAAAGTAAAAAAATCTTAAACAACAACAACAACTACAGGCTCTACAATTCCATAAACAGTCAAAAATATATCTACATACTATTAATAAAAGCATCCTTTTATCCCTCTAGCAAAAAATTACTAAAGCAGCTAAAACAGATGCTTTACCTATGCTCCAAAGAGTTGCAGAGACAGGCTAACCTTTAAGGTCACAGTAACTGTATTTATCATCATAGCAGTTTCAGCTCATACCCCCATCACTTTCATTAATTTTTAGGATACTTATCACTTATTACTTTCATTAATTTTTAGGATACTTCCCAAAAGGCATGCCACATGTCTGGTCCAAACTCTGCAGTAATGGTTAGGCACACAATAAGGTGTCCAGAAATTGCATGGGCTTAATTGTACTCCTGTATGTAAATTGTTAAAGGCCCATTCACCAAGACATTGTCAGCAACATTAATCCCAAGCTCACATCAGTTGCAAAACCCATCTCACAGGGGCAAACAACAATGCCTGGATAGATTACAGAATTCTTGGTGGGGTGGTTGAGTGTCCATGCAAAGGGTGTGAAACTCTGTTAAGGTGATTGGAAAGACATCTGCCAGGCCTTGCCATACCGCTGGAAGCTCCTCGCTGCCTTGCCAACAGGAGAGCTTTTCTCTTCACACTTTTGTGTCTTCCACATATGCTGCACCGACCCCCGCGTTCAGGGAATTCATATATCCCTTTTCTATTTACCATTCAGCTTATAGATTAGCTCCACAATGTCAATGCTTCAACATTTACAGACCTGGGAGTTGTAACTCCTGCACTTCAGCAACTACTTCGTATGTGTTTACAAGTGAATATTTAAATTATTCTTGGGGGGAACAATAACTTTGGACTTTTAAATTGTTTGCTTATACACAGACCCCACTTGTAAAACCGGTATTGAGTTCCCAGCAGAATATGAAGCAGCTGCTAAAGACACTGAATTTTTTTTTTTCAGGTTCCAATGCTGTGACATTCGTTCACTTAGAGATGCAGAGAAATCTGAGACAAACTGATAAGGCAGACAATGGGAAAGGCCACCCTGCTTTGTATCTAGAGAAAAGACTTCAAAGGATAATGTGTCTCATTGAACAATATAGATTTGGATGACTGTGTGTGTGTGTGAGAGAGAGAGAGAGAGAGAGAGAGAGAGAGAAAGAGAGAGAGAGACACTGAGGGACACAGTACATATATCTGAGTGTTAATCAGTAACATATGTACTTATCCTATTTTGTTAAACTGAAGTTTTCTGTCTCTGTCCTGCAGCAATGGACTTGGTGCACGGAGCCAATGATAACACACGTGGACTCTGACTGATGGTTGAAAGCTGAAGTTTATTAGTGGCATCAGACTTTATACACTGAGGGTCATATGGGATAAGGCAGGATGTACTGAGCTTATCAACAAAACCCATCAACTCTTTCTATACTTTTATTTGGAACTCCTTTTGTTTTGTATATTCTACCAAGTGTTCTCATTCACATGCTGTCCACTCAACTGTTGTTATATGAATGATATCCAATCAGGTATACAAAAGATATCCATTCGGTTGTTCTCACACAAACATGATCCAATCAGTTGTAATCCTGTACTCCCTGACCTTCCAGGGTCACAATGTCCTTCTACAGTTTTCAGATAAACTTTCACATCTATATTCTGAAACAAAAAATACTGTTGATGTCAAAATCAAAATTAGACAAATCAGATAAAACTGATTAATATTTAATCCAGATGATAAAAAGACATTCACTAGAAGCCATCAATTATGCTGTAACATGAAGCTTTTTGTTAATGTCTTTATATCTTCCTATGGCAAATAGTTTTTTTTGAAGATAACATTAATACTTCACCTATTTACTCTTTTTTTTTCTTTCGTTGTCTATTTTTTCATTGTTTATTTATTCAAAAACATGTGTGCTGTCTCCCATCTTAGAGCATAAAGGAGGACGGTATAAGTATACTTGTATTTTGATAGGCACAGTCAATTCCTGTTCCTTGATGCTGAATACCAGAAGCGTCACGTTATCTATGTGCCGTCAGAAATGGACATCTGTCATGCCAAGCCAGCCTTCCCAACCAGGTGAGCAGCACTAAGAAATTAACATCCTTTGTGCTGCGTATCTAGCACAATTAATTTAAGCTAATTCCCCCAGCCAAGTTCTTTTACGGTAAGCCTTTGGGGGAAGCCCCTCACCTCCCCCAACCCTGAGAGATTGGGGGTAGGAATCTTAGGTAAGGCGCCAGGTTACTTCTGATTGGTGGATAAGCTGAGGATGAATTTCGTGATCTGTGGGGCTGGGGACGCAGGAAATGACGCAGGGTCCAAGGTGGGATGTTCAGATTACCCCTTACACTTTGGTTTAACGTTTACCCCATTGTTACCAGAAATGCCCGGTGGGTTCTTTCCTCAGCTTAGTACAGAAATAGAAATCCAGGAATCTGTTGCAGACAGAAAAGTTTATTTGCAAAGGGAACAGGTGGGCAGGGAAGGGAGACAGAAGGGGGAAAGCACCTTCGGAGAGAAAGCAAAGGGGGAGGGGTGACTCTCTAAAGAGGAGGGAGAGAGACACCAAAGGTTTGAGGAAGGGCGTTGGGATTTTAAGCATTCCCTTATCCCTCCTTGTTTGGCAGGGAACCTACAGCTAAGGTGTTCCCCATTGGTGGTCTTAATCAGTTAGAAAATGGGTGGGCAATGCTGGTGCCGTCCACCTGAAGGTGTGGCCAAGACCTCAACAGGTTTGGATGGTCTCACCCATGACTTTACTTTATAAAGAGCTCTCAAAGGTTGATCTATAAACTTCCTACCTCCTTCTCATTATGGTTGGGATTATATTGATCAATTGTGTGGTAAAATAATACATTCAGGTACATCTTCCATTCTTTAGTAAATATCTTAACATGATAAAACTCTTCCCTGCATTTTAACTCCATACCTCTTCAATGCTTACATAAATGGAAAGTCCCTTTTACATTTCTTTCATTGGAATTCTAAGCTCAAGACACTCTTTTATGAGAACCAAACCATGACAACAGTACCTACTCAATGTAAATTATACTTGATTGTACCACAAAATAAAGGATTATTCCTGCTGAGTCAGGGGTTACCTAAAATGCTCAGAAAATCCAAATACTAGATATACCAAGCCAGCATCTTTAGTTAGTGGAGGAAATTGAAATTCAGACTTGCAATTAGCATTTTGGTTGATCCCCTTGCTTGCTCAAGATTGAATAGCATTAGCCACATAGGTGTAACTTCATTTTTCTCTTTGATTTTAAAAGTTATATATAAGTTGTAAATATTTAACAGATGTGTATGTCATTTTTTTAATTTAAGGAATTAAGTTTATACATTTTCATGAAAATATTCTCTCTGTCTTTTTTAAGCATCAAAATGCATTTGAAATTCATAAACATTTACTGTAAATATAAAAAATTTTGCATTATCAAAGTCAGAAGGAAAGTTAAGGTGTAGTTAGTATACACAAAGGTGGATCCATGCATGACAAATAACAAGCAAGAATACTTACAATTGGAGGAAGGTATTTTGTGATTTGTTGATACTATTTTATGCATGTTTGTTCTACTGTTCCACATACCATCCAGCTCCTAGATAGTATTAAGAGCTGACAGTGTTAAGCAGTGATTAGCTCATGAGGCATATCCCTTTGTTAGTAAACTTCTTAAATTTTCAATTATGTATTTTTCTTTATTTGAATGGCAAAGAGTCAAAAAGGAAATTTCGCACTTACTGACTCACTCCGCTATTCACTCTGGGCTGAGACACACTGAGCCCATGGGCATGGAACTCAATGCAGGTCTCCCGTGTGGGTGTGATGGAGTCAAAAACTTGAACATAACTTGCTACCTTCCATGTTTTTCATTAACAGGGACCTGGAAACTGAAGCACTGTTGGGATTCACACCAATGTATATTAATAGATGCAATATTGGTGTCCCAGTTGGTGTCTTCATTACTGTGCAGATACAAGTAAGCATGAGATGAAGCCCTTTTAAGTGATCTGCTCACAACACTCGTGTCTGATGCCTTTATGCTCTCTGTGATGTAGGGATGAAAGCAAATAATCCTTATCAGAGCAAAATCAGATACCTTAATCATGGACTTTCTCTAACTTGGTAAGAAATAAATATTTGTCTCTTAGAAACTAGGCAGGTTCAAGTATTTTGCACACCAAATAGGTAAGACATTGTAAGTGAAGAACAAGTGATTGAGACGACATGGCATACAAAATTAGCTATAACCATGCAGGTTAAGTTAAAACCTTTCAAAATGTAGACTACAAAATTTCACACACACACAGGACAGTATAACCAACGGCACTGTTTATCAAAGAAATGATGCATTGAGCAAGGATTAAA
Organism: Ochotona princeps; assembly: GCF_030435755.1. Lineage (NCBI taxonomy): Eukaryota > Metazoa > Chordata > Mammalia > Lagomorpha > Ochotonidae > Ochotona > Ochotona princeps. The sequence continues at coordinate 50,355,330 of NC_080845.1, forward strand.
GAGCAAGAACTATGTGGCACCTTTGTTCCCCTAGTTATAGAGAAATGCAAATTGTTAATGTGCACCTGATTTTTTAAACAAAAGTTATCATGACTAGAGCTATACTAGAAGGAATTAATTCCTTTGCGAGAATGTGAATTCAATTTAGCAGCAAAGACCTTGGTCATAACAGGGTAGATGAAGAAATTTATGAAGGTATTGCAAGAAAGAGTTCAGCTATTAATAAGTGCCCTCTATATATTAGTGATTGTGAGAATCTCATAACATTTTTACTGAAATATTATTCAACAATATTAAATTTAAGTAGTGAAATAAGTGACCAAGATATCTGTGCAGAATAAAGTTACCACTAAGTTATAAGCAAAATTCGGTTTAAGACAACTAAGATCAATTACTACAAATCAGGCATATAACAAACAGAGTAGAGTCTTCTTTTTTTACCATATGCAAACCTTCATTAAAGGTCAGATCACTCTTGAAATGTGGAAGGCCCTAAAAAGTTCATTCTACTAGATGTAAACACCTTACTCAATAATATCTTCCTACTTAATAATTCTCCTATATGAGAAGGTTTCATTTACCGTTAACATAATTCAGTATTCCGTGGAAAAGTATTGACTCTCTTCCTAATCTCTCAAGAGAACTAGGATTCTTACTCTCTTACTTTAACATAAGCCTTTTGTTACAACAGTATTGTTCAATTCCTCTCCCCCCAACCACCTTTGATTCAGTCTCAGTAATCCAACTTATTCTAACCTATACTCAGAGAACAAATTTCTTGTCACTTGATTTTTATGACTACTAACTGAGCACATTTAATTTGACTACAACTTGATTTTGGTTTTGGGTTCACAATTGAATATATTATTCTATCAAGAGTTTCATTATCACTGAGAATAATAAGGTAATTTTTCATTTATGATATTTCACAGGAAGTATACACCGTTTTTAAAATCCACATCATTGTTTCTAAATTACAAATTACTTGTGGTATTCTTAAACCTCTAGACATTTTTTAATCTTAATTAGAAATGATTTCATTTATCAGCCACTGGATTGTAGTACTTGATTATGGGCATCCTTTTCTCTAACCATCAAAGAAAAACATATCTACCACCCCAAATTTCAATCTGTAAAAGAACCCTGTTTCTCCCTTTACAGTAAGTAGGGTGCATAAGTGGTCAATGGGTGCAAAGACTGAGGAGTGTTGGTGTTGAAACTCACAACTATTCCTACATTAAATTTTGTTGGTTACTAGACTGAGGAACACTTCTTAGAATCTTCAGATAATTTCATTTATAGATTTAACACTCTATCCTCTAAGAGCAAGTCCTTTCAACCATTACTTGATTTTAAAAGCACCGTATACAGTTCCCATTACTAGGAAAGAAAATATGAGACTAATTTTGTTATCAATACTTTCAGACACCGGAAATTCAAGTAGACTTTCAAAACGGATGAAAAAATTGGCCTACAGTAATAATCATAGCACTTAAGGTCTGTTCAATTTTTTATTATTGCTTTTACTTTACACCCGCTGGGTTCATACTGTGCAGCTCTGAGAATGCATTAGCTGCAAGCGCTAGTACTTCCAACAGTTCAGTTAACAACCTATTCCAGTTCCTGGGAGTCATCAACACTCAGCAGACAGTGTTAACAAAACTCAGCTATTCAGCAAGGCTGGAGGATGCAAAATACATTTCAAATGAGTCTTTGGGAATCCACAGTTATTCTTCCAAATCCATTCTTGTTAGAATCTTGCCCTCTGCTAAACAGACATTAGCCAAAATTCAAAAGATTTTTTTTAAATCATAGTACGCTTTATAGTTAATAACTTCAATATTAAATGTGCAAAGATTCGGAGTACTGTGCTTCAGACAGGCATACAGTCACAACACACACACTCACTACCACCACCACCCTCCCATCTACCATCATCACAATAGTTCTGTCCTAAGATTCACTGTGACATGACTCACGTGTGGTGGGTTAGCCTTTTTTATTTTTATTTATTTTCTTAGTTTCACTAACAAAACACATTTTGGGACAACAGCAAAGTATGATTTACATTCACCATTGAGTTTTTGTTTAAGCTGTAATTCTTAAACTAATAAATTAACATCCTCATTGGGTTTGATGTATTTACACAGCATTCACATAAAAATGCTCCCCCAAATAGGTCTTATTGAATTCCATTCCCAATTTGCACACAAGTTAAATAAAGTAAGGAATGAATTAAAACATAGATTTTTTTTTTTTAGATTTATTTTGTTTGTTTGAAAATCAAGGTTACATATGCACAAGGAGAGAAGCTGTGAAAGAGACAGAGAGAGGAAACAGAGAGAAAGAGAGGGAGGGGGAGGGAGAGAGAGAGAGAGAGAGAGGGAGAGAGAGAGAAATCTTTCAGGTGTTAATTCATTCCCCAAATGATCACAATTGCTGGGACTGAACCAAACTAAAACCAGGGACTTCATCTGGGTCCCCCATGGAAAACATGTCTTGAATTAATCTATTACCACTTTAAGGTTCTTTAATTCAGGGTTTGAGGAAACAAAGTCAAGTAATGAATACTTCCTTGAGTGAAATCTTTGAATTCCAATATCTGAGATCCCGGCAAAGCTATTCTTTAACCACTCTATTTAGCTGCGGCACCAGCTGTTAACCTATGTTAATTGTCTAGTTTGCTGTGTTTCTTTTCCCTTAAATTTAATTTTATTGCATTGTTTTTGAATGCCCTCTGTGAGATGCTGAGAATATAATACTGAAAACATAAGGACTTTATTCCTGCATTCACAATGACTGAAGTTTAGCTGAGAATGCAAAGGAAATCTTGACCCTAAAATAATGTTTGAAGAGACACTTACTGAAAGACAAGATGTGAGTCATCAACAGAAAGCTGGAAACTCTTGCTGCTTAAAAGGAAGAGACAACACAGCAAAGAGAACCAAAAAGCTAGGAATATAGAAAGCATCAACAGATTTCATGGCTGGTTTGGGAATGTCACTCTTCAGCACTTAGCCATTTTCAATGTTCTTCAACTGTGACTAGATCTTAAAATTTAACACTAATAATTTTGATTGAATTACACAAACTTGTTCAGCTGTTTCAAAGAGCTTCATATATATTCCAGTCACTCTTCTTCCTGGCAAAGTACTTGTATCCAACTTAGTGCTCACCCTGCTTGCTGCTCCTACAGTTGAGATAAAGTTGTTTTCAAGAATTCTTTCTCTGCATTCCTCATCATTGTAACGTTAACCATGAAGACTTTATCACTTCTTTCAACTTGATAGCTTTCTGAGGAATGTATCCAGAATTAAGGAGAGGCTGCTCTTACTGGGAATGTGGCAGAATGGAAGCTCTGTTGGAGTATAAACAGTGGAGAGGAGTTATGTGCTGAAACGCATGCTGAAGAACCTGTTGACTACACTGGCAGCAACCACGTGCTATAAGCCACTTAAGCCACAGTCTTAGTTTATTTAATCTCAAGTATATTCAAGAGCAAAACTAAAAAGTGAATCACTGTGTATATTTTTTTCTTATATTTCTAATTGTCAGAAAATACTTATTTTTATATCACATTGCAATAGAAAATTAGAGCTGTTTGATTGTACGAAGTGTGAGCTTAATCCACCTTTCAGATTCTGGTTTTGATCAGCATCCTGAAGTTGCCTATGATAAGCATACTCCAGTTTTGCTTCAGGACACAATTCCCTCACTTTCCCAAACTCACGCTTGTTGAGATTATTTGGAAACAAGCATCTTCCTCTGGACAAAGGATTTTGGAATTTTACCCAGAAAATATTTTAAATAATCAAAAAAAAGCAACATATTTGAGCTAATGTAGATCTAGGATTGGATTGAAGTTCCAGGTGAAATACTGAATCCTTAAGAGTACAAAATACATTAAAAATAGATATTTAAATGAAGACATGAGGCAGGTGAGCAAATGCAATGAGGAAATATGGAAAGTTTCACTGATATTGAAATACATTGGTTCCATTTTTTCCAAAATTAAAAAGACCTTTTGCAAAGAGAGCAAAAGTAAGAGAAGAAATAATATTCTGTTGACACTTTAAGATGATATAATCACTGTATTTTACTAATTGTGCAATGACACATTTATTTTCTCTTGCCATATACTGTAACTCTCTCTTATCCTTAACACTAAACAAGAAAATGTGTAGCCTCAGTCCAGTGTATCCAGCAATCTAAAGTTGTATCAAGAATATTAGTCAAAGCCCTGCAGAGTTAAAGACATCTGTAACCACTTGAAAAATACAACAAAAATCAGAATTTGTTGCTGCAAATCACTGAGTTTTGCTAGCTTGTTCTTTGTCACGCGAGACCAGAATGATACAGGGTGGACTGCCAAAATAGCTCAGTCAGAAGATGCTGGTGGTTATTCACAGGATGACAGCAGTTAGTAGTGTATGTGGCAGGATGTTACATATATTTTCAGGAGAAGTGAAGATAGATAGATGTGAAGATACATAATAAAGATAGAGATGCAGTATGCAGTATGAATCTCCATTCCCCCCCAAAAAAGATGGACTCCTAATGAAGCTGTTAAATATACCTTCACAATAGGAATCTAGAATTTCTGCCAGTGTCAGTACCTATAATGTCGTTTTACACTTAAATAGAAGAATGATGGACTTGTGATTGTTGCTGAAGTACTATACTACTATATTAATGTGGGAGAAAGCAATATGAAGGTGGGAAAATGGGGAGGGTGGAAAGGAAATCCTGAGCATATGGAGTTGTATGATGAAAAATAAAAATCAAACAAATTTTAAAAATAAGAGAAATGTACTTTGAAATTAGAAACAGTAGAATATGCAATGTATCTCTTGAGAAACAGAAAGATCAAAATTATTACTAAAATTGATTGCTAGCTGAATTATAGACTTATTAAAAATCTATGAAAATGCATTTCCTTTTACAAATTATGATTTAATGTTATTAACAGATTTTCAGAACAAATGAATGTTTAATTAGACTATGATTTTGTGTTGTTATAGTTTGCAAATATCCCGTTTTTAGAATATAGCCAATCAATAAATGAAGATTGTAGATGTCCAATCTTTATCAAATCTTTACAGTATTTAGATCTTATTACTACATTTAAAAAGACAGACCAAAAGAAAAATACCAGACTTTCTCTGGTTGGTGGTTAAAAAAAAAAAAAACCTATAAAAGATACCTTCACGTCGGTTATCAGCATCTTGCTTTCCGTCAAAAATAACTAAGAAACACACACTTTTGTATTTCTATTCTAGGTTTTATAGAATTTATTTTACTTGAAAATCAAAATTGCAGCGATAGAGAAAGACACAGCGAGAAAGCCTTCTAATCACTTGTTCACTCCCCAAATGGCCACCACAGCCAGAGCTGTTCAGGTTTGAAGCTGTGAGCCAGATTTCTCCATGTATCACAACTAGGTTTAGGAGGCCAAAGTCTTTGAGTCATCCTCTACTGCTTTCTCAGGCCATAAGCAAGGAAAAGGAGTTGGAAGTGACAGAGTTGGGACCAGAACCAGTGTCCATATAAGATCCTGACAACACAGAGGGTTAGCTTGAAATACCACTACTCTGGTGCCTATATAGATTCTTAGATTAAAAAAATCATTTTCATTAACAACTATGTTAGAATTTCTAGGTGACACAAGAAATAAATTTAATAATAAAAAATTATTTTCACCTTTCTAGGAAGGAAGGAAGGAAGGAGAAGACAGAGAAAAAGAAAAGAAGGAAGAGAAAAAAGAAAGGAAGGAAGGAAGAGAAAAAAGAAAGAGAGAGAGAAAGAGAGAGAAAGAAAGAGAGAGAAAGAAAGAAAAAGAAAGAAGGAAAGAAAGAAGGAAGGAAATTAAGTTAGTTAATTACTGGGTACTGCATAGTAACCTAGTGACTAGATTCTCACCTTGTGATTGCTGGGATCCCATAAATGGACACTGGTTCATGTACCTGCTATTCCACTTCCTGCTTGTGACCTGGGAAAGAAGTTGACGATGGACTAAAGCCTTGGGACACTGTACCCATATGGGAGACCTTGTAGAAGCCACTGACTCCAAGTTTCAAACCAGCTCAGCTCTCACAGTTTTGGCCACTTGGAGAATGAACCAGAGGATGGAAGATCTTTTTCTCTGTGTCTCTTCTCTGGAAATCTGTCTTCCAATAAAAATAAGAAATGAATGAAAAATTTAGTGACATAACCATAAAATAAATACTTGAATGATTATAACTATTTTTCTGCAACAAAAAAGAAACCCCAGAAAGAAGCCCACACATGTACAACCAACTAATCTTCAATAAGATAACTGAAAATAATACAAGGAAAATGCCCAGTACTTCAACAAATGTTGTTGGGAAAATTTGATAGCAAGACCCCCACCCGTAACCTTACACAAACATCAGCTTCAAATGGATCAAGAACCTAAATATGCACCCAGAAACCATCAAACTATTAAGGGAAAACATAGAAAGCACTCTTCAAGTTATAGGAATGAGGAACATTTTAGAAAAGTCACCAAAAGCACAGGCAGTTGAAACCAAAATAAACAATTCATTTCATCAAAATGAAAAGCTCTGTATAGCAAAGAAGATGATTAACAAAGTGAAGAAGCAGACAAAAGAATGGGAAATAATCTTTGTACACCACACAATCATTAATGGACTAATATCCAGGATCTGCTAAGAGCTTCAGAAAGTTAACAACAGCAAATCAAATAACTTATGAAGAAATGGGTGAAGGAAATGAGCAAACATTTTTCAAAAGAACAAATTCAGATAGCTTACAGACGTATGAAAAAATGCTGTCTCCCTAGCTATCAGGGAAATGCAAGTGAAAACCACATTAAGCTTCTTCCTAACTCGAGTGAGATCGGCCCATGTTCAGAACTCTACTAACACCTGCTGGTGTGGATGTGGGGAGAAATGTACACTCCTTTACTGTTTATGGAAGTGTAGGTTAGCACAGCCAGTATGCATGTTAGTATAGAAACTACTAAGAGAACTGAAAATTGATCTGCCGCATGACCCAGCTAACCTGCTTCTGGGAATATATCCAAAAGAAATGATTTGCATATGAGAAGTGAATCTGTAATTCTATATTTACAGTAGCACAATCTACAATAGTAAAGACATGGAAACAACTCAGACGTCCGTCCAAAAAGCAGTTGATAAAGAAATGATGGCACATGACTCCATGGAATACCACTCAGCCAATAAAAAGAATGAAATTTTGTAACAAAATGATCCCAACTAGAAACCACTATGCTCAGTGAAGTAAATCACTTCCAAAAGGACAAATAACCTAAGTTCTCTCTGATAGATGGAAGACAACCTTCATGCAAAATACAAGGTCAGTGGCCCTTTCAGTATTATTTGTGCTACATCTTAGGATCTTAGGGCTTTTGATATTTTTGCTTTTATTTTCATTCATTCAATCTTTTTCTTATTAATTTTCTCACTGACTCATAAGTCACACAGTAGTATCATTTGATTCAAGAAGGCTTTTTTTTTCATTTCTGCAGTGACACATTGGTCATTCAGTAGCATGTCATTTAACTTCATGTTGTTGTGAATTTACTGTTTTATCTCCTGTTGTTGATTTTGCTTTATGGCTTTTCACTTAAGGGAATGTATAGTAACTGTGTAATAGGGACTATCATATGGAGATGCGAAGATACAGTGCCTTGGGACCCTGAAACTGCACAGGAGACTTGGAAGAAGCTCCTGGCTCCTGGCTCCTGGCTCCTCCGTTCAGATCAGCTCATCTCCAGCCATTTTGGCCACATGGAAGCGAAACAGCAGATGAATGATCTTTCTCTCCTACTCTCTGTAAATTTTATTTTCCAATAAAAAGTAAATAAATCTTTAAAACTATTGTCTTGCTTTTATCAGTAAAATTTTTACATAGGCAAATAGAAATTTGTTTGAAGCAGTAAAATGGCTTTAGAAATTTATTTATTTCATATGTTAGAAGCCTTGAGTTACAGATAGAGAAAAAGAGAGCAAGATATCCAGTCCACTGGATCACTCTCCTAATGGCTTCAACCGCCACATCTCAGCTGTCCAAAATCAGGAGACCAGGGCTTCTTTCCTATCTTCCACATGGACACAAGGGCCATCTTCTATTGCTTCCTTCCCAGGAACATTAGCGGGAAGGTCGACTGGAAGAGGAGCAAACATGACTGGATTCAGCATCCACATGGAATTCTGGCAACACAAGCAGTGGCTTTAACCACTATGTAACTGTAATGATAAAACAGATTTTTAAATAAATATAGAATAAACAATCATCTCTTTTATTCTCTCTCTCTATATATATATACACTATTTTGATCATATTCTACTTAAATTTGTCATAGAAGCATAAGAAACCAATCAATATTCATAAAAATAAATATTTTTCCTTTCATTAACTCAGTTACTTATGATTTATGAAAAAGCATCTTCTGTAAGTATTGACTTCTGAAATCACATAATTGTACTTTACTTCCATCCTTTTGTATTCATAGATAGTACAAACATCTATTTAAATATCTTGCTTTATAAAAGCTAGTAAAACCTTTTCTTTTTAACAGCAGCAGTTTAAAATGAACCCAATTTTCATTTCCTGTATTTGCAACAGAATATTTTCATGGAGCAGAGCTTTGAGATTTCAAGAATGAATATGATAGTTGCATGGCTGAGTTTCTTAGACTTACAGATTATGGAATTTTTGTAAATTAGGGTTTTTTGGATATTTTAATGAAAAATACAAAAAGAGGGTCAGACATTTTATCATAGTGGATAAAGCTGTCACCCGTATTGCTGGTAATATATATTGCCATTGTTTGGGTCCCTGCTGCTTAACTTCCAATCTGATCTTCTGGTAATGTGCCCAGCAAAGTAGCAGAAGATGGTCTAACTATTTGAGCACCTGTACCTACTGGGAGACATTGAAGAAACTTTTGGTGCCTGTCTATAGTCTGGCCCAGCCCCTGACCTTACTGCCCTTTGGAGAGTGGATCAGAGCATGGAAGGTATCTCTCTTTTTCTCTTTCAGTAACTCTGTATTTCAAATAAATAAATGAATCTGTAGAAAGTGAAAAAAAAAATAACAAAAAGCCAGGCCTGGAGTTTTCATCTTGCAAGTGCCAGGATTTCATGTTGATGTCAGTTCATGTCCCAGCTGCTCAACTTTGCATCATCTCCCTGCTTATAGCACGGAGTTACAGTCGAGGATGACCCAAAACCTTGGGAACCTGTATCAGTGTGGGAGAAGCTGGGAAAAATCTCCTGGCTCCTGACTTTGGGATCAGCTCAGTTCTGGCTATTGGATCCATTTGGGAAGTGAATGAGTGAATGGAAGATCTTTCTGTATCTCCTCTTTATAAATCTGACATACCTTTCCAATAAAATTAAGTGCACCTTTAAAAAGAAAAAAAGTGCAAGCAAAATTTAAAAACCTCGTTTTTCTTTAAATTCTTACCTACTGACAAATCTATCCCCAATATTATTATCTACAGATCCATCATTTTATCTAGATGATTGTATACAACAAAATTTTAATATTTATACAGACTTATCTATACATAGACCTTTGACAATTATAGTATCTTTAATATTTATGGTCATGAAAATAACATTAAAATTCTATACTCTGAAGAAAATTTTCTACTGCCGTAACACCATTTTAATTTTTATTATGTTTTCCAAGTTCACATTCTCTAGATATGTTTGCTCAGAGTAAAGAAAGTAGAACACAAATACAGTCATCACTTTAGAATTGTCAACAACATTTACTTTTGCAGATATGTCTGACATTGCAATGAGCTCAGTTCTTATTAAACAAATTGTCCTTGGACTTGATTAAGCTCGGGTTCAGTGTGTCGGGTTTCTAGCGTGCTTACCTCCTGGTCACAACGATCCATGCTAGCGATTTTCTAGGCTGGGCAACCTTCCTGCCTTTGATCATCAATGTGACTAACAGCAACAGTACATTTTCTAAGATACTGCCTAAAAACCTGTAAGAAAGCATATGCTTTTCACCTGCATATAATGCTAGTATCATCTAATATATCTGAGCTTGTGATCAATAACTTCATATTCTGTGTGCGTGTAGGGTGCTGAATACATTTCTAAGGAATAGTTTCAGAGTAATTGTGGTTATAGTCTTGTAGTCTAGTTATTTTCCTGGAGTCAAAAAACAAAGTACTACAAAAATTCATATTATGTTGATAATTATTTTACATGTATGTCATCCTAAGTCATAACCTTGGAACATGCATTGCACATACGTATTATGTGTAATGTACATTATCTAAATTACCTTAACAAGCACTATGAAATTGGTAGCTGAGCTTTATAGGTGAAATAAGACAAATGAATTTTGGAGATGCTAAATAATACTTTCAAGTGCACAGTTTGTAAGCAATAGTCCCTCAAGTTAAACAAAGTTACTCTGTACTTTACTCTTTTCAATAAATTTTAAACAAAAGGACACTGCAGTGAAGCACTCAAATATGGAAAAATAATAAACAGTTTTCACATATAACATCTAAAGAGAAAACGAAGACATTTTCCTTAAGGAAGGTTTTTAGTCTCCAGCCAGTATGTACTTTGTAAAGTTCTAGACAAGACGCTTTATTTGTATTTAGAAGTTTAGCTTTGGAGACATGGGTAATGAGCACAGGAAGGACTGGGGGAAGACTGTCATTGCTGATTTTTCAGAAGCAGTGTTGGTAGTGCCTTGCCAGCAGTTTGCCTGTAGCTCAGGCAGACAGCAGATCGTGTCTCCTAAGGTCAAACCCCAAAGCACTGGGAAAGCTTAGATGAAAAATGTCTGATGGACACTGCTAGAGTAGCTCCTTTTCTACCCTATGTCATTGGTGACATATTTCTTTTTTCATTTGTGTCCAATACACAGTGTAAGTACAAATACCACTCACTCTTTCATTTTGCTTTTAAATGAACAAAAACTAATTCAAAATACAATGTTCTCTAATTCTTAACAGACAGATGTGAAATTTGTAGAATTACATTTTAACCGTCTGATGGTAATGATAGAGGCATCCTTTACTATGATCTCCGCTATAATCTCGTGTACTTAGTGTATTGGGTATCTAAATTCAATTAATTTTAAGAACACTTGATTATCTTCAATGTCATGGAGAGATCTTCTATTTTTAATCGGTTAACATATTTTCTGAAATTTTTAATTTGAAAGGAAAATGTCCAAACTAATCTCAAAGGTCACCGAGAGAGAGGGCCGAAAGAGGTCAAAGTTACAGGCCAGGAATTCCAGCTGCGTTTTCCCCAAGACAGCAGGAACTGAATGGGGTATGTTATATCAGAAATCTGGAATCAGAGCAGAGGTCATACTCCAACCAGATACCGTGATAGGGGGCACAGGCATCCTAAGCGGTATCTTGAACACTGTGCCAGCTGTCCCTACTCTGATACTTTCTTCATTCCAAATCAACTTTTATACTAAAATAGACCTCTGAATAGTAGTGGACACAGGATTCAACTCTGCTCAGCATCTTAAGTGTAAATGATTGTAACAAAATTTGTAAGATTTTTATCTGATTTTCTATTAGACTGGATTTTTGCTATTATTTTGTATCTTGGGGCTAGCTAGTTGACATTTTCAATGGTTAAATATAGGAATTGGAATTAAATGAGATGTTTACATGAATTTGTTGTTTACATAGCTCAAAACACAATAGAATATGCATTGTATAGCCCATGACTTCCAAAAATGATTTAATGGCTTCTTCAGAATACTTCTCTTCCAAACATTTAAAATAGATTAGGTATGGCGAAAATTAATGGCTATAGCAAATGTCAAGCTAAGTTAAGTGTGTTTCTTTAGCAAGGCAATATCAGAAACTTTTCATCTGGGGTGTGTGTGTGTGTGTGTGTGTGTGTGTGTGTGTGTATTTCCTAGAAATTATTCTATAATCCAGCATACAATTTGAGAAATTATGTTTCCAGATGTATTGATTTGTGATATGTTCAGGTGATTCAGATAATGATAGTACATCTTACAGAAGCAATTCCTTGGCTTTAATTTTCAGAGGTATAATTTAAATAAGCCCTCCATTAAGTATAAAGCTCAGCTATTAATTTGCTCCTCTATCCATTAATTTCATGTACTTTGAGTGAGTGCCTACGAACTCTGTGCTTGCAGACACTGGAACATATAATGATGAATTAGATGTAGTCTCTGCCAAAAAGCACACATAACTTTGATAATGCATTGTGTATTTGATTATAAAAATAAGACAGCTGAGTGCATTTCAACAGATAACGCCTCATAGCAATGACTACATTTCAGCTCCGAAGAAATTAATAGTACTTCATTAGGTTCAGAATGCGCTAAGCACAAATGTTAATCCAAAGAAAATGGAACCAGAAAGCAGAGAAATTATTTCAGAAAACTTTTACAGTAAAAAATGAATGACCTTCTCTGGAATGTGCCTGACTTCTGGGGTTGATGTATAGCAGTGGGCTAAAATCAACTGGAAAGCAACAAAAGATGTTTCAGCCTTAAGACATAAGTGCAGCAATCTATGATCAAAAGTGAAGCTTTCTTCCAATTTCTTTTCCTAAGAATTATCAAGGGCCAGATTCTGGAACTTTGTGTAAGTGGATTGCTATTTCCTGCACTGAGGAAACATTTCATCTGTTTTAAGTGAAAATAGAAGGAGAAACCCAGAAAGTAAAAATGAGGGACAACATCTTAACTCTTCCCTTGTGGTTCATCTAGCGCAGAGGAGCATATTAAACTGGAGGGAAATATGAAGAGGAATGCAGGAGAAATTTTAGAAGTTTTATTGATAATTGTAATCAATTCATTTGCTTCTTTGAAACTGCAGGGATCCTTGGCTAAAATCAATGTATAAATTCATCACATGTAATTTACAGTTCCTTTCAGAGAATTCCTGAGTTTCCTGAGGCCCATCTGTCCTTAGTTAACATCAAGCTAAAAACTTCCCCAGAAAAAAGGAAAGAGAAACAACAAGATGAAATAAGAAAATGAAAGTGGATACATGTGAAAAGTGTTGCTCGTGAAGGGAAACAGAGTTGGCTGCAGCAAAATGAGTAATTTGGAAGACTGCATAGTAAGAGTGAGAAAGGTAGAAAAAGAAAATAGTATCCAAATGGATAATACCAAATATGGGCAAGGGTTAAATAATTATGGAAATCATATGAATAAGTTTTGTAACAGCTCTGTTTTTCATAAAGAAAACATATTGCAGTACTGCATGGAGCAACAGAAATTGTAAACTACTACTGGAAAATATTCAGAAAAGTAGTGTTTCAAAACAAAAAAATAAGAGCAAAAATAATGTCTTTTAAAAACTAGCAACTAAAATAAGATTTTAGTCAAAAAGTATTTCCATCAAAATATGTAGAAATTGAAATATTTTATTAATACATCTTTTAAAAAAGAATAATTTTCAACTTGAATTTACTGTAAATTATTGTTCTCTAAACCAAAAGATAAGACATGCAATTGTGATAAATGGAAACAAAATAAGCTTCTAATGTGCCTTTGAACAGTGATTATGTTACCTGCTAATAAATGTATACCTCATATACATATAAGTAGTGTCAATATATTCCCAACTAATGAAGAGATAGAGATCATTGGAATGATATTCTCCTAAGGTTATGCTGAATTTTATAGTTACATTTCTCTCACAATACTTATGAAAACAAAAATCTGCATCACCTGACTTGCTGAGGAAAGCTTTGGATTTTCTGAGTGTCCATGTTTTCTTTCTGATGTTCGTGTATTATTTAAGCAGTTTACAGAAACTGTGGCATATAATTCCAGCAGAATGTTGTTGTAAGGTTATTCGTTTTGAATTCATGAACTCTGAATCAAATTCATTAACACTGATTTGCAACACTTTATCCCTAGAAAGAGACAAGAGAAGACATAACATTTTTTTCCAGTAAAGATCCCCGAATTTCATGAAATTTAAAGACAGACTTTTTTATTGCTTTTTAATTTTTTATATGGTACATAGTGAAAATATAATGCACATTAACTCATAAAAAGTATTGGCAATTTAAATTTTAAAATTATCATGCTCAAGACAATGATATGCATGTGTCTAAATCTGTTTCTGACTCACATTAATCTGGAAAAACATCTCTAACAAAAAACTTGACTGTTATATGTGCACAGCAAATTATCTAACCAATGATAACTTTTCTTTCTGAGCCCAGACATTTTAATAATTCAGCTGTCTGTTGTTTTGTACTCCTTTTATTTTAATTATTTTTTGGTATGTATTTGGGAACCATATTCAGCATTTATTCACACTGTAAATTACAGTCTCACTACTTGTATACCTGTGCCATGAAGCACAGTGATGGAGTCCTAAAAAAAAATCTCTGTTCTTCAACTAGTCGAGTCACCCAAAATTCTCCTGTGTTTGGTGCTCTGATTGGAGCATAGGACAGGTAGTCGATACTGAGGCACAGCCTGAATAAGGAGAACACGGAGAAGAAGCTGAAATGGCGATGAGGGAAAAATATTTGACTACTTTTAGAACCGAAATTGGCATTTCCCAGCCATCTAGCCTCTGTCACAGATTACTAGTGAGTTTGCACTTTTGTGTGGCATATAAAGAATAAATTAAAAGAATACATGCTGAGATTAGAAAATTAATTCACCCAACTGAATAAAAAGTTTCTGACTCTTGCTCTCAGATCGGTTGCATTCCAGCTGTAGTGCCCATTTGGAGAGTGAAACAATAGAAGGAATATTTTTCTTTCATTCTTTCCTTCTCTCTATAAAAATCTACCTTTTAAGTAGACTAAATAAAGCTTTTTAAAAAGAACTAATATATTAGAACTTTTCAAATGAAAAATACCTGACCGTTAAAAGACATTGAAAAGAAAATCATATTATGAAAGAAAATAATCATTATTTTGTGTCTAAAAGGAGATTTGGACAAAATAGTTTCCAAAAGTCAGAGCTAGAGAAAAAGAATCCAGTTAGTGAAAATAAGTACCCTTCTCTTACTATTGTTTATCTGCATCGTCTCTGATTTATCTCAGTTCTGTCACTATATTTAGGTTTGGGCAGTGTTTGATTTACGTGGGTGTGTGTGTGCGCACGACTGGGATAGAACCATATCCACAGTTTTCCTTAAATGATACCAATTACAGCAAACCTTTCTATCTGATATTTGCAGAAGGCATCATTCACAATTTCTCATATAATATGATGATCCTGAGTTTCTTATTATAGTGTCTTGAAACATTTAGTTACAATGTGTCTCTGCTTTAAAACCATTTTCCTATAGTAGGACCTGTCCAATAACTGAGCGAGCCACATATACATTGGCATCAGTAAAAATAGGACTGATTTTCTCTGCATCATAACCTAGATCAGTTTTTTAATAATCCCATTCATAATTCTGCTAAATTGGATCAATGGATCAAAATATCTCAATAGATCAAAAAAATCTCTAAATATTATGTAAGGCTAAACTGCATTCAAACCAACTGTGACTGAATACACATCTCAAGAAGTCCTACAGATCCAGGTTCCTGAAAGGAAGAAATTTAGGCAACAAGGCAGTGCAGCAATATGTGAAACATCTAAGCATGCAATCCTAGTTAATCCACTTTTAATAGATATCAAATCAATATGCCAAAACTGAGGTTGGTGTGGTAGTATATCAGGGACGTCTTCCTCAGTATAGCATTTCGAATAGGCCACAGCTTGTGCCCCACCACCTCCATATCTGAATCATCTCTCTGCCAATTAATGGCTTAGGAAGGACAGCAGAAGATACCTTGAATGCTTGGGCCTCTGTCACCTACATGGGAAACCTAGACAAGATTTCTGTTTCTCTGCTTTGACCTGGCTCAGAGCGGGGCATTGTGGACACTGAGGGAGTAAACTAACACATGAAAATCTCTCTCTCTCTCTCTCTCTCTCTCCTCTTTATCCTCTCTCCCTGTAACTCTGCTGAGAAACTATGTCAGTATTAATTACAAAAAAAAAAAGAAAGAAAGAAAAAGAAAACTTCATGTAATTGATCTTGGGAGCATTCAAAGAGAAGTTTTATTGTCCACGCTTGCAATCAAAAGAACAACTCCCTACCATGTAGGAAATATACTGAAGCTAGTTTTCATAAACAACTTTTGCAATAGTATCTGCAAGGAATGATGTGCTGTTAAAATCAACAGGTCAGAATGGTATAGATTTTGTAGGCATACAATACACTAACTTTCAGTGTTCACACAAAAAGAGAATAAAATATTGTACTTTCTGGTAGTAGAATTGGACGCTATGAAGTAGACACTGAAATATTGCATATGAAATTCAGTTTGAAGTTCAATGTAGGTAGTGAATTGCTTTGAATCCTTAATGTGTTAAGTCTTCCCAAGAGAAAAGAGCTAATCTAGTATGGTTCTATGGAAACATTCTTTATAAATATCTTTTATTTGGAGGATACAAACATTAGTAGCAAGGGAAAGAGTTGTGGCATAGCAGTATACTCCAATAGTTTGTTTGCCAGCAACCAATAGGACCACCAGTATGATCCCAAATGCTCTACTTTCAAGTTCACCTTTCTGTAAATGCTCCCAGCAAGGGAGCCAAATAAGATACAAGGGTTTGGGGCCTGCCACCCATGTGGGAGTCCCAGATGGAATCCTCAGTTTCTGACTTTGGTAGGAGCAGTTGCAGTAATTTCACCCATTTGGTGAATTTCAGTCCCTGGAAGATTTCTTTCTCTGCCTTATTTTTTACTCTCTTTTCCTCACTCTCTGTCACTCTGCCTTTGAAATAAATTTTTAAAAAATATTTTAAAAAGTGGCAAAAACATATTGAGATTTCACAATGAACAGGTAAAGGCTATGAAAACCAGCCTGCAATCAAATCATATCTTACCAGACATAAAAATTCAAATATGAAAAAGCCTAGAAGTGAAGTAATATGATTCCATTTTTTTTCAAAATAATTCCATTAAAACATCTTTAAGAGATAGTCACCTAACTTCTTCTTACTCCCATCAGTAAGATTTATTTTACGCTTGGATGCTCACATAATGTGACAGAACAAGGTCAAACTATGCTCATTATAACACCAATGATGATAGCAGGACAGGTAGCACAAACCGATTGAATATTATTTCCAACTATTT
The DNA here is from genome assembly GCF_030435755.1 of Ochotona princeps. Lineage (NCBI taxonomy): Eukaryota > Metazoa > Chordata > Mammalia > Lagomorpha > Ochotonidae > Ochotona > Ochotona princeps. The sequence goes on from NC_080845.1 coordinate 50,372,494, forward strand.
CTGGAAAATGTGTTAAATGTCAAAGGAATTGGAAAAATAAGCATATTTCACATACCACAAACATGTATAAGTTTTAGTAATGTAATTCTGCAACTTCAACCCAAACCCTGAATCAGAATATAATATATGACACAAGTTGGGAAATACATAATAGTTACTTTATTCACAGGGGAGTGTTTAAATTAATGTTTCAGATGTAGGAAGAGACCACAACTTGAACTTGAATGGGAAGTACAGTGAGTATGAAGTATCATATATATATATTTTTTTAAGGTTTATTTTATTTTTATCACAAAGTTAGATACACAGAGAGGAGGAGAGACAGAGAAGATCTTCCATCTGATGATTCATTCCCCAAGTGACCTCAACAGCTGGTGCTGTGCTGATCTGAAGCCAGGATCCAGGAACTTCTTCCGGGTCTCCCATGCGGGTGCAGAATCCGAAGGCTTTGGGCCGTCCTCGACTGCTTTCCCAGGCCACAAGCAGAGAGCTGGATGGGAAGTGGGGCTGCCGGGCTTAGAGCTAGCGCCTATATAGGATCCCAGTGCTTTCAAGGTGAGGACTTTAGATGATAGGGCACTGGGCCGGCCCATGAAGTATTATATTTTAATTGTAGTATCAATCATTATTTTTATGGTAGATTATGGCAGGTATTCTAAAGACTGGCTGGTGGAAGCAGGGTGAGAGATGCAGAGGTTCAGGATATTATTTAAGGCATTACATGCTGTCATAGGAAATGTTTAATTCTTCTTCAATAAGCCAAACACTTCAGGGTATAACAAGCAGACTAAATAATATATAAATATATTTGCATTAAAAACATCTATTAGAATAGGATTGGTTGATGTTGCACAGTGTGCATCTCTACTTCCAGATCAAAGATAGACTACTAATGAAACTGTTAGCTGTATCTTGACAATAGGATGCTGGACTCTCTGCCATTGTCCATGTCCACAATGATGGACATGTGACTGTTTATGAAGAGCTACGCTATGGTAATAATGTACGGGAATTCGGTGGGGACGGGAGCTGGGAAGAGGGCGGGGAAAATCCCAGAGCCAATGGAACTGTATCATAGAATGATGGTAATAAATTCAAAACAAGTAAAAATCTTAAAAGAATAAGATTGATTACTATCTGAAGTGATTCACATATTCAATATAATCACTCCAAAATCTAAATGGCATACTTCCCAGAAATTACGAAAATAATACAAAACTCATATGAACCCAACTACTAAAGTGCATGTAGAAACAGCCAAACTAGAAAATACGATTACATCAAGATCAGATATTTCTGTTCATCAAAGAAAACATTGAAATGAATGAAGAGAAATCCATCAAAGTTGGAAAAAATATTTGTAATATAGTTATCTGACAAAGGATTAATATTAAAAATTCATCCAAAAATCAAAAACTCAACAACTAAAAGAAAAGTTAAATTAAAAAAATAGGAAAAGGATCATAGTACATCAGGTTAAAAAAATAATAAAACCTAATGAAATATCACCTTGACTCTTTCAGAATGGCTCCTATATAAAATATGTATATTTAGCTATTTATGCATATGTATGTCTGCATATGTATTGCTGGTGATAATTGTGGTGGGAATGTAAATGAAATAATTGTCAAAGAATTGCTTGTGGGCCTCACATGTGGCTCAGTGGCTAAGTCCTCACCTTGCATGCACTGGGATCCCATATGAGCACTGGTTCATGTCCTAACCACATGACTTGCCATCCAACTCCCTGTTATGGCCTGGGAAAGCAGTCGAGGATGGCCCAAAGCCTTGGGATCCTGCACCTGTGTGGGAGACCCAGAAGAGGCTCCTGACTCCTGGCTCCAGATCATCTCACTTACCACTGTTGTGGACAATTGGGAAGTGAACCAGAAGATGGGAGATTTTTCTCTCCATTCTTGTCTTTCTGTCAAATCTGCTTTTCAAATAAAAATAAATGCATCTTTTAAAAAATTTGATAGAAACATAGAATGTTGATTAGCACATATGGGGAGGATTCAGAGAGATAGAGGGAATTGGCATTTAAGAAGTAAGAAAATTTGGGGCCCAGCGCAGTAGCCTAGTGGCTAATGTCCTTGCCTCGCATGTGCCTGGATCCCATATGGTCGTATGTCCCAGATACCCCACTTCTATTCCAGCTCCCTGTTTGTGGCCTGGCAAAACAGTAGGAGATGGCCCAAAACCTTGGCACCCTGTGTCCCCATGGGAGACCTGGAAGAGTCTTCCGGCTCCTGGTGTCAGATAGGCTTGGCTCTGGACGTTGCTACCAGTTGGAATTGAGCCTGCAGATGGAAGATCTTTCTCTCTGTCTCTCCTTCCTTTTGTAAAACTGACCTTCCAGTAAAGCTAAAGCAATCTTTTCAAAAAAATCAGGGAAAGTGGATGCAGTTTATGCAATGTGACAGAATACTAACAAGAGATGTTAGTAATAGAACTTGGGTATGGATTATATGGGCAAACTTTGTACAACCCCACAATTTTTGTTTTGTAAATCTAAAGCAATTCTGAGATAATTTAAAGCATACCCCCAAAAATAACCATTCTGAAAGAGATTCCATAAAATGGCTAAAAATTGTACCTCTACCATGAAACATGAGAGACGAGAGTGAGGCCTTGGTGTGGTCCAGCAGTGGTTGCTGTGGCCATCTGAGGAGTGGGCCAGCAGATGAAAGATGGTCTCTCCTTTGTTTCTGTGTAGCACTGACTTAGATAAATGAACACTTCTTCAAAAAAAAATTGTTGAAAGTCGTGAGTTCACGGATGTAGATGGTTTTACAATTTAAAGATGGTATTTTGTGTTTTCTGATTAAATATCAAAGTGAAGAAACTGTAAGTTTCTGTCAGTTAATTCAAATTATACACTGAGAAAAATAGAATTTAAATTTTAGCCATACTTAGTACTAAACTGAAAGTATTTGAACTCAAGACCCTTTCGTTCCCAAATTACATAGTTTTAATGATTATTCAACTTTTAATTAAAGATTTGAGTAATTTATTCTCACTGAGTAGTGCAGCTATTAAGATTAATCATAGCTTGTAATAGCTTTTAAATTAACAAAGTCTTTCACTTAACAAATCTTTGTGCAGTAGGGCAGGAAATAATTACACTTTATTTCTCTTAAATGTGTTAGTAATTAACAGTTCTAATTTTGTATGTGAAATAAATGCTTTGATTCAGATATCTTAGGAAATTAATGAAGATTACTCATTATAATTTAAGCTGAAGTCACAGGATATACCTATTCATTAGTTAACACTAAATTTTTCTTAAACTTTTTAATTCTACTTTCTTTTGTTTTTCCAAACACAACGATCTTTTACTGACACAATAATGTTCAGAGTATGTTCGTGAAACTGATGTGTAAAACTCCAAAATAAAGACAACTAAAGCTGAAAAGTGCAAATATTGTCTACATATAAGGAGAAACACGCAGAGAGTGGAACAGAGAGAGAGAGAGAGAGAGAGAGAGAGAGAGAGATGTAGGCAGGTCACTGTACATATCAGTATAATGACCTGGAAACACCTCACGGACACTTTAGAAAATAGTTTATTGATTGAAGTGTCTAGAAAGATTTTAGACATTAGAACTACCATCTGAATTATTTGGCATGAACAATTTTCTTCTCTTGAAAAGCTATTGAAGTCTTACAAAATAGCACTGGAGGCTCTCTCTGGAAAACTTGCAACAAAATGGTAACCACAAGTGCAGTATATCAGAATAATACAATATAAGCCAAATTCTGTCTGAACTAACAGTTTAAGTTTATTAAATGAATGAAGACAGGTAATTTCTTATCTAAGCAACCAAAACAAACATAATAGATAAAAACATAAAAGTTTGTCAGCCTCAACTACTTTCTGGCACTAATAATTCAATTCATATGTAATATTTTCAATGTAATTTTTTGAATGTCACAAATTGCATATAAATATTTAAATTTCATGTAGGGTTATGATGCTACTTAACGGTTTCAGATGACAAAGAAATAGTACACACAATTTCTGATTAAAAATATTCAAAATGATCAAAGTAATTTTCTATATTCTTAGATAAGTTGCAGTACATTTGAAAGCAATAGAATGTTCTCCATATTTTAAATTGGAAAAATCAATGACTCTTTCATTCCTAAATCTGTAAAAAGTAGAAAATTTGTTTTATTTCTGTAGATTCAGAATCAGTAATAAATATGGCTCTCAATGCCTTTCGGGATAAATCACTTAAGTAAAAAAAAAAATCACAACAAAACTAACATTCTTGTCAACATTTGTCTTGAGGACATTCTGTTTACCGCCTTTCCTAAAAAAACAGAAAACAAACACACGCACAAACAAAAATCTGAAATATAAAAGCATGGGGTGCCAGCACAATGGTATTGTTGGTTGACGTTCTGTCTGTGGTTCCAACATCCAATATGGGCATCACTTCAACTCTCAGCTGCTCCTCTTCTGATATAACAACCCACTAGCAGCTGGGAATTACGCAGAAGATGGTGCAAGGCCTTTGGCCACTGCACTCACATGGGAGAGCCAGAAGAAACTGCGTTTCTCATGTTTGGATCAGCCCACTGAGATGGAAGATTTGTGTGTGTGTGTGTGTGTGTGTGAGAGAGAGAGAGAGAGAGAGTGTTTCTCTTTACTGACTTGCCAGTAAAATAAATATATTATTTTTTTAAAAAATAATGCCAGTGTTGGACTACTCTAGCATAATTGTTTCAGCTGTTAAAAATGTAAACAGTTTTACTGTTCATCCCAACAGAGACATACTTCTTTTGAGATAATTCATGAAAACCAGTGAAAAATAATGTAATTTGAAGATTTATCAAAAGGGTCTAGCATGATAGATCAGTGGCTCCTCTTCTTGCAAATGCCAGGATCCCATATTGGCACCAGCTCTTGCCCTTGCTGCTCCACTTTCCAACCAGCTCCCTGCTTGTGACCTGGGAAAGCAACAGGGGATGGCCCAAAGCCTTGGGACCTGTACCTACGTGAGAGACCTGGAAGAAGCTCCTGGCTCCTGGTTCTGGATTGCCTTAGCTCCAGTTGTTGGCAGCCACTTGGGGAGTGAACCAGAAAATGAAAGATAATTGTTTTTTGTATCTCCTTCTCTGTGAAAATCTGCCTTTCCAATAGAAATAATTAAATCTTTAACTTCTTTTATTTTGAATTTTATGGTACAATTCTATAGGGTCTCAGATTCTCCCCCTCCCCATAAATTCCCATTTCCAACTAATTTGCCACATATTATTGCAATAGTATAGTTCTTCATAAGCAGTCATAATTCCATCAGTCTGTTATTTAACTGTATCCCAACATTGTTGGTACAGACAATGTTAGACAGTCCAGCATCCCATTGTCTAGATACACCCAACAGTTTCATTGGGAGTCCATCTTTGATTTGGAAGTAGCGATGCACATTGCATTGTATCTTCACATCCGAATGTGATAGTCTATTACACCATCTATTATGCATTCCATTAAATGGGAGATAATTGAATCTTTAAAACAATACCACAAAAAGAAATGAAAAAAAATTGCTAGAATTTACTTTTAGCATTTTACCTTTCCTTTTAGTGTAAAGACAGAAGATAAGATTAGATTCGAAAAATTTTGGACATGAAGTAATGAAAATTGTTTTAAACTCCGTAACTGTTATTGTAAAACAAATAATCAATAGTTGTGTTATTACATATATAACTTGGAATTAAATGGAGAAAATCATGACTCAAAGTTTACCTGAATAATTTGTAAAATGGGTTCTTACCCTCATGCATTGCTTTTCATTAGAAAAAGTGGGAAATGAAATATTGTTTCCATTATTAAATTTCTCCTGTTTAGTCTTAAAATTTCACACATATTTCTCTTCTGTGGTTGTTTGCAAATGCAAATTAACAGCAATGCTGTTGATTGGTTTTAATCAAGGACTAGTTGCATAGGGATGAGGGAATGGGAAATTACTGTTTGTTATTCCTCCTATGGCCAATGGGAATAGCAGATGGAAGTCCTGTTCCCCTTTCCTGGAATCTGGGGTAAATTTACTGAGGTTTTGGAATGCTGACATGCAATGCAAACTATGCAGTAGGTAATCCCATAACATCTACTCAAGACTCATGCAAAACTTTCCTTTGGGCAAGAATGAAAATGACACAACTTGTAGATTTAATGCAGAGACAGAGTTGTTTCAAGTACATTACTGAGTTCATCTAGTCTCATCTAGTTGAGTGTTTTTTTCCCCCTCTCTTCCTGGCCATTATGTTTGAGGATTATAGTCTGCGTTTCTCTTAATCTGCTCGTAAATGTTAACTATCCTTTTGTTAAGTTACTTAATGTGTTAAGTATACATACTACAATTCCATATGAGAATGATCTGTTCATCATTTAATAGTGTTTTCTGACCACTTTGCTTTTTGACAATGGATTGATTTTTTTTTCCCTCTTTGTTGTGTTTCTTACAAAATTGTAGATTATCCCAGCTTTGTATCAAATGCAGCACTTAATGAGTAACACAAAAACTTTTTTAAAAAGATACATTCATTTTTATTGGAAAGTCAGATCAGATTTACGGAGAGACAGAAATTTCTTCCAACTGTTGGTTCAGTTCCCAAATGGCCTCAATGACTGGAGCTTCACCAATCCAGGGCTAGAAACCAGGAGCTTCTTCCAGGTCTCCCACGCAAGTGCAGGGACTCAAGGATTTGGGCCATCTCCTACTGTTTTCCCATGCCACTAACAGGGTGCTGGATGGGAAGTGGAGCAGCCAGGACATGAATAGGCACCTATACGGCATTTACAAGGTGAGGATTTAGCCAATTGAGCATCACGCTGAACCTAATACAATATATTTTAAAGTAAATATTACTAAGACAAAATAAACATTAAGGAATTATACGCTGTAAACCAGAGATGAGCTTTGTTTTGGGTTGTGTTTGCTTTGATTGTGACTAATTTTAATGACCCTGATCTTCATTTTCTTGCACTTCTGGACTGCCAGTTCATATGCAGGAACTTGGGAGACACAGACTTTCTCCCTCAGTGTAAATTCTTCAACATGACCTTTTTGCGTTCCCCTTTCCTCCCCTATTTCTCTTCTGTGGACCATTCAGAGGTGGTCTCCTTGCTTTTGTCACCTCCCATCCTTAGGGTGAGGCATTCCGCTCATAATGAGGGTGAGAACATTTTATTTGTTTGTTGTTTTTAGGTTTTCTTTAAACATATTTTCATTTTCTTGGAAAGATTTACAGAGAGGAGAGATGGGGAGAAAGACGTTCCAATCTCTGGTTCATTCCCAAGGGGCTGAAATCTCTGCTGGTTACAAGATAGCCGAGAAATGCTCCTGTATTTGGTTTTGGTTTCAGTGTTAACGTGAAAATGTCACTTTAAATATATTTTTTATCTTAAGTGGAAATGGAAGTCAAGTAGATTTTGTTTTTGACTATAAGCACAAACTAATTATGAAAACTTTTTTGGCATACAGTTAAGCAAAAGAGCATATGATGTTAATAGAATTTTCATTATGGTATAAGAGTAAAGGCAAGAAAAATCCTAGGAATAAAGTTGTAGCTCAATATCCAAGTTTTCCTAGGAAAATGTATACTACCAAAGAAACATTATGCAGTCTTTTTTATGCCTAATATTGATTTACTTCATATTTCTTGAAAATTTTGTAATATATAAAAATAAAACAGTAAAAGTAACAATTATTAATACAACATTCTGTGAAAAAATAATTATAATATTCACTCTTTTGTCAGGATTGTATGTAATAATAGCATAAGTAATATAGTTTATCAAACTAAAAATTATCAGATAGATAGCTCATTGATAAAATTTAACTCATATTCCTTCTAAATTTTATGCTTAGTCTTGTAAATACACACTTACTTGTGAAACCAACTTCGTTCACAAAATGCAAAAGTATTTATATCAGCGAAATGCCATGCTCAGATTTTCTACTAGGAAAATTGTGATTCTATTACCAAAATGCAACCACTGACATGGATTTAGATAGACAAAGAAAATACAACATACCTGAATGAAGCTATTACATCTGCATTTATTTTGGTCTCCTTTGTGAATCCCTTTTGATGGTACACGTATTTTGAGATTTCATTTTAGACATAAAATGGAAGTGAAGGAATATGTTCTTCCAGGATTTACAGACGATTCTACCAACCCAGGTAGTTGGAATTTTTGATGAAAGCACCTGAGCATTTCACATTTTTTTTAACTGTCTCTATCTTACTAGAAATCCTCATGATTTTTCCATTCATCTAACATGCATCTACCATATCAGATTCAATTCACCCTTGGGTTCTCACATGGTCTTTTTTACTGAAAAAAAGGAAAGCTTTTGTGTTGGCATCACCGAAGTGTGAGCTTTTTGCTTACTTTCCACTCTGCTTGCAAAAATCAAAGCTAAAGCCACGTTTTGATTAGTCTAACATTGTTTCTGGAGTCCCGGTGTTTGATCTTTTTCATCTCTAACCTCCTGAAGTTTTAATGCAACATCTTTCCCAGTTGATCTGATTCTAGTAAAGGCTCCTTTCTTTTTTCTAAATGCTTATTTAAGAAAAAAATATAGGGCCCGGCGGCGTGGTCTAGCGGCTAAAGTCCTCGCCTTGAAAACCCCGGGATCCCATATGGGCGCCGGTTCTAATCCCGCAAGCTCCACTTCCCATCCAGCTCCCTGCTTGTGGCCTGGGAAAGCAGTCGAGGACGGCCGAAAGATTTGGGACCCTGCACCTGCGTGGGAGACCCGGAAGAGGTTCCTGGTTCCCGGCTTCGGATCGGCGCGCACCGGCCCGTTGCGGCTCACTTGGGGAGTGAAACATTGGATGGAAGATCTTCCTCTCTGTCTCTCCTCCTCTCTGTATATCCAGCTTTCCAATAATAATAAAATCTTAAAAAAAATAAACCCAAGGCTGGGATGGAATATTCAGCCTAGTGGTTAATATACCTTCAAAAAAAAAAAGAATCAGCTTTTAGCTTGTTGATGATTTATATTTTTTGTTCAATGATTTATTTTTGCTTTTCTCTTTGTTTTTTCTCATATTAGAACCCCACTATTTGTTGGCATCAATGGATAGGGTATTGGATTTCAGACATTTTTAGGTGTTTTGTATTTAGAGGTATAAACCTCCCTCTTAGCAAAAGATTTGAAATACTGTACATGTTTTAACATAATAGTGTTTATTAACATTGATTTCAAAGTCCTATTTTGAATGGTTTCATTCTCCAAGCCACAGATTATTTATATGCAATTGATAAATTTGTTAATAATGAAGAAGTTTAGGGTTTTGTTTTTTTTTAGAGATCCCCATATGATTTAAAAAAAAAAAAAAAGATCATCATTCATTTGGTATAGCAGATAAGGCAACAGCTGAGAAGTCCAAAAAGCAACGGTGGTGAACCTGGATTTGAAAACAGTCTCTCTTCAGATTTCAGCTTCTTGTTAATGCATGTGATGTAATAGATGTTGGCCCCAAGAAAAGGATCCCTGCATCTCTTTGGGAGTTTTGATGACATGCTATCGAGCCCAGCATCAGCTATTGTAAACATTGGAGAGAAACTCAAAAGATGAAGGATGGAGCACTGGCAGTCTCTCACTCTCTTTGCATGTCATACTCCAAATTGAAATGTAAGGAAAGCACATTCTTCAATTACTTTTTCACAGAAGATTCAAAAATTTTAGTTAGGTTTACATAAACTGTTATGCTTAAAAAAGTTTTTAAGCATGATCTTCTTAATATATATATATGCTCAATGGGATATTTTTCTCATGTTTTATACCTTGTGTTTATTATGCCTTAACAATATAATTTTCTAATATTGATATACTTTATGAAATACTATTTTATTAATATACCTATTTAAGACTAATCTTCAGTTCATAATGTTAACCTAACAATTATTTTCTTTTTAGTTTTTGGGTAATATTTTAACATCGTCTTGAGGCTAACATTTTTAGCTCAGATTCAGCTGTCAGTATTACTTCTGTTCTTTCGAAGGTAATATTTCTTTTTGTTCATCTTTCACAGCCTTTTTGTATTTCCTTTTTACAGTTTTACTTTTATGATTCTACAAGTGGATTTCTTTGGATTTATCCCACTGAAGGTTTGTAGAGTTCCTCAGATTTGAGTTCCATTTTTTTTTTTTTTTTTGTCTTCCATTAGTTGAAAGAAATGGTTGGTCATTTTATCCCCCAAGAGTGTTTCTTCTTTGTATTTTTCTTTTCTGCTCTGTGACTCCAATTACACCAACTCAGACCTTTCATCATTTTTCCTATGTCTATCACGCTCTTGAAACTACATTTTGACCTTTATTTGCTACATCTTGACATTTCCCATCTAGTACTTTCTACTTTCAAAGACCCTGCTTTTTGAGGTTCTCATTTACTGTTACATATGATAGTGTTTTCTTAATACCAATTGTTGCACTTTTCCATGTTATTATTTCTATGTTGCTTATTTTAAAGCTTTTTTTTATGTCTTTGAGTAATGATATACTGTGTCTTTGTAATTAGCATTTTTATATCGCATTTATGTAGGAACCTACAATAAGCTCGTTTGCCTTCTTTCGTTTTTGTTCTTGTGATTTTATCTTAAGTATTTGTTTTTCAAAAACCATGTTCATTATAAATCAAACAAATTAGAGATAAAGTGATATTCCATATATTATTATCTCCCACTTGCAAACATTGCCAATTTGGTAGAAAGAGCACGAATCAGTTTATTCATGTTGAAGTTGAGTTTGATAAAAGCAAGGGTTGCCATTTTGCAAAGGAGATAAATGTTTCTCATTTGTTCTTAGCATTTTTTTTAAAAATAAATTAGGATCTAATTTCTGTGGATGTGCATATATGTATATATATTTTTGTCAGCAGGGGGTGACAGCTTGATGACTCAGTGGCTAAATCCTCACTTTCCATGTGCCAGGATCCCACATAGGTGCTGGTTTGTGCTTGGCTGTTGCATTTCCCACCCAGCACCCTACTTGTGGTCTGGGAAAGCAGTAGAAGATGGCCCATAGCCTTGAGACCCTGAACCCAAGTGGGAGACCTAGAACAAGCGCCTGGTTTGTGGATTTGGATTGGCTCAGGTCCAGCTGTTGTGGCTACTTGGGGAGTGACTCATTAGAAAGAAGATATATTTTTTCTCTCCTTCTCACTATAAATCTTTTTCATATACATAAATACATCTTGAAAAAAATCAATACATCTATTTATCTGTATTCATGTACCATCTATCAATGTATAGTGGGCTTTGCAACATATTTTCTTTCTCTAACTGGTCTTGTGAAACTCCAGGAAATTCTTCTCTTCATCTCAGCTAACTAAAAATCTTTTTTCTGTTAGCATTAAATCTATTGTGGTGGTACCACTTGTAAGCCAATAAACACCTTAATTCATAAAAGTACTTTCAAAACTTGATGTTACCATAAATGTTTCTTTCACTCTAACTTATTAGTCCTCACTGACTTGATAAACCCCCCAAAGTCAACTTTGACAACATTGACAACTTTAACAACTTTGTTCACTGTGAGGGAAACCAAAAACCAAAAACCTTAGTCTGAGTATCGTTTCTAACCCTTGTCTATGCTCCTGCAGAACTCTGGTCTTCCTACATTCAGCTTACCAATTTCTTCATTTATTGTAGAGCTACACTTCTCATTATAAAATAAATTGAAAGTACGGTATCACAAAAACTAAAAGAAAACAAAAAGGAAGGAAGGGTAGGAAGCATAATTACCTATTTTAAAATGTGTAAATGAAATACATCGATTCTGTTCTCTTTATAAGAATAAGTTTTCTTTAAACTCGCTACTTGGATTGTCAATTTATCCTTTTTAAATAGTAAAATTAATTCCATTCACTTATTTCTGTGTTCACAGACCAATTTTTCTAATAATTTATTGCTCTTGAAAGTCAGTATTACTGAGAGAGAGATAGAGAAAGAGAGAGAGAGAGAGAGAGAGAGAGGTCTTCCATGATCTGCTCCTCTCCCTCATCAAATGGTAACCATGAAGAAAACTGAGTCATTTTGAAGCCAGCAAGCAAGACCTTCCAGGTCTCCCATACGGACATAGGGTCCAAGAACCTGAGCCATCTTCTGCTGCTTTCTCAGGCCATTTATGAGAGTTCAGAAGTAGAGCATCCAAAGCACAAATCAGGACCCATATTGTATGCCAATGAGACAGGTGGAGGATTAGCATAATGTATCATTTTGTTGGTCCCTATGTTTGGTTATACTATTAACTTCTAAAGCATTGCAGAAAGGCTTCCACATTTTATTTATTTTCACATCTGTCCTTCCAGGTACACAAATATCAATAGGGACAATCTGACCCATAAAGAACAATTGACTTAACTGCTACGTCAAATTAATTAAATGATAATGACATTATTATAACAGTTTGGCATGGGGCAATATTTACATTAATCTGAATTATCTTTGTTTTATTTTCCCTGGATTTATTCCACTTTTTAAAAAGATTTGTTTATTTTTATTGGAAAGGCAGATATACAGAGAGAGGAGAGACTGAGAGGAAGATCTTCCGTCTTATGGTTCACTCCCCAAGCGGCCGCAATGGCTGGAGCTGAGCCAATTTGAAGCCAGGAGCCTCTTCCAGGTCCATGGAAGTAGGGTCCCAAAGCTTTGGGCTGTCCTCAGTCACTTTCCCAGGCCACAAGCAGGGAGCTGGATTGGAAGTGAGGCTGTTAGGTTTAGAACCCGTGCTGGTATGGGATCCTGGCATGTTCAAGGTGAGGACTTTAGCCACTACGCTATCGTGCCAGGTCCTTTGCCACTTTTTAGATTTAGAAACCTTCACATTTTTTTTCTAATAATGAAAGTAAAAATTCAGTGACAAAAGAATGGCTAAAAAAAAAACCGCAGTATGTATTCTCCATGGAATACTACAGAGCCACTAAAAAAGAATGAAATTCTAGTATTTGGTACAAGATTGTCCCAGCTAGACACCATTCTGTTCAGCAAAACAAGCCAACCACAAAGGGACAGATATCAATGTGCTCTCAAGACAATATTCATGCAAAATAAAAAACAGATATATGCATATATTCTTTTTTATAATTTTTATTTTTCATGATACAGTTGCTTAGGCACAGAGATTCCCCCTTTCACCCTCCCACACCCACTCCCTTCACTGTTTTCCCTTATATTATAACCATAGTATAATCCTTCAACAACAACCATAAAAAGCCCATCATTCTTCTATTTAAATGTATCATGATATTGTAGGTATACACAATGATAGAAAGTCAGGCATCCTATTTTCAAGATATATTTAGCAGGTTCATTGCGTATTTTCTTGTATGTGAACTGTATAATAGAGGCTAGCATATCATCTCTACTCTCTAATGAAAAGAAGACTCCAAGTGGCACAGCTAAGTATACCTTGAAAATACACTATAATTTCAGTTGTTGTCTATCTATAATTCCATGACATACTTAAATAGCAGAATTTTAAATTTGTAACTATTACTAAAGGACTATACTACTGCAATAATGTGGAGGAAAATAATGTAGGGAAAATGAGAAGAAGTAAAGAGGAGGGAAAGGGGACAACGCTTACATTTGCAGAAATGCGTCATGGAAAAAATAAAAATAATTATTAAAAGCTAATAATTTATGTGAAATATTTTGCTCAAAATCGTTGCAAATCTGCTTGCTATACTGCTGCTTTCGAAAAAGCAGGAGTGAATAGGAAATTCTACCATTTTCTCTTAGTTGAAAAGTATGTTTATTGGAAGGTGATCTTTGTCAAAACATTGGGACAGAAGAAGGGAGAAAAGCTGTATTTGTTATTTTCTTGTCAATGTGACTAGGGGTTCTTTAGTAATAGAAAGTGAAACCACCTTTCCATTTGATATGAACACAGGAAAAAAAATAGCACTAACATGGTAATTCCCCAGAGGGTTTTAGTCTAAGAAACTTCAGGTTCACATTTCTTTAATACTTTGCCCATTATTTTTATTTCAGTTCAGATTACATCTGTTGGGCAGAGTCACTTTAAAAGTATCCCAGAAGAAATCCACACAAGCTGGTACATAAAAAAAAAAAAAATAGCACACAGTGCCAAAAATATCCTGGTTGGCTTCTATCTTATGATGACATTATTTTTAGTAACCCGTTTGACTGGTTAAAGTATACTTCTCTATGTTTAATGTGACTACTTGGGGAAAGCATTTTTGTTTTTTTATAGGTAGAAAAAACGAGGGGTCTCAGGATGGTGTGTCTCATGCCCGGATCCCAGACACCAGCCATCATATGCATGCAGTGGTGAGCTGTCTCCGGGCAGCCAGTGCGACATTTGACGCCAGGCTCTGCCTGCTGGCTGCCCGCCCGGGGAGCTCTGGGGTTTTGGCTCTTTGAATCGCTGTTTAGGTAGCTCCAGGTTGAACCCACTGCGCTTCTGGGTTGTGAACCAATTCTTAAGATTCCTAATGACAGCAACTCTTCCTTTGTAGAACGTGAAAGCACTTAACAATGTTGAGCACCAAACACCAGTTCATGCAAAAGCTAAGGCTCGGGGCTTGTCTAGCAGGATATCCTATTGGTGGAGCAGCAGACAGGTCACATTAGGCAGGGCCATGACATTAACCAGCACTTGAGAACCATATCCGGGGTAGATTCTTTGGGGGATGTGTGGGCCAAACCCTGTGGAAATTCTAGCCCCACTGGTTAGCTCAAGAGTTTGGGTGGTGATGAACTAAGCTAGGTGTGACCAAGGAGCTTGCCATCAATCACAGGTAAAGGAACCCACAACAGTCTGAACTGGTCAAGGCAGCAGCACCCAAATGTGCATCCTGAATAGGGTGTGGGGTGGGCCGGGCTAAAACATTCACCAGCTCATATACAGCCAAATGCTTCTGAAGGCCAGACTGCACCGGGCACTGGCCTAAAACCCATTGGCATGTATGAGAACTGGGTCTGGGAGGGGATCAAGTGGAGGAACTTGGGAAACTCCCCTGGCGAGTCATAGCTCCCACTGGTGAACATGTGGTCCAGACCTGCAGGTCGGACAAGCTGGGCAAAGTAGCTCCAACAGTTGGCTAATGTGTAAATTGGTAATGGAAGGGGATGTACTGGGCAGGGCTGAGCAAACCTTAGCCCACAAGCGAAACTAGAAACCAGGATGGAGCACAGGTCATGCCGAGCTAGGCTCTTGCACCTACTGGTCTGCGTGAGTCAGGGACACTAAGCCACAGTGTCTAAGGCAGAGGCCAAGACAGGTGAGGGACTGAGCCAAGCTGAGTCAGAACAACCACTGGCCTGCACGTGATTTATGGCTGGGAATTGGCCCAGTTGGGGAGCCAAGGGGATGTTCTAACTGGGTTGAGGTTCTCACCAAGGGGCGCGGGGACTGGAATGGGGGTTGCGTTCTGATCAGGATACAGTTGTAGTCTCCCTTGGCACAAGTGTGAACTGGGACTGGACGAACCAAACTGGGCCAGACTTCCACACCGTCTGGTGTCCTGGAGGACCAGGGTAGATGTGGGATGGACTAGGCTAGGTCTCAACTCCTACTGAGCCACGTGTGAGCCATATGTGGGTATGGATGAGCCATGGCTGGGCTGAAACATCCAACAGCAAGAACCAGATGGGGTTGAAGGCCAGTTAGGAAAAACCACTGTTCCTGCTAGGACAGGAGGTCAGCTGAGTAGTGCTGGCTCATGGACCCCCTGGTATGCGCAAAACCTGACACTCAGAGGGGCTCTGATGGAGGAGCCTGGGCAACTCCTCTGGCAGGAAACACACCCGGCAGGTAAGTGCAAGAAGCATGATAGGAAATAGCCCAGAATAGGCCATGGAAAGTTTCCCACTGGCATACATTTGGCATCAGTTGGGGGAATTCCAGGCTGAATCAGTTCACATCATCCACTGGCAAATGCAAGCACCAGAACAGAGTGTGGGTCGAGCCAGGTTTGGTTGTGTCAAAAACCAGTGCACAATACGGAATGCCAAGGTGAGGTTGCTTGTACCGAATGTGACCACAGTGCCCAACCAGTACAAGCATGAGAACCAGGAAGGGAGGGGGCAGAGCCAGCAGGGGAATAAGGGGTGGTTCCCTTGCTAAACAGCTACTCCCACTGGAGAGTATGAGCTGGGATGGCGGCAGACCAGACTAAGCAGGGCTACAACACCTGTACGCCTCATGTGGACCAGATCAGAGAAAAGCCAGGCTGGGAGGATTATTCCTACTGGTGCAAACAAAATTAGAGTGGGTGAGGGTTGTTTGGGCTTAGCCACAGCATCAGCTGGCAGAAGCTGGCACTGGGGTCTAATTCTATCAAGTCAAACCACAAAACACCTGGAGAGTGCATAATCTGGGAGTGAGAGAGACCTGGGAGGGAAATAGTGGGCTCCTCCCTCTTGGGTTACCACTCCCACGGGAGGCCACAAAAACTAGTACAGGGACTGGGGTGGATAGACAGAGAGGCACTCAACAACATCCGTGAGGGCTGGATAGTTGAGCTGGTTAGATGGAACTAAACTTCAATACCCATCGACATGTATGAGAGCCAAATGGGATGTGGGACAGACTGGACTAGTCTGCTACACATACTGGCAAACCAGGGTAGGGGGTGGGACTGGTGGGGGTTATTGTGGGTCTCTCCAACTAGGCTGCAGCTCCCACTGGTTTATGCGAGGGCCGAGTATGTGCTGGGCAGAACCAGGCTGGACCGCAACACCCATTGGTTCCAGTGGAAGTCGGGGCTGAAAACAGGACCAACCCAGCAATTGCAACCACCAGCTGATCAGGGTGACGGATTGTGCCGGGCCCTGTGCTTGCTAGTATATACAAGAATCTGTTCTGCAAACTCTTCAGACAAAATTTCTCTGGGGATCTCCCCAATCGAAATGCTGGACTCAGAAGAACCCTAACCAAGAAAAGACAGATGACAGAACAAGTCAATCAACCACCTCAGCTATATGTTGGCAGCGAAATACTGGGCAAACGGAGACTCTATGATAGATTATGTCAATCAGTGGATTCTTCAAAGACCTCATCATGCTTGGAGTGGTGAGATTGGCAGTGATTCATAACTGGTGAACTATCAAAACCATTTGAGCAAGACCCTCGAAGCATGCCCCACATCCGGGACCTGGGGTGGGTGGGAAACTGGGTGGGGCTTCTCCCTCAATATCCCCCTTTACCTCAGGTACATGAAGGAAACAATATTGAAATAATAGTCTTACCCACTTTCCTTTAGCCTTTGAACCTTTTTACCTTAATTAGCTATGTAAAGATTGTCAAAAATATAATAAAAAATTTTTAAAAAGATGACCATGGATATATAAAAATGCTACATGAATTGGTGAATATGTTGCAGTAGTAATCCAGAACATTTTGTAGAATCAATAGACAGAAATGGTTTGGTACTGAATTCAATAAAGTGAAAGGTAACTATGTGAAGAAGGGGAACTTTGAGAGAAAATGATGAGTAAAGAGAAGAAGAGCAAGGTAGATCAAACCACAGTCATACTGATGTGACTATGCCTGACTGCTCATGCTGCTTTTGTAACTGAAATTCGATTTCCATAAAAATGACAGATGTTGCAGCATTGACCAATTAAGAGACAAAAGCCTGTAATAATGTTAGACTCTGCTGGCTTTATATCAGCTGATAGAACACTAGTCAGATCATCAAATATAATCCAACATGCACATGCAATTTGTTGCTGAGTAAAAGAAAAAATTAAATAAAAGTAGCAATGGAAGAAATATTTACATACATTAAAATTTATAGAGTAAGTTCAAATTATAGAAGTTTACTCTGCAAAAGGTAGAGAGGAGTAACTGGTGTGCAATATATAATGTTAATAATTTTATTCCAATGTTCAATTGAGTGAACTGCTATTTAAATATACTTAATAACAATTTTATCATCTAGGAAGTAAAAAGTTTTAAAAGTCACTCACAAAGCTGTGTTATAAAATTTGTAATAGTTTTACTTTTTTTGTTTAGGATATTCCGTCACCCCATCTTTGTCTCTCACACATATCATAGACATGTAAGTACATACGTGATAACAGATGCAAGTACATGTTAAAATAAGTTGCTCATTTGCTTGACTTATCCCAAGACCAAAATATACAGATATGTGAAGCATGTCTCTTGCTATTTTTTCTTTGTTCCCTAAACCCTACATTGATTTTTCCAAAATCCTCATTTAAATTTTATTTGAAACAAAGTGAGTAATAAATCCTCTTGACATTGCTTTTACTTAGAGTCCAATTAATAATACAATGCACTAAAAATGAAGAATGACAAAACTGATTGAAACAATGAATCTTAAAAATAGAATTTTTAGAATCAAATAGTTGGTATACTCTACAATCTCCTTTTTACAGAAGACAGAGGTTTTTAATAACTCCTCCAAGTTCCCATGACTTTTCATATAAGAAGAATAACTAACAATATTCATTATTTTGGAATAGAAATTATTACAGCTTTCAGAGGTACTCAGAGATTTGAAAGACCATGAAATTTCTTGCTTTCTCGGTCTCTAAACTTTGACCAGAAATCCAACTAAAGTGTGTGTGTGTATGTGTGTGTGTGTGTGTTTTAGTAAGTGCTGGAACATTAAGCCAATTTTCAAATATTTTTTTTCCCTGCAAGTGTGACACATATACTTTTCTACCTATATGATTACTTATATTTTCTTTCAATGATAAAAATTTCAAAATCAATATTTTTTGTTCTCTACTGCTTTCAAAATTTCAACGACACTGTTGAATTTATATATATGTATATATAATCCATATATATGAGACATATATGTAGATGTGTCTTTTTATATACTGAATACAGATTCTACAAATCCTATGATATTGAGCTCAAATGATTCATATTGACTACAAATATTATCGGTGCATATTACCAAAAATATCCTGAAACCCAGTATTGTACAGATGTGAGTGATGCCATAATTAATAGCTATTTAAACATTTAAGCAACACTTTTGTATGCCTGTTATAAACATGTAGTGAAAGAATTCAAATGGCATAAATTTGAGTTTAAGGGCAACTTAAAATTTTGCTTGGAGAGCATACCTTAAGAAACGAATAATATTTTATAAGAAGTGATAACTATCTAAAAATTTTGGGGGGTAGGCTGGATTCTCTAGGTAATTAATCATCTTCAACACAAAAAGCAGCACCTGATTTAAGGGAAAGTTTTCTTGATTTTTACAAAATGACATGGGTGTCTATCTTTCCTCCACTCCAAATCCAAGATATATGAGGCGTTTCAATTCAGAACTAGAGAATTACACTAACTTTTAACAATAATTTAAACAATACCTAAGGGGGGCAGATATTTCAACTATCAACCTATGCTAGCATGAACAAATTTATTTCTGAATATCCAAGAAAAACAATGGAAAATAAAATGTCAATGAGTTTGTTGCTGAATGATTCTTTTTTAGTCAAATATTAATTAATACTCTAGACAATGTATTAGGCAGAGCTGACAAGAATATTAAAACTGCAGAATATTTTCTCAAAAGGTATAAGAAGTAAATTAGAGGACTTCTAGAAAGTACTTTTTAAAAAAGATTCATTTATTTTTATTTGAAAGTCAGATATATTGAGAAGAAGGAGAGACAGAGAGAAAGATTTTCCGTCCAGTGATTCACTCCCCAAGCGACCACAATGGCAGGTGCTGCTCCAATCTGAAGGCAGGAGCCAGAAACTCCTCTGGGTCTCCCACATGGGTCCATGGTCCCAAGGCTTTGGGCCATCTTCAACTGCTTTTCCAAGCCACCAGCGTGGAGCTGGATGGAAAGCGGGGCTGCCGAGATTAGAACTGGTACCCATATGAGATCCAGGCACATTTAAGGCGAGAACTTTAGCTGCTAGGCCACCATGCTGGGCCCTAAAATGTACTTTTTGAGCAATGAAACTAATGAAAGAACTTTGAGTAAAATAGATCTGATTTTATTTTTCTACATACTCAACACAGAAAATTTTAACTGACCCCTATAAATATGAAGTGTATTAAAATGTTTGATCACCATGCCTGCCTGCATTGAAATGAAGAAAAATATAACATCCTTCCACATATTTAGATATCAGATGTGTATCATATATATTGCTTTCATATATATATATATGTATATATATATGATATATATGTGTAAAACCAAATGCAGACTTTGTGTGTAATTCTAAGTTCAGACAACCATATCTCTGTTGGTAGATATTTTTCCTTACCGCTTGTCCTAGCAAACAACAACAATATAATAAGCACTTATAGAAATATATTCCTTATTGCTTCAATGATGACTAAACTTAAACATTTACTTCCCACCGAATAATGGGCCACATCTGCCAATATTCCCTTGTAGCAGTTCATCCTCCTAAATTTGGTGGGATCTGTGACTTAGAGCACAGCTAATGTCAGAAACTTATTGTATTATGTAATTTGTTATGTTACTTGTTCCAAGATTTAGCCTGAAGATAGCTTGCAAGTTCCACTTTTATTTGCCAGAACACTCACTGTAAAGAGTATTGGGTCACCTTAGCAGCAGTGTAACAACTCTTCAGCCACTGTGACATGAACAGACCAAGCCGTGAAATATCACATGAAAGAAAGGAAAAGGAAGAAGACAGAGAGGAAAACAGAGAAAAGAAGAAAACAAGGACAGTAATGGAAGTTTTAGATACATTGAAATGTGATTCTTCACTGCAGTCATCCCATTGACATCCTATTAATCAAAATATGAGCTGTTCCATGATACTCAAAAGGTTAAGTCACCACTTGCCATCCAAGAGTTGCATATCTGAGTGCTAGCTATAATTCATCCTGCTCTCATTTCTATCCAGCTCCCAGCTAATGTACCTAGAAAGCAGTAGATGATGGCTCAAGTATTTGACTATCTGTAGCCCATAGGTGTTACCTAGATGAAGTTCCTGGTTCCTAATATTTTCCTGGTTCAGTCTCAGCAGTTGAAATAGTTGGGGAGTAAATTACTAAATAGAAAACTGACCTTTCTCTCTCTTCACTTTGCCTTTAAATAAGCCAATATTTTTAAAGTGAATTCCTAATGAACAAACTTATGAGAAAAACAAAACGATTTAGAGATCACATG
Source organism: Ochotona princeps (assembly GCF_030435755.1). Taxonomy (NCBI): domain Eukaryota; kingdom Metazoa; phylum Chordata; class Mammalia; order Lagomorpha; family Ochotonidae; genus Ochotona; species Ochotona princeps. The sequence continues at coordinate 50,393,625 of NC_080845.1, forward strand.
CCCAAAGAAGAAAAGAAGATAATGATGAAATAATCAATATGAAGGCATTATACATCATGACATTACCTCTAAGAGATAAAATGCCAACATGAAGTCATTAATTTCCTCAAGTTATAACCTTGAAAATTTAAGATTCAGGACATGTGGCAATAGTCTAGTGGCTAAATCATCGCCTTGCACTTAACAAGATCCCATATGGGCCATGGTTCGTGTCCTGGGTGATCCAGTTCCCATCCAGCTCCCTGCTTGTGGCCTGGGAAAGCAGTAGAAGATGGCCCAGAGCCTTGGAACCCTTCACCCATGTCAGAGATCTAGAAGAAACTCCTGGCTCCTGCCTTCAGGTTGGCTTAGCTACAGCCATTGTGACCATTTGGGGAGGAAACCAGTGGATGAAAGTTCTTTCTCTTTGTATTTCCTCTCTGTATACCTCTGCCTTCCCAATAAAAATAAATAAATAAATATTTTTGAAAAGGAAAGAAAGTATAGGATTAAAATACTGTCAGAGTCTCATTTAATTGATCAGATTATGACTTGCAGGCTAAGGAGTCCCAATTAGCTGTAGTTTGCTTCCTTTAAAGCAGATAGTAGAGTTACACAGAGAGAAAATTCAAGTAATCTGAACAAGAGATTACTCTGAAAAAACTTAATATCTGCATGTAAGAAAAACTATCTGTGGTTAGAGGTAGGATCACATGAAAGATCAGAAGGAATAATACCAGAAACTCACATAGTATTAAGTATGGTTCCAATTTCCACTGATCAAACTGGGGGAAAAATACCAGGGTTCATGAAACATTAGGAAGAGTGCTAAGAAAAAATTATGTCTCAATGTTTAAGAAAACTGAGCTATTAATAAGTGTTAATCTGACACATCCTAATTTTTCAAAATGCATTGAAACATTACCAACAACTAAACTGTATCGTAGATCTGGTATGACGAATATCTATCTTGACAATAGGATGCTGGACTCATTGCCATTGCCCATACCTGTAATGCCAGAATATATTTAAATAGCAAATGATAGACGTATAAATGATTATGAAGGACTATGCTATCATAATGATATAGGGGAAACAAGCAAGGGGATGGGGATTTGGGGAGTGGGAAAGGGAAACTCCAAAACCTATAGAACTACATCATAAAATTAAAAAATTAAAAAATTTAATGTAAAAATATTAATAGAAATACAAAGATTATCTAGCATCCAATGAGATAAAGTAAGCAATGTGGCACTTTTATAAAAAATTATTGCATACAATGAAGTAGAAAAATAAAACAAGCGATGAGAAAATAAATTGATAATTTGAAACTTTTCCAAAAATGGTACAGAAAATAAGATTTTAGACAAGGATACTAAAACAATTATTTTAGGGCCTGGTGCTGTGGCCTAGCGGCTAAAGTCCTCACTTTAAACGAGCCAGGATCACATATGGGCGCTGGTTCTAATCCCAGTGGCCCCACTTCCCATCCAGCTCCCTGCTTGTGGCCTGGGAAAGCAGCCGAGGATGGCCCAAAACTTTGGGATCCTGCATCCATGTGGGGGACCTGGGGGAAAATCCTGGCTCCAGGCTTTGGATCAGATCAGCACCAGCTGTTGCCACTTGGGGAGTAAATCATCGGACAGAAATCTTCCTCTCTGTCTCTCCTCCTCTCTGTATATCTGACTTTGCAAAATAAATCTTTAAAAATAATAATTGTTACAAATACACTCTGTGTGTTCAAGAAACTAGTGGAAAGTTACAATACATCAAGTAAAGGTATTGAAGATAGTTTTAAAAATCAGATTGTGAAGAAATCATTAATTGAGTTGAGAAAATCCCTTAGAATAACAGCATATTAGACATTGTAGGAAAAGACCAATTGTGGCCTTCAAGATATTGCAATAAAATTCATTCAAACGTCTACTTGCAGAACAAAATCTTCCTTTTTTCCACTGAGTCATGATAGCTGGTTGTGCAAAGATCAGTTGGTTTTAGAGGCAGAGTTTAACTTGTTGGGTTTGTATTTTGTTCCACTGTTCTGATGTCTACTTCTGTGCAATACTAGAATATTTTGTTTGCAGCAGTCCCACAGAATGTCTTGAAATCTGAAATTGCTATGCCCTGATTTTTTTTTAACATTGGCTTGGCTGTTCAAGGTATTTTGCACTTCTACAGGAATAGACCAAATTGCTAGAACTAAGTGGTGATTCGATCCAGTCTTAAGTTTTTGATTGTTAGAAGGCTCTTTATCAATGACTTAATAAAGCCGTTGGTTATTGGTCTATTCAGAATTTCCGTTTCTGTATCTCAATTGATAAAAAGTATGTTCAGAAATTTATTAAATTCTTCTATATTTTTCAAGTTGGTACACTGCTACTTGCAATAATTTCCTATTTTTTGTATTTCTATGGTATCAGTTGTAAAATCTCCTTTTCACCTCTTATGTTTGTTAATGTGTATATCTCTCTCTCACTCTCACTCTCTTCCTTTCCAGTTCCCTCCTCCCTACCTCTCCTTTCCAGTGTCTTGCCCTAGTGATTTCGTAATTTTGCTTTTTCATAAAATTAGATCTTCCATTCAATGGACTTGTGTATGTGTCACCTCAAAAGGTATTACTTTAAATGCAATACAAATGAAAAGTACAAAACTTTCACAAATCAACATAGAGCATAATTGTGTTGTGGAATAGATTCCAGAATGCTAATGCAAATGTAATTAGATGCTCCAAATTGCAGATGGAGAATGATCATTCAAATTTTGAAAAATTAACTAGTTGAGTGTATACTGTGGTACCACAATCTGAGACCCAAGTAGGAACTCCACACCCCATATCAGTGTGCTTGGTTTAAGTCTTGGTTACTTCAGTTCCCATCACAGTTTTTGCTGCTGGATTTCTGCCACACATATAGGAGACTCAGATGGAGTTTCTAGCTTCTGACTTTGACCTGGCTTACCCCTGGCTATCATGATCACTGCTTGCAGAGAGAACCAGGAGATAGAAGATCTCCTCCCTCCCCTTCTACTTCCTTCTCTACCACTCTGTTTTCCAAAGAAATAAATCTTAGGAGAAAAAAAAATGATTTCATAAGTTTTTCTAAATGTGATGATAACTAAAAACCTACAGCTCTAAACTGAGCAAAACACAATGAAAAAGGCAGAATGCTCTGCCAAAACTAAATAAAATAAACATTCTTCTACAGTAAAAAAAAAAGTTTTTTGAGAATGGTACATTGTATAGCAAGAAAAAAACTGAAATGACATCCTATGTTTTTTTTTAAAGGATACATGAGTCTGGAGTGATGGCTCAGTGGCCTTGCCAATGCTGGGGTCTCATATGGGCACAGATTTGTGCTGCTCTATTCCCATCCAGCTCCATGCTTGCAGTAGAGAATAGCCCAAAGCCCTAAAGACCCTGCACTCACATGGGAGACCTGCAAAAAGCTCCTGGCTTTGGAGTAGTTTATCTTCGGCCATTGCATACACTGGTGAAGTGAACCAACAGATGAAAAATTTTTTCTCTCTGTCTCTCCTTCCTTCTAGAAAAGCTGCCTTTCCAATAAAAATATATAAATCTTTTAAACAGTTATTCATTTTTGTATTGGAAAGGCAACTTTTTCAGAGAGAGAAGGAGGGAAGATCCCCATCTAATGGTCCATTATTAAAATGACCAAAACAGGCACAGCTGAGGTGATCTGAAGCTGGGAGCCAGAAGCTTCTTCCAGATTTCCCAAATGGTGCACCCCAAAGACTTGGGCATGTTCTGCTGATTTCTCAGGTCATAAGAAGAGAGCTAGATGGGAAGCAGAGAAGTAGGGAAACCAGAACACAAAGACAGCATGCCAGCACTCATGTGGTATGCCATTTACACAGGACAGAGGATTAACTCACTGCACCACTGGTTTGGCCCCATCATGTATTTTTAAATGATCACTTTGTAAAAGTATTTGTACAAAGTGCAAATGTACATGAAATGCCAGGCTTTTCCTAACTGTATCGAAATTGTCCTTTAAGAGTTACGTGACAAAATACCTTCTTTCTAAATGTGGAAAAATGTTCTAATTTTCTTACTTTGTTACCTGCTTTATTTCATCTTGAGAGCCGTTATTACTTGTTGTTAAGAGTTCAAGCTGTGTGTTAAATTGCTCAGGCTCAACGTTAAACGTGTATGTCCTTGGGAGAATTAAATCGCTTCTCTGTGCCTGTTTCTCATTCATCCACATCTTTTATTATTCAGTCCATCTAATTGATTGGTTGTTTGGAGGCATGAAATTTCAAACATAAAGTACATGGCACAGAAGGAGCTCTAAATAACATTAGGTATTTTTAAAAGCACAATTTGTAATCTACTATAGACCCTCTTTCTGGTCTTCTTGCTACTAATATTACATTCTTCATTTATCTCATATGATTATCATTTTAATACAATCACAAAAAAGAGATCATGTATTTTCTATGATCAATAGGTTTTACTATTATGGTCAGATTCATAGACATTGGATTGGGGTAGTTTAATTAGGCTGTTTTGGAGTTAAATGCCCTGAGCTCATTATCTAAAAATTCATAAAAACTGTGAACTTGAATTCTGTAAGTATTTTATGTTTAAAGTTTAATTGGACATGAGCGCAAATTCTGGGGTACCTTGTATGTTTCACATCACACTCCGATTTCCTGCATAGGGTCTCAGTTGCCCGTTTGCTCCCATGTGTTCTGGTACCAGTCTTCCCAACCTCCCCATCTGGGTCTTGAAACTATTCTGTTTTATCCTTCACACCTGATGATGGGTGGGTCACACATATGATGTATCAGAGTCTGATCTGTACAGCCATATCACTCTCTGGAACAGCATAGAGTGACTATGCTTGCCCAAGACAGAGCAATGCAGTAACATGCTCAGCAGAAAATACAATGGGAGAAAATATCTTACCTACTCATAAGCCAAGTATCAAATTGTAATGCACTTGAAGGTTACCTGGTCACTGAGTTCATCAGTGCTTTGTTAAAAGTCCATGTAAGGGCAGGCCTGGCACGATGGCCTAGTGGCTAAAGTCCGCACCTTGAACACACCAGGATCCCATGTGGGCACTGGTTCTGATCCTGGCAACCCGTTTTCCCTCCAGTACGATGTTTGTGGCTTAGGAAAGCAGTTGGGGATGGCCCAACATCTTGGGACCCTGCACCCACGTGGGAGACCCGGAAGAGCTCCTGGCTACTGGCTTCGGATCGGCGCAGCTCCAGCAGTTGTGGTCACTTGGGAAGTGAATCAACTGATGGAGGATCTTCCTCTCTGTCTCTGCTCCTCTCTCTATGTATCTAACTTTCAAATAAAAATAAATAAATCTTTAAAAAAGTCCATGTAAGAGAAAAATACCTTGCTTAATTCAGAACCCTTATCAAAACATTGTCCAATTAACTGGTAGACTAGTAGGGGTGTAAAATTGGCAGCGATAAGGTCATCCATTGTAGGCTAGTATCCATGTACTTTTGGACACACATTATGTGTCTCAATGGTCCTTCTCTCTTATCATTTTATTGTTGGATTTGCTTTGTGTCTATCTGCCCTGGCCAGCTTGAAGTATTCTTTGTGATTGAGTCAAAGTGGAAAAAAATGCAAAATGGTTGTGATTTCATATTCCAATTAAATGTCGGAATATTTCTTATTTTGACTGTAATTTTGGAATACATGGATGATTTGTAGAGTACTAGATAATTCAAAATTGTATTTCTTTGTATCAGGAACTGCATTAAATATTAAACATTCTAATGACAGGTCAAGGAAGAGAAAGATGCTCATGTTAGTATTTAAATGATATTTTTTTCCCTCAGATAATCCTGTCCCAGATATTCTGTCCCAAAATGTGTGACATGAATTCCATCTTCAAAGCAAGCATGGCATGAAGAGATAAATTTCATTGGATCAAGATTCTATCATAAACATCATAACCTAACTTGAGAAACCTATTATAGTAACACAAAGAGAAAATCTACAGGAAAGTCAAATCCAGGTGAACAACTTAAAGCCAGGATGACATGCAACATGGAAAACAAAACAAACCAATAAATAAATATTACCTAGTTTTTGAGGTTGCTTTCTTTAATAACATTTATCTTCACAGAGAGGTACAGTAATAGATTTAAATGTAAACTTATCTGCAGAAATGCATATTTCAGTTATTCTTGAAGCGTCACAAGTTTGATAGACCTGAAGTCCAAGCAGAAGGGCTAATAGCCTATGGAGAATTAAGAAAAGTTGATCTGCATCCACTGTATACTCTTCTTTGAGATTTCTTTTTCTGACAAGATGCATGGTTAATGTCATTTTGAAAATTGATTAGACCGCCTGATTGATTGCAATAATTGCTTTTTCTGAGCAAGGAGATGCCATTTGTAATTTTTATTAAAAAAAAAACATTAGTATTTAATATTGTTAGTCTTGTTGGATGTTGCATAACAAATTTTAAACCCAAACCTGTGTGGCCAATTGCTAATATAAATAGAAAGCAAATCACATTTCCAAGTGTTATAAAAAAAATTCCAAAGGATAATCTTCAATACTAAAACAAACCTGAGTGAAAAAAAAACTTCTTATTAAATACATATCTCTGAGGTTTAGGAAAAGTTTCATTGTCTTCTTTCACGGAATATCCATGACTCTAAACAGGAAGTGAAAATAGTCTTCCTTCTCACTAATGTGCTTAGAATTTGCATAAGAGTTTCAGGGTGACCATTTGGCTCAGTGATGAAGCTGATCATTGGGTTACCACATCAATTACCAAAGTGTCTGGGCTTGGATTCCAACTCCCAACTCTCTGCTCCCAGTTCCGGCTTTGTGTCATTGCATACTCTGTGAGTCACCTCGGAATGGCTCAGGTGGGTAGGGTCCTTGCCACTCACATAGGAGATCCAGATTGAATTCCCAGCCCTGGCTGCTCTAGCCATTTGGGGTATGACTTATCTAAGACAGATATCGGTCTGCCAGTCTCTTGCCTTTCAAATGCATATCTTACACAATATTCAGTTGGTTATATTGTTCTAGTGTTTAAAGAGCACCTTAAATTAATATGTGTATGTTTGCTATGGACAGATCTAGTCTTTATACTTTTAATCATGTGATAACTTGATAGAAACAGGGGTTTGGCCATTATGGCACCATAATTTAAGTTCCATATAACACCTGTCTTCTGTATTGAAGTGCTTGGTGGACATCCATACTATTCTGTGCTTAGGAGCTAGCTTTTCACTAAAATGCTTAGGAGACAGCAGGTGATGGCTGGTATTCCTGTTACTCACTTTGGAGAGCTGTTTGGAGTTCCTGTCTCTTGGCTTTAGCCTGCCTAGTCCCAGCTGTTGCAGCAGTATGGAGAGTGATCCAGTGACTGGATGACCATTCTCTCCCTCTTATTCACTCGCTCTCCTAACTCTGTCAGTCTTTAGAATAAAGATAAGATCATTTTAATACAGAATATTTATTTTGATATGTGTTTACTAGTGAAGGTAATACAATTTTTTTTTTTAAGATTTTATTATTATTGGAAAGCTGGATATACAGAGAGGAGGAGAGACAGAGAGGAAGATCTTCCATCCAATGTTTAACTCCCCAAGTGAGCCGCAACGGGCCGGTGCGCGCCGATCCGAAGCCGGGAACCAGGAACCTCCTCCAGGTCTCCCACGCGGGTGCAGTGTCCCAATGCATTGGGCCGTCCTCAACTGCTTTCCCAGGCCACAAGCAGGGAGCTGGATGGGAAGTGGAGCCGCCGGGATTAGAACCGGCGCCCATATGGGATCCCGGGGCGTCCAAGGGGAGGACTTTAGCCGCTAGGCCACGCTGCCAGGCCCGGTAATACAATTTTTAAAACAGATTTTCAAAATGTTAGATCCTCGGAAAAACAGGGATTTCCTCCACTTGTTGAACTGGCTTCTGTAAAAACGAGACTATGATAAAACACAAATCCGGACTTTAAAATGTTGGTTGTTTTGTGATACTAGTATTCTGATATCATCTGTATTCACAGAGATAATGGCATTAACCCCTCTTGTCAAGCTTAGTTACCCATATTGCATACCTTTAAATTTGAAATGACTGCAGAGTACAGTGAATTCTACTTAAGTTTATGCAGTGATTGCCACCCACTCCAAGTCTCACAGCACACTGTACGTAAAGTATATCAGTGTGTTGACAGTAGACAATTGAGATTAGTGGAACTGACACACCTGTGGAGGGGTGCTGAACATGCAGAAAAGCAATGAGCAGAAAGGAAGTAAAGTGACCCACTAGCATCAGATAACATAGCTCAATCAGTGATGGAAATCAATGGGCTAAAAGGAGCTGGCAAAAAAAAAATCAATGAGGGAATAATGTTCTGTCAATGAACTTTTGTATTCTTTTCCAGCCACAGTGACCTAAATACCCAAGTACATCTCTTTCTGGCTCTTTCAGCCTCTCCATTCAAATTTACAATTTCAATATGTCTGGCTCCCTTGTTTCTCTGCAGTGGACCCTCTGCACAATATAAAATATCCCAAGATGTTTCAAGTGTGCTCTTCCACCGTGTGGAAAATAAACCAGCCTTAAGACTTCTTAGAATCAGATCATCCAGAACAGGGCAGCGTGGAAAGTAGCCATGCGAAATTTAGTCTGCATCTCTAGGGCCTACAAACAAGTTTCAGCTTTGGCATTCATTTGTACTTCTGTGTCAATTAAACGTTTGGGCTTTAATTACAACACCATTTAATTTAATAATGACAAAGTGTCCAACAATGTGTTAGACATTATCATTCACATCTCTAGGTTACATATTATCAACGTTGAATGTCATTTTGGTGGAAGGGCATCACTGGGCTGCAAATGAAAGAGCTTTGAAGTTAACAGAATATTTCAGAATAAAGCTTGAGTCTTTAGGATCATAATTCTGTAGCATTAACAAAGAACTCATGGCAAAGAACAACACCACACATCCAGCTAATGATAAATGAAGCTCAGTTTGGGGTATCTGGAGTTGTTCTATTGTACACAATAATCTTTCTCAAGACAATAGTTTTCTGTGCTTCAGGCTTGCCTGCTGTTTCTCAGGATATTGTGGAACTTCTGAGAGAAAACTTTCGTACCCAAAGCTTCTTAGCTCTCTAGAATTTCAAATGAAATATAAGGTATTACGATATGAAAATAGCAGCAATCTTTACACACAGAGTTAATTCAGAGAAAGGAAACAGCACTGTTATTTTCTTCTTCAGAATAAAAATAAACATAAAACAAAAATTTGTGTCTAAATCTAGTAATTTGTCACTTAAAAATTTAGTTAAATTGTTTTCTTCACATTTATCAGCAGGAGAACACACCCCTCCATTTGCTTGATTGATAATACTGTGGTTATTATTAAATACTGGGGCATGTTGTTATTATTAAATATTTTCTTCAGGAAGTCTCCAGTCTGATTCTGGAATATGTGGGCAAGATGACAGCACGCGACTACATAGCTTGAGTCTGCTTAAGACTTATTTCTAATCACTGTTGAGTCTAGAAAACAGTTCATTTGAGACTGTATGCTTAAAATATTGTGTTTTGCTAATATAGTAATCACTTGCCTAACTTGAGAGAAGTGATAATACAGTGTGGCATTTTGCGTGTACTAGATCATGAGAGCTGGGTATTTAGTTTGACATGCAGGAAAAACCAGAAACAGTGAGCAAACTCAATTGTCCTAGACAGCAAGACTTTTAATAGAAAGGCACCAAGCTTTCAGTTTTGCTGTACAGCTGCTCCTTGAGCCAACGACATCTTAAATATAGAGTTCCCGATGGAATAAGGGTTTCTTTTGGTGAGGCTTTTCTGGGAGTCTTTCTGCAGCCCGAGGAGCCTTCTGTTCAAGTGTCTTTCTTTAGAAAAGGGGACTCTCTTAATCCTGTTGATGGAGATAATGCCTGCCTTTGAGTTCAGCTGGAGAGGAGTTCTCTCAGAAGAAACTTTCACAGAGCCCAAAAATTGTTCTCAGTTTGATTGGTCTAATTGATTTTTCAATTTTTTAAAAACAGGTATGATGCATGTTTATGTCTTGGCAAGGTAGTATTTTCCTGTTGCAACAGCTTCAGTAATATTTACATAAAATGCCAAGTTATAGAACAACATAGTTTTCAATTTCAGATAGCGGAGGAAAAACATCAGGAGTTGTGTCTCTTCGTGCTTTGCAACATAGGTCTGTTTACTCCTGGGATTCAGCATTCTATAGAGTGCTGACCTACGGAACATGAAAGTTGACTCTTTTTCTATGAAATGGGATTGTAAAATTAACTCACATTTTAACTGGCTAATCTGCAGTCAAAACAAGAAGTACTTTTCTGATTAACTCAAGTTACCTTGATATGTGCTTTTAGAAAACTTATTTTTGTTTCTCGGTTAAGGAATGATGTAGAGCATACCGAAAACTCAATATTAGCTCCAGATTTAGTTAGGTTTGCATCTATTATTTAATGACATTTTTGATCTTGGGAAAGTTTTTCCATTTTTTTTCTCATTTGAGAAGGTGTAAGCCAATACATAGTGGCTGTGTATGATAAATATGCACAACTGTCATATTATTTGTCCTAATAAAATATGCTTATGAGAGGATGCTATTTAGGAATATATATTATTGTAAAATCAAATCTAAGCAGTATTAATTCTGCACTGTTTAATCACTTAATTCTAAATACAACCAGCAGTTTTGAACCCTGATTGAAGAATACATGACAAAGAAAAGATTGAATTAAAATATAAGGAATTCACATTCTCATGGAAATAATAGTCAAGCGATGAGGAAGGAACATGGATCAAATAATCATACAAATGAGGAAAACAAAACTATGATTTGGACAGTACTGTAAGATCAATAGATGCTGCTTAAGAAAATGATACATCTAAAGAATGAGTAGAGGTGAACTACCAAGGAGAAAAATGATTGTAAGTATACTAAAGTAAGATGTGATAAAGTAGGTGCACAAACAATAAACATATAAGGCTTTGAGGCTTACATCAGCACCTGGACATGAATTCCAGTTAGGATAAAAATACAAGCAGCAAAATAATTTGGAGTCCAGGAAATTGCAGCACCATGTGAAGAGAGTCCTAGAAAACAGTAGTTTATACATAGATGTCACCATTGGAAAGTAGGCAGTCGCTTACCACTTAAAGAAGTTCATGCAAACAATTCTGTGTCTTCATCTTAATGGGGATAGACGTGCAAAAGCAAGTAAGATACCTGTCAGGTAGAACTAGAAGGGCTGTTGAAGAAACTGCTCCTGGAGATGGAAGGTGATGATAACAGCTGCTGGGCTTTTGTCCAGAGTAAGATGGGAAATAGTGGAATGCAGTGGAAGGGGATAAATTCAGTTTCACAAACAATTAATAGAATCTTTGGTGTATGTGTAATCCAGTCATTCTGATGAGCTTTCAAATGGATGCTAGTATTTATCCCTACAAGTGCTTTCAATGACTTGATGAGGGATTATAAAATGTGTGCAGTTTTTTTCTTTCTTTCATTCACAAATGGCATTAAAAATTTAATTTTGATTACTCTAGCATATATTCACTTCCTAAACCAGAATTAACATTGCAGGAATTGAGCAAACAAATATAGCTTGCAAAAACAAGGGTTTTTTTTAAATGATAAAATCGTTTAAATTATTGTCATAACAAGTACTTTTTGTCACAGGGAATGTTCTCTATATCTGATTACAGACATCAGGAGAGGCAAGCAGTTTCAAAATGTCTTCTAAGATTGTATCATTTTATGTAAAAATGAGATGTCCAGTTTATTCAACCAACATAGAATGCAGCACAATCTTCATCAAAAGTCAAGACCATTGAGGTAGAAAGTCATATAAACAGAATAAAAAAGATGTCAAATGTGGTGATTTTAGGGGAGTTACATGCAACTGACCTGCTAAAGAGCCAGTTCATACAAATGCTCCAAGGAAATTTATGTCTGAGTTAATTACAGTAGTAACCCAACTTTAGCATTAACTTCAATTGGATATTTATTAAGTGCTAGCTCTTCCACATGCCTTATGTAAACCGTATCTTCACACAAAATGGAGTGGAATCTTCATTATATTATATGAAGGAGGAGGAGGTCAGAGATTCAGCAGTTTTGACTAACCTGTGCAAAAATCATACAATCAATAATTAGTGATATTCATTTAGCAAACCAAGCATTTGACCGTAACATCAGCTAAATAGTTAATTGCTTTACTGTGATAAAGTTCTAAAATTCCCATTTAATTCAATCTTTAATTTGAATCACAAGCCATATGAAATACCCCCAAGATACTTATCATCATTTTTAAGTAGTAAGCTAACACTAATAGTGTGGTGCATATTTTAGATGAGCTACTTGTTAATTGAAAGGAAAAAAAATCGAGACATTTGCATTCACTATCAACATTATTCTCACTAACTCTATCTGCATAACAAGAGTCCTTGGCAGAAGCCATGTGTTTTTTATGAAATTCTGTGGAAAAGGAGATTTACATCAGAGAGCAAGCATGCTTGACAGCAAATTCAATATTATGTATAAAGTCTTTACACTTGACATGGTGGTACTAGTACAAGAACAATGATCAAAATAGCATCTGCCCTTGTTATTCAAAATACTCCTCAAAATCACTGAGGTGTACATGCCTAAAGCCCTCAAAAATACTTTAAAACTACTTTCAAATGCTTTCTAATGCTGTTACGTGATGATACACACAGAATTATTTTTCAGGGATGTCTTTCAGAATACAAAATCGTATCCCTAGAGTGGAACTCAAGGTAAACCATTATTAAGGAGGAGAGGTAGAATTAACTTTATATGTATCATCTCAAGCAAATTTAGAATCAGTGTTGATATTATTGTTGCCACATATTCACAAGAGGATCCTGTGGCAGGGGTTAATGAATGAGCCACAGTCCGTTTCAGGGCCAGTAAACAAGGAAGCCAGGACCCCACCTAAAACGTATCTCTGTGCATTCCTTTCATGACAGATGTCTTGCTGACTTTAAAGATTTGTTGATTTAAATAAAAGAGTTACACTCCCATGATGGACCCAAAGGCCAGCACTGAACCAGTTCCAAGCCAGCAGCTGGGGGCTTCATGTGGAAAATGCTTAAGTACTTGGGCCATCGTCTGCTGTGCTTTCTGTGCCATTAACAAAGAGCAGGGGGGAAGAAGAGCAATTGGGTCATGAATGGATGCTTATTTGGGATTTGAATTTTCAGTCAGCAACTTTACCCACAATGCCAACCTCCCATTTCAGGTTGACCATCTCAAAGTCTTGTTCTTAGAAATTCCTACACAACTCCCTTATTCACTTTTGAATGAATCAATTGTGTTTTGCCTTGCTTCTGGACTTGCAGGAATTCTTTATGGATACATATATACATACATATATTCCCTATATGCCTATGTAAAAAAGGAATTAGATCCTTATCAAATACATGTTTGAAACATATTCTTTTATGTCAATAACTGATTTTTTCTTTTAATTGTTTTTTCAGCTGCATAAAACTATTTAGCTGGATGGTGTCAGTTATCCATTTTTGCTTTTGCTACTATGCTTTTGGGTACATATCTAAGAAATTGCTTCCAAATTAACCCCACTAAACTAGGTGTGTTATTCTTGGAATTATATTAAGTTTAACTCACTTTCATATAGATTTGGTATGCAAAATTTAAGGCTAATGCCACTTGTTTTTCATCAAAAATTAACGAAAATATTTATTTTAAATAATATCTCTGGGCCTTAGCTTCATTGCATATGAAGCCAAGTTAGTAAAAGCTATAATTCAAAGTAAACTTACATTTGCTGCTGTCATCACACTCTGTTTACCATATTTAGCAAGAAAAAATACTCTGAATATGAGTTATTATCATTACATTCTAAAATTAATGCCTACCAAATTCAAGGTGTCATTAGTAACAAATAATAAGTGTACACAAGAAAGTGCATAATTATTACAATAAAATGTGAAGCTTGTACTGGTCTCAAAGTCATTGTAATGCCGAAGCTTATAGATATATAACTATGTGGGCACCATCAATGAGCAACCAATATCAGAAGACTTACAGTGATCCATGGAGCGTGTTGGGTGTCCTGGGTGAAATGCCTCTTTATGCTGGTATAATCTTCTACGTCTTAGTGATATTTATGGGAAGTCTTATAGATAGAAACTTATTCTAATTTTTATGGCTTACAGTTGGCAGGACCAGAGGTAGAAATCCAGAAGTACTGAAAATGCCATGCTTATACTGAACATGTAATATACACTTCCATAAAGCATTTGAGTTCTGGATGGTTTCCTGAACAGATGGGGAAAGATGGTTTTCCATGACAATATTGGAAGTAAAGGGAATTCATAAAAATCCAAAGGTGAACATAGTATTTTTTTAATCTATAAAGATTAAGAAATTGAAAGTTAGCCAGAAATAGATTTCCTGTGGAGCTTAAAAGTAGCTCTAAACTCAGCTGAATTTTCATATGCTCTCTTGTAGAGTTATGTTTTATGTATATTTTTCTCCACAAGAAGTGTCTTGTCTAATTAAGATCAGGGGCCATTCATTCTCTTTTGTATCTTACCATACAGCTCCTTGATTTACATTCTTGCTGCAAAAGGCTACAAAAACTAGTTTGAGCCATGTGCTAGTCACAGAAGTCATGAAAAAAAGATGAGTGTCAGACAATAATATTTTGGTGGACTCAAAACAATGGCAAATCCAAGGAAAAATGGTGCATTCAGGTACATATATATAAACATGCAATCTTAAGTTTTAAATTAAAGTTTAAGTGAACAGAGATGCTGATGCTATTAATTATCTAGAACTATTTTTTTTTAATTTGTGATTCAGTTTCATAGCCCCAGGACTTTCCCTTCCCCACCTCCACAGAGCTCTTTACCCTTCATTGCTCCCCCCCATATAATTACAGTAATATAGCCCTTCACAAACAGTCCTAATTCCATCACTCTGATATTTAAGTGTATCTTGACATTGTAAATATTGACAATGGCAATGAGTCCAGCATCCTATTGTCAAGATTCAGTATACAGTTTCATTGGGAATCCTTCTTTGATTTGGAAATAGAGATACATACTGCATTGTATCTTCACATCTGGACATGATAGTCCGTATTACACAGTTATTATACGTGCCCTTAAATGCAAAACCATAAAAGAAAATCATTAACAACAGGAAGAAAAATAGAAATTAACACCATGAAGTTGAACAACATGTTACTGAATGACCAATGTGTCTCCGAAGAAATGAAAAAAAAAAAGTCAAAAACCTCAAAGCTAAAGATGCTATTGTGTGACAGCTAAGATATTGATAAGAAGGTAAAAACCTTTTTGAATGAATGAAATGAAAACAAAAATATCAAAGCCCCTCAGAGCTATCACAAACAGTATTGAAAGGGCTATAGATCTTGGATTTTACATGAAGGTTACCTTCTATCAAAAAGAACATATGATATTTGTCCTTTCGGAAGTGACTTCTTTCAGTGAGCATAATGGTCTCATTGTTGAGACCATTGCTTACTGTCACAAACGGTAACATTTCATTCTTTCTATTGGCTTAGCAGTATTCCATGGAGTAGATATATCACAGTCTGTATCCACTTTCGTTTGGACAGGCATCAGGGTTGTTTCCATGCCTTTGCTGTTGTAGATTGTGTTGCTGTTAATAAAGGATTACAGATCTTTTTGTCATATGCACATTTTATTTCCTTTGAATATTCCCAGAAATGAGATAGCTGAGTAATACAACAGATCAATTTTCAGTTCTCTTAGCACTCTCCACACTAACTTCCTTTGTGGTTGTACTAGCCTATACTCCCACCAACAGTGAAGCAGGGTTCCTTCCTTCCTTCCCACAACCATGTCAGCAAGTATTGTTAGTAGAGTTCTGAATGTAGACTAGTCTCACTGGAGTTAGGTGGAACCTCAATACAGTTTTCATTTATATCTCCCCGGCAACCAGGGAGCCTGAGCGTGTTTTGTGTCTAAATAATATAGTTCTAAATATCTTTTAATTGATTTTCTTTTTAAATAGGGTCCTATTTTTCTCAGTTTGCTGCAGCTGCAACTCATATAATGAATTTTATTTTTGTGATTGAATTTACCATTTTCCCCCTTCTTCATACTTCTAACTGCATAATGCTTATAAACAAGGACTAATGAGTTATTTCAAAGTAGCTTTATATGTTTTGCAGAATAATTTAAAAACCAAAGTGTTTCTCACAAATGGACATAAAGAGAACTTCAGGATTGAACACAATTTTTCTAAGCTTATTTAATCAGTTCATCCAAATGAGCATTCATTTTCGCTCCCTTCTTTTTTTCCTGGAATTTAAGATGATGAAATTGTGGTTCCAAATTAATTCACATCAAGGAAAGCATATATTTACTTTTAATGAAAAAGTCACATTATTACTGGAACCATGTTACCCCTTGTTTCCTATAGTATTTCTTCTTTTTCAGATTTTCCAACCGAATATTCAAGGAACCATTCTGACAATATAATGACTAACACCTACTCATCTTTCTGTCATAATTATCAAAATGGAGACCAATTCTCTTGAGATGATAAGTACATGAGCAGGAATTATTATTAACATTCAATTTTATAAAACACCCTAGTGTATTCACATAGTTAAGAACCTTTGAATATATTCTTATCAAAAATGGTATCTCAGAACCCACTAGAACATAATAGAAAAAGAGGATTTCATATGGTAATGCATTCAATCACCTTGCTACTAGTTTTTAAAAATCCTAAATCTTTTTGACATGTCAATGTTAATTCTTTTGAGAATTGCTGAAATTTTGGTCAGTTGTCCAAATTTTCACAGAATTAATTTATTGTTATTGGCTTATACTTCCCCCAAGCAGAATGTGTACCTGTTTCAATAGTGTCATGAATATTGTGTGCCCATATCTATTTGACTTGAAAAAAAATTTGGACAGGGCTTTTAAGCAGCATTTTTCACAGGCAGGCTTATTAAACATGTTCATATCTGTTGTCAGATCATTCAGAATATAAGCAAAACAATCACCCACTTGGATTTGTAGTGATTTGCTTTCAGATTGGGAATTTAACCCAAAACATCAGTTTTCAAACACACTTCAATTTTTATTTAGTAGGAGGAACATAAGACCGAATACCTTATCAGCAATAAATGACTCTTCTGTTAAACTTGCTGCTAAACAAGGAACCACAGTCCTATTAAAATCCAATTAAACATGCATCACATTTGATAGATATAATTAGAACAACTGTAGAGGGCAAATGGCTCCAACACTGTAGCTGCAAGAACTGTAGATCGGCATTAAAGGGGAAAATAATAGACAGTTGCTAAGTACTTGTTTCCAAAATGAAACCTCTTCTACAGTGGTGATTTTATTACTTTTTAACTATTTTAAATAATTTTTATTACTTACATGGAAATGGTGGTTTAACTTTCATGTTCATTTCTACCAGTAAGACGATTATGTCTGCTTTCAAGGGGTAAATCAGACACTGTGGTAATAAAATAGATTCTGCAATAATGCTCTAAAACATTTAGCACTTACAGGTATGTTTAAATCAATTTTTAAAATGTTTAATGTTCACTCCTCATAGCATCATAAAAAAATTAGGTGTAGATTTAATTGTCTTTCTCACAGGGATACACTCACTGGGGCTTGCCAACAAAAATACTGTGAGAAGCATGTAACTGATGCAGTCACTAGTTTCCTTACATACTCTTGTTCTCCCACAATAGCTATAATCATCTCTTTACTATGTCTCAGTAATTACTAAAAAACAGTTTTTGCCACAGGGGCCAGAGTAAAGGTGCAATGAGTTAAACCAACATTTATAATACCGGCATCCCTTATCAGAGTGCCAGTTTCTATGCTATACTTCCAATCAACTCCCAAATAACGTGTATGTAAATGCAACAGCAAAATGGTTCAAATACTTGGGCCCCTGTCACCCAGGTGGGTGACTAGGAGGGAGCTCTTGGATCCTAGGTAGGGGTTCACAGAGTACAGGATGTTGGATCCATTTGAGGAGTGAGACAATGGATAGAAAAATCTGTCACTGCTTCTGTCTCTCTTCTTCACTGTCCTCTTGTTCTTTCATTCTGACATGTAAGTATGTACATACTTTATATATATATAAAGTATATATGCATCTATTTAAAGAAAAATAATTTGTGTTCCTTCTCTTCCAGTTCTTTTTTTAATCTAAATGTAGAAGAGTATTTTTTACATAAATCTCCTAAGTGAAATCATATTTTGGCCAAGGATTACAAGTGTGACCTGGTAAACAACAACTGCCTAAGATAGAAAGTGTGGAAAATCAAAGAGGAAGTCATATCTAAGATTGCACAAAATATAATTTATTGGGGGAATTTAAGAAAAAAGCATCCTTTCAGGTTGCTAAAAGACAATAGACTTCCATGACACAGAACAGCAGAAAAAAAATGATTTTATAGAAAAAGTTGACCATGTCTAATCTTTGTACCTAAAGTTTTATAAGAAAATAAAAACAATTCAGAAATTACATGAGACACATCCCATGTTTGTCATGGCAAAATAAGACATGGCAAGACAAAGACGGAAGTGTATCTTAATGACTTAGCTTAATGTATGAAATTTGGAATGAATGTTGGCATTTTCTAAGAGGCAAGATGGATAAGACCAAAACGGTTGTGGTAATGCCAAGCTTAATCCCCACAATTGTTATAAATAGATGACTTAGAGTAAACATACTCTAAGTCATCAGGGACATCTTGAGTAGGATGATGGTTGAACATTGTTATGACTCTCTTCATTTGTCAAGTATTATTTTACCTAGTAAAATAATCACACCAAAATCTCAGTCTTTCTTAAAAGTCATTGTAATTGCTTTCATCACTCTAGGCCCATATCAGAGCATATTCTGCATATCTACACATTGACTCACTCAAAATCTGTACTGTGTGTAATTATTTCACATGCGAGGCATTCTTCTCATTACACTGGTTTGCTCAGCTATTTTTTAGTTAACTTTTACTGCTCTAAATTATGTTAGAAATGCTACATCCATTCTTATGCTTCACTTCTGATTCTCTGTTACATTATTAGAATTGTTTAAAAGAATAAAAACATAAAAGTATACAGACTATTTTAAGACATTTATTGGCACTGTGATATCAATTTAAAACCTTTAATGTTTATTTTTTTAAATAGATTTAAAAGCAAACAACAGAAAGAGAAGTACTTCCATTTGCTGGCTCACTCCCAAATGCCTGCACGCCAGAACAAGATAATCTGAATATAAGAGCCAGGACTTCATGGGGATCTGTTACAACTGTGACAGGGTCTCAAGTACGTGAGTCAGAGCCTGTTGGCTTCTAGGATGCTCATTAGTAGCGTCCTAGATCAAAAATGAGATAGTGAAGACGCACCAGGCACTCCCCTATTGAATGCAAGCATTCCTAGTAGTGACTTGATATATGATGCCACATGCTCACTTTTATAGTTAAAATCTGAGGTTGAGTAAACAGGCTATGAGTCCTGTTGGGTATTTGTTTAGAAGTATAGTTTGTGTAGAATGTATGAATATATACATTCCACTCTGAAGAAAATAAAAACCCTTTTAATAAGGGAATTTCATATAAAATTTGGTTTTGTTTTAACAATTCCAGTATCATCATGTAGGAAATAAGTTTTGAAACCCAAGTCTGTAGTGAATAGAGCATATTGTTTGTTACTGTAAGGATGCATTAAATAGAGTTCATCTTGACTTTTAGTCACATGTCTGTCAATGCCTATAGATTCAAGGTAAGGATTTAGAATGATCTCTTGGGCTCTCTCTTGGATAACATGACTGATATTCAACTGCTTACTGATCACCAGGGATTTATACTTGTCCAATATGATTGGTCAGGATACATATAATTTAGATTTTAGATTACTCTCAGTCAGGATGAATATTCAATACATTTTGGAAAACCAATATTTCACTGCAAAAAGTTCTCCAGTGTCTGCTTGTGTCTCTTGGAACAGATTTTAGATGCATTTGCACAGTTCCTAAAACCTTTCCATTCCTTGCTGAACATGCTCCACATTATGTTTGCTGTTATTTCTCTTCCGGCTGGGATGTTTCTTCTCCCAGATAATTTTGTGGCTCCTGACATCACCTCTTTGATAACTTCACGTTAGGAATCAGCTTCTTGGTGAAGCTTTACTGCTCCATCTCATCTGGCATAATATTTTCCTGCACAACATACTCTGTCTTCTTTCCCGCTTTCCTTTCCTTCTTTCATTTACAAATATCTGGGACTATATGCTTATCTGTGCAGTTAAGTACATTTTTGTCTTTCCTATTCAAAAACAAACTCCATTAGGTCAGGAACTGCATGCTTGTTTGTACCTTTATGCTTAGTTCTAACCATGCCGGCATATGGTGGATTCTCAATTAATCTCTGCTGCGAGAATGAATATTGAAATCCATATGCTTAAAAAGATACTTGACCCCTCTAAGGCTCTGTTTTCTCACTTACAAAATTGGTATAACAATGGCAGTGAAGACCAGACAACACCGTGTATACAAAAGTATTTTGAAAATCACAAAAGGCAGTTGTGCTTTTCTGAGAAAATCTGAAAATTGCTAAATGCATAAAACTTCCTACATTTTCCTCTTTTATTTTATTTTCTCTTGGTCCTCAGTATCAGTAAATAGCATAAAAGCATGAGTTAATTTGTGAAATATGATCAAATCAGTGCATCACTAATAAACCATATATAGTCACCCATCAGAGGAAAGAAAATTAACAGAGTGATCTAAGACACCAGCATAGAGGTTTTAATGATCATCAATAAATTTGGAACCTTTGAAGTACAGTTTACATGAAATAACAAAGAAACTTTAATAAGAAAGTATTGTTTTCATTAATTCTGAAAAACTTCATTATGTAACTATTATGATTTGAAAATTGTGGTAACTATGCTTCTCTATAAATAGTCACTTTGTACTAAACTAATAAAAACAAAAATTAAAAAGTCTGCATCTAAAACTGTTAAATGTCACTGTCTTTTTTAGTCCAACCTTAAAGAAACAATTCATGGTACGATTCAATATCAATGATAATTCTAACAATTCTTGTTAATAAAACAGAGTAGCTATTCTAGTATAGAAACTTAAAAGTTTCTCAAAATGTTTTTGATATCATCTCAATATCAGTGAATAGATAGAGATGCTACAATTTAAGGGGAAAATGTTCCACTTATCTCTTACATTAAGCCATTTAATGTATTTAAATAATTTCAACTCAATTTAATTTAGCTTATCGGAATAGTACAAATTTCCTATGTGAGGACCAGCATTTTGCCACAGCAGGTAAAGCTGGGGCCTGCAATGCTAACATTGCATACGGTCACTGATTTGTTCCCGCTACTCCACTTGTGATCCAGCTCCCTGTTCACATCCTGGGAAATGCAGCACAAGATGATCCAAGTACTGGTGTCCTGCGACTCATCTGGGAGACCCCAGGGAATCATCTCACTCCTGGCTTCAGCTTGGCCCAGTCTGGGCTGTTATGGTCCAGTGGGGAGTGAAACAGTGGATGGAAGATCTCTGTCTCATGCTCTCTGTAACTGTGACTTTCTCTGGGAACAGAGAATATATTCTAGATGACCCTTATGGGTTAGGAGCCTAATCACTTGATCCACCATCACTGTTTCCCAAGGCATGTATTAGCAGGAAAGCAGCGTCAGCATCTGGGCACTAAACCCAAGTACTTCACCATGAGACAGATATGCTAATCTCTAGGTCAAATGCCCACTTGCTGACTCCATTTTTGAGGTTTGACTGCTAACAGCTTTTAAGATTTTTCCAGTTGATTTCCCCTATGAATGACCAAAGACAAAAAGCCTGCTAAGCTCTGATTTGACTAAAAGAGGGAAATTCAGCCCACTTTCAGGGATGACGTTGTTCCTCATCACAATAAAAACCCCTTCCCAGAGCCCGTTTTTGATTTTGTAATTCACTTTGAGAGCAACTTGGAACTACCTTGCTGTCCCCAGAAAACAGCATTATGTGAATAACAACAGTGAAAAAAAAAACCATTCTTGGTATGAGTATGGTATCATCAGTCTCCATACCTAACCCAAACATTGGGTTAGGGGTCATATTGTTTCTCCACTGGTGTGTTTAAAATGTCTGCTCCTTCCTTCTTTTTTTCCTTCTTTCCTATCATCCTCCCTCCTTTCCTTCTTTCCTTCATATCTTTCTTTATTTTTTCTCTCTCTAAATATGTAATTCTCAAAATACACAAACACATTCAGTATTACATTTCACATAGGTAGGTCAAAGCTTATTTACCGCAAAATGTTCTTCCAAAAGTACCTTAGGTCATTACTAAATAAATATGCCATGCCCGCATTTTTCATGTTACAAATTTCAAATCAAGCATAGTTTGAACACACTTAACTGTGGATGGGATAGTCGTTACAATTTCCAACAGCAGTATCTCAATTTTAATAGGAAATTTTACTTCTGCTCTACATCCTGGAAGGTAATTTATTCTGTAACATGTAAAACAGATTTAAGTTTATAATTTTTTCGTAACTTTTATTTTATCATTTATGTTGTGATTTAGATAACAGTGAACCACTGGCAAAAATGTTGTCTGAGGAGTCTTAGCTCAGATTCAGATTAACGGAGTAAACATTAAAATTTGCAGTTAATGCTATAACAATACTAAATCAACCCATATTATTTATGAAAATTTTAATTTGAAATTCACAAATGTTCCCCAAGCAGTAGTGGTTTTTGAATACTATCTCACAAATTTGATTTTTGAATTTCATATAAACTACAATTATTAACAGCAGGGATTATAAGCTAGATCATTAGGTTAATAATAACATGTGGGAGATTCCATGTAAACAGAATTTGTTGGGAATTCTTGATACATGCAATAAGATTCTCAAAATAAAAGCACATATAGCAGCTATGGATGGGAGTCCAAAATGTTATGGAGGCAGAGAGAACTTTATATGAAAAAATACAAAATAAAGAAAAGCTCTGTGAGTAGAGCCCCCAAAAGAGATAAATGCTCGCAGTGCAACAGTTTACCTTTGAAAGAAATAGTTTTGTCATCAGATAATCCAAACAGGGAAATAGCATGGACAGAACTCTGTTTTCAACAATTCATATATGGGATAATTAATCAAGAATAAGAATAACTTGATCGATAACAAATTTCTGTAAAGTTTGGCATTTACATAAATATTTTGCAAAAATTAGATCTGTTAAAATACACATTGCTCTAGGAATATCCACCTTCGATTATCCAAAAATTAATGCAGAGGCTAAATACGGTGCCTACTGAGCCTCTGCACATTGTGCAGACCTCACAGTGTGGTGGCTCCTGAACAGATGCAGGAAGATGCTTTTTTCTTTTTTTTTTAAAGAGAAATTGCCTGCAAGATGTTTTCACGTTTGAAACCAAGCACCCGTGTTCTAAAGGAAATCGCAGCCTATACTGTGATATTCATAATGATTGCCCAGTGCCAAATATTGTTAAGGACATAAAAATATATACACTACAATTGCTAATCCAGAAATATAATCATTGGAACATTTAGAACATGTCGGGTGAAAACAAATTCCTTAGACAACACTTATGATGTCAAGTGTGTACAGTCTATCTCTCTATTATCATACGTATTTCTGGAATTTTTTTCTTGAGTGAAACTTAGATTGCCATGTGTTGTGTTTCATAGATAAAATGATCTATGCCATGCAAAATTTTGATCATTTTCAACTTTCTCCACATTCATGGCTTTATTTAATTCCTACTCTTTCATTGAATTCCATCAAGATGCCAAATTCCAATATTAGTTTCTTTACTTCTGCAATGCTTCACTAATTAATAGTGTAAAATTCAAGCTATACCAAAATATCATATTTTATATAACCTGCACAAAAATACAGCAGACTTTTGAACCTAGACAAGAAAATACTTCTTGTAGTTAAAAACCGATTTAACAATGAAAAGATTAGGAAAATATTTTGAAAGCCAAAATAAAACTACATCAATTGAATGATCTCACCCCGCTGACTCATGGGCAAGTTAGGGAAAACCAACCATCTGTTATTTGGATGAATACACACTCATCAACAGTCAGGAAAAGAAAGGCAAGATAATATCTCACAAATGACAGAGCAACATTTTAGCACCACAGAAAGTTGGTTCTTTGAAATATGTGTGTTTCTGTAGAACACTCCAGATAGACCATTGACCTCATCTGAGTAAATACAGAATGAAGGGGAAAAAAGGAAAACAGAATAAAAGAAATGCTAAGTACATAAAATGACTTCAGCTTGAATAAAAGAGGAAATCCTCTTATCTGAAATTGCTCTGCAATCCTGGTATGATTGAAGCAAAAGAAAGATTTCTATTTGATACTTTGTTTTTCCTCCTCAATTTGTGGCAATATAATTTTATTTTCAATTAATGCATCTCTAGTAATTTTTGTTATACCACAGTCAGTTACATGGCTGCCTGTTCTGTTTTTATGAACAGGTTATAGGGATATAAAATAAATTGTTGTTTTTACTTTCCTTTATTCTACATAGTAATATAGTTTTTGAATATAGTTTAAGAACAGTGTGCAAACAATAGCAATTGTCTCTCAGCTGAGATTTGATGATTATTATTATTATCCTAATTTGGCACTAGAATTCCCCATGTATATTGACTTGAATTTGAATTTAAAATAGAGAAATTGCAAAACATGAAAAGGAACAAATTAAATATCTTTTACATACACTATGTATTAATGGCTAATGACATATATTAGTGGCTGTATCAATGCAGTTTTTTATGTATAGTAATGAGCTTTTTCGATTAAATCTTAAAAGATATTTTAAGGCAATCCATCTCCTTATCTCAGAAGTAGGTAAGGTTAATTGTTCCCCAAATTGCTTTCTCTGATATGTACACACCATAAAAACCCTGAATCTGTAGAAATAGTTCGCCACCGGCAGCGACACTTTTTAATTGCTACCAAGTATAGCAGGTCGAGCTAACTAAATGCTAAGGGATAGATATTGTGATGCTGTCACTCAAATGTTTCTTTAACGATTTGTTTATTATTATTTGAAAAGCAGTTATAGAGACTGGGAAAAGACAGAGATTCAATCTGCAGGTTCAAGTGGCCACAATGGCCAGAACTGGGCAGATTGGAAGCTAGGAGCCAGAAGCTTAATGCAGGTCTCCTGCATGGATGGGTTTAAAGGCCCAAGGACTTGAGTCATCTTTTGCTTCTTGCTCAGGCCATTAGCCAGGAGGTAGAGCTCTGAAGGAAGCAGCTGGACATGGACTGGCACGCATATGGTATGGAGGCACCACAAATACTTAGCAAATGATGCCATGGTGCCTACCAATCAAACATATTTAATCCTTTATGTCATGTGGGTAACCTTTCACACAGATTGAGTTTCAATGAAAATAATCAATCTGAATATTTGAAGGGTTTAAAAACATTAAAGATATTATTAAGGTCAACATGGTTCTAGTCTATCATATTATTACATTGCAACCTTTGTTTTTCTTTGGGTTTTTCAAATTTTTCAGGCTTTCTAAGACAAAACCAAGCATACACAGATATATGAGTTTCTAAACTTGAACATTTTCCTCTTCTATAAACGTTTATGCTTCCATTTCACTATTGGCTTGGAGAATCAAGGTCCTATGTTCCTCATGATATCTAAACACCGCTTATCACATTGTGGATGAAAAGTAAGTCAGATAAACATAGTGAACACTCATGCATATGGGGTTAATCCAGTACAGAACTGACTGCACCATTGGGGATCTTATTATGTTATGAATTGTATCAACAGAGTTTAGTTATTATTTCTTTAGATTATCAACATTACCAAGAATATAAAGAAAATTATATTTCAGCAATCCAAATACATCTTTCTTAACAAAATAATTAACTAAGATTCTAATATGTTATAACAAATGCAAGGATGGAAACATATTGCTTAAGAGTTTCCTTAACTCTTTCAGTTACCTGTTATTCTTTATTTTCCTTACTTTTTATAGTCTCAGCAGCTTATACTTTCTGAAATCCTTAGTTATACTTACATATTATTGCTTATTTTTATTTCTCTAGCATTTACTGTCTATATCATGTGTACCAAAATATTCTGCTTTTTTGAATCCTTTAGCTAAGCAAATCATTTTCAAATCTGCAAATTAAGAAATAAATATAAGCATAATTTATATATTATAAAACATTTTATTATTTGATAAGTTTGAAATTAAGTGTTATTTTGCATTCATAATTGCTTAAACAATTCTATTAAGACTGGATCATAATTAAAATGATACAATAAATATATGCTGTCCTTAGTACTTTTACTCAAAAGTATCTATATAAGTGTCCTATTTAGTATGCCTTCACAATTATTAAGAAAGAAAGAAAATCATTATACTTTGTTTACATAAATGATATATTAAATTGTTCTAGGGTTAAAACATGCAGAACAGTATTCAAAAAACAATCCTTGGAAAACATAAAATACACATGATTTTTGTTTCTTTTGTCTTTTGTTTGTTTTGTTTTCTAATTTTCTTCTTATTTTTAGAAACCAGTATTTTGAGGAAAATGAATGCTAGCTCAGTTGCAAAATCATCCAAGAATCAGGGATGATCCAGGCCTAAACCAGAAATCAGAAAGGCAGGTCAGGTCTTACTAAAGGTTCTCAGGGACCCAAATTCTTGGGCCTTCACCTAATACCTCCCAGGTGTGCATTAACAGCAACCTGGTATCTGTAGGGGAGTAAATTCTCGAACCCCCAAGCACCGTGATGCTTGTTTGCTGGCATCCAAAACGACACCTCAGTTGTTGGGGTGAATGTTTCCTTGTTTCAGTTGTCTATACCCAAAGGCCAAATCTATTAACTACAAAGAGATGGTGTATCTAAAAAGACATATGAATAAATGATATCTGCCCATTATACTTTTAAAGTACTTTTATATATTCTACACAAGGCTTCTGAATGTCTTTTTTCCCTTTACTTCCTAAGTCCATCAGTTATGTCTCCAACTATCTGTAGCCTCTAGCCATTATTAACTTTTGCACCAGGAATATAATATCTGAAATCCACTGCGATGTCATAAATTGGAAAGAAATGTGTGCCCTATTTGGGAAAATCACAGATACTGCCTGATAATCTTTTTTTTAGCATTTTTATTCCAATTGTATATGATATTTTTATTATTATGAGCAGATTTGGGGAGAGGACATATATACATCCTAGAACACCTCAATACAACAAATAGAATACTCTTTAAAAAATAAGAACCCCTTTTCTAAGCCCTAAGAGATTTTATGCAAATGAAGTGTTATCAAAAGCAGTGACAAATTGCTACCTAAAGTCAAATCTTGCATAAAAAATAGGCATCATTCATCATTACAATAAAGCTACTGAACAGCTACTGAGTTGATGATAAGCAGTGTTTCAACAATTTAGTAATCTCATTCAGTCTCGGGCATCCTTACATGCCAAAACAATGGGCAAATTTCATTTTTGCATTTTCATGGAATACCTATTATGTGCTTAGAGTGTGCTGGGAAAATCAAGCCTAGATATAATCCTGTGACTCACAATCATACACAGACTTCCATTCTGCAAAGCACAAGGCAGATGCTCTGCCTTTCCACTCCTGAAGAACGCAGCAGATCCTTGCACTGACCAAAGTAGCACATCCGGGAGACTTACTAATTCTTCCCTCTGTGGAATCCGTTTCTACCTTGTGACTAATTATTGCTCAAAAGTACATATGCTGTGGGAATCTTTCACATTAAAGCTTCTTAGAGAATAAGAAGGTGAAGGAAACATTAAATATAATCTAATTTATTGCTCCTTCATTATTGGATCAGAATTTATTTATTTATTTGTTTGTTTTTACAGATTTTGTCACTTCATTGTGAATAAGTCTATGGCACCAAATTTCCAATTCAAAACTCCTTCTACCAAATGTAGTGACAATTGATTCCCAAGTGTTTGGAAGTTAAGATTTGCTGACAATAATTGTAAGATCAAGGAAAATCATCAGTATTAGATAGCATTATGTGATTACTAATTAACCAAACATAAATACATATCAGTATTATACCTTAAATGCTCCAAACACTAACTATTTTAAAAATTCTTTAAATCCATTAATTGTCCCAGAACAATTATAACTTAATTAACCTGTGCTATTACAGCTATTGATTACGGCAACAGACAGCAGGTGTTCTGCCCATTCCTCAAGTTCTCAACTTCTGAAGGAAAGAATTGAGAATAGAACGGAAGACATCAGGCAGGGGCTGTTACCTTGATATGGAGGCTAAGCTTTTGCCTATAGCCAGTTATAGGCCAGGCTGTTCCACTTCCAATCCAGCTCCCTGCTACTGGCATAAGACAACAGAGGAGGAGAACTGAAGTCCTTCGGCCCCTACACCCAGGCAAGAGATTCATGAGATGCCCGTGGCCCCTGATTCAGATCAGCTCACTCTTGGCCATTGTAGCCACTTGGAGGGTCAACCTCTCTCTTTCCATCTCTCCAGATATCTCTTACTGTAATTCTTTCAAATAAAAATAAGTGCATTGTTAATATTTCAGAGTGTATTTATGTGAGGGAACAGAGAGAATGTTTTCCAATAAAAATAAAATAAAGTTTATAGGGCAAAGGGGTCTTAGATTTAAATTGGTTTCTGTATAGCAACGATGGTTAAAATGGAAAAAAATAAAAACAGATTAAATTTGCTTTACACACACACACACAAACACAGAGCAAAGAAAAACAAAATATATATATATATATATTTTGATCTGAGTCTTAATGAGGAAAGCAAAAACACACAATCCACAAAATGTCTCATCCACAGAAGACTCCTACCCTCTGAACAAAGTTTAATATTAACCAAAGATGAAAGAGCATCTCAAAAGGGAAAACAAATATTCATGTCTTTGTAGGAAATAGAGCGATATCCCAAAATCTAACTATTGAGCTCTTTTGCTGCTTATGCATTTCTACGCTCTTGTCAAAGCGACAGGAATGTCATTGTCATGCAACTGTATTACCTAAGTATAGATTAGATTCAGTATGGATTACGTTAAGTAGAGCTGGTGATTAATCTAGGCCAGCCTTATCCCTCCTCCAAAACTGATGTGAACTTAGACCACACGTGGCTTCTTTGTGTTCAAAGCAGGAGAAACCAAATTCACATCCTGAAGACCTAGAAAAATCTCCCAGATGATTTATCCACTCTCGCCCACCTCGTCTCAGTAATGACTAGAGAGGAAAAAACAAACAAACATAAAATAAAAAGGAATTTGGTTTATAAGAAAAAAAATTAGACAAAATTTAACTCAATTTTTTAACTTGTTCTTTTACATTTTTTACATAATCTTATATTGAACTGTTGCCTATACATCAATGGAATTGAGCCAGTGTAAGTACTGCTTTTCCATTTGTCACAATGTTT
The DNA here is from genome assembly GCF_030435755.1 of Ochotona princeps. NCBI lineage: Eukaryota > Metazoa > Chordata > Mammalia > Lagomorpha > Ochotonidae > Ochotona > Ochotona princeps. Next base: position 50,423,137 of record NC_080845.1, read on the forward strand.
ACACCACAGCTAGTTCAGAAAAAAAAAACACTTTTGTTTGACCCTTTATCAGCTCTTAATCTAAAAACTGACAATATATGAGTGGTTTGGCTGGATACATTCTATATATTCTAATAGGACTTCTGCTTTTGTGGTTATTCTCCACAGTACTATATATATAATTTTTTCATTCTTATTTTTCATGATGCATTTCAATAGGCTCAGGAATTTTCCCTGTACCCTCCCCATTCTCCCTATCTCTCACTATTTTCCACCGTATTATTGCAATAGTGTAGTCCTTCAGCAACAGCCACAAGTCTATCATTCTTCTATTGAAATATATCATGACATTGTAAGTATAGAAAATGGTAGAAACTCCAGCATCCTATTGTCAAGATCTACTTAACAGTTTCTTTTATTTGGGAGTAGAAATGCATACTGCAATACGTCTTCATTTCTCAGAATGCTTGTCTCAACTCTACAGTTCCTCTAGGTAAGTGTAAGTATGAACATGTTTACCTACATGTCTATTAACCTTGTATTTTGCAAGGATGTTGCCTTAAATCAGAGAGAGCATATGATATTTGTCCTTTGGAATTGGCTTATTTCATTATTTTCCCTGAAAAATAGTTTTAAAAAGAGCATGATTAACAAACTAAAATTTTGAATGCACATTAAAAAAAATTGAGTATGGGTATTTGACACAGCAGTGAAAATGCACTTGGTAGACCTATATCCCATATTCGAGTTCCTCTGGTTAAATCTCCACTGTGATTCCATTTGCAGTTTCCTGGTGATGCACAAAGCAGCAGTGGTTCAATATCTATGTCCCTCTAAACAAACTGGGAGTCCTGGTTTGAGCTAAAGGCTTTCTACATCCTCAAGTATATATTTATATCTGTTTTTCTTTGGTACTAAGAAAAATGTATTATCACTTTAGAAAATTTAGAATATATACAAAGACAGAAAAAAGGATATTGTTGTGATGTTTTCTGTGCGTAATTGTATTCCTTGTATGTACAACTTCCTATGTTTAAATATTCTTAAAAGTTATCATAAATATCCTCTATATATTAATTACAAGAATCAGTGATTTTTTTAACCTTAGTTACCAAAAGGGAAAATAATGATTTGGAGAGGACTACATTGATTATTTCCAGTAAGAATTAAAGAAAAGATTAAATGGTGTGTAAACTGATCCCTTGGGCATTACTCCTACATCTTCAAGGAGTGACTCAATATTCCAAAAATATCAACACTGAGAGAGTATTCATGGACCAATGAAGGCTTTAAGTTTTGAGCTTCACGCAAGAAAGTGAAAGTCATCATACACAGAATAGTCTCAGCTCATATGTGGGGAAAGAGAAGTCATAGATACACAAAATCTGTTGTCTGAGTCCCTAACGTAGATCAGATCAGTACACAAGACACTACACACACACACACACACACACACACACACACACGTTTTAGTCAGTAGTAAAACTTCAGACTCAAAGGTAATTGTCCTTTATTAAAAAGATGGCCACACTGTGCTTTGAGCCAAGAGGTGGAAAATGAGGGAATGCCTAAAGCGTTCTGTCAGCTTTCTCAGGGGTAGGATTTGTGGGTTCCATGAACGAAATTAAAGACTACCAGAGGTGTTCTTTTTCAGTCAATTTAGTTGCATGAAATTAAAATTTCATGGATTGTCTCCTTTTCTGTGGTCAAAGTCTATCTCTCCATCTTTGTTTTCATAAACATGTATCATTTAGTATCTCCTGCCTTTAAAAAAAGTTAGAGTTGCAAAGTGAATGAATATCTGGATCTGTTAAACAGGTACTATTACAATGTATGGTATCAAATATGCCCGTAAATTATTTTCCAAGTTTTAAAAATGTGGTAAAATATGCATGAGAAAATTGAGCAACTGAACCGTTTTTAGGTGAACAGTGTAATGGATTAGATGCATCAAAAAAAACTGTGCACTGTCACCAGAATCTAGCCTTTAACTTTTATTACCATTTGTACCAAAGGGGTTAGAATTGATGTGAATTAGCAGTTACTATTAGGGAAAAGGTTTTTAAAATGCACTCTGCATTGGCAAGCACATCACTTCCTTGTAGTGAGGTCAGGATACTATTAAAGTCAATGTTATTTTATTGATTAATTTGATGTAGCTATGCCATAGCAAAAGTTAAAGGAGGAAACATTGGCTATAAAAAATACATTACATTTCGATTGCTTTCCCAGAAACTCATACCTATTCCAATGTTTTTGTTATAAGAAAAGAAAGTATAAATACTTGAAATATTTCACTAATTCCAGAATAACTGTGAAGGAAAAACAACCCAAGTATTTAAGTAGGGAACATGTTTAGAATGATATAGGCTGTGGAGGTAGAAAACCTTCCAGAACCAATATGTTATTTCCAATTGCAAAGCTCATTTTATAGGTGTACCAAAATAAATTTGCCAATTGATGAATAAAACTGTGTGGAGTATTAACATTGACATATGAAAATCATGAAATCTATAAAGTGCTCTCTTTCTGCTAAACAATCAGAAGTAAGGGCACACACTCTGTTCAGTATCAAGTAATTCATTAGTGTATTAACACAACACAAAACATCTGCTCACAATCCTGCAGGGAGAATTTGCTTTTTTTGTTTTTGAAACAAATACTTTGTCATTTGAAAATTTGCATTTACTGTTGTATGCTTGAATGGCAGAGAGATACCAACAGAACAAAGATTCCATCCATTTCTTCTTCTCCATGTGCCCACAATAGCCAGGACCTACCCAGGCTGAACCCGGAGTAAAGAACTTAATCTGGCCCTCCCAGATGAGTGGCTGGAACCTAGGTCTTAACCACTTGTCTTCAGGACTCTTCTTAGCAGGAAGATGGAATGCAATGCAGAGCCAGAGCTTAAAGCTAGGTGCTTCAATGTGGGGTGTCAGTATCCCATGCAACTGCGATGTCAGGCACTCACATCCATTCATTTTGCTTCACTAAAAGTGTAAAATTCTAGTCCCTTACAAATATGAACTATGGTCATTCACTTTCTGTCAGACACCTATGTCATTTAAAACCTGACTATATAGAAAATATAAAGATCAATATACAGGACAAAAAGAATTCACACTTTTTTTTCTTTTTTCCCTTCATGTTTAAACATTATGCTAATTAGGTAAGTATTCTAGCAATGAGTATATGTGAAATGATATATGTAGAACTATAGAATGAAAGAGGCATATTATAGATCTTCCCAAATGTTCCTAGGGTGCCAATGCTTATTTTCAACTGGCGTATGAGACAAGAAATATCACAAACACAGAACTATCAAAATCTGCATCTTCTCAGAAGTTGTGAAAGAGAAATAAAACTGAAGCAATGGAGAATCAAGTGCCCCCTCATTATAGCAATTATTTGCAGGATAGTCAGAGACTGCTTGTCCTTGGGAAACCAGAAAGAATGTGTTCTGCTTATCTAGCAGGCTAGTGAAATCTTAAGGTAATAGAGACCAAGGGCCAGTGCTATGGCACTTTCAAATTCATTACCAAAATTACCTTACAGTAAAGGGCCCCATATGAATGGAATTGCAGGAGTGAGAGAAAAATTATACAGAATACCAATCAGAGATGAGGAAAAGAAAAGGATCCAATAATTCACTGTTCCATATAAAAATTTACGATGTTGCGAATTTTAGAAAAAATGATGCTATACTTTCAGAACTATACCCAAGAGAGGTTGTGAAATTAACAAATATGCCTAAACAAAATTGTGTGAATATTAATAGTAATAACATGGATGGTTCCAAAAGATCAAGCACGAGTTCTGTAATTATAAGGTGCTTGCAATTAAGCACACGCAACTCAAAGACTTGAGGTCTGATTTGTTGATAAAATTTTTCTGTCTCTCTCTTTTCCCTTTGGAGTGGTCAGTTTTGGACTGCTCCTTCAATCCATCAACTCTCAATTTTCTGATTACCATATTATTCTGCAATTAGTTGAACTGCAGATAATGAAGATGCAAGCCCACATCCATAACCAGGTCACAGGATTACCCTTCATACCAAAATCAATTATTGTACTTGTCTGAAGTAGATATTCCACGTGCACGATGGAGGTGTTAAAAGCAATCCTATTGTTTTAATAGATTAGATGAATACAATAATGTTTTGATTGGTGGTGCCAAACAGGCAGCTAAAATTTATTAAGAGTGTATTTTGTAAAATTCAAATGTGGGAAACTGATGTATAAACAGAGGTCTTTGTATTAGTAAAATTAAATTTTATTTGAAAATTTTTTGAAAAATGTATTTTGTACAAGACAATAGCATGTTTTATCTCTTGAAATCAATAATGATTCTGTGAGTTAGGTACAATTAGTTTTATAGAGAAAAATTAAGCCAAAGATGTGTTAAATATGTGATTACAGTTACCAACTGAACAAGCAAAAAGAGGGAGAAAATTATTATCACAGATTTCTTTTTCGTACTTATTCTAAGGAATGCTCAACTTCATAACCCATGAAATTCAGCTTTGGCAAATGATGACAGTGATCTTCTTTCTCAGTGTTCCAGTACAGAAATGGATAACCCAGACAATTTGTCTCAGTAGAAATGAAACTGTGGAAATGTATGAAGCTTGCATATCAGTTCATTGTCTGAAAGCCAAGTGGCAATGGTAACTACCTTTTGGTTAAAGTGTATCAAAGACTCCAACACATGGATTTTTTCAGTATTTTAACTTCTTGAAACAAACATGTGCCAACAGTGCTCTGACAATATGACACCTAAGGGAGTGGATTGGTTCATGAGCACAAGCACTCTCCTATCTTCTTATGTTATAAACATCATCATTCCAACCTCTTCTACCTAATCTATTTGAAACATTTACGTTGCATACAAAGTACATCCACTAAGAAGTCCACACTTATTCATACATCAAAATTAACACCTCATCTGTATTCCTTGTTTAAAAGATTTATGTTATTTATTTAAAAGGCAAAGTGACAGAGACAGATCTTCTATATATTAGTTCACTTCCCAAATGGCAACAACAGCCAGGGCTGGGCCAAGAGGAAGCGAGGTGCCAAGAACTTCTTCTATGTCTCCCACATGGTTGTAGGCTCCTGAACAATCAGACTGTTCTCTGCTGTGTTTTCAAGCATACTCGCAGGAAGCGGGATTGAACTTGGAGCAGCTGGGTCTGATAATGACACCACTTGCAGGTGGTAGCCTTACCCATTGCACTACAATTCCCCCTTGCTGTACCTTATTCCCATTTGTTTCTAATTAAGACTTAGCATTAAAACAAACTTATGTAGTTGTTAATCCTTCTCCTGTTAATCCTTCAGATTAATTCTGCTACAGTGTCTTCATTGCTCCACTTCCAGCACAGCTCCCTTCTTATGAGCTTGGAAAGCAATCATCTGAGATCCACATGAGAAACCCAGAGGAAGCTCCTGGATCCCGGCTTCAGATCAGCTCAGCTATTGCCATTGTGGCTATTTGTGGCATGAACCAGCAGATGGAAGATTTGTCTCACTCACTCACTCGCTCTCTCTCCCTTTTCCCTTCCTCTCTCTCCTTCTTTCTATAAACATGCCTTTCAACTGAAAATAATTAAAGCTATGTCAAAAAAGCGCATTTTTCTTACAAATATAAGAAAAAGATGAGTCTTTTAAAGTGAGTTTCCCAATGAATTCCACTATTTTCTATCTCTCCCTTTGTTGTTAATTATTTCTAAAAGCACATTTAATGTTTCTGTGTTTTTTGTTTTTAAACATTTTTTAGTTCAGAATTTATTTGAAAGGAACTCAAGAGAAGCAGGAGGTTGGAGAGACAAAAAGAAATCTTTACTTACTTGTTCACTCCTCAGGTAACTACAAAATCCTGTTCTGGAATTGGCCAGATGCAAGGATCAGGAATTGCATTTGGGTCTACCAAATGTACACTGGGATATTTCTTGGGTCATTTTCCACTGAATTCTCAGGTGCACTGGCAGGAAGTGTAGTGGAAAGTAGAGCAAATGAGACTCAAATGGCCCTACCATATGTTATGCCTGCATAGCAAACAGTGGCTTAATTCATTGCCACAACACTGGCCCCTGATGTTAACTATTCTGTAACTGTAGAAATTAAAATAGCATCAATTCAATACTAAAATCAAATACATATTACATCTGCATGAGTCATTTCTTTTTCATTATTTAAAAATTTTCATATGAAGAAAGATTCACCTGATAACATTTTCCATTTTCATTAATTTTAACAAGTATATAACATAGAAATGGTACAATATATGAATTGAATTAACTACTTGAAATAAAAGATAGTATTCATCTCTCAAAAGGAAATCTAAGATTCTTGATTGACTTTGGACACAATTCCAAAAGCTGTTACTTTTGGTAACTGTGACTACAAATGAAGAAGCAGACATCTCAAGATATTAATTTGCTCTAGCACAACGTCCTTTCCAGGAGTTCCTTGTAAGTTACACCTGCAGCTGAAAAGAAACTGCAGTAGCTTTAAACACTACGTGAAAGTCACTGTCAAAAATATTAATGTGACTTCTTTATAATTTCCAGGACCACATCCAGAGAGTAGTTTCTTTATTAATATTGCTGTAGGATTTATATGTAGTTCTCCATGTTTTTATTCTGGCTACAGTCTCTTAATATCCCATTTTCTTCTCCTTTATAGGTATATTCCTCCTACAGGTAACAAAATAGCCACACTCTTGCCTTGAAATAGTTTATTGTTTTCCTTCTGTTCTCCCAAGTTATTTTTTTATTTTGTTTTGTTTCTAATTCACTTACATAGTTGAAAGACAAAGTTTCAGAGACAGGGAGTTGAGGAAAGAGAAGTGTGTCATTTGCTGGTTTACTCCTCAAGGAGTTACAATGGCCAATAAATTCAGCCAGGCCAAAGCTAGTACCCAGGAGCTTTTCCTGGGTCTCTCACATGGGCAGCATGGGCCCAAAGACTCAAGCCATTTTTGGTTGCTGTCCTGGCACAATAGCAGGAAGCTGGATCAGAAGTGGGCAGGCAGGACACAAACCAGAGCCCATATGTAATGTGAGTCTTGCAGGAGAAAGCTTTTCCTGCTATGCCACAATGTTGGCCCCACTCCAAGCTTTTCTTGGTTCTGCTTCCACCACTCAGCCCTCTCTTTTCTGAAGCATGGAGCATATTTCTAAAAACTTCACACACGATTTCAAGATATCAAGATTCAATCAGTTAAAGGCATTTATTTCCACTGTTTAAACTAGTCCTTCAATAAATAGTTCTTTAAAAAACACAAGGTAAAAAAGTTACAATAAATCATATCCTTGTAGGACTTACAATTCAGGAGAGAAAATAAATGATCAAATATTTATATCAACACTTTAAGAAGCATAGTAATATGGGCACTTTGTGGTGCAGCAACTGACACCCACTTGCATTATCTGCTAACACAGAAACTGAAGAACCTAAATTTTCTCTTCCTAAACCTCTTTTAGAGATGATTCCTTGATACAGCTTGTCCTGTGAGACAATGCAGCCTGTCCAGTGGGAAAGCAACAAGCTTCTAGAATAGGCTTTGATTTATCTTTAGAAAACTAGATCTATCTGACTCCATGCCTGCCCCCGCCCTTTTTTCTTTAATTGGAGTTTAGAAGCCCTCTGTTAATCTGAAAGAAAGTCAATAGTGTTATATAGATGCCAGTCCAGGGTGTTAATCAGATGGAGCCACACAAAACATAACCAGCAGAATCAGCTATTAGGGAAATTTATCCTGTCATTTTTTATGTTATCATATGTCAGATTTTCTAATTTGCTACTTACGACTTGTACAGAGACAATTTATAACACTGATATTTTAAATTGGAAGAAAGAATGTTTTGTATAATTCTGATTTGAGTCTGAGTTCCTTACATCCACTTTTTCATTATGTAAAATACTCCCATACTGAAAAAGAATATAAATCTCTATTCAATTAGTATATTTTACAGATATACTATATATCATGCATCTTTTAATATATATATTTTTAAATGACTAAATACTGTTTAAACAAAAAACTGAGGAGCTTATCACACGTTAAATAAGTGTTTAAGATACTAAAAATGATTATTTTATGACAAAAATTATTTTCTATATTATTATCCTATATTTATAATATGATCACTTAAATCTATGTAGGCATCGATCTCTGACACAGATCTTTAAAAAAAATCTTTATTTAAATAAGCAATTTGAGTTGTATGATTCCTAGAACCTCCTGTAAGTAAACAAATATTGTAAACTGAAAGCCACTCAAACATTGAAGGTAATTTGCATCAATTGACTCAGTTAAAGGCTCATTTTTTTAAACAGAGGACAATTAAAAATTATGGACTAGGCAAATCAATAATCCTTGATGTATGTGAAATGAAGTAATTACCTTGGTTAGTTAATTGCTTTTACAGAAATATCTCAAAACAGTCTAAAAATAAACAGTATCTTTTTCCTGCACCCCGTAAAGCAAAATCTGAACGCGTTGACTTTGATTTTTAATTATATACTTTTGCAAATTTTATTCTCATTGCTTCCTAAAGATTTTGTAAAGTATTAGAATCAGAACACAGTGAACCTCTGCAAAGAAACAACTAACTCTATTTTTTTTTTTACAAAGATGTAATCCAGCATGGACGTGAGTACATGGAAGAATTGATTAATAAAAATCAGAGACATTAGTTACTTATTTAAAATTCCTGGAAAAATAAAATGTCTTAAACAGGGTGAATGATATTACCTGTAAGAGTAACTCCTGAGGGAACTGGCGTTTGGCCTTACTGTTGAGGCACTGGTTAAAACAGGCATATCTTACTTCACAGTTGCAGGGCTTCGTGTTGTTTCTAATAACTGTCTTCCTGCTAATGTGAGGCAGGGGTACAAGTCAAGTGAGGTTGTACAAACCAAGTGGGAGCCTGCACTGAATTCTTGATTCAAAATTTAGGTCAAGCCGAACCCTGGACATTAAGGTCTTGTAAAGAATAAATCAGTGAAATGAATGCTTTATCATTTTTCGATCTCTCTTCCCCCACCTCCTTGAAATTTCAAACCAATAAATGCTATTTAAAACAAATAATTACTTATATCATATGCTTGTATATTTACTCTTATGTTTACCCAACTTGCAAAATATTTAAGTATCAATGATGAAATCGTGGAAAACATTTCCTCAATAAAGCATTTCTTCTGCAAATGTTCCTGTATCCTGGTAGATGTTACAAACTCTTCCCACGGTCCTCCCTGTGGCATTATATACCACTTGAACTACGACAGTGTGTGTTTTATGAAGTTAATTCATCCTGTAGTGATGTCAGATGCAATTTTATAACCTGTTAATTTAGTTCCCCAAATTCTTCTTCTACATGGTTATGTATTCAAACTGTCACAATATTGGATGGAAGCTGAGACATTAAAAAAACCACTAAATTGCTTGACTAAATAGTAAGGGATTCGTGTTTTGATTACAGCATCTTCTTAACTTATTTAAGTGAGAGAACTGAGTAATTTTGTTCACTCCATTTATAGTGAAAAGGCCAACAGTTTAATTCAAATCATCTTCTAGCTCAATAGACTTCCTATCTGATTGACCCATGCCATTCATTGATTGACAAATAATCCACTGTCACAGCTAACCTTAGGGGGAAAAAATCCAGGCCTTATCACTCATTTCTGTATTTATTTTTCCCTTATTGGAGTTCATAGTTGAAGTACCCTGGGAGCCCTTGATATCTTATCTCTTCTTTCGTTGGATTGCTAACATTTCAGGGGCAAAATGCTTTCTCCTCCAAACTTTTCTTAAAGGCTCACTCCCAGACTAAGCTGCATCAATAGATTTATTTCCCAGCACTTTTAGCTGGGGGTGAGATCCAGGGGTGTCACAGAAGAAGCAGCCAGCATGCAGTAGAAAAAACTTTTTTCTTTCCTATTTCTCTTAGAATTCCTTTTTCCTCTTAATCATATTTTAAAAAGGTTTTCAGACAAATTGTGCATGTTAACTTGAAATTCTTGGGATAGAACTTGTCAAAGAGCTCAAGACTCAGAACACTAATCTCTCACCATGAGTTGGGAGATGTAGACACTGTGTGAGCTTCTTCAACTTGCCAGGTTATTATTTTAATTTGTTCTTATTTCCTCACAATCAAAAGAATCAGCAATAATATTACTATAATAAAACTCACTGTGGATTAGAGCCACCAAATATTTATGGGTTGATACTTTTATTCAGTTATTCTGTTGAATACTTCCTCAATCAATATTCTTCATATTTCTTAGGTCCTCTTGAGAGTATTTTGGACAAGGGAGAAGCAAACCATTAAGAGTCTAAAACATGAAAGTACATCTCACATCTACAAGGATCACTTTAATAAATCTGACATGGGAGCTCTCCTACAATTTTTCTGCACTGATCACTTTCAGTAATTAATTGTTTGGAAATCAAACAATTTTTCATGTTTTTCCAATAATTTCCCCAAATCTGTCTCTGCACATGTATCCATTGTACTATATATTTGTTTCAAAGTTAAATGAGGGCCTCACTCTTCTCAAAACGTATTTTTGTAGGGTTGATACAGTAAAATTCAAAACCTAAAATCTCTAATATCTGTAGACCCTATAAACCATCTCTGAGAGCTGCAAACATCTCAGCCAGTGCCACCATGTGCCTTGTTGGAGCAAAAGAAAAATTCCAATGTGCCAATATTCCAGAACGATTTTCTGCAAAGAAATCTTAGACCACTGAGATTGCAATGAAAAATAAGCAAATTGTATTCTGGATTGGAAATAGAGCAGCCAAGACTCAAACCAGAGCTCATACAGGATCCTAGTACTGCAATCAGTAACTTAACCTATTACAGCACAATGCAGGCCCTGGAATTAGTTTTAAATTATAATAAATACTTTTAGATTTCTCTCCTTTACCAATTTTTAGCCCTTTGCTAAAGATATTCTTCCTCACACCTGGTTTTATTCTATATTTCTCTACATATAGTCTCCTGTAGAGACAGGCTGGCTCATCCAAATAACAGTAAGCTCCAAAGAGCCACCACCGACATTCTGTTAGTTACTAATTAAAGCCCTAGAGCAACAGAAATAACCTCCAGACACCTGAACTGAGACAGCTAAGGAGGAGAGTGACAGATAGCCCCAATAATTAAGACACAGAAGTAGAAGAAAGACACCAACAGTGAAGTTCATCACTGAAGGCATCATAGAGTCCCACCCATAATCAATTAACTGTAGTTATCCCAACAATTTACATAATTTTAGACTTCCGCATCAATATCTATTCTTGTTAATTTTTATGGAATTTTCTATACAATCTGCTTCATTTGGAGGGTAGCCATTGTACCATACAGATTGGACTGCCCATTGGGACACCCACATCCCATATTGCAGAGCCAAGGTTCAAGTCCCACCACTAATTTCTATTTAGATCCTTACTGAAGTACAGCCCAAAAATGAACAGATAATGACGCAATTCTTTGGTTGCCTGCCATCCATGTGGGCGACACGGATCATGTACCTGGCTACTGGTTTGTGGCTTTGGTCTAGCCCAGCTCTGTTAGTGTATTTGGGGACTAGGAAAAGGAAGATCTCCACTCCCCTTTCTGTTTCTCTAGCCCCTTTTCTAACATCCAGCCTTTTCGATAGAATAAATGAGTAAATTTCAAACTGATTTCTTTCCATCATTATACATTCTCTCCTAGCCTAAATTATTACTACATACAACTACTCTAGGCAACATTTTATATAATGTCTTTTTGGAAATAGGGATGTGGACCATGCATTCTCATTTTTTGCTATAAATGACTTACTGTTAATGTCATTGTTCTGTAATTCTTAAATCAATATCTCTCAAGCAGTAAGTTGAGAATCATTTAATCATTAATTTTCAAGTATAAAGCAATTTCTGATGGACTATTACATTTCAAAAATATGAATATGAATTGAGAGAGTGAAATGATATACTAATTAATAAGATTACCCATTTTTCTTATTATGTGCTTATTTATTAATATAAAGAGAAGTGATTTAATGTAGTTTATAGATACAATTCTAATACATTACAGTACTGGCTTTCCCTTTGCTTTTCTTCCCTTGTTTTCATCTTTCACTATTCTCTCCTTTCTTTCTTTCTTAAAATTTCAGATAGCATATTTTTAATCTACATTATTATCAAAAGCTAAATGTTCCACAAAATAAGAATTCCATAGGTAAAATGTCCATAGTTCACCAGAAATATAATAAAGGATTAAAAATAGCAATCAATGAAAAGGGGTGTATCATTCATACGTTTTAAAAACAATCACAGATCATTAAAGCTATAGTAATACATCACTCTTACCCATCGGTTTCACAAGCATTACACAAAGGCTCAGCGTTATTTGCAGCAATACTAACGCACACAGGCATTTCTTTGTTTTGATTTTTCTTTTTTATTTTCAGTTCTCACATAAAGGGGAGCATATGCGATATATCTTTTTCTGTCTTCTCAATTTAGCATGATATCCACCAGTTACAACAATTTGGATGCAAATGATAAAATTTCACTCATTTGTAGCAGGTGAATGATATATTGTACTGTATCATATACTATATATAATAATATGCCATATTTCTTTATCCATGCATCTAGTGATGGACATATTAGTTGAGCTCACACTTTGTTATTGAGAATAGTGTTTTAATAAGCATGGTGCTGCATGTATCTTTTTGATACAGCATGCTCAGGTCTTTCTAGAATGTTCTAAGGAGAGGGAATCCTGGATCAAATGGAAAGAATGTTTCCAACATTTAAGAAAATGCCTATACAGTTTTCCAATTACTTCACTAATTTACATCCCCACCAAAAGTGTGTAAGAGTTCCCTTTTCTCCACATGATCTCACCAGCATTTACATTCCTTCTGGCAGGATGAAAGCGACAACTCGTTGTGATTTTGATTTGAATTTTTCTGATAGGTCGATACTTGAGCATGTTTCCATCTATTTCTTGGCCATTTGAGTTTCTTTACCCTTTAATCACTGGCTTGGCTGCATTTTCACTGTTGAAGTTTTGCTTTTTGTTTTCTTTTTAAAGATTTATTAATTTTTGTCGAAAAGAGAGATGAGAAGGAGATACAGAGAGAAATATCTTCTGTTTCCTGTTCCAGTCCCCAAGTAGCCGCAGCGGCCAAAGCCACACAGGTGCAGGGTCCCAAAAGCTTTGGGTCTTCCTTTACCTAGCCACAAGCAGGAAACCCGATGGTAAGTGGAGCAGCTGGAACATGAACCATCTCCCAGATGGGATCCTGGGGCATGCAAGGCAAAGTCTTTAGTCACTAGTCTACTGCACCAAGCCCACCTTGCTGAGCTTTTTGTGTTACTGTTATATTCTACATAAGAATCATTTGTCAAATATTTTGCAAAAAATATTGATTTCCCATTCTGATATATTCTTTTTCAGTCTGCTGATCCCACCAACCTCATCGTCTATACCTTAAATTTAGATCCTTGATCAATTTTGAGAATGTTAACTGAATCCTGGCATAGTCTTACAGGGAAAAAAATAACTGCAAGGCATGGAGATTGTTTTGCTCTGGCAGTATTGTAGGGTGCAGAGAATTGGAACGCATCCATAGTCTCCTCTAGGTCCCATTGGATAGATTCCAGGGGATTTAAGGAAAGTAGTACAGATTATTACTGTTTTGGTGGTATTGAAGGCCACTGTGGAATCATTGTCCATATCTCCCATTGTGGCAGCCTAGTTTGGGGAAAGTTCTAGACACTAGCATTTATTGGTATAATGTAAATAGAGATCTCCAGATACCATGAGTGACAGAATTTATTTTAAGGATTAGAATAGCAACAACAGTCTCCACTCCCCAAGGCACAAATGAAACTGTCCCAATTTTCACTTGTTACAAAAGGGTGAATGAAGCTGGAATTTATGCCCAGAGCTGCCAGCACTATGATCTAGGAAATGTGCAGAGAACGTCCTCAAATCTCTTCCAAAATTACTATGTGCTGTTGGTGGTGTAAGCCAAGAAACTGAGGAGAACCCACCTGGACCACACAGAGTGAGTGTCAAACACTTCTGTGCTTATGCCCTGAACTCCCACGTTTGTGTGCTGTAGAAGGTCTGATCTCTTTGCTTCTGGTGTCAGAGAAGCAAGGATCAGTTTATGACTGTAGGCCGATTCAGTATGATGCTTTGGGGAAAGGCAATGTCAGCCCTCCTGGAGTTGAAGTCCATGAGCTTCATGTCAACTTTTCCCTAGACTTAGAAAGAACCTGTCTCCCTGCTGGATATTCAGACACAGGGGTGGAAGTAGTTGGCAGTATGGTCAGTCGGGGGTGTCTGTACTCTTTCTTCACTGTTCCACAGACATTCTCTTCTGTTCTCTTGCTTCTCCATGGAAAATTTTTGTCCATCGAGCCTTTTGGTCTTCTGGTATCTTTCTGCAGCTGATGTCAGTGTAACTTCACACTATTGAGATCTCTTTCTATATAATAGCCTTTCCGTAGTTATTTCTAATAAAAACGAAAAGCATCCTTTTAAGTGAACTAAAAAGTTGGTGGAAATAAAATTTTAAATAAATTTTACTGTAAAATATTTTCAAGTCCATGTATATTAGATGTCTTCAAAACTTTTTTTTGGAATTCTATATTCTTAGTATGGAAAAACAGTGAATGGATTTACTTTTTTTGCAACAAAATACATTTGTTTTTCACTTAAAATGTTTCAACAAATTTTCAAAATATGCTTGCATTTAGGTGACCTTGAATATAAAATTCAGATCAAAGTAGTGCTACAATTATTACCTAAAAAAAAGTTATGGTATCAGATGAGCTACAATTCCTGTGTGTGTGTGTATATATATATATATATACACACACATATATATATAAAACTCTGCAATTCACCATTAAATTGGTACACATCAATATATTTTTGTTTGAGGTAGCATTTTTAAAGTGGAAATATATCTATTCAGGTTAGTCATTTATTTGATAACTTAATGTCTTGTTATAACTGGTACATTAAACAGTAACTGCATAATATTAATGAAGGTAAATTGATCACTAGATCATTATTTCACAGATAAAAACTCTGTTTCTGCCCCTCATATTTTGCGGCGTGCTAATGAATAATTAATATTTCCTATGTCAATTTTATCTGCTGAAAAGGTTTCTAGAATCTATATCATTGAAAGATGTTTACCAAGATTAGACCAAGTGGACATTTCAGTATCACGGTAATCAATAAAATATGGCTCAATTCCCATTCCTTAGGAATGGAAGATTTTTTTGGATTCATGAATGATGTTCCTAACCGGAAAATACCAAATGTGATATCAAAAGATTTTTACAATTTTCTACGATTCTCCAGTAGCTATTACAGAGTTGGTAGCTGGAGGGGACAGATTAAAGAAAAAAAGGAAAAATTAGATCAAATTCTAGCATACAATGAAGTTGGAAAATATGAATATTGACAATTTTCCACATTAAAGTATTGAGGAGATTTTTTTTCAGGCATGGCAAAAATGAAAGTTGAACAGCGGTTCACTTCTAACTTTCACAGACAGCACCCACTGCATGATTCAAGCTCTAATCTGAGCCCTAAGGGTACATCAGTAAACAAAAGAGGAAAAAGCCCCCATTCAAATTTAAATATTATTGAATAAGGTGCTGTTTCCAGAGGCTAGAAACAGAGTTCCAGCTAGTCCACAAATGGTTTTTTGTGTTACAGTGAATAAAAGCAGGTTACAATTTCACTATTCTATAAAATATGAGGATGATCTTCAATATACAAACACATTTTTATACTCTTGACTGTGGAAGACACTGTCTGAACCCCTCTATTAGGCAAGCTAACATTCAAAAGAAATTTCTGCTGTTGTCTTCTTTACCATCTCAACTCTCACCATAACTGAACCACAGACGGGATAAAGGGCTCTCATGGGGGCTCACTCCTATTAAGTGTTACAGTCAGTATTCAGGTCTCAAAAGCTGACACTGGAGCTCTTATTCACGACCATGCACGGTGAAGTTGAAGACTAAAAAGTGTCCTTTGCCAGCTTCTACTACCATCATTTCCCCATTAGACTTCAGCACCATTGGTGGATTAGCACCTTTCCGACAGCTTTCATTCTGCATGGCCCTTCCCTTCCAAGCCTGTGCAACATGAGCAATACAAGAAAGAAATCTGTACCAAGGCAGGCTGCATTTTTGCAGCTTTGTTAGATCAGACGTATTTTTTCCCTTGATTAGTGAATACAATAGTTAGGGCTCAGTACGATGGTTCAGCGGCTAAATCCTCGCTTTACGAGTGCCAGGATTCCATGTGTATGCTAGTTCATGTGCATAAATCTGGTCTGACTTTCCAAAAAAAATAAGTAATTTTTTTTTCAAAAAAAGAAGAGTCAATACATTAAAAGGTAATGTTTACATTTGAATTACCTAAAATATGCTGTGAAGCAGTCTTTTGATAAAACCATACTATACCACATCTGGTCGGCATATTCTAGGAAAAGTTATAAGAATGCATACTATTTGCTTGTATTTGTTTTGGCCTGGTATGTAGCTTCAGTTTAGCCACGATTCACTTATTGAACCACATGTACTTCATGTGAGTATTTTTTAGCCTTCTTAACTTTTTTTGGAAATGTGTGTTTACAGTCACTTTATTTTTATTTTATTTTGAAATTTTGAATTATTTATAACTTCATCTTCCCACAAAGCACTTTTATCCAGGAATGTTGACATACAATGTAGGCATCTCTTTTTTAATTTTATTTTAATATTGTTTATATGTTGTGAAGGATGCACCCCATGGGAGCCTCTGATTAGAGTGAGGAGGGCTGAGGTACAGAGGCAAGTGGGTGGGACAAATGCTTCAAATTGTTTTTTCTCTGCTGTCCACAGAGGGGAACTCAGAGGGGCCACTCCTTGCTGTTAAACTATATCTACACCTAGAGATAGGGGGCAGTCATCTGATGATGCCTTAGAAACCCCAATGTGGGAAAGAACGTTCCAAGGGTGTTATTTGGATGGTTTCGATTGTTCTGAGAAGTTGTTGGCATCATTGCACCAGGTTGAGAAAACCTTTCCAAAGTCTATTGGCTGACTAAGTCCACCTTGGTGCATCCTCAGAACCAGACAATCGTTGCAAAGCTTGGCCAGGAAAATTGTCCAACCTTTTCTACTTTCTACCCCCTGATGTGACACTCCACATCCCCTATTGGCCTAGATGAGTCAGAGGCATCAGCAACTGAGGATCCCCAACTGAAACTGGGCAACAGATGTTGTAATTTTTTTTCCTGAGGGCAGGGGTTGAGTCCAGTGATTAAGCTGGGGAGTCCACCAAGAAACCTCACCTGGGGTGACCGCAGACTTGACTCATGTGTGTCAAACAGTGCAAGGTCAGGTTCATCCATCACCTGCATCAGCCAAGGCAGACACTCGTAGACACAGCTGCCTGGTCAGTTTCACTCCCAGCCCCATCTCTCACATGAAGTGAAGCATGGTATGGCTTAGTCCAGCCTAGCTCACCACATGCCCAGTCTTCATGCACTCCAGAGGGTGCTGAAGTCTTGTTGCGGTAACCCCTAAGAACACTCACCAGGTCTGCCCCAGTTCCAGATTTTTCTGCTCACACAAGTTCTCAGCCTAGGCTAGTCCATCCCACATCCCATCTGTCTCTTGGTTTGGGACAGGGCCACTCTCCCACTCCTCAGCAGACCTTCTTGATTAGAGAGAAACGATACAGCATGACTACATGTTCCCACCACCTCGGACCAATATCTGATTCAAGCTCTCGTACCTTCCAGAGGCTGCAGGAGCTCAGGATGAAACTTGGATCATATCCTACAGAATCCCAAGCAGTCACTCCAGATTTGGCCTCCAATTTCCATCATCCACCTGCATATTAGTCATTAAGTCCAGCACAATCTTTTATTCTTTCACTAATTTTGCCATGCTATGTTTTACAATTGGAGAAACCCTTCTGTTATTTTTAATTTGATGCAATAATCTGTATATACGAAAATCAATTGTCATCCCTCTCAAACCAGTGTAATTGATCCCATATTCATGTTTCCCATGGAAATGCATATCCTTTTCTAGCACTTACACTTTGTAACAGTTTAATATTCATCTATTTTCCTCCATAAAACTTGACTTTGCACAATTGAAGAAACTTTTATTTTCAGATTCAATTTTAAAATCTTGGTACCTAATATAGAATCTGTTGGCTGGTGGTTGCTCAAAAAATGATTTTGGTTAAATAATCTACAATACCTACTTGAGTGTATCTCAATATCAACTGCACACAATCTGCACACTCCTTTGCATCTGGTCAGTGATGGCAGAACCTTTCATCTCGCCTTTATTGTTTATGTTTACTATGACTCCTGCATTATCTTCAAAATAAAGAAACACATCATCTTTTCTTCTTTATGACTTTCATTGTCGAATTACCACTGCTGGATATACCTTCTTTCGCAGCTCTGGCTTGCCCTTCTTGACTGTGGCCGTCACCATGTCCCCGACGCCGGCAGCAGGGAGCCTGTTCAGCCATCCCTTGATCCCCTTCATGGAGATGATGTATAGGCTTTTGGCTCCTGTGTTGTCCGCACAGTTGATGACGGCACCCACGGGGAGACCCAGGGAAATGCAGAACTTGGCGCCGGAGGACCTGCCACGTCCTCGCTTCGACATCAACTGTCAAATTACTGAATATCACAAGCATGATGTACAGAAGATATCTGTAAATTAGCCTATCATACTCAGAGCAGGGGTTGCTAATATCTGTGGGAGCTGCAGCTTCCAAATTCCATCACCTGCAGATTGCTTTGGGCACAAAAAGTACCTCACTGACTACAGCCCTGCATTATGTCATGCCTGCTGACAGGTGTCTGTTCTTGAAAACAGGGCAGTGTCTTTTATTTTGGATTAGTTTTAGTTTCTTACTCCTGGCCAGCTTTTCCATCGCCAACAAGTCACTAGAGCATTGGTTGGTTTTACATTGTTAATTACCCTTGTACCATGTACCTTAGTGTGTGTGTTCTCTCTCTCACACACACACATACACACCAACTCAGGGTTTTTATCTTGGTCTAATTTTTCCTTTTTTTTCTTTTTTTTTTTTTTGTGTGTCTTCCCCCCATCTTTTTTAAAGGGCTTGCCTGTTGCTTTAGACAAACATATTCTTGGTTTTGACACAGGAGGTAAGTGAATTTTAATTCGGACTCCGAGACACAGTGACTACTTGAGGGAAACACTAGAAAAAAAGGGCTGGTTTAAGTAGTGTTTGCAGTTTCCTGTGAACTTTTTCAAGATCTCTGATGGAATTGTTTACTGAAACCAGATGCAGTTCTTAATGAAGCCGCTCAGATTCTGCGACTGCTGCATATAGAAGCACTTAGAGAGCTGCAGACAAAAATCAACGAAGCTATCGTAGCCGTTCAGGCGATTATCGCTGATCCAAAGACAGACCACAGACTGGGCAAAGTAGGCAGATGAACCGTGAGCTCAGCCTTCCGCTACTACATAACTGGTGGCATGTATTTGGGAATCTCATGGGAGGAGGCCCGGGAAATTGTTCTAGATATGCCACCACTGCTTTTTTTCTTTAATAAAGTTTGTGAAAGTGGACTTTCTTTTTAATATTACAAGAAACTATAGATCTGTAAGTTGTAGGAAAATTTAACTTTTTATTGGAATCATCTAGAAAAATTGAGAACTATAACATTACATCTTTGGCATTTATAAATGCAGTACTTGTGGTACTTCAGAGGCACTGAAAATTGAATCCTAGCACCTTTTGATAGGAATGCACTTACGCAGAGGTAAAAGCTTGTAAGCTTGGCCGAGAAGCTAATTTTTCCTCTTCTTCTTCTTACTTTAGAGTGAGTATTGTAGCATACCTAGTCAGTGTTATTTTCTCACAGTGTACCCTCCAAAAGGTGTGTGGCTGTTTATTTGGTTGGGATGCTGGTAAATGTTAAAGTAGAATGATCAATACAAGCAAAGGTTTTCAGCAAAGCTCAGCCTGACCTCCCAGATCTGGCCCACAGTATGACAATGCATTCTTCAGCCTTGACCAGCCTGGCCCACCCCAGACCTTGGTTCTCATGCTTATCAGTAGGAGCTGTAGCCCAATATGGATAGGCCTACAGACCTCCTCCCAGGCTCACTCCTGTCTTGGGATCTTGTGCCTGTCAGACGGTAGTGCAGTACAGGCCAACCACAACTCACACACAGTCCCAGCCCCTACTTGCAGGTGCAGCAGCCTAGCCCAGACTGGCCTGCCCAAGCCCTAATATTGTGCTCCGCAGAGGAGGCTGCAGCCTACCAAGGGAGTTCCCGAGATACCCCTACCAGTCCTGATTCTCAAGTGTGCTGACAGGTGCCATAGCCCTGCTTGCTATGATCTGCCCTGTTGCAGCATGGCCCAACCATGTCCCCTGCAAGCCCAGGTTCCCATGAGTGTCAATCAGTTCCAGTGTCCAGCCTGGCTTATCTCCTCAGTTCCTCAAGATTTCTGCATAAGTTCTAGCCCCACAAAGGTGAAACAAAAAGGCTCCTAGAGAATCTGCCCACAAATCTAGTTCTCTTGCGTTCTGGTTGCTGCTACAGATGAGATTGATATGGCCCACCCCCTTGCCTTGATACTGCAGTTTAGCCCAGCCAGGCATTTCCCAAGCTCCAGCTTTTGCCTGCACCAGCATGTGGCAGGAGATGTTATTTAACTGAGCCCAGGTCTCCCACATTGGCAGGTGTTTTGGCCTGAGCCAGGCACCCTCAAAATCACTCTGTCTTACCTCCCTTGCCTACCAAGAAATACAGACGTCTGGTTCATAGAATCCTCCAAGAAATCATTCCTATCCTGTCAAATACACCATCAGCTGCCCCCATTCCAACATGTCCCCGCACTCTTTTCCCTGGGGAATCTGCAGCTCCCATGCTGGCGTACTGATATAGTTAACAGAAATTTGGCATTAACCAGACCAAGAATGCCTTCCAGGTATTGGCTGCTTTTTTTTTTTTAAAGATTTATTTTATTTTTTATTACAAAGTCAGATATACTGAGAGGAGGAGAGACAGAGAGGAGGTGGAGCTGCCGGGACCAGAACCAGCGGCCATATGGGATCAAGGCGAGGACCTTAGCCACCAGGCCACGCCGCCGAGCCCCTGGCTGCTTTTATTCCAGCAGTGTAACACCTGCCTAGGAACAAGGCAGTTGAGCAATCATTTTAAATACATTAAAATATACTGTGACAGTTTGAATTTTATGTATAATACAATATAGAAATAAGTGATAGTTTCAAACTCTATCTAAATGCAGTGAGCAGACATGAAAAGTTATAGAGTCATTTATTAGAATTAAGTATAACTGAATTTCTCATTTAATATTTTTATTTCTACTTCACATGTATGATTACATTACAGTACAAATGTGATTTTACAACTTTCTCATTCTAGGCTTTCTTATTGTATTATGATTTACCCAAAGTACCACTATTTTCCATTTTCTCATATTAACGGCAACAAAAAAATGTGATCTTGTTGATGCTCTTAAATGATAAGATTTTGTAACTAAATACTAGCATACAGAACCTCAGCAGAAGAATCAAATTTCGCCTCTGCAACCCCATTCACTGTGTGTGATCTTGAGTAAGATACTTAACCCCTTTCAGAGAAAGTCCTCTCATCTGTAGAAGTGAGGTCAATTACACCCGTTTTATATGGAGATTGTGAGGATGAAAAGCAATGCAGTAAGTTCTTTTCTGTGCATGAAAACTAGGATATACCAAGCTATCCTTGCCTTCAAAGGACATCATACTTTCATGAACATATCTCCTAATTACACAAATAGATACATGTACTGGAAAACGTAATTTAAGATGAATATACAAAGGCCTTTTCCATATCAACAGAACACTAAGGCCATGGACGTACAAAATCAAGTGAAATTCTAAGTCAAGCTAATAGCATGTAGGAAAATTAGGCTCCAAAAGCAGCTGTATGGTTATATATATATATATATATATATATATATATATATATATATATATATATCTCACATATGAGCTTCTCTATTTCTGTAGAACTTAATTAAAAGAGGAGTGTGATTCACTTTGTCAGTTTCAGTCTCAAGGTGTTTTTTTTGCAACTTAAAGTGTTAGATTAGTTTAAAAGTTTTGCATAATCTTTGGGGATGAGACATATAAGAAATCCACATCAAGGCATTGTTAGAGTTTTGATAGCACTCTGGGTGCCCTCAAAAGCTTCAATCATTGATGATGACTTGGTCTCCAAAGTCTTATGGTAATTATTAACAATTTTGTATTAATGGCTAGTGGATTATGGATGGATACATGGACATTGCAAGACGGCAGAATTGGGTGAGGACAGGTTAGAATGGACAGAGAAGGATCAATGCAGGAGAAGCAAAGAGGGCAAGATACCAGGAAATAGGAGAAGACAGGCCAGTGACAGAAGAATATCTAGAGACCTGCGCACATGGGGAAGCTGCAGAGACAGCAGTGCAGGGCTGTAGGGAACAGACACCCCAGTAGCAATCAGAGCTTTACTGGCAGCTAGCATGGGATGGGGAGATTACTAAGAACTCAAGACGTGGGCCCAGCCATAGAACTGCAGATCATGCTGACTTTCTTAATCTGATCACAAGCAGAAGCAAAATGGCAGAGCTCTTAAGGGACAAAGGTAGGAACAGAGTGGATTTCATGTCCACACCCCAACCAGTGTCACATTGCATGCCATTTTGAGTTCTGTGGCAAAGACTCAGGGTGGGAAGGAGCGGCAGCAAGATGTGCAAGTACTGAGCCAGGAAAAAACTCACTTTGGTCTCAATGTACTGCACTGGTCATATTGGGAAAATAATGTCTATTTGATATCCCATGAGTTTTATTCAAAATACACCCAAGTT
Organism: Ochotona princeps; assembly: GCF_030435755.1. NCBI lineage: Eukaryota > Metazoa > Chordata > Mammalia > Lagomorpha > Ochotonidae > Ochotona > Ochotona princeps. The sequence goes on from NC_080845.1 coordinate 50,446,067, forward strand.
GTCCTTAGACCTAACTGCAAGTAGGTTCCAGCAAGAAGAGGAAAGAAAAATATCTGTGTAATGGACACCACTCAAAGCCTTGTTATCTTAGTTTAAAATCACAGTTGGTGTTTCCCTAATCCCAGGTACTGCTGGAACTGGGAAAAGAAAAAAGCCTGAGTAGACAATTGCACAACCATAACACTGAATCACAGGGGTAAGAGGTATGAACCAGGAGCCAGACCTGCAGAAGTCATAGCAGAAGTATATGCTAGTTGGAAACACATGAGAGGGAGTGGCTTGAGTGAGAACAAACAAATATAGGCACTGAACAGGATCAGTAAAGACCGGCAGACACATTGATGACACAGTTTAAAAACTAGCCCCTAAGAAAAGAATTTGTTAATCAGAGCTGCAAGTGAAAGGAAATAGCACAGACACAATAAATAAGGTTACTGGAGCCTTCCTGGCAAAAAGCAAAAGACAATGTCAATCTCAGAGTTAACTGAGGAAGACACGGAAAAAATACCAGACAAAGATTTTTTTAAAAAAGCATTATAAAGCTTCTTAAAAACAACAAGAAGCACATACAGGATTTTAAAAATATTTATTTATATTTGTTGTAAAGGCAGAATTACAGAAAGAAGGAGATACAGAGAGAAAGATCTTCCACATATTGGTTTAGTCGCCAAGTGGCTGCAATGGCTGGAGTTGGGCCAATTTGAAGCCAGGAGCTAGGAGCCTTCTCCAGGTCTCCATATAGGTAAAAGGACCCAACGTTTTGGACCATTCTATGCTGCTTTCCCAGGCAACATGCAGGGAGCTGAATGGGAAGAGGAGCATCCAAACCATGAACTGGCATCCATGTGGGATCCCGGCACAAACAAGACAACAATTTAGCCACTGAGCCATCACATCAGACCCACATACAGAAATTCAATGAATAATGTTACACAGGAAGTAGCCAGGCTGAAACAAAAACAATCTTAAGTACTGTAAATGAAGAACACAATACAACAAATGAAAAATTCAATAAATATTACAAGAATTAAATGATCGAAGCAGATGAAAGAATTTCATCAGTATCAGAAGATATCTCCTGAAATAACATTGAAACAGTGGAATGGATGAAGAGGAACTGAGTCAAGCTAAGAAAAGCATCCAGGAATTAAGATACACCATCAGCAGTCCAAACATGAAAGTTATGGGAATTTCAGAAGGCACAGGAAGAGAAGCTGCATTAAAGGATATATTCATTGAAAAAAAAATAATTGGAAATTTCCCTGACATGTGGAAAGAACTGGGAACCAAAAAAAGGTTGAAGTACAACAGCTACAACTGACCTATCATATGACCCAGCTATTTCACTCCTAGAAAGATATTCAAAGGTTATGAAACTGGCATATGCCAAAGCAACTTGAAACCCTATATTTATAGCAGCACAATCCACAATAGCAAAGACACGAAAACTACCAATGCCCGTCAAAAGAGGAATAGATAAAGAAACTGTGGTACTTCTGCTCCATTGAATATTGTTCAGCCATTAAAAAGAATGAGCTCTTATCATTTGCAACAAAGTCGTCCCAACTGAAGATTATTACGCTTAATGAAATATGCCAATACCAAAAAGACAAATACCATATATTCTCTCTGATATAAAGCAACATTTATGCAAGATAAAGCATAGATACGTAAGTGAACATGTATGCATATATATCTATATATTCTCATAGATAAGCTGTATAATCGAGATCACAGTACTAGGTAGTGAAGATGCATTACAATATACATCTCTATCTTTGAATGAAAAGAGGACTCTCAATGAAACTGTTCAACATATTGTGACAATAGGATACTAGATTTCCTACCATTGTCTATACTTACATTGTCCTGATACACTTCAATAGCAGAATGTTGTACTTGTGACTACTGCTAAAGGACTATATTGTTGTGTAAGTTGGAGGAAAAGAGTGGAGGGCAGTGATAAGTGGGATGGTGGGAGAAATATCTATGCCTGACGAGACATATAATGAAAAATAATAATTAAAAATGCATCATCCCAGTAAAAAGAAAAAATAAATATAATAGCATAAAAATGAATTCTTGGTTCAGTGCATGAGTCACCAGGATGTATTTACATTACTACAATAGTGTCCTGGCAAGGTAGCTTTGCCAAGAGTTGATTGTTAACCTTATTTCAGCCTGATGCTTGCTCTGTGTTACAAAGAGCTTTAGGAAACTGTCTTTGTTCCTCCATGCATGTACTCCCATAACCAGTTTCTATCAGATTCGGCACTAATGGGACTTCCCACTTTCAATCAGGAGCCTGTAATTCATGAGCCAAAATAAATTCATTAGTCATAAGTAATTTCTATCAGGGGTTTTACTTAAAGTAATAACTACTTGTTAAATGCCGGCATTTTGAAAAAATAAGATGCTGCACAATATACCATTTCAACAATCATGTGGAAGAGTGGCCAAGATTCTGAAACCTAAATTCAAATTGGTGGCAGTTTATTGGTGTAATCTAGAAAAATTATTCAGAGTAGAAAATTGAATGAATTCATTAAAATATTTAATTAACAAGCACAATTGTCTTGTTTAAAATACGATACGATTTATTGAAGAGGCAGTGGAAACCAAAAGATAACACGAGGCAGTAATATAATCCTTCATTTTTCTTTTCCCTTAAATAGCTCCCATAGTGCATTTCACTTAACAGACTTTAAAATGGAATCCCAAGACAAGTTCTAATATTTTCTCTATATTTTAAACTTTCTTACTGTAACAGTAATTAAATAAAAAAGAAAAGTGTCAGTATTTGCTATCCTCAAAATTGTTTAACTTATTTATGGTTTGTTTGCTCATCTTTGATTTTCTACTGTAACTATTTTCTGGAAATAAAAATACTAAATGGAAAAATTTCTTTAAAATAAGCCTGTGACACTAACAATATACAAATCAACTGTCTTAATGGCACTAATATTTACTGAGTATTTCAAACGTCAGTGTAACATATTTCTTTAAATTGTTACCTCGTGTTTTATTAGCTTATTAATTTCTCAGATAGGAAAATAGACTTGGTGAGGGGAAGTAATTGCTCCTGGTTAGACAGAACATGCACAAATTGATGTCTATTTGTTGTCATAATGTGAAATGAAACGAGTTCAAGATGTGACTATATGTAATTGTTATTAGCACTAGAAATTTTGAAACAGGGCAATAGTTACCAAGGTGACTGTACTTGATGTATTGAAAAGCAATGATTCTCTTCTTCTTGAGACCCTGTATTTTCTGTTCTGAGTGAAAGCTTCCTTGGAATGGACATTAAGAGTTTGGAGTATGCCTGCAAATTGGATGTAAAGTTACCTGTGTGTGAGTATGGGAGTATGAAGAAGAGTCTGTGTAGGAGTATGGCTGTGTAGGTGGATACATATGTGTATAAGCACATTTTTCTGGGAACAGAAGAACCAAAAACTGTCATGGTGTTTTCAAATTCTCCCATGGCACAAAACAAACTGAAAAGAGTGTTTTGGGGAGACAAATGGTTAATCAGGAATCAGATATCTCTGTGGGCATTGCAACTCCTGAAAAGATTTCTAAAATGATTGATCATGAGTTCCAACAATCTATTTAATTGTCCTTGGATGTGGTTTATACATTGTCCTTCTTCAGTCTCTGCAGGTGGTTCTAATGCAAATCTGAGGTGGATAACTACTTATTTAAATGAGGTCATATCAGTCATTTTAATATTGATATATAACAATAGCAGACTCATCCTCTCACTGTTGATAGAGAACACAATTTTATTTTAGTTTCAGCTTTTATTTAACCAACAGCTGCTCCACCTAAAATAAATTTAACTGCAATTCTCTTGTACGCTTTTTTGTTGACTACAATGAGAAGAATTCTAATGGCTTAACTTGCCTTATTATTTTCAGACCATTGTTTTCAATATAAATAAGTTTTTGGAAATAGGCATTAGTATTGTGGTTTCATGGAATAAAACCTACAGAGAGCAAAATATAAGCTACTTAAAGTAACTAACATAATAATGCATTAACTGGTCAGCTTGTCAAAGGAACAAAATTTTCCATATTAATTCGGATTCTGGGGAAAAATCAGCAATATTGTTATGCTACAAGGTGTGTAGTCTTTTAGCAGAAAGAGCTGTATAGGAAATCATCCTTTAAGCTGTTATCTGAAGAGCAGTCTCTGATACAATGCTGCTAGATCAACTAGAAGTTCTTTTTCAGAAAACACAAGCAACATGAAAAATATGAGAGCGTGTGCTTGTGTATAAGAGTTTGGAGAGAAGATTTTCATACTTACTTTAAGAGTTCTTTAAGACTATTTTAATGCATTGTCCTTGGATACAAAACTTTCCCATTTATTCTAAGGGATGTATGTATGTTTAGATTTGGTGTATATCATGCTGAGTCACATGCCAAATAGGCTTAGTCCAAGGTAGAAAAAGTTAAGATAATGCATCTCTGTGTCAATGAAGGCTTCATTCCTGTCGTTGGTAGTAATTAAAATAGCAAGGACAAAGTTTTTGGGTGAAGAAAAGTGACCATATCATCTGTAAACAGACCAGAGTGTGCCAGACTTTCAAGTCTCAAGGACTATAATTCTGCTGGATGAGTTTTGGGTCATACAAACGGGTTGCAAGGAAGGAAGTGCTGGTGTGTGGAAATCACAAAAAAGCTACAGGTCTCTGGTGACTCACGACATGTCTTCTCTCCATAGCAACGACAATACTTTCCTTCATGGTTTCTTTATGATGGTCCATGAAATCTATAGATGGCAGATTAGATCTGATTTCATCAGGTTCTCCTGATTGGAAAAAATATTGAGACAATATGCACCTTAGGAGACGGGTAAGATGGGCCAGAAGTTCAGTTCTGCAGCATCACCTTCCCAGTTGAACGTTTAAGTAGAAAAGTTGGGTGTTTATATTTTTCATAGTCAGTTATACCTACCTTTTATTCTGGTTGTATGTGTATTTTCACTAATTTAATTATGATTCCCAATCTTTGACTTCCCTTAAATCCCGCCCAATAAATCAGTGAGCCTCTCCTCTTCTACCAGTCCCCCCTCTCTGCACATACGTCTTAATACACACACACACACACAAATGCATTGGAACTTCTACTTTGGTAGCAGGTGAACCAGTAACCTGTGACATCAGCACACTGTATGGTTCAAGTCCTGTCTATTCTGCTTCAAATCCAGCTCCCTGACAATATGCCTGGTAAAGAGGCAAAAGACTGCCCAGGTAGGGGAGGTTCTGTTCACACATAGAAGAGCCAGGAGAAGCTGCTGACTCCTGGCTTCAGACCAGCCTAGCTCTGTCTACTGCAGCCATTTGACAAGCGAACCAGTGGTTGGAAGATCTCTCTCTTTCTTTCTACATCTATGCCTTTCAAGTAAATATTTTTTAAATGTGTTACTATTTTACATAGTTATTTAACCTGGTGTCAGAATGATGTGAGCTTGGGGTGTCTGTACAGTTTCTTTAATGTGCAAGTTAAGACCTGATCCTTATATAAATATACAAAGAAAAAGAACAGGAGAAATGAAACAACAGAAATTGAGGTGAGCTGGAGGAACAACTAAAGGAACTGATTGTTCAAAACTAAATATTTGGGTTAAACCTTTATATTTATCCTTAAATCACACCTTCCTTTGTTTCTATTTTGGGACAAGCAAACTTCCTATCATTCTACTCTTGGATTGAGCCAGTCTCTCTGTGCTCAAGTCCAAGTTTATATATGTATGTATATCTCATGTGTGTAAAGCAGAAACCTGAACTCCCAAGATAGCTTACATGTGACCCACACAAATCTCCCTTCATGATAACTGGAATTTGAAACAATTTAATTTCAAATGTGCAATGACTATGATTACTACCACACTTGGAAGATAGTTGTTCCACATATTTATGAATGTATTTAGTTTTCTAATACATGCTGTTTGTATTAGGTTGGCCATACATTTTAACTTCTCTTATACATCAGTCTACTTTTTAAAAAAGATTTATTTTATTTTTATTGAAAAGTCAAATATACAGAGAGGAGGAGAGATAGAGAGGAAGATCTTTCATCTGCTTGATGGTTCACTCTCCACATGACCACAACGGCCCGTGCTGCACTGATTCGAACGCAGGAGCCAAGAGCTTCTTCCGGGTCTCCCATATAGGTGCAGAATCCCAAGGCTTTGGGCTGTCCTCAACTGCTTTCCCAGGTCACAAGCAGGGAGCTGGATGGGAAGAGGGGCCACTGGGGTTAGAACTGGCATCCATATAGATCCTGGTACATTCAAGTTGAGGACTTAAGTCACTATGCTACCGTGCCAGGCCCCAAAGCTTCTACTTTTGAAAAATAATTTTTGAGATATCAGATGTTATCTATTTAAGATTCTTATAACTGATATGGCATAAGTTTAAAATCTTCAAAGGCAATTCATTTTCTTTTCACTCATTGATTTTTAGTTGTATAGACTTTAAACATAATTTATGCCTTAAATAAAATTATACTTATTTGTATTTTATCTGTATATACATTACTTCAAAAAGTTTATTTGAATGCATGTTTTGAAAAAATCATGAATAGATTTCAAAATTCTTCCCCCTGAAATTATCTTTCAATTACATTTTTTATAAACTTTTTAAAGTTTCTTCATTTTGTGTAATTGTGTCCTTGAGTAAATATAGCAATCTGCCTATAAACAATATGCATAACATACACGAGAAGATGTATGTATTTTCAGTTTTATAAAAATTGATCTATGGCATAGTTATATAACTTTGTTATCCATCAATCTTCAAGAATAATAAGTGATTTGTTCCTTTTAAAGTGTGATATGTTCTGTTTGAATATATATAGTATTTTAGATAATCAGTCTTCATATTTTTGTTAAATAATGGCAAGTATCATAACAGAAAAACAAAAAATCATCTTTCTAGATTTCTGTGACCTAAGATTAAATTAAGACAATGCAAGAATAGTAAAAATAAAGGACAAATATTTGTTGCATCAGGTTTAATAGTACTATTGATCCTCACATACATCATTCCTGCTGCTGGGAGTCACCGATTTAATGCTGACACATTGTACTAGCCCTCACTAATTCATGATCCCAATGGCATTTTGATTCATGCTCCTGGTCTTTGAATTTAAACACATGGTAATAAAAGCTGTCTGAATTCAAAACATAAATTAGTGAAGAATTAATCAGGTTGGCATAGGTGTTAAACAGCACTCCAGCACCATGCCATTTTTAAGACTTCTCCAACAGATATTTTGAGATGAAATTTACCCTGATGCAGTATGTGAGTATTGCTATCATTATTTCAATGAGCAGAAACTCAAATGAACAAAATAATGATATTTTCACAATAAAAGCATTAGATGTCAGCAGAAGCTCATTGGCCAACTTTGCTTTTCTCAGCAGTTTGATTGTCCAAAGCCTTCTTTTCCTCCCTTCCCCCGGCCTTGCAGCTGTCTTGGTGTATAGTACTCAGGAGATTCCTGTTTTGGAAGATTTTTAAGAAGTGTAGCTCTTCTCTCCAGTGTGAAACCTGGCCTTCACAGCAGCAGTTGGTGTTGTTTCTTGAAATATCCATCTAATTTTTAATAAAATGTCAAACCACTAAGTAAAACGTTCAGGCATGTAAGACAAAACACTGTTTTGAGTAGTGTTATTCACAGTATTTAAAATTTATTTCACAAGAGTAGACAATAAGTGTGGAATTGCCATCAGAAGGGGAAATCTTCTAAATTCAAAGCTCATTTGGTCCTGGATTTTATTTGATGGCCATTTGATTTGAAAGCACATCCACAAAATTACATGCATGATTCAATCATTGTTTTGAGATTTTATGTACCACTTTGACAGTCAAATTTTTCACTGATCAAAGGCTCAGATTATTGATGGTTGGAGTTTAGAATCACAATTATATCTCACCTCCCAAAAATTTCTTGATACCAGTGACACTGAAGTTATTGATTGCATAAATTATAGTTATATCCAAGTTGACAAAAATTGTTTTAACGTCACTGTCCTGCCTCTGTTGGTGTTAATTCAGAGCATCAATGATTTTTTTAAAAAATGTATATTTTTATGGGCAAGTTTTACAGAAAGAGAAGGAAAGATAGAGAGAGAAGCTTTGCTATGCACTGGTTCACTTTGCAAATACCCTTAATGCCCAGATCTGAGCTGATCCAAAACTGAGAGCAAGGATCTTCATCCAGATATCCCAGTGCAGGGATCATGTCTTTGAGCCACCCTCCAATGCTTTCTCAAGTCGTAAGCAGTAAGCTGAGTTAGAACTGCAGCAGCTGGGATGTGAACTGGCACCCATATGGAATGCTGGTGCCACAGGACAGAGGATTAGTATGCTGTACCACCATGCTGATCCCCCATCAATGACATTTTTGGCTACAATTTCGTTGGATATAATTTTGATTTAAGCTGTAACGCATTTTAACTCCACCCCAACATAGTAAACACTGGTAGAGTTATATATCACAATTTAATTAAAAATAATCTTAAAGGATTTGAAGTAATTACTAATAATTAAAGGTTATCTCCAATTGCTTTCCCTGGAAATATATGTTGATTGTGTAAAAACAAAAAAAAAAATACTTTAATTGATATTGAGTTCTTTTGAAGCAATCTACTAAGATGAATTTAATCTGAGATTCAGTTATGGAATGATAACCTGCCTATTTGGTTTCTTAGAAGTAGTATGGTATGTGAAAGGAGATAAAGAAGAAAGCCATCACCTATGTTCTTTACAAGCACATTTGGTGCACAAAGTGTTCACTGAAACTTTCAATAGTTTTCCTGTTTCTTGTGGGTATTTTTTTTATTTCTTGGTGCTCTACTATTTTCACTGTTTTTTATTAATATTCTGTTTCTGAATCATTTATTGTCTCATATCAAAAGTTTCCAATGCAACTAATTCTTTTCAAATTTTTCATGATAAAAATTGGTTGTTACATTTACCTACACTAAGTGGGGACAATGTCTGATTCCTCAGTCCATTCAGCTGAGTCATTCTCATTTCAAACACGTTTTCTTGTTTTTTTAATTTATTTTATTGTATTGTTGTTGACAATGGTTACATAGTTAATTACGGTTAAAAAAAAAAGGTTCGGGGGTATAGGGAAGTGGGTAATACTATTATGTCCATATTGTTTCCATCATGTATCCGAGGTAAAGGGGAATATTGAGGGAGAAGCCTCACCCGCTTTCCCGCCCACCCCAAGTCCCGGATGTGGGGCATGCTCTGAGATATTTGCTCAAGTGGTTTTAATAGTTCACCAGTTATGAATCGCTGCCAGTTTCGCTCGATGAGGTCGTCCACTGATTGATATGGTCCATCATAAAGTCTCCGTTCGCCCCATATTTCGCTGCCAACAATATACAGCTGAGATGAATGATTGACCTGTTCTGTCTTCTGTCTTTTCTTGGTTAGAGTTCTGAGTCCAGCAGTTCAATTGGGGAGAAAGAAACTTTGAGGTATTCCCAGACTAGATTCTTGTATGTTCTAGCAAGCACAGGGCCCAGGACAGTCCATGACCCCGATGGTGGTTTCAATTGCTGGGTTGGTTCTGTTTTCAGTCCCGAGTTGCACCGGAACCAATGGGTGTTGCAGTCCAGTCTGGTTCTGCCCAGCACATACTCGGCCCAGTGGGAGCTGCAGCCTAGTCGGGGCGACGCACAATAACCCCCACCAGGCCTGCCCCCTACCCTGGTTTGCCAGTATGTGTAGCAGTAGACCAGTCTGTCCCCCATCCCATTTGGCTCTTGTACTTGTCACTGGGTATTAAAGCTTAGTTCCAGGCCCAGCGGCATGGCCTAGCGGCTAAAGTCCTCGACTTGAAAACCCGGGATACCATATGGGCGCCGGTTCTAATCCTGGCAGCTCCACTTCCCATCCAGCTCCCTGCTTGTGGCCTGGGAAAGCAGTCGAGGATGGCCCAAAGATTTGGGACACTGCACCCGCGTGGGAGACCCGGAAGAGGTTCCAGGTTCCTGGCATCGGATCAGCGCGCACCGGCTGTTGCGGCTCACTTGGGGAGTGAATCATCGGACGGAAGATCTTCCTATCTGTCTCTCCTCCTCTCTGTATATCTGACTTTGTAACAAAATAAATAAATCTTTAAAAAAAATCTTAGTTCCATCTAACCAACTCAACCATCCAGCCCTCACAGATGTTGTTGAGTGCCTCTCTGTCTAGCCACCCCAGCCCCCGTCCTAGTTTTCATGCCCTCGCGCGGGAGTAGTGACCCAAGAAGGGGGAACCCACTTTTTCCCTCCCAGGTCTCTCTCACTCCCGGTTTATGCACTCTTTAGGTGGTTCTGTGGTTTGACTTGACAGAATTAGTCCCCAGTGCCAGCTGATGCTGCGGCTAAGCCCAAACATCCCTCACCCAATCTAATTTATGCTTGCACCAGCAGGAATAATCAGCCCAGCCTGGCTCAAACATGTTTTCTTTGTAGCAGAGCAAGTCAGTTATAGGAGAAAGATTAGTGTTTGGACGCAGATTTTCCTTGTCAAGAATTCAGAATTCCAAACTAGCCTCTGTTTGTACTCTTTCATTTTTCTTATTTTCCTTTCCATCTATTTCAAAACCCAGAAATTCATTAAGCATTCTCTGTTTCATTCAGGTCCAAATGGCTTATGCACTACGGCATTCCTCCTAAAACACTTAGCAACACAAGCTCACCGATTCAGATTATTTGTCAGTTGCTTAGAGGAAACAATCATGTACATATCTCTGCATGAATAGAACACACACACACACACACACACACACCCCTTCTTCCATCCTTTTGTTTTTTGATATTCCTTTTTGAGCTGAAAACCAAATTACACATTGCCAACTGATTATGGGTCCTTTTGCAGCTCAAAATTTCCTCCGCAACCTTTTGTTTAATTTTTCATTTCTGCTCATTTTGTCTTTTGTTATTTTTAATAACTGAAATGTGGCTGCAATTCCTTTTAGTCTTTTATTCTTCACTTAAAAATATATACCTTCATTTACTAGAAAGACACTGGTGGGGAGAGGAAACTGCTAGTATAGAAAAAAGAAAGCGCTCCCAACCTCAACGTGATGGTTCAGTGGCTAAATCATTACCTTGCGTGCACCAAGATCCCATATGAGTTCTGGCTCATGTCCTAGCTCCTCTGCTTCCCATCCAGAGCTCTGCTGGTGACCCAGAGGAAGCTTCTGGCTCCTGGCTTCAGATCAGCTCAGTTCTAGCCATTGTGGCCACCTGGGGCATGAACTAGTGACAGATGATCTTTCTTTCTGTATCCTCTTCCCTCTCTAAATCTGCCTTTCCAGTAATAAATAAATAAGTATTTTAAAGAAAAAAGAGAGAGAGAGTGTGTATGTGAGCTCTCACCATCTGATTTACCTTCTAAATGTCTATAACAGCTCAGGGCAAGCCAGAAGTGACCAAGAGCATGGATTTCTTGAAGTTAAGCTGGGACTCCAAGTCATGCATCACAGTTGATAATAGTTATGCCAAATGCTCTCTGCTCATCGCTCACTTCTTCGTCCAGCCAGGTTGCACTTTGCTCATTCCCTGGGTAGATTAACTTTCCTGTTGGAGGCATCAGGATTCCTTACCTAAACAGAAATGTGTGCCTTTATCCTGTCATGCTGTCATGAGTGTTTGTCTATTCAAGAATTCCCTGTTCTCAATTAAAAGTAACCCCAGGCTGATATTCCCTCCTGACTTCATCTTACACATTTCTGGAAAACTACCATTTATTGTTAAGCACCTGAATACTAGGTGACTTCTGGTTAGCTTTTCTATTCTTTGACTTGCTTATCAGATTCAGTGTATTCTAGTGATGACTTAATATCAGCTTTATAATTAATATATGCCACTCTACTTGTTTTAAAGATTTATTTTTATTTGAAAGATAGAGGCACAAAAAGAGAAGGAGGGAGAGAGAGAGAGCTACCTTATGCTCCACGTGCCCTCAATGACCGGGCTCAGGTCAGGCTGAAGCCAAGAGCCAGGAGCTTTAGCTACATCTCTCGCACGGTGAGGGACACAAGTGTTTGGGCCATCTTCCGCTGCCTTCCTGGTGCATTCCCAGAGAGCTGGATTGGAAATGTAACAGCGACAAGAAGCTAGTGTCTGAGGTAACAGCTTGACCTGTTATGCACAACAGCAACTTCTCCACTTGACATAATGTTCGAGAATCTTGGCCAGTCTAGAAAAATTATATGCTATTTTCTTTAGCATGACTTTACTTTGGGTTTTTATGTATTTAATTTTTATTTTAATTGGAAAGGCAACTACTGGCTTATTTTCCAAATTCTCACAACAGAGGAGCAGGATCAAGATAAAGCCAGGAGCACAAGACATCATCTGAGACTCCAGGATGGGCAACAAGAACTCATGTACTTGGGCTATCAAATGGAGGCTTCCAGATGCATCACCAAAAGCTGGAATGGAACCAGAGGGGCAATTTATACAGAAGTATATGTCCCAATAAATTGCTTAACTGTTGCAGCCAATGTCCACACTTTCTTTACTGTAAAATTATACTTTCCTGAAAGCTGCATTTTGATTTGACTTTTTTTTATTCCAGTTCTTAAAGGTGTTAGACTACCGTATTCACATCTCCATGATTTCGCTTGAGAAATTCATGCGTGGTCAAATCACGTTTTCCTTGAAAAACTGAAATATGTTGCTCTGCCCTAGCTGCTTTCAAGATTTAGTGTTTTCTCTCTCTTTCTCTCTCCCTCTCTCTAAGACTTATCTATTTTTAATTTAAAGTCAGATTTACAGAAAGGAGAGAAAAAGATCTTCCATTCACTGGCTCAATCCCCAAGTGGCCTCAGCAGTCAGGTTTGGCCCAAGCCAAAGGCAAGAGCCACGAGCTTCATCTGAGTCTCCCAAAATAGAGCAGGGATTCAAGCACCTGGCCAAGCTTTCACTGCTTTCTTGAGTGCAGTGGTAAGGAACTGGATTGGCGGTGAGCCACATGGGACAAGAACAGACGTCCACATGGGACAAGAACAGACGTCCACATGGGACAAGAACAGACGTCCACATGGGATGCTGGCAACACAAGCAGCAATTTAACCTGCTATGGCAGGCTCCAGCCCCTCTGGATTTTTTCCTTTACTTTCATTTTTAGCTTCTTGGTTGCAATATGGCAGGCTACAGCCTTCTTCATATTTAACCCATGTGTTTACCCATGTAAAAAAGTGTTTTGACAAATAAGTTGTGGAATTATTTGTTCTCTTTCTTCCTTTTGGAACTCCCCATGTATTTTAGAACTTAATTTTGCTAAGTTTCTCCATTCCTGTTCCCCCACTCCCTCAAAAAAAAAAAAAAACTAATGTTTTCATTCTCTTTTCTTCAGAGTAATTAAAATCTTTTATCGAAACTTCGGGGCAACTAAATGCTTTCTTTACTAATGAACCCTTTCAAAAATCATGTTAACTCAACTAATATATTTTTAAGCGTTTTATGGATTTTTTTCAATCAGAAACACATATTTACAGAGAAGAGACAAAGAGAATGATCTTTCACCCACTGATTCATGCCCCAGGTGGCTACAATAGCTGAAACTAAGCCGTTCCGAAACTAGGAACCTGGAGTTTCTTCTGGGTCTCCCACACGGGTGCAAGCTCCCAAGGGCCATCCTCTATTGCTTTCCCTGGCATCCAGGAGGGAGTTGGATGGGAAATGGAGTACAGAGGACATGAAGTGGTACCCATATGGGCTCCCAGTACATACCAGGTGAGGATTTAGCCACTGAACCATCACACTGGGGCCATTATATCAGGTAAAAATTTATAGCTCTAAAATGTCTGTTTGATTCTTTTTAGATATTTTGTATTACTTTTCTGAGATTCCATTTCTGTCATTGCAGTTCTACGTATTTTAACTCTTTATGCACAATGATATTATCCTCAAAAAGTTCTTGAGCTCTTATGTCATTGTTACATTAACATTAGATTCTGACTTTTTTTCTTCAATGGGTTATATGTTCCTCATTCTTCATATGCCAAATGATTTAAAATTTGTTCTGGACATCATGAATCTTGTATTACAGTGGATGCAAATTTTATTAGTTTAATAAAATGTATTTTTTGCTTTTGCCTTATTTCTTTCAGAAGATAGTGACTTGTGGAAAAAAAAGTGTGTCTCATTCAGATTGGGAGGAAGATTAATTCTCTGTTGTATATTTCATCACATTCAGAGAGACTGCAAGTTTTCTCCGAGATCCAGCTGTTCTGAGCTGAGAAGGGATCATGGTTTTTCCTATCGCTAAGACTGTGAAAACAATTTGACTACCATCAAACTTTGCCTGCACGTTTTGCTCTACAGTACATTCAAGTAGTTGCTGTTTATGTTTTTGTAGGTTTTGGAGCAGTGGTATTAGCACCATGCTTGCCTTATTAGAAACGAACTTCTAACTCCAATGTATTTATTTGAATAATCTAGATCTGCTCTTATAGAATAATAGCTATCAAGAGAAAAATCTATTTCTGTTTGCTGTGTTATTACCAGATTGTAGAAAAAGGAATAGTATGAAACAGGCTCATAACAAATATTTCCAAGATGAGTAAATTAAGCAATGTTCTTTATGTAGTATGGTAGAGGAGGAATACAGTTAGAATAAGACGATTTTAGCACTAGAGTTGTTAGTATAAAGAATTTAGAGGCAATTTTTTTTGTTTTTTCATGCATAAGTAATAGTCTCTGAATACATCTCTTACAACTTTTTATTTATTAATATGTTATGGATAGGCAATTCATGGTGATTTCTACTTAGTGCTTCCCCTGAAATTTTGATTTTCTTCTACTGTAACAAATATCACATTATATTATAGAATTTTCTTTATCAGTTTTCCCTTTTGTTTTGAGTACAATAAGGGCAGATATAGTATCTCTTTTCACCTTTTTTAATCTAAGTACCAGGCACACAGCCTTCTCCAAGCACATTTCACAAAGGATACATGATTGAATGGCCAAGCAAATTTTGGGTGATTTTTCTTTTAAGTGCGACATCAGGTAGTGCTGATAAAACTACTCGAGATGATGAATATGGCATTCTTGGCAGTTATATTTCCTGTGACCATATAGATTAGACACAAATACTACTCCTGAGACTTGCAGCTTTGCATAGTTACTATATCACAACTGTCAACTTCCCAAAAGACATACTGACCTTTCTTAATCAGTGCATCATTTGGAATATGTGGCAATGGAGCTTCTTGACAACTTTTAAGCGTCAAAGCCACAGTTTGCATGTAAAGATTCCCTTGTGCAGCCAGGCCACGACTTCCATCTTCTTCATGCTTGTCATTAGTGTTCCTTTGCTGACCCCGCACATCTTTAACATGCAGGAATGTCATCATTAGCAGTTTCTGGATTACTGTCCTAAGGATTTATGGTGATCGCTATCGCTTGTTGAGTTAACCCATAGGGTTAAAAGCACATTATGCACCACCCTATTTTCTAGCATATGTCTCTAGTTAAATTTAATGTATCAATGGCTGCTGTAAAGCAGGTAGTTCTTCCACTTAAGAAATATGTACCCATTCTACTTAAAAAAAAATAATTTGTCTTTTCCAATAAGAAAAGTCAGGAAAATTAAAAATCAGAAGGAAAAGAAATGACAAAATAAAATAAAATTGGTGTAAGTTTCAAGTAGACATTTATCTTCACATGCTTGATTAGACCAGGGGTGTAGAATAATATTATGACTACAGGATATATATTTTATGCATTTATTTGGACTGGCCCTTCCAAATCAATTTCAGGTGGGACTCAAAATTCAGTAAGTCTATAACAGGCTAATTGTGAATCATTTTCCTCTTAGCAGGGAAATTGCTCCCTTCTTCATTGCGCTACCTAACTTTAGTTAGTGATGATCCTAATAGTTTCTTCAGCTTAAATAGCTTTTTTTTTTAAGATTTATTTTGTTTTTTACTTGATAGTTTTGCAGATCCATAAGGAGAGACAGAGGAGGAGAGAGAGAGAGAGAGAGATCTTCCACCTGCTGGTTCACTCCCCAAATGGCTCCTACGGCAAAAACGGGCCCATCCAAAGCCAAGAGCCAGGAGCTTCTTCTGGGTCTTCCACGTGTGTTTAGAAGCCCAATCACTTGATCCATCCTCCACTGCTTTCCCTGACCATTAGCAGGGAGCAGAGTCACAAGCTGAGCAGCCAGGACTTGAACTGCAATCCATATGGGATGCCACAGTGCCAGGACCATCAAGTTGTTTCTCACAAAACAAAACTAACAAAGAAAAATCACTTCACTGATTACATAAACAATTACCTGTTTATTTGTCCTTTTACTTGTATTTATTTACTTAAAGACTCAATCTATTACACCTTGCCAATTATTAAAAATACATCAGCCATTTAATCACTGGCACAACATATAAATAAGTTTTCAACAATTTTCAAATGTTGGCCTGTTTTATTGTAAAGAATACATGAGAAAACAGTTAGTGTATTTAGGAACTGAATTCTAGGCACATTATTCCTGCAATGTTTTGTTGGTTGTCTTCTTTTTTTTTTTTTTTTTTCCTTTCTGTAGACTTTGTTTTTGTCAAAATTAAGCTTTCTTCGTTTTGATGGGAATAGGCAGTTGTTGCGGGTATTATATTTTGGGTTCCTGGCATTCTGGGAACCATGGAGGAAAATATAGCTGAGGATTGTATATTTTTAATGTGATTTTTCATCTAATCTCTACTGTTACACTCTACAACATCTGATATTTCCAAATTCAACCCACTTTTCAGCAGTATATGAGTATATTACAATGTGACAAGTCCAAATGATTTTGAAATAGATTTTCTAACAATGTCCTCAGCGTTGTTGTATTAACCTTCTATGTCACAGTGTCTTCAAATACTGAGATCTTCAAGGGTTCTGCAGGAAGAATTATTTCACTATAAGTAAATCCTTTCCTACAAATTACCTGACCACTTTATTGACTGCACTAAATCAATTGTATGTCGGTTTAGTTTCCCAAAAGCAGATTCATTTTTTTTAAAGGTTTTTTTTATTTGTTCCTATTGTACAGTCAAATATACAGAGAGAAGGAGAGACAGAGAGGAAGATCTTCCATCCCATGATTCACTCCCGAAGTGGCTGCAATGCCCAGAGCTGAGCTGATCCGAAGCCAGGAGCCAGGAGCCAGGGGCCTCCTCCAGGTCTCCCGCTTGGGTGCAGGGTCCTAAGGCTTTGGGCCATCCTCAACTGCTTTCCCAGGCCATAAGAAGGTTGCTGGATGGGAAGTGGGGCTTCTGGGATATGTATTTGTATGTGTGTGTGTGTGTGTTATACGAAATATATGTTATATATGAAATATGTTATATCCAAGAAATTAAAATCAATCCGTCAAAAAGACATCTGTCTACACTTTCATGTTTATTGCAGCACTATCTCCTGTAGCCAAGAAGTCAAAACAATCTAAGTGATTTTCCACTGACAAAGGGATGAAGAAAAATTTGTACATACACACGATGAGATAATGCTGAACCTTAAAATGAAATATTGCCATGTGCAACAACGTAGACAGAACTGGAGGTCATTGCACTAGGTGAAATAAATACAGAAAGGTTAAGAATCACGTGATCTTGCTAGCATGTAGTATCCAAACAAATGGTGATCTCATGGAAATAAAATGGTCATGACCAGAGATGGGTAAGAAAGAGGTAAAGAGGAATGGGAGAGGGTTGGTGAAGTTTATGGGTAGATAGGATTAATGAGTTCTGGATTTTATTGCACAGTGGAGTGGCCGTGGATAACCTAATGTACCATATATTTTTCCATTGAAAAAAATTAAGATAGGATTGTGCATGTTTTTATCATAAGGAATTTTAAATCTTTGAGAATGTATTTATCATGATTTAACATGAATCAGTGTATACATATATCAAAACATCACGCAATAACCAATAAATTGATGTAATTTCTTACGCCTCTTAATTTTTTAAAAATAAAATTTTAAAATACAAAAATGAAATGTGAAAGCACAGGGAGAACATTATTTTCTAGTTCCTGTATATTGAAAATTCTACCATTAAGGACAAAATTGTGGCACGGTGGATTAAGCTACTGCTATCATGTTGGCATTTTGTATTGGAGTGAGTGTTCAAGTGTCAACTGCTCTACTTCCAATCCAGTTCTACGCAGATGCTTTTGGGAAGTCAACAGTGATGCTTCTACTAACTGGATGCTAGTCATTCACACGAAGACTTGAAGGAGTCTAGACTGCTATGTTTGGCTTGGCCCTGCCCTGACCCCTCGCTACTGCATTTAGGGAATAACCCAGTGGATGACAGATTTCTCTCTCTCCCTTCTCTCACTCTATTATTCTCTCTCACACTGATTCTATCTCTCAAATAAAAATATATATAAATTAAAAACAACATATTTGAAAACATAGGTCAGTGAAATCTTTGAAATTATGTAGTACACAAAATTAGTCACTAATGCAAATTGGATTTTTTTTAAATACTTAAATGTACGTTGTGAAGAGTGTTCTGAATCAACCATGTCTGAACTGAGTATCTGAAATAAATCATGTATATGTCTTTTTGTGTAAGATCTCAATTACGATGTTTTGTTTCCTGCACTTTTATAGTCTGCAATATAAGTCAGCTCCTATTCCAAGTACTATACTGTGCTTATCTTACAAATAAGGAAACCGGGATTGGTGTGGTGGTTCACTTGGCTGATCCTTCACCTCCAAGTGGGGCAACCCATATGGACGCCAGTTAGTGTTCAGGTTGCTCCACATCCCATCCAGCTCCCTACGTGTAACCTGTGAAAGCAGCAAAGGATAGTCCAAAGCCTTGGGAGCCTGTACATACCTGGGAGATGTGAAAGAAGCTCCTGGCTCCTGGCTCCTGGCTTCTGAAATGCTCAGCTCTGACCATTGAGGCCATTTGGGAAGTGAGCCAACAGACAAAAGATCTTTCTCTCTGCCTCTCCTTCTCTCTCTTTCTGTAAGTCTGTATTTCCAATAAAGATAAATGTTAAAGAAAACAAATAAAGAAACGCAAGCACACAGAAGTTAGATCGTCCAAGATGTAACAAAAGAAAATGAATCATGATTGTCATATCCATGCACTTCTGTACTCTGAATTTCCATTTTTTAAGGAACTCCTGATTTTACTTAGGAACAGTTTTTATTCTCCGAATTAATTTGTTAAACCACATAACAAGTTAAGTGTGAAGGTAAGCTTACAAATGCAAATAGATGTCTAGGTCCTCCATCAGCCATGACCAGAGGTAAGCTTCCAATGTGCTCTTCTGGGGTTGATGTTCAGAAGGAACTCATAGAAAGCCTGGGGCTGTATGAGACAAGATAATGGGTAGGTCATTTTTAAACATTGTTTAGGGAGCAAACGGCTCTAAGAGAGATGAAGAAAAAGACAAAAGAAAGAAACAAAATTAAATACATGAATATTACTTTCCCAAGATTTACGAGATTGTACAGATTTTCACAAATAACCTGTTGGGTAGTTCATGACATTCTAATTTGTCTAGTACTGCCTTATGGGCTTTCTTTCCAAAATCAGTCTAGGTTTTGGGAACAGTTACTGATAAGATAGTTTCCAATAAGAATATGATGACAAGAACAAGAAATTCAGCCTTGGCAGAATTTCCCTGGAAGAGATGCTTAACAGCTCAATACTATTGCTCCATCAAATCAGCAGACTATGCTTGCTAGACTTCAAGGGTATGCTCATCAAGAACAGATAAAACTGATGGGTATTTAATGCAGTAGGTAAGCTACCTGCTGTGATGCTCTCATCCCATATTTGGAGCTGCTTTCCAGTGCCATTCAAGTGCACTACAAAAGGCAGTGAGTAGTGGCATTAGTACATTGGAGCCTATCACTGATTTAGGAGGCTTTGGACCATCCCAAGAAATTGTGAACTTCTGGGGATGACTCAGTGGCTGGGAGTCCTCTCTCAGTCTTTCTGCCTTTCCCATAAATAAAATATAAGGAGCAAATGGAGAAGATTGAAGGTGTGAACATCACCTAACTAACATTTGATGAATCTCCTGTGCAAATAAATTACAAGAATAAGTGTTAGTAGTCTTTATATTTAAAAGGATGACTTCCCATATTTTTTTCATTAGTCAAAGCATGTAGGAGCATTCTCATCCACAGACACATTTTTGTTTTAATTTTTGCTATCTCTTTATTTCTGGTTTACAACAATGCCTGCTAAGAACACTGTCATCCTGAAGTGGCGATGCTTAACCCTACTGCGGTGTTCCTTTCATAGTCCTTAAGGCATTATTCAAACATTCAGCATGAAATATGAAAAGAGGATCAAACCAGAAAAAGACTGATAAAGACATGAATGTACTGTTAACTTAGCTTATGTGAAAAATTCATTGTTGTGGAGAATAAATAGCCATTCATCCCTTGACAAAAAGAATCTAAATGAACATGTTTCTCTCTTTTCCGAGATGAAACACCAGTTTATGAGTTACCTAATCCTTTAATCCAGACTTAAATCTTTTAATCCTGCCAAAAATAGCCCAAAATGGAGCTAAGAAAAGCATTTCAAATAGATTCACAATTGTATGGACTAATTCGCTCCTCCATTGCCTTTTAGATCTCCATGATTCAAGATGAATCAACAGACACAAAACAAGTAGCTTCAACATTTACAGGTAGTAATTACCACACCTAACAAAGCATCTTTTATATGCTACAATAACAGTTGTGCAACCCAAAAACTCAGTTTTGCAACCCAAAATATTTTCTATTTAAGCTTTTTTATTTATTGATGTCTCCAGATATTTGCTGTATATGTTGCTGAAAAATGTGTAATTATTGAGTAAAATCATTATAAAAATTGATATTAAGAAATAGTCCTTACCCACAGCATTCTTCATCGAATTGGAAAAAATGATACACAGATTCATCTGGAAACACAAAAAACCACGAATAGCCAGAACCACTCTGAAGAACAGGAACTTAACAGGGGGAATCACAGTACCGGATCTATGGACATACTATAGGGCAGTGGTCATCAAAACAGCCTGGTACTGGCACAAAGATAGAGAGGAAGATCAGTGGAGCAGAATAGAAACAACAGATGGAAACCCACACAGATACAGTCAATTAATCTTCGACAAAAAGACAGACAACAACCCAAGCAAATGGAAAGGTCTGTTCAATAAATGCTGTTGGGACAACTGGTTAATAGCCTGCAGAAACAAAAAGATAGACCCACATCTCTCACCATACACCAAGATCGAATCTAAATGGATAAAAGACCTAAACCTACATCCAGAAACCTTCAAACTTTTGGAAGAAAATGTTGGAAACACACTGCAACATTTAGGGGTAGGCCCTCACTTCCTAAAAAAGACTCCAAATGCAGTAGAAATCGAGACCAAAATAAACAATTGGGACCTCATCAAACTAAAAAGCTTCTGGACAGCTAGAGAAACAATCAACAAAGTAAAAAGGCAACCCACAGAATGGGAGAAGATCTTCGCACACGACATAGGTGATAGAGGGCTAATCTCCAGAATATACAAAGATCTCCAGAGAAACCAAAACAACAGAACAAACAAACTGCTCAAGAAATGGGCACGGGAAATGGGCAAACACTTCACAAAAGAACAAACCCAAATGGCAAACAAACATATGAAAAAATGTTCAAGTTCCCTGGCAATAAGGGAAATCCAAATGAAGACAACAATGAGGTACCACCTAACTCCAGTAAGGATGGCACACATACATAATACCACCAACACTTGCTGGCGAGGCTGTGGGGAAAAGGGAACCCTTCTCCACTGCTGGTGGGAGTGCAGACTTGTACAGCCTCTATGGGAATCAGTTTGGCGAATATTCAAACAACTCAAAATCAACATACCATATGATCCAGCAATAGCACTCCTTGAGATATATCCAAAACATCTTCTACTCAAGAAACCAACATGCACGCCTATGTTCATAGCAGCACTATCTACAATCGCAAAAACCTGGAAGCAGCCAAAATGCCCATCAGCGGAAGACTGGCTAAGAAAGCTATGGTTCATCTACTCTATGGAATACTACTCAGCTATTAAAAAAAACGAAATGCAGTTCTTTGTGGACAAATGGGCCCGACTGGAATCCATCATGCTAAGAGAAATGAACCAATCCCAAAAGGTTAAATACCACATGTTTGCCTTAATCTGAGATGAAAAGAGAACAACTTGGAAAATAGTACCTGTATATTGTAATATTAGTGCAATCTCTTATAACCTGTATCCAATGTAATAAGATAATGTGATATAATCTATAAACCAACAATTAATGTCAGAATACTTAAGATCTACATCGAAAAACTGTAAAACCTACTATACCCTCAATACGCTATGTTAACCTGTAATGGGGGGGAGTGCAGGGAAATCTTTCAGGACCATAAAAAGAGTGAGAAAAAAGTACAATATAGCCTATCAAAATCAAATCTGGTAATTCATAGATAACAGACTCAAAGCGGCACTAAACAACACTAAAACTACTATACCAATGCATGAGGGGGGAATCGGGTGCGATCCTGACAACCTCTTAACAGGAAGTCATGTGCGTGGAGCAGGGGAGCACTCCAGAATGGAGCAGGTGGTAAGGAGGAAGCTTGGATCCCAACCATGAAGACTCCCAGACCTTCACCACAAACTATTAATACGAGCAACAAGGACTATATCCCAACTGCCAAGGAGGCCACAGGGAATTGGATGCCCTCGGAGGCCGAGTACTCTGAGGTCACCCACCCCCAACCGGAGCTTCCACAGGGGATGGAAGAAGTCCAAACACTACCGTGCAGAAACCAACGTCATCGGAAAGACAACCAGAAGCCCTGAGTGGTCTGCAGAAACAGAAGAACAATAAACGTCCTTCGGAACCAGGGAGGAGAGCTTTCTCTGGTCCGAGCCTGGCTCCACCTCTGGACCCCCCCTCCCTCGCAATGACCATCGGGATCGCTCCGAAAACCCCTCACAGCAAACAATCATACAAACTAAAAAAAAAAAAAAAAAAAAAAAAAAAAACCTAAAATAAATAAACAACAGAAAGTAGAACTTGAAATCTGACAGGAAAGAGCTGGCATGGATTGGCTCATGCCTCACTGGGTGGGTCACAAAGATTAGTTACTCCTCACCATGGTGTTGAGGATTTTCCTGCACACCACCCCCCCCCCAAAAAAAAAATGTTCTGCACCTAAAATGTTGACATATATCTTGTTAGAGTTACAAGCCAGTCTGGATTATCCTAAAATCTGCCAAGATCAGCAAAATTTTACTTCAACACAACAACTGGCTAAATACTAAGATGAAATGGACACGAAACAGCTGAATGGTGCCTTATGGCCATTTTAAGGTATAGAGCAGCCGGTCCTGTATATGAACTAAAATTGAAATGTCAATGAGCTAATCATAGGTTGTGGCTAGGACTTGTTTTCCTTTTTTTTTTTTTTTTCTTTTTAATACACTGGTTACTCAAAACCATGTCAATTCCATAACATTGCAAATTGCTGTTGATGTTATATTGGGACTCTTAATTGACTGTGATGATATTCTGCCAGCTCAAACTTCCGACCAGAAAAGGTCTCCCCAAGAAACTGTTCAACCAATCTGGACAATAAGTAGCTGGACTCTATGCTTGGTATATGTTTGCAATGAAAGAATCTTGATTGAAATTGAACTGTAATACTGCATCAAGGTGGAGGAATCCACCGGGGGGAGGGGAGGAGGAGGGAGGGGGGGATTCCCAGAGCCTATGAAACTGTCACATAATGCAAAATAATTAACAATAAAAAAAAAAAAAAGAAATAGTCCTGAGGGACATAGATGGTTTCCAGAAGATATTAACTAGAAAACATCTTGCTGGACCATGGTGTTATCTTTAAACGTAGCAGTTGACGTGAAAAGTGTCTCAAACTTCTGTGAGTGCCAGTCATAATTTTATATCATTAATCTTTGCAAATAGAATGCTAAGAACAGTCAGTTTTCTACTCGGTTAATAAAGTTAAATTACATGATTTTGTATGTGAGTAAAAGAAAATATTTCATCAATTGCTGGTAACCAAGAAGAGGTTTCGTAAATATATGTAGAATGATTATTACATTTTGAAAATACTTGATCATAGAACTGGTGGATTTCTTTCTATGATTCACTTAATATTCTTTTTCTTTTTGCTTGTGATCTTCCTACAAAGAGAGTTTAATTTCAGTTTTTGAGCTGTCAATTCACTCTAAGGTTTTAAACGCGAGTGCTTTGGAAAAGATATTGAAATAATGCAGCTTGCAAAAGTATTCTCGATACTTACTTTACTTAAAATCAAGTTTTTCAGAGCCCTTCAGAGTTAGAGATAATACTTAGCCTTGGTATTGTCCGAGAGCCTCAAGAGTTAAGTACTAATAACACGTTCAGAAACGGCTACTGTGGGTACATAAGCATAAGAAGTGTCATTAATTGTTCGACTCCTAAAATATGATATTTTTATATGATTCACACACTGCAGGCATCCAGAATATAATAAAAACTATAAACCAAAGCAGAAAAATAAGCAATGACCTACAAAGGCATACCATATTCAAGTGCTTAAAACCAAAATCAAGCAAAAAGTCTTGAAAGAAAGTAGGGGTTTCAAGTGGTCTTTAACTTCAGAAACTACAGAATCTGAATTACAGACAACCTCTAATCAGAAACCATACACATAGCAAGAGAGTAGCTGGAACATTTAAACCGCTGAAAGACAAAAGCCACTAACCTTGAATTCTATAAGAGAAATCATATTTCCACAGGGAAAGAGAAACAGAACCAATCTACAAACAAAACCTGGGGGAATTTGTCACTGTTAGAATTGCTCATGAGGAATGTAAAAGAGGTAAATTTCAGACAAGAAGAAAATTGATCTATTAGTAAAAAGAAAAGGAGAATTAGAAAAAGAATAATGGTAAAATAAAATCTTATCCTTTTCTTAGTCTAAATTGATGATAATAGCATCCAACTTGACATTTAGATTCTAATTTCCTAACTTCCCAATTAATAAAACAAAGGGTAAATCAAACCAAAGGCAAAATATAAAGGTGAAGAACAAGAAATAACTTAAAAAATGACAATTGTGTATGAAATCAGGAAAGCAACATTTTAAAAATCTGCTTAATGTCCAGAAATATAATCATTTCTGTCATAACTGATGACATAAACTCGGAGGTAAAAATAGAACAAGTATCAGGATTCCAAGGATAATGTTGTCATAAATCAGAAAATAATAGTGAAAATATCTGGATCGATTTTGAAAAGTTTTTAAATATATCCACACTGCTTTCATAATAGCAGATGGGTATTCTTACTACTTGAGCGTACTTGACTTAGTGGTCTGCTTCTAATAAATAGCATAATATAGCAATGACAATGTAGAAGTTAAGATGTTAGATGATGAAAGAATTTGCCATTTCCTCCTGTCTTCAGGTAATATTCTCCTGTCTTTTATCTCGGATTCCTTGCTCTAGGGAAAGTATGCATGTTGTATGGAGAACCAGACTAGAATTCCTAACCCAAAGGGACTTGAGAAAATAAATGTTTGATGTTTTAAGCATTGCACATTTGGGCGTTTTATGATACAAAAGATAAGTAATGAAAATTATGCTAATTTGACAATTTAAATTAAACAATGAACTCTTAAAAGATATGAAATATTGACTGTCACTGAAGAGGGAATAAGTAAACTGAATAGTTTAATTTTTTATTTTAAAGTTATGTATCTACATGAAAATTAGAAGAAAAGAGAAAGAGATATTGCATTCACTACTTCACTCCACAAAGGCCACAGATCCAAATACTTCATCTGGGATATTTCATAGGGACTCTAGTACTTGAGCCACTTGGTGCTGCTTTCCAGGCGTATGGCAGGAAGCAGGACTAGAAGTGGAGGTGCCAGGCCATGAACAAGGCACTCTGTGATGTGGGAGCCAGCATCCAAAAAACTGATTTAACTCCTATGCCACAATGACCAGTCACTATAACCTTGATATTTTAAGCGTAATAAGGAAACTGAATTTATAGTTTAAAACATAGTTTATAAGCTTATAGTTTAAAATGTATAGTGAAATTTAGAGTTTAAAACTAAATTTATAGTTTCTTCACAAAGAAAACTATGTAAATAAAATCCTCAGGGCGATTCTGTAAACATCAAACAATATACACAAATCAATGTGCATATAATAATATTGTTTATTATTATATGACAAATTGAGATTATCTTGGGAAGGCAAAATTATATCTATATTTCAAAATCAATTACACTAATTCATCATTAAAGAAGGAAGATAAAATATATGAACGTCCAAGTAGATGAAGAAAAAAATGATTTAGCTAAATTCAATATCCATCATGATAGAATTTCTCAAGAAATGAAGAATAACTTCCTCAATCAGTAAAAGGATATCTACCATTAACCCATAAGTAATGTCATACTGAATAATAAAGACTGAATGTTTCTTCTTTGAAAAAGATTGATATAATGACTATAAAGCCAATATCACAGTTACTATTTATGCATAAAGATCCAGGTAATGGAACAAGGAAAAGGAAATAGTAGTATATAGAATCAAAAGGAAGAGATAAAATATCTCTACTTGTTTTAACATGATTATCTATGGATAATAACTCAAGAACTCTACAAAATATTATAACAAATAATGAGTTTAGTGATATTAACAAAAATGACTCAGCAGAACTTCTGGTAATTAATTTCAAGGTACTGTAATTCAGTATTAAAACTGATGTAGCTTTACAGAGGAATCAGTTTTTCAAGAATGAAATGCAGTTGGCGTCATGAATTGAGCGTTATAAGAGAGCAGGTGGCTCTTTCATTTACTGATTTCACTTCCCTTGAATATTGTCTAAGGAGTGGGAGAACTGGGTTTTGTTTGTAGATCTATATATTTATGTTTTACAGTTTTTTTGCTTTTTAGTTTTCTGAGGAAGCTCCATATTGTTTTCAATAATGAAAGAAATTATTTGCATTCCTAACATTATATTAGCGTACCTTTTTCTCTACAATCTCCGCATACGTGCTTTTTATTCTTTCTTTCCTTCTTTCTTTCCTCCTTTCTTTCTTTCTTTCTTTTTTTATTTGTTTAATTTAGGCATAACAACCACCCTAAAGGGAGTGAGGTAACATCTCATTGTGATTTTCGTTTAAATTTACCTGAAGGCTAATGGTCCCAAGCATTTCACTCAGCTGTCAGTCATTTATTTATATTCATCATTTCAAAAAAATATATACATGTATTCTTTGTCTATCTCTTAACTAGATTATTTATTTTGTTCCTGCTGTGAATTAACCTAGGTTTCTGTCAGTGATTGAATAAAGCAAATGTGACATACATATCTGATCGAATATTACTCAGTCCAAAAGAGTATAAAATCTTAACATTTGCAACAAAATGGCTGAAACTGGAGATCAGCTTGCCGACTGAAATA
This sequence comes from Ochotona princeps, assembly GCF_030435755.1. Classification (NCBI taxonomy): domain Eukaryota; kingdom Metazoa; phylum Chordata; class Mammalia; order Lagomorpha; family Ochotonidae; genus Ochotona; species Ochotona princeps. The sequence goes on from NC_080845.1 coordinate 50,473,566, forward strand.
AGCCAGACACAGAAAAACAAATATGAATTGTATTTATAGAGAACATACATATGGTGTAAATATTATATAATTTGATATATAGTTATAAATATTGCCTCAGTGAGTAATGCTATTTACATGACAGCATACTTTTTCCCAATACACAATATTTCCCTTTCTGTTTAAAGTCCTATGCACATGCACTTTCATTTCAATAATTTAATGGAAATAAAACAAAAATTAAAATACAGTGACAGATTTCACTGTTAACGTAGTTTTCCAAGCTTACAATTGCAGTGTGTCAGTCTACAAAAAGCCTCACTGCATCTTTGATGCATTGCCAAGTACCAGAAAACAGCACTGTAATAAACAGTGTTGGCAAATGCCTATTATTTTCCATAGCGTGCTGTTCTTGCTTTCTTTAAACTAGTTCTCATTGAAATTATACATATCTGCATACAATTTCAAAGTCTCCAGTTCATTCATTTTACCCAGATTTTGATTTTACATTATAATTTCAACACACCAAGTGGAAATATATTCATGAAGGAAAATACTGCCAGTTTGAATGAGAAGTAAATATTCTGATTTTATGCCAATGGAAAAAATCCTTCTGAGAAGACAGTTTTGAAGCAGGCATATGAAAAAATAAAGAGAAAATAATGACACAGCCTGTAGGCTTTAAACTATGATCTAGTCTTTAGTTATTGAGGCTGATAATAACCATAGCTACTCATATGATGAACATATTCAATAAAAGTAAGGATCTTTACTCAGAATAAAGGAGCTGTCGAAACACAAAAATAGACAAATTAATGTGCCCAGTTGATTTAAAGATTTATCTATTTTTATTTTAGAAGATTTACAGAAAGAAAAGGAAACAGAAAGAAACCTTCCCTCTACTAATTCACTCCCCAAATGTCCGCAATGGCTGGAGTTGAGCCAATCCAAAGCCATGACTCCTCCCTGTCCTCCTGTGGGTGGCTGCAGGGTTCCAAGCCTGTTAACCATCTTCTGCTACTTTCCCAGTCCACAAGCAGAGAGCTCGATAGGAAGCAGCTGGAACATGAACCTGGCTTGCCGTAATTGCAAGTGGGGAATTGCCTTACTCTGCCCTAGTTTTATGAAACCTCAAGAACTCTCATATTTTATGCTCTTACTTTTTAACAGTATGAACAGCTGTATCCTTCACATACTTTGCATGTGATTAAGTATACTAGATTTTCAGGCCTTCTGGGTACATCTAAATACTATCAATGACATGAACCTATCAGTGCTCACAAAAGGACATCACAGTGTTTTAGTTTTACATTTTATTTGCCATGTTATTTCCATTTTTAGATAGAAAATTTTCCTTTATTACATCTAAAATTAATTGTGTTTTTCCATGTCTTGGAAAAGAAATGTAAGGTGTCCAAGAACAAAATTACAACAAATTGTATTTTAGAGATTTTACTGGATTTTTTTTGTGTGTGATCTAAAATCTGGTCAATATCTCCTCCATGAAACAGAAAGACACCCTACTGAGAATGACAGAACAATCAGTTTTGTCAGGTTTCGTAAGGCAACGGTAACATCAGGCTAGTATCATATGTTACATTCTTTGTAGAAACTAAAGCAGAAATTTCCTTATGCCAACTTAAGTAGTTTGAGCTACATTTGCTAGTTTGTCGTAAAAAAAAAACAAACAAAAAACTACATTTGTTTGTTTATCAGAAAACTAGTCCATTTGGGGACATGGCTAACATCTTTCTTGATTTCACAGGATATCAGGTCATCCAAGAGGAACAGCAAACTTTGTTGATTAGAGACAAAATATCTTTGTATGTATGGCTCAATTTTTGTGGATCTATTGTGACCTACTGCAGGATATAGCATTAAATTATAATTTATATATGCAAATGTTTATGGACTATTAGTTTACAATGGAGTAAAATACCACATGGTGGGAATAAGAACAAAGTGGAACTGTGTCAGGGAAGACAGAAAATATGTTTAAGAATCAATTGCTGGTGTTAAGTGCAACCCAGTCTCCAAACCAACATGATCATTTTCTGGAAGGATCAACGTGTATACATTTTTGAAGATAAACTTTGGCATTTAGGGGAAATCTCAAGGTAAATTGATGGTTTTACGGGTGTAGAAAGTGATCAGCTAGTCCACAGAACACCAGACTGGTGTTGTTATGTCTTGATTAGGCACTTGGAAAGTATCTGATACACACTGAGTATTACCCAGATTGGTGTTTTTGGAAATAATGTATCAAAAATTAATAGTTAGCTTCTCTTTTACATTATCATGATCAAGTTTATTGACAACTACATATTTTAATTTTTCAAAACATCACATGGCTTTTGTGACACATTTACCCTGTCTGTGGATGGTGAGGTACATGCCCTCCTTGACAGAGCAGGTTTCAAATTTTCTGTAGGTTACAAAGATGAAATAATTAAAATTCCTCTACCCTAGTTCAGTTACATATTCAGAAATTGAGTTTTCTATTCTAACAATCTGCAAGAGTGGAGAAATGTTTTTCCTTTGCTGCTCATTCTACCAATGAAAGGTGGGTGAGCATCCATGACGAGTGTTCTTTCCCTTTAGCTGTTGAAGTGTCTCCAGTTTGTGAAGCATCTCCAATATGCAGGGCAAAACAACTTCATTTGTCCTTCACACAAAAATAGGATGAAACTGGCTTATTTCTTCGTGGGAAGGACTGCAATCTGAACCTGAGTCTTGGAGGCCCAAATAGTAGATAGTTGCTTATAATAAGGCTGGATGTGTGGATATTTCTGTTTTGAAAATGAGATTAAATGAGCTTGTCACAGATCTTGATTTGGCATGTGCTCAGTAAAACTGAGAACCAGGAAGATGTTAAAAGTACAAAAGAGTGCCTATAGGTATAATACAGAGAAAGTAGAGATATTTGGCTACTGGGGTCTTGTCTCTAAAGATACATAGGTGTAGTGCTTCCTGCCTGTTTTATCTCTTCTGATGGTATATCCTCTATTCTACCTTCACACATGTTATTTAATTCAATTCTGGTTGTCTCTCTGTCAAAGTCTACAAATTATTTTGTTAGTCTTTCTTGAGTTCAGCTGAATTTGAAGATCAATGATCTTCCTTGCCAATTTGACAGGGCTACCAGTTGTTGCAGCAATTAATTAAGCCTTACAAATTATCTTAACCCATGACCAACAGCCTCTATACTGCTTAATCACTATTCAATCATACAGTTAAATTTGTCTGAAGTTAACATCATGTTCCACAAGGGAGACAATTCCAACCGTTCTGTCCGGTTACTAATTTTCAGAACATCTCCTTAGGCAAAGCTTTGAAAAACTGTTAAAGCTTCAACATAGGAATTTTACTTTTCTGAAATCGTTTGGAAAAAAAAAATATTCCCCTTCAAAGCCCAATTTGGACTCAAGAAAGAAGTGTTTATGACAAAATTATTTTTCAATACTTGTGATATTTAACAATGTTTAAAGATACATAAAAAACCATGGAACAGCCTATGGGAGGAAGGCCTTCAAAAAGTAGCTTTGTGCAAACACATACATTTTTATTTATGCGTTCATGAATTGGCAATGTGAACAACTCTGCAGCCGATCATCCAACTTAAATATTATTCTCCATAACAAATTGACTTGGAAACTTAACAGTTTATTCACCTGTAAAAATATATTTAGATGTGTTCTTTGCTAGGAAGCATTCCTCACCAGGATAGATCACACAGGCATCACATTTGTGCTTTGAGTGGTCAAGAATAGCATTAAGGTTTCTTGAAGCACTCGCTGTGCCTTCATTTTTAGTCCATGCTATAAAATGCATGTAATATATGATCTGACTTTACAGCAGCTATTTTAAAATGACCCATTTCCTTTTGTAAGCACATGAAGGTACATGTTAATCTGTTACCAGTAGGTTAGCTAACTTCTCATTCTTGTGCTTGTGTGAAAGAGTGGGTTGTCATTAGAGGCAAAGAAATCATCTGTTACCAGGGGGAAAAAAGTCATCCTTTTTTATAGAAATGAAAAATGACATTCCAGAGTTGGAGCTTGGGAAGAGTACCTGCTTGATGAGTACATAACAGGTCCTTGTCACTATACCAGCTGCTTCATGTGATGGGTTCTCACCTTGCAGCACGTATATGATTGCATATAAATATTCTAATTTTTTTTCTTTTGAGCATGTTGAGACTCAAGAAAGTTTCATAGTTTCGCCTAGTCTTACAATGAATAAATGGAGTAATCTCTTCACAAGCATTGTACCTTCCAAAATGTTTGCCAACTTCTACTCAGGTGATGTGATCATTCTATATCCCTACCTAAAATTCTTTATTTATTAGCTATCCAACTCTCCAGCATTATCTGCCATTTTTGTGTATTTTGCTCTGAATTATCTCAGTAGTTGATGATTTGTGGTTTCTGGGGTGTGGGGTGTAGGGTGGGAAAAGATGAATCCTTGTTTATTACCAGCTTTGATATATCCATCACCTCACCTGAGAGTTTGTGAATTAAGCCCTAAACCATTCTACACGATACAACCCACTCATGATCTTCTTGCTGATTGCTCAGACCACAATTCAGAGGCAGTTTTAGCTTTGCTTCAGAGGCCTTTTAGGACTTCCCATTGCTTCAGTTTCTTTTCCAATTGTTTTATTAGTCACCTGTTTGTGTATGAGAATACTTCAGAAATTTCACAAGGAAATCAAATTTAAAGGGTAATCTAAACCAAAAAATAATAACTGTCATGCATAATATTTTTAAAACTTGTTTTTATTTGTTTCAGATATTTGCAAGGCAATAAGAAGAGAGTGAGAGACAATGGCAGAAGCTACACATAGGTTCATCTGCAACAACCTACAATGACCATGATTGTCAAGCTAAAGCCTGGAAGCTGTTAACTAATTCCAGACCTCCCATTTGGCTGGCCATAGGAAGTTGAATCAGAAATGGGAGCTGGGGCTCATACCAAGGGATATCAGTTTGGGATATTGGTATCCTAAGTGAAGTCTTAACTCTGTGCCACAATACCTACTCTGTGGAGTTACTTATAATAAAATATTCCATGAACTTCTAAAGACACATTGTATTGCTGCTGTATATTGATACCTATAGTGCATACTAGACATTGACTCATCAGAAAAGACCCATGATCTATAGCTTGACAACTTTGAAACTAGTAAATTACCTGCCAATTCATAGACTCTAAAATTGGATGAAATGAGCATATGAACAGGTCCTGGCTGTATTAGGTGTCAAAGTAAATACCACTTAAGAATGTTGAGGGTTTTTTTTTAAAGATTTGTTTTATTTTTATTACAAAGTCAGATATACAGAGAGGAGGAGAGACAGAGAGGAAGATCTTTCGTCTGATGATTCACTCCTCACGTGAGCGCAACGGCCCGTGTTGTGCCAATCCAGAGCCAGGAGCCAGGAACTTCCTCCAGGTCTCCCACACAGGTGCAGAATCCCAAAGCATTGGTCTGTCCTCGACTGCTTTCCCAGGTCACCAGCATGGAGCTGGATGGGAAGTGGAGTTGCCAGGATTAGAATCAGTGCCCTAATGGGATCCCGGGGCGCTCAAGGTGAGGACTTTATCTGCTAGGTCACACCGCCCGGCCCAATGTTCAGTTTTGCAGACAGCGCAGTGGTGTAACAGGTTAATTTTCTACTCATTATGCTGCATCCCATATGGATGCCAGTTGTGTCCCAGTTGCTCCAATTCCAAACCAGTTACCTACTTATGGCACTGGAAAGCATCAGAGAATGAAACAAGTCTTTTGGCCTCTGAACCCACATGGGAGACTCAGAAGCCTCTCCTGTTCCTAGCCTCAAGTAGGTCCAGCTTTGCCCAAAAGGACCACTTGGGGACTGAACCAATAGATGGAAAGTCTCTCTGCCTCTCCTCTTTCTTGAATTCTGATTTCCTTTCCTTTTCTTTTTCAAATATCATTTTCCGTGTTATGAGATTCCTTGATTCCTGTGTTCAAACCTTCTTCCTCTCACCCCATTAGACACTCTCCACAGTTTCCCCCCATATTATTGCAACAGTATAGTCCTTCAGCAACAGTCACAAGTCCAACACTCCCCTATTTAAGTGGATTACAGCCTTGCAGGAATAGGCAATGGTAAAAAAAAATATCCAATGTCATATTGTCAAGAAACACAAAATGTGGAATTGGTTTATTTCACTCAACATAATGATCTCCAGTTGGGAGACAATTGAAAATGGTAAAATTCCATTCTTTTCAGTGACTGAGTAATTTTCCATGGAGCAAGCTTCAGTACAGCAAAGAAAATGATCAACAAAGTGAAAAAGTAAGCAATAGAATAGGAGGTAGTATTTGCATAGTAAACAACAGACAGGAAGCTAATATTCAGGATTTACAAAGAAACTCAATAACAGCAAAACAAATAGCCCTGTGAGAATATAGGCAAAGGAAATAGGCAGGAATTTTTTGAAAGAACAAATTCAAATCACCAATAGACATAAAAAAAATGCTCAGGCTCCCTAATTATAAGGAAATACAAATAAAAGCAACATTGGGGTTTCATCTAACTCTAGTGAGATTGACCTACATTTGGAAATCTCTTAACACTTGTTAGCATGCATTCGTGGACAAAGGTACCCTACAAAGCTGTTGATGGGAGTGTAGGTTACACCAGCCACTGTAAATGTCAGTATAGAAAATGCTAATACAATTGAAAGTCAATCTGTCACATGACCTCGCTTTCCCAGTTCTGGGAATGTATCCCGATGAAATGAAATCTGCATTGCCAAAGTGACCTGCAATTCTGTAAAAGCACAATCTACAAAAGTGAAGATAGAAATAACCTAGATGCATTTCCAAAGAGGAATGGATAAAGAAACAGTGGTGCATTTGTGTAATTATGACTTCCAAGTAAAATAAATCTTTTTTTTAAAAAAAAATAAAAGTTTTGTGTTCAGAAAAAATCATTTTCTATTTTTATTAGGAATCACAATCCCATAAGAATATGTCTAAATGAAATGTACAGAGAAAAAATCAATTGATGAAAGCTTGATGATTATAGAAAAAAAATTCAAAGAAAATTTTCGGATCAAAATTTTATTATGCACCATCTGTTATGATTTACTGTGATGGGAATGCCAATTTTGGTCAAACTGATTATTTTGGTCCTTAAGAAGTATTTACTACTAAGCATATCTCTATAAAATCTATTATAACTAGCTTGGCTATTACTAATATATTTTGGGATTGTTTGTTGTATGTCTGTGGTATTGGAATGAGAAGAGAAAAAAATGGATGGGAGAAAAGTTATATATGATGTACATTCCATTAAGTGAATCTTTATACATGAATTTATAATAAAACTTCTGCTTTTATAATGTGTCATTTACACTTTTTAAACCTTTTGTTAATCAAGTTCTTATGTCTTTAGAAAATAAAGATATGTACTATTTTGTTTTGATGACCCTTTCTAAATCAAGAGAAATTTAAAGCTTTCATGCATGTATTTTGGACAAATCTTTTTGTGTGACTGTTGCATCTTAAAATTTCCCCAAATATTATCTATTTTTAAAGGTTTTATTTATGTGGAATATATTTTAGCTGATGAGGTAGAGATGTGTGATTCATGGTAAAAAAATGTGTGTATACTGTTGTTCCATAAAGTTAGTTTCATTGATGACGTTTTATTTCTGATTCCTCCTAACAGAACTGAGAACAAATCCATCTCAGTTAAGTCTTGCTGCATTGGTATTAAACAGCGTATGTCTTCTTTATACTCTTGTTGCTTTTTTCAAAACTTTACACTATGATGTAATTTTAAAATACTAACTTATAACCACATCTTGATAAATCAATAATGTTGTGATAAAATACACTGCTGGAGGTCTTCTATGTTTGTGAAATCCATCTATCTGAAGGTTTCATAAACTTACAAGTAAGCAAACCGTTGGACAAAAAAATCTAGCGTAAAGACAATGGGCCACAAGTATGAAGAAACACAATTCAAGTAACTTAATGTTTTGATACTAATATTTGGCTCACTTTCTATCTCGTATCTGTTGTAAGCAAAATAGAATGCTTCCTGCAGCAGAACATTCTGGACAATCTGGAAGAAAAGAATCTTTTAATTCTCTGGCTGGCAAGAGCCTTAAATTTATAGACATTATTTAGAAACATATTAATTTACATGATGTTAATGAAAAGTGAGCACTAAGCACTCAGTACACACACAAAAAACATGCATATCTACATATATATTTTTATAAACTCTATGTACACATATACTTGATATAATATTTTAGAAATCATATAATAATAACACTTTTGATATTAAATTATACAAAATTAGTGGCCTTAATGTTTTTTGTTTCAAGGAACAAATCCTAAATATCACAGGTCACAGTTTTGGTTTAATAATGATTTAAAATTATTTTAGATGCATCCGGCAATATAAATGCATATACACAAACACTTATTTTTCTATAGGCAGAGATATGGCTTAACTGATACTCTGAACTATTTGTGCACAATATTTAAATATGTTCTGTTCTCCTTTGTTCTACAATCTTTTTGGAAACTCACTTCTGTTTCACAACCATTGCCCATCGGGGAAATCTGCCTTACAGTTAACTTAAATCACTCCTGCTCTCTAAGCCATTTATAGTTTTGTCCTCAGTTCTCCTTCTGATGAGAAGGATAACCAATAAATTATCCGCTATTCTCCTTCTGGTATATCTTTCTCTTTATAGATAACTTACTGGCATGAAGTACTTGCAACTGCTTAGACACAAGCATTTATAAAATGCAGTTAGCAGTCAAAAATTGAGAAGAAAACAAGGTCTTTGAAAAGAGCTTTTGGGGAAAGAGATATTTTCTATTTCAGACTTTGTCATTCAGGAGCTAAAAACAAAAGTTTAGTCTCTATATACTCTTTTTTTTTTTAAGATTTATTCATTTTATTACAGCCAGATATACAGAGAGGAGGAGAGACAGAGAGGAAGATCTTGCGTCCGATGATTCACTCCCCAAGTGAGCCGCAACCGGTCGGTGCACGCCGATCCGAAGCCGGGAACCTGGAACCTCTTCTAGGTCTCCCACGCAGGGTGCAGTGTCCCAATGCATTGGGCTGTCCTCAACTGCTTTCCCAGGCCACAAGCAGGGAGCTGGATGGGAAGTGGAGCTGCCGGGATTAGAACCGGCGCCCATATGGGATCCCGGGGCTTTCAAGGCGAGGACTTTAGCCACTAGGCCACGCCGCTGGGCCCAGTCTCTATATACTTTTATTGTTTTCATTATGTTAGAAGCATTCTGCATCAAAACATCCATTACTCTCTTTTTATAAATGCCTTGCATTTTTATCTATGTTTATTTGTTCTAGGGTTCTTTGAATTTCATTTTCTTTTTCATGAAAATGGTATATTTACTTGAATGGGCATTATATCAATTTGAATCAAGCTTTTTGGCTCATTATTTTCCTATGGGGAAAAAAATTTCACCTTGCGATGATAGAAAATATGTTAGGTATTAATGGAATCAATCAATTAGGTTATTTTTTAATATCTAATTTTAAGTTGACAGCAGTCAACAACTATTTATATGTATACGAAGTATTAATTTATTTATTTGAAATTCCAATTTATAAAGAGTGAGGGAGAGTCTGTGGGAAACTGGGTGGGGCTTCTCCCTCAATATCCCCCTTTGCCTCAGATACATGAAGGAAACAATATTGAAATAATAGTCTTACCCACTTTCCTTTAGCCCTTGAACCTTTTTACTATAATTAACTATGTAAAGATTGTCAAAACTACAATAAAAAATAAAATTAAATTTAAAGGGCTCGGCGGCATGGCCTAGCGGCTACAGTCCTCACCTTGAAAGCCCTGGGATCCCATATGGGCGCCGGTTCTAATCCCGGCAGCTCCACTTCCCATCCAGCTCCCTGCTTGTGGCCTGGGAAAGCGGTTGAGGACGGCCCAATGCATTGGGACACTGCACCCGCGTGGGAGACCCGGAAGAGGTTCCAGGTTCCCGGCTTCAGTTCGGCGCGCATCGGCCCGTTGCGGCTCACTTGGGGAGTGAATCATCGGACGGAAGATCTTCCTCTCTGTCTCTCCTCCTCTCTGTATCTGGCTGTAATAAAAAAATGAATAAATCTTTAAAAAAAAATTAAATTTAAAAAAAAGAGTGAGGGAGAGTCAAAGAAAGCAAAGTCTCCCGTCTGATGATGATGCATCCACACGTGGCTGAACTGTTTGGGCTGAGCACTGTTTGGGCTGAGCACTGTTTGGGCTGAGCAGGGTCAACATCACAGAGTAGGAATATAATACAGTGACCCAGTCCCATCCTATTAGCAGAGAGCTGGACCAGAATGTAATAGCAGCGACAGATTCCAGTGTTCAAATGGGATGCCAGAGGTAAAGTTGAAGGTTTTTATTTCTGTGCTACTAGCTTTATTTCTGTTTCTAAATATCAGGTATCAAGATGTTAGCTTTTTATTGCAAGTCATTTGTATTGGTTGTACAACCTCTCTGGAAATACTATGAATATAAGTATTAAATTCATTGAAAAATTTCAGAGTTGACTTGAATATGGGACTAGGCAGGCTAAAGCCAAGAGACAGGAACTCTAAACAGCTCTCCAAAGTGAGTAACAGGAATACCAGCCATCACCTGCTGTCTCCTAAGCATTTTAGTGAAAAGCTAGATCCTAAGCACAGAATTGTATGGATGTCCACCAAGCATTTCGATACAGAAGACAGGTGTTATATGGAACTTAAATTATGGTGCCATAATGGCCAAACCCCATCCAGATAGATAATCAGCAAACACATAGCCAACTTAAACAATACCATGCAACACTTAGACCTAACATTTGCAGCATTTTTGCATATCAGCTGAAAAATTTTCAAGTGCACATGGAACTTTTCCAGGATATTTTGTGTTAAGTTCAAAACTAGTCCTAACCAATAAAAAAAGAGTGAACTCATATAAAATATGTTTAGAAACCGGAGTGGAGTGAAACTAACCACCCAAAACATCTCAAAAATGGGAAAACTCACAAATATTTGGGAAAAAGAATAATTATTGAATAATTAGGTCACAAATTAAATTGAAGGGTATCTATAGTGATTTTACATAAATATGCTATAAAAAACTCTTCAGACTGTAATGTTTTGCTTATTTTTTATTATTATTTATTATTTTTAATTCATTAATTACATTGTATTATGTGACACAGTTTCATAAGTACTCGGGTTCTCCCCACCCCTCCCCAAACCCTCCCACCATGGTGGATTCCTCCACCTTGTTGCATAACCACAGTTCAAGATCAGTTGAGATGTTTTGCTTATTAAATCATCTAAACCGATGTGTTAAAAAGATGAGTGTGTACATAAATTTTAGTCTCTATTATAATCAAGCATATTTGCATTTAAAAGTTGAGATGACCCTATTAAATCAACAAAATAGGATGGAAAATTTCATACTGTTAAATTATTAATATGAACAAACATCCCAATAATATATAATGCATTTGAAGAGATATTTTAATTTAATACCATATCTCTGACACATATGCTCATTAAAGTAAGGAAATGTTTTTTATAAGCATCACTGAGGCACAGAAATAGAAACTGTAATACAGGAAAAATTCAAAAATGTACTATGATTTTATATCTGAAGGAAAGTGCCAAAATGGAGCCCTCTGTGTCACCAGAAAACATAATGCGTTCATTGCTTGAAAAATAGAGATTTTCCAAAGTAGTGTGGCATAATTAATAGAGAAAAACTGTTTTCAAAATAATGGAAAGGAAATGAATGCCAGGGCACATTTCACGGTAGACAATGTGTAATTGACATAGAACTTTATTAAGGCTATGTCATATTATATAATAAAGTAAGAATGCAATAATAATGAATTCTGTTAAACATAAAGTCATATATTTTGTACCTTAAAGTGATACAATTTGCTTCTCTAATGTCAAAAAAGACATGAATTCACAACTAAAGCAATGACAAGAATTTTTATGTATGCAAAAAGATGATTTAACTCTTAAAGTATACGAAGTGTTTTGAATCACCTGGGAAACTAACTGGTGTCTCAAAGGAAACATTTTTCAGCCCATGATTTATCCCCATTACTTGAGAGTTATATGGTAGAGTTTCCTGTGTTATCAAAATTTCAATCCCATGGAAGTTGTGACTTGTCAGCTTGAAAGTAGAAATATATTGTTATAGCTATTCATTGCTCACATGTATAATATCGCAGCCTGGTAGAAGTTAATATATTCAATATTTCATTATTTCTATTTTTAACAAATACTTCCCCTGTTTCCTTAGTAACTTTCTAGACAGTTATGTACAAAGATGAATGAGACGAAAATAATGTGATGAATAAAGATATGTTTTATAACAGGTCGTGCATTTAGGAAACCGTCAAATATACTAAAAACAGAGGAGCTGATGGATTGAACGAACTCCTAAAACTTGATATGGAGTTTAAAAAGCATCTGTTATGAAGGTTTAGTTAAGATTTCAAGTGATAGAATAGCATAACTAAGTGAGTGTTTAGAAATCAAAATATGTATTAGATCAGTGGAAATCTAGAGACAGGAACTGAAAGCTCACAGTGTGTCTGAACCTGGGATATACATATTAACACAGCACATTCTCATCCTTCAAAGACTTTAGAATTAGGAAGATAAGGTGTTTGGATATATAACTTTTATGCTTTTGCTAAAGGAATTAACACTCAAGTGCCTGCACTTTGTAACTTATTTAATGTGCTAGGGTCTGATGGGGAATGAGATTTCAGGGTGGTAGAGGATGTTCAGGGATGATATCCAAAGTTTATCATGAATTGGAATTTGATTTGGATTAACTGACATATTTGCTAGTACAGATAGCAATATATTTTAAGGAACTAGATATGAGAAAGTTCAAACCACTTGAAAAGTTGAAGATATTAGACATTACTAAATCAAAGGAGAGCTATAATGTTTTTAAAGATTTATTTATTTTTATTGGAAAGTCAGATATACAGAGAGGATGAGAGACAGAGAGGAAGATCTTCTGCCCAATGATTTACTCCCCAAGTAACCTCAAAGGCTGGAGCTGAGCCAATCTGAAGCCAGGAGCCAGGACCTTTTCCTGGTCTCCCATACGGGTGCAGGGTCCCAAGGCTTTGGGCTGTCCTCTACTGCTTTCACAGGCCACAAACAGGGAACTGGATGAGAAACTGGGCCGCCGGGATTAGAACCAGCACTCATGAGATACTGGCGCACTCAAGATGAGAATATTAGCCGCTATACCACCACGCCAGGTCTGAGTTGTGATGTTTTATGGTAGAAAGTCAGCAGGGATTAGGCCAGAGAATGTTGCTATTCTAATGAATTATTAAACTAGAAAGTGAATTCAAGCAATCTATTGATTATAGAAGACATGAAATCAAAATGATAAACAATTTCAGTATTAGAGTTGAACAATTATCTTGCTTAACTTTTTTACTTTTTTTTTAAAGATTTATTTATTTTATTACAAAGTCAGATATACAGAGAAGAGGAGAGACAGAGAGGAAGATCTTTCATCCGATGATTCACTCCCCAAGTGAACCGCAATGGCCAGTGCTGCACCGATCCAAAGCCAGGAACCAGGAACCTCTTCCGGGTTTCCCACGCGGGTGCAGTGTCCCAATGCATTGGGCCGTCCTCGACTGCTTTGCCAGGCCACAAGCAGGGAGCTGGATGGGAAGTGGAGCTGCCGGGATTAGAATCGGTGCCCATATCGGATCCCGGGGCGTTCAAGGCGAGAACTTTAGCCTCTAGGCCACGCCGCTGGGCCCAGCTTTTTTACTTTTTAATAATTAGTTTCACTTATTTGTCATAGAAACTGAGCTGATATTTATGCATCAATCTACCCTGATCTAACCTACCTGCATTTACCATGATTACATCTGTAATCCGATAGAATGGTTTGTGCTTCTGCTGGCTCAAAACTCCTATCTCCTGATGGCTTACTTACTCTTTGCTGCTCACATGTACAGGAAATAAGCCATTAACTTAATTGCTTTAGCTATCTCAAAATGAGTCTTCTCCAGCCTAGTCAGAGGGTGACTTTTGGTAAAATCTTGTTGTAACTGAAATTAAACTTAAAGCAATCTTCTCTATACTTGCCAGTTCCTTCCATCTTAGTGGCTGTAAATTCACACAACATCAAATGGAGTTCAGTAAATAATCGTCAAACCCTTGTCACAACCCCAGCTTTGTAAGAGTTGAAGTAGGGGCCAGCCTCTAGGGTTAAGTAGGGTTAAGCTTCAGCACCAGTATCAGCATTCCCATATGGGCGCCAGGTCATGTCCCAGCTGCTCTATTGACAATCCAACTCCAGGCTAATATGCCTCAGAAAGCAGTGAAGATGACCCACACCCCTGGGTCGCTGCCAGTTGTGAGGGGCATCTGGAAGGTATCCCTGGTCTGACTTTGGTCTGGGCTAGATCCAGCCTTGCAGGCATATTTCGAGTACAGAATCAGGTGGAAAACACCTCTACATCGCTTCTCTGTGTGTGTGTGTAACTTTGCCTTTCAAATAAATAAATAATTCTTAAATAAAACTGTATCAGGAAGGAAGAATTTGTCAGTGATGGTATGTACGTTGTATTGCCCCTGTCTGCTTCCAGCTCCTCAAATGTTTAGTTGCTTTCTTTTCTGCTTGATCTCATTCTGCCATTCTTAATTTCCAAATGGATGTGAGAATCCTTTTACAACAAACAAGAAGACTTTTGAAAGATGCTTTTTTAAAAAATTCTAAACAATTTGTATGAAGATGTGTATTGAGGGCTGCTTTGTGGAACAATTTTAGAGTTGAACAAACACATTTTTTCTAGTTGTTTTCTGTTTTGATTGCCATACAATGAAATTACAGTACATTTCAAGGAGCTGGTTTTATGTTGTGTTTTTTTTTTTTTTAAGTAGAATCCAAGAAGGTAGAACAACTACTCTGTACAATGACCATCTCCAGCTGGCACCTTTTATAATAGCTCACTATACATTCTTGTTGGGTTGAGAGGGGTTTTCTGAAGCAAGCATTTATTCTATCCCACAATTACCTTCTCCGATATCATGGTAAAAATTGCTTTGATTCAGTACATAATATTTGAAAGGCCATTTTTCTTCCACTGGACCCTTAGTAAGTTACAGAATGTGAGGTAGTTCTGTTTTCCCGCCCATGGTTTATTTGAAAACAATTCCCACTTTAACAAACACAATCAGGATCTGTTTTGAACTAAGTATTTCTAAGTATTAACCAAATGGATGTACAAGAGCACACAGTTATCAAAAACTACTTCACTTAATATTTATAGAAATGGACATATGCTCAACAACTGCTTCCAAAATGTATTGAGCTTCTATTGTTCCTCACTAACATTTTATCCCTCCCTCATTCTGAATATATGGCTTGGGAACTTGACCCACGTAAAACATTGCTCTGGATTTGAGATTATATTGTATGGACTCAGGAACTTTAAAAAACAAATTAATGTTGTTCACCCATACTGCCCTTTACAGTAACAAGCCCTTGCACTTATGTCGCATTTAATTTGTTCAAACAAAATGTCCAAGAATGTGTTTTCAAATTACAATTCCTACTCCAGGGCACATCAGAAATAAGGGAGTGGATGAGTTTGGGGGTAAAAAAGTATGGATTGGGAAGGAAAGGAAATATAGGGCCTGAGGTTTGCATTTAGATATCTGGTAGGATTCTCTAGGGACTCTTCTGCACATCTTAATCTACTTGTAAAACAATGTGCCACACTGCTGGTTCTCAAAACATGATACTGCCATTAGTGTCACCACAACATATTATGCTTATTGGACATGTAAATTCTCATAGTCCATCAATCTGCACTAAAGCCAAAAGCCTATGGCTGTGTATTATCTGTTTTAGCAAGTGCCTCAAGAGACCATGGTACATATATAAATTTGAGAATCACTAGCCCACAGAGCTTAAGTGTACCAAAATAATATTTCATAAAAGAGAGAAAAAACTTGGCCTGGCACCATAATCTAGTGGCTAAAGTTCTCGCCTTGCATGCACCAGGATCCTGTGTGGGTGCCAGTTTTGGTCCCTTTGGCCCTGCTTCCCACCAGCTCCCTGCTTGTGACCTAGGAAAGCAGTTGAGGATGGCTCGAGACCTTGGGACCCTGCACTGATGGGGGAAACCTGGAAGAGACTCCAGGCTCCTGGCTTCAGATTGGTGAAGCTTCGGCCATTGAGACGCCTTGGAGAGTGAATCAACAGACAGAAGATCTTCCTCTCTGTCTTTACTTATCTCTGTATATCTGCCTTTCCAATAAAAAAATAATAATAAAATAGAGAGAGAAGAAACTGCAATGTAATACTTTCAAATTCTGCAGTGATTCTAAGACATTAAAATTTGAGAACCAATAATACAATTTGCAAAGCTCATTTGAATGAAGCAAGTTGTTGGCATTTTCTGGCTCCTGTACCATTTAATCTTTTCTCCTGACATTTCTGTCTCTTTCCTCTCCTCCCTACAATTCAAATTCATGGTGTAATCCCCCTAATTCCACAACAGTATCTAATACCCAGAGCCTCTAAGTCACTGTGACTTTACACAGCTAGTCCTTTGGGGGAATCTCTATTCTTCTTTCTGTTTCTGAATTAAATGCTACCTTCATTTTAAAGCCATCAAGTTTCACAAAGACTTAATCAGCATTTCTTTTATGCACGCTCTTACACTACTTGCCTTGAGTTTTTTTACGTATGTTATCTAATTATCTTAAACTTGTTACTCCACAGTTAGTCTGGGTCACATTAAAAAGCATGGGCTTGCTAGTCTATTATTCCTGAATAAAATCAAAGCTCTCTAAGTCTAAGTAGTAGCAGTAGTACAGATTCCAACCACTATTCTAAGGGTTTCACTTACATTGCTTCTTTTGAAATATTTAAAATGCAAATGATACTATGTTGTAGGCACTAAGATCATCTATGCTAGATGGACAAGGACTTGTAGGTGACAAAGCATGCTTGGTAGAATAGAAAGCAAATCCTGGTGGTCCACTTCCAAAACCAAATTCTTCACCATTACACCAATTACCTCAAATAGATGGATCTGAACTCCCCTCTCTGAGAGTTCTCCCAGGAAGTCCTGTGAGGCATTCCAAAGTCGACCCATGTGCCTTCACTCTGCTTGAGGGAAGTCCTGCACCACTGTGATTTCAATGAGGTCACTGTGAGGATACTGCTTCCCCAGCGCTCAGCTCAGCCCTTGGTGATCACAGCCTTTGCTATTATCATGATTTCATTCCATAGGTGTGTTTTTTTCTGGAGCCTAAAAACAACTTTAGTGACAATAACCTTTCAGCAAAGGGGCTCAAAATCAGTTCGGTGTGCTAGGTAAAACCAGCAACACTCTGGTTTTTGTTGATTTTTTTAAAATTATGGTGAAAAATCGCATTACATTTGCCATTTTTAGCATTTTGAGAATCAAGGTGACTTGGGGTAAGTATATTTATCGCTTTGCAACATATCTGTAGAATATTTTCACACTGCAAAATGAAAAGCCAGCACTTTCAACTGCTAAACCTACTTGTGGCAGCCACATGGCTACTTGCTGTTTTTATGAACTTTAATTATTAAATAGAGTTTTTGAGTGGACTCACATTGTGTTTATGTTCTCAAATTTCATCCATATTGTGGTATGCGACAGGATTTCTTTCTTTTTGCAAGTCTGCAGAGTAGTCATATATATATATATTGCATTTTGTACATTCATGCATTAGTCATCTTTATGAAATTTCTCCCTATTTCTTGAAGCTCATTCATCTTCGTTCAAAAATCTGAACCTTAAGCTAACCAATTTTGAAATATCTTGTTAAGTGTTCATCAGCAAGGATAACAAGACAACATCTGGAGGAAAGACAAACTCTTCAACAACTGGAAGTAGAAAAATGAGATATACATATACAAAAGAATAGATCTGGAACTGAATCTTACATCATGTACAGAAACACCACTGGAAAATTAGATTTAACCTTAAGTCCTGTAACTATAAAACTGCTAAAAAAAAAAAAAAACCAGAAGAAAAGTTTATGCTGTTAGTCTTGATGAAAGCTTTATTGCCAAACAACATCCCAAATTAACTGGGGATTTTGCAGCAGAACCTCCAAACCAGCTACACTTGCCAAATATGAAAAAAATCTGTGACACTAGGATGGTGGGAAAAGTAAATATTTATTGCAAACTGCAGAGCAGGGACCCAGGCAGCTATCACTTGACTCCCGAGATACTCAAAGGGTTAGATGTGAGGACACTTACAGACTAAACTTGGTCCTCAGATACAAGTGATTCGTTTGTGTATAAAGTCCCTTTTGGTCAGCGGAGTTCTGCCCTTCTTTTGATTGGTAAGTATTGCTTGGATTTTCATGGAAGTTTTGATGGCCAGGTGGGCTGGGAGTTAGATGAACACTGCACTTGACATTTTTTCTCACATGAACCTAAAATGGCCCAACTATAATAGCCATCGAGATTTCCATCTACCTGGAAGCAGATGATCCCTGAGCCATGCAATTGAAACCTTATAGGGACATTTGTGCCTTTCTACCAATTTAGTATCTCAGTTTTTAAAGGACATGGAAGGAACCATGGGGCTTAGGGAGACAAATGTAGTTGGGCCATGTGTTTATATTATTGGGTTTCTGTTTCAACTTCAAGAGTAAACCATTAGCATGGGAAACAAAAATATGTTTTAAAAAGGATGAACTAATTGAATCTGTTCTGTTTGTATTAATAGCAGATTAACATGAAAACTATGTAGTCGTAATCACCATGCACTAGTTGTGACCCTGAAAATCTAATGTATTAATATTTCCTTCTATGGAAAAGCATCTGAAAGAGAAGTAAATAAATAAATACATGAAAACTCCTCAATAGCCATATTTGATTACGATTTGTGATGTGCATTAATAAATTTTCCTATTATTTACTCTTACAGTTGGAATATTAATTTAGGAATTTTAGTATATATTAAGTTTTTTACTAATCCCAATGAAGCCTAACTTATTGTCAAAATAAAATTATATAATACAATAGTTTATTTTCTTTAACTTACTTTTTTTTGAAAGGGTCAGTGACAGAAAAAGAGGGAGGATGAAAGAGACAGAAGGCTTAGGGAAGAGTACCCTGTGTGCTGATCCACCTGCCATGTGCTCACCACAGCTTGGCAGACCCGAAGCTGGCATGAGCCAGGAACTCCATCAGATCTCCGAAGGAAGTCAGAGAATCAAAAGACCAGAGCCATTATCTCACTGCTTTCCCAGGCACCTTGGAGGGAAGTTGAATTAGAAATGGAGGAATCAAAATACTACTAGCACTTCAATATAGAATATTGGTGCCATCCCCCTTCCTTGTTCGTTTTAATAACATAGCATAGTATCATTTCATCATTAGTAACTAAAATACTTAAATATTTTTGAAGGATAATGGTCACTCATTTTCTTCTTTTGAGACACATGTTTTCATGTGTTACACTTGCTTAATTTACTTTTCTTCATCAAATTGTTAGAAATGTATGCAATCCTTTGTCAGTTATCAGCATTGCAACTGTCTTACCCCAATCTCACCAGTTTATTCCATCATTGGACATATTGTGCCTTGCAAAACATGAAATTTATTTTGTAAAATTTATCAAAATCCCTTCTGTGTCTCTGAAATCAAAACAAAAACATTTAAGTTTTTGGCACAAATTTCAGAGCCAATAATCATCTTATAATTTACAACATAAAATTAAATTATTCTAGCACAATTTCTTAAAAACTTCATTATTATCTGTTAATTAACAATTACACCCCCCCTAAAATTGCTTTATAGACCTGCGTGCCCTATGGCTAGGTTTTCTATTTTTATCAATGGAATTATGCATGAGTATTAAATACATGTTACACAAATTTTACTACATTTTAATTTCTTCTGCAGTTAACACCCTCAGATCTTACTAATTAGTTGTTGTTTTTCAGCTATTTTAGTGTTTAAATTTCTGCACAAATTATATTTTTCTATTTTTTTAAGATACACAAAATCTCAGATTCTTGTTCTTTGCTATTGGTTTAAAAGTTGCACTAACTTCACAAAATGAATGAAGTAGTTCTCTCCGTATATTTCTTTCAAAATTGCCATAGGAAATGAGAAGTTTTTATACATTGAAGGTTTAGAAATCTTTATAAAAAGCTCTTCAGGTTTTATAGCCGATTATCTGTGAGGCTACAAATGCCTTCCACCCTAATTTACCTGCAGCTGCTTTTGACAATGTGGTGACCCATTCACTCTATTGCATCCCATATGAAAAATTATAGAGAGGGAGAATGGGAAGGAAAGAGGGAAATCTCTATGTTTCCAAAAACTGTATCATAGAAAATGATCAAAATTATAATAAAAAATTAAATATGAAAAAAAACATGGAACCTCTCTAATCCCATACACAGGACCAGACAACAAAATAAAGTAACTGTCTTTAAAACAGTGGAGAAGAAAATGGAGCGTTAAACACTTTAGTCATCAATAAATATTATTCAAAAACAGATTCCACATAGTGACTTAAACTGAGTGGGGTTTATTCCTTGTTGCCTATTGTAATAGTTGGTTTAATATCACCTAGTTAATTATCTTACCTTAGCTTTCTCACTCTGAAGCTCACCTGTCTTGTTTCATGTTGTGGGATCACCTTCCAGGTAAGCTACCACATCAACCTGCTTGTCTAGGGCTTTGCTTTCAGCACCTAAAAACTGGCATAGGGTCCAGGGCAGTGGCCTAGCGGCTAAAGTCCTTGCCTTGCACACACCAAGATCCCATACGTGTACCGGTTCTAATCGCTGCAGCCCCACTTCCCATCCAGCTCCCTGCTTGTGGCCTAGAAAAGCAGTCAAGGACAGCCCAAAGCCTTGGGATCCTGCACCCACATGGGAGACCAGAAGTTCCTGGCTCTTGGCTTTGGATCGGCGCAGCACCAGCCACTGTGGTCACTTGGGAAGTGAATCATCAGATGGAAGATATTCCTCTCTCTCTCTTCTCCTGTCTGCAAACCTGAATTTGCAATAAAAAATAAAATAAATCTTTTTAAAAAGTTGGCATATATCACTGTTGTAGAGGTCTTAGAAGACAATTCTCAGAATACTGTTTAGACTAGTCCATTTACTGAGCATGTGATCATTAGTGCTGCATTGTTGGGGTAAACAGTGGTTGGTCTTAGCTCCTGGTGAGTGGCAGATTTAAATTCCTAATCTATCCTCATGTTATTGATTAGAGATTCTTGTAAGTATAGAAAAAATGGCTTTTGTAATAGCTCCCTGGCATTTGAAGGGAATGGGAACATAATAATTAGAGACAGTCAGTTGTATGGATTTTCTAATGGTTGTAAGTCTTTTATGAAGCACTGACACATTGGTTAGCCAATTCTACATTACATGTATTTTATGGAAATATGCAGTTCTCTGGGACAATATTAAAAGACATCCTCATCTCCAGTAACTGCTCCAAAGACTGTGATGATAACTGAGACAATGACTTAATTAAATGATGAAATTACAAGAGAGATTCAATATACTTCCTTAATAGGATTCCAATTAAAAAGTGAAAGGGTTTGGCATTGTAGGGCAGTCAATCATGACCCAGAAGAAGCTCCTGGATCCTGGCTTGGTCAACTCAGCCCAACCATTGTGGCCATTTGGGGAATGAACTAGTGGATGGACGCGTTTTCTCTCTATCTCTCTCTCTGTAAATCTGCCTTTCAAAGAAAGAAAGAGAGAGAGAGAGAGAGAGAGAGAGAGAGAAAGAAAGAAAGAAAGAAAGAAAGAAAGAAAGAAAGAAAGAAAGAAAGAAAGAAAGAAAGAAAGAAAGAAAGATTTATTTTTAAAAGTAGACACATTTTCATCTTGATAGAGAAGAATATAAACCCTAGGATTTGGGACTCGGCTATCCTCTGAATGATGTTCTGCACATCCGTAGAAGTAATGGTGTCATTCTTTCTAGAGGAATATTTTGTTGCTTTGCCTGGATACGATGCAAAGAATTTATCTACTGTGACATGAATAGAAGATGATAACTTTTCATGCACTGTATGCCCCCCGACTTCCCTCATTGCTCCCAGTCAAGAACTAATGGCACATTTCCACATTGGATGAACAGGACATATTTACAAAAATAGTTGCAGCAGTGGGATAAGAAATAGCAGGAAAAAATGGAGGATAGTTAAGTTTGAAATTCAAGAATTTGAACTGGAGGGGATACTAAAAATATGAGTCTAGATGGCAAGAATTACCAATATGAACTAAATATCTGATGTGTCTCAGAATTCAACGTTCTGTGCAATAAGTCTGGGATTGTTTTTTAAGTTTGGATTTGATAGTAGCATATAGTCAGTGGCTAAATATGTTAGATAGTACTTGCAGAGTATTCAGGAATAAGACGTAGCTCAAGAACATTCCCACATGTTTATTATATGTGCAGATAAACTACTACATGACCGTGTGCTGCTAAGGCATTAGGAAGTACTTCCTATCTGTAGAGGATTGCAATCTTAGAAAGGAAATGATAAAATCCCAGTGAATTAGAGGGAAGGTAGCAGAGATGATCCATCAGAAGAAGGTGTTTTACATCATTGTAATGGAGAGCAACATTACAATGCCAACTGTTTATATTTCACCTGCCAGACCTATGGAAATGAGCAGAAACCATCACGTTAAGATACATTAGATGCACAAACAGCAAAAAAGTGCAATTTTCCCCTGGACAATGTAGGAAATAAGTAAACTCTAAGAATAAGTATATTCACACTTATGGCTTGCAATTTGTATAATGATATAACCGATCAAATAAAATTTGGTAAGGGTATGGGAAGAATCTCTAGAAAGATGATTGAAAGAAATGTGGATGAACTAAGGGAGATAGTAGTTTAAATATTGTGAGAAGGGAGAACAACAATTTACACACTGAGTTGAAGATGGTTAGTAAGAGTCATTATCATGGACTTGAAGAAAAGTAGTGAGGAGCACATAAGAGAAGGACAGTCAGCAATGGACAAGAGTATATGAGGCTAGGGGAATGACAAGCCCATGGGGGTTGGAGGGAAGTGAAGATTCTTTTTTTCCTGTTAATTTTGATGGAAAAATAGAAGCCTCTGAGCTGAAAAATATTTTGAACTGACTCAATTTTTGATTGTATTGTTTTGTGTAACAAAATGTTTGAGTGGACATGGAGACGAGATTAGATCTTTCAGAGCAGCACATGTAATCATGTTGTCCAGTGACATCTCTGAGGGCTTTGCATAAGCATTATGAATCCCACACATATATATTTGGTAGCTATGTTTAATAGTCCCACAATAATAATATTAAGATTTCTTAAACCTGCTAAACGTAACTTTAATCAGTAAATTCTCCGTGCTACATTCCTATGGCAGACAAACAAATTAAAATCCTGAGTTTCTAAAAGAAATAGCTGAAAGCAGCCCATTTGTGTTCATTACATATCATAGAATACATGCTGTAATTTAGAAATGTTTGACTCTACTGACAGGAGTGCTATTTACATCTTAGGGTGAATCTATTACCCATCATACGTTAGACATCTGTGAATGGATGTATCAGGCAGGCATCAAAGCATGTTCCTATAAGGAGGCATGACCAGATCACAGCAAATTTTTTTAAAGACAAAATTTGATGTGATATATAGTTTGACTTTAAATTTTTCTAATGAAAATACTTAACATTAAGGAAATTAGCTAGTATGAAATACAGAATGCAGACACTGAATAATCATTCTCTGCTGCAGATGATATATCTCACTGTATCTTGCCAACACTTAATCACTTTTATGGAATTACAATTTGGTTTTTACTAACTGTGATTTACTTAGTGTGGACTGATTTATGCCATTGAGGATTTGTTTAGTTAATGGAACATTTTAATTTATGACAGAAGGCTGTATAAAATTGCTTTGAATATCTGGATTGCATTACCATTGATTGCTGGTCAAATTTTTAAATGAGACAAAAAGTGACAGAACGAAAGTATTTTTATTCTGCTACATTTATTAATTTTGGAGTACACATTTGAAACCGAAAGCACAAGACATGTAGATTTTACACTTACTTATCTCAAATCCTGACTAGATGCTTCAGTTTTTGCTGACATATGGCACTGTCTGTGAAGTCTTTTCAGTGAAGCCTCACAGGGAAAGAGTGAGATATTTCATGATGTGGTGTCATTAGTATGCTATTGGCACCAAGAACTGGGTCTCCTTTCATCTGGCCCAGATGGTATAGATCCTTGACTCTTGCAGTGTCTGCCTGAGATAAGAAGGGGTTGAAAGCAAACTGACTGATGGTCTATCTGGATGATTTCAGAACAATGTTTATGGGTCAAAAAAGGCAGGAGCAAAGATAGCTTAGACTTCCCCATTAGTGGAAGTTTATTTAACTATTGAGATCAAGTTATGCCAGTTTTTATTTAATACCTGACTTGTAAAGATCCATTGCTTTGCAGCAAATGTTCATTCATGCCTTTAAACGTTTCCTTCATGGTGTGTGGCTTTTCTCTAAAGAATGTGATAGGATTAGGCGTTCGCAGACTCAGAGACTTCCAGGGTTCAGTTACTTTCACTTGTACTTACAACTGTTTGAGTTAGATATTTGCTACCCATTCACTGGATCCGTTTTTGCACAAGAATGAATAACGTGAGTGAATGAGTTACGTGGATAGTGTCAGCTGGATTATCTCGCTTTCTGTTTTCCGCTTGGAATTGACAAATGGCAAGCACCAGCAGACTAGGTTGATTGTTCAGTAGGAAAGACAACAAAGCTGTGCCAAGATATTTCTTTGTCTAGCATCCTATCATAAGCTCCACTCTCCAAATAGTCACAATACCAGGATTTTCAGGATTGGGCCAGGCAATACTTCCCACATAGGGGAGAAAGAACCCAAGCACTTGAGTCATCACATCCTGCCCCTCAGGATGTGCACAGTAAGGAACTGGATCACAAGTGGAGATGGGACTGATATCCAAGCACTCCTGGATTTTCTGTGTCCCTGGCAGTGACTTACCACTTTGTGTCACACACCTGCTGTGACGCTTCAATTTTTCAGGTTAGTATGCTTTGAGTCACAAAAATTGACAAGGATAATTCAAAGAAAAGTCAAATCAATTTCCAAACAGACTTGAACATAACTAACAAAATTATTGAAAATCTTCACAGAAATATAAAAGCAATTATGTGTCAAACTACCTATGATTTCATCTGGGAATGATTTAACACAAAATAATCATGTCTTTAAAAGGATGGATTAATGAATAAATAGATAGTAGCTGATGTAATAATTGGAGCCAAATCTTACCAATTGCGGTGTGGAGGTGGTAAGATAACACAAGATTCTTGAAAATTTCTTTCAACTTATCCTTATGTTTTAATTATCTCATACCAACAAATTGAAAAATAAAAAAGTGATAAACAAGACTACCATTGAAATTCATCACTAGAAACAGAAAAAGGAAGAGAAAAATCTTACATGCAAATTACATGCAATGGTATTTCACAATAGCATTGAATTCTCAATTCAGAATTTAAAGCCCTTTTCATATGCTTTATTTATTTATTTGAAAGGCATTGATGCAGAAATGGAGGGAGGGCGAAAAAGAAAAAGAAAAAGAAAGAAAGCAGGGAGGAAGAGAGAGACTAAGATCTTCTAAGTGCTGGATCATTACCCAAAGACCAGTAACCACTGACAATGAGCCAGGTGGAAATCAGGTGCCTGGAGCTCCACCTGGTCCCCAGTTTGGATGCAGGGCCTAGACTTTTAGGCCATTTTCTGTTGCTTTCTCAAGGGCAATAGCAGAGCGCTTGATCAGAAATGCAGCAGTAGAGAGTCGAACCAGCACCAAAATGGGATGTGGATGCCATGGACAACATCATCATCCACCGTACCCCAAATCCAACCCTAATGTAAAACCTTTATAACTTAGAATAAAAGTCTATATTTTAATGTAATAATGAATACCTGTGAAGAGGAAAAATTTAAACATCCTGTACATTGAGTAAAATGATTCACTGAGATTCAAAATATAATGAAGACAAAAGAAACTAAATTCATGTGCTGTCTAACCACATCTTTCCCACATTAAATCAGGGATGTAGCCAATGATATAAAGAAATAAAAAGAGGGCTGGCATGGTAGCATGGCACAATAATCTTCTGCCTGTGGCAGTAGCATCCCGTATGGGTTACAGTTCAATTCCCTGCTGTTTCATTCCAATCCAGCTCCTTGTTATGAACTGAGAAAGCATCCGGAGCTGGTTTAAGTCCTTGGGATCCTATAACCATGTGGGAATCTCAAAAGAAGCTCTTGGCTCCTGGGTTCAGAAGGGCCCCACTGCAGCCATTACAGCCAGGTCTGGAGTTAACCAGCAGATGGAAGATCTCGCAATTTATCTGTCTTTATTTCTGTAACTGTGCCTTTCAAAAAAAAAAAATAAAGAAAAGAAAAAGAAGAAATCTTTAAAAAGGAAATAATAAGAAAATTCTACAATTTGAAAGGAAGAAACAAACTGTCATGTTGCAAAATATGTGTCATGTCATGCCGTATGCTTGCACAATAGAAAATGCAAATATACTTCCAAGAAAAACTATTAGCATTCATAACTGGTGTGAGTCAGGTAAGAATACATTTCTATCTCCAATTGACAGAAAAAGATGAGAAGAAAGGTTATCTTTTTTTCACTTTGAACCATTAGAAACTTCAAATTAAATGAAATATATGTAAGGTTTTGCAACATGCAGCACAAATTAATACTGGTGCACATTTTTTAAAACACCTGATTTAGTTGAGCAGTGTTCAGGGTTTAAATATTAGTTTTTAAAGAGTTCATTTCTGCCCAATTGATCTTTTGATTCAATTAAAATCCCAGTCAAAATCACTGGAGGTAGTGTGTGCACAGATGAGTGCCGTTCTGCATTTAGAATTTGACAAACTGATTCTAAGATAATGTATGAAAATCGAAACAAGAATATCACAGGAAATCTTGGAAAACAACCTGTGAGCACTTACAATACCATATGGATAGGTTTGTTTCAGTACTTAGATAATTATTCAGCGTTGTGGTAGCATAAAGAGAGAAAAATAGGCCAATCGCAAAGAAGATCGTTCATAAATAAGTTAAAAGAGAGTCACTTGATGATATATTTTTAATATACTCTGCTTAAAAATTATCCTACTATTTAGCAGCTTACAAGCAAACATTTATCATCTCCTGTGGCTCAATGTGTCAGGAACTCTGGAGCGGCTTAGCTGTATGGTTTTGGCTCAGAGTGTATGATGAGGTTGCTGTCAAGCTGTCAGCTGCAGGGCTGCAGATTGAGCTTCTAGCACACTCAGCTGAGTGTTGGTAAGAGATTTCAGCTCCTTATCACATGGTAGGACTGCAGCTGACTGTGCAGCAAAAGCTACAGACCCAGAGGACAAGTGAGAAGCCTGAGAACAGTAACCATGCAGCATGATTTCTGTTGAATCCGTTGGTCTGCAAACCAAGTTTGCAGGGTGAGGAGTACCAGACATGGGGTGCTCTGGGGGACTCCTTGAAGTCTGTTAACACTGCGATATTGGTGACATTTTAATTCAAGGGGAAAAAGATGTTCTCTTAATTTTGGAAAACATTCCAGATCAAATGGGTGATCTTATGGGAAATATTTTCTTTGTTTATCATACAATGTCTTAGAAAGTGGGACATTTATCTTTAAAATATACAATAATAAAATTTAAGAAGGAGTAACTGGAGTACATCTTCATTTCATGGTCCTAGGGAAAAAAATTCTCAGACAAAATTCAAAAATTACTTAACCATAAGGGAACAAAGTCAAAGAAATGAAGTAAAAACTACAAAATGGGGGAAAATCTATGTGTCTAAGGAAGGACTCACATTTAGAAGCTTTCACAAAGCACAAGTCATGAAGAGAAAGGCTGGGGCTAGGTTGATCTTCCAACTGCCATGCCAGCATCCCATATGGGCTCTAGTTCTAGTCCTAGGTGCTCCGCTTCTAATCCAGCTCCCTGCTATGCCATAGAAGACAGCCCAAGGCTTTAGACCCCTCAACCCATGTTGAAGACACAGAAACCCCTGCTTTCAGCTTAGGACCTTCTGAGCTCCTGCCATTACATCAATTTGGGTAGTGAATCAGTAGATGGAAGATCTCTATCTCTATCTCAACTCTGACTTTCAACAAAAACAAACTTCCTAAAAAAGGCATAAACACACATTAAAAGCAAGAGAATATTCAAATGGCCAATAAACATAAAATGTGTTCAAATTCATTAAATCATCGTGTAAGCGCAAGCCAAATTCATGTTGACATTACTACCCGCCACAACTAGCATGGCTAAAAAAAAATAAATAAATAAGAGACAAATCTACAATTTTAAAGACATTTAAAATTTAAATGTTCAGTCAGACAAATGTACCCAAATGGCTACAAATTAAAAATACATTTCTAAATGTTGGTGAGAATATGGAAAAACAACAGGAACTCAGACTACTGATGGGAGAATACAATGCTGTAAACACTTTGGAAAATTCTTTATTTAAAATAAACTACCGAAGTTCTACACAAGCCAACCTAATCAACCATTCTTTCTCATTTCTTCAGCAACACATTAGTTACTCAGTAGCAAGTTATTTAAGTTGAAGGCATTGTAAACTTCTGTTTTTCTTCCTGTTGGTGATTTTGTTTTGTAGTTTTTCATTTAAGGGAATGTATGTATTATCATATCCAGATATGAGGATACAATGCAGTATGAATCTCTACTTCCAGATCAAAGATGGACTCCTAATGAAACTGTTTACTATATCTTGACAATGGGATGCTGGCCTACTGCCATTGCCCATGCCCACAATGAGCATATGACTGTCTATAAAGAACTATACTATTGCAAATATACAGAAGAACTCAGTGTGGGGGGTATTTGGGGAGGCGGTAAAGGAAAACCCAGGGCCTATAGAACCGCATCATAGGATTATAATACTAATAATAAAATAAAATAAAATAAAATAATAATGGCTATAGCTACTGACCTCACAGAAACAGCAATTTATGGAGAAAAATAGACGTTAAATTAGAAATTACCCATATAGGGCCCAGAGGCATGGCCTAGCGGCTAAAGTCATCGCCTTAAAGGTGCCAGGATCCCATATGGGCGCTGGTTCTAATCCCGGCAGCTCCAATTCCCATCCAGCTCCCTGCTTGTGGCCTGGGAAAGCAGTCGAGGCCGGCCCAAAGCTTTGGGACCCTGCACCCGCGTGGGAGACCTGGAAGCGGTTTCTGATTCCTGGCTTCGGATCGACGCAGCACTGGCAGTTTGTAGTCACTTGGGGAGCGAATCATCAGATGGAAGATCTTCCTCTCTGTCTTTCCTCCTCTCTGTATATCTAACTTTGCAATATAAATAAATAAATAAATAAATCTTTAAAAATTTAAAATAAAAATTACCCATGTAAAAAAGAAATGTAGAATTATGTTTTATTTGCTCTAATCATTTCAGTAATCTTCATCCATGTTTAAAGACAACATGTATGTGACCATGTGTATTCCATTTACATTAAATCACATTCCTTTATCCTGTGCCTTCAGTTACTATAACATGAAGTTGTGTTTCAGTCCCATTAAGCCAAAAACATGTCATGGTTTGTCAGCTTACCTCAGATTTACACAAGAACAAAAAAAAAAATCATGTTTCAGCAGTAAATATTTTAAAGCTTTTAAGAATTGGCACATATAACTTCTTTTTCTTATTGCATGTTAATACTCAATAACCATACATAAATAGATATTAAGAAATAACATCTTTGCTTCAGTTATATTCATGGATAAAATAAAGCTTACATTTTTAGCATTTTATTCATTCCCACAAATTTTGTGAAAACCCTCATATTTATCACTTGAACAATAAAGCAGAAATTCGGAATGCAACCAAATTAACCAAATTTTTATTTCAACACTCATATGGTAAACTTTGTATTTCAAGGTTCTTAAACTGTCCTGGGAAAAATAAGATGAATTATGAAAGAGAGAGAAATATCTAGGCAGAACTTGGACTGGAATAACCAACACTTCCCTAAGATTAGCCATTATTACACAGCTCCAAGGGCTCAAGCTTTGGACTGACTGTTAAGATGTTTCAGTTGATCTCCACCCTTAATCCGTCTTAACACAGCAGAGTTTCTAGTTCCACATGAGTTTTAGTAGGACATTCCTGTAAGCACAGAACTGCTGCCCTCTATTTTAGTTACACCATGACACTTGTATTACTTGAATTTCTTGAACAGTGGTTTGTCTTGTGATTTACCTATTTGTTTATGCTGCAAGTTTCTCAGTTCCTATAAAGAATGATGCTTTATTGAGCCCATGATAATCTCAATAAACTGTTTCTGAGGAGACGAATGAAAGTATTGCTACAGTGTATCTTCCTGGGTAGGATGAACATCAAGCTAACTGGTTTGTCTACCTAAATATTTGTGTTGTGTACTTGGCAGGTACTACAATAATTCACTGAATAACATTATGCACACTTGACCCAAAGAAAGCTTAAATATCTCTGTAAATGACTTGATTATTACCCATGCTTAAATATTAAGGTGGACAAGTTATTGAAAAACTAATAATTGCATGCAATTTATAACAATGAAAGTATGTTTAAAATATGTAATGAGTCAAAGGCATAGGAGCAGATTCCTGAGGGCATGGGAGAACAATCCCAGGGCACGGAGAAAAATAGGTCAAATAAAGAAATTTAAATTTCTAAGGACATTTTCTTTTTTAATTTGCTTGTAAATATCCATCTTAAATTGAACTAATGATAAGCCAAATAACATATAAGTTCAAGAAAGTTAAAACTATCTTGAAGAAAAATGTGTAAGAAAAAATACATAAAAGATTAATGGAAACATCTGCCTGTAGGCCCCTAGCATTTAAATCAAAGACTTCAGTTTATGAGTGGTGTAGCCAGTCCCAGAGCAGACTGATTTATAAGTGCAGAAGTAATCTATAAGGCAACTCAGTAAGCATCCAGAAGGGGATTTATAAATTAAAATCGATAGGTAGATTTCACTCTACAGTCAATGGTAGTTAGTGTTGAATACAAGGTCCTGGTGAATGGACTCTAATGGGCTTTTATTCATAGATCACCACATTTGCTAGCAGCAGGAATTCCAGGACACCATTTGCCTGGGAGCTCCAGAGGACAAAGATTTTTTTTTTTTTAATGAAAGTCTATGTAACCTTGGATCATCATAAAATAAACACACACACACACATAAATATAGAGGCATACGTTTGAGGGATCCGAGTATTTATTGCTTTTGATGAAGAAAAACAATTGGGGATTGAAGGATTTGGCTCATCTTTTTGTTGCTTTAAATATTTTTTAACTTGACTAAGATACCAGATAGATTAAAACCGATAATGATCCACTAGATTTTATAAAGTGAATACCATGAAAAGCAAGGTTGTAAAATTATGTGGCACATCTCATCTGAATCTGGACTTCTTAGGTTTGAACAGGAGATTGAAACACTATAGCTTTACCAAATACATCCATCCCCTTCCCAATCAGTGTCTCTGTCTAGAAAATATTTGGAATTGTAGTATACTATCCTTTTCTCCTCACACTCATTTCACAGACAAAAATAACTTAAAATTTTCTGTATTCTTTAGAGAATGTCTGTAAACACTAAAATTAAGCAATTAGATTAAATTAACAGGAGGCCATTTAGCCCAAAACTATGCCACATTTTAGTTACTGAAAGAGTATTCACCTTCCTCACTTCAGACTTGACATATAACTTCAGACTAAAGCAAGCTAAGTTTTATCCTATCACCAGCAGGCAGATTTCAGCCACTCAATAACAGCTCAACACAGCAAGTCCAATAACACAAAAGCCTAATTTTAGCCTGAGAGAGGACCTGCCTGTTTGGCTTCCACGTTCAGAAGACAAAATCTCACAGCTCAAACTGTTGAAATGTGTTGCCTGTTGGAATCTTTCTAGTTCTGAGTGTGTGCTGCCAATTCATGAATAGATTTAATGTGTGTGTGTGTGTGTGTGTGTGTGTGTGTGTGTGTGTGTGTTTAAACAGATTCATGCACCTGGTCCAGTAGCCTAGTGGCTTAAGTCCTCTCCTTGAGCGTGCCAGTTTCCCATATGGGCAGCAGTTCTAATCCCGGCAGCCCCACTTCCCATCCAGCTCCCTGCTTGTGGCCTGGGACAGCAATCAGGAACAGCACAAAGCCTTGGGACCCTATACCCGCGTGGGAGACCCAAAACAGGC
The DNA here is from genome assembly GCF_030435755.1 of Ochotona princeps. Lineage (NCBI taxonomy): Eukaryota > Metazoa > Chordata > Mammalia > Lagomorpha > Ochotonidae > Ochotona > Ochotona princeps. Next base: position 50,505,916 of record NC_080845.1, read on the forward strand.
TCCGGGTTCCTACCTTCAGACTGACTCAGCTCCAGCTGTTGAGGCTGCTTGGGGAGTGAATCAACAGATGGAAAATCTCCCTCTCTGTATATCTGACCTTCCAATAAAAATAAAATAAATCTTTAGGAAAAAAAAGATTCATGACATATCTTGCTGTATTTTACTCAATGTCTTTTTCTCTTTTTTTAAGCTTTAGTAATTTTACTTGAAAGAGTTATATGAAGAGACAAAAATAAAAATAAATAATTTTTTAAACATATATTTTAAGAATTGTAAAAGAGTTATATGGAGAGAAATAGTGGAGACAGGGAGAGAGAAAGAGAGATCTTCCAACTATTGTTTCACTCTCCAAACTTGTTCACTATCCAGAGCTGAGCCAGTTAGAAGCCGAGAGGCAAGAATTTCTGATCTCCCACATGGGTGCAGGGGTCCAAGGACTTGGGCCATCCATCTCCTGCTGCTTTCCCAGGCTGTAAGCAGAGAGCAGCTGGACTTCAATCAGCATCCACATGGCATTCAGGAACAAGAGGGAGAGGACTAGCAAGGTATGCCACCATGAAAGTCCGCTTAATGTTTTTTTAAAACCTTACACATTAGGATGACTCTGCACACTTATTCTTTTAAATGGATGCACTCAAATCCATTAGGTAGATAAACTATCCTTTCTAAAATAAATAATTAAATAAATAGAAATAAGAAAAGATAGGAAAGAAGATATTTATTTATCTACGACACAGTCACATAAAGGGAGATTGAGACACAGAGATTTCTTCCATCTGCTGCTTCACTCCTCAAATGGCCACCAACATATGGGTGTATGACAGGCAAACACCAGGAGCCTGGCATTCCATCCAGGGCCCCATTCGAATTTAGGGGTCCAAGTTCTTGTGCCATCTTCCCATGCTTTCCTAGGCCCATCACCAGGAAGATAGGTCAAAGTGAAGCAGCTGGGACACAGATCCATCATTGTAGATGCCAGCGTTGTAGGTGATGACTTAACTAGCCTTAACTAGCCATGGTGCCTGCTCAGAATAGCAACTGGTTTGTTATACTACGTTTGGCATTTTTAAAGAGTGTGGGAGAACAGATGGTAACAAACTTTGCCCATGTAACTTTGTGCAATCAGGTAATTTTTTCTGAATAATGAACTCATGGATAAGAATATTACTTCATTGAGAGCTAAGAGTTTCAAATAAAAGTCTCATTTTCTAATTTAAATGGTGTTACCTCCTTTTCTCTATAACTTGAAGAATAATGTTATCTTGTATGTTTGAAATATGCATGATGAGGCATCTAAGATTGGACAATGCTCTGTTTGGAAGAAAACTACTTACAATGTGTAATGCAGTCTGTGCGAGCATTTTTAGATAGGGCTTTTTCTCCCCAAATTTATGAATATTCTCATAACAAGTAGTTATAGATAAGCATGGAGTTGTTTCCTAGCACAGTAGCAAATGAACCCCTCTTATTTAAAAAAAAAATTGTAGCTCATTAACAAATTCTGCCTGGCAACCTTTAAAAGGAAAGCCAGTGCATGAATATATTAGGCAATGGAAGCCACTTGGCCAGCACAACTAATATTTCTTTGTAACTATATTTTACATTCCTTAGGTAGAATGTTTCCAAAGACACAACACAAAAAGTCAAATTATTAAGTGAGCGGCTCATACTAACACAAAGACTCGCTCCTGAAAGGGTTATCTTCCAGTTTTTCTGTAGTAAACAGTCTCGAAGCCTATTCTGTGCTTTGTCATTAAATTCATTGACATCTTTTAAAAGGCTTCATTCTGTCAAGGTGTCCCTTTGCCATTCCACACTTTCTTGTCTATCTCTCAATTTTTGTTTAAGTTTTTCTCCAGTGGTGTCCTTTATCTACTAAGATAACCAACCCCTTTTATCTCCAGGCCTCTCAGATGAAGGACTTAAAAAAAAATGTGGAGTGGGGTGAACAGGCAGGACAGAACCATCCTATTCTTTAGAGAACTTTAGTTTTTATTTTCTTTTCCTTGTTATTCATGTAAGAGAGAATGTGGAGCATCTTGCTTGCTCTCTCCTCCCTCCCGCCACAAGCTAAATGCTTTTATGTACTTCCTGGAGTAAAGAAATAAAATACACAGGAGAACCATCCCTTTGTTTTATAACTAATATCCAGCTCAAGTGTTTCAGATTACCCCAAAACAGTTATCTGAATCATTTCAGAAATTGTTTCTGAGTGCACATTGAGGCCTTAGTAACACAACCGAATGATGGATTTGCTTTTGTCTTTCTTAAGGTCACAGTGTTCTCCTCAGGCTCCTCCAGCTTTCAAGATGTGTGTGTGTGTATGTGTGTGTGTGTGTGTGTGTGCGCGCGTGCGCACGCGTGAGAGAGAGAGAGAGAGAGAGAGAGAGAGAGAGAGAGAGAGATTCTCTTTATCTTGCCTGCAAATAAAAATTAGGAAACGACCAGCTTAAATTTCATCAAATTTCCTTCAAGTACTGATTGTCATCTCTTGTGGTAAGGAGAAATTTGGGCTGTGTTTGCTTAGATTTTATCCACACGTTACAGCTCATTGAAAGATTGTTTTTTCCAGACACAGAAATCTGAGCTTCAGACACTCTGTCCCGGATCCACTGCCAGTATGACACCTTGATAATTAATCTGTCTGCATTTATTGCATTTGTATTTACAACAAAATCTCCTATTCTCTCTAAATATGTAGTAGTGCTCGTTATACAAATAGCTTGGACTGTTTTAAATCCATTCACACCACACTTGCCTGTCATTTCTATGATCCAATATTCATATCTGTGATGGGGAGAACAAATACACTTTCCTCATTGGCTTTTGAGGATAACATGAGTGGGTAATATGATCCATATAATGTAATGTTAAATAACTTAATGTAACATGCTCAGAGTGCTGCTTCACACATAATGGGCATTTGGTAACTGTCACATAGTGTGATCCTTATTATAAGATTTTTCAGTAAGTTTTCGGTTTCATTATAGGGTAGTTCAAACTAAAAACAAAAATAAAAATTTTATTTCTCATTATTTTACACTTTGATGCACAACAGAATATCAATGTAGATTTTTTTTTATTAGCAAGCATAGAACTCGTTTTTCATTGTTCGAAAGATAAGGTTTAAAGCACCACATTGGGCTATGTCCTTATACTAGTTTTCTGCTGCTGTTACAATACATTACTACAAATGGAGTGAATAAAACAATACAAGTGCTTTACCTTGTAATTGTGATATGGTTGTCCATGGGCTACAATCAAATATGTGCCTCACTAAGAAAGACAGAAATGTTGCCAGGACTGTGTTGTTTCTCGAGGCTTTAAGGGGAATCTATGTATTTCCTTGATTGTGTAGATTGTTGGCTGAGTTCATTTTCTTGCCCATGTTTGAGAAAGTGTTATTCTTAGCTTCTGGAATTCCTTGCTTCACATAGAATTCTTCCTGATTCCTTGAAGGCAAAGAACGTTCTCAGTCCTGGCTGTGAGCTAGATCCACCAGTTTTCTAAAAATAGCAATGCCAAAACTCACTTCAAGACCAATCATACAAGAATGCTTAGTCTACTTCAGACTAAACATGATGGTACACTATGATGATAATACTCCCAGATAATTCAATTCAAATGTTTTCTAACAAAGTTTTCTACTAAAATGTGATTTTTAAAAGTAGCAGGGTTAAGAATGTGGTATAGCAAATTAAGCTGCTGCCTGTGGTGTCGGTGTCCTGTAGGGTAACCAATTAGAGTCCCAGCTGTTCCACTCATAAATAAGGTCCCCACTATTGCACGTGGAAAAGCAGGGGAAGATGACCTAGATACCAGGGCTACTACCACATGCATGCATGATAAAGATAAAGCTCCTGACCCCTAGGTTTAGCCATTGTGGCCTTTTGGGGGATGTGCCAGGAGATAGAAACTTCTCTCTCACCCTCTGGTTCCCTCCCTTCCCTTCTCTCCCCAGGAGGAGTAGCGGGGAAGGAGTAGATTCTTCTTGCTGTTGACCTACATCTGCATCTTTGGATGGGGAAGTCACTTGACGAAGCCTTAGAGATCCCCGTGTGGGAAAGAATGTACCGGTGGCATTACCTGAATAGTTTCGACAGCTATGTGAATTTGTTGGCATTTTACACCAGGTTAAGAAAATCTTTCCAAGGTCTGTTGGCTGAGCAGGTTAACCTCAGTGCATCCACAGACCCAGTCACTGCAAGCTAGCAGAAGCCAGCATTTCACTGCATCCACCGATTCCATACAGAGCTCACTTTTCACAGGTGAGATCTCTAAGCTTTCCAGTTGCTGCAAAGTCAGGCATTCCCAGGGTCCTCCTGAGATATTTGACACATAATTTTAGACTACTCTGAGCTCAAAGTATGTTTTCTTCTCATAAGAAAGTACCTCATTCTTGATTCTTACAAAGAACGGAAAGAAAAGAATAGCTTTTCTGATAAAACGAAACTCTGGATGACAAAGAAGAAAAGATTTTTGTTCCCAGTGACCCTTCAACCTGTAAGATAGAGCCTCTATCAAAAGGCACTCTGCACATTGCCTAAGATTTTCTGCAATAACAGTGTAGTTAAGAATCAGAATTTAAACTGTTCCAGATCATTCATGCAAAATTCACATGAAAACTTAGAGACACATCCACAGTGAAAAACAGAATTATTTCTTCAAACACTAAATATGAAAGCACGACTGCTTTGTGCTCTAGAGAAGCCCTCTGGACATCATTTAGATCCTTTACATGTTTTATTTGCACACCAGCTGTCCCAGAGTGCATTTGGTCTGCCTGAGGCAAGATACAAATGTACAATATGTATAAATTTTTAAAATTTTAAAATCTGGCTAAAAACTTTTCAATAAAATATGTGCTCTGTGTCCATTCTGCTCTGACAGAGTTGCCTTTGCCGAAACATGAAAGATCAGATTCAGACTGGTAAGTATCTCACTTCTCAGGTCCCAGGAAATGAAAAGACTATAATGAGTGCTCACGCCTAGAGCGGACTCCAGGAGCCGAAGTACAGGACCAAAAGATATTACTTTGGGACAATGTAACTAAAGGTTAAGGTCCTGCATGGAGAGATATTCAGATTGCACATCTTCACATCTACTACAGTGGACAAAGCCTAAACACCAATCACCTTTTGACAAGGTCACACATGCTTTGGGTATCATTCTTAATTGAAACAATAAGTAGAAATCATTTTCTGAATTCCTGTCTTAAAGTGTGAGCAGCTATAACATGATCTAATTGAATTGCACTAGATAAACAAAATGAAGGGAAGTCTTCTATAATTCTTTCTATGTGACTTTTAACCTCCGCCAAATGATGCTACCAGTGTCTTCTAAGGTTTTCTGCTTCACAACTACCCCTAACATTAGGCACGTGGTGTTTCACCAAGTGGGGGGAAGATTCAACTGCATTGTCTAGATGTGGGATACATTCTACCAGGAAACAAAGACGTTTCATGGCAAAGAATATAAAACTGTCTTCAAACAAGTGAGGCAAAGGAGAAACATGGGAACAGAGGAAAATGAAGTCTATGAGCTGTGAATGCCTTTGGCAGAAAGAACATGGCTTCAAGAACAGATAGGATATATGGCTAAGTAGATGCGTGTGTGTGTGTGCGCGCGCGCACATTCAAATGTGTGTATGTGTGTGTATTTACAGATTACATGACTGGGTTTCTCATTATTTTCAGCCCTTGTAAGCGTGAAGAAAAGTGCTTACTTTTTCAAGTACTCTGAATTATACCCTAAATGTTACACAGGACCCACTCAGCAAACTTTTGTCATGAGTTTTGCATGGACAATACTTCAAGTAAAAATAGCATGAAGCACAATTTGGAAAATATTTTTATAAGCGTATCTGTGCACTGTAATGTAAAAAGCATTTCCTTTTTAGAGATACACTGTCATTTGATTTATCACCAAGAAGGTCATTATAAACAGAACACATTTGTTTGGGAGCAATTAAAACTGACATATCTAATATTATTTGTATTTTGCTATTATTCAATTTACATGTGAGTATGATGAAACAATGTATATGGAGGTTTTAGAATCAGAAACAACTGTCCGGGAGCCTCAGTTATGCATATTAGATGTGCAGCATTAGTTATTTGTCTTAAATTTTTGTCTTATTTAGTTTCTTTAAATGATAGAATGAATAATAAATATTTTTCAGGGTTATTGTGAGACACCAAATAAGTTTTTGGGTACTTATCTAGCTATCTGAACTCTCTGAATAGGCACCTACATCTTACATAAACCATGAATTAAATAAAATAGTAGGCAATGGATCATAGAAATAGTACTTAGGACATGATGACTGTTTGTTTTGCTAGGGATTATTTGTTTATTTATTTATAATCACTCACTTCTTTTTACGATCCAGGCTACCATATTTTGGTAACCAGATTTAATGCAAATACTTTATAATTATAATCCATACATCAGCATTTACTTTTTTAAAAGGATTTACTTTTTATTTATTTGAAAGGCAGAATTTTGGAGTAAGAGAGGGAGAGAGATCTTCCATTCACCGTCTCACTCCCCAAACAGCCATATTGTCTGGGAGCAGGCACAGCCCAAGCCAAGAGCCTGAAGCTTCTTCCTGGTCTCCCAATTTGGAATAGGGGCCAAAGCAATTGGGTCATCTATTGCTGGTTTTCCAGGCACATTGGCACGAATTCTGATTGGAAACAGAGCTTCTAGGGCTTGAACCTACAACCTATAACTCGCTACGCAACAGTGCCAGTCCCTCTAATCTTACTTTAAAAAATCAATTTTCCCTTGTACATTCAGGATTATTGTATCAATATCTGGGTCTAGTCAAAAATATCTTTACTGCCTCCAATTTGCAATGGTTCTTTGTTCTCCTCAGGCAAAAGGTCATTAAGTGATTTTGACATTGTTTATGTTCCTAGCATTGTTTCTGTTCATTTCTCACTTTATAATCATATAAAACTGTATGTAAATGCTTCCATAAAGAAATCAATCTTTTCTTATCCATTCCTAATATGTATAATCTACACACATTGAAAGTCTAAGACATTCCTCCATCTTGTGTGAGTCCCCTCTCCGAGGTTAGACCCCTAGGTTTCACTGTTTCCGAGGGCCTTCTGTAACATCTACAACACACATCCCACTGTGTTGTTGTGTGTGATCTCATCAAATTCTGCTTCATTTTAAGTTTCATACGTCTGTGAACCTAATGTTTTAATCTGTGGATACAGCACTACTTTTTTTATTTGCTAGTTTCACCATATGAAATGTTCATTTCGAAAAAGGTGTATTCAGAACATTAAACTTCTGGAAAACTAGATGGGCAGACGCTGTAGATATAACTCTAAGCACATGTGACCATGACAATCAAAAAGTTATACTGAGTACAACTGATAATTTAAAATGGTTTCTTTTGCCTTTGTTAAATTTATTTTAAGAAATTTTTTAGGATTTTGTAAATTGATCTTGATAAAAACAGCATATCTAATTCTTTGAAAAAAATTCTAATGTAAAATTTCTTGCCTTTTATGTTTAAAGATTATATATCTTTACATATCTATACATATATAGATAGATAGATAGAGATACAGATATAGATATCCGGATGAAAATCTAACTAGATTAGTGAATGGAAAAGAAACATTTGAACTTGATTAAATAATTTCTTTCAGAAGTACTGTTCAATCATGTCTCTGTCACGGTAATAGAAATTAATAAATAGTTTATTGTGATTTTTTAAAAATGTAATGGGTGAGGAATACAGCTCGCACACTGACATAACACCTTAAAGTTGGCATTGGACTTTTATAGTATTTTTGTACAAAGGGAAGGGAATAAACCATTAATGTATGCTAAGCACCTATTTTCTACTAAAACTAGTGCTAAGGCCTTTGTATTTGCTACTCAAGACGTGTACATGTTGTAGATACAAATTAAGTTTTAAAAATATACAAATCTCTCAGTTTAATGCTTGAGATACAGTAGGTATAAAATAAATTAAAATACCTTTCTTTTTATATATCACAACTTGTCTGAAGGTTTTAAATTTTTGAGTTCTGAAAATGAGCCTTAAAACACTGTTTTTGCCCAAGGTACTTTTCTTGGAAGTAGAAATCTAGATTCATCCCAATTCTGATTGCTTTTGATGTCCTTACTGCAAATCCCACTTCTGGATCTACTCTGGGGTCAAGGCATCCTGTCTTACGTACACCTTCCGTAACATTTTATGAAGTAGATATACGTATTTATACAATGTTCCCCCAATTTCTCCTTCTTTGATTTTGGACTTCCTTTCTTTCTCTTTGCCTCTTTATTCTTCTCCACGTCCTCCCTCTATCCCTTTCTCCACTTATTTCCTTCCTACCCTCCTGTCTTCCTTAAATGGAAGAGTTCACTGAAAAAAACATTCAATTATAGATTCACCCAGGAAATATTAGACACTCCAAATTCTTTGCCTAAATATCACTATGCTCACTGCTTTATTAACCAGGGTAGAAGCTATAGTTATAGCACATTGTTTGTCTAGGTATGTGAATGTATCTATCACTGGATTTTTTAAAAAAAATTTATTTATTTTATTACAAAGTCAGACATACAGAGAGGAGGAGAGACAGAGAGGAAGATCTTCTGTCCGATAATTCACTCCCCAAGTCAGCACAATGGCTGGTGCTGCACCGATCCGAAGCCAGGATCCAGGAACTTCTTCCAGGTCTCCCACGCAGGTTCAGAGTCCCAAGGCTTTGGGCTGTCCTTGTCTGCTTTCCCAGGTCACAAGCAGGGAGCTGGATGGGAAGTGGAGCTGCCGGGATTAGAACCAGTGCCCATATAGGATCCTGGTGTGCTCAAAGCGAGGACTTCAGCCGCTAGGCCACGCTGCTGGGCCCAGTAATGCTTTTCTTAACTGACCTTTGCTTCCCCATGCTAAATGACTGCTGCTGAAGGGTGAGTGCTCATTGAAAGAACATACTTTCTTATCTTGCATGATTGGATAAGCACTAGGCTCTCAAATTTCACAAAAATATTTCCTGACATAGTTTTTTTTTACTGCATTTTATGGCATCATTTCATAGGCTCTGAGGTTCCCCCAACCCTTTCCTGTACCCTCCCTCCATGGTGAATTCCTCCCCCTTGTTGCAGTATTACAGTTCAAATCCAGTCATGATTCCTTCATTGCAAGCATGTACTGTGCATAGAGTCCAGCATCTTATTGTCCAGATAAGTTCATTTCTTGGGGAGACCAACTCTGGTCTAAAAGTAGAGCTGGCAGAATATCGTCCTGACCATTGAAAAGCCGTAACATAACATCAACAACATTTTACAACATTATGGAGCTAATTGACATGGTATTGAGTGACTGATATGTTAGAAAATACAAGTTCTTAGCCACATTGTATGACTACTTCATTGAAGATTTCTCTGCACACCCCTCCTAAAACTGTTCTGTGCCTCAACTGTTGACATATGCCTTGTTAAAGTTATAAGCCAGTTTGGACTATCCTAAAATCTGCCAAGTTCAGTGAAAATTATGATTCAATACAATAAACTGCTAAATACAAAAATGAAAATAGACACAAGACAACTGAATAGTCTCCGATAGCCATTTTAAGGTGGATAGAAGCCGGTTGCATATAAACTAAAATTGAAATATCATGGGATTTTTAGACTAAAGGACTTCTCCAGTCACACTGCTATGGCTAGCAGTTCATGGCTCTAAATTAATAATTAAACTTTTCAGGGCAGGTTCCTCTACTGTCATTATCACATACATATGGTTCAGTTTTACATTTGTTATAAAAATCTCCTTTGAGAATTCACTTGTTTATTTACATGTCAATGTCCATTTGTTGAGCACCTATTAGGCACGGGGAAATATTCTGGGAACATTTGGGGAATAAGTCAGCAGATCAGTAAATGGAAATTTCTGTCTCTCTTTCTCTTTCTCTCAAATACATTAAAAAGTGCTTAACATAAAGAAGGATATCATTTCAAGAGTATAAGAAATATGTAAGAAATGGGAAATTCTTGGTTAGGAAAAATGAACTTGAAGAGACAGACATGGAACAGTTTTTAAATCCTTACATAACTAAAAATTTATTTTCATAGCAAAATGAAATCAGCTAACATTGGCACCAATGGGAGTTACTGGGAAATCCTTTTTTCTCATTGCATGGAAAAGTGTTTCAGCCTCTAAAGCTAAGTAGTAATGGGACAGGCAATCTTACAAACTAGAAGGACTTCTATTTATGGAAATGTTCAAGGAAAGGCTGATGATTTTCTGTCATGTCTACAAAAAGACATTACTGTGTGTGAGTAAAATAGGTGACCTTAAGTTCCTTTGCAACTTAACGTGTCTATTTGAGTATAAGTTTGTCTTTAATTGGTTACAAATTTCAGCCATATTACAAACTATCTAGTTCACCCACCTACACTTAAGAGAAAGCAAGGTTTTTTTAGCCTTCAAAATTGGGTACCTTGGCTTTACCTAGACATTTACTCTAAGACAACAAAACAGCACAGGCATCTTTCTTCCCAGGTATATATTATTGTTAAAATAGATACCCAAGAATAAAAGCCTTTAAAATATTTCTGATTACAATATTCTATGCATTAATGGCCTTCTTCTGACACCCATTAATGAAATATATATAGGGCTATATGTACCACTTATTTGGTTCATTTGTTGACGCGATGGGTCTTTGATTATAGAAGATGCATTGATCCATCTTCCCTAACTGTTTGAAAAAGAAAACTCTCCAGAAGCAAGAGTTAAAAAGATGTTGAATTTCTTCAGGGAAAATTTCCTATCTGGAGAAAGAAGATTGTGCCATTTATTGTAGCAATCATCAGTACAGTGAAGACTGGGGGAAAGTTATCATTCAGTTTTAATCAGGTTACTCAAATAGAACAGCTGCAAGCAGAGATTGCTGTTTAGGCTGCAAATGGAAAAGACTCTTTCTTATAAAGTATAGTGCTGTAGGGTCATATATGAAAAATGGGACCTTTCTCTGCTTTTTCCATAACAAAGCATAAAAGTATGTTTAAAACGGTTTTGGGCCTAACTGGGTATTGATTAATATCACAATATAATGGCCTAGATGTACTTTCAAGGACAAAGGTGGGGGAAAAATCAATTTTATCACAAAATTTACTCTTTTTTATACACTTTATATTCTTTGAATTATGACTTCCTACTTAATACAGATTGTGAAAAACAGAAGTTTGAATGATCCTTTAAATCTTTAAATACCATTGTGTATCAAAGTGTAAGTTTCAAACAACAATCTATTTTGTTTTTAAAGTGGGTCTTTCTTATTAAGTATTTAAGTGTGTAATATTCATTTTTTTCTCTGTTAGAGTAAGCAGAAATGTATGGATCTGCCTATGGTGCTCTTTTTATTTTTATTTTTAAAGCATGAATCAAAAAAAGAAAACCATAAAAAGACATCAAAAATTGTCACCCTGACTAATTAACGTAACTCAGATAAATGTCGATTTTCTTGAGTAACATCAAACAGCTCTGTTTTAATCCTTGAAGGGTTTGCAACTTTACAGTCTATGATCCTTCTAAAGAAATTGAAATAAAAGATACTTCCTTCACCTTTTAATCTTTGTATGCATGAAAGATATCAAATGAACTATTCTGGAGTCATAACTAGGATTCAGAAACAAACTGCAATCTGCTGGCACTACCCTTCTGATTTCAGTGTTTCTTCACCATCTTCCTAAAGGCAAAAGAGGAAAGCTTTTCTCACACGAGTGTTTTCAGTGCATAATAACTTCACCTCAGGACCTGTTTCCCTGCAGAAGTCTCTGGCTGGGTTTGCTCCGTTGTTGAAAAGCACTGTATCACAACCTGGGTTGAGGCACGGTCAGTAGCAGCAGGCTTTTTCTTTCATGAAACATGATATTTCACATTATTTTTCATTTTGAAAATAATTTTTTGAGTTTTGGAAGATTAATGTATAAGATTGTCAGCTATTTTATAATATTTTAATAGGCCATAAACAGAATATACTAACCCAGTTTCTGTTATTTTAAAGTCATTCTGTTGACACTGCAAAACTCTGGTTGCAGAAGAGACAACATTCAGAACCAGAAGAATTTAGGACAGGCAGAAATGTAAATAGACTGTTTTCAGGAGTTGTATGTTCAAATTATGTTGATGGGAGTTGATGTGTGACTACTATTAGGAGTGTGTCCCATTTTGGAAATATTTTGAAATAAAAAAGAAATGTCTCCTTATCCTCCAATGCCTTTCAAATTGATTTGAAAACATTGTCAATTTTGCTGCCACTCCTTGAGTTAGTTTTTTTTTTTCTTGCCTCAGAAGAATAATACACTAACACATCATTTTAAAATGAAAAGGGTATTATTGTTGAATTTTGACAGATTCTGGAAAGCAAAACTCTAAGAAAGCAATATAGAGGAATAACACATTCCCAAATACTTGTTAGACACAACAATGCTTGAGTTAAGCAGTTTGATGCTGTTTCAACTGGTGAATAATTTCATTGCCCCCAAAGTTTAGACATACCTGCAATGTTGCAACACAGCTAAGAAAGCAAAGACGGAAAGGGAGACCCATGACAAAGTTAGCCCTTCGCAGTGTGAGTATGCAAAGCTTCAATTAGATATTAAACAAGTGAATTGATACATTATCAACAAATTGCATTCAACATTTACCAATATGAATATTCATGATGGTTGGGTGAAAGTTTAAAAAAAATCAAAAGAGGGAAAACTACTTGACACTAAATCCTTGTAATGAGTCATGAATGGCCCTTCACACTGGGAGCCAAGAGGTAAATACAGTTTGGAAAGTCTTCTATCTTTTGATCTAAGAATATATAAAGCCCAAACATTATATGAAGCAGCAATACTTTGGAATCCTGAATCTAGTCTTTGGACTTTTATTTAGTCTTTTCCATGATAGTAAAAACTATTCCTTGGTTTTTTAAGACCCTTATGACTGGCAAAGACACAAAAACAGAAAGTCTCATTTGGGGTGCCTAGATACAACTTTATATGATCTTCAGATGGCTTTTTGTTAGCTGTTCCCATCCAAAAGATTTGCAGTAAATTGTATCCTTTGCCTATGCTATCTGACACACAATAAAGCTTACACCAGAAGAGATCTATCTTTCTTGTATTAAAACTACTACCATTCTTTTAGACATGGACTAAACAATGACGTCATAAACCATTAGACTATCGATACACAGAAATCGCTCTGAAAAGGCATATTATGCTTTGAGTTTTACCAATATTGTGGAAACCAAGATATATTCAAAAAGTTGAGTTCTTATTTAAAATGAATTCTGCCTAATATAGATATTTCCTTTGTAAATTTTCAGATTTTAATTTGTCATCGATATGTTACAGATCTGATAAGTAAAAGACATGAAGTGCACTAGAGCAGTCGCAGTTGTCGGAGGCTGAGACTCACGAGCAGAATTGCTAGCAGGTTCTCACACCTGCAGCTCAGTCAGTATCATACAAGGAAAGGTTGGAGTCCACAGGCAGCAGTTGTGTTCTTAGCGTCTGTCCTTTCATTTCTCTTCCTGTTATAAATCTCAAAGTGATTAAAATAATTGCAAACATGATTCCCATATTTATTTCTGTATTTAACTATCCTATTTATTACTTTGTGTTGAAAGAATTTTCATATTCCTACTGTAAATGATAGAAAAATTTTTTATTGTTTTCATTTGAAAGGCAGATGTACAAGAGACAGAGAGGAAGAGACAGAGATGCCTCATCCACTTCTCTACTCCTTAGTGGCTGCAACAACCCAAGCTTGGATGATCTCAAGTCAAGAGCCTGTAGTTTCCAGGTCTCCATCATGGGTGATGGTCTCCAAAGACCTGGGAGATCTTTTGTTGTTTTCTTATTAGCACGAAAGCAAGGAGTTGGATGGGAGGTGGAACATCGAGGACTCCACCAGGTGCTCACAAACTCTGCCAGACTCACTATCCGAGGCTTAACTCAGTATGATATGGTAGCAGCCCCAAATGATGGAACTATTTTAAGTCCTTTGATAACTCTTGCTTTAATACTATTTTTAACTTTCAATTAAGAGAGGGACACATTTTCTGACCATTTTCTTTTGCCCCCTCCCTGACATAAACCCCACTGAAAATAAACAGAAGACCATCGCAGAGAACTAAAATAGCAGAGTCTGGACATCTTACCCCAGCTGTGAAGCTGAGAGGATTTCAGATTGTGAAACAGACAGTATGTATTGCATGGAACAATAATGCCTCAATCCATAGGAAAGACGAAGGTGGTTTAGAGCAACTTGAGGAATTCATCTGAAGCTGAGTCTTCCACCAAACAAGCAGCTTAGAGCTTTTTCTCACTGCAGGTGTGAAGCAAGAGCGCTGGTTGCTTTAAGAATATATTTGACAGAAACTGCAAGAAGATGAGTTGGACACATTGAACTCAGTCAGTTATTTATTTTACATTTAGAAATCAACCTTCCAAGCATACGCGCTTTTGAAAATATTTGTGACATAAATTATCTCAAGTGTTCTATAGTTCCTTCTGGTAGTGACGCTTTCTGAAGTCATTTGTTATTCAGAAGTTTCACTGGTGCATTCTATTAGCAATAATTTATGTTTGCCAATGAAACCTGAAGGGACAACTTGACACCTTGACATTTAATGCTGTGGTGAAGTGAAGTAAATTGGTGGTTTCATACTGCCTGTGCACTGCAATAATTTATGCGGTTTTTGCACATATTGAACAATAACATTTGAATCCATAAACAAAACTAAGAAACAATAGTTTGGAGGAACTCAGTCAATAACATGTATCTTGCTGAGTTATTGCCTTGCTGCTAAAAATACGTATCTACTGCTTGCTCTATTTCCAATGTTTCTGTAGTATTTTCAAAACTCTTGTAATCTGTGAGTAACTGGAGTGGAGGAAAAAGAACTCACTTAACCCTGTCAGTGAACAATTCTTTTATTATACAATTCTGTTTTACAAAGGGTTTGGGTGTAATTTGCATTCAAAAATTAACCTGAGAAACTATTTGGACATCTGGTTATAACATTTCTATCAGTTTCATTACTGAAGAGTAATAATGAGAAAATAATCATTTCTGTCCTGTATTCTTGCATGTGAATTTAATGTAAAATATAAAAATAATATATGAACTTCACTTCTAAATTCAATAAAGAATACACTCAGTATGTATGATAAATTTATGTTGGCAGAACTGTGAATCTTGAACTATAGCTATTTTATTAGTTCATACAACAAAGTTTCTCCTTCACAACTTGTTTTACTTGAAGCCTAAAAGGAAAACATCCTCAACTCACATTAATCTCTACAAAATCCAAATATATTTTCCCACTCTGCTTCAGAAAGTCGGCACAACTTCTGATAAATCAAGAATAAATTCAGGACCCAGAGCAGTAGTCTAGTGGCTAAAGTCTTCACCTTGCCTTCAATGCCCATTGACAGGTATGAGAACTGAATGGGATGTAGGACAGACTGGACTAGTCTGCTGTACATACTGGTAAGCATGGGAACCAGGGCAGGGGGCAGGCCTGGTGGGGGTTATGGGGATTCGCCCCCACTAGGCTGCAGCTCCCACTAGTTTGCATGAGAGCTAAGTGTGTGCTGGGCAGAATCAGGCTGGACTGCAACACCCACTGGTTTGTGTGGAAGATAAGACTGGAAACAGAACTGACACAGCAATTGCAATGCCCAGCACATGCATAAGCTGATGGAGGTAACGAATTGTGTTGCTCCCTGTACAGGCATGCACACGCAAGATTCAGGTCTGGGATCACCTCAGATGAAGTCTTTGGGGATCCTTCCAAATGAACTGCTGATCTCAGAACCCCAATCATGAAGAGAAGTGCAGGTTCCATGGTCCAACAATGGAGTGCAAGTGCCAAAGTGGAGCCTCCTCAGAGGTTCAGACGGAACAGTAGACAGCAAATCCAAGTGCACATGGAGGATATGGCAGTCTATTGGAATCTGCAGAGGACACCTGGTACCACAACAGGATAGAGTACAGAACAAATTAATATCTACCCCAGCCATGTGTTGGCAGTGAAAATCTGGGCTAATGGAGATGCTAAGGTAGACTGTGTCAGCCAATGGATTCTGGAGAGATTTCACTGTGGTTGGAATGGCGATATTGACAGTAATTCAGAACTGTTGGACTGTCAAAACCACTTGAGCAGGACCCTCAGATCATACCCCAGGTCGAACCTCAGATATGTGGGAGGCTGGGTGGGATTTCTCCTCTAATCTCTCCCCTTATCCCAGATCCAGAAAAAAAAAAACAATGTGGAAACAATGGTATTACCCACTTTCCTGTAGCCCTTGACCCTTTGTGCCCTAATCAGCTAAGTAAAGATTATCAAAATAAAACTATTAATAATAAAGATAATAATAATAAAGTCTCCACCTTGCATGTGCCAGCATCCCATATGGGCATGGGTCCATATCCCAGCTGTTTCATCTCCCTTCCAGCTCCCTGCTTGTGGCCTGGGAAAGTAGTCAAGGATAGCCCGAAGCCTTGGAGCCCTGCACTGCCTTGGAACCCTGCACCCATGTAGGAGACCCAAAAAAGGCTCCTGGCTCCTGGCTTCATATCAGCTCAGCTCTGGCCATTGCAGCCACTTGGGGAGTGAACCAGCTGATGGAAAACCTTTCTGGCTGTCTCTCCTCTCTTTAAATCTGACTTTGCAATAAAAATAAACAAATTTTAAACTATTTTTAAAAAGAGTAAAAAATTAAATCTGTAACATTCCTTTCCTACTTTTAAGAGTGCATTTACAAATGTCAATTTTTCGAATTATCTTTCATTTTATTCTATCTCCTCATTTCAAAACTATTTTCAGGGGGCAGTGTTGTGGCACAGTTAGCTAAGCTGCTGCCTGTGATGCCAACATTCACAGGTGCCCTGGTTTGAGTCTCAGTTACTCCACTTTTGTTCCAACTCCCTAATAAGGAGCCTGTGAAAAAGCAGTTAAAGTTATCCCAAGATATGTTTTTTTTTTTTATATTTTTTGTCTTGTTTTGTTTTCGGTAAACAAAGCTTTTTTTTTAAAGACTTATTTTTATTGGAAAATCAGATATACAGAGAGCAACATCTTCCATCTGATGATTCACTCCCTAGTGACAGCAATGGCCAGAGCTTAGCCAGCCCACAGCCAGGAGTCAGGAGTCTCTCCCAGGTCTCCCATGCAGGTGCAGGGTGGGAGGGAGCTGTTTGGGAAGCAGGGCTGCTGGGCTTAGATCCGGTGCCTACATGATATCCTGGCACATTCAAGGCAAGGACTTTAGCCACTAGGCTACTGCACTGTGCCCCCAACATAAGTTTTTATCTTTCACCCATGTGGGAGACACTGACAATGTTCCTAGTTGCTGCCTTTGAAAGAGCCTAGTCCTGGCCACTGTGGCCGTTTGGGCAGTCAACCAGTGGATGGGCGATCTCTCCATCCATTTCTCTAGCTGTCTTTCATATAAGTGAACAGATCTATAAAAAAGAAAACAGCTTTCAAAAATGTTCTGAAAATTTCCCTCTAGGTTAGTTTGAATACATAAAAAATTCTCATGCTTATTAGTTGCTACCTAGGAATGAGAAAATGATCCAGTTCTTTAATGAATATGATATTACTGAAAAATGATTTTAAAGCATTTGAAGGCCAGCTGTACACCTCATATGCTCTACAAGATTGGTTCTGGAGAGATACAAAACAGCAGCATTCTTCATTTTAAACTTGGCTCTGGTCATTGCCAAGGCTCCAACTGCAGCACTATCTTTTGCTATTGAGCTTCAAGGACGAACTGAGGTCACAGAGTATTGCTTACAATTCAGACAGTTTGAGATGCTGCTGAATAATGTGGTACTGCCGCCTGGCTTTCACGTATTATTTTGTGGATCCTGATGTTGCAACTTTGAAAGTAAATTAGCTGGAGTTTTCACTCTCCATCTTTTTCTCAGTTTGCAGAATATCTAAATACCCAATTTCTGTAAGGGAAAGACCCCAAATTCAAAGGCTTCAGATGAGACACCAAAAACAATATCGTATATGATGCTAAAGGCAAAAAAAAAAGAACTACAGCTACATTACCATTACAGCCAACCATTTCACCATCCTGGCTTTGTAAAATTTAAAAATTAGATTCTGAACATAACTATTTGAGGAGTTTTCTATCACTAGAAAACACAGCAAAAATCTTTGTATTCTGTAAATAGATTGCAAATCCTCCTTAAGGCAAAAAAAAGTGTGTGGCTCAGAAATATCATCTATCTGTCACATTAAGAAGAGATTCAATAGGAAGGTAAATTAATGTGGATTCCCTTAGAAAGAAAAGAGAACCTTTAATGAAAATGCCTGAACAGCCCCTAGGCGGGGTTTAAATGTACAAATCTTGACTTAAAATTTTTATATCCATACTATTATAACATCTTAAGGAAACTATTCCAATGGAATATATGTATTAACATAGTCTCATAAGTTACAATGAGTTAAAAAATGACATTCTCATGTATATTTTTTACATTAATAACCCATATCATTGCTTATCTAGATTTTCTACATAATATTTTATGTATATAAATTTATAAGGAAGAATGACTGGTTCCTCAAAAATTAAAACCAGATATTGTTGATACCCTTTCTATTTTAGTTTGGTTTTTATTTTCCATGATGCAGTCCTGTAGATGTAGAGATCAGCACGCCATCTGGCTGTCTTCCTTCCCCCTCTTCTACGCCTTCTCCATTGTCTCCTCCGGCCATCATGCATTATCACAGTAATATCATCCTGCAGCAACAGTTACAAGTTCAGCATTCTGTTGCTCAAATGCATCATGGCATTGTACACATAGGTAATGGTAGAAAATCTAGTTACAAATTGTCAAGGGTATTTTATAGTTTCATTTTGAGTTCTCCTTTTATTCAGGAGTACAGAAGCACACTTCGAGATGTGTTCAATTCCTGGTATGCTAATCTCCACTATATAGTTCATCCATGAGGATGTATGAATATACAGGTTCACTATTTATCTATTTGTTTTGTATTTTGCACTAAAGTTACCTTATATCAGAGAGAACATATGATATTTGTTGCTTTGGGCCTGTCCTATTTCACTGAAAATAAAAATCTCCTGTTGGAACTACTTTGTTTCAAATGGTATGATTTCATTTTTTAAGTGCAGGGATTTTCAGGGTGTGAAGCTAGCAAAGAACAATGCATTTCAAGATACAAATGAGATGCTGACACCACAAACACAAGATTGGCTTGCTATGCTGTCATGTTGGACCCTAGTCCTCCTGTTAAACACAAAAATATTGAAATTTCCAAACATCTATAAATGCAAAGAGAGAAAGAAAATTGGTTGGGAAGAATTTATCAGAACATCTTTGTAGATGTACTTACATGCATATGTGCTGTGTGTGTCTATAGAGAGAAGTAATGAAGAACAAATTTGAAGAAAAAAGTAAGAGAAAAAAAGCAGAGAAGGAGCTGGAAGCAGAGGGAGAAAGGTGACAAACAGGGAAGAAGTGAGTTCTTAATTATGTCTCCTGATTAAGGAAATTCTTGATAAAGAGAGTCCCATTAAGATTCCTGCATTGGAACATTTTACTCATTGTTTTCTTCCTGTGCTTTCCATTTCAATTGCTATAATGAATTCCTCTATGTTAAAATGCAGATGGATTGGTGCAATGTTGGGTGGGAGGAAATCTTAAAGACTCTCCAGGCTGTTTCTCAGAAAGTTTGAGTGACACCGTTGATAACAACAACTCTCATAATTACAGCTACATTTGCTGAAGTAGCTGTTAGATACTGACGTTGGCCTAGACAGTTCATGAAGCAACTGTAATCTTCACAACAGCTTTACAGGAAAAGTATCCACAAAAGAGAAGAAGCAAGTTCTCAGAGAAGAAAAGAATCATTTTCAGTGCATATAACAAATAGGAAGCAGGCTTTAAATTAAGGTCTTACTACTTCTGTTGGTGCTCCAGGCTACATAGCAGTGGCAGGCAGGGATTTTCAATGTTTTGTGTTATAGTACGTTATAGGACCATGTTTTTTTTTTTCCTATTACAGCATACTGCCATTCATGTAATATAAGGATGAGGTTAGTGATCATAATGTAAATAAAATGATGCTCTTTTTAGCCCCATTCCTTAGAAGCTGCATGTTCTGCCTCTTCTGAACATACGCAGTCCTTAATCCTGTTACATATTTTTAAAGATGATAACATGTAGCCTGTAAGTATGACACCTTCACAACTAATAGAAGTACCTAATAAGATAGAACCCTGGGCGGAGGAAGGGGACAAAGCGAAACCTAGGATGCAACACAGAAAAAAATCATATTAATGCCAATGGTAATAATAAAAGTAATCTACTTGATTGGGGTGACAGATGAAGTGATCAGAAATTGATAATGTTGGATTTGCTGACTACCCTTGGAAAAAAAAATCAGCCAATTAGAGAAAATAATGTAAACGGGCCTTTATTGGGAGAAAATTCACTCTCGGGCCTTCCATCCACCCAACAGAGAAGCAGGGGCAGAGAGGGAGAGAGCGTAGCTGCAGGAACAAAGGCAAGCAGGAGAACGTGCAGGAGGTTTTATACCCATCCTGACATGGAGGTCCGACCCTTTTAGGTAAGCAATGTTGGCCTACGTCCATCATTGGTCTGTCAGTGGCTCTGCTGCCTCATCGGGATGCTGAATTCCTGCTGCCCTTTCGGCTTCTAGGCTGAGGTCCCAGTGATATGCCGGATTCAGAGCAAACTCCACCCTTCTCCTCTGACGGCAGCACCCATCAGATAACATGCCATAAATTAGTTATTTTGGGAAGACATTGAGTTATCAATTGTTATGGTTGAAATACTATCCAACAGTGTCTGTTTTAGGAGGTATTCTCTTATGTATTACTGAATTATTTATAAGTGATTATTTGATATCCAGCTCAAGTATAGCAAAACATTGTTAATTAAGCTTTGTGAAATTGATTGCAAAAAATGGGAATTTCCATTGTTCTGTTTAGTTACCTGTGAAAAACATGATGTTAATATTGTTTCTTGATTATTCTCAAATACATAAATTAATGCATGTGAAAATCTATTATGAATTCCAATCTACTCTAAAGCAGCTGAAGACAATAGATGATATTTAATTTTGCATAAATGTACCAAATGTAATGCATTGTTGGGCTATGTTTCTTTTTGCAGAAGCAAGATTATATATAGCTATGTTGATGAAAATGGGAAAATAAAATTTGAGGGCGGTGGTTCATAGTCATAAAATTTGGAAAATTAATAGCCATGGCCAAAGTGAAAAACACAATAACTTGCACTAGCACATCAGAAAAATATCAGTGTCTTCTCCAGTCAATGGTTTCTACTACGTTATGATAATAGTTATAAATATGTTCAGCATTTTCAACCAAAGGTCACAAGGTATTTAATTTTATTTTTTTACAAGGTATTTTAAAAAACAGTAAATCACGATTCAAAATGAAATAAAACTATGAATTCAGAATCAGGTGAAAAACTTAAATAGAAGAAAATGTTCTGTTCGCAAAATAAAATTATAACCCCACTTCTACAAGCCTTTGGTATGTAGACAAGCCTCTTCACAATAACATTCAGAATGCACTTTTATTTAGTCACCATACAGCACAAAATATCACAGTTTATTGTTATTGAGACTATTAATAAAATGGGAATATGTTTGGATAAGGAAGATGCGATAGAGTATTTATAGCATGATTGCATGATCCTCTTTTCAAAAGAAGTAATGCATATGCATATATTCATAAATGAAGAAATAAATGATTTGGAAGCTTATTTACAATATTTAACTATGATGATGTCTGAGAATTAGATTAATGGATAAATTTCCAAAGTAAATAGGCTGATCCACGTTTTTCTAATTACATAGCATTTGAATAGCAGAAAAGTAACAGAGCAGAGAATAATTACATAAATTTGCATTTATCTGAGTGTCACATGTGAGTAACAGGGGATCAACTACTTGAATCATTTCCCCCTGCTTATTCAGGTGCATTAGCAGGGAACTGGCTCCAAATTCAATCAGCCCTGACCGATCAGCACCCATATTAGATACTAGTGCCTCCAGCAGCAAATTAACACACTCTGCCACAATGCCAGGCCAAATGTAATATCTTTAGACCCTGTGATGTCATTTGTGTTATGAGCACAATAGTGCCATAGAATATATTAGTTAATGACTTTTTTATGTTAAGAATATGTCTAGGGCCTGGCGCAGTAGCCTAATGGTTCAAGTCTTCACCTTGAACACACCTGGATCCCATATGGCTGCCAGTTCTAATCCCGGCAGTCCCCTCTCCCATCCAGCTCCCTGCTTGTGGATGGGAAAGCAGTAGAGGACAGCCCAAACTCTTGGGACCCTGCACCCACATAGGAGACACAGAAGAAGCTCCTGGCTCCTAGCTTCGGATCGGCGCAGCACTGACAGTTTGCGGTCACTTGGGGAGTGAATCATTGGACGGAAGATCCTCCTCTCTGTCTCTCCTCCTCTCTGTATATCTGACTTTGCAATATAAAGAAAATAAATCTCTAAAAAAAGTGTTGTCTAATATCTCTCAATATCAAGTTGTATTTTCTAAACAATATGTGTTATGATTTTCACCCCATTTTGTATTTCTAAATGTCATCTATTTTTTCTGGAAGCTCATAAGAATCACAAGCATCATTTAAAGAACATCTTATACAGCAAGCATACGTTGAGCACATTACATGATTCATCTCACTGATTTCCATGACTGAGACATACTGAGTTTGAAATTTGTAGATGAAGTGAATTTAGAAAGCAAGAGATCAGGATACAACTGAAGTTAAAATTTTCAGTGCAAGAATAAAAAGGGGAAAATATGAAGTAAATCCAATGTTAAGGCTTCCTATTAAAAAAATTATTCCAACAAGTTATTCAGACAGACAATCCATAAGGACTTTGAAAAACTTATTTAGAAGCATTCATGTATTAAAATAAGCCACAGAGTTAATTCCAAGTCTTCTGAGATTTCTCTCGGACTCCATAGAACAGGAATCTTAACCACTATGCTAAACACATCATCAATAATGCAAACACTTGGCAGAACTCCTTTGATAGGATTTTCTCATGTTAATGCTTTTAAAAAGTATTTTTCATGCTTCTTTATTTCTGTCTACTTGAAAAGCAAAGCAACAAACAGTTAGAGAAAGGGATAGAGAAACTCAATCTGTTCCCTTGCTGACTCACTCCCCAGGTGTCCACAGTATCATGGCTGAACTATCCACAGTCAGGAACTCAGAACTCTATCAAGGTCTAACATGGATGCCAAGTCCCAAGTACTTTGGCCACCATCTATTTCTTCCGATGAAGCCATGGCAAGAAGCTGGAGATAACTCAGTGGCAGCATGATGAACTTGTGAAAGTTCACGAAAGACACACATTGTAAGACTGGAGGGGAGAACACTGAGGAGGGGAGGGGCTTGGAGGGCCTATTAAACTGTCATAAAACAAAAAATTAATAATAATGAATTTTAACAAAGTAGTCACTATTCAGATGGCCATTCTAATATGAGATGTGGAATCCCAAACATGGGCTTAACCCAGTGCCCCACAATTTTTGTCTTTGAGTTAATGTTTCTCAAAACAGTTTAGCAAACAAAAAGCAACTTGGAATCTGTACATGAAAAGAAAACATTTTGTGCATTATTCCATGGGTATTCGTTTTGCTTTTTAATGTTTATTTTTACTTGAAAGGCTGAGTTCCAGAGAGAGATAGGAGAGACAGAGATTTTTCCAGCTGCTGGTAGACTCTCCAAAAGACTGCAATGATCAGAGAAAGGATGGTGCAAAGCCAGGTGTCAGGATCTTTTGCATATTCAATGGGGACAATTAAAGTGCCAACATGCTTCTGTGGTTTTGGCTTAAAAGATTGTAACTTTAGACAGTAAAACAGGGGATACCTGATTTCACAAGACCTCTAATGGTGGATCCAATGATGGCATCTTCTTTGAATAACTTTTAAAAATATAAATATATATTCAAATTTTGTTTATATGAATAGAACACATTTTATGCATTTCATAGGTACAAGTCCTATAAAACAAGCACACTTCCCCACTCTCCTGCTCTACCTCCTTCCTCCCTTCTTGTTATCAGCTCTGTTTTGTTTTTTAAGATTTATTTATTTTTGTTTGAAAGTCAGATATACAGAAAGAAGGAGATACAGAGAGGAAGATTTTCTGTCCAATGATTCAGTCCCCAAGTTGCTGCAATGGCTGGATATAAGCTGATCCGAAGCCAGGAGCCAGGAACTTCCGCATCTCCGACACGGGTGCAGGATCCCAAGACTTTGGGCCCTCTTCGACTGCTTTCACAGGACACAAGCAGGGAGCTGAATGGGAAGCGGCACTGCCGGGATTAGAACCGGCGTCCACATGGGATCCTGGTAAGTGCAAGGCAAGGACTTTAGCCACTAGACCATCACCAGGCCCTCATTATCAGTTCTTACAACATGTTCTTTAATGCTCTCTTTGTTCACAGGCTTGATTCAACACTAATCACAATATTCAACTAGTAAAAGCTGGAAACATGTATTTTTTTAACTCTTTTTTTTTTAATGATGCATTTGCATAGGCTCAGGGATTTCCCCTTGCCCCCATCTCCTCTACCACTACTGGTCCCCCTTTTGTTATTGCACTAGCATAGTCCTCCAAAAACAGTCACAACTCCATCATTCTGATATTTAAGTGTATCCCAACACTGCAAGTATGGACAATGGTTCAGTGCCCAGCATCCTATTGTTAAGATATATCTAGCAATTTCATTGAAATTGACAAGGAGAGAGGGGGAGAGACAGAGATAAAGATTTTTCATTGCCTGAAGCATTTCCCAGATGACTGCAATAGCCAGGCTGAAGCCAGGAATGGAGAACTTCATCCTAGTCTTCCACATGTATGACAGGGGGCCAAAATATGTTGGCCATCTTCCACTCCTTTGCCCTGAGCCCTTAGCAGGGAGCAGGATTGGAAGCAGGAAAGCCACTGGAACCAGGTGCCCAAATGGGATGCCAGGATCCCAGGCAGCAGCTTCATCTGCTGTGCCAAATCCCAAACTAAATTTTGCTACTTCTGTCTGTGTTTTCTTTGATACATATGTAGAAAACAGATTTATAAATCTGTATTTTAAGTGTTCTCAGACTACTTTAAAAGGGTGATCTCATGTTATATATTTTAGTAAAGCTGATATTTATTAAATAATGAGAAAAATTATAGGTGCGTTAAGGGATACAGTATTGAAGATTAATGATTCTTAACAGCCTGATTACAGTCACATATATCTTTATACAAAATTAATTAGCAATGCAATTAGAATGAACTAAAACATCTTTCAGAAAATTTACTCAGAATCTTTTTCCAATAACATATGAGTACATAATTTTGGGTCCAACTCTGTGGCCTATAGGCTTAAGACCTCACTTTGAACGTGCCGGGATCCCATATGGGGGCCAATTTCAATCCTGGCAGCCCCACTTCCCATCCAGCTCCCTGCTTGTGGCCTGGGAAAGCAGTCGAGGACAGCCCAATGCCTAGGGACCCTGCACCCACGTGAGAGACCTGGAAGAGTTCTTGACTCCTGGCTTTCAATTGGCACAGCTCCAGCCTTTGCAGTTATTTGGGGAGTGAATCATTGGATGGAAGATCTTCCTCTCTGTCTCGTCTCTTCTCTCTCTCTCTCTCTCTCGCTCTCTCTCTCTCTCTCTCTCTCTCTCTCTATATATATATATATATATGACTTTGCAATAAAAATAAATAAGTCTTTAAAAAATCATAGTAATCCGAAATCGTAGCAATGACAAAACTTATAAAATGCAAGTAAAGCAAAGAGGAATGGTGTTTGAAAGATGATATAACTTCCAATAATTATTGTTTGGGTATAAACGCTTTCAGTCCGTGTGTATCTTTGTAAGTGTTAAATGTGTATGTATACACATATACATTGACATAAAGAGACAGACACATAGAAAATGATGAAGAGAAAGAAAAATGAGAATTTTGAGCATTTGGATGTAAACAATACACACTGTGTTATTTTTTAAAGATTTTTATCTGTTTTTATTGGAAAGGCAGATCTACAGAGAAAAGTTCAGAGAGACAGACAGAAAGATCTTCCATCCACTGGTTCATTCCTCAAGTGGCCCCAATGACCGGAGCTGAGCCCACCTGCAGCCAGGAGCCAGGAGCTTCCTCCAGGTTTCCCATGCAGGTACATGGTCCCAAGGCTTTGGGCCATCCTCAACTGCTTTTCCAGGCAACAAGTAGGGAGCTGGAATGGAAGTGGGGAAGCAGGAACATGAATAGCACTCATATGGGATCCCAGGTGTTTAAGGCAAAGATTTAGCCACAAGGCTACTTTACCAGGCCACTCAATGTTATTTTAATGACCAGAAACCAATCAATTATTTAAATATTTCCTAATCTGTTTAACTAAGCTCATACTAATAAATAATCTCAGTGTTTCCAGGATTTTATGAATATTACTATAATATTACTTTTCACTTTCATAAAGTGAAAGTAAAGATATTTCTAAATGCTATTGACTATTTAAACAGATTTCTAAGAATGAGATTGCTAAGACATATTATCAACTAATGTTTATTTTCTGATATGACTACACATTTATGAGATTTTTTTCATTTTCCTCAATTATTAAATTATAACATCCAGAAAGATATTTAAAAGGTATTGGACAAAATGAAAAACTGTCTTATCTCAGTTAAATTAAAAATGCCCTATTGTTTGATGGACTGTGCCAGGCCCTGTGCTTGCTAGAACATACAAGAATCTGGTCTGGGAACACCTCAGACAAAGTTTCTTAGGGGATCCCCCCAAACGAGCTTCCAGACTCAGAACCCAAACCATGAAAAGATGGAGGACAGAAGAAGTCAATCAACCACCTCAGCTGTATGTACTGGGCAAACAGAGACTCTATGGTGGACTATATCAATCAGTGGATTCTCCAACGACCTCATTGTGCTTGGAGTGGTGAGAGTGGCAGCAATTCAGAACTGTTGAACTATCAAAACCATTTGAGCAAGACCCTCAGAGCATGCCCCATATCCGGGACCTGGGGTGAGTGGAAGACTGGGTGGGGCTTCTCCCTTAAAATTCCCTTTTACCTCAGATATATTAAGGAAATAATACAGAACTAATTGTTTTGCCCATCTTTCAGGGCTTGAACCTTTTTACCCTAATTAAGTGAAGATTATCAAATAAATAAATAAATAAATATTTTTTAAAATGCCCTATTGTTGACTCATTGGTGCAGGCTTACTTCAGCCTGATAGACAGTGCATGCTACATTGCATGTTTGGCCTAGCAGTTAAAACACTTGTTAGAATGACAATTTCCTATGTGGAACAGCTAGGATAAGGTCCTGAGTTTGGTACCTTATTATTCTTGATTCCAATTTGCTTGCTGATGCAGATCCAGGGAGGCAGAAGTAATGGTTTAATAAGGTTCCTGCCACCCACCCAACTGACCTGAGCTGAGGTTCAGGTTCCTATCACTCAGCTTTGGCCATCTTCCTCCCTCCCCTCCAAGCACTGCAGGTATTTGCCGAGTGAAATAATGGATAAATGATTCATGGTTCATTCTCTCCCGCTTCTCCCTTCTATTTCAAATAATTCAAGATTTTTTAAAGGGTTTGTTTAGTGATTCATTTTAAAAGCAGAGAGAGTGTAGGAGAGATAGAGGGAGAGAGATCTTCCCATGCCCTGTTTCTGCCCCCACAAAGCCAGGACTGGACCCAGTGGAAAACAGGGACCTGACAGAAGTCAGATCCTAGAATTCCTTGAGTGTCTCACATAAGGGTAGCAGGAGCCAACCACCTTTCCTCGCGCTCCCAGGGGTAAGAAGCAGGGAACAAGATCAGCAACAGAGCAGCCATAGCACAATGATTGCTCATGGATGTGCTAACTCAACCACAAGTGCAACAACACCAGCTCCAATAAATAAACTTTCAAGAAACAATATGGTAAGGAAGTACTCAAGCTATTTCACCACTATCCTGCTGTTTTGTTTCCCTTAAATTATGAAAATTGTTCTTTAATTAATCTTACTGTGCTTGATCATTAAGATAAACAGCAAATTTGACTCTGTAATGTAAGTTCCTCCCCTCCCAGCTATCTTCACTTGTTTTTATTCTGAACTTACTCTCTTCCCAAGACATTAGCGACACACAGCCCATGAAATCTTCTCTTTGGGAAATGACCTAGACACACATGCAACCACTCCGTGGTTTATTGTACTAATGTCAACTGCTGCTGCAGCTTCTCTTTTCTCCTCTTGCACCTATTTCATGTCAGAGCAGAACTTGTCCTCCCTTGAGACTGTAGTGCCCCCCAATTATACAGGAAGATGACATGCAGAGCTACCCTCCAGGGTTACCTAGATGGCTCACATCAGCACAGGTCACACCCATCAATGCGATGCCCAAGTATACATTACCCTGGAAAAAACATTAACCCTCTTTGCCAACTGCAGTAAGTCACAGCCAGAGCAGTGGAGGAACTCAGTGAGGGAAAAGATGATGCAGTTTCACTGTATCAGAGATGTTGGAAACGGCCATGCCCCGGGCAGAGCATATGGGCTGAGATGCCTGTGGCTCCGATCCCCACAGCCAGCGCTACCGCTGCTGGTCTGCAGTGACAGAGGTTTCAGGCTCAGTATGAACTCTTTATGCAGCCATCTTTCTGTCGAAGCGGGTAAAGTCACCATCCGCAATGTCATTATCCCATATGGACATCAGTTCTTATCCCTGCTTCCAATCTAACTCCCTGCTACTGACTTGGGAAAGTACGTGTTCGGGCCTCTGCACTCACGTTCGAGATCAGGATGGAGCTCCGGACTCCTGGCTTTGGCATGCCCCTGTCTCTCCACTGTGTCTCTCTCTCTTTCTGTAACTGTCAAACAAATCTTCAAAAATCGTTTATATAAAAATACTCTCTATCATTGTTTCTAGAGAACAGATACTTGGTGACCAGTGAATCATCTTTTCCTGAACAAATAGATGAACTCATCCTTGTTTCAAGCAGGTTCCATCATAACATTTTACCCAACAGGTTTCCTATTCCTCTTCTGAGACCAAAACCGCAGTTGTTCCCAAAGTGGAAGCCACTCTCATGTCTTCCTCTGCTACTGATTCCTCCACCCCAATCGTTTCACCCTCCTCTGGTATGTAATACCACGAGACTGACACCATAAGAGACCCACCCACCCCATCCCTTGACTTTACAAGACACTCCCATGGAGGCTAACCCTGGCTTCTTGGTGAGTGATGAGATTCACAGTTCAGAATACTTCCACATGTTATAATACACAAGTCTCCTAGTTTACAATCTTTTTTTTACACTGGATAGTGCTTTCTGAACATCTGTTCATATAATCGCATAGACTTTTTTTCTCAATCTACTAATTTAATGTATTATGTTAATGAGTTTCTAATAAAAATGCTTTCATTTTAATTTATTGATGAATTGTTATATGCTTCAATTTCAGTGTTTATATCTTTTTTGATGATGTATTTATTTACTTGAAAAACAGAGAGAAAAAAAAAGAATAATTCACTCCTCAAACAGTCATAACAAGCAGGGCGGGCAGAACGAGGACAGAGTCAAGAGATTCACCTGGGTCACCACATGGATGGCAAGACCCAAGCACTTGGTCCATCTTCTGCTTGTCCCAGGCCATTAACAAGCAATGAGATGGAGGAGCAGCTGGGACATGAACCGAAGCCCAGAGGGGATGCTGTTCACACAGGTACTGGCTTTACCTGCTACATCCAAACTCTGCCCCTCAGAGCTTTTAAGATTAGTTCATGACTTTTTTAAACTATGCTATTCATTTTACATAGGAGTACAATTCTACAGGTTATATTAGGAAAGTAAAATTATAAAATAAGAACATCTACAATTGATTGTTTTAGTATGCTTCTGCAATTTCAGCAGCAGAAAAATCTACTACTTCATGGAGAAATTTTTTATAATATAAAGGGATTTATGAAATATTTCCTCCTCAAATGCAAGTGACTACAGCTCATTTGAAAATAAATCTTTTCACTCTTACTCTATAAAAATGAAAGAGTTGAAATCATTTTGTAAGTGTTATTAAAGAGATTCCATCTATAAACTTTGTAAGTAGAATTAAAAATTAAATTTAAAATATGAAGTCTGCCCCACTGCCCTTAATATGAAATTATATAGGGTTTTTAAGTGTACATTTTATATCTCTTATTTAAATACTATATACACACCAAGAAATGCACATAGTACACAGACAAATGAATCTCTTTATCATCTTATTGTCCTAATAACCAAGATTCCAAACAAGAAGAAAGCATTACCAGTACAATAATAGTGCTCACTTTGGCCAAATTTATTTTAATTAATTAGTTTGCTTTTTAAAGTCTTTAAAAGGTAGGAAAATCACAGGTACATGTGGAAAGTGTTGGAAAGTGAATAGGATTAGGAGGCAAACGTTGCACGGGGGGAGATGTGTCTTCCCATCTTTGTGGGAAGAGAGCTATGGCCTCTCCATGTTGTCACACTGTCCTGGGAATGGGAGTGGTTTTATGATATTACCAGATATTTCTGTTGAAAGGAAGAATATCTTGGGAGACAGTTCACTGGTTGATAGACAAGTGTGATTTACAAAGAGCAGAGGGAATGTGGCTTCCAGTTTATGACCCTAAGCTAATCACTGCCTGTCCCATTTCATTCCTCTTTCAGAGATGCAACCCTTAATCTCTTGGTTGCTGAAGAGCACAGATTTATTACAGCTTCTGTGGCTACTTCCTGATGATTGGGGTTGGGGTTTGGTAGGGCTTTCCCACACTGGGTCAGAACTCTCTTTTCAGCTCATCTAATGAGTCGCTCCTATGAGTGACTTCTCAGTGCTCTGTTCCATTTGGCTCTGTTCCCCCAGTCATCATCATTACTATGAGAATTGTTGGCATCTTTGCACAAGGATCAGCAATGTAGGAGTTCTAATTATGCAATCTGTGTCCTGAGGCCAGAACTCACACATTCTGGGTCCTTTAGGTTAGAGATCTTAATGTGTCTGAGACCATCATGAGATAAAACATGTGCTGATTTGTGATACTAAAAACTATTCATAGGGCTCACTTCACAGCAGGTGCTGTGACCTGGCCCAGGGAGTCCCACACCTGCAAATCTGCCCACATCAAAAACCCTCAGTGGCCCCTATCCCAGTCCTAGCATCCCAGCAAGCTAGAGGCAGCAGCACATTCCTCCACCTTTGTTCTCTTGCTAATTTATCTTTAAAAAATAGGAAACTATTGGGCAAGCACAATGGCTCCACGAGCTAATCCTCTACCTGCAAGAACTGACATCCCATATGGGTGCTGGTGGATGTCCCAGAGTCTCCACTTCCAATCTATTTCTCTTTATGGGTTGGGAAAGCAATAGAGGATGGCTCAAGGCCTTGGACCCTGCACCCATGTGGAGACCTGGAGGAAGCTCAGTTTTGGCTGTTGCAGCCATTTGGGGAATGAGCAAGTGGTTGGAAGATCTTCTCTGTATATATCCTTTCTGAACTCTGTCTTTCCAATACAAAAATTTATTTTTTAAATATAATAAGGGACTAACCCTGATATAGTTAATACAAATTTAGCATGAACTCAGACCAGAATGTCAACCAGCTCTTGGCTGGTTTATTTGCAGCATTTCAACACTTGCTGAGCTATAAGGCAACCTTGGCAGTTGCCTACAACTAGGGACCCAATTACTATTTCTTTAAACATACAATGAGAGTGTATTGTTATGTGCATGGCGTGACTCAGTGAAGCACTATAACTAAACATCTGATATGACATTCACACAATTTATACATATATGTATACATATAAATACATATTTCATATACATACATAATCACAAATAAGAGAAAACATGATATATTTGTGTTTTGGGGTCTGGTTTATTTCCCTTAGATGAATATTCTCCAATTGCATCCTCTTTGTAGCAATGTCAAGAATTCAGCATTGTTTCTCAGCTAAGTAGTATTCCACCAGATATGTATACCACACATTCTTTATCTGGTCATTAGCTGAAGGACATCTACGTTGATTTTTTTTATCTTTGCTATCCTAAAATGAGCTGCTATGAACACTGATTTCATTTCTTTTTGAAATATTCTTAGAAGTAAGATAGCTGAGTCTCTTTGCTTTTCAAATAAATTTTTCATCAATAAAGTCAATTCATTTTTATAGATACAAATCACCAAGACTAAATTTTATCCAATCTTAATTTGTTAATTCCTTTATTTAAATTAAACATAACTTTTTAAAGATTTATTTTTATTTGAAATACAGATTTACAGAGAGACTGAGAGAGGAAAGATCTTCCATCTGTTGGTTCACTCCCCAGATTGCCTCAACAACAGCTGGGGCTGAGCCAATCCCAAGCCAGGAGCCAGAAGCCTCTTCCATATCTCCTATGTGGGTGCAGGGACTTGTGTTATTCTCTGTGCTTTCTCAGCCCATAAGCTGGGAAGTAAATTTGAAATGGAGCAGCAGGGACATGAAACGGCACCCATTTGGGATGCCAGTGTTTGTCATTGAAGGATTAACCTGTTGAGTCACAGTGCTGGCTCCTAAACATAACTTTTTAAGACAAGTGTTTGTCTAGTGTTTAATATAACTTTTTGAAGACCACAGAATCATGCTGAAGTGCAAGAGTTTTGATTCATAACTCTAATTTTCTGCTAATATGCATTGTGAAAGATAGTGGTTTTGTGGCTAAAGTAGATAGGTTCTCATCAACCAGATAGGAGACCTGAATTGAGTTTCTGCCATTCAGCTTCCTGTCTCTTTGTTTCGCAAATAAAAAAGAGAAAAATGATTTTGCATGAAAACTACAATTCATGCTATAGTGTTCAGCCATCAAATATAAATGTAAATGTAAGGAACACATATAAACATCAGCAAATTTGTTCAATTTTTCCTATTGCATATAAATTAACTTTATTTGTAGTATCCGTAATGTACACTATTTCATGTGAGAATAAAATATTATAAGTCCTGGAGAACTACAAGGTCAGGCCCAATATATGTTCCCATTTATGTTTCCAGTCCATGGAGATAGTTAATCAGACAAACCATGATTATAATCTAGAAAACAGAAAGCTTGGTGATTGCAGAGGCAATATTGGATTTGGAGCTATTTGGCAGAGGAGAAAGTGTGTGAGGGTCGATGTTGGTAATAACAAAAGATGAAGTAAAATCCAAATGGCCCCAACAGAGGCCTCTGTAACTATTCCAGGGCTGCTAAATGGCTGCCCTTCACATTTGTTCCCTCAAGGCTTGGCAGGGCAAGCTTTACAAAGGATTATCTAAACACCTTATCAGTAAAATGAAATTATGTAGTCCCTTTCTCCAAATGTTGGTTTAGAAGTTGCATTTTTTAGCAAAGCTACTGTGGATCACAAACAGGTGCAGATCGGATCCAAAGCCCATTCTTTTCTACTTTGGGAATGAAAATATCAGCAGTGAATAGAAAAAAAAAAAAATACAGCTTTTTTTTTTTTTTTTAATGAAAGTGCAGTTAAGGACAATAAGGCATCATAAAATTGTATAGCTACAATAAAATAACAAATGCTATGAAATTTGAGGATAAAGTAATTGTTGAAGATTCAAGGGGTACATAAATAATACTCATTTACTCAAATAAAATTGTGGGCAAAAGGAAACAGAAGGCACAAAAGAATTAAATTAAAATTTAGTCAAATGCCAGGAACGTCTCTGGGATGCTCACTGCATTGTTTTTTGTCATATTCACAATAGACATGTGATGCAGCATTGTTAGATTTCAGATAACAAGTGTCACTCATCATTGGTCATTTTGTCAAAAAACTTTTTACTTTGAAAAAGTCAATTTATGTGGTATAAATAACTACATTGCAGACATATCTGACAAGCTGTATATGGATTTCCTTGGCACAAACTTTTTGAATGAAAGACCATAATTTTAATAATAGAAAGTTTACTGTCTTTTTTTATTTTCAAGATCATGTATCTGTCAAAAATGGGTTGATCTCTTTTCATTCTCACAAACTGAATGCTCCTACCATATGTCCCATACAGAAACCAGCTCACAATGGATGAAGAATTTGAATTTAAGACTAGAAGCTATCAAATTGCTACAGAAAAACAGTGGGGAAGCACGGCATGGCATTGGACAGGCAAAGATTGCTTGGATGAGCTCCCAGCAGCACAGACAATAAAGGAATTATATCCAACGAAGACACTTCTCCCCAACACAGAAAACACTCAGCAAAATAATGGGGCAGCCAAGAGAACAGATAACATACAAAGAAGCTCAAGAAAACAACAACAAAATTGAATTTAGAAATGAACAAATAATATTTTTTAATATTATAAATAATACATATTTATTAAAAATTCAAATACTTGCAAAACAGCAAGTTAGTCATTCAGCATCCTTCCTATTAGGCAATCCCTGTGATTACCTGCCCACAAAATACACATGTTCATCTCAGAAACTGACAAACTCATTTTTAGATGTTTATGAAGATTTGCAAAATATCCATGTAACTTCTATGATTAATATCCAATTTAGATGTTTGTGAAGATATAATCTTAGATCTCTGGTGTACACTTGGGATACTAAAGTAGAACTGGAGGGAGAATTGATGACGGTAGCCCAACTTTATAAAATAAATTTGTATAGGAATTATAATAAGATTTTCTACAAAGTTTTCTATGTTTAAAATATAATTGCATTTATATTTACTATGCAGCACCTAAAATTACATGATTGATTGCTTTGTTTTGGCCATTTTTTAAATTTATTTTATTTATTTGAAAGTCAGAGTTAGAAAGAGAGGGAGGAAGAGAAATAGAGATCTCCCGTCTTCTGGTTCATGCCTCCCAGTGACTAGGAGCCAGAAGCTTCATTCTGGTCTCCCATGTGAGTGCATAGGCCCAAGAACACAGAACTCTTGCTTTGCTTTTTGTTTGTTTTAACATTTATTTTCCATGTTTTTTTGTCTGTCACTTCTATTTGACTTAGTTTGGTTTTGTTTGGTTTGACAGAATAATAGTTGAGTATGAAATCAAGCTGTATTCAATATCCATTTTTTGCCATTTATGTGAGTTTAATTTTCTTTCTTCTTTTTTTTTTAAAGATTTATTTATTTTACTACAAAGTCAGATATACAGAGAAGAGGAGAGACAGAGAGGAAGATCTTCCGTCCAATGATTCACTCCCCAAGTGAGCCGCAACGGCCAGTGTGCACCGATCCAAAGCTGGGAACCAGGAACCTCTTCCGGGTCTCCCACATGGGTGCAGGGTCCCAATTTACTGGGCTGTCCTCTACTGCTTTCACAGGCCACAAGCAGGGAGCTGGATGGGAAGTGGAGCTGCCGGGATTAGAACTGGAGCCCGTATGGGATCCCGGGGTGTTCAAGGCGAGGACTTTAGCCGCTAGGCCACAGCGCTGGGCCCAAGTTTAATTTTCTTAACCACTCTTTCCAGGTTTGTGTGTGACAACTGAGAGAATAACATTTGAAAAACCATGCAAAATGCTTAAAATGTGTCTAGTATATATTAAATAATATATATTAATTCTTTCCATAATTTTTTCATTGAACTGCCATAGCTGTTGTCACATTTGAACAGTACCCCAGAGGCTAGAGATAATAGAAGGGAAAACTCCAGGGTTGAGATTAATTTAATCAAGTCTAAAAAATGAAATCATTGAGAGGATGGATTTTTCATTACTAGGTCAACTGAGCACACCAGAATTACAGAAAATAAGTTTGTTGCATTTTACTCTGTTACATCAGTGGGCCAGCTTTCCAAAAAGGTTCAAGCTTTGAAGCATGTCTTACTCTATGAACAACTTAATTCAGGGATTTGCTTGTTCTCAAAAGTTAATAGCATACCATTGCCTTTTTGTTTTCTGATACTTGCAATTTTAAGGATTACTAATCTGAAAATTCAATTTGAAAACTAGACAAAACTATCCATATGATGTTGTTAAAAAGTGATGATGATCCTGACTTTCTTTATGTAAGCTATTTTAATGTTTTTCTGAAATTAACACATCTTACTTATTATGCACAACAGGATGTTTTGAAATAAATGTGCATTGTGTTAATAGGGAAGAGGACGGTGAGATGTTGATTAAATGAGCCTGATTAGAATTAGACAGGAATAAATTTAAGAAATCTGTGGTAACAATATGATTATCATTAATGTGGCTATGTTGAAGGAACTTAGAGAAGGGAGAAGCTTTATGTCCTTTGTCTGCTGAACATGTATAATGGAAATAAAGCGTTGGCTTTGAGGTTATCACTTGAGAGCTAGTTTTAGGATGATAGGGTGTATATACTCAGGCATGAGCTAACAAAAGCCATTGCCACACAAAGAATGAACAATGATAAAGAGCTGAGCAAGAGCTCTGTGTTGAGCATATACTTAAAATGTTCCCGTTGAAATAGAGGACTTTATGCTGAGCAGTAGCAGAAATCTGCAGTAGAACAAACCTGGGTAGAAGAATCCAAAACTAATTGAGTCATCACAAATCTCGATTTCCAGGTCCCTGATTCCAGCCACCCCAGGTAAATCTCCGCTGTACTGTGTCTGTAACTGTGTGGCACTACTGCTATCAAAGACTGTCTTCATTCACCATTATATACCAACTAGAACAGTTGATGACATCTACAAAAAAACCAAAATGTATGAATATTTAATCATAAATTATGAAGGATTCTTGATTGTTTTTAATATTTAAATAAGAATCATGGTGCTTTAGAAACAAGTGAAAATAAAAGAGGAAAAGTATTATAAACTTACTGTCAGAAAGTTGAAATCAGTGATGCCAGGTGGGAATAGGGCATAACAAAAAGTATGAGAAATTAAAGTAAATGAGGAGGCTTCATATCTTAACAAAAATTAGAACATACAGAGTCAAGAGGAAGCACAATTGAGTGACCAGTTATTTTATTTCTAGGAACTAAAGAATGTGTTAAAGTTTAATAAAAATCTGAATGATTATGCAGTACACAGATTTAATATTTTAATGTCTTCATTTATAATTATAACCTATTTGACTTACGTTACAACTTCTGCAACACTCCACCATAGAAACACATTAATAAATATATCATATGATTACAGAAATTAAGGAATTCATTCATTTTAGGATCATCTATGCAATCAGAAAAATCTAAGGTCAAGTGAAAGTTTTGAAAAATGGGGTGCCAAATTTCAAGGGTATTGGACACTTGGCCACAGCACATATGTTATGATCACAAGGGCCTAATTGGGAAAGCCTGGGGCACTGATGCAGGATGAGGATATCTGAATGGATGTCCTGAAAGATTTAAACTTGATAGATTTGTATTCACATTCAGAACCTGAAGAAATGTTCCACCTCCTCTCATTCAGATCTAGCTTTCCCCAATACCAGAAAATGATACAAAGGGATGCACCTCAGAGAAGGTGTTGCTTCTGGAAAGTTGTTGTCATTTCTTCTCATGTCTCTAAACAGATAAACAAAGTTAAATCACACATAACCATACACATGCTAATCTGTCCTAATTTCCATAGTAAAGGGTACAAGATGAATTTAAAAGGCCCAGGGAAGTAGGCGACCTGTATGGCAATTTGAAACCCAGAAACTGTTACTGAAGAGGCAACTGAGTTCTGTGGCTGAAAGATCCTATGATACCTGAGTAAGGATGCACATCAATGTTTTCTTTATACACTTTTAGAGACTTACTTTTATTGACTTGTGCCATTACCTGTGCACCACTGACTGTGCACTGGGGAAATAGAAATAAGAAACACTTCAAAGACAATTGGATACAAGGCTTATGTTGAAATCACCAGGCACAGAAATATAGTGACTTTATGGCTCCCCTGGTACTGGTGTGTCATGAGGGGTCAAGTAATATGAGTTTTGAATAAAATCTAGTTTCAAACTGATCCCTGCTGTGAAGGTCTTAGAAACACATATATGTTATAGAGGCTGGAAGATAAATGTTACAATGATTCAAGGACCATTCAATATGGGAAAGCTTTCAATGGGCAGGGATAAGGGAAATTAAACTATATCCTCTGCAAAGTCAGATATTTGTATTTCTGCCACTTGTAACCAACCCCTCCCATAAAGAAGGAAAAAAGAAATAACTCCTTGTAGAACTACTCAGGTTCTGGAAACAACATATTGTATATATAACCAAAAACTCCTTCAATCCATACATAGAATGGCGAGCAGGGCTCTGCAGCAGTGTCAGACTAAGTATCAATAAATATGGAAAGGCTGTGTAGTGAAGAGACATTCTGCTGCTAAGAGTGCAAAGCTCAACAAATCAATGTTAACTAGTGCAGAAATATCAGCACAGTACTGATGGGTATTTAAAAGATAAGACTATGATGAGAAGGACAAAACAACATTCACACCAAAAGTCTGACTCCTATTTACTTGAGCTAGTATTACTTCTCTTGCCTCCACCTAGGACATCCAAGCTGACATCAGTAAAGATGAATGCTTTTCTAGAGAATTGTCTCTTGAACAAACTATATGACTACTAGTTTTCAAGTGACTCAACTGTTCCGTTATTTAAGTACCACAAAATTTGTTCTCAGAGGAACAGATGTCTCCATATTACAATTGAATGTTTGCTTTTTCCCTCCTCCTGGTTCTCCACAAGTATCTATCCAAAAGTTGCCAGCATGACTTATCCATTGTTATATAACACCTGAACAGCATCCACAGGCCACAGAATCTGGTGGTGTAACATAATGCATCACCAACTTGCTGACAGAGTATTAGAATTGCGTGCCCCTCACCCCCAAAAAGACCTAATGCCCATTTTGGAGACAATATTCTGCAAGAATGAGATGTCATCCTCTAGCATACTTTATTTTCTCAATCGGGGACATTCCTTTGTCTAATGCCAGGTGAGCTGGCAGACATCCTACAATGAAGAAGCAGCTTCCCAAAGAATTATTCAGTTTGGAAAGTCAATAGTATCAAGGTTGAGAGAACCTGTACTAAAAATACCAAAGTTAATACAAAGTCCCTGACCAGAAAAACTTTGTTGCATAGACTAACATTTGTTAGTAAAAATCAAGTCAGTGTAACACTTCAGAAACATGTTATTCTATTTTTATTCCTTCCTTTGTGGCTGAACTGCTTTTGACACCATCCATTTCAGTTTAAGTTTAAAGTACAGTAATTTGGAGCAGTCTACAATATTCTAAAACAGAACATCAGAGTTTACGATCTCAGTTCAGAATGAGTAAAAATCTTTCATAAGTCACATTGAAAATTCAAACAAAAAAGTAAAGTACACCTTCTAAATGTGAAACTAATTAAAATGTGTACAGCTTCCATGGTAAATAAACTGGAAAACTATCATCTGACATTCATTTTGATAAGTCAAACAATGAAACTCTGTCTTTTATCTTTCTTAAAACTATAGCTATGTATTTATTTGAAAGCAGGGAGAGAGAGAGAAGAATTTCATCTTTTGATTTATTTCCCAGAGGACCAACCAACCACACCAGCCACGTCTGTGCCATTCTGTAGCTAGGAGCAAATAACCCCATGTTAATCATTTACATGGGTTTCCAATACCATCTTCCACTGCCTTTCAAGGCATATTAGCAAGGAGCTAGATTCAACAGAGGGCCACAGAGAATCAAATCAACACTGGGAGGGATGCCCGAGACATCACAAATTACAACTTAACATACAGCATCACAATGATAACATTTTCAGACTTTTAAGGTAAGTTAAATATGCATGCAATGTTGGAAAGATTAAAGAACTCTTTTTCTCACAAGATATATGAATGTATGATTTTCTTTCTGATGTTTCATATCACTGTCACACCTGCATTTCCTAAGAAAAAGCATTTAAATGGTAAAAGTAGTAATGGATATTTTTGACAAGTCTTTATTGCTGTTACCTGGAAATTAAGTCAGAATTGCAAACAAAAAGAGAGAGGGTGAGACAAAGGTCTTCCATCCACTGGTTCATTCCACACATGGCCACAATGTCCAGAGCCATTTCGATACAAAACAGGAGCCTTTTGCAGGTGCCATGTAGATGCGGCTGCACGAGAACCTGGGCCGGTCTCTGCTGCTTTCCTCAGACACTAACAAGGAGCGGGATCAGAAGTGGAGCAGCCGGGATAGGAAACAAGACCGACGATGATGCCAGTACCATAGGCAGAAGATCAGTGTGGTCTGCCACAGTGATGGCTCCAGGATTGAATCATTTTAAAAAGCTTTATAGGTGTCAAAAAATGTACTGTTTCATGTATTTAATGCTGTTTTGTTAAATGTTTTACCAGATTTTATTTATTATTAAGTAATTTGACAATAGAATGATAAAAAAGGTTGATAATTTTACATATAGTTAGACTGTTTCCTACATTTCCAAAAATATTCTACATCAACATGTCATATATAGTACCAAGATGAAATATGAATGTATTGTAGGAGAGAACAAAGTGTGTCCTAGTCTTAACTGTGAATATGTGAAAGAAAGATGCTTCACATCACTCAGCTAGTGCCCCAGTGTACAGCTACTGTACTTGTATAACGTGAGTTTGCCTGTAACTTAAATTAAATAGTAAATTCATTTTTCATGCCAAGACTTTAATCACTTTTTGACAGAATTCAAAGAAGTATTGGTCACTTCAAGGAAGAGGTCTTAAATCTGGTACACAGTGCAAGAGGAAATGAGATTTGTATTTTAAAAGATTTATGGTAAAATAAATAGTGAGGCACACACAACAAAAAGTGTTAGCCAAGGAATGGCAAGAGAACATTAATAATGATACTCAATGGAATAAGTTATAAAAGCACTTTTTTCTATGACCTTGTTTTTGCAGAAAGTGCTAAAAATAAATACAAGTAATTAAGATGTTTCTAGACTGTGTTATTTAATAGATTGCTATTAAATATATGGGGAAAACCTTAAAAAATTAAAGCATAGTTTAGAATTCCCACATGCTACAGACTGAAGATGGAAAACTAATTGCATAGTTGTATTGTATAAATTCCAATGAATACCATTTCTTAAATGCCACAAAGGACCCAAAAAGCATTAACAAAATCCATTATAGTTGCACATAAAAGGAGAAAAATAGCATTATCTAAAATGATAATTTTGTAATTTTTTATTTCTTTATCTTGTCAATTCTTGTAATTGTGGAAACAGATTGGGACTGAGTGAAGCTTTTTTAAAGGAAAGGTAAAAGTCTTTACTTAATGACAATTATACAAAGCAAACGAAATATCCACATACAGATATTTTGAGGACTATATAGCTGCATTTCAAATTAATAAATTAGAGTACATAAATAAAACATATACATTTTAAGTTCAAAATGAATCTTTCCCACTGTAGAGTGGATAGAATCTACTCCGACCTCAGAAAACCAACTTCAATATTAAGCTAGTCAATTCATTGCATCAGACAATTTTTATTATGCAGTACATTGACTTAAATCTTCAAAACCATGTCAATTCCATAACATTGCAAATTGCTGTTGATGTTATATTGGGACTCTTAATTGACTGTGATGATATTCTGCCAGCTCAAACTTCAGACCAGAAAAGGTCTCCCCAAGAAACTGTTCAACCAATCTGGACAATAAGTAGCTGGACTCTATGCTTGGTATATGTTTGCAATGAAAGAATCTTGATTGAATTTGAACTGTAATACTGCATCAAGGTGGAGGAATCCACCGGGGGGAGGGGAGGGGGAGGGAGGGGGGGATTCCCAGAGCCTATGAAACTGTCACATAATGCAAAATAATTAACAATAAAAAAAAAAAAAAAAAAAAAAAAAAAATCTTCCTCTCTTAAAATGGCAACATAACTTTTAAGGTTTATTTATTTTTATTGAAAAGGCAGAGTTACACAGAAAGAAGCAGAGATAGAAAAAAACAAACAAACAAAAACATCTGATCATTAACTCCCCAAATGGCCGCAATGGCCAATCTAAAGCCAGGAGCCAGGCTTCCTCCGGGTCTCCCACGCTGGTGCAGAGTCCCAAGCCTTTGGGCCATTCTCAACTAAGTGGAGCAGGCAGGATATAAACCAGTACCTATTTGGGGTTCCGGCGCATGTGAGGCGAAGAATTTAACCACTAGGCTACCATGCCAGGCCCCACAGAAATAAATTTTAAATAAGAGATTTTTTTCCCCTTGATCATTCTCCAAGCTGTGAGAGATTGAAATATGTTGTTGAATCATGCCGTTGTTTGCTTTGTGGCCTTCTTGGTGTGAGGCATTGAATAAGGAAGCATGGCTATCATGCACATCTGTCTTCAATGCTAACGACGCTGGTCAGATGGCAAAGAACAACTGGGAACCAGAGTATCACGGACACAGTCTTCATTTATGTTCATCAGTTAATTCATTTCACCTTTCTTTCTACACAGAGAACTCTTTTTTTTCCTCCTAAGGATGAAAACCCAGTCTTATTTAGCTATTGAATTTGGCTCAAGTTCATGATTTAATTCATGCACAACTCTATTGATGAAATTCTAATGATTTATATATTTTAGAAGTCTAATTGATCAAACAACTTATTGAAAGCATCATGTGACTATGCAAACACATTCAAATACAATTAAATTGTTGAAGTTTCAGAGAAATAATTCATTATCAATTTCCCTATTGTTTATCTGGATTAGGTTTTCATGCATTAACGAGTAAACTGTATGAACTCAATGGCCTAACTCAACAGAAATGTGTTCCTTGCCCAAATTCCAATGTGAGTCAGAGGAAATCTCAAAGATTTCCTCCAAAAATGTCTAGAAAAAAATCTAAGCTGTTTCCACATATAATTCCACTTCACGCAACATAACCCCTGTGATTCATTGTTGCAGGAAAGATTGAGAAAGATCACCGAGTCAGGCTAATGCATAGAATTCTCTTCTACTCACATTAGTTTAGCCCAGTCCGATAAAATAACAGCCAACCAAACCAGAAGCTATAATCTTTTACAGAAACATAAAATGGGTCTGGTAGCATTCTTGCCTTTTTTCTTACACACAAACACTTAAAAAATCTAAAACTCTTAATACTGGAAAATTTGAGACTAGCATGGGGCACAAGGGATGATTATTAAATATGACAAAGCAATGCACATGTTAAAGCTCTTTTATTGAACTACTTGCACTGACTGAAAATATTGATGACACATATTGATTTGGGAAATATTAGCACATAACTAATAAATTCAGTTTTATATAAAAGTAGATGACTAATCAATATAGCCTACACAACCCTATGCTATTTGAATTGAAGCCAATTATAGTCACACAAAGAAATGGAAAATGGGTTAATCTAGTAAAAATTCATGATCTCCAGATAAGAATACAAATGTGTGTGTAGGCATATAATGTGTGTATATATATATAATGTATATATACATATATAGATATATGATGTCTATCAGTGCATATATGTATCACATATATATGTGTATACATGCAATGTGTGCATATATACATATATAATGTATATATACATATATAGATATATGATGTCTATCAATGCATATATGTATGTATCTACATATATATGTGTGTATACATGCAATGTGTGCGTATATACATATATATAATTCTTATTACTGCTAGTGTAAAGTTAGTTGAAATTAAGTTCAAAACATATTTCCTTAGCCTTCACCATAATAGAGCCATATTACTCATTGGTATTCATAATATTCATATTCAATGAATCTTTATTGTGCTGTATATAGTGTAAATAGAATGTGTAAGCACATATAGCAATTTAGACAATTACTATGCATAATAAGAGTACTATGAGTACAGAATAGTCCAAATGCAAAATAAGTAATTTCAGAGTGTTCACAAGAATGATAAAGGACCAGAAATTTTTCGGGCATTAAAATTCAATATTGTGGTTATGTTTACTCACCCATTGTTTAAAATCAGAATCACTGAGTATGTCCTCATGAATGCTAGGCACAATTTTATATCTGAATATCTATCAATTTCCAAAGAGGAATGGGGAAAAGAAGGATTTGCTTAAATGTTTGAACTTATGAATGCTGTTTTAAATTTGTATTTGCAATTTTTAAGCTTTTGAAAAGAAAATCCCAGGTCAGGATCTTCCAGAACTTGAAACCATCATTTTGGTCCTACAGCCTTAAACAAATCTCCCAGCATTTCGTAATTATTGGTCATTGACTGTTTTTCTGACAGTACGGAAACAACTG
Organism: Ochotona princeps; assembly: GCF_030435755.1. NCBI lineage: Eukaryota > Metazoa > Chordata > Mammalia > Lagomorpha > Ochotonidae > Ochotona > Ochotona princeps. The sequence continues at coordinate 50,550,250 of NC_080845.1, forward strand.
CACCTTTTATGTCACAGAGTAGTTCTAAGAAAAATATGAGACCGTTTCTGCAAGACAACACCTATTGAAACTGCATTGCTGTACATCCCAAAGTGATCATCTTTAGAATCATATGATTCTAAAATATTTTTAATGCATTGTTTCAGGAATTATTGTCATTGTTGCTGATACATGCACCTAGAGCCATAAAGCAGATATTCATAATCTCTTCTCTCTCTGTGCTTTTTGGTTCTCCTGGTGCAATTTACCAATAAAGCTTTATCTGTCCAGTATATAAAAAAGTTTATAATTCTGACTATACAAAGACAAGTAATATAATGCAAATGTATTAAAATGTGTATCTAAAGATCAAGATGAAAGATTTGAGTGATTTGTAGTATTAGCTGTCAGCAAAAGCACTGAACACTGGGGAACGCACAAGACATGTGCAAGAATCAATACTAAAACCATACTTCGCAGAGCTTAAGAGGGCAACAGTGACATTCCGCATCACATTTTATATTTTGCTAATGGATCAGAAAAAAAATAAAACCTGTCATTTTGAGCCCCTCAGCAACAAAATCTACTTTATTCTATAAAGTCATAAAAAGAAGGGTATTATAGTAGTAACATTGCTCTCAAGTTTGATTTTACAGATCTTTGTAATTTGTTTATCCCTCTGTGTTGTTCATATTTTTGTTTATTTATTTCCTTAAGAAAAATCCAAATCCAGCCTAATTTTGTGCTGCAAAATCAATAATGATTATCAAGGAGTTATTCTGAGTTCTGTCACAATTGACTAGGAGGTATTGAATAACTCTTATAGGCAAGTTTGAGAGCATCCAGTTTAGCATGATTAATTTTAGAAGTATGCATCAAGTAAAATGTTGTTTATAAATAGAAATGGAATGTGAGTAGTATAGAAAAGACAAAAGACATAGTGCACTCCATAATAATGAATATTTATTCATGGATCTTCCATTGACCTACTTTCTTCTTTGAGACTTTAAAATTATTCCATACTTACTTTTTATGTGAGTTAAATGAAAAAAAAAAGTCTTTTTTGGAGAAGGGGCAATTTTGTTTGACAGTCACAGACAGAGCCACTAGCTGCTTCTCCAAATGCCTGCAATAACTCCTGGCTGGGACCAAAGCTGGAAGCCAAAAACAGTCCAAGTAGGGATCCACCGACTTGAGCCATCACCTGCTGGCTCTCGGGGTGTACAGCAGCAGGAAGCTGGAACTGGGAGCAGAACCTGCACTTGAACCCAAGCACCCTGATCTTAGGACACAGGTATGCCAACCAGTCAACTAACCACCAGATAATTTTTAAGTAATATATCTGAAAATCATAATCAGCCATGAAAGAGTCCTAGATGGTTATTACCTATTTTCAATTCATTTTCAAAATGTATTTGACTGTTATGTATGCTGTGTATAGCAAAAGCATACAAAGGAAATATATAGCACTGTATTCTATCCTATGTTTATTTACTGTTATCTATCTAGCAAAGCAATTTGATTAACAATATTCTATTTACAAATGAAACTAACCTTATTATATGTGGTTACTATTTCAAAGCACCAATTGAATCATTTAAAGCCATTGCTATTTTTCCAAGTACTCCTGATGTTCCTCTATCGTTGAACCACATAAAATGCAGCACCGCTATGAAAGTCCGTACTGCTCAATAAACCCACCACAAGTAGGAGGCTGACATTCAAAGTACTTTTCCTGCTCTCACTGGCTATTATCGTTCTACTTGACAGACAGTTCTTCTTTGAAGAGAAGTGATAAAACCAACAGAAAAAGTGTGTGACTACGTTCCTAACAACGAAAAGTCAAACACAGTAGTAACAGCCACCTTTAAAGCAATTACACTAAGTCTACTGCACATTCCTCTGGGTGTGAAAGACAAGGCTGCTTAAATTTGGAGACACATTGAAACTAAGTATTGTATGATTTGGCTATATATATATATATATATATATATATATATATATATATATATATATATTTGTTTAGCCAAATCATATATATATGTCATAGATATATATGTATATATATATATATATATATACACATATATATATCTATGACATAATCAATTACCTGCATTTCGATGGTGATTTTCCTTTCTAGCCTTACTCTGTCTTCTACTCTTTGGGTTCCTTGGATAGAAAATTCAATTATTGTCCTTTTCTTATCTTGGGTCTGCATAAAGAAATGCAGTTAGTTACATTCCTGGGCGTCAGTGTCCTTCAGCAGGCAATGCCTTCCCACGAACCTGGTAATTGCCTCGTTTTTACCTCACTAACCTACTCTTCACACACATTTTTATGAAACACGAAAGCAAACCAATGAATTTACAAGCACAAACATAGACATCATTCGCAGTTGTCCTGCAACTTGGATTGGCAGGATAATTTCCAGGAATGACTTAGCTAGTCATGTGTAAAGGCACACAGTCCTGAGCAAAAGTTTACTCAGCCACCTGAGGTTGGTAATGACTTTGAGGTAAATATTTAACACACCAAAGCCTGGTGCAGAAACTGAAGACATGAATAAAAACTTCATAGAAATTATGAAAAGATTAAAGATAATGATCATATAGGAGTTTTGTTTTGTTTGAGGCTTTTAGTGCTTGGTCTGTAAGGGACATGTAGTGAAACTAAATATTAGTATTTTAAAAGAAAATATCAAAGATGAGAAAAACTAAGTGCTATGATGATACCTAAAATTTTAATATTAATCTAGGCTTAGGAATAGTGAAGATATCACTGCATGTTGGAGTGAATTTAGAGTTCCGGGCCCTGAGCAGAAGAAAATTAGATACTGTCTTTCACATACAATCACTGAAGAACTGACTCCTTGCTAGTGATTAAAGACTCTAGGAAAAAAAAAGAGTGAAGGTAACAATAATTTTAAAATAAAATACAACATTGCTATTGAGATATTTACGTGTTTGGGTACTGTCTTACAAGATACGTAACTGAAAATCTGAAATTTGTGATGTATTTTTAAGTCCTCAAAGAAAGATGAGATAATTAGCAGTACATGGCATGCTCATTCATCTCTAAATTCATACAGAGATGACTCACCTGGTTCGCAAGCAAATAAATATGCTCTCTAAATGACAAGCATTGCTACTCCATAAATTATTTATTTTAACCATTCCCTGGATTTTTTTTCTCTCATTTTTAACATGGGGTTCAGAGGACTGTAGAAAGAAATCATGTAAAATGAAATTGCAATTCATATTTCTTCATATCATAGAATTTTGTTTTCAGTGTACTCTTTAATTTCACAACTAGATACTAAATCTCTTCTATCTTTTTTTAACAAGGTAAGTCTTTGAAATCTATAACTATCATTAAAAATATCTTACCATAGTCACCCATTTTTTACATTATTTCTATAGTATGTAATCTACAAAATTTCTGACCCCCTAGCAATCTTTTTCTGTCTTTAATCTTTCCTCCATATACTTATTAAAATTATTCACCTAGGATCTCATGCTGGCTCAATAGCTAAATCTTCACCTGAAAGTGTTGAGATCCCAGTTCATGTCCCAGCTGCTCCACTTCCCGTCCAGCTCCCTGCTTATGGCCTGGGAAGGAAGTAGAGGATGACCCAAAACCTCTGAACTCTGCACTTATGTGAGAGACATGCACAAAATGCCTGGCTCCTGCCTTCAGGAGGGCTCAGCTCTAGCTATTGGCGGTCATTTGGGAAGTGAATCAGCAGATGGAATATCTTTCTTTCTGTGTCTTCTCTCCCTAAATCTTATCTGCCTTTCCAATATATAAATCTATAATTCATTAATTAGTTAATTACCTATTTAGAGAACTGTACTAATCTCAGTTTTCTGCTCTGGTGTTTCCCACCAAATGCTCTTTCCTGTAACATCTGAATTCTCATCACTCATAGACACAATTCTAAGTCATGTCAGTGCCCTGTGCTTGTACTATGCTGTAAGTTACTTGTGAATTTTCTCCAATTCATTCATGTTGTATTTTGGTTCCTTGTGACCCTATGATCGAGACTTACTTGTAGCACTTTATTAGGGATGCTTTCGGCAGCAGTGAGTCTCAGATATGAAGGAAATAGTATTGGTCAGAGAGAAACTGATTTGTGAAATAGTGAGAACGAAACCCTCAGTCAATGCTCTGGTAAAATCTGGAACCTAGAAAGACCTCCAAAGATCTCTACGTCGGAAAACAGGTAGGTAAGTCATAGAGCGGTCATGATTTTGCACATACCTTGTGGAAGAAGCATGATTGTGGCAAAATGCATCTATTTAAAACACTTTCTGGGGAAGTATCCACCTCAATAGAAGGATGAATGGGGGCTGAATTGCTAGGTGTTTGATAGAAACATCTCCCCAGCATGCGTGTATTGCAGTGTAATGATGTTTGCATCCCTCACCATGCTGTGAGCTCGTACATGCTGACTTTATGTCATCCCAGGCTGCCATGAACAGAAGAGCCCACCAGAATGCAACTGTGTTCATTTCAGAATGACATAACCTTTCCCTGAAATGGCAGTATTTGATGCTCTGTGTTGTCTAGTGTAAAATCGGCGTAAGAATTGTGCTATGGTAAAGTACAATTTTAATTTATTTTGCTCTTCATATGTTATTATCCACTGAGGTGAATGGGTGGTGCTGAAAAGAGGTTTGAAATGCTAAGAAATATCTGCAATAATTTCAGACACAGTAGATTACCAACATCAATTAGAACTCAGATCTGAGAAAATTGCAAATGCAGGAGAAGGGTTCATCAGATCCCCTTAATTTGAAGATTAATTGGAGACAGCTGGAATGACATACAGACCACAAGAATAAATATTTAGAACGTATTTGGAAAACAATGAGCTCATGGTACAAATCAAGCATGAGCACAAAACTGTTACAGGGATGGAAGTAAATAAATTCCCAAGTAGCTACTTGAGTGATTATTTTGTTAAAATATATGGATCTTACCATTGGTATAGAGACTGTCATGACTCCAAGAGAAAAAATATTAAGTGACACTCCCTTCACGGTTCCTGGAACAGTGTAAATGCATGATGGATGTTTTCTTGCCCACCTCCTTTCCTGAAAGGTACAAGTTTTAAGTCACCCATGCTCTGCTTTTCAAAGACTTCCTCTTTGCAGCCCACAGAGCAATGATTTTTGGGCATGCTCCTTTGCTTACATTGTGCTGTGCACAAGAGACTATAGTCACATTTGTGGATCCATCTGAAGTTTTAAAAAAATGTAAAAAACACTGTTTGGCTCCTTTTTTCCTATATTGCTAATTTCTATACCACCTATTCTTTATATCCTTCCTATCCATACAAGAATCACACAGCTGATGTTATCATTGAGGTGAATTATTTAAGTAAAATTGTGCGTATGGTGTGTACTGCACATAGAATAAGAGCAATACCCAGTCAGTAAATAAAATTTATTTTCAAATCACTAAACAAGAAATATTAAGTATGCATCATTTGCCAGCAATGTCCTAGAAAATATTGTAGACAAAAGATGAATAAACTTAAGACTGCTGTGAAGATTAATAAATGAAATGAAACAAGTGCTATGACTATTGGCTTAAGAGAGATCAGAAGATACAAGGCACTTTTCAAACATCTTGAGTGTCCCTAATCATTAGCTAATTGACTCCTGCATGTTGATCTGTGTTGTCAGCCATGTATATGTTTCCTGATGATTAGCCATTTTCTCAGTTAAGCTTATGTATCTTCCATCTCTGCTTCTTTTGAATGTAAAAAAGCTATTTTAACACTGTAACATACACAGAAGCCTCAGGAATGGGTGTTTTGTAATGAGGAAATGTTGACAGAAAAGGAAACTGAGTACTGTGACATACCACTCAGTATTAAATGTGGCATGGAGTCTAGCAATGAGAAACACAATAGGAAACTACTGAGGAGAGCAAGAAAGCTCACCAGAATAATTTTGACAGAAGTAGACTGGAAGGAAAATCTGTAAAAACAAGACTCAATCACAGTAATGGTACAACTAGCATGATGATACAGGATAGAGAGTGCCAGGATCCAGAAGAAAGATTATCTGAGATTATGTCAAGACATCTTAAACCTAGCAACAAGAAAGAGAATGTCCATTTGGTGCCAAATTTCAACCTTAATTTGGATATTTCATACTAAAATTGACTGCAAAATTGGAGACTCAGACATTTTAGCTGGCATGATGATGTATGCTGAAATTAAGATATCAAAAGCATGATTTTCAGCATTATATAAATCCTCACATTACACTCCAGTGTATGAAAGACTTAGTGATTCTCTATTTTTTCCATAAAGGCTCATTCGTTTTTCTATTTTTTTAAAAAAATTTTATTTTACTTTTATTGAAAAGACAGATTACAGAGAGAAGAAGAGATGAAGATAAAGATTTCCTGTCTGCTAGTTCACTCCTCAAGGGATGGCAACGCTGGAGCTGAGCCCATCTGAAGCCAAGAGCCAGAAGCCAGGAGCTTCTTCCAGGTCTCTCACACAGGTGCAGGGTTCCAAGGCTTTGGACCATCCTCTACTTCCTTCCTAGGCCACAAGCAAGGAGCTGGATGGGAAGTGGAGCAGCCAGGACATAAAGAGGCACCCATGTGGGATTCTGGTGCACGCAAGGTGAGGATTTAGCCACTAGACCTTCATGCCAGATCCTCTATTGTTATTGTTGTTGCTTTTAAGATTTATTTATTTGCATTGGGAAGGCAGATCTTCTGAGAGAAAGAAAATCAGAGAGAAAGGTTCTCTGTCCATTGGTTCCAGCAAGTGCTGCAACTGGGCTGATCTGAAGCCAAGAGCCAAGTGGGCATAGGTCCAGGTACCCATAAAGCATCCCATTGCATGCAAGGCGAGGATTTAATGTCTGAGACATCATGTCAGGCCCTTATAATGATCCATTCTAATACCTTCAAATAGCAATGAAAAGAAAATAAAGCCTACTTTTCTTTGCTACTCTCAATACATACCAATATTGCATCTATTTTCTTCTATTTTCAAAACTTTCATATATGTATCTTCTTGGATGATTGAGATGCATGTCTGTTACAGTCATCAAGATTCCATATGGGAGTATAAGAGTAGAAGTATAGTTTATGATGCAATCTATTACACAGGGGAAATGGTCTTATTCAGTTATTTATCATATGCTTTGCCATGGATAGAAAAGAAAGGATTACTTGAGTTATACTTTTGTTTAATTTTATTGGAAATATCTGTAGCGTATTATTTGTTATCTTTTCCTGGTTCCACTTGTGTCTAAAGCTTTTCCATATTAAATTGATTTCTTGAAAGTACCATTTAACCTATGAAGTGGTCCATCATGGCATCAACTATGATGATCTACTATAAATGAGAGCTCATAAAGTAATAACTAACTTAAGTTGATTCAGAGTCCCAGACTCATTGATCAAAAGTACTTCTGTGTCTTTGTGAATGGTCTCTGTAATATCATCACAAGTAAATGAGGTAAATATCCCCTTGATTCTTCTCACATGAAGATTTTACCAATACCGGGCCCGGCGGCATGGCCTAGTGGCTAAAGTCCTCGCCTTGAAAGCCCCGGGATCCCATATGGGCACCGCTTCTAATCCCGGCAGCTCCACTTCCCATCCAGCTCCCTGCCTGTGGCCTGGGAAAGCAGGAGAGGACGGCCCAAAGCTTTGGGACCCTGCACCTGCGTGGGAGACCTGGAAGAGGTTCCTGGTTCCCGGCTTCGGATTGGCGCGTACCGGCCCGTTGCGGCTCACTTGGGGAGTGAAACATCGGATGGAAGATCTTCCTCTCTGTCTCTCATCCGGCTTTCCAATAATAATAAATCTAAAAAAAAAAAAAAAGATTTTACCAGTACCAGGATAATTGTGTACTAAGAAGAAATGCAGATATTTTAAGGAGTGTTAGGTAAGGATTCTAAATTGAGACAGATAATGGGGAACTGAAATATCATAATTCTGTCATTACAGCTGAAGCGATGCAAGCCAGATGACTGAAGTTTTGGTCCAAGTCTATTTCGCAGTAGTACAGAGCCAACATGTATGTATTACCACCTTAGAGCTGTTTGATTCCCTAGGGGATAATTGAGTCTAGTATACTTAATAGCTGTCAAGTATTTGCATTGATTATGATCTGTTTAACAAGAGCCGTTATAGTAGAAAGGCCAAGAAATATCTCTCTCCCATCTTGAAAAATATATGAGAAGCAATCCTATCCCAGAAGGAATTAGAAAGATAAGCACCACCATTGTATACTTTACAATGGTAGGGATCCTCATTTAATTAATTCATTGGCTACTAGGGAAAATTAACTTACAAATTCATCATAGTTGTACCTGATTATGGCTTAACCTACATTTACTCTGGATGTAGCCTTTACTGCAACAACTTACTTGGTAAGATGCATCTATTGGTGCAGTTGCACACTGACTCCAACATTTAGCAGAATTATTTGATGGAGCAATTTCATTCTTCTTAATTCCTGTCAGTCGGGGAAATCCACATAAGCCTGTCATCATACTGGAAGCAGCAGTACACATTAAATCATTGCTCCAGGCTATATTAACACTTAGGCTCACATTCCTGATTTACTCTCCAGGAACATGGATTCTCTTGCTATTCTGCATAACATCAAGTTGATCTACTATAATGATGTATCATGCTAATTAGACTCAATGATCAGGAACTAACAAGTTCTATATGCCTGTGGGAAACACCTAAATACTACAAACCATAAAGAAATTCCTGTTGAAGATGCAGAGCCCTGCTATATCCATGAATATTTTAGAAATGCAAATCCACTGGTGTATAGCAGAACATTCTTTCTGTGTTGAATAGCAATTTAATACATCTCCTGTTTCCCTACAACAGTACTTGAGCACCTCCTTGTATTTTCAGACAGCACATAACATATTTCAGAGCATTCTTAAGATCTGTTGTTTGGGTGACTCGGAAAAAAAATCCTGATTTTTGTGGCAACTAGAAAAATAACACATTCAACAATAGATAAGAACTCTGGTGCAAAGTAAACTGTCACTCAAAGTACACATTTTGAAACCAGGCTATCTTCAAGACACCTAATTAGACCTTAACCACTGATCTCCCAGGAATATTTCAAATGTAAACGAACTCACCTCCATTTGCCCTCCAGGCTTATGCTTAGATCGTCTATGTATATGTGTATATATATATATGTATATATATATATATGTACATATATACATGTCTATGTCTGTATATCACATTGTGATATATCAAACATTCCTATGTTTGATATGTCTTTCTCAAGAATAATTAGGTCTTAGATAAATTAAACATCATAGTCTTTAAGGTGAATCTGTCATCCACTAATTAAATGGTACCCATAGATTTTCTGTGGTGATTTTATTATGTACAGTATAGCCCATTAAGAATTAAACTGAAACCACATAAGCATTCTACACAAGATTAATTGCTACTGTCATGCCTTGGCAAGACATGCAAACTCATCTCACTGTCCAATAGTGATGGTGGTACTGCAACTCCTCTTAGGACCACATCATAAAATGTCTCTAAACTTTTTAAACGAACACAATTTTTAAGCATTAAGAAGAGAAAGAAGAAATGTTATGAAGAAAAGCCAACACATACACAACCTTTGAGCTAATTATATCAGGTAAGACTTGAAAAGCAGATTTAAGAAACTTTAAATACAATGCATGAGCAACAAAAAATATTTTTAAATGAACATCTGTTCTAACACCAAAATATTTCTCACACATTTATTTTATGTTTGTACGAAATCAAGTGCTAAAAATTATTTATGATACATTAGCTTAAAAATACCTGCATTCACATAAATACACACAAACAGAAAATAAGAAACAAAAGCCCAACAGTTCATTGGAAGTTTCCTTGCAGTTAGGACAAAATGGAAACCCTGTAGCCACAGGGAAGACCCAGAAGAAGCTCTTGGCTTTAGATTGGCTCAGCTGCAGCCATTGCAACAAATCTGACAGCAAACCAGTGGGTGGAAGATCTCTGTCTCTCATTATCTTTGTAACTCTGCTTTTCAATTAAAATACATCTTTTTTACAAAAAAATATATACTGTACATTTTTATTCCACATTTATTTCAAATTTATTACAAAATTTGATTCACACAGAAAGTAAGATTTTTTTTCTTTCTTTTTGTTTTTTCTGTCATGCTCTGGAGAGGTGCAGATATACTGAGTGACATCCAAGTTGGGTGTGTATCTCTGTTGTCTCACGGGGGAGGGTGTGATTCCATTAGTTGGTGTAATCACTGCCTCACTTCCTCTCTGCCAAGGAGATCAATGGCATGGCGAGCCCACATTGGCTACACACCCTATCCATGCCAGCTCATGAGCTGCACGAAGCTCCCGGGCAGTTCACAGTAAGCACATAGAGCCCTCTCAGCTGACCCACTGCAGACACTCAGAGAACTCTGAGCCTCAGCAGGTAGTCACAGGGATTGCCCATAGTCCTGCTCTACCCCAGCCCAATCTAGCAGTCTCAGAATGTCTACAGTCACTGAATGCAGGGCTCCATCACAGGGAACAGCCCTGTGAGACTGCTCTGCTCACAGAGAACCTGTGGGCATCCCCAGAGCTTGGGGCCCCTTACTGTTCTGCCTGCTCAGTTTGTGTGTGGGGGTCCACAGTAGAGTGAGGGGAAAGTTTGGCTTAATAGGCTTATGTGGGTGCCCTGCTTATTGACAACCCTCCATCGTATTACGAAAACATGGCTATCTTAAAAATTAAAGATGTTTCCAAATCTATCCATGATTTTATTACAATAGGAAATTTATGTTTGCAGCAAAAAAAAAATTATGGAGAAATACTGTTATGTTTATTATGATGACTTAAATTCTTACTACTAAAATGTGTCTCTTCATATTGGGGGTGTCCCCTAATACTGAATGTCATAGAAGAGATAAGGACTTCCAGAAAGAACAAAACAATAAAAAAGGCACCTGTCACACATTTCTACATTTTTGTTTCTGTGTTTCTCTATTAGTTAATTTGTTCACTTGCTTCTTTTAGAGGGATTTAAGATATTATCATTTTTGGAAGGGAGTGGCTAGCATATAATGTCTTAAAAACAGCTTAACTTTTTGGTTAGGTAGATACGGAGTTAGACTTAGTATCAAACATTTCATTTCTTATGTGACATTAGGCATATTGTATTATTGTTCTTCTCTCTGTTCCACACCTTCTATAGACATAGACATAAAATGTGACTATCTAATGTAAGTATTACATATGAAATATGCAGCTTTCTCTTTCCTATAATTGTTGGATTCATGACAGATGCTGACAATGGGTTACTATCAGTGCCATACTGTGCCATTAGTAATAAGATTCCAATATCGCTCTTTCTCTTTTAAGATTTATTTATCTTGGCCCAGCATAGTAGCCTAGTGGCTAAGGTCTTATCTTACAAGCACCGGAATCCCATATAGGCACCAGTTCTAACCCCAGAGGCCCCACTTTCACATCCAGTTCCTTGCTTGCAGCCTGGGAAATCAGTTGAGGATGGCCCACAGCCTTGGAACCCTGCACATACGTGTGGGAGACCTGGAAGAAGCTCCCTGCGCCTGGCTTTGGATTGGTGCAGTTCCTACCATTGCAGCTGCTTGAGGAGTGAACCAGTGGATGGAAGCTCTTCCTCTCTGGCTCTCCTCTCTATCTGCCTTTTCAATAAAAATAAATCTTTAAAAAAAACTGTTATTCATCTCTATCAAAAGGCAGATTTACAGAGAAGGAGAGAGAGAGAGAAAGAAAGAGAGAGAGAGAGAGAGAAAGAGAGAGAGAGAGAGAGAGAGAGAGATCTTCCATCCGCTGGTCCACTCCCCAAGTGGCCATAATGACTGGAGCTGAGATGATTTGAAGCTAGGAGATTCTTCCTGGTCTCCCATGCGGGTGCAGAACCCCAAAGCTTTGGGCAATCCTCCATTGCTTTCCCAAGCCACAAGCAGGAAGCTAGATGGGAAGTGGAGCAGCCAGACATGAACTGGTGCCCATAAAGGATCCTGATGTGTGCAGGGTGCAGAGTTAGCCACTAGGTCATCATGCATGGCCCCAAATATTTCAATAGGTTACTGAGGAAATATTATTGTAGGCTACAGTTCCCATTTTGGTATTTTTCAAGACTTTATATACATTTTGACGTGATAAGTCTGATCTCTCTATTATACACAGAACAGTGACTTTGAACTAGAACACTTACAAGCCAGATTTCAGAATCCAGTGACTTTTCATTTTATACCTTTATACCTTTTCTTATGTTGGACTTTGGATGAAATTCACTTATCTACTAAAAAGAATGCCAAGCACAGTAAAGTTGAAAGCAGTCCAGAACTAAAACCACAATAAAATGTGTCCCAACTTCAGTTCCAGCATGCACCATTCTAAAATCTGAAAGTTTCTTGACTTCTGAATTTATTACTCAAAAATGAGGCTGATACTAGCTATCATGCAGAGATAAGGCATTCAGTATATAGTAGTTTTGGAGACCAGGCATGTGACACATACCAGGCTCTGTTCTCAGCAGCTAATATCTATTATTAATATTATCTGTTCCTATGTCATAAATAATAAGTAAATAAGACAACAACCATGTATCTTATTTGGGTCAAGATTCTTTCTCCCTATCCATTGTTTACCTTAAGTGTCCCACTTATGATGAGAAGAAAACTCAGTACCATTAGTAACCAGGATATGATTTTTGTGCCACTGTTTTCATACCTACTTTGTTCTTTTCCCTTAACCTGCAATATTGATTTGAACTCGTGCTAATCCACAGGACCTGTCCTTCTCCACACCTGCATTTTAAGTGTTATCCTTGAACAGAAATGGTGTGGGGATATATACTCAGTAGATATAACTGAGTTTTTAATGCTAGTATAGTGCCATAATAAAACCTTAAGAGATAAGAAATCTAACTCATTTGCAAGTGTATGTATATGTTAAACATATTGTATATAAGTATATCTAGTTGAAGTCCATATTTTACATGTGGCTGGTTTCCATCTCATTCCTTTTTAGTAAATTTAATAGGAAGAATTCTTTATAATCTAATAATTGAATGGAAAAATAACTATATGACACATATGCAGTAAATTATAAAGTAATTATTAAGACTGTGATAGAATAACATTGTTACACATTGACTTTACAAAAGCACAAAACAATTTTTCAAACTGTATTTGTGGTATTACTAATAGACACATATTTTCTTAGTTTACTCTTTAAAATTCAATTTCTACATAGCAGGGAAAACATGCTGTATTTGTCTTTCTCAGACTGGCTTATTTCATTTAATATAATGTCCTGCAACCATTTTGCTGTAAATGGCAGAATTTCATTTTTTAGCTTCATAATGTTCCATTTGAATCTCTCTCCACAGACACACACACACACACACACACACACACACACCATTTTTTTGATCCATTTAATCTGATGGTGGACACCTTGGTTAATTTTACATTTTGGTAATTGTAAAAAAAAATGCAGGGAGCTAGTTGAATCATTGTATTCAAGTCTTTTTAAAAATTACATTATTTTAATTATGAAATAATTTTTAATAAATTCAATGTGATTTGTAGAAGCAATTCTGAGAACATGATATTCCTTCCTCCTCTTCCTATGCCCCATTCTTCTTCCTCTTTCCTTTTAAAAAAATTTTTATTAACACATAATCTTTTGTATTTCATGGACTATAGTGCAATATTTTGATAATTATACACAATTGTGTAATTTCTGATATGTTCCAACTCATACAGAACAGGAAAAAATGTAAAATGAAGCAGTCACTTAAGTATAGGATTATCATTTTTGCTCCATGTTTATATTCCAGTGAAAATGTGGTCTTGTGGTCTTTTACTTATTATTTATTAAATGTTTTGACTAGTACTAAATTAGGCCTGTGAATATAGAGCAGATTTAAATTATAGACTGTGAATACTGTTGGAGAGAAGGACATTTTTGGTGGAATAGAGGAGGGAGGAGAGTATATTATCTTCCTGAACTGCACATAAACAATACATAAAACATTTCATTTTTATTTTAAATTTTTTAGCATTAATAAAAAGGAAATTTCATGTCTTTTGGGCATATACCCAATAGCAGAATTCCTGAATCATATGGCAAGGAATTTTTGCTATCTTTTTTTAAAAAAAGCTCACAAACTGTTTTCCACAGTGGTTGCCTTAATTTACATTTCCACCAAAAGTGTATGAATGTTCCCCTTTCTCCACATCCTTACCAGCAAGTGTAACTCTGCGTTTGGAGTTGAGCCATTTAGAGGTGTGGTGGTATCTCTTTATGGTTTAGATTTGCATTTCTCTAACAGCTAATGATATGGGGATTTTTTTTCATATTTCTTTTTACCATTTTTCAGCTGGATTGACAGCGTTTTTATTATTCATGTTGTTAATTGCTGATAGATTTAGCATATTAACCCTTTACCAAACAGATGGTTGCATCCATTTTTTCCCCATTTTGTTGGATATCTGTTCATTATATTCATCATTCCTTTACTGTGCAAAAACTTCTGATTTTGATGTAATCCCATTTATTTAATTTTGCCTTTGTTTCCTGCGTGGTTTCTGAGTCTTAACTAGGATGGCATCCCCTATACAAATTTCTTGGAGTATTTGCCTCACGTTTTCTTTCTGCAACATCATAATTTCAGGTTCTAAATATAATTCTTTGATCCATTTTGAGTTGATTACTGTATGTGGTAAGAGGTTTGGATCTGATTTTATTATTTCTGCATTAATGCTTCCAGGGGTTTTCTGACATCATTTTTGTAGAGATTATCTTTACTTCACCGTATGGTCTGACCACTTTTCTTAAAGCTCAGTTGGCTGATGTATGAGGATTAATTTCTAGGCTCTCTGGTCTGCTCCATTGTTGCATGTTTTAGCTTTGTGCCAGTGCTATACTATTTCAACCACTGTGGCTTTTTAGTACACCTTAAAGTTAGGTATTGTTTTGTTCTGAACTTGATTTTTCTTGTTGAGGATAACTTTGGCCATTCTGGGACTTTTGTAACTCTATATGATTTGTACAGTTACTTTTTCTAATTCTGTAAAGAAGGTCATTAATAGAGATTGCATTGAATATGTAGCTTGCTTTAGGTAGTAAGGCCATTCAATGATAAATGATTCGCTATTGATTCTTTCATTTCATTATCAAGGAAAATATTCCTATTTTGTATCTTTGATAATTTCTTTCATCAACACTTGATGGTTTCACTGTAGAAAGCTTTCCATTCCCTGGTGAAATTTGCTCTGAAGTATTTTCTTTTTTAACATTGTCAATTGCACATAATCCTTGATTTTTTTTGTGAGTTCATCATTAATGTGCATAAAAATATACTGTAATTGCATGTTTGTGATCTGCTATTTCATTGAATTGGCTTAAAAATTACTGCAGTTTCTTTTGTTGGAATGCTTCCGTTTTTCCATATACGATAATATGTCCTCTGCAAAGATGGATAATTTGATATCTTCTTTTCCAATTTTTTTTTAAAGATTTTATTGTTATTGGAAAGCTGGATATACAGAGAGGAGGAGAGACAGAGAGGAAGATCTTCCGTCCGATGATTCACTCCCCAAGTGAGCCACAACGGGCCGGTATGCACCAATCCGAAGCCGGGAACCAGGAACCTCTTCTGGGTCTCCCACATGGGTGCAGGGTCCCAAGGATCTGGGCCGTCCTCGACTGCTTTCCCAGGCCACAAGCAGGGAGCTGGATAGGAAGTAGAGCTGCCGGGATTAGAACCGGCGCCCATATGGGATCCCGGGGCTTTCAAGGCGAGGACTTTAGCCGCTAGGCCACGCCGCCGGGCCCATTCTTTTCCAATTTTGATGCCCTTTGTTTCTTTCTTCATCTGAATATTCTCACTGAATATTCTAGTTCTATATTGCGTAAGAGGAGGAAAAGGTGGACACATGTGCCTTGTTCCAGTCAAAAAGATATGTTTTCAGATTTTCCCCATTATATGTGATTTGGGATATATAGCTTCTATAATTTTGAGAAAGAAACACTTCTTAAAAAGGAAACTTTTTTCCCTTACTGCTAAATGCTCTTAATTGTTTAGGTATGATTTACAGTGAAATGTTTTACTTCAAATTTTATTCAATGTTTATTTCAATTTTGATTGTATTTGGCTACCTTAAATATTTTAGAGATGTTAAAAAGAACAAAAAATATTAGATTAATAGTAAAGAAAAACAACAGCATGTTAGTGAGGTTTGATTGTTTTCTTAAATTTTAGTATTTTATAAATAGAAATTCCAGCAATTTCACTGAGCTATTATGGAACCAAACCAGATGGAACTAATATAATCCTGCTTTTCATTGAGTATTTCTTCAGATGACAATCAGCAATCACATCTAAATCACCTCTAAGGTAAGGAGTGCTGGCTTAATTAGGAGACAGTTGTAAAAGGATTTCAATTCCTTAGTTTTCTATAGAGTACCTTCCAGTTACTGGGTCCTAATTTACAGAAAAGATACAGAATTAATCTTTTTTTTTTTTTTTACCGGAAACCAATGCTTATTTTCAATAATCCAGGGAAGACTTACTTAATTTAATTAATATTAGAGAACGTTATAAGAGAATTTTCCAATATTTAAAATTTATTTTCATTTTCCTCTGTTATATGGAATCTATTTATTGAGCCTTGACATAAGTACAATCACAAATTAATTATTTGGAGATTGAAAACATAGTAGCATGTCAATTTTAAGGTAAGAAACTATAATATCCTAATAAGTTAGATTTACTTGAATAGTTACTAATTAAAATTCCTTTCCAGCAAATGAGATAACATTATGAAAAGAAATTAAGTATGTGTTTTATGTTCTTGTACATTGTTTTCAACATCCAGCTGGCATCAACCCTTAATATTTATTCTGTTTTGACAAAAGGATATTCCTCTCCCAAGTTTTCATCTACATGTTTTTAATGGACAATCATTCATGTAATATTGCTCAAAATCACATAAGAGTAAGTAGAAGGCCCAGTGCAGTAGCCTAGCTACTAAAGTGCTCGCCTTGAATGCACCAGGATCCCATATGGGCACCAGTTCTAACCCCAGAGTCCCCACTTCGCATCTAGCTCCCTGCTTGTGGCCTGGGAAAGCAGTCGAGAACTGCCCAAAGCTTTGGGGGCCATGCACCCATGCGGAAGACCCGAAGGAGAATCTTGGCTCCTGGGTTTCGATTGGCACAGCTCCAGACATTGCAGCTGGTTGGGGAATGAATCAAGGGACAGAAGATATTCCTCTCTGGCTCTCCTCCTCTCTGTACATTTGACTTTCCAGTAAAAATTATATAAATCTTTAGAAAAAAGGAGTAAGTGAAAAGATTATTTAAATAGTATATTCCAATAAGATAATTCAAATGTCATTATTTAAGTTAATGTAATGAAAAGAGGTGAAGTGTGTTTTTGTGTGTATCAACACACACACACACACACACACACAAAACACATATATACACATGAAAGAAGAATCAGTGTTATGCACTCAGTTTCCTATCCACTTCCTTATACTCGGCTTGAAGCATGCCTAGATCTTTGATTTTTTTGATTAACCTATACCTGCCAAAAAACATATAGTATTCTTTTATGACCTTTAAGGAAATCTAAGTTGTTACAGCAATACAAACTTAGTGTTTGTGAAGCCAGATTTTTTCCCTGGCTGCACTACTCATGCTGCACTCACTTGTAGTGTCATCTAGCTAGATGACTGGAATTCTTGAAATAGACACTTATAAACTCCACAGCTATGTTTGGATGAGTGCGTCATCAAGTTGGCCAACATTTCAAGTTATAAGGGACAAGTTAGCACTTTACCATCTTGTTCCATCTTTCTGAGACTCATTTGGTTTCAGTCTTCCTCATCTACTGATTTTGATACCCACATTTTTAGTAGACAGATGATCACTTACATATTTGTGTCAGGCAGGACAGGCTAGTTTAATGCGACAGTAGCACTCAACTAACATTGCAAATGGCTTATAAGGATAACATGGATTCTCAAAATGCTATAGGAGAATGGTTATTGCCATTTGGTCAATTTCCATTTTTTGCAACGACAAAAAAATGGCAATAGAATGTTTAACATTTGTGGAGTGCTTGGAAACTTTAGGACATGTTTTTCTTCATGCAAAGAATCAGGTTTGTGGTGCCTGTATCAACTGGAAAATTGTAGATAGCTTGTGTCAGAAAGAATGATCAATCTTTAGCTTTGTAAACCTGCTGATGTTGGCAAGAATAATTTGTATAGTATGCCTACCTACAAAGGATGAGGGAAATGATTCCTGAATATTATGAGATGGAGATATGTAAATATTTGATGAAATGTAACAACGATCATATATTAACTGTAAGCAACTATACTCTCAACTTGAGAGAGAGTTTCATTCATTTGTTGTCTTAACCCATTGAGACCACTGTAACAAAATTCCTAATGCCAGAAATAAAGTTCTCATTTATGGTCCTGGGAAATGTAACCAACACAGGTTTAGTGCCTGGTGAGGTTCTGCTTTCTGTTCCTAGAAACGAAATTCTGGTGTTCCTAAACATAGTGTCAGAGAAAACCAATATTCCTAAGACCTCTTTTAGAAGGACACTAATCAAGTTTTCTCCCTGATGACCTAATCAGCCACCATAGACCTCATCTCCATACACCATGATATTGGGAGTCAGTATTTTAGCACGTGAATTTGGAGAGGACTCAACATGTAGACTACAGGGTCAATAAACTAATTTCCATTCAAATTAGGCCAGGCACAGTAGCCTAGCAGCTTAAGTCCTCACCTTGTGTGTGCTGGGATCCAATATGGATGGATCCCATCAAGCTCCTTGCTTGTGCCCTGGAAAAACAGCTGAGGACAGCCCAAAGCCTTGGAACACTGCACCTGCATGGGAGACCCGGAAGAAGCTCCTGGCTCTTCGTTTTGGATCAGCACAGCTCTGGCCATTGCAGGCGACTTGGGAAGTGACTCAAGGGATGGAAGTTCCTCCTCTCTGTCTCTCCTCTCTGTATATTCTGACTTTCCAATAAAAAATAAACAAATCTTAAAAAAAACTGTAATCACCTGAAGTATTAACTCAGGTATTAGTACTTTCTAGTACTAATTCCTTTGCAGTACAATTTCTTTTCCAGAAATTTCAGAATTGGATGCCCAATGTCCATGCGAGATATTATTCAATTTTAGCTTTCTTTCCAAATAATTACAGCATAACTGCAAAACCTTTTTTAATCTTAATACTATACAAAAAAAGATTTTAACTAGCAGTGAAGGGAAAGACTAAATGTTCCTCAAGAGTATGAACAACAGCTATAAACTAATAAAATTTCAATATGTCAACTTTAGTAACATATATTACACATTTTTGAACTTGGCATATGAGCGTATGTACATCAGGAAAAGCTTACTAGTTATATTTTGAGTCTTGCCTGCTTTACTACATGCAATCTTCTTCAATTACATCCATCTTGTAAAAGACAGAATTTAATTCTTTTTTTTTAAAACTGAGTTGTATTCCATCACCTGTAGATGTTACATCTTTATCAAATCATCAGTTGAAGAACATCTGTATTGATTCCATATCTTAGCTATAGTGCATTGAACTACTTGTATATTCTCATTTCATTTCCTTTGGAAAATTCCCAGGAATGAAAAAGGTTGGATAATATGGCACATTTATTTTAGCATTTCTTAGACATCTCCACACTATTTTCCATAAAGGTTGTACTGGTTCACATTTTAACAGCAGTGAATTTTGGTCTCCTCCTGTCCACTTTTCATCAACATTTGTTCATTACAATTTTTTTCCAAAGATTTATTTATTTTTACTTGAGAATCAAAGTTACAGAGAAAATTTTCCATCCACTGACTCACTCCCAGATGTTCACAATGGACAGAGCTGAGCCATTCTGAAACTGGGAACAGGGAAGTTCTTCCAAGTATTTCACATGGGTGCAGGGTCCCGTGGCTTTGGGCCAACCTCTGCTGCTTTCTCAGGACATTACGTGGGAGTCAGATCAAAAGTGGCACAACCACGAGTAGAACCAGCACTAATGAAATGCCAGAAGCACAGGTGAAGGATTAGCATGCTATACCACTGCACTGACCCCCATTACATTTTATTTAAGTCTTATAACTAATCTTATGATTTTCCAGAAAAGACACTACATGGATTTCTTTTGTGAACACCTCATTGTTTCAATTCTTTGTAGTGTCAAAAATATTAAAATCCCGTTTGAATAACTAGTCTGTTGCTTACAATCCTTTGTTTCATTTTCCTCTGTTAAATGTATGTTATTTGAAATGCAGATTAAAAGAGAGGGACACACGTATACACAGAGAGAGAGAGTGCCTATGTACCGAGTCACCATTCGTCAGTACACCGGTGGTGCTCCAGGCCAAAAACAGTATAGCCCAGAACTCCATCTGGGTTTCCTATTTGAGTGTTAAGGACCATTGGCACAAAGCTGGAGAGGAACAGAGCAGCTAAGACTTAAACGAGCACTGAATATAAAATGCTAACATTGAAAGCTAACAACTGAACTGTGCAATGATGCTGATCCTTCCCTTTCCTCTCATACTGTAACACTTTCGCATTCTTTTTCAGAAAGCCAACTTAGGGAAGTGTATAAAGAGCCTCCCCATCAGATGTGACACCATCTCTACTTCCACAAACATTGCATGGTGCTATAAAATTATTGGATTTGGGGATCTTTGGTATAAGTACTTGTTTCCCTCTCTCTTTTTCTTCCTAATTGTTCTTTTTTTAAGATTTATTTATTTTTATTGCAAAGTCACATAAATAGAAGGAGAGATAGAAAGATCTTCCATCCAATGATTTTCTCGCAGGTGACCGCAACGGCCAGTGCTGCACCAATTCAAAGCCAGGAGCCAAAAGCTCTTCCGGGTCTCCCACGTGGGTGCAGGGTCCCAAGGCCTTGGGCTGTCCTCGACTGCTTTCCCAGGCCACAAGCAGAGAGTTGAATGGGAAGCAGGGCCACAGGGATTAGAACCAGCGACCATATAGGAATCTGGCGTGTTCAAGATGAGGACTTTAGCCGCTAGGCCACCATGTTGGGCTCTTCCTAATTGTTCTTACTCTGTGAGTCTACTTAACCCAATTTTGACCTTACTTGCCTCTTCATCTTCTTATATAGTGTCATATTTTATTAAAAATTCTATTGTATAAAAAAATTACTAAAGCTACCATTCAGTATGTAATATGAAATCAACCTCATCCATCAGTTTTGCACCCCAGTTCCTGTATTATTAAAGAGCACTCTTTGGGGAAAAAAATATCAAGTATTAAATAGATAAAACTCACCTCAAATGGATAGGCCAATATGATTAAGATCACAGTGAGAAGACCTGACCTATGCTTAACATAGTGTCACTCTCTCTCTGTTACTCTATATCACATATTTAACTGCTGTCTTCATACTATTCCTTAAATATTTCCTAACATGTTAGAGATAAAACATTCTCTAATTGTAACTTTCATTGCATAACAATTATTTTGCTTTTTTATCTTCAAAACCACTCATTCTTAGAAGTATAGGATTTTGAACATTAAATATAACTTAAAGATTGCATTTGAAATCTCCAAGTTTGCATTGGGTTATCTCTTTGTGCATACTGCCTCAGTTTATCACTAAAATACTCATATAATCAGAAGCAAATGAGAATTTGTACTCTCAATGCACACTGTGTGTCTTATCATCTGTTAACAAAATCTGAAAAAAGGGAGAGAAATGAAACAGTTGGTAATAGAGAAAAACAATAGAAAATGTATGTAAGATTTGAATTTATCATATCCTTGGAATTCATTTCATCCAAGAGAAACTACTTAGGAAATATTAATTTGTTGCAAAAGGTTCAATGTGAACTAATCCAAGTGCATATACCCAGAACAATTTTTGCTATTATTATTGTTTTACATATTAAGTGAATAAATGAAATATTTGTATAAGATTATGTATTATTTATTTGAAAGGCATAGTTATTGCGATTGGAAAAGGCAGGGAAAGAGAAAAGGAGGGAGGTGGACCGTTCCATTCCACTGGTGAACTCTTCAAATGTCCAAAACAACCAGTGCTTGGCCAGACCAAAGGCAAGAGCCAGGAGATTCCGCTAGGCCTCCCAGAGGGGCCCCAAAGGTTGGATAAACCTCTGCTATTCTTGTAGATGCATTAGAAGAGAATTGGATCAGAGACAAAGCAGTCGGGACTCTAACTGCTACCTACATGAAAAACCAGTGATGCAGACAGCAGGTTAACATGTTATGCAAGCAAAAAAACATACTCACAGCAGGTACAAAAATAGTTTAACATAAACTGATAGAATTCCAAACAACCTTAATAATATTGTGGAGTTAATATACGAAGGTACTTCGAACATTGATTAAAGAATGGAATTAAAATGTGTTGTCTTATTGCAAAAATTATTGAAATCAATCCATACTTTCTTTGCATACCTTTTTGTTAATTTTTCAAAGATTTCACATATAGGAAATCTCTAAATCTATTACATGTTCTAAATTACATTCTCTGATTATAATCTCTAAATCTGTATTTTAAGTTGCTATGAGAAATAATTGTAGACTCTTTCCAGGTCACAACTTAGTTATTATATGTATTCCTTGGTGATTATCTTGGGAAAATATTTTCATGTGTTGCATTATTACATTTCTCTTATATCTTAGGTTCAAAGTCATTCTTTTTTGAAAACAGAAATTATTTCAAGAGGAATGTATTTCCAGATGATAGAGTTTTATCCCATAATGAGCATTTCCCATCATTTATTTTCCAGATGGGATGTTTGTCTAGCCTTTTCTCCTGATACTCCCAAGTGAGAACAACTTTTCTTTTAAGCGATGTTCCTTCAGTATCCATGAAAAAAATGGGCCCAGAGCACCTCTTATTTTGGAGTTGCAAGAAGTTAGTGAACAAAGAGTACTTGAATATTGTTTACACAGCGGATTTTGTAAATCCTCAGAGTTTAATGTAGCTAATGAAACGCTTTCTTCTTTCTTCCTGATGACAGTTCTATGTCCTTTTCAAGCACAGCCAACAAGCTTATGTGACATTATTTTTCATCTTCAAGTCACAACACTTACCAAAAACAGGAAACAAACCTCTCCAATCACATTTATACTACAAGACAAGTGTAATCTAACTATCAGAAGATGGTTCATGAAAGTGCTCCATCTGTTGCCAATAGAGCCTAGGTGTAATTTGTCTTGGCTAGACTCAGACAGCCAAAGCAGTGCTAAAAGCTCCAACAATCTGAAACCCACAGCCTTAAATACAGACATCAGACAAGTGACTCTGAGGTGCCAGGTCTATTCCACAATGATGATAAAGCTAAACTCTGCTAGTAACTTGACACCATAAATTTAAGATCATCAATTTGATAGAGAAAGCATGTTGTAAATACTTTTTAGACTACTGTTTATCTTGTTTAATTACAGAAATCTAATAACTTCACATAAATTTGAAACTAGCAGCACTTCTTTTTAAAATTCGGATGAACCACATAAACTTACTTATATGGACTGGTTTTGTCTTGCTTTGTTCTTTTTTACCTTCACAAAGGGTAATTTACATGATTCAATCATAAAATCCATTTAATAAATTTTAGGATATCACCAACATTTCTCAGAAGAGAAAATTTTTTTCTAAAGCTTCAGTGACTAGGTCATGGTCATATGTCAGTTTATGGTAAACTAATATTAACCTTCTCTTTAATCATACCAGAAATTTAAAAAATAAGTTAATACCCTCTTGATCCCCTTCTTCTAGAAACACTTTGCTGTGGTTGACCTCTAGCAAATTTGGCCTAAACTAGTCTCCATGCAGAAACAAATTGACTGAAACTGTCTATTGTATATAGTGAGCTATTCCCTAGCATTATACATAGATAATTTGTAGCCTCACCTAAGATGATTATGTTTGTAAACAAACTCATGAGTCTTAGCCAATTCCAGTAACTGGACTTCATCCCATCATATTCTGTCAACTATTCTGATCATGCCGTATAAACTAATTCAGCTGCAACTTCCATTTCTACGTCACTTCCTTTTCTTGGGTTATACGAATAACCTGCATGTGTGCTGATAAGGGGTACATTCTAAATCAACTTCAGTCTGGAATACTGTTCTGTCCTGGAAACATTTCTTGCTTAGTAACTAATTTCTAACTGAGCATTTCATTTAGCAGTTTATTCTGCCTCGAATGATCCCTCACTCCCACTGATTGACTCTGACACATGCTTTAGTTCTCAGATAAGAAGGCTGTGCAAAGAACAAGTTTTCCTTACAGCATCACAGTTACGTTAGATCCTAATTAGTTATCCTTCCTTCAAAATCACCTTCATATCAATTCCATATAATGAATTGTAATAATTGGGTTTTGGATGAAGATATTGTTATGCTGATACATGTATGACCTTCATACCAGGAATCAAGTTACTTGGTCCCAGGTTTCATTACAGAAAATTACAAATAGAAGACACACAGCCATCTAGTATACTGTTAACACAAAATTATTTTTAACAACAGGAATTTTAATACATCAACCAATGAACTATGTTGACACTAAATAGTTTGCATTACATTATGCTAACTACAGATTTTTAGTTGTTAAGGATTGAGAATTTGCCATTAGTCATCAACAAGGAAATCCTTCACACTAACATGTACATTTAAACATTAAGGTGAATGCTGTACATGCACCATCATGTTGTAATTCCTGATGTTTTAAAACCAACTTTTCTGCATTTAGTGCTACTATTAATTTTTCTTTCATAACCCTAAATAGTTAACAAACTGTAGCACCTAAGTCTTGGGATGACTTTAGCCCTACAGTGAAATTGCTTGAGTGTACTGTTATCTTTTCTAGAGAAAGAAGTATCAACATGGTGAATTGACAGTCACGTAATGTAAACTTGAATTGCATTTTGTTGCCTTATTTAATGTTATGGAAGCAATGTCTTCATTACCTTTTAAATAAATTCCAGTGCATAGCTTAATTAGTATTATGCAGCAAAAATCCAGTAGAGAGACTAATTACTTGATTGTCAAATGAAATAACAACAGTTTTCCCTGCAGTGAAAGTTCCACCATTGTAATTAGGTTATGCCATACTTTACCCTGAAGGAATATTAAAAGCCCAAGACCAGCCAATGCCATCACTGTATTTTTTTCTATTTATAGCATGATGCTAAATTACTATCTTCATCTTAGAGCGAAGACATCAATAACAGCACCAAAAACACTTCTGATGCTCAATTCTATTTGCTTTGTGTATATTAATGTAAGTATAGATCACAAAAGACAATGGCTTGCTGACTAATCACTTCTAATAAAAAAGGATTGAAGAAAAATGTAAAAACAACATGCATAGCAAATATATAACAAATAGAACTGTACTTTCATAATTTAGTATATATATATGTATTTATTCATAATCCTTTCTAGAGTTCAGCATAGGTGAACCTAAAATAAAACCCACAAATATTGACTGATGCATTCCACATAAAATCTAATTACAGAATATATATAACATATATATGATTTATATACAATACATATTAGAATATGTGTTATACTAAGTAAATTATCATTCACATGCCAAACTTCTATGATTACTAATTGTTAAAAGCCTATCAGTCTGTCAAAATTTATGTGTTTCTATCTGTGAATGTAATCAAATAATGATTAAGGAGCCTCTATCCTATGCATCATCTAAGTAAACTGTGATTGAAGATTTTAAAAATGACTAGGTAAAGCAACTGTTCTTAGATTTTCCCTTAGGTGATGGACGGCTTTCCTGATCTTAAAATAGGTCACATACCAAGAAGAAGTCAGGTGCCATTCCAGCCATCATGATCTAGTGTCTACCACAAGAATCAGATGCTTGATGCTATGAAATTGTTAGTTTGACGGAATTTTTAAAATACTTATTTATTTGTTTGAAACATTGTGTGACACAGAGAGACAGATTCGTCATCTGTTAGTTCACTCCCCAAATAATTTCAATAATCAAGGATTGGTCAGACTGAATCCAGGAGGCCAGAACTGTGTGTGGGTCTTGCATGTCGCTGCAACCAGGGCAACATAAACGATGTACAAAGAGAAAACAAGAGATGGAGAGATGTATTTTGGAAGTGGGGCAGCCAGAGGAATCCTCTCTCTGTGAGAGTGAATGCACCCTGTGCCTGTCCTGGTGCCTTTTATTCATTTGGGGAACCATACTATATGCTACGTTTGCTTCGTTTTGGGTCTTTTGTTTATAGACTAATCACCTTCTCAGCTAGGAGGTCCTCAGGTGGATCGCTGCATGCCCAGAGGTAAGAATGGAGCCAAACACATGGCAAATCATCTTGGTAGTATGCACTGCCTAAGACTCTGGCCTTGCCAAGCACAGAATTTGTCAATGAAGTATCATACACATGTGTGTGTTTACCTGCATGCAATTGTGATTCTCCAAAAATAACTCAGACTTTTTCCAGGCAGACATTTTGACTAAAGAGACTTGAATGTTTTTTCTCTTTTCTAGTTATTTTATTTGTATAATCCTGAAATAAATGCATCAAACATGGCCAGACAGCTGTAATATTCAGATATTATTAAAAGGCAGATTAAGCATAGTGATTGCTAATTGTACTGTTTCCATTTAAGAAATTCAGAAATTGCTTTCTCACAGTTCTGCAGCGAGTGAAGGCCAGGACCGAGGTACTTGAAGGATTTGAATACATTGAGTTCTGTCCTCACCTTGCTGATGGTACCTTCTTGCTTTGTGGAAGGTCCAGGCAGATTCCCAAGTCCTGTTTTAGAAGGGTATTGATGTAGTCATGAGCACAGTGCCCTCTTGACATAGTCATTTCTTCGAAGATTCTGACTCTTAATGCTATGACTTTGGGGTTTAAGTTGCAACATAAGAATTTCAGATGGACAAGTACATCAAGTTACAGCATTTACCATCTGAAAGCAACCACCAGTTCTCTTTTGATCATAAGATTGCCGGTATCATGGCGCAGTGAGTACAGCTGCATTTTGCAATCACACCATTAGCCAGCTGGAGGCTCCACTGCTCCATTTCCACTCCAGCACCCTGTTCACGTGTTCGGAAAAGCACCAATAATCAGCTCAGGTATTTGAGCACCTGCTACCCACATAGGGCACCGGAAAGAGGTGCGGGCAGAGCAGCCCTGGCTCTTTGACCTTTTGTGGAGTGAAGTATAAAGCGAAGGATTTCTTTTTATTTTCCCCTCTTTTTCTCTCATGATGCCTTTCAAATAAATAATGTAAATCTTAAAGAATTGTATTAATGAAGCATTATAATCCTTCATGTGGAAATATCATTTATTTTGCTATTGTTCAGTTTAGTATCAGTGCAAAAAAAACAGTGGATGTATCCATTGTACATAGTGATTGTCTTTTTATAGATTCCTTTTTATTGATTCTTTGCATGGGCATGAAGGAATCACAAGTTACACATATTTTGACTATTGTATATTTTCGTATTATTTCTGCTATCAGTGTGTTGAAGAAAAGTGTGCAACATTATTATTGACAATGCAGTAGCATTCTTTACTAAAATTTGAGAATCTGGTAATCTGGAGGAAAAACATCTAGCATCATGTCACTTCATGTATTTTGCTAATAATAAAATTGGCAATTGTCTCACATGAACTTGAGTTTTCTGTTTCTTAACACAAATTGTCAATTTAAGCACATAGCTTTTTTTAATAGTCAATGATAAAAGTGTCAGTGGTAGAAGTTGAAAATTATTTTATACATACATAAATTGCATTTCATAATTTTCATTCTGTATTTGTGTCCTCCCATCATTTACAATATGTTTAACCTTTGGATTGCATAGAATAGTCTCAAAATAAGTGGGTACTTAAAAATGGAAACATACAACTAAAACACAAGTTTACTTTGATGCGAAAATGTTTTAAGCCATGCACAAGTTTTTAAGGATTTATTGATTTTTATTGGTAAGTCAGATATACAGAAAGGATAGAGAGGACGACCTTCCCCCCACTGATTCACTCTCCACGTAGCTACAACAGCCGCAACTGAGCCGATTTGAATCCAGGAGCATGGAATTTCCTATGGGTCTCCCACA
The DNA here is from genome assembly GCF_030435755.1 of Ochotona princeps. Lineage (NCBI taxonomy): Eukaryota > Metazoa > Chordata > Mammalia > Lagomorpha > Ochotonidae > Ochotona > Ochotona princeps. The sequence goes on from NC_080845.1 coordinate 50,578,436, forward strand.
CAGGTGCACTGTCCCAGGGCTTTGGGCCTCCAATACTGCTTTTCCAGGCCACAAGCAGGGAGGTGGATGGGAAGCAGGGCCACCAGGACACAAACGGGCATCCCTATGAGACCCCAGGCTGTACAAGGCAAGGACCTTTTCCACTAGGCTACCGCGCCAGGCCCGAAATCAATGTACTTTTAAAGAGATGCGAAAAACGAACCTGCTGCATTTTCAAGTGAGAAGTTGTACTAAATGAATAAGATGATCCTGTCTGAATATTATATTTTTAGATATATCTGCTCAGTTGAAAACGTTTATCTTCTTTTACAGAAGAAATTACAAGAAAAATGAACAGCTTTGTATAAATCACAAGATGAGATTAACTTCATGCTTTATTTAGATTTTTTATTTGTCGTTTGTGTATTTGAAATTGACAAAGAGAGAGAGAAGAAAGAAATTTCCTATAACTTCCATCCACCCACTTGTTCACTCCCCATATGCTTATAACAGTCAGGGTGGGCCATGCCAACAACTGAATAAGGTCTTTTTCAGCAGTCGAAGGGCCCCAACAACTTGAACATCATCCGCTGCCTCAAGGTGTATACATTAACAGAACACTCCATTGAGGGCGGAGCCAGTATTTGAACCTAGACACTCTGATATTATTATGAGCATGTTGAACACTGAACCAAATGTCTTCCTTACATTCTGCGTTTAACATAGCCCAATCAACGGAGAGATTTACTCATGTTGCTACATTGTGTATAAATGTATTTCCAGTGACAGAATTGAATCAGACTATGATAATAAATACCTGTAACCTATTATGAATAATTCAACTGTCATATGTTATCCAGGTTGCTCTGTACCTCCCATTTAAGTTTGTAACATAAAACCTAGATGCTTTATTATTTCAGTGAAGGCTAGTGGAGTATGCATTTGCATCACTGGAAAAAAAGCTAATATTAAATTTACCCATTAAAATGGTAAAATGTTATAGTAACAAGAAATTTGCTCTTTCAACTATTATTATAATTATTATATGTAATATTATTATTTATGTAATATTATTATTTCTGTAAGAAAATAAAATTCATATATTTCAAAAGTCCCGTTTTAAGATGATAAGGATACTTCTCAATGATTCCGTTTCTCTTTCCTACTCTCCCATAAATGAAAGGGAGATTTTTTTATATAGTATTTCCTGCTATTTTATATGGCCAAATTTCCAGCATTATGCTAATGGTTACCAGTATTTAAAATCAAATAAGCAAACTCCTTGTTAAAAATATTGACTTTGTAATTTATCACCAAAATCTATTTTTTGTTTGTTTTTGAGAATACAAAGGACATTATTAATAATTATATTAGCATAAGAAGCAATGTTATTCTGGGCCAACTGTTGCATAAATTATTGCAAATATTTGAAGTTATCTCAAAATGTTCAAAATAAATGAAGCAAAAGATGTTAATTTTGTTGCTAAATATATTACATTTTCTGAGAACTTTCTGAAATATTCTCATGTTGTAAAAATTTGCATGAATCAGAAAAAAGATAGCAAGGGTGTAAAATTGTTTACTCTCATTGCATGGAATTGTAAGCAATGGTGGGAAGAAAATTATAAACTTTATTCTATATTGTTTCATTGACCACAATAAATTTAGTGCGTTTTAAATTTGAAATATTACTAAAATGTTTTTTTAGAAGAAGAAATAATAAAACACCCATACAATCTTAAGATGTATGTGGTAAGCACTGTGCTTAGATGAGGAAATGAATGTGCAAATATTGAAATAAATATTGCCCAAGGGCACACAGTAAGTTAGATACAGATCTGGCTCTAAGCAACAAAGACCACATTGCCTCCAGTCTATGTTTCCCACAGGAAGATTTTAGTCAACTCTCATGGGAATTTATGCTTCTTCATTATAGATAAGGTTCTATTGACAATTTCAATTATCAGAATCTTGCCTTTAGGGAATTCATAAATTAAGTAAGAAGCGCCTTCTATGCATCCATTACTAGAACAATCCTTTGTGGCATTCATCTCATAAATATTAAGCAACTATTGTTCCCAGTTGAAGCAACCAACAATATCCAGATATGAAAATGATTAATATTTTACCAGCTTCAAAGTTTTCACTGAAGTTTGTTGAAAATTACAACAAAGTATAATCAAATAAACATCAAATGAAAAAGAAATATGAACTGTTAATAAGTCATTATTTTTACCATTTTTCTTGTTAAAAGGTATCTGGGGCTGTGTGAAGATTAGAACATGTTACTTGTTAGGTGATGAATTTGAGTGAGTTTTTCATTTGTCCTCATTACATATTTGAATAACACATATAATTGTAGAGGGGATTTTTTAAACATTCATGGTCACAATATTTTATAATACAACGATTTAGTATTAGTCTTTTTGCCATGAAGTTGTTGAATGTTCATCCCCAAATGACTGTAACGGCTGGAGCTGAGTGAATATGAATCCAGGAACCAGGGGCTTCTTCTGGATATCACACATAGGTGCAGAATCCCAAAACTTTGAGTCATCCTCTACTGCTTTTCCCTACCACAAGCAGGGAGCTGGATGGGAAGTGGGGCATCCAGGACATGAGCTGACACCCACATGGGACTCTGGCACATGCAAGGTCAGGATTTAGCCACTGAACGATCTCAAAGGACCATGTATCTAACTTCTGTAAGCATGAGAAAGTGACCTGCTGCCCCGGAGGCTCATTGACCATGTGTGCTGTGTATCCTTTCCCAGACAGAGCTTGCTCTTTTGGTGGATGGAGGCAACTAACCCTTGATAGCTGCAAGGAGGAAACAGGAAAAGAAAAACCCTGATCTCAACTTCCTGACTCCAAACTTCAGGGCACATAAGTCTATTAACAAAGTCCATGCAATTTATCCTTCAGGGTCAAAAAAATCGAAAATGGTGAGAAGTTAAAAGAGCAAATCTCTTAAACCCAGAACCCGTTTTCCCATATTTTGATCTACAATTTCTTTATCTAAAAACAGATGTTGCTAAAACTCACTGTGAATATATGAGGGGTTTTACAAGAATTTCAGGGAAGAGGCATATGACATTAAAAATTCATGCAGGGAGCCTGGGGCAGTAGCCTAGTGGTTAAAGTCCTTGGCTTGCACACCCTGGGGTCCCGTATGAACGCCAGTTTGTGTCCTAGCACCTTGCTTCCCAACCAGCTTCCTGCTTGTGGCCTGGGAAAGCAGTCGAGGAGGGCCCAAAGCCTTGGAACCCGCACCTGTGTGGGAGACCCAGAGGAAACTCTATGCTCCTGAATTCAAATCAGCTCAGCTTTGGCTGTTGTAGCCACTTGGGCAGCGAATCAGCAGAGGGAAGATCTTCCTCTCTGTCCTCCTTTCTGTATATCTGACTTTCCAATAAAAGAAATAAATCTTTTTTTAAAAAAAGTACATTGATTTATTCCATAATTCCCAAACTAAATCCCCTCTGCTATTTATGTGTAATGGACAATCAACAAGGAGGTAGCCACCAGGCTCCTGCATTCGCTGCTGTTCCAATTGCTCATCCAGTACTGTGAAAGGCTTCAAACTGGGGTATACGGGCATAGCTTCCTCAGGTGATTGGTTTACTGGCCTCACACCCTTAGTTGAGTTCCAGGAAAATACACCTTGCTTTTAAGGTAGATCAAGAAGCATTCAAATTAATATATGTATTTAATAAGTTATGTCTTCTTACATGCTTTAAATTTCCTTAGTCTATTTATACTCCAACTATAATGTTTTATAAGCAATGCATGTAATGACAAAGGTAAAAGTGATTCCAAGGGCAAACATGCGTTTTTAATGCAGATAAGAGCTCTTGGTAAAAATCAGGAGAGACATAATGAGGCGGATAGGTGGCTAGCCCATTCTGTTTTGGATAAGGCATATTTACATAGTAATTTCACACGTTCACTGTCACTGTAGCTAGGCAGATGGGAGACATCATCTCATCTGAAGAATGAATAGAAGATATATTTGAAGTTCAAACAAGAGGAAAATAAAGTATGCAACTGTTTAAATTAAATGAAAGAAAACTTAGAAACCACATATCAATACTTCAAAACCAGAAATCAAAAGAGACTCAAAGATTCTCATGAGACATTTTCAACAGGCTCAAAAGTTCAGGTAAAATAAGCCTCTCCAAATTTAGATGCTCTTTGAATTCATTTTCTAATTTTTGAAGGAGCTATTTTTTGTCTTTTTTTTTTTTTTTGAAGACAAAATGAGCTAACCTCTTATAAATAAAACTCTGAATTTTTGTACTTGCTATTTCTGAAAATCATCTATTCTGCAGCTTCTCACATCAACAATGTGTTTATTAATCAAAATACACAGGTTTAAAATATTTGTATGCTTTGAATTTTGGCTTTTGCAGCCTAGGAATTGGAAATTGTAAATAATTTTAATAAAAATGATAATTATTGCTAATGAGTAAAAGCAAAGGTTTTCACCCACTTTTAACATTTGTTTTGATTAAAATTGTCCCAAATGTACCTAAAAACAATTTTAAAGACATATTTTATGTATTTGCAAGGAAGGATTGTAGAGAGAGAGAGAGAGGGAGACACCTTCCACTTTTTGTTTCATTCCCCAAATAGCCACTGTCAGATGTAGAGCCAGAACGCCTGCATGTTTGTGTAAACATCATTTTAAATTGATTTATTAATGCACATGACATATTACTTCCAAATCTACAGAAAAAATATAGTACACATATGTTAAACAGTCTATTATCAATTGTTCCCATATCCTGTGCTTTCCAATTGGATGGAATCCTTTACATTATATCTCGTCATTTTTAGGTACATAATAAAATATATCTAGAGTGCTATCAAAATCAATCAATAGCCAGAAGTCACTAAAAGTTTTAATGGTAGCTTACTTACACTGTTTCTGTTTTCAATATTTAAATGTATCTGTGTAAACACACACATACACACATCTTTCACCAAATTGTCAGTCTCTCTGCCCTGCAATTTTGGCATGGGGAAAGGAAACTGATAGCCATTTATTTTCATTTATTCTCCTTCAACAAACAGGGCTTTCTAGACTGTGTAATGTCAGTCATCCTTACTTAAAATGAAGCATATTGTGGATACTTGGTTTTTGTATTGATTCATTCAACATGTCACCATGCTAACTTGGTGTTCTTACCACATTTTTCCAAACAGTATATTCTGTACATCTTTTGGACAATGGTCCAAATTGCTCACGGACTTTAAGATCAATCATTATTGTCAGTCCTTATTATGTTATTTGCACTTACAAAGCATGGAGAAAGGATGACTATGTATTTTAGTTTGATATTTATATAGTCTGTAACACCAGTCAACTATTTATGGTTTAAAAATCCTCTGCAAAACTCGTGTTGAAAGCAATTGCCATTGTAATTGCATTAAGAGGTGGGTCAAAAGGGGTGATTGGATCATGAGAGCTTTGTCAGCATGCATGGATTAATGTTATTATCTTGAGAGAGAATTAGTTATTTCAAAAATGATTCTTATTAAAACAGGTGCGTCCTCTCTTGCTTCTATTTCTTATACATCCATTCTTGTCCTGTTGCTGTGTTGTAATGTAGCATGGAAATCCTTGCCAGAACCAAAACAATTATGGATTTCAAATCTCCAGAGCTGTAACAAATTTATATTCTTTGTACATTATACATTCTCAGGTGTTATGCTACGGTATCCAACAGGAATAAGTTAAAAAGAAAATAGTACCAAATTAGATCAATCAAATTAATGACAAGTCTAAGTGACACAATTTGCATACACAAATAAAATGCACATTGCATACCACTATGGTCTGGCTTAGATGTTGTCATCCAGTTAGGAAATGTAATTTTGAAGAATGGAATGTAAGAATTACTCATGCTTTGGTTAAACCTCCCTCAGTCTGAATTGATTCCAGCTTTTCCTTTTTTTTTTTTTTTAAGATTCACTCATTTATTTGAAATGTAGAGTAAAAAAGGAAGAAGACAGTGTGGGAGTGGGAGAATGAATCCTCCATCCACAGATGTTAGTCTTCAAGTGGCCGCAAATGGCGGCAGCTTGAGGTGCTACACTGCAACATGAGTTCCTCTGACTCCCAGTACTAGTTAAACAAATCAATTAACCATGTTGAACTTCAGTTACCTTACCCCACTTACTGCCTCCCACACCAACAAAGCAAAAAATAAAAAGGTGAAAATCACAGCAAGTGGTTTCCTGGTGTATTACACATCACATGGTAATTTCTCGCACAATGCAAGCCCTCGTCTATACTCCAGTGGAAGAGTGGTCTTTCTGCTTTTTACTTGTTAAACATTGTTACTGGTGCATTAGGGCTATGATTAGAGAGTACACTGAAACTGTGTTATTGAAAAATTGAAAGAAAGGAGAGAGGGAGGACAGATGGAGGGAGGAAAACGGGAGAAAGCATGAGTATCTTAGAATTACATCTATGAAATAGGTGATATCAGTTGCCTTCATAACAAAAAGAAATAATAAGATCATAAAGGAGGAAAAAGAAACAAGTTTATTAATTCATTCTTCCAAATAAAAATAGTCTTTGCTACAGTAGGGTAAGGTTTGTAAATAATACTTTGTACGGTTAGTATGGTTTATATAGATAGTTCGATAAGCTTAGGTGAATCCCTTGTAACACTGCAATGAAATATTTATCTCTTTAAATATTAGTGTGATAAGCCCTTTTTCTAGTTTGTACCCTTATTTCATTTGGGATCCAGATGAATGCTGAGACCCTGCCCATTTAATTCTCCCATTAAGGCACCTCCCCTAGCTCCAAAAAGAGACTGGAAATGGGTCTCTTCATGCCATGTACGGTTCTTGAGGGTACCACTCTCTATTTCTGCCGTTCATGGTGGGCGCTTCCGTGTATGGAGTGGCCCATATTCATGCATGAATGTATGCCTTGTCCTTTACTGTTGAATAAATCTGCTTTACATTTATGTGATACACATATGACTTTTCTACAAATCCTTATTTCTGTGGGAACAAGGGCTTGAAATTAAAGATTAAAGCAATTAGGCATATCAAAGTTGTCATTTATCATTTTGTCCTAGATGTAAACCTTCCTTCTTCTTCCTTCTTCTGACTGATAATATTTTCTTTTTCAGCATGTACAGGTTTCTTGGGCTATGTCACTATTCTAGCTTCCAGCACTATCTGGGTCTTCATAAGCAAATAGATGAATTAGGAAATGTGTATTTCTCAAAATGACCTTACTTTGGATGCAACCAGAAGGAACATTTTCAGGGATGTAAGACATCTGTCCGTACGATAGAAGCAGTGAGCCATGACTTTATGGCCTAAAATGTCAAAGTCTTCCATTTTAGTTAAAGAGATGAATACAGAAGAAGGTCACATGCCAACATTCTGCTTTATGAGGACATATGATCTGTATTAATCTAAATAATTGAAATTTTGGATACCTTAATTTTTTTCACAGTATAAGTGGGTTATCATTCTAACAAATGAAATATTGATAAGATATTTTTAAAAATAAACCTGCTCAAAGTATAAGTTATGATATAGAAAGATATGATTTAATATTTTTAGAATTATATAAAGGAAAGACAAAAATGCTTGAAACATCCTTAAATTATCCATAACAGTTTAGCAAAACAGCTAAATCACTAGAAAGTTCCACAAAAAAACTAGAAAGTTTTAGTAAAACACATTTAATAATGAAAACTGACTACATTTATGTTAAATGTGCTTTGTTTCTAAGTTTATTACAGCTTTGTTACAAGTTAAGAAAATTCTTGAGGTTAAATTGTGCGTTTTAAGATGCTATGTTTGTTATACTTTGTTAGAATCTAAGGAAACAGACAGATGCGTAGTATGGCAATGTTCATCAGTGGTGCCCTGAAATTATGGTGATTCTCCACCGAAGTTTATTGGAAACTGTCTCCAAGACAAACGAATACAAATGACACAGCTAATAATCAAATTCAGTATCCAAAGTTGAATATTGATTGGAGCTTTACAAAATTCTTAAACTGCAACTAATTACACTAACCTAGCAAAGTAATAGATTGTTGGCTTAATAAAAAAAATAAAACAGGAATGCTTTTAATGAAATTAAAAATAAAACATACTCTGGTTTCTCTTCAGATCAAATAAATCTTTCGCCTTTTGCTACAAATTAATTAATTAATTGATTAATTAATTAAAATAATGCTTTAAAATATGTATTTTCTTCCTTGATATATACGCACCATAAAAATACAAAACCCTATTAAGGAATTTAGATGGACGACATTTAAAGACACTTTTCATACATTAGAACAATCTGGGTAATTTCCATCTTCTTAAATTAGTTCAAATGCAGATAAAATGGGCCAGTGCTGTGTGGTAACAGATTAACTGCTGCCCACAGTGCCAGCATCCTATGGAGGGCAGTTCGAGTCTGCCTGTTTCATTTCTGATCCAGTCCCTGGTAAAATGCATAGGAGAACATTACAGAGAGTCCACTACAATCATGTGGGAAATCAGGAAAAAAAATTCTGGCCCCTGTTGTTACTATTTGGGGAGGGAAACAGCAGGTGAACCAGCTCTCTCTGCTATTTCTCCCTCTTTCTCTGTAACTCCATTTCAACTAAAAATTAAATAAATAAATCCTTGCACGAAGCACACAAAAACAAAATTTTAAAAAATCCAGAATATCACGCTTTTTTAATTATATTCTGTTTCAGTGTTATTTTCTATTTACTTTCAAGCATTACCAACCAACTAGTTTTTTTTTGCCTCTCAAATAACATGCATAAGTGCCATTAAAAATGCACAAATCCAATGAACTCAATTTCAAAACACTGCTAGAAATCCTTCATCCTGTTTCTTACATATAGCAACCAGAAAATGTTTTGTTTGCTATTGAAGTTCAAAATTGCATCAGTGTTATAAAGAATAGAAAGCACACTGGCTGTGGGATTCTAAGCACTGACCTTCATGGCTGCCTTTCCACAGCTAGCAAAGCTGCCTTAGACTTCTCTTTTAAACATTGTAACTCCTAGTTCTTTCTCTCTAAAACAGATGTAATACCTTGCCCTTTTGCCAACAGACTACTACAAGGGCAAAAGGATATGGGTATTAAACTGCTGTCAGAATTAAAGCAGTACTGTAATTATACCACTACAAGTCTGTCTATTGTTTGCTTCCAGGAGTCTTTAAATAAAAAGATACATTTTAAGGTGGTCCCTGAAATTGTGTCACTATAGATAACATCTGTTAAAGCTATTAATGAGAATAAATAGAATCATCACAATGCAGTTCAATGAATTTGAACTACTATTGGACAAGTAAAAAGCTTAAAAGAACATTTAAGGTTACCTGACAAAATAGACATTTGATTTTTATGTAATATAAGATGTTTTATTCATGTTACTTGAGCAATGTTGAACAGCTAAAAGTGACATTTAAACCAGAGTGGAGGAGTTAAGAGTGTGAATCAAGTTTATATTTGCCAAAATAGGTACCTGGGATTCTTACAGATTTTGTGGATAAAAATAATTTTTAAAGTTTATTCACACTAAGCTGTTTTTTTTTTCATGTATAGCTCATGTTTTAAAGGTTATTACTATAGCAGTTTGTGAACTTAGTTCATTTGGCTTTCATAGAATATTAAGATGAAAACTTTGAAAATCTGATAACATTTCATTGCTGAAAGTTATTAGGAAAACATGATGAAAAAGAAAGACTGTCATTGAAAATTGCGTACTGTTTAGAAAATTAATCAGGAATATGAGGAAGAAATTAATGTAATTATCTTTCAATTCTAACTATGACTAAAACATGTGGCTACCTTAAATGACTATATCTAAACCGAGGGTGATTCTGTAAACAGAGAGCTAATACCAGTTTTAAAAGTAATGCTAAAATATTTGCTTGAAAATTTTTTCTTGTTCAATGCATTATTTTAAAGTCTAATGCCTTTCCTGAATTTTTAATCACATAGATGTTCTTCCTGGTGGTTTTCTTCAGGTTAGTGAAGCTGAAAGATTTATTTCACTATTTGGGGGAAAAAATCTCTCAAAGGAAATTTAGGTATCCAGTTTAGAAAGATTGGTATAGGAATCAGTAACTCTAAAGCACAAAATGAGTTATACTTTGAAAACTTACAAGTTTTAATTTCTTAAAGGAAAAAAGGAAACTAGCTCCAAGGGTCTGTATTTGATTAAAATTTGGGTTCACTCAAAATTTGTCTTTCAAGTGTTGTCCAAAAACTTCTTTTTTCAATTACTAAATTGTTCTTTCTCTTCTTGTACTTAATAAATAAATGTATATATATAGTTATAATATTTATGTGATAAACACAAACCATCTTATTCTATGTAGTGAATCCCCTTTTTCTTGATTATAATTACCTGTAAAGCTCAATTTGGTATGTGCAATACCAAGGATCTTCTTTTTTTACCTTAAAATTTGATATTTTAGATGGGGGAAACAGTGGATGCAGTTTTAACTGGATTTCAAAGCAAAAAGATTCTTAATTACTACGCTCTCATTGACTTAAAGTTGGCAAATTCATGTTTAAATTGATTTTTGTTATTTGTCATTTATAATTTAGATAATAAACTAAGCTCTTTTTTATTTTACTTCTTTTTATTATTATCATTTTATGATACAGTTCCATAGATCCTGTGATCTCCCGTCTCAATTCCCTCCCCCTCACTGAGTTTCCTTGTATAATTACTACTGTATTGTTCTTCATAGAAACCCACATGTCCATCATTGTGGGCGTGGGCAATGGCAAAGAGTCCAGCATCCTATTGTCAAGATATAGTAGACAGTTTCATTGAGAGTCTATCTTTGTCTGGAAGTAGAGATGTATACTATATTGTATCCTCACATCTGAATATGACAGTCTCCATTACACAGTTACTATATGTTCCCTTAAATGAGAAGCCACAAAACATTATCAAAACAGGAAGAAAAAAAAAAGAAATTAACAACACCATGAAGTTAAGTAACAGGCTACTAAATGACTAATGTGTCGCTGAAGAAATGAAAAATAATCAAGAAATTTCTTGAAGAAAATGGTGCTATACTGTACGATCTAGAGTCACTGAGTAATTGAGTCAGAAGAAAGTGTTTTGAAGAGATGAAACTAACAAAAAAAAAAAAATCAAAATCCACGAGATCCTCTGATCTTTTTTTGGTGAGACGCGTCTCCTGTAGACAACAAATAAGCTCTTATGGTCGTTGACCACAAAACGGTTACTGTTACCTGCCTCACAAAGTCGTTGTAAGTATTACATGAAACAAAACTTATAAGGCTGTATTTTGTAACTTATTAAGCCTTATTGAAATGCTGATTATCCTGGTACTGTTATGCACTAACTACATAAATCACTGCTCATTACAAATGTAAAACAAAAAGAGCAAACTAGTTCAATACAATAGAATTTATCTCTTCTTATCATGAAGTAAGGAGCTTTTGTCAGCCCAACTCCATCAACTGGTAAAAGCAATCATATAACCAAAGGGAACTGTGTTGAGGTTCCTTGAGCCAAAGGAAACAAACACCCAATGTGTTGTTATTTACAGAAAAGGAAACATCAACAGAAGCATGATAAAGAAGGCATCAACAAAACAATTTCCACTCATTTTCCCTCTTTATGGGATCTCTTCATTGTATGTTGCTGGTTCTTTCCTCAGCTTAGCATACAAATAAAAAGCTGGTGTAACAGAATCTTTGTTCAAAGCAAAGGGATAGGAAAGCACTGCCCCATGAAACAGTAGGAAACAGAAGTGTCCAACCGAACACCAGCTCTAGGGAAAATGGCTTGGGCTTCCTAAGGAATTTTTTTTTTTCTCATTGTCACGAACATAGGCAGGAGTATAGAGGGAGCCAAGGTGTTTTGACTGAGGCTATTCAAGTGACTATCCTGTCCTTATCTGGAAGAATGATCTGCAAACTCCAACTAGGCAGAGAGGCAGAAGAGAAACTTCCTTCTGCTTGATTGTCTTGGCAACTCCAAGGTCTTGTTTGGCACGACCATCTTCAACTAGCACATATTGACAGTGAACTGTAAGATGGAGCTGAATGAGTGGGCCCACCCTCTGCTCTGGAGCCTGGACTGAGCCTCAGGATCCAGTAGTTAATTTGCGTCTTTAACATCTTAGAGCACCTTGTGCATATGTCCCCATGAACTATTGAAGTCCAGTTCCCAACATTCAGTCTGTGGAGGGGAAAATAGCAAGTAGCTAATAATGGTCACAAAGATTTTAGGTGGGAAGAGAAATGTCTGGAATTCCATTGTTGGCATAAGCACAACCATAGTCATTATTTGGAACTTCTGCTATGACGGAAATATGCTGATGGCTCCTGTCATCTGGTGGACTCGACTCTCACACCTGCGCTGGATTAGCACATTCCTGAAATTTAGACCTCAACATGAATGTCACTATTTTCCTAGCAGATTTTTCGTACCAATAAACCTTAAGATTTCACAGCCCAAATACTCAACAGACAACCTGCTCTGTTTGAAATGACTTTAGCTCAGTGTTTGTCATCTAAGCACTTACTACTCAGTCTTTCATTTAAACGTGTTTCTTTAAAAAAGAAAATTCTCTTATCACTTATAGTTTCTAAACACTACCCATAGTATATTATTTAGATTTTTTTTTTAATATTCTCTCTCCCTACCCCTAAAAATTAGCTGTCACTGGGCACTATAATCTTCCTAGTGCCTAGAGTATTTCTTTCTACAGGTGCACAAAATAAATATATTAATGAACAAATCAATAAATTAACATGAAAATATCCTAATATCAGCTCATCATAACTAGCTCAGAGGTAATTTTCACTTACTAAAATATTAATGTCATACATTTAGTTATACAATATTGAGGGAATTATTTATATTATTTATTTTATTGATTTATGTTGGGTTTATTGCTTCAAGTTGATGATCTTAATAAGTTAAAAATGTCTTTTACCACATTCATGTGCAAACTAAGAGAAAAATGCAGGAATCCTATAGTAACCCATCTAGGAAAAAGCTTGGTATTTTACAGTGACTCCATAGTGAAACAACCTCTTAATAGATTAGTTACTCCCAGTTCAGAAGAAACTCTTCCCATTGACAGGAATAAATATGGAGACAAATTCAGGGATGTTTCTTCAATTAATAATTCACTAGAAGGAACTACAGGGATTACAGAAATATTTTTTCTCACTAATTCTCAAATCTTAGACATGAAAGGAGACTTGCCACTGATGAGAGAAATGGAGACAGCAGGAAGAATGTGATTCTGAGAGTTCATGCTGCATCGGCCAGTTGACCCAAAGGTCTCGCTCTTTTGGAAAGTTTGGGGAAGAATTTTATACGCCAGCAAGTTTTGAGTTTGTGCAGAGACAAGGTTAGGTAGTTAAACAATCACTGTTTCTTCATTTAAATACTTATCTGACCGAATAAGTAAATAGGCATAATAGTAGCATAGTGCATATATAAACACCTATGTATATAGACTTACAGAGAGTAAATATGTCGCTTTGAGATTGCACCTAATTAAATCTAAAGTTACGAATACCTCACCTTCTCTTGTTACAAGAAAACTGCCAGAAATCACCTCTTTTTTGGTATAGAGAATCAAACAAAAAAAATTAAGAAAAAGTGGAATAGGTAAATAAAAGAAGAAAATGGAAAATTTCACAGCCTGGTCAAACTGTAAGTTTCTGTATTACTATACAACACATATCTACTAAGATTGAGTTGAATGTGTTGTTTATTTTCTATATTCTTGCCTGTCACTTTAAAAGCCTTTTAAGCACAGGCACCAATACACCTCACAAAGTGACAAGCCACAGAAACTAAAGAATGCACAGAAACATGTGGGCATGTTTGTGAATAGAGTGGAGCAAGAAAGAGTGCGAGAGAGGAATGTACTGTGTGTCTGCTGCAGCCTGAGGAAGAGAGCAAGAGAGCGCCTCCCACATGTCAGCTCATAAAGGACGGGGTTGTATGACACCACCCACGTCACAGATGAGAGGAAGCTGTGCCCTAACATATACTTTCCTGCTTCCTGCTGATGGCCTGGGCATGCAGCAGAGAATGACCCAAATCTTTGCACCCCTGCACCCATGTGGAAGACTCTGGAAATAGTTCCTGCTTCTTGACTTCGGCCCAGCCCAGCCCCAGCTGTTGTAGCCATTTGGGGAGGGAACAAGCAGATTTCTCTCTCATTCTGTGTCTCCAACTGGTTCTGCATTTTTTAAAAGTGCCCGTTAAATAAAGGGTCAACCAAAGATGTAAAATGACATACAATCAGCTTTAATACCTGAAAATAATTAATTTTTGTAGTTCTTCAGAGAATAATGGAGAAACAAGAGGAAATGCTTGTACTGTGTTTTCGGGCCATATATGAAGTGAGAAAAAAAATCCATATAACCTAGTCACTAAGATTAATGTCAAATAATTAGAATTGATTTTCATTTTCCTATTTTTAAGACAATGCTGACTTTTTTAAAGATTAATTTTCTTTTTATTTTATAGGCCTATTTTACAGAGAGAGGAGAAGAGAGAGAGAGGGAGCTTCCATCTGTTGGTTCTTTCCCCAAATGGCCACAATGTCCAGGAGTTTCTTGTGGGTCTTCTGTGTGGGTGCAGGTTTCCAAGGACTTGGACCATACTCTGCTGCTTTCCCAGGTCGTAAACAGAGAGCTGGATTGGAAGCAGAACAACCAGGAAACAGGGCTTAGGGTTAGCCTGATACACCATTGTGCCAGCCCCATTGTTGATTACTTAATGGAGTAGAAAAATATCACATGTGGACAATTTACATACCTGATTGGTTTGTAACAATCACAACAGACGTAATGTAAAGGGAAACTGAACAATAACAATAAAATCAATAAAATCCCTATGAAAGTTGTATGCCAACATATGTTAGGGTACAACCAATATCTTACTACACAGAAGCTCCTTGGTACATAAAAATATATTCATAGCATAAAATTATGAAAATATGCTTAACTCCCTTCATCAAAAATAGATAAATTGAACTTGCAATTAAATATAAACTTCCATCTATCAGATTGGCAAAAACATCGAAAGATTTAAATTAGGGTCATATGTGGATGGTAAGTACTTTTGAAGGGCAAATCGGGCTGTAATTCTAAATATTTATCTTTTTGCTGCATGAGGCTGTTTCTAGTTTTACAATGCAATAGTATTTATCATGGACAAAATATTCAAAGTATCCTAAATGGTCACCACTAAAATGTCATTAGCTAAATAGAAAACTTACTTTTTCATAATTTTCCCATCAGTATTAGAGCTATAATATTAATTTCTATATCACAAATATTTTCCAAAAGGATTTCTTTTATTCACCAGCATGTAGTGTGCATCTAAAATTTAATATCTTTAATTAATATTGTTGAATGCCATACAAGTAAAAAGAATTACGCAGATCAACATGTGGAAGAAATGTTTAATTTTTGTTATCTGAAAATAACAAGTCTCTGAGAAATATCGACATGGTATTTAGTAAAAATGAAACTTAACAACTGTCCAAGGCTCTGTGCCCTTGCAGTGACGTAAGGACTCTGAAAAACCTCCTGGCTCCTGCTTTACTGTAGCTCAGCTCTGGCCTCTGTGGCCTTTGAGAAGTGAACGAGAGAACAGAACTTCTCTCTTCTCCATCTCTCCTGCTTTCTCTGTAATTCTTTCAAATAAAAATAAATCTTAAAAAAAAAATACTATGGAAACCTAATGGACCCTGTTTTGGAAAATCTTTTTCAGTGCTTAAAAAAAAAAAAGCTTCTGCCATATGAGCAATTGGTTATAGGAGTGATTTAAACTAAGATCATAATATTATTATAGACACTATAGTTGACATATTGATCATTTATTACCTAAATACCTAAATTGGACAACAAGAGTTCTTTCCCAACAATTTTGAAATTGAAAATTAGGATAGAAGCCCTTTGTCTAATTGGTGAGCATTCAGTGTGTGTATCAAACATCAGTCTATGGTTTGATATCTCACAATCTGGCCTGGACTATGTGGATCTAATGAAACTCACATGTTTAAAAGTGAGAGGGGGAAATGGGTGGAAATCAGATGTTAATGATACCCATGTTCCTAGTTAACTGCAGCTGAGATTTCTCCTGTGTTATTTAATGCAGATTTTTTTTTTGGGGGGGGGGATCTCTCTCTTTCCCTCTCTCTCTAGGAAACAGTTTTGAGTTGTATAAGAATTTCTGTTGCTTGTAATAGAATGATTCTTTACTGTTTATATACACCTATAAAAATGAACTTAAATATAATTTCAAGGAGATTTTAAAAGTCTTTGAAACTCATTGTGAAACCCAGAATATGAACCGCTACTCCAGCAATTATTCTGATTCTCTACTTTTCTTAATCTCTATTAGATAATATATTTACCTAGTCTGGAATAAAACCAATGTTCCTCTGTTCATCTCTCTTTGATCACAGACTGCCATTCTTGCATTTAATCTTGACTACAGCGCTTGTCTTGAACAGATTTTTTTTTAATCCACCCAACAATAATACATAGCTTCATAGCTGCATTTTATTTTAGAAATCAGGATCTCTTGGTGGCTAGAGAAAGAAGAAGTAGGCTGACTTGGTCAGTCGGGTAAAGAGAAAGTATTGTGAATAATACAGTTCTCACTCTCAGAAAATAAATTGCAAAGTATTATTTCACTTGTTCTTTTAGTCAATATTCAAAAACGAATCACAAAAACAGTAATCAGTTAAAAATGCTTTGCATATTGTTCCCATAAGTAGTAATTGTTATTAATTTATCAACCAAACTAATTGCATTCACATTGGTCTAGTTTTCAGTGTGTTACTAAGGAGAAATGGTCTGGCTTGTTCAGTGTCCTCTGTCACAGGAAATGTTAGACAAGAATAAAAGTAAAAGAAATAATCATACTAAGAAATTTGCAAATTTCACTGATCTCACAGTTGCCTAGGGAACATGAAATTTTTTTTTTAAAGATTTATTCATTTTATTACAGCCAGATATACACAGAGGAGGAGAGACAGAGAGGAAGATCCTCCGTCCGATGATTCACTCCCCAAGTGAGCCACAACGGGCCGGTGCGCGCCAATCCGAAGCCGGGAACCAGGAACCTCTTCCGGGTCTCCCACGCGGGTGCAGGGTCCCAATGCATTGGGCCGTCCTCAACTGCTTTCCCAGGCCACAAGCAGGGAGCTGGATGGGAAGTGGAGCCGCCGGGATTAGAAGCGGTGCCCATATGGGATCCCGGGGCTTTCAAGGCGAGGACTTTAGCCGCTAGGCCACGCCGCCGGGCCCCGGAACATGAAATTTAAGTATGTATTTCATCATAAATTTGACAGAATTACCCACAGCATTGAAGCACATTGCTGGGGTTGGGTATTCTATATGGGTGTCAGTTCATGTCCTGGATGCTCCACTTATGATCCATATCCCCACTTATGACCTGGGAAAGCAATGGAGGATGTCCCAAATCCTTGTACTATTGTACTATTTGAGAGACTCCAAAGAAGCTCCTGGTTCCTGGCTTTGGGTCAGCTCACCTCTGGCCATTGCAGATATTTGGGGAGTGAACCACCGATGGAAGACTCTCTGCCTCTCTTTTTCTCTGTACCTAGGCCTTTCAAATGGAAAGGATATGAATCTTTAAAAAGTACTCTGTCGTGTGGAGCAGGCGGACAGGAGGAGGGTTTTATCCCAACCCTGAAGACTCCTAGATCCTCACCAAGGACTATCAGTATGAGCACCGAGGACTACATCCCTACTACCAAGGAGACCACGGGGAAATGGAGTGCCTTTGGAGGCCAAGAACTCTGAGGTCACCCACCCCATTTGGATCTACCACATGGGATGGAAGAAGCTCAAGTCCTGCCTTGCAGGATCCAAGGTCATCGGAACAACAACCAGGATCCCTGAGCGGTCCGCAGAAACAGAAGAACAGTCAACTTCCTTCGGGACTAGGGAGAGGAGCTTTCTCTGGTCCTAGCCTGCTTCCAATTTTGGGTCCTCACCCCCTCTCGTAATAACCATCAGGAGCTCTCCAGAAACCCCTCAAAATAAACAAACAGACAAACAAAAGTAGAATAGACAGACAGAGAACAACAAGGAAAGCTTAGAAACAGACAGGAAACGGTCAGCGGGGATGCACTTATAACTCACTGGGTGGGACACAAAGATCAGTTACTCCTCACTGGGGTATGGAAGATTTCTCTGCACACCCCTCCTAAACATGCTCACCTAAACTGTTGACATATATCCTGTTAGAATTATAGAGTTAGACTACCTGAAAAACAACCAGGTTCAGCAAAAACAAGCTTCAATGCTATAAACTGCTAAATACTAAAATTAAAATGGGCATGAGACAGCTGAATAGCAATCTAAGCCATTTTAAGGTGCATAGAACATGGTTGAATGTAAAACAAAATTGAAATGTCTATGAAGAAGTCACAGGTTGTGGTTGAGAACCTGCATTTCCCTAATAACATATTGGTTAATCAATACCATGTCAATTAATGCCACAATGTTGCAAATGGTTGAAAATATTATGTTGGGGCTTTTAATTGATTGGGATGATACTCTGCCGGCTCTACTTTCAGAACAGAGATTGTCTCACCAAGAAACCATTGAACTTACCAGTACAATAAGATGCTGGATTTTATGCTTGGTAAGTACCTCCAATGAAAGAATGTCAACTGAATTTGAACTATGGAAATGCAACAAGGTGAAGCAATCCACCATGGGGGGAGGGCGTGGGGAGGGGCGGGGGGAATCCCAGTGCATAAGAAATGTGTCACATAATACAATGTAATTAATTTTAAAAAATGAAATGCAATTAAAAAAGATTTAAAAAAAAACAAATATCATGAAGCCATGAAATTGAAACTACTTTTACTTAGAAACTGAATCCACAAACACATTTGATGAGGACATAGAAGCTTTGTGGATTAAATATAAAAGTAAATTTTAACGAGTAAGATACACTTGGAAATTTTGACATGTGAATAAATATCCACAGCAAACTAAAATAAATAAATAAATAAATAAATAAATAAATAAAAAGTACTCTGTTGTAAGATACAACAAGAAAGTGTCTTTAGTATCTATGGATGTTTTAAACCTCAGCTGGGGAAAAGAAACAAGAGAATTTAGTAACTGCAAGGCTCAAATACGCTCCTTCCTGTATCCCTGTGAATGAGAGTTTTGAAAGTTTTCCAACTACCTACAAAACTTACTTATTTAGATTTTAATAATTCAAAATTAAACCTCTATCACCATAATTCACAGTTACAATTTTTGTGATTATTTTTAATTGCAAGTTGTCAGAAGGCAATTTAAGTACCATTAGCAACTGAAAATATTAAACCTGAAATCAACTTCTTTTTAAATAACTGAATTGGATGAAGGTCATTGGGCAATTACACCACTGTTTCAGGATTCAGTTTTCCGATAATGGAAAAACTAAGCAGAATAGATTATACTTAAAGTTCCTTTTTAACTTCAAAATATTATGAAGCATGGATTCAAGACACATAATGTAACAATACGAAATAATAATTGCTCCCATATTGTTTAGAAAGAACATGTATTAGTTAATCTTCTTTCAAAAGGTAATTGCTTTAAGAGTCTTTACTTTTCTATTACTTTTCTTAACATAAATTCACATAGTTCCTCTTGCACAAATAAGTAAAAAATGACTTTAAATTGACAGAGTAAGCAGCAAATTTGACTAATCAATTTGTGAGATAGCTCCATAATCTCATAATATATTATATACTTTTTCTCCATTTTTCTCAATATTTCCTCACATTTTGACACAACTCATAGATTTATATAGGTGTGTATTTGTGACTCTACATGTATGAATGGAGTAATAAGTAGAAAATAAAATACTAGTTTCCCAGGAATATTCAGGAATAGCCATTATCTTTGTTAACATCTCTCTTACCTAAGTTCCCTTTCTTGCTTTGTAAAATAGCAAAGACATTACACCTCTCATTATTCATTGGGATAGGGAGCCAAGTCTGTTCAAGAAGAATGTATATACTGTTAATGTTTACAAAAAACTTCCAAGATAATTATTGGTCTTTCAATACAAGGGTGAAAGTAGATTGGTAAAGTCTTTTTTTACAAGGCGGAGTTAGTATTATTCTTTAAATTCATTAATCCTAACCCTCTAAGTTCTTTATATTATACTTTACAGATTTTTTTTCAAATGTCTTCTTTAAAGATGTGTTTCCCTTTGAAATGCAGAATTATCAATAGAACAAGAGACAATTGTTACCAGAAAAGCTTGGTGTGTTCTTTCCTCAGCTTAATATAGAAATAAAAAGCCGGGATTGGGTTGCAGCAAAAGTTTTATTTGCAAAGTGATCTAGTGAATGTAGAAAAAGTTGGAATGGGAAAGCATCTCCCAGGAGAGGGCCAGGAGATGGGATGCCTCTTGAAAGAAGAGGGGGAGAGACACCAAAGATTTGAGGAAGGGTTTTGAGATTTTAGTGTTCCCTGACCCCTCCTTGTGGGGTAGATGCTCCCCAGTGATGGTCTCTCAACCAGTTAGAAAATGCTTGGCAAATTCCTGTGCCACCCACTTGAACATGTGACCAAGATTTTGGTGGGCTTGGATGGTGTCAAAAATCTTCATCCATAGGTCCCTCTCCAAATGGCCATAACTTTTAGCTAAACCAATCTGCATCCAGGAACTTCTGAGTCTCACACATGGCTGGAGGGGTACAAGGACCCCTGGGAAATCTCTGCTGATTTCCCAGGCCATAAACGTGGAGCTGGATCAGAAGCACGTCAGTGGCATTAGAACCAGAGCACCAAAGAATGGTGGTACCACAAATGGAGATTTATCTTACTATGCCACGGCACAGACCCTTACACATCATAGACTTACTATGCTACTGTTTCCATGAATGCTCAGGAATCACGATTATCAGTATCTCTATTACAAAGGTTCTTTTTCTTCCAAATCTCTTGGAAAGCTGACAGAAACTTCTGTATTTTTCATTAACATCCACCTGGAGGATTATGTCTGCTTTGGGTTGTTCCTTCCGTATCATTTTTGCAAACCTATATCCCTTTCTGCTGCACAATGTCATTTTTTTGTTTGTTTGTTTGTTTCTTTCTTTCCAAGTACCTACTGCCAATATGAGAGAGAAATTAATACTTCATATGTTCATTTTCAGCACAGAATTGCTTGGCATAGGCTGGAATCAATTCATCTCTTCCATCCCTGCAGTCTGCTTATTTTTATCATGGAATGACAAGCTTATGGTTTGACAATAAAAACACACAGGTTTGGGACAAAAAAAATTTAATTAGATAATGTGGAAATCTCTCAGCTAAGTTCAAGTTCATCAGGTGAGCATACGATTACTTAAGTCCAAACAGACAAGGCACATTTTACCCAGCCTTATTACAGTCAGGAGCTGAGACAAAACACCTAAAACAACATGGCCGTATTTCCCCTTGTCATCTGTCAGGCTCACTTTTCTCTCATTCTGATCGATTCTCACTGCAAGTGCTGAATAAGTTTTCTTGATCCAAGTATCTTGAGCTTCAGGGGTCCAAAATATACCCACAACAAATTATGGGTTTTTTTAATCTTTTCAATCAGATCCATGGAAGATGCAATAAACACAATAAAAGGATTACCGGTTTTCCCACAGAGGAGCTCTCCTCTCCTGGCATTATCAGCTATAGCCACCTGACGGATGTGACAAGTAGAATGCCTTCCGTGGTAAATATCTGGAGGAGTAATTTTAAAGGTGGGGTGTGGTTTGACAGGCACTCCAAAATTTTAAAATACCCAACATTTAAGCCGAGTAGTTATGGAAGACGAAAGGTCTAACAAAGGAAGCTACACAAAATCGCTCATCCACATTATTTTATATGAGCTAGAATTAATCACCTGCTTCTAATTCTTTACTAATGGATTATTTATCCTATTTCTCACTGCATCTTCTGAGCTTGATATTATTTTCACATTTTACTTTCTCTAAGAGATCAGAGAAAGTTTATTGATATCCTAATTGTATAGAGAAGTAAATGTTCACAAAAGTGAAGTTAAACAAACATGCTACTGAGAAAAATCAAAACACTCACCTAAAGTTAAATGCTCGGAAGCAGAAAATCAGAGACTTAAACATATGCACCTAGCTCTTGAGTTCAACTATGTAAGTTTCATACCACAGTGCTTTCCTTAAATGCTTTATGAAGAGTAATAATTTCTTGTGAAATTTGCTGCTTAAAATTAAACCCAAAAAATTAATCATTTTCTGCTAACTTACTTATACAGTGAGAGCAAGAAATTCAGGCTTATCATATGATCATTGAGCTTAGAGCAAATATCTGTCAGCATGTTTCAGTTTTAAACTATTTGGTTCACTGTTCAGTATTTCAGTGGATGGTGTTTTATTTAGACATTAAAATGTGGACAAATAAAATGAGGCAGAAAGTCACGCACATAAGATTCATGAAACTATTTGCAGAGAGCGGAGCTTGAAGGTGACTTAAAGCCACACAAGTCTGCTGGCTTTTGGTGGTATATATGATACATGCTGGTGGTTTCTCTCTTGTTAGTCGTGGACAAATGCTCAAACCACTAAAACCACTTAGGAAATTGACGCTTGGGATGGGAAAAGTGAGTTACTTATCTTGGGAATCCTCTACCATGCTGCATAATTATCTCAAGAAGAGTTACTCATAGCACAAAGTCCAAATGGGGAAGAAATAATCCACATTTATTCTTTACTACAGAATTGTGTTTCTTGTTCGATCTCCATTTGAAGGGAAACCAAAATAAACAGGATGGTATCTCCTCTTTATATAGGGCTGAATCAGAGTTTTTAGTTATTGGCATTCACTGTGATCTAAAAAGAATATTTGGAAAATTCCAGATGTAAACCATAAGTTTTAAATCGCATTCTCTTCTGAGCAGCATGAGGGACATCTGAGACCTGAATTATACCTTTGTCCAGCATATCCACATTGTATGTGCTGCCTGCTTTTTAGTTATTTAGTAGCCCTCTTAATCATCAGATCAACTGATACCAAAGATTTGGGTTCGAATAACCCTTTTAGTGGTCCCAAAGCACTAAAATGAAGATGCTTTTATGTGCATTGCTATAATTTTTTCTAAATTATTATTTTCATTATGTTTTACTCTACCTAATTTATGAATTCAAACTGAGTATATATGTGTGTTTGTGTGTGAGGAAATGCTTCAAGTAGTTTATGGAAAATGTTTGGAACATATCTCTGGCATGCAAGGGTGGAGGGAACTGCTATGTAGTATAGATGAACTACAAAGGCAAATGAGTTTACATCTCCCTCTGCTTCTCTGTCTTCCTCCATTTGTGTGTTTCAGAGCATTTTAAAAAGTAGCTACTGTCTCTTCAGAATATTGAGTTAGAATATCTTGCATTGGGCCCGGCAGCGTGGCCTAGCAGCTAAAGTCCTCACCTTGAACGCACCGGGATCCCATATGGGCTCAGGTTCTAATCTCGGCAGCTCCACTTCCCATCCAGCTCCCTGCTCGTGGCCTGGGAAAGCAGTTGAGGACGGCCCAGATCCTTGGGACCCTGCACCTGCGTGGGAGACCCGGAGGAGGTTCCTGGTTCCGGGCTTCGGATTGGCACAGCACTGGCCGTTGCGGCTCACTTGGGGAGTGAATCATCGGATGGAATATCTTCCTCTCTGTCTCTCCTCCTCTCTGTATATGTGACTTTCTAATAAAATAAATGAATATTTAAAAAAAAAGAATATCTTGCATCATAGTAGCTTGTCAATTTTAAAGCTACATGTAGGGATATCTGTCATAGTTATTCTCCTGTTTTTTTTTTTTTTCAAGAAATATCTCTTAGAGGCATATTTTGGAGATATACTGACTGCAATTTATCAAAATTAGTCTTAAAATCCAATGGTCATCAAATTGATATAAGGAAAAAGTCATTCTATGTGGGTAATTGCTGGTGAGTCAGTCTGCTACCTGGTGGGCGTGGCTTAGAGCCTCCTTCCCCATAGCCTGAGGCACAGCTTCCAGGCCTACAGTATAGTGTGACCCTGGACAGGTCTAAAAGGTCAAGGGAAATACACCTGGAATGTGATCTCTGACAGGGCCAGAAGGTCAAGGGAAATTGACATTTTGTATAGCCAATTAAGGTGTGTGGTGGATGGGGGTGCGGAGGGGCTGCCAGAAAATGCCCTCCTGCCCTCGCCTTTCTTATCCTTTAAAGCTGTAACCTGTGCACAAGAAAGCGAACACTCCTCACCAGCTTGTCTCCTGTGGTTCTTACGACCAAAGAACACCATGGCCTCACCTTTGGTTACCTCAGGGCCTGCTGGCAGGTTTAATCCGAAAAAGTTATACATTTGGTGTTTTGCTATGGACCGTAGGATTATTGCTCTGGTTGCAAATCACAGGGTTTAGTTCATGCACACAGAATTATTTGTGTAAATTATACCATTATATTCAAATGTCATGATGAAATCTCCATAGAGCAAAATCAAGAGGGTGCACATATCTGCAGTTATTATGAGACTTTATCCCTGGAAACCCAGGGTAAGCTCTAGGTTCCTGGTTTCCACCTGACTTGCAACCATTTGGGGAGTGAACCCGCACAGGAAGGACCCCTATATCTCTCTTTGTATATGCAGCTGTGCCTTTCAAATAAACCAAATAACTTTTTTTTTTAAAAGAAAATTACATATTTAAAGTTTTCTGAATTATTTTATTCTTGGCAATATTAAGTTCTCAGTAGAGACATAATGGACAAAGGGAATCTTTGTAAAGTTTTTTAGAGTAGAAAAAAATTAGACATATTTAGAAAATATCCAAAGCTTCCTTCAAAATTTAATATTGTTGAACGTTTTTCATATAATGTAATCATCTTTTACTGCTTAATACCTACAGCAAAGAATAAGGAAAGAAGAGAAATGGAAAGGCATTATGCTAGTCCACATAAAGTAAAAAAATGCATATAGTAATTACTTTAAACTCTTTTAAAAAATATTTAGTTCCATTTGAACAGCAGATTTTATATAGAGAAAAAGACATAGGGAAAGAAGGTGTTCCATCCACTGGCTCCCTACCTAAATGGCCTGGATGGTCAGAAATGAGCTGATTGGAATCTGGGAACCAGGAGCCACTTCTGGGTGTTCCAAAGGGGTACGCAGGACTTGGGCTATTCTCCACTGCTTTCCCAGGCCATAGGCAAAGAGCTGGATCTGAACTGGAGCAGTCAAGACAGGAAGCTGGCCCATGTGGGACTCTCACACCACAGGGAAGAGGGTTAGCTGGCTGTGCCAACATACCAGCACCTACTTTAAACTCTTAGAATACTTACATACATTCTGCGGATGGCAATGTGTTTAAAAACAGAAACGAATTCTAAGAATGTATTTTAAAGTAATTTTTAAGATTTATATATATATATTATAAAAGTTATTTTGGTAATTAAAATAAACTGTTTCCTTTTGTGGAATGCAGATACACAAAAAGTCTAGATATTGCACTGCATCTCACCTTCTTTGCATATAAAAGTTAAAAAGAATGAATACACACATGCATACATCTGCAGCATTTTAATTAACCTTATAACGCAACACGATTCTGTCTTTTTTTTTTTTTTTTTTTAAGAAATCTAACCACTGAACAGAATTCGTGATGTTCAGTTGCTACTTTCCGCATTACGAATCTGGATATTTCAGTTGTACTTTGCTTTCTAATTCTGATATTCATCAGCTTCCACTTATTTCTCTTTCTGTATTCCCCTTCTCAGAAGTTTGTTAGCTTTACACCACAGTTTCTATCTGCTCTCATTTTATATTTTTATTGTTTTTCCCCATACATATGAAATCTGTTTTTTTTCTCTACATTTTGTATTTTCTAAAAATATTTTAATGATGTATTTATTTTATTGGAAAGTCAAATACACAGAGAGGAGAGACACAGAGGAAGAGCTTCTGCCCGTTGATTCACTCCCCAAGTGGCCACAACGGCCAGGGCTGAGCTGATTCGAAGCCAGGAGCCAGGAGTTTCCTTCAGGTCTCCCACATGGGTGCTGGGTCCCAAAGCTTTGGACTGTCATCTACTGCTTTCCCAGGCCACAAGCAGGGAGCTGGATGGGAAGTGGAGCTGCCAGGATTAGAACCAGCGCCCATATGGGATCCTGGCTCATACAAGGCAAAGACTTTAGCCACTAGGCTAACCTGCAGGGCCCTATATTTTGTAAATTTTTAAGGCAGCAACTTCTATGGTATTCATCTCATTAATTTGTAAAATCTTTCTTCTTCTTTAAAAGACCACTTTGACATATTGGCCCACAAATTTTCTTTCTTTTTTTTTTTTTTTTTTATTCAGCATTCCTTGCTGCCACCTGCAGCAAACATGAGGAAACTGGCTTCCCCATTTTAAAATTCATCAATGTTACTTATTCATAGAAATTTCAAAATATTTTGATCTCCTCATTGCTATTCTTTGTTCCTAAAATTTTCTATTCCTTAACACTATGCTGCATATTCAAGAACCCAAATAAAAATTAGCCACACGCAGTTCCTTCCTTAACTGCAATGCCACTGAAACAGCTGAAGGGTAGTATCTTCATTTTTAGCACTTGATAGTTACCCCAAAAAATGTCCAGCGATGTTGAAGGATTTTCTGGAATTTTTTAAACTGGGGATTCCAGTGTGGATTAGAAAAGTATTTGATAGTGTCTTCTTAATATGCATGTAATTTTTTTCTTTTACAGCATTATAAAAGGGGGATTTTAAAATAAAAATGAGAAAATAGGGCCTGGCGCGGTAGCCTAGTGGCTAAAGTTCTCGCCTTGAATGTGCCAGGATCCCATATGGGTACCGGTTCTAATCCCGACAGCCCAGCTTCCCAACCAGCTTCCTGCTTGTGGCCTGGGAAAGCAGTTGAGGATGGCCCAAAGCCTTGGAATCCTGCACCTGCGTGGGAGACCCAGAAGAAGCTCCAGGCTCCTGTTTGGGATCTTTGCAGTCATTGTTGCCACTTGGGGACTGAATGAACACTTGGAAGATCTTCCTCTCTGTCTCTTCTCCTGTCTGTATGTCTGACTTTGCAATAAGAATAAATAAATCTTTTTCAAAATGACAAAACAAGGCTAATTATGGTGAAAAAGTTTAAATTCATGAGCAGTTTTTTCATAATACATATTTTCATTTAGTTTATTTTAAAAAGTCTTACTTTTGTGACTAAAAATTATAAAGATTATCTGTAAGTAAAACCTCCATTTTAGTAGTACATTTATATTATCATTCATAAAAATTTAGGGAAAATAAAATTTAGAAAGTTATATCTAAAATACATTTAATATCAATGGAAGATATTGAATGCATCTGTATTGAAACCACACTCAAGTTTTAAGATTAATTTGATATTTAAAATACTTCATATTTAAAATACATAAACTGTGTAAGCTATATTTGCCAACCTGAAAATTGCACCTGAAACGAAAATTGTACTCTTCATGTGTATTTGTGTGTGTAAGTGTGTGTTTCTGAAGCTTCTCGCCTCTCCCAATCCGGGCATTATGGTGTAGTGTAACAGTTTTGACTGTTGAAAGATAAAAATTAAGACTGACACAGTAATGAAAATGCAATTCAGTCATTAACTGGGCCCGTCACAAGAATTATTAAGAGGCCTGATTCATGCTCCTTAGTGATGCTACCAGAAAGTACCATCTTTTCCCTTCCGTCCAACTCTTACTCTTCTTGTTTCTTAGGAGATGGCTATTTTCTAACTACCTGTAATTTTACCTTTCTTTATAATTCCCCCAGTTCTGAGTCCGCGTTATTCCATTCCCATGTAGAGCTCTTCTTGCTTCGGCAAGGTCAGATACCCGCTCTGCTGTGGGTTACAGCAGAGCC
The DNA here is from genome assembly GCF_030435755.1 of Ochotona princeps. Classification (NCBI taxonomy): domain Eukaryota; kingdom Metazoa; phylum Chordata; class Mammalia; order Lagomorpha; family Ochotonidae; genus Ochotona; species Ochotona princeps. The sequence goes on from NC_080845.1 coordinate 50,606,346, forward strand.
GGGAGGGGGCAATAGCGCTGGAGGGCATGACAGGAGCCAAGGCTGTACAAGACGGCACAGCCTCATTTGTTCTAAGCTTGCATGCCTTGGGCAGGCGTTTGGCATCTGAGAAATGGAGGCCTGGTACTGAAAGACATTTCTAGGGAGATACAAACTGGCATTAATAAATCCTCACCTCATTACGTTCACATCCATATTATATATGCCCATTTTATTCATATTTCTAAAGCTTAGATTAAACTCTGATGAGAATTGTGATTAAAAGTAGGATCGTGTGAAGTACTTGTAAAGATAACTCCTCATCAGGCGCACGATTTTATCACCCTTTCTACAAGACTTGCTGCATTTTTGGACAATTTCCCTTTCTGAGAACAGCATTACATTTTCCAATGACTCATTCTAAATATGCCTAAAAGTTTATTATGTTAAGACTTTTTTTTCCATAAAATATAGGATAGGCAGCTCCGGAAAACATTGCAATGCACAATTACATTGTAATGTGAATTTTTAAAATCTTGAATTTAAATAAGACACAGGCATGCATAGGTTCATATTTAAAACCACACATACTTAAAGCTAATGTTTTAAAACTAATATTATTCTATAAGCTATAATGTTAAGAAATGGTTCCTAGAAATAGCATGACTTCTATCACTCAATAGTCGATAAAAAAATGCACATTTCACATATGAAGGTGGGAAAGGCCAAGGTGCTGGGATGAATCAGCTCTCAGCATGGCATTGGTAATTACATGGAAAATTGGCTTTAAAATCTGTATAATCTTGTTATCTCATCTGCTTTAGATGTTTGAAACAAGTTTCAAACTGGTTTATCACCTATAAATTATAAAAGCTGTATAGCAAAATTCAAGAATGATTACAGTTGTCACCTTTTCCTTAGATTTATACTTAAAATTTTGTAATTTTCTATGTTAAAAATACACTTAAAGCTTTTGGTAAAAATAAGTGCCAGCATAATTTTATCCTGTGACAGTATCACTGCATAGAAACAAAAGGTCACGAATAAGCACCTGGAAAACAGATTGCCTTTCACTAAAACAGGGAGAAATCTTATAAAGGTTCCGGAAAAGTTGACCCCTTAGTACAAGAGGGATGCAATAGTTCTATATTACTCTTACAATCTAGATAAGTATGGCAACTCTAAATATGAACAGATGGAAACATCTGAACAGGGAAGATTAGGAAATGTAGTTAATTGTGATTATAGAACGCATTTGTAAATGATTTATATATCAAGAAAAACTATTTCATTCATTATAATACCATTTTCCTGTATGCCATTAGATATTTGTGAACCATAAAAGGTTTATACAAAAATAAATGCGGGGCCCGGCACGATGGCCTAGCGGCTAAAGTCTGTGACTTGACCGCACTGGGATCCCATATGGGTGCTGGTTCTAATCCCAGCAGTTCAACTTTCCATCCAGCTCCCTGCTTGTGGCCTGGGAAAGCAGTTCAGGATGACTCAAAGCCTTGGGTTCCTGCACCCACGCGGGAGACCTGGAGAAAGTTTCTGGCTCCTTGCTCTGGATCAGCACAGCACTGGCCATTGCGCTCACTTAGGGAGTTTATCATCGGAGGGAAGATCTTCCTCTCTGTCTCTGCTCCTCTCTGTATATCTGATTTTGCAATAAAAATAAATAAAACTTTAAAAAATAATAAATATGCAAAATGTCTCAAACAGAAATGTAAAATAAAAAGAGACTTTGAAATTTGAATAACACTTACCTAAAAATTTTCTTTTTTTGCATCATCCCGATTCTAAGTTCTCATTCCACTAAAGACAAGTTTCTCAATTTCATCTAAATGTCTCAGAAATTCTTGAGTCTTAGAAAAGGCACACACGGTTGAGAAAAATATTCATGCTCTATAGAATAGTGTTTTATCACAGTCTCAGGGGCCAGACTGCTCAGGGTCACACTCAGCTCCACTAATTCCTGCGTGACACCCGAGTCAAGCACAGTGAACACAAAGTGGCAACATGTATTCATATGTGTATGTATGGCTTGGGTTTGTTCATATGCTAGTGTGGAAGATGCAGTGAGACAGTGTTGTAGCCCACTGGATTAAGCTGGTGAATGGGAAACTGGCATTCCACATGTGTCATTTTGAGTCTCAGATGCTCCACTTTTTCTTTTCTTTTTTTTTTTTTGATGATGCCTTGCCATTTTTTTAAAGATCTATTTAATTTTACTGGAAAATCAGATTTATAGAGAGGAGAAAAAGAAAGATCTTCCTTCCATTGGTTCACTCCCCAAGCAGCATCTGTTGGAGCTGAGCTAATCCAAAGCCAGCAACAGGGAGCCTCTTCCGGGTCCCTCACATGGATGCAGTGTCCCAGGGTTTGGGGCCATCCTCCACTGCTTTCCCAGGCAACAAGCATGAAGCTTGATAGGAAATGGAGCAGGAACAATAGCTGGTGCCCACATGGGATCTTGGTACGTGTAAAGTGAGACCTTTAGCTGCTAGGCTACTGCGCTGGGTCCAATGCTCCACTTTTAATCCAGCTCCCTGCTTTTGTGTCTGGGGAAAAAAGCGTAATGTGGCAGTAGGGCTTGGGTGCCTGCCACCCACACGGGAGTCCTGGCTGGAGTTCCTGGCCAGTGTGGTCCTTTTGGGAGGGAATCAGCAGATCTGTTCCTTTTCTTTCCTCTTCTCAATTCCTTTCCAATAGGTAAATCTTTAAAATAGCAACAAAACCGCCGAACTACTCAGAATTTAAGCAAAATTTACAATGTCTCAATAAAGTAGGGCTTTACATATGAAATCTTACATTAATACCTTGATATTAATCTTACGATAAAAATAGGTCAAGAGCTTGTAGGAACTGTTAGATTTTCTCAAGTTGGATTTCATTTTCTTAAAGACCTTGCCCTGATCTTTGCTCCTCTCGGATGTTATTTTTTCAAAGCCTTTTTTAAAAAAGAACTTAACTTACTGAATTGTTTGTATTGATCCCCAATTTCCTGCCCCCTTTTTTCCCTTCCTTCCTGCCTCCTCTCTTCTGAAAGACAAAGAAAGGTTACTCAAGTGACTGCAGCAGCCAGTGCTGGGCCAGGTGAAAGCCAGGAGTCAGGAATTCAGTGCAGTTACCCGACACTCAAGTATCTGAGCCCTCATCTGCCACCTCCCAGAGCATGCCTTAGGAGGAAGCTCTACTGCAAGTGGAGCACCTAGGATTCAAGCCAAGCCCTCCAACACGGGATTCAGGATGTGGGCACCCTAAGTCGTGTCCTAAATGAAGCCCTAACCACTCATCTCAGGCCTTATAAGTAATCCAAAGATTAAATCTACTTTTCTTTGCTCAATTATATCCTGAAAATAGATGAAGATTACACCACCTTGTAAATCATGGTAAACTTCACTAAACAGTAAATACAAACGTTCCAAATATGTATTATTATTAATTAATTAAATATTTTGGAATCCATCATATGTAAACACAACCGTTTTTTGTAAAACAACTAGCTTTACAGTCTTGTTAGATGGGATTTATTTAATACCAGACATTCTATGTACACCTGTATAAAACATTTAATACGTTATTTAGCTATATAGGTCACACACTGAATTAGGGTTCTGCAGAGAACGAGAATGTATTTATATATACCTTATATATAAAGAGGAATATACAAAATTACTTAAAATATACAAAATTACCAACAATGTCAGGGTACACAACTAAGAGGCTGATAGAATTATGATTCCTTATGAAGGACTACAACATTGTAGTAAAATGTGGAAAATCTGTTGGGGTGGTGGGAATATGGGGGGAATCCCAGCCTATATGAAATTGTACCACATACTTCAAATTTCAAGATAAAAACAAATTAAGACATGAGTTCTACATTGGCCCAGGTGATTGCTTGTAAGCATTTTAGAAGTGATTGCTTTTTTTGCGTGCACTCTATGCAGACATTGGTATCAAGAGCTTTACTATGAGAACCTTTTCACATAATGATGGCGCCAAGATGTCTTCAGTTCTGCTCTCTTCTGAGCAGATAATCAGAAGCCTGAGATAAGTTAATTAGAGCCTCAGGGAAACTTCAGAGAATCTACTGTGGCAGGGTTTACAGTCCAAGGGAATCTGTTACTTTGTGTCTGAGGATTAAAGGGGGTGGAGGTCTGGAGGTCCCAGGTTCTCAGGTGAAGAACTAAAGCAGAGCTAGACAATGTTTTACCTCATCTGGACATCCCTGAGTCTACTCAACTTGACAGAGAAAATGAAGTACCACAGTACGAAGCACAAGGAAAATTAAGTACACAGTACTTCCTTGAAGTATATTAGTGATTTTCAGTTTGAATAAAATAGACATGCTAGCAATTTTATACACATTAGGTAACACATTTGTCAACATTTGGAACCAATGAAAATGATTGTTGTCTTACTATTAATATATGTAAGTAACATGAATATATCAGGCATGGGCACCAGATGAGGCATGAGTTTCAAGGACATTTTGTTAAAGGGTATCTTCCAGAGGAGTAGCAGCTAAGTTAGAAGAACCAATGAATGATACTGAAAATGCTAATTTCCAGCTACCCTGGAGAGCCAAAGGGAAAAGAGATAAAATGGGGTTCTGGGAGGCAAATTTGACCTGGAGCTACCTATTGAAATACAGCCACTACAGAAAGGAATTGCAATGCCAAGTACACAAGCAAATGAGGCAGGAAGGGCCCCAGTTTTTCTCTTGTTCTCTTGAAGAGCTTTTCATTGAAAAGTCCCAAATAGGAACCAGCAGGTAAGCAGGAAAACAAGCTTCTGAATGTTAACCTGCAAGGCCCTGAAAAAGACACATTCTGTTTCTAGGTTTTAAATACAGCGATGGAGAAGGAAAAGAAGCGTTACAGTATGAGAGGATAAGGATATAGAAATATAACACAGCAACTCAAAATCCATATTTACAAAGCATTTGGGTTTCGTTTCACCACGTGAGGATTTGTGCAGAATGGCATTTGCTGCTTGAAACCACAGTTGTCATAAGTATGACCTCATTCATTAAGGGCCCTTAGATTGGACACTTATATAGGCAAATGGGTTTGTTCCTGTGTTCTGACGGTTTCTAAGCAGTTTTGTTGGTAGTAAACCAACTAAAAGAAACTGTGTATTTTAGATCCATTTAACAAATCAGAACTGTCATTCGTTGACCCGATAAAAGTTGAAGAACTGAGAACTGTCTTTGTTCCATATGAAATAAGGGTAAGCAGTTTGACTGAAAAAGTGGCTGATTCCTCAATGTATTACCGACGTAAAATTCATTCTACTTACAGATTCTGCTAATTGGCCTAACTTTAGAGGCAAGGAGAGAAAACGCAGACAAAATTAACTGCATGATATTTCTGCAGACTGAGCAAAGCAGCACAACAAAGAAAACTGGCTAACGGTGAGAAGCTATGCCTTACAATCCAACTCCACCAAGGTGTGGGCCGAGGACTCCTGCCCAGATCATTCGCTACCTTCCCACAGGCTGCTTGCTCCCTTTTCGCTGTGGATGCTCTTCCTTCTTTCTTATTTCCAATTGCACAATGTGAAGCGTTGTGCAATTAGGAGGTTTCCCCACGATGCTATTAAAATATTTAAAGAACCATATTAGACCAGGAAATTATTGCTGTGGAGTTACTACTGATGCACCATTAGGCCTAATTTAAAAACTCAAATAAGAAGGTACTTATTTTCCTCAAAAATTCAAAATACCCAACGTAAATTCAGAGATTTCTTCTAGTGACAGTAGGCCATTAAGATCAGTTGTAAGCCTAACATAAACAAGCTAAATGCAGTTTTGGTAAATGAAAACATGCTTTCACGTAAAACGAGCTCCTTAGAGACAGGTATTTAGGACTGCACTTCATTTGTCCTATTCTACTTTTCTGTTTGCTTATTTCTGTTTCACATTGGTTATAGGTTTTTAAAAAATGCATGGGTCATTGACAACAACTAATTTAAAGAGGCCACTGAACTTAAAAGTAAAATCACAACAATAATTTAAAAGGTATATTTAATTTTGACTTTTCGCTGAAGGAGACTCATACCCTAGAAGGGCAAGAAGTGTGAATAGATAGTTGGAGAATGACCTTCTCTTAACACCTTAGGTTTGCTGCAATCATTCTTCGGAAGATAACTCAGTCCATTTTGGGGGATGTGGGCTGGGAGGTGGTAATCTCTTTTATAAGAGTACATGGATGATAAATAAACAATTACACTTGCAGTGTTGTCAAGATGTCGTGGCTGTGGGTGCTGCTAGAAGGAGGTTGAGCTGAGCACTCACTTCTCATTTGTTTAAAAGGTCCAGGGTTCTTGCAGAGGGCGGGAAGGATAGCAGTGTAGAAGCAAGTGTAAGCCAGCCCCCGGGGAACGCTGTCTCCCAGAGATGCCAGCGTGCAGCTCAAGTAGAGATGCGTTTCAAGTTGCTGAATAGCCCCATACAGCAGTAAAACGATGTAAGATATCGACACGCTCAGCTGCATCTTGTTAAAAGCTTCCTGCGGGTTGGCAGAATGAAATCTTTATTTAAAATACACAAACTATTGTCAAGGGAAAGATGGAAAAGAGAGCACAGTAAAAGGGCCAAACGCTTTGCTTAACCCACCCGAAACAGTTGAAAGCAAAATGTGGTCATAGTGCCTCTGCAACAGCAGCAACAGCAAAGGCGACTAGCACGCTGGCACAGCAGCGTCCATCTCCTCTCTTCCATGGTCGCGAGATGCATTCTTTCTTTTATTATTAATTATTTGTTTCCAGTGGGGGAGAGAAAGAAAAAATACCATTACAGATGGGAAGCAAGGCAATCATTTCTGCTGCCACTTGGCATTAAGTACAGTAGTATAAGTAATGAGTGAGTGATGACAGGAAACATAGCGGTATCCCTCCTACCAATTCATTCCAACTGGCTCATGGTAGGCAGATGCTGCCTAAGAGAAAGTTTATGTAAAACCATTATTGAACACAGACAGGAAGGAACTGAGACAGGAGCGAGTGGTGTGTGTATTTGTGCAGGGAGTGGAGGGAGGAGGGAGAGAGAGATGAGAATGAGTAATCATCTTGGGCAGACAACCCCATCAGAAGCACAAGTGCTTTGTCTAATTATAATTACAGAGCTGTACGAAGGCGTACACACACACACACTTGTGCAAATGACACGAGTCCTTTTGATTCACATCTCAGTTCCAGGAATGGTTCTATGTGGTAATGACTGCGAGCGTGTGAACACTGCTGGGTAGGTGAACCCAGTAGCTTCGGAGAGATGAGCAGGGCCTGGCTCAGAAGGGTCACCTCTGATGAGCCAGGGGATCCAGCAAGCAATGAAGCTGTCCTATAAACAAGAAAGGTGAAAGGACCCTGGGGAGTAATGTCACCTGCATGGATTAAGTTTGTTTCTCTTTCTGCTGTTAGACCACAGACATATAAAGACACAAGATGGTCCACTTGATTTTTAATATTTTCCTTTCACAGTGGATACAGCACCTTTGACCACCTTTGACCTGGAATTCATTCTGTGGTATTACTGCCCACAGGATATTTTGGCAAACTGTGTCCTTTTCTTTTCCTTTTTTTTTTTTTTTTTTTGAGTTCCTACCTAGTGACATTGTTCTCTTTTTTTAGCAGGAGACAGAACACTTTCCTCCTAAAGCTCCATCACACAAAATCCACAGTGAGGTGATAAAAGCTTGGAGCTGGGTTCCTCCCACTCCGCTGTCTCATGTAGGTGTGTCGGTGCGTAGGCTCCAGTCTCTATTTCCTGCGGGGTTCCTGTCCTTTGGGCAGCTTTCCCCCCCTCAAGTCTGTGGTACACCACCTTTCATGTATAACCACGCTGCCTCGGTGTATCCCGAAGGCAAGGACGAAATGCAACCCACTCCCATTTTGGTCACTGGCCTCTCCCCAGTAGCAACCTTCTGACAGATTTTCTCCCCACTTCTGGACCATCACTTGGGCAGTATCCTATTTCTCCCTTCTATCCCAGCCAGACTGCCAAGCCCCTACTTGGAATTATATGCAAAAGCCGATGTACCCTGCGCCCTTGCCCTTACACGGAGCACAAGTTGGCTCTTCATAAGCATCATCTTTGTTGCAAATTAAATGTCTGTCTCTTACCTCTGGTAACCCTCTATCCCTTAACTCTCACCGCCGGCCTCCCTGCCATAGGAATCCGTGAAAGAATCAGATGCACGCGAACACCTGAAGTGCAACCGAGATCCACACCTGGCCAAGTCCTCTGTGGCTTTAGCGGTCAGGAAGAGCCTGCGCCTGATGTGTCCTCCGCTCCCCGCGCGCACCGCTCTAGCCCAGAGTCCTGGAGTCCCGCCAAGGCTCCCGGGTCGCCGGGTCAGCCCGACGCGCGCCCGGCCAGCTCCCGGTCGCTCCTTGCCCACCAACTTCCCCGCCTCCCGCCCCAGCTCGCGCGTTAGCTGTGCAGCCTCCGCCCGCCCGCCACCACCGCCACCACCGCCACCACCGCCACCACCCCGGCCGGCGCGCTCCGAGCATCCCGCACCGCGTCCTCCCCGCCCCGGCTCCCGGCCGTCTGAGGCGGCCCGCGCCGCTGGCAGCCATCAAGTGGCTCGTTAAGGAAATGCAGGTGAGTGCGGGCGGCCGAGCGGCTGCTGCTGCTGGAGACGCGGGGTGTGTGCCAGTGTGAGCCTGCGAGAGGAAGCGGGAGCGCGAGGCAGTGCGGAAGCGGCCGGAGATGCTCGCCTCCCCTGCTCCCCGCCCCGCCTCTCCCGCAGCCGGCGGCCCGCGCGCGTGGGGCAGCGCCTCGCCCTGACGCGGGACTCCGGCCGCCTCCTCGCCGTGTCGGCGGCGGCTTCTCCCGGGAGCCGCTCCCTGGCCTCCCCCATTCGGCGCTCCCCTCCCAGCGCTCCCGCTCCTCCTCCGCCTCCTGCTCAGCCTCCTCCCCTCGCGCCGCGCTGACAGCCTGCCTCGGAGGGGAGAGAGAGCTCAGGTACTTTGCCTTCAGAATAATTTGCAGGACCCAAGCGAGCTTTCGGAGCACCTCCAACACCCCAACCCGGGCTTTTTTAAAAAAAAAAAAAATTTGCCCCCATTTCTGGCTTCGCCTCCGTCCGCCGGAAAAGAAGAATCCCACTTTGGAAACAACCAGAGCCCGGAGCACCCCAGCCAAGGCAAACCCTGACGCGCTGCTGTGCATGTGTTGTCCCTTCTTGCAGTTGATTCTGGGCCTGTGTGGAATAGAAAGACAGTTCTTTCTTTGACTGGAGGAAGGAAAAGGGAAGACTCCTCAGGGTTTCCAAGGAGGACTGGAGCGGCTGTTGAGTAAGTAGCACTGCTTCTGTGTGTCTCGTCCCTGAAGTGAGGCAGGTGTGAATGCTCTGTGCCCCTGCTGTGCTCACTTTGTTCGTTTTATCGGGGAAAACTAGACTTATATGACTTCATTAGTTCCAGTGTGAGGAGTGGCTTTCTAAGCTTGGTCCTATTATTATTATTATTTCCCCTTTCCTTTTGAGGAAGAGCACTTAGGAGACTTCAGTCTGAGGAGCCTCCTTGGAGACCTGATGTTTAAACGCTGAGTGTGCCAGGTCTCTCGGAAGCATGATTTGTGAAGCGTTCTTGGTTTCAAGATAGAAGAATGGTTACCCAGGAAAAAAAAAGCTTGAGAATTTCAGACCTGTTAGTCCCATACTCCTAAAACCTTGAACTCTAAACCCCAAACACCGCAACTTCGTTCTTCTGTGACTTAAGTGGGCTGACTGTTTTATCTTTAGTTCTAAAGAACACCCCACCCTCGAAAAAATGGGTCAAGGGAAGTTAATAGACGGCTTGGAAATCCTGTTGAGATTTCCTCATGCCTGAAAGTGGATGGTCTGTAGAGGGGAATGCTGAATCGAGCCTCGTTGGAGAAGCTGGGTGAAGTTATTGGGAAAAGGGAACGTGGACCATGCTTTGGAAAGGGCAGGCTCTGAGGCTGCGACTTTGACACAGCGGGTTATGAACTGTGACAGAGGCTCAGCAGCCAGTGACAGGTTTAAGGTGTCTCACAAGGCTGAATACCTCTGCATCAGAAACTTTTGCAGGCAGCATTTCTCATGGGGCTAACATCACCATGTCAGTAGCTGCAGCATTTCATTAACAAGAAGTAGGACACGCTTTTCTTTCTCTCTAACAAAGGGTTAATGCTACCTTTTCAAAAACTATGTAGTCCAACATTTGACAATAGGTTGTAATATCTAAATAAAACCTTTGTGTTATGTCAGGAAAAATATAGTTGAGTCAGTTTGTTTTGCACAAGAGGAGAGAATCAATAACATTTTAGGCTTTTTTTTTTCTTATTCACTGCCAAATGGATTCTGAATCTAATTCTTCTTGCATTGTTACCGATACAGTAGGTACAGTAGGGATTGTAATTGTAGAGGAAGCAGAACTGAATCAGAGTTCTTTGACACAATGAAACTTAGACTCACTAGAGTAGAATAAAGATTACAAAGTTTATGTTTCAGCATTCAATTTTGTTTCAGTATTGAATACTTTCATGATAAAAGAAGCTGTACAAATTATAACTCAACTGACAATAGGAATGAGTTACATCATACTTGATTTTCAGCAGAACAGTTTTTTTTTTCTAGTCAAATGATTCCTGGGTTCTTTCTCATACTTCATTGTTGATAATGGGAAGTGGAAGGATTTTCGCCTCTGTACTAACTCGAGTGTATCAAAACAGTCTCATTCACTGACCATTGGTTTTAAAAATTGAGAGTAAACTAGTGTGTGGTGGTTTTAAAGGGGAGGGAGATTTCAGAGATGTTACGATTATTCTGTGCAGATGGCTCTGGGTTTTTGAGACGTAAGTTTTTCCGGGTGATGAGATAGGACAATAGGACAGTTGGTGAATTTGTTGACATGAACTTAGGATGGCAATCATTTAGGAAAGATGCATCATTGTTTCTTGAGTATTACTGTTTCCTATCCAAATGATTTTTCTTAGAGGTATTATTGTTCTGAGTTGCTCTTTGATTTATTACCTTAGAACTGAATTTAAATAATTTGAAATAAAGGTCCTGGTCAATCAGATTTGAGGTATAGCATATGACCTGTATTCACATGTTACCTCAAATATGTGAGAGGGTGCTGATAATTGGAAAAACCTTGACACTGAAAAGGGAGATTGTACATACATCACCGAATCTAACAGTGGCTTAAACATCTTGTTACATATATAACTATAGGACACAATTTTTTTACAGTATAAAAAGCATGACAAAATTGTTCATTTTGTTGAAGTTTATGAAAGCAGCAATACATAATTGATGTTAAATCTAACCTAACACCCCTTGTGCCCGTTTAACTAATGTCACATTGATGAGTAACATAGCCTGAATTAAAACTCTTTCTAGTATAGTTTGCACATATTTGGTCACTGCCTCCATAAAATCAAAGAGAAAGTTTCTGAAGCTGGATAGAGCAGTTATATTGTCAGATGATGATGATGATGATGATGATGATTTTGCCACCAAGCTTTTTGTGCTGTATGGAGGTAGTTGCAACTTAAAGTTGAAAGAAGAAAGTTGCTATTGTCAGCAGCAGTGTTTTATTATGCAATTGTTCTTGTTATTCAGATCAGATAATGGCCCGATGAAATACATAAGCAGTCTGCAGGGAATGAATGATTAATTCCTCTAACGAGTGCTTACTAAAGGAGTTCTTCCTAATAAAGTGCTGTATACCTGCATTTGCTTACAGTTGCACTTGGACAAGGCATTGTTTCTTTTTTCCCCTTTAATATTAATATAGAATCTACAAGTCTAATTACAGCAACATGAAGATGATTTTGTAGGGCACATAGTATTTTATTTTATGGAACTTTGGAGGTTCACTTAAGACAATTTAGGAAATAAAGCAATATTTATTAAATGTCATATTGGAAGGTGAGTTGTTGGTAAAATTCATTCTTTCACTGATAGGATGTTACATGTTTCCTGTGTACTTTGAGTAGTTTGCACAAATCCTAACATATATGGATGCAGGGTTCTATTGTTGTGCTAGTGTCTGAAAATTATTTTACTTTAATAATTGTAAGTGTAGTTGAAAAACTTAAATGTTGCTGACTTCATCAAAGCATTAGCCGAATTTTAAAATTTCAAAAATGTGTAACAATGAATGTAACAATTGTAGCTACCCTGTTTTTTATATATACTATATGTATATATGTGTACATATATATTTGCAGTTATAGAGCATTGTTAATGTAATTTTTGATATTTCTACCACTGGATTATAATGGACACAATTTATGTGGTAGTTTGAGAAATGGGTTACTCAAAATGCGTTTTACACAGCTATAATTTCCCTACCTGAGTCTTTTAGGAAAATCTGAAAAATGCTATACAAATTGCATGATTAGATCGATGTATCCATCAATGCATCTGTTGGTGATTCCATTAATCTATATATAGGTATAGACATTTGGCACACTTCATATATTAAATAACTTTATTGTAATTATCCCTCTGAGTTTTGGAAGAAATATCTTAGTCTCAGTGATATTTTTCAAGTTACAGCAAAATTGAATTTTATGAACTTCCCAGTGCAAATGATGTGATAAATATATCCAGCCACGCTCATTTAAAAGTCACAGTGAAAATCAGATGAATGGGAATCTCTACCAAGTTGAATGCTATTTGTATTATCTCCTTATATATTTAAGTTCAATTTCTTTACTACTAATGTTGGTTCTTTGAATTTTCATTAGGTATTTCAAAAGTAATTTGGAATCAGTAAATAATAAATAAACGTCCAGTGTTATGATCCAGCAATTTAGAAATTAGTTGTACTTGCAACTAACTTTCAAACTCTTTTAAAATGTGTCTAATGAACAATAGTGAGTGGAGAAGAAAAAAAAATGAATACTACCCATAAGTTGAATGCTTAGGTGATTGTGGAAATGAAATTTCTGTTTCACACCAGGGATATAACTGGATCTTTCTGTATGAGGGTTTCTGCTCTCTCTACTTTTACAGTACTATTAGCACTTTAAGAGTCTGCTAAAGCCCAAATCTTTTGAAGGAAGCTGATGTAATTACAGGTGTAATTTATGGTAGCAGTTCAGGAATTGTCAGGCCCCACTGAGGCGGTGAGAGAACTCCTGTAGTAGTCAGGACAGCCATCTTCTTTAACGAGGACTGTGGAGGTTGTCCCACAGCTATTTTGGACACTGGTGGAAGGCGGGTTTTAGTGTTTGTTTGATGTGGCTTTGTGGGGGGCATGGGGAGATGAAAAAAGGAGTTGGACTCAAGTTTTTTTGAGACACCACACCTCAATGGGAGAATATAATATGCTTAAGTATCTTTGGATTTTGTTAACACTGCTTAATACTAGGATATGGGAAGATAAAAAGCAAAGGAAATGTTTAATGTTATTGGCTTTCCTGTATTTCTTCCTTAATTTCTATGGATATGCTATTGATACTATCACAGTTAGATAGTTATGTACAATTATATAAATTAATGTTTTTCCTTACATACTTTCAGTGCTAGGAGGTATCAGAGAAAACTTACTTTATCATTTATATTTTAAAGAAATGGTTGAGAGCTTTGAAGAGAGAAAAAGAAAATGAATTTCTCAATTTTAGAGAGATCTTATAACCCAGTGCAGTAGTAGCTGCGATTCTCCATGTTCAAATAAATACATGGACAATAATTTGCAGAGACAATAATTTGCAAGCCAATTAGTGCACCAGCAGGAAAATAATTTCAGGAAAGAAGTAGAATACCATATAGGTTGTCTAAAGGATTTTGTAGTAACACAACTATATGCAGTGTTCGTTTTCACTGCTTCCTTTTCTTAAAACCTGGAATTTAGTCCTTGGTAGAATTAATATGATAGAAATGATGAAATTGAAATATTTTTTCCTCTCATGCAGAATCAATATGGCTGGGGCTGGTCATTTTTTTCTGTTATATTAATATCTGGATTGTGACAGGTGGAGCCATGTCTACATAAAACACATATTTTAAATCACTAATGACTTGGAGAACATGCCATGTGTGTATGTGCATTTTTTATTGATAAAGGAGAGCTGCTGTAGCGAGTTAACTATAGTTTATTTGCTTTCAATTTTGTGTATGTATTTAAGTAATATGGAAATTAGTGAAAATGATGTGCTTGGGAATTTTGGGAATATTATATACAAAATTGAGCAGTCAAAATGAAATCATTTGTGACATAATATACCATTCTTCTCTGGTTAGCTCATGAATCAAAAAAAAGTTAAATAGTATACCACATCACCAAGGCCTAGCTTCTTATAATAAGACTAGCTGTATCCTAAATATGTTGTTAATGTAATTAAATACTTAAAAAGTTGAGATAATGTTGCAGTGAGAAGATCTGGCTTACATATTCATGTACATTTTCTTATTAAATGCTTAAAAAGGAACAGAGCACACTTACTTTCATATTTAAAATGAAGTAAAAAAGAGCTTCCATGTATGTATTGTTTTATTGGACTACTTTTTTTTTAAGATTTATTTATTTCCATTGTAAAGTCAGATATACAGAGAGGAGGAGAGACAGAGAGGAAGATCTTCCATCTGATGATTCACTCCCAAGTGACTGCAATAGCTGGAGCTGAGCTGATCCGAAGCCAGGAGCTAGGAACTTGTTACAGATCTCCCACGCGGGTGCAGGGTCCCAAGGCCTTGAGCCGTCCTCAACTGCTTTCCCAGGCCACAAGCAGGGAGCTGGATGGGAAGTGGAGCTGCCGGGATTAGAACCGGCACCCATATGGGATCCCGGGGCGTTCAAGGGGAGGACTTTAGCCGCTAGACCACGCCGCCGGGCCCTGGAGTACTTTTTATGTGCTTTTTTATACTCCATAAGAGAGCAATAGAAGTATTTTTAAACAGAATTAATTTTTTAGGCGATTACTAGAATGTTGTTTGAAAGACAGATAAAGTGAGAAAAGGAGGTGGGGCAGAGAGAGTGAGGTGAAGGGGAGAACGAAGAGAAAGAGCCTGGCACTCCGCCCGTGTGTGATAGGAATGGTCAAAGCCGGTGTGCTTGAATTCTCGCTGCTGCTTTCCCAACACTTGGCAGGGAGCAGGAGGCCACGGTGAGAAAGCAGGACAGAGATCATGCTGCTTTGGAATGCCAGTGTCACAGGCAGTGGCTTGCTGTCCCACAGAGCTGGCTCCTAGAATATTGCTTTTTTCAGAACGCAAATATTTCTGTAAGAAAAATTGTACTTGAACCACTGGGAATGATGTTGTATCTCTCAAATATGATTTGTGTTCAAAAGTGGGTTCTGGGCTCAGTGTGGTAGCTTGGCTTGGGGAGTGAATCATCTGACAGAAGATCTTTTCTCTTTTCCTCTCTGTCTGTCTTTCCGATAAAAATTAATAAATCTTTTTTTAAAGTGCATCCTTTGTTCCTTCACCTGTATAGGCAACAGAGAGATGCAATTTTTTTTTTATTTTTAAGGATTTACTTTATTTTATTTTTAGTCTTCCATCCATTGATTCACTCTCCAAGTGGCTGCAAGGCCTGGAGCTGAGCCGATCTGAAGCCAAGAGCCCAGAGCCTCCTCTCGGTCTCCCATGCATGGGCCGGATCCCAAGGCCTTGGGCTGTCCTCTACTGCTTTCCCAGGCCACAAGCAGGGAGCTGGGTGGCAAGTGGGGCCACTGGGATTAGAACCAGCACCCATATGGGATCCCCGCGTGTGCAAAATGAGGGCTTTATCTGCTAGGCTCTTGCCATGGGCCCCATTTTTTTAAATTTATGCTTCTATTTAATGTTAAATGTGTGTGTAAGAGGGCTTCATATTAATAGTTTTATTCCCTTATTGTGATTGGTCAAAGACCTTGAATATAACTTTCTCTGCCAGAAAATACACAATTAAAATCTCACATTCCATCTCCAGTTCTAGAAAAGATTCAGCATAGACACACAACTGCCTTGCCAAAAGATGGAAATAGAAAAAGGAGTAAGAAAGAAGCAGCAGCAGGAGCAACAGAGTGCTTTCTGTTTCTAAAGCCGATGTTGTATCATCCACTTATCTGAAACCATGATTTTGGAAGAAGGGAATGTGCTCCTGAGAGCTGCCATTGCAAGGTTGTTCTCGTAATACTGTGATCTAGAGAAAGTGGAGTAAGGAGAGATCCCATGGTTTATACTTTCCACAAATGGCTATCAAAATTGACAGAAGGTTTTCACTTCGAAGTAAATGGCCATCGGGTTCACAGTGGTGTCAGGCTCACACGTTAGCTGTGTAGCATTGTCAGTTTTGGCTGTTGTTATCATATATTCATTTGGAGCCACTGCAAAGCAGTTTATCCCTTCAACCTGCTTTGATTGTTTCACAAACCAAGGATAGGGCAGCTGTTTATGTAACAGAGCTACAGTGTAGTTAGTCCTGGAAGTTACACACTTTTTGATTTATCAACTTGTCTGTGTGATTCTAGAAGAATCATCAGTCAGACTCCTACAGTATTTATTGCATGGTAACATAGCCCCATGATTTTGTTTGCAACTCCTCATTGAATCTCTTGTTTGCGTGGCTAAGACGTCCTGAGTAAACTCTCATGTGCTACTGAACGTGAAACTGCTCCGATTGTGATTGTGCTGTGGGCTTTGGTGCCTACATTACTGGGGCAGTTTAAAGTCCATGGAGAAAAGTGGAATCTTGCTGAAGTCTCCCTCCCTTTAGATGCGTAACTTCCTTTACCGTTTTTTCCTCTCATCCGCTGCCATCCAGAGTCAGTCATTTCTTCTAGAAGGCAGATGGAATCTAGGTTGCCTACTTAGCAGTTGCAGTTTATGCTGTCTTACACTGGAATATTTTGGCACCGTTCCTTATCTTCAGAGAAGGATTCTGCCAGTGCTGTCTGATAATGTGTAACCCACTCTCCAGAATTCTACAAAGGCAGTAAAACAGAATAAGCACACAGTGCCCGATTCTCTTAGCAACATGATCGAGAAAATAGAAATCTTCAGACCGCGGCGGCAGTTTACCATCTATATATCCATTCCTCTTATCATTCAAGGTATAGTTTACAATACAAATTACTGTCAAGATTCATGTTTTCAGCTGTTATGAAAACATCAGAACAGATGTGTTTTGATAGGCTGAGAAGAGAGGACGAGGAAAAATGAAGACATTCTGTGTGCGCATACTGGTGTGAGATATGTTTATGAGAGGCCTTATAAAATGTGCTTAGGACCAGATACTGAAAGGGAAGAAAATGTTTACATTGACCATCTGAAACTTAGATCTCTCTAAAACTTAGTAGTTTCACATTGTAGTTTCTCTTGCAGAAATCATTGAAACTTGGGAGTTAACAAGAGGTTTCCTTTTGGTTACTTCTGAAAATTTTTATTGAAGTTGCACCACTGGTGAGACCCATTAAGTGCTACTCGATAGAAACTTTTGAAAAGTAATGCCAAGTGAATACATTGTTTTGCTATCAAGAGAACTTTTGTATTTGAATATGTTGCTGATGAATTAGGTGCATCATAAAGAATGGGAAACAAGTCCTCACTTTAATTTCCATTGTATTGCATGAGATACTGAATGTGTTCTCCAGGAGCACAGCAGCTTTCCATGACTTGTTGTGGTTTGTGTTTAGTAGGTGAGGATGCCCAGTGGCTATTCTGAATGGATCTGTTCATTCAGTGTCATCTGTGCTGTTCATTGGGCTTCTCTTAAACATGGTTAGCTTTGCAAAGGATGGCTAAGTCTCATTGTTTAGATCTGGGTGTTTGAAAGCAGCAAGGCTCTCTTGTGGTGGACTCATGAACTCTCAAGGATTAAACTTCACAGTTCATTTTCCCATTTCTCTGCCACTCAGGAAGAAAATTTGTGCTTTTTAATTTTTTAGGAGCTTTTTTTTTTTTTTTTGCTGTTTTCTCCTGTATCCTTCTCATTTGGAAACATGACAGGGTTTCATATTACAGATTATATTCTGGCTAAGACATTTTAATTCTACAAAATGGCTTCTCAAAGTGGTTCATCCTGAATCTTAAGAAGTATTTTAATTGCATAAAAATGCAAATAACCATTTTTAGCAAAAAGGAAGTCCAAGAAATACTCCAGGGTACTGTGGTGCTAAACCTGCTGTCCACATAACCTGGAGATGAAACAGCCTGAGTGGTGGGGTCAGAGGAACACAGCCTCAGACATCCTGTCTCTTCCCCCTCCTGTTTCTGTTGTCAGTTCCTCCTCTCAAGTTCATTTCCTTACACTTTCTTGAGATCTGGTATTATGGACACTCGGGGATGACTGACTGCTGGATTTAGAGTATAAAGGGGGATGTACTCTTCACATAGAAAGCAATTCCCTATCCCTAACATTTCACCCATTCTTCTCATCTAAGCAATAAAAAGGAAGCAGACATCATAAACAGTTTATCACTTATGGTGATGTTAAAAGAAGGAAGCAAATGCAGTTTTTTTTTTTTTTTTGTCAAATCAGGGATGACTTCAGAGTCACTTATGTTGCTATTTTATTCTTGGAATCTTGAAAAAAAAATGAACCATACCATCTTTTGAACTTTGGAGAACTCTTCAGATATAAGGCTATGGCAGTACCTATCATTTATCTGCACATCAAATCTGTGAAGTTGGTGTAATCATTGTCTGTAGTTTACAGGTGAGAAACTAAGGTACACAGAGGCTAAGTCCCTTACCCAATATAACATCACAGGATGAGCACATACACAGGCATTCTGCATGCAGAGCCCACATTTCCAACTGTTACACTGTATGGATACATGGGCCGAAATGCATTTCTTAGCTTTATAACAGGTTTTCACACATGCACATTAGTAAGAGTAGTGCTGCAATTACACATGTATCAGAAGAAAAAGTGAGGGACCCAGAATGTATTTTCATTTTAAATATAATATTTTCAAGTGAGCCAAATACAAGTTATCTTAAGTAAATGTTCACGTTTATGTGAAGCTAATAAGATGGGCGTTGTAAAAGAGCTATTTAGTTGGGCAAAGATGGAGGGGGCAATCCTGTGAATGCAGGCTTATTTTATGTGTCTGCTGCCAGACTTGAGTGAGCAAACCCAGGTACAAATATGTGTGAAAAAGGCCCTTTTATCTCTGGGATGGTTGGTCCTGCAGAAAGAGAATCTGTTGTTCTGTTCCCTGTGGTGTTTCTCCAAGATCAGTTCTCTTTGCAAGTGGCTTTTATACCTCAGGGCTTTAGAGCCTGATAACCACAGATTTTATGCTTCATCAACTTGGTAAACATCTAGTTACATGGTGACTGATGACCAAGGGCCACAGTTTATAAGCACTTACCAAGAGAGACGGGTTTGTATATGTATTGTTAAGATGTATTTTTGTTTGAAAGACAAATTTACAGAAAAAAGAGAGAGAGCTTCCATTCTCTGGTTTGATCTTTAAATGGCTGCAACAGGCAGAGCTGCACCAACCTGGAGCCAGGAACTTCCTTTGAGTCTCCCACATGCGTGAAGAGGACTAGGGTCTGGGGCAATTTTCTGCAGCTTTCCCAGGCCATAAACAGGGAGCTGGATTGCAAGTGGAGCAGCTGGGACATGAAATGACACCTGTAAGGGATGCTGGTGCCATGAACAGAAGATTAGCCTGATAAGCTACCACACAGGCTCCTAGTTTCTTATGAGGATAAGGAAGGTGACTTGGGATACAGTACAGAATGAAGTTCACGATTAAAGGAAGGATGCTATCTGCTGGTAACCATTATCCATAATATTTTTATGTATATCCTCAGTTAGATCTTAATAGAAGTAAGGAAAAACAAAAATTGGCCCTGTTGTGATTACTTTAGATACAATGATTATTTGGCTTTGATATTTTGATACCAAGAATGAAGTCACCACTTGTGGTGACTGACTCTTGTACCAGCATGGTTGGTGCTCCATACTGCTGATGCAGTTTCCTTTTCTGCTACTGTGCCTGTAAGTAGCATAGGATGGCCCAGCTACTTGGGGTCCCACCATACATGTTGGGCCCTGGGATAGAATTCATGGCTCCTGTTTCAGGCTGCCTTGTTTCAAGCTGTAGTGGATATTGGGAAGTAACCCAGCAGAAGTCTGTTCAAATGAATAAATAGTACATTTTTAAAGAAAATATTATTTTTTGTGAGCCATATGTGTTGTGTGTTTGTACCTCATTATAATATATCCTGCCTACTACTTACATCACTGTTATATGTTTTATTCATTTGTTGCACATTTTGTTTCGTTTCAGTGGCTAACTCCTTTTATTATGTTTGTCAATTGCTGTTTTTAAGTTGTAGAATGACTGCATACTTCACAATTAAAAATAATTTGAATGTATATGAGTTAAAACATAACTTTAATCTTTAGAAAGATAGAAAAGCATAAACCAAAATTTAAAGGTATAAACCAAATTTAAAAAGCTGAGCAAACTAATATTCATTGGACTTCTAATAATTGTTGCATATTTATGGAAACATTGTACCCTAATTTTAAAAGCTCATAAAAATTAAGTTGGATTTTCCATAAAGTTTTTAGAAAATCTGCATTTTACAAATTTGACAAAAAATAGTTTTTCTCAATTATAAGTTACTGAATCAACACTCATGTATCAGGTACATATTTGTCAAATTATAATTTTAACTAATACCACCAGATGGCAAAGTATGTACAAGAAACTGTTTTTCCCCTCTCTTAGGGATATATAAAAACAATACTTAAAATAGGAGAATACAATAAATAACACAAAATTAAACTTGTTTCATGACATATTCTGGGAACTGTAAGGCTCTCACTTTTAAGTGCAAAAATTTATATACACTTAGTGAGCAGGGTAATTGGATTATTTTTCCCCATGTGAGATAGCTCCCTATTTCCCAAAGGTCTTTTGATGACTTATTAAGCAAATTCAGTGATTTCCTGTTGTAAAGGGGACTGGAAGAGTAGGAAATGTGCTGCATGAAGCAGCTGCTTGCTGCAAGCGTGTCTACCGGAGATCTGCACAGGACTGGTAAGTGCTGAGCTTCTTTGTTAAGAGCTAGCTTTGAGCTTTTTTGCTGAAAAAAAAAAAAGTCCCAAGAGGATTGGTGGTCAAACACACAAAACCATATCCTACACTGTTAAATAGGCCAGCAGTACTTTTACATTTTATTTCATTTTTATAAAGAAGATGTAATCTTCATATCCTAAGTTTTTCTTTATAATCAGGTATTCATTGTGCCTGAGATGTAATATGTACATTATTTATAAGCTATGATGGATTAGATCTCACAGGCAATCGGATGAAATAGGTTTAGATCATTAGTTAAAACAAGCAAAATTTGCAACTTTAAGTGTGTATATCTGTTATTTTGGATAAGTCTAGGTGTGCTCATTAAGTCTGTTAGCACCCACGTTTAACTCATCTTTCACAAGAATGCTACCAATCAGACTATGTACTATCAGGCTCAGTTTTATTGTGTTATCAATTCTTTCTTTATTGTATTTTGTCTTCAGGATTTTAACTAATATTTATATTTTCTGAATGACTACTTCCTGTCTCTTTGGCTTCACCTTACATCTCATCTTCTCTATCACGAACAGTTTTCTTTTTCTTTTTTTATTTTAATGAGTTATTATGGTGTGTAGAGCAATATTAGAAAAAAATCTTAGTGTGACATAAGGGGATTTTCATTGTCCAGATTGCTAACTACCCTTCCATCTTTATTTACTGTCACCTTTTGTCTGTAGAATTTTATAAGAAACCATAGAAGCAGCCTGAATTTAAAATTATTTAATTTAGGTAGTGTATGGTGACAATGGTGATAATGATGGGAATTTATAATTATATTCCTTCTATTTGAGATGTTATCTCACTTTTTTTTAATGCGTGTGTGTATCCTTCAAGCACCATTTTCCAAGCTAATTTCTCAGTACCGTCTCTGAGTTATCTTTTCAATCCATGACACATTTCCCAATGAATCCAACTCTTGAGGGACTTCTTTTCTTGGTTTTTGTTCAAAACGAACCACCTACTATATTATTTCTGTGCAACAAATTGATTAGTTTTCCGTTGTTTCCCAGCAGCCAGGGTCTGCCCAACAGTATAATGATCTGTAGCAAAATTTGGTGTTGTGTTTCCCCTGCCAACTCTGAAGTGGTCAGCCTCCCTTGGCTCACACTCCTGGAACTGTGTGGTTTTCTTGCTGCAGCCCAGCCTCCAACGTCCGCCTTGCTGCTCACAGCTTGGCGGAGCCCCAGATCTTTGTTGCTGGAGATGTTACTGTAGCATCTGTTGAGTATGGCACATGTGGAGTTACTGTCATCAATCTTTGGAATTTGGGTGCACTCTCCGTGCATGTGGTACACATCGTATAAAATGAAATCTGTCTTGAAGAAAATGTTGCAGATTAGTAAGGGAAACAGTAAAGAGTTTTTTCAAAGATAGTTTTGATAGTTTAAATTTGTATAAAACCTTTGTGGGATATTTAAAAAATGCAAGTTGAATTTACAGTGGCGTTTGCAAACCAATAGGCATTTTTAGGGAATTTCAAGGACATTTATTCAATAGTTCGAACAAATCTTTGACTTTTAGGTTAGTTATTCTTGACTCAGGAAAAGCAATCCACATTTTTAAAATTATTTAAGAGAAAATAGAATACATCTGTGTTGGTTATGAACATGTTATTACCCAGAGTAAAAACTTCCGATTATCTGAACCCTTATGCTAGGCGAGTCTGCTTCTTTGAATCAGTGACCAATCCTGAGGTAGATTGAGTTCAATATGATGTGACAGTATGGGAAGGGGAAGGACTCAGATTGCTTTGTTATTGGTGAAGACTTTACTGGATTGAAAAGGGGGAACTTATTTTTGGTAAAAGAATAGTTATGAAATTCATACAATCTGTACAAAATTTGGAATATTTTTCTCATTAAGCACCCTAGTCATCAAGTCAGTGGTAGAATACTTTCTGAAAGTTTAAAATATTCATGACCAAACTTTCAAGAGAAACTTGCAATATTTGTTATGGCCAGTATTTGTTTATTTCTGTGTTTTCACCCACATGATAATGAGATTCAGATTTCTGAAGACTGTGTCCTCACATTTGGGGACATACTTCATGATTCTTCATTCTTATCAAATCAAAGTTAATATACTTTTTATCTCAATTTCTACTTGAAAAAGTTAATGACAAATAAACTATTATGTAAGTACTGAGTATTCAGTGTTAAATAAAGTAGCTTAGAGATCAAGCTCCTATAGGCAAAAGCCAGCAGAGTAAATATCTTAATTATTGATCTCATTTAGCACTATTCATGTGAGTTGTTCAGCTTGGTAGGGTGACATTGTTACACAAGGTTAATCCTGTGCGCTGTTGTTGCTTAGCCATCAGCTAAGAATGGTCCCCATGTACAGGATCACATGTGATAATGGATTGAATGGAAGTCAAGGAAAATGTGATTGGACGAGGCAATGTCTTTTTCAGTACCGTTGAACCTAGTCAAATGATCATAGCTGCCTGCATGGAAAGCTGGGCAATCAAGTCCAGAACTGGGTGGTTCTGAGCAAACAAGGGAAAAGAGCGAGAGGATGATGCTCAGAGTGTCAGCGTTCTCCGCCGTTTGCTCCTCATCTTACCAGAACGTGGCGTTTCCTTCATTTCTATCTTTTTTCTCTTCATGTCATTCACGCCCTTTTACTCTCTAAATCTAGAATATGTAGTTTGGATATAGTTTCCTTTTGTAATTTTAACATATATGGTGTTTTCTTAATATAGGGCTCAAACTTTTGATTTTGCTGTTAAGTAAGAAGCAATGCTGAATGACAAATTTTGATGCTACTGGGAAAAAAAGGTGAAATGAATATCCACTTGGGGTTCATTATGTTTTATATAACTTTATGACATTTTATGTAATTTTGATTGTTTTCTGTACACATTCACCTAAAATATAACATTTTAAAGTGTATCACTAAAAAGTTACTACTTTTTTGAATCATCATTTCCCTTCCCTGTTGTTCGCTTCACTGTGTTGGTGAATTCCAAGCAGAAACCACCAGCAAAGATTCAGTAAATTAAATTATGACAGTAGGTCTAGGGAAAAGCTCTTTTCTGAAAACTCAACTTTGAGCTGGGACATTCAAAACTCATAATATTGATGGTAAAATTGAATGTAGTATTTGTAATAAAAATGACTTTCCCATAAAAACAAAATATATCTTAAAATAATAAAATCAATCTTAAAAATAAATCTTAAAAGCAAGTAAATAAAAGTGCAGAATAACCATCTGAAACTTATAATGTGTGTCTCTTCATGTGTTGCAAAATTTTTGAATTTGGACTTTTGGACCTCAATCTCCAGTTTTCTGACCATTTGAAACACCACAGTGTTGTTGATATGACCAACTCTGTTTTTACTGAATTCTGCTCCAAGTGTTGATGAGGACAGCAAATGCTTCACCTTACATCACACCCATCCATCAGGAACGTGTTAGCTCCTATGCATTCTTGGGAAAGAAATGTCATAAATTGTCAGAGACTCAAAATACCTTGCAAATTTACAGCAGGCTCACCTGGAAAAGAGCCAGTTATTCAATGAAGTGCTTCAAATAAAATGCAGAATTTCCTTCTGGAAAGGATAAAATGTTTCTTACTGAAATTCTAGCTGTAAATGATGTAATAGTAAACAGTTTAGTAATTTCAATTAATTCTGAAGTGTAGCTTTTATTTTTCTAATTACAGCCAATGTTCCTGAATCTGGGACTTCTAGAGGAAGTTAATGAAATCTTTGCTTACCATTGCAGTTACATTACAGAACCTGCTGTTGAAGGGCAGAATGCTTTAATTAAACTATTTTCTAATCTAAAATGAGCTGTTGAACTAAAAATGTTTCAAGTTATGCATTACTTGAAAATGGATACTAAATGAAGTCCACCTACATTTTGAGATTTCTATTGGTTAGATATTTTAATGTCATCAAAGAACAGTCATTCATGGAGTCAAATGTTGAAGCCTACGTAAATTTGATGGATGAAATGCTATGTTCAGAGTGTGTTTATTGAAAGCATAGCTTGTTATAAATTTATCTTTCATGCTCATAATCAAAATCAAATTGCTAAATAGTATAAATAAGCTATGTGGCATGCATGTTTGCATATGCTAAAGTTTTCTAAGAGGCAGGCTTGATATCAAGTAACGTATTATGGAAGAAATCTTTTGGCACTCTTTTATGTCATTTCTTCTTGTATGTACTACTAGTAATAAGGCATTTGCCTCCCGACTATCTGTGGTTTCTCATTTTATACACACAATAGTAGAAAGTAAATCTAAGATTTTAATTACCCTAGAGAAGATACCTTAATAATCATCACAATATAGTTATATAGTGTCTTTATCTTGTTCTTAGGATCTTTTTAGGACTAGCCATATATTTTCATGTCTGATTTGATGTACTTGGCAAAATTACATGTATCACTTAAGACTTACTACCAGACCTATGTTACATATCATGTATTTAATGAAACAAAATTTACTTTCCAGTAATTGAAAAAAATGGATTGCTTGAATAACTGTCAGTGAATAATTGTCACCCAGCAGTCTAGTCAGTGCCTGTGTATAAAACTATTTCCTTAGAAAAATTCTTTCTTTTTCTGTAACTTCTATTCTACAAGCTTCTCATGTTTCATATTCTGTTATGTCTGCAATGTTTACTAATACACCCAAGCTGGACTCATGGATAATCTTGTCAAATACACTGCTTATCAATAAACATACTTAGTGTACATATTAAATTTTGCCATTTGGGCCCGGTGTGATAAGCTAGCAGCTAAAGTTCTTGCTTTGCATGCGCTGGGATCCCATATGGGTGCAGGTTCATATCCTGGCAGCCCTGCTTCCAAGTCAGCTTCCTGCTTATGGCCTGGAAAGCAGTCCAGAATGGCCCAAAGCCTTGGGACCCTGCAGCTGCATGGAAGTCCCGGAAGAGGCTCCTGGCTGTGGTTCTGTTTGGCTGAACTCTGACCATTGCAAAAACTTGGGGAGTGATCCAGCATATGGAGGATCCTCCTCTCTGTCTCTCCTCCTCTCTACATATCTGACTTTCCAATACTACTGCTACTACTAAAAATGTTGTTGTTTATAAGGCACAACAAATAAATTAAAAATATAGCATCACAGATATTTAAAGAAAAAAGGGAGGACAAGGTGAGGTTGAAAGTATTATATTCTTAGAATTGCTTATATTCAATGAATGGATTGTTTTTATATCAGTAACAATAAAATATATAAATTGAAAAATTAATATTGCTTACAATATAAACTTTTAATTATTTTGAAGAGAAGTTTTTTCTTAGGAATTTCTATACTATAAAGCTTAACCTAATGCCTGTGTATGACAGGGGATTGACAAATGAGCATGATGATAGGCTTTGTGTATGTAAATATAGAATGCAGGTAAAATGTAGTCACAGTGCTTCTGGGCCATTTTGACAGCTTCAGTCTTTGTTGAATATAGGTTCTGAAGAGTCAAGGGATTTTTAAAAATTTATTGGAGAGGCAGAGAAAGGAAGAAAAGTCAGTGATAGAGGAAGATGGAACATCACTTCGCAGTGACTTGCTTAGAAGTAGCTGGAGCTAGGACATAGAAAATTCAGTGTATTACCTACCTTTATATAAGTATATAATATGTGTGTGTACATATTATATATATCACTTAGAATATATATTTGTAGAATTTGTAGAAATCATTTCTATAAGTATATAATATATAGAATATATATTAATAGAATATTTTTGTAGGATATAATATACGTACTAGTAAGATATGTATTTGTAGAATAAAGCAAAAAAGTGAATGTAGCACCGTGATGTATTTGTGTGTGTGTGAGTTTGTTTATGTGACTGTGAGGATCAGAAGAAAACATGGCTTGGAAGGAAAATAGTTTTAATGAATTAATTCAAAATCACACACATGAAAAGACTGGAGGAAATGCCAGCATTTCACCTCTCTCCATTAGCTTGTATAAATTTTAATTATTATATACTGGATTCTTCTGTACATATTTTTCTATTATTATGTGTTACAAATATAATCAAATATCACATCTTAAGTTTATGATAAAAAAACCATAAAAATTTGTAGAAAAATTATTTTACAATGCATTTTAAGGGTTTTGGAAACCATAGTGTAGTTCACTGATTCATATGCATAATTTTAATTTGTTACAGAAGTTCATAATAACATGAGTAAATTAAATAAGATATTTATTAGAAGTGTTAGATAATGCAAGAATTTTTTTTAAAGACATGGCCAGGACTCTGGACTTGCATGGAAGAGCCAAAAAGCAAAACCTATTGCTTACTCAAGTTCATCATATTTGATTATCTAATTGGGAAGTAACAAATCTTTCTGAAGGATGCTGGCTATGTTTACCTCATTTTGCAGAAATTTACAGCCAGGAGGCCAACTGAATTGTCATTCATTTTTCCAAGTTATTTGGAATTATTGATATTTTGAGGAAAAATTTATGTAAAGCTATTCATTTTTTAAAACTATGTCAATATCTTTTATAGTTCATCTCTATGTTTATTTTTATTTTACTTTTCACCATTTTTTAAAAAAAATTAGCAATTAACATTAAACATTTCTATGTCAGCTGCCTAGAAAATTAATGGTATCCTCTGGATAACTTTAGAGACAATATAATAGGTACTTGGATTTGACCTAAGTCTCTTTTTGACTCAGAAAATTGTACCTTTACAGTTAGACAAGAATCACACAATCTAACCAAATGAGTTATTTCAAATTCTGAGATTGACATATGATCTAATTATATCCTACAAAGAGCTAGCATTTGAATAATCAAGTGAAGTTGTCGTTAAGCACTTTATTCCCCCTCAGGGAACTCAAGAAAAGGATATTCTTTCCGTACATACATTGACAATGTGGGAGTAAAATTTATATCACTTTGACCTCTTTAAAAGTGTAGATGATTCTGTGAAGAAGTGGCATTTTTTGAATTTGATTTGCTAGTGCAATATAGCCAGGCTAAGAAATACAGTGCAAGGACACCAAATATTTTATTGTAGGCTGCCCTACCACACACCTTTGACCTGCTAGATACCTGTGATACCTCATTAGATAGAGTAATTGTGGCAAGGGTGTGACATTGTGTCTCTGAAACTGTCTCCCATCCGATGGATGGTGTGAATGACTAAGTGGGTCAGTCTCAGAAGATTGTAAAGCCATTCATTCTCATTAGCTGCCAGCCACAAGACTCTAGCATACCAGGTTGTTGGAGAAATGCAGCGATTTATTGAAGCCATTTCTGTGTCTGCCTCTCTTCAGGCGATCAGCTGTTCACAGAACATAAATTAAGTGAAAACTCAGATATAAATAGCATCCCTTTAATGTTGCCACATGAAACTATTTAC
Source organism: Ochotona princeps (assembly GCF_030435755.1). Classification (NCBI taxonomy): domain Eukaryota; kingdom Metazoa; phylum Chordata; class Mammalia; order Lagomorpha; family Ochotonidae; genus Ochotona; species Ochotona princeps. The sequence goes on from NC_080845.1 coordinate 50,634,713, forward strand.
TTGCATTTAGACTGATTTTATATTAATCATTGATTGTAGCTTCATTGGTGCTTATCAGTTCAAATTTAGTTAAATGAAGAATGAAAAATAAAATGGTACTTTCGGTGTCTCTTTTAAAACATAAGTATGTGCCTCATGCAATGGAAATTCTCCCTTTTTGAATACAGGAATGGAAACCCATGTATATTCAAAACTGGAGGTAACTTGCCCTCTGTAATTACTGTATGAGATGTGTATGTAATCTACTTGCCTGGGCTTATTTACTTAAATATAATTTTCATGGGGGAGGGCGACTAAAGGATTCATATTGAATAAGAAACATTGAAATATAACGCAAAAGAGTTTTCTGTTTTTAAGAAGGAAGGAAAAATTAATCTCAGTATATCTTATTTTGAAGAGAAATTGATTAACTATGCGCTGGTTAATGCAGTGGAGCAAATTGTTATAAACAGAGAAAGCAATATTTTGGGCGTAGAATAAATCTAAAATGGCAGGTCTCCCTTTTTCTGTCTTAGCAATGAGGGAAGAAAAAGTCTTTTAGTTTGGGTTACAAATAGGCGTATATTTTTTCTTTTCTTAAAAGTACATATTTTGCATCAAGGTTTTCCCCTCATTTGAAAATTGTTCATTAGAATCTTTTTTGGCTCAAGTTCTGAAATGTTGTCTGTCTGCCAAAATTCTTAGAGAATTCCCAGTCTCTTTCTAAATATGAAGAATGTCACATCTATTTCAACAGGATCATTCTTGAGGTAGCCTTTGAGAAATATAGACCTACTTAGAAGAAGATCCTAGCTCCAAAGATACTCAGTGACTTAGAAAACTTGAATCCCTTCCTTATTTTGTATGTTTGTTGTGTGTTTAGTTTGAACCAGCTATTAAGGAGAAAATGAAGTCAGTTTTGCAGTAGTACCTAAATCGTTATGACTGTGAACTGCAGTTGGAATCGCAGGGATTTGGGACTTTTAATAACGGTCCTTCCAGTGTTTTGATTGTTTGTCTTTGTTCCTTTCATCCTACCTTTGCTATATAACTTCAGTACTCAAACAGTAGTTTATCATCTGGCAGCCTGTTAGAGTTGCAGCATCTCGGTTCCCATCGTGACCTCAAGAGTTATCATCTTCCTTTAACATGATGCCCTGGTGTTTCTTATTAAAGTTTGAGTAGCGCTGCTTCAAAATACCTCTATATTCTTCTGATTTGATCCACTTGCCAACTGCCGCATCACTTTATATTCTGCCAAGGATATATTCAGCCCAGTGCTTGGCTGCTTGTTATTGAGTTGGCTGCTGCCCGTGATTGGGGTCAGAAATCTTTCTTATGAGATGTTGTCACATTCTGTCCTTTACAACTTGCTGCAAGTTATGAAGCAGTTTTTTTTTTCTCCTTCTTCACTTCATCTAAGGAGAATGAAAGCCATAGTATTAAAGAGGAGAAGAATGTATTCACAAATTAACTTAAAATCACCTGCTCTTTTTGGCTGGTTTAGTTCACAGGCTTAGAAGTGTGGATCAGGACCATCACTGCACACCTTGCCATGTAGCTTACAGCTTCTTTCTGTTAGTCCCTTTCAGTTGGTGCTGGGCTTAGAATTCATATCCTATTTCTTGGAAATCTTGGCTAGGTAAGGAGTTTCTCTCTTACGGTTCCAAGACTCACCAATAGACTTCCCTTATTTAATTTTGCATCACGCCTTGTATTAATTATCGGTTGTTGCACAATTTGCTGTAACAAAAACTTACGCACAGCTAATACTGATTTGCTGTTTCTGGGACCAGAAATCTGGGAGTGCCTCAACTTTCAGGTTCTGACTCAGGATCTCTCTCAAGGCTGAAGTCACAAATGTTAGGGCAGTGTTAGGCCCGATCCTATCTGGCAGATCTGCTTCCAAACTTTGGTTTCTTGAAACCTAGATTGAATCAGGCTGTTTGTGACATTGGTAGAGTATACCAGAGAGAGAGGTGGAGTATGTGTGAGCAAAAGAAAGAACTGTGATGCTATCTTTTATGGCATCAATACAATTGAGCCCCTAAGTTCAGCAAACACTAAACAGGTGGGAATGAAAGTGCATTTGCCAGGATGGAAGGGTTGTGTGAGCCATTCAGGATGTTGTGCAGCACAAACTTTTTCTTGGGGTGTTAAGTAGTTGTGTCCTCAGTAACCTTGTATTCTGCTCCCAACAAGGCGATTTCACTATATGTTGCAGTAAATAACCCACATGCATGTTAATGGGCAAGGGTTACTTGCACAGTTTTAAATGATCTTCAGTTTTGGATGACAGCTCTCCTTTGGAACCTTTCTAATGTCTTTTTTCCTCCTTGTGTCCACATCTCCATCAAACAACTTCTCCCAACTCCCCAAACATTTTTAAAAAGGAAGGCAAAAAGAACCCTCAAGAGCATTCCTCTTCATTGTTTTAGCTGGTGACATATGCATGTGAGCACAGGAAGCTATTACTTCTTCTTGTTTTTTTTTTTTAAAGATTTATTTTTATTACAAAGTCAGATATACAGATACAGAGAGGAGGAGAGACAGAGAGGAAGATCTTCCGTCCGATGATTCACTCCCCAAGTGAGCCGCAAGGGCCTGTGTTGCGCCGATCCGATGCCGGGAACCAGGAACCTCTTCTGGGTCTCCCACGTGGGTGCAGGGTACCAAAGCATTGGGCCATCCTCGACTGCTTTCCCAGGCCACAAGCAGGGAGCTGGATGGGAAGTGGAGCTTGCGGGATTAGAACCGGCGCCCATATGGGATCCCGGGGCATTCAAGGCGAGGACTTTAGCCGCTAGGCCACGCCGCCGGGCCCTCTTCTTGGTTTTTTTTTTTTTTTTTTTTTTTTTTTTTTTAAATATTCATTTATTCATTAATTACATTGCATTACATGACACAATTTCATAGGTACTGGGATTCCCCCCCCTTCACCCCAAACCCTTCCCCCATCATGAATTCCTTCACCTTGATGCATAACCACAGCTCAAGTTCCGTTGAGATTCCCTAATTAAAAGTTTACACCATTATAAATGTATCCTCCACTTCTTTGTATCAGCATCACAAAGCACACACATACACACATGCACATACAGAAAAAGTAATTTGCATTACAATAGTTATTCAGTTTTTTACCCCAAAATATCTGCATCCAGACCAATAGAGGCTATGTAATTCTCCACTTAGAAATAATGGGTGTTAATTAATTTTACATATGTGAAATTCAAGGGAGATTTTTGAATGGGTTGATTACGTAATGAAAACACTTCGTTTCAAAAATGAATTTAATGGAGGATGAATAACACATTATGGAGTAATCATGCAATGGAATATTATTTAGAACAGAGAGGGATAATCAGGGACTGGCTCAGTGACACAGCAAGCCAATACTCTGCCTGTAGTGGTGGCATCCCATTTGAGCTCTGTATTATGTCCTAGTTGTTCCACTTAAAATCCAGGTGCTTACTTATGGGTTGGGAAAGAAACAGGATGGCTCAAGTTGTTGCACCCCTTCACCCACATGGGAGACTTGGAAAAAGCGCCTTGTGCTTGGCTTTGCATTGGCTCAGCTCTGTCCACTGCAACCATTTGGGAACTGTGTTTCAGATGGAAGATCTGCGTCTCCCTTTCTCTGTGTCAATCTGCCTCTCAAATAAAAACAAGTAAATCTTAAAAAAAAACCAAAACATTTGCCTTAATATTACACCATACTGTGAAATGAGTTTCCAGAAAATATTCTGATTCATGTGTTAATCACCTTATATTTTTGTAATACAACTCAGCTGTTTAAAAGTGAGAGGGGAACATAGAAGATTATTGCTTTTGCCCCTTTATTGAAGAAACATTGATGAATTTATTTACCTATACTATTATTTCTGTGCTTCTTTTATTTGACAGTAGGTCTTGATATACACTAGTTACAATTGGAATCACATTAGCAGTGATAAAATGAATCGATATTGGCTCTTAAAATTTTCTGACTTACATTATTTTTTTTAATTATTTATTATTTAACTTCAGTAATTACATTGTATTATGTGACACAGTTACATAGATACTTGGGTTTTCCCCACCCCTCCCCAAACCCTCCCACCATGGTGGATTCCTCCACCTTGTTGCATAACCACAGCTCAAGTTCAGTTGAGATTTCCCCATTGCAAGCGTATACCAAACATATTTTTTAAACTCTGTTTAATTTATTTGACAGCCGGTATTAGGAAGAGACAAAGAAAGAGAGGGCTATATTCAGTCTACTACTTCATTCTCCCATGACCAGCATTTGGCCAGGCCAAAGCCAGATGTGTATTGTAGTCTCCATGTGCATTCGGGGGGTCAAAGAACTAGGAACATTCACGTGCCTTACAAGGCATAGCAAGGAGTTGGACTGCAAATTGAGTGACTGGGATTTGAACTGATGCTGTACATATTTTCTTTCTTTCTTTCTAAAAAATGATGTATTTGTTTTTACTGCAAAGTCATATATACAGAGTGGAGGATCTTCCATCCATTGATTCACTCTTCATGTGATCACAATGGCCAGAGCTGAGCCAATCCGAAGCCAGGAACCTGGAGCCTCCTCCGAATCTCCCACATGGTTGCAGGGGGCCCAAGGCTTGGGCCATACTTGACTGCTTTCCCAGGCCACAAGCAGGGAGCTGGTTGTAAAGCAGGCAGCCAGGATTAGAATTGGTGCCCATATGGGATCTCAACATGTGCAAGGCAAAGACTAGCCCCTAGGCTAGCACGCCGGGCCACATTTTCTGTCTTAATGTTCTGTGAAGCAGTGATTACCAAATGTATTTTGAAGGACTCCTGGCATATATTTCACATGTTAACATGCAAACCCAAGTAAAATTGAAATCAGCTGTCACTTGGCCCCCACTAGTATTTCTTGTTCTGACTCTAAGAATCTTGTTCGTTTTTTATCCACCATCAGACATCTCATGGATGTCACTGCATCCATCCTTTCCTGTTACTTCCTGTTAGGGACTGGCCAGGCTCATGGTTTCTGTCCTCTCGCAAAGCTGGTCTGGAGCTGTGTCTTTTTTTTTTTTTAGTTCATTTATGTTATTTTTTGTTTAAATTTCTTTTTTTGTGGTATAGTTCCTTAGGCTCCGGGATTTCCGCTTCTACCTTCGCAATCCACACTCCCTCGGCTGTTTTCCTTTATAATGGTATAGTCCTTGGAACCCTATAGTTTTTAACATTCACTGTCAAGTTAGGCAAGAACGCTTCCTCCTTGATTTTTCCTCTTCTATTTTATAGAGGATTGTTGCTTATGCTCATATGCCTTAGTCATTTTATTGAAACTTCTGGTTTAATTTTACTTAGAAGCTTTTTTTAGGTCTTTGTTCTACAGGGCTGAAATGTGCCACTGAACTCAGGTTAATCTGAGCAAGAGATCCCACCCTTCACTAACAGCCTTCTTCTGTGTCTGAAACATTGTTATTAGGTCATTATTATTGGGTGCGTATATTTTCCCCCTTTGTGGGCTGAGCTCTCTCTGAAGGAGATTCTAGTGTCTCTTGATTAAAAACAAACAAACAAAAATTCCTCCAGATCATGTTTCCCTTGTTATCAGTTCCACACAGACTCTGTTGAAATTCATTGTTTTCTTTTGTCCATGTGATGATTCCTATTATGTTTCCTGACTTTCAATTAGACATGATTCCACCTTTATCTAGGTTTTAAAGGTCTATGTCTAGATAACTCCCTTCCGATGCTTGTGCGAGCCCTTTAAGATTTGTTGGGTCCAACCCGTGATAAGCCACTGAGTAAATATCTATTCAGTTTTTAAAATTCATTTGTGAAATGAGAGGGTTTACTATACTGACTCATTCAGTAAAATCTGTTCCCCAATAATGATTTATTCTACTAGAAGAAACAGACAAAAGTAACAGGAAAAATTACTGGGGATTCTTACATGAAAATGATAAAAATAATAAAATAATGAACCAGTAAAGGAAGCCTGGGCAGTTTTGAACTATGGAGTGAAATTTTAAACAGGGAGTCCGAAAGATTTTTAGTGAAAAGGAAGCATTTGAATAAAGGATTACATGAAAAGATTTTTTGAGTGCCTTCTGGATTCTTGTTCTCAGTATATCAAAGTGATAACTTCTGTCACCGTGAAATATACTTAGTAATTTACTTTTCAGTAGAGAAGGTTTTGGAATAAGCAATGTTCTTTTACCGGGTGTACATCTTTTATTCTGACAGCGGTGCTCTTCTCATATCCATATTACAACATGATTTCTAATTCAATTGACTCAGTCATGTATCCAAATAACAGATTAAAGTTTTAATTTTTGGGTACTATTATGTGTTTGTTGCGCTAGTTATGGCTCTATTTTGGCTTTTTGCATAGGTGCTGGATAGATTACTTAAAATTCCTGAGGGAAAGATCTTCATGTCCGGAATGCTTGTTTCTGCTGAAAGTGGCATTCTGCACACTTTGGTAGTTATAGAAAGATCACGAACATTAGAATCATAAAAATTGGAATCATTTTGGCAAACGTTAAGCAGGAATTAAATAAGTTATAAAGTGGATATCACTCCTTGATTTGTTGTGAAATACCTCTTTGGGCCAAATCATTGTGTAAAGAATTGGGCATCAAATGGGATCTGAAAAGTTACTGTGGAACAAATACAAATCTTATACGTGAGTTCTAGTATCCCCTTGCCAAAACACTTATGACATTTTGTAATTATACAGCATTATCACCTATAATCTGTTAACCCACTGTTGTGATAGATGTTGAACTTATTTTTCCTGGGTGTTATATTTACAAATGAGCTGTATTTCAATCTAAGTAAACTAAGCATATGAACTTTCCTATAAGTGAGATTGGTTTGCTACGAAGTTGGGTCCTGTTCTTTTCTTCTCTGAGCCTCGTCTCCACACGAGGCTGAGTAGAAGGACAAGCTCATGTCTTCAGCTTCTCATCTTGATTAACTTACTCAGTGATGACTGCAAGGGGCATGTCTCCTGTGTGTGTGCAGAGCCCAAGGCTTTGGGCTGTCCTCTGCTGCTTTCTCAGGCTGTACATGAGAGCTGGATCTGTGGCGGAGCATTCGGGACATGAATGGGCACCCATGCAAGTTGCCAACACTTGCAGGTGGAGGATTGGCTTGCTATGCTACTTTGCTGACTCCAGATGATTTCTTTTTTTCATTAAATGTCATTGAGAAATTTTAACTCCAATTGTATTTATCAAATGCTATGCTATAAGGTGTTTATAGTGAAATAGCCAGACTTTAGTATCCACCCTTAATTTCTTAAGATATATGGCTGTGTTAATGTCATGTATTGTGGAAAAGGTTGAGTGAAATGTTGTTTGATTAACATTTTGTCATTTACTTAGCATGAAAAGCAAAATCTTCATGAACTAACAACAGTTACAGATCAGCAAGCTAATTATTAACGACAAGGAAGCATTGGTTTAAAATGTTACATTTGTGTGTGTATGTGCACGTATGTATTTTGAAGAATCATTTTGGGGTTGACAGTACTTATACTCTTTTAGGTAGTAAGAGGAAATAGTGCATTCTCTGCACTTTAGTCTTTGCTGAGTTTTAGTTTCCAAGAAAATTTTATGCCCACAAGCAAATCTGATGAAAGATGTATAAGAATGTAGTTCAGTCTCTTCAGATTCTTACTATCATTGTGGTTTGTTTCCCTTATGACTAACTGCAGTGGATTTAGTCTCACAAGCTACTTCATGTAGAATTGCCATGTAATTTTTATGCTTCCTTAAAAAAGTGCTTTTTGACATCTTTTCTGAATGTTTTCATTCTCATGAATGCTCTTTTTTTGTGTCACTTTTTATTGAGCTGAATATAGCAATTTGAGATTGGCATGATACCAGTCTATACTTAACATTCTTTCTTCTAAGACTCCTCTCACCATCTTTGTGAAAGCTACATACAGTATGTAAGGTTCATATTTTGTTCATCCAGCTTATGCGCAGAGTGCATGCCATTTAATCCTAGATGAAATTAATCTTGTATTCCTGTTGTGTCTATCTGCTACATTATTTGTTGCAGAGTTTGGGCAGACATTCCTCTAATAACAAAACACAGGCATCACACAAAATTTGATGACACAAATTTGTTAATTTACTTTCATGTAGATTTTGTTCACTGCATTATATTATGAAAACCATATCTTATAACTTTGAATAGATATCCTGTTACATATGAACCTTCTCATTAACATTCATATGCATAGAAATCTCACAATATATTGCATTCCGTTTGTCAGTGTTAAATGTTCGGTTGTCCTTGTTAAAGTTGCCACATCCCTGAATGAAATTCATGTATGGTTCTGTTTTCTCTACATCCTTGCCAGCATCTGTCTAATTCTCATTTGATTGTGTTGCTAGAACTTCCAGATGCTTATAATTGTTTTAGGTAAAGAAAAAAAATGTTCTGTATTTCCAGGTTCAATATATCTATAGTGGCATTAGCCAAAATGGTGTGATGTGAAATTTGTTCACTGTATTTCCAACACTGAAGTTCTTTGGGCTTGAAGTATTCATGTGTTAAAGCCTTTTGGAAATTGAAATATTTTTTCCTGAGTTGAGTAATATAGTCTTTTTTTTGAGTTATAAAACTATAGTTTAAATCAAATTAGTTATCATCCCTTAGCAGATAAATGTGGCTGAGAGGGAAGCGAGCAGAAGGAGCAGAGTGTGGAATACTGTACTGTGTAAAGCTGAGCTGGCAGAAGATAGAAAAGAATTATAATGGTGATGAATGGACACATGAAAGAGTATGCTACAATTAATAATTGCTATAATATTAATATTTAAACAATTTAGTACTAGGCACGTAATATTGAAATTTAAAATGGTAATAATAACAATGATTTTGTCCTCTTTTTCAAACTGAATTCTCTCAATGATGCAAATCTATATTTAATATTACTAAGTATAAAACATTACGTAATAAAATAGTAACTATAAACCTATTTCATTGTTTAAGCAGAGTGTAAATTATAAAACATGTGTACAAAGAAGATATATTAATTTTTATTAATTTTAAAATTATTTAACTATTATTTTCCCATATGATCAGTTTTTTATGATTGGGAATTCCAGATTTTTCAAATATATTATGCTGTACTTGGCTTCATAGTAGTTTGAGTGTTGCTTCAAAATATTCAGCTAGAACATGAATGTACCTTTAGTAACTGGATCGTATTGAAGGGTCCAGAGGTAGCCCAACTAGGGCCACTGCTGTGGTGCAGTACAAATGTTCTGATGCCAGTGCACCTGTTTCCATCCAGCTCCCTGCTAGTGCCGGGGAGAGCAGCGGAAGATGGTCCACACACATCGGTCTTTGTTGCCCGCTTGAGAGACACAGGAAGCTCTCCTGGCTCATGATCAGTGTGGTCTAGCTCCGGCTGATGGGATTGTCTGGGAGGTGTACCAGCAGATGAAAGAGACCCCGTTCACTCTTCATCCCCATGCTTTCTCTCTTTCTATAACTCTGTCTTTCAAATAAATAAATAAATAAATAAAATGTTTAAAAATAAGAAATGGCCCAACTAGTATAATTACTGTTGTTAAAAATATATTCATTCTCTTTCTATTTTTTCACTACTGCTTAAAGTTTCGACTGTACCAACTACTTCCTACTGCAGAATTCATATATCTTTGAGTAGCACAAGTTTTTAAATTTCAGGTGTTGGTTGGAATTTGTTATTTGTGGCAATGATTGAGGATGCCATTGCTTTTTTTGGGGGGAGGGGGTGTGCTGTGGCTTGATGGCGATTATCTGGTGACAAATATTGATAATGTAAAGATGCATTTTAAAATGTTTGTCTGTGGGGAACTTAAATATCTTCATTTGTTTGTAAAAACATGAACTCCTATTTAATACTCTCATATCCTTCAGAAGTGACCTAAACTGCTGAGACTCAACTGAATGATAGTGAAATAAAAATGGTGATTTGCCCAATTAGCACAGCGAGTGGGTTGTCTCACTCCAGCATGTGGTGGAGAATTGTGCACAAAATACATAGGCCCTGCAAGTGTAGCCTCATTAATGAGAGTTTCAGTTATTACTGGGAGTAGTGTCATACCCTTAAATTAACTGAAATTATGAGCACCTCTGGTGATGGAATATTAGCTCAAGATGCTCTGACTCATGTTTCATGGTATTGAAAGAGAGACTTGAGTGGTATGGTGAAAGCTATGAGTAAACACACCAGCAATCATCAACTTGTCAATCTCCTTGCAGAAGTAGAGTAGTTAAAAGGTAACTCTCTTGCCCTGTGCTTCCTACGTATTTATTGCTTTTGAATGGAAATAAAATTTAAATCCACTGGGCTCATTTTAAGATTGACAATGTTGTTCTGTGACTTAATATCATTTCTTAGTGTTGGACAGATATTTTGTGAGTCAAGACTCCGTAGGTAATAAACATTAGCCCTCAAGGCAGCAGGGTTGGCTATGGGTGAATGTCTTCATTTTAAAAAAGAAGACATTAAAAATTAGACTGGTACAAGGCTACACATCTAAGAAATGACAGCACGAAGGTGGGAACCCAAACCAATTGGGCCAATATTCTAAAGATTTATTTACTTTTATTGCGAAGTCAGATATACAAAGAGGAGGAAAGACAGGAAGATCATCTATCCGATGATCCACTCCCCAAGTGAGCGCAATGGCCAGTGCTGCACCGACTGAAGCCAGGAGCCAGGAACTTCCTCCAGGTCTTCCACATGGGTGCAGGGTCCCAAGGCTTTGGTCTGTCTACTGCTTTCCCAGGCCACAAGCAGGGAGCTGGATGGGAAGTGGAGCTGCCGGGATTAGAACTGGTGGCCATATATGCGATCCCGGGGCGTTCAAGGCATTCAAGCAAAGACTTTAGCCATGAGGCCACCACGCTGGGCCCAGGTCAGTATTCTGAGATCATCTGCTCAGCTGCTGGTTGTGTCTGAACAGTTGTTGTCAGAGAGATATTTCCTATAATTGAGGAAATCAGTGAACTATTTTGTTCTCAGTGGACATGCATGCCAATGCTAAATAAAGCTATAGGTTTGTCTATTGACACTTTGAATGTATAGGTAAAATGTGGTAGTAAAAGTGAAAATTGGTTTAAAGATCAAGCACTTGTACATGAATCCGGATATCCTAACTGTGCGCTATGGTACAATTCACTTTGTATCCCTCATACCTAGTTTCTCCCTTTGTCGGGGGGTATTTTATTCATGACTTTCAGGTTTTATAATTCTCAGCTTTTTATGTTTTTATTTTTTGTTTTTTTATAATTCACAACTTTTTAGTAGGTGATATACTTAATACCAGTATAATTACTATTAATATTTGTACTGGTTTATCATCTTAGTTGTCAAAATTTTTAACACCATTTATGTTAGTTACCTCTATTAATAAAATAATTAATATAATTTATATTGTCAGAATTTTATGCTATTAAAAAGAATAAAATAGGGAAAACATTAATAAAATGAATTATGGAAATTAAAAAGAATCAGAAAACTGCTTTAACTTTACAATCATAGGTTATAAACATTCACAATTGTATTTTTTTATTTTGAAAATCAGAGTTACAGAGACAAAGAGGCCAGGAGATCTTCCATCTACTGGTCATTCCCCCAATGGCCAGCAGGGCCAGTGCTAGACCAGGCCAAAGCCACGAGCTTTATCTGGGTCTCCTCCATGGAATCAAATATTACAAGAGAGTTAATTCTGCAGTTCTCTGTTTTAAAAGATTTATTTATTTAACTGAAACCCAGTGTGATGGAGAGAGAAGAGAGTGGGAGAGAGCTTCTATTTGCTGTTTCACCTGCCAGGGGGCTACAAGAAGCCAAAAGCTCAGACCTTCAACTGTGTCTCCCATGTGGGTGGCATGAGTGTAAAAACTTGGTCAATCTTTCACTGCTCTTCCCAGGGCATTAGGAAGGAGGTGTGTTGGAAGTGGAACAAATAGAAGATGAGTTGGTGCGCGTATGGTTTGCTGGCATCACAGGCTGTGACTACACAGTACGCTGTAACAATGCTGGTCCCTAGGCTTGTGTTTAAAAAATGTATTGGCACAATGTAACACACTCTTCAATGAAACAAAGTCCTATGTGACATTTTATTCGCAAGTGTCATGGTCATGTCAAAATTATTTCCATATTGTAGCTAAGATGTACAGAAAAGCCAAAGTGACACCAATATCATGTCTTTGAAAGATGGTTTAACCATAGATAAGTAAGAGGTTTTGCTAGGATGTGTTATATTTATTCTCATACAAAACAAGAGCTAAGCTGCACTCCCCTGATTTTAATAGAGGAGACAAATATCCTTGATGCTCTAAGGTGTGATTAATTTAGCTGAACAAAAAAGGAGTTAAACTCCTACTTATAGGTTTCTATTTGTTTCCAAATTGAATTTAAAAACTATGAATGGAAATCACAATATTGTTTTCCCTTACTGACTAACATAATACTTTTGGGCTTGCAGTTGTCTCAATTAATTATTTGCTTTCACAGGGAAGGAAATGAGGTTCTGAATTACCAGCTATTGATTGGTTTCATTTCTTTGTAAAAACAAACAACTCATATAGCAGCAGGATAATGATTGGGTAGCATAGAACCACTCTTGGCCTTTCTGAGCCTGGGTCAGTGCGTTGATGGATAAGATCTCTATCTCTGGGTGTCTGAATTTTTGTATAACTCAAAAGAAAAAAATTTGCAGTACCCATAAAATAAAATGAAATAACATTTAAAAATCATTCAGATTTTGTATATATGGAAGTTCGCTCTGGGTCTCCATATGTTGGAAAACTTACATGTATTGAGTTATCTTCCTATTCCCCAAATAGTATTTTCTGCATATACAGATTCCCTTAGATTAGCAGTCCTTGAAGAAATGTTCAGTGAAATCCCCTAAAATGGAAGCACAGTTATTTGTTTCACTCATTGCTGTACTGACAACTATAAACATAAATTATAATTATGAAATGGAACTTAATGCTTTTTGTACTTTGAGGACATTGAAATCAGTTTAGTAATGATGTAAGTATACCATATATGTAAGTTCTTTTGTTTTAACCAGTTAGCTACCTTAGATTCTGAGTTCATGTGTAATGTATAGTGTAAGTGCTTGTAAATCACATTCTGTCACTGTATTGTTTCCTATTGCTTCTGTAACAAACTAAGAATGTAGTGAAATCAAACATCAGTTCAGAACTAGTTACTGAGTTCATAGTTGCAAATCGGGAGTTGATTTGTGGTCAATGTATTCGATAAAATCAAAGTGTTTGATAGTCTCTACTCCTTTTGGAAGCTATAGGGGAGAAGACAAAACCTGAAATGAGTTAGGATTGGCCATGAACAGTCATGATCCGTTGGAGAATGTAGCACCCGTGCTAGGAAGATGTGAGTGCAGGCATCTTCTTCATATGCTGACTTCATTTCCTTTGGATATATTCCCAGAAGTGTGAGCGTTAGGTCATATGTTGAGGAATCTGCATGCTGTTTTCCATAATGGTTGTACTAATTTGCATTCCCATCAAAATTGCCTTAAGTATCCTTTCCTCTATAACCTTGCCAGCATTTTTCTGCTTTTGAATTTTGGATATAATCCTTTCTAACTGGAGTGAGATGAAGCCTTTTGGATTTGATTTGCATTTCTTTGCTGACTAGTGAGCCTGTGCCTCTTTGCATGTATCTGTTGGCCAGTTGTATTGCATATCAACCCATATCTTTTGTCCACTGCTTAACTGTATTGTTTTAAGTCTGTGTTACTTTGTCTGTTTATGCATAGGAATAGGATAAAGGTACTGTGTGGATGTGATAGTTGATGCACAGAAAGATATAAATTCTGTCCTCACTGAACTATGGCATCCACATGACAATTTACCCTTCTTTAATCACATTGTAATTATTGCCAAAAATCTTACATACAATAATACAATGTTAATATTCCTGGATTAAGAAAAACAGTGTAAATGGGCATGTAAACATATCTACAAATGAAGAGAATATGACAAAATATTAAAATTGTTCACCTTAAATTTAAAAATTTTTCTAAGAGTGCTGATGAACATTCATGCACACACAACACACATACGTCAGAGTTAAGCAGTGCCACTGGTTCAGGAATTCACCTTCACGATTTTTATCTACACTTTTAAATTTGTCATTTGCTCTTGGATGTCCTGTAATCTGATTATGTCAGAGAATCATATAGCGATGATTAATTATTCATTTAAAATTTCTTTGGGTACATTTAGAAACCTTAGGACACAGATTTCAAAGCTAATCAAAACATGTAGAAGGCTCATTTGATGTGAGAGTGTCAGCTTTTTCAGATGTGAATAACCTTATTAAAAATGAAAATATATGATTTTATTTATCAGCAAAAGTTACTCCAAAATTCCAAGTTGTGTAAAAATTACAATTTAGAGTTTTAAAATAAGATAAGGATTGGTTTTCTAAATTGTATTGATGACATTTTAAGGAAATTTTTTTTCTTTGAAACAGATGTTCTCCATTTCTATTTCAAGCCATTTAAATGTTAAAAAGTGGAAATTAAGTTTCATGAAAATAAGTGTAAGAGACATGCTCACGTTGAGCATAATAAAGGGTGGGAACAGTTAAAACATATCAATTCGGTGACATCTACCCTTGTTAATGAAATATTTCACTTAATTTTTGTGTTCACAAATCTCCATTTTACATTTCCAACCACCTGTACTGTTTATGACAAAGTGAAATAATAATTAAAATATTTTGTTGGAGCTATTGAGCATATGGCATGTTGAATCTTCTGTTAATTTTACTGTGATACTGGTTCTATTTTTTGTATGTTTTCTCAACATGGTTATTTTAAGTTTTGCTAACGCTACAGTGATGAGAAAAACATTTAGAAGAAAAGGAAGAACCAGTGTTTCCTTTTTTTGTAGAAAAATGGGCTCTTAGATGCATATTTTACTTAAACTCAAAATAAAATCATGGCATTTTTATGTGCTTAAATTAATTTAGGTAAAATAGCAATGCATATTAAGTGTAATAATTCTAACTTGTTTTGATCAACTTTTTTCAATGTGACACATTAATTTTTGCAAGTAACATTTAACCTCGTAAGTAGAAACTGAAATTCCTTCTGCAAAAATAGTGTTTTTACATATTGAGATTCTGTTTTTTTTTAAATGCCTTAAATCATTATTAAATTTTATACTATATAATTTCAAATTATTATTAAGAAAAATATAGGCTTGCAATAAATTTTAAACAACTAACATTGAAAAATAAGGAAAATGTGTTCCCAAATTGTGATACTAAAGTTATCATCAGTAAATCATTCATATCCTTTTCCTCAATACTGAAAATTCTTATGAGCTATCATTAGACTCCTACAACTTATAATGGAAAAATCAATGCAGTAAGAAAATTAAATTTTACTGATAGCCTTTAGGCAAAATGCAATGTGAAAATGCATTTTAGCTTCCCATGTGGTTTATAGACAAAGGAAGAAATGGAATCTGGATTAGCTGTCAGTGCAAAAAGTATTTTTTTTCCAAATCCGACAGGCCTGCTTGTGAACTAAACTCTTTCCAAAAGCTTCTATTCCTTGATTAGTTAATAATGTGAAACTAACAATTCTCATCTGGTCATTTGAAAGATCAGAAGTCTGTTCTACCATAAAAAAAATAATACTCTCATCAAAATCAATGAAGAAATTCACCCTCTTTCCAGGAAGAGGACTGGGCAGGAAGAAAATGGATTCGTCTACTGAGCCATGTAGCAATGACATCCGAGTCCCTAGAAAGAGAAAGGGCTGGGGAAGACAGAGAAAGGATGTGTGGGTGAGGGGACTGAAGACAGACTGATGGATGTGAAAAAAGAAAAACCATCAAGCTGCCACCTGTCTCCTGTGAAGATGTGACATACACACTACACTGGATGCATTTGGAGATCACCCTAAATGGCCATTTCCTTTTGTTGGTAGACAGATACAGCAGACGAGGATTGACACGCCAGCATTTCTCTCAGGCTGCATCTGTAATAATGTCATTCTTCAGCAGAGTGACTTAGGAAGGATATTCTTTACTTAATTGCTAAATGGAATAAGCACAATTTCTGGAGCGAAAATGAAAATACTTACAAATGTTCAATTGTTCTGTTTCTTTACATTGCAATCAAATTCATCAGCTGACCTTATACAGGGCAGTACGAGGTAGAACAATCATTGTTTCCTGTTTGAATTTGTGAAAGAACATTGTAGTGCTCCTTTTAACTTATGCATATCGTCTAATTATAAATATTACTATTTTCTTCAACTTTCAAAACCTTCAAGAGTGTGAGCTAGTATTGGTGAATTTTCTTTTATTTTAATTATTGATTTTAATTATTTTAATTATTAATTGATATTATTAATTTGAAAAGACAGGTATTTTGTTCCTATCTGCAATCTTAAGCAGTAGAAAACTGCTTTGTGATTGGAAGTGAAGATAGCCGGTATTTCAATAATCTCATGGCCTTGGTCATGTTGCCTAGTCTTACCACAATGTGAGAAATATTTCTTATGATTTAAGAAATTTAGTATCTTTGATGAGTTTTAGATTTATTTGGGTTTGTTTTTTAGTGCACTCTACACCTGAGTTGCTTACTGTGAGATTTTTTTTTCTCAACAACTTCTGCAAAGTTGTGTTTAAATTTCTTGTAGACAATGAAGTGGGAAAAGACAGTTTCAACAATGAATCTTTTCAAAGGGGAGTGCAGGAGAAGCTAAAATATATGTGTATTTGAGCCATGTGTATTTTATTTATTGCAATGTTATTGTGGTGAAAATTAGTAGGTTAAAATGCATTCTTTAACAAATAATTCACTGATTACTTTTCATGCTGTGTGTGTGTGAGACCAAGGTATTGTATTCAAAGAATTTAGAGAAATTAACAATGCCTTGAGTGATATTTTGTTTAACCAAATCTCAGTAATGATGGAATTTTTCCTGTCTGTAGTTACAATCCATGAAGTTGATTCCATTGGTAGTTTGTCAATGGTAATGGATTTGGGGTTTTTACCCTTACCCGCTGTTACAGAATATAGTCATTATTATAATATACAGTGTTTCTTCATTTTTATAGAGTGAATTATCATTTTGAATTTCAGTGATCCCTATTTTGCTTTCTTAAAAAAAACTCGGCAGGAACTCTTACAAGCCTAAAACTGCTAGATTTAAACAATCAAAAAGTAAAAATAGGCCAAAATGCTTTATAAGTGTTAAGTAAATTTCAGTCTGTTTGTCTGACTACTTATTTGTCTACTATTTTACAATGACTTTTTACGGATTGCTTTCTCATAAATCTCAATGAACTATTTATAAAACCATCATATTAATCGTTATGACCATTGACACAACATGATTTGTTTCCTTGCTTTGTTCCAATAATTAAGAATATGTCTGAATTCTGCTTCTACAGCTGTAGTTATCGACCTGGGCATCCTTGATTCTGCTGTGACAACTTCATGCACGTCTCATGCATATATATCTCTGTCCTTCTTTACTGCTTTGAACTTGTTCTTACCTTTCGTTCCCACCCATCTCACACTTTGTTGCAAGTGGTCCTCCTTTTTTCTCATAGCAAGTTTTTTCTTTCAGATTTATTTATTATTTTTATTGCAAAGTCAGATATACAGAGAGAAGAGACAGAGGAAGATCTGCTGTGCGATGGTTCACTCCCCAAGTGACTGCAACGGTCAGTGCTGAGCCTATCCGAATCCAGGAGCCAGGATCTTCCTCCAGGTCTCCCACGTGGGTGCAGGGTCCCAAAGCTTTGGGCCGTCCTCAACTGCTTTCCCAGGCCGCAAGCAGGGAGCTGGATGCGATGCGGGGCCATCGGGATTAGAACTGGTACCCATATGGGATCCCGGTTCATTCAAGGCGAGGACTTTAGCCGCTAGGCCAAAGTGCCAGGCCACATAGCAAATGTTTTAAAGAGAAATAATATTTCTCACCCCAAAGTGTCTGGACATGTATGCACTTGAGTGTTTCTGAATTTGGACAAGTCCTGGTTTTGTGTGTGCAGAAATAAATACGTGAGATTAAAGTCTTTGAGTACAAGAACCTTGCATCTGAAGGATGTACTCTTATTTGCTGAGATTGTGTTGCATTAAACATTCATCTATTTTTATTGTTAGAGGTGAAAAACTTAGGGAAATATATCCATGAAATTTACTTTATTATATGTAACATATTTACCATTTCCAGGTTCAGCATCTTGCTGTCTTTTTGGTTTGTTGCTTATATTCTGACAAGTCAGACTGTCTGCTAATGCTGTTACCAGATTCAAAGTTGTTCTGCAACTTTGTAGCAGACAGCTCAGTGATCATTTGCTTACCAGATATTCAGCTGTCCTTCTACACAATCCCTAATCTAGGATGGATGCATTCTGCTGGTTGGTTTTCACACAACTCTCTAAAAACAAGCCATCTGCAACCAGGTTAGAATGCACAAAAGAGAAGTGGGCAGTGTTCATGCAGTGCGATCCATTCCGATTCCAGGGAGATGCTAATTTGCTACCAGCAATGACAGCTTATCAGTGAAAGCTGTGTCGCATTTTCATGTCTGGAATTAATACATTCACTTGACTCTTAGCAGGGAGTTGGCTACATAAAATATTGTTTTAAGGTTCATTTCTTACTCTGAGTTGCAAACAATATAGCAGGCATTTGGACAAATTCTTTTTCCTATCTTCTCCCATTTTACCTCAGGAACACGTTTCTGCTTGGATAAATCTCCTTTTGATGGATTATGGAAATTGTCCAGAAAACATCAGCGAGTTCTATAAATATATGGAACAAAGTATACTGTGTGTTTCATGCAATGCTTCTGGACTCGTTGCAGAACGGCATATCATGAGCCCTTGTGGACCTGCAATAGTGCGGTGACTCCCACGTGTGGATTGGCAGTTATCTTACTAGTGCCATAGCATTTAAACACACGTACAACCAGGTTGTTGATGAGGCCCTCGTGTCTGGAAGAGTTCATGGTTGTCTGAAGATATTGCATTTTACAAATACATGAATTTTTAGATCATACTAGGAAACGAGAATCTGTTTCATGTTCCAAAATGTGTAGACTTCAAACATAAAATTTGGTATTTGCCTTAACCCCCTCACCCTTGAGGGCATGGACGGTTGTTGAAAAATTTTTATTTGATTGACTTTGTGCTTAAACATTTAGACAGTAGCATTCCTGGGTGGTTGTTGTGATGAGGGTGCTCAGATTCACAGAAAATAGTGAAATTCCAAGGTGGATTTGGATTTAAAGACAGACTAGCCTCATTCTAAGAATAAATTTCTCTGTTACATTTCAGAATCTGTTGAATACTAACATAATGTTTATCGCTTATGCCAATAATATTAAAATAAACTTATCTCAGATTACATTGTGTCTCTTGAAAATACTGTGACCAGTGGCATCAGCTTTTAGAAACCTTTTTCAGTGTCTCCAGAGGGTATAATTTTCTTCCTTTTTAAAAAAGATTTATTTATTTTTATTACAAAGTCAGATATGCAGAGAGGAGGAGAGACAAAGAGGAATATCTTTTGTCCAATGATTCACTCCCCAAGTGACCCCAACGGCAGGTGCTATGCCAATCTGAGGCCAGGAGCCAGGAACCTCCTCCAGGTTTCCCACGCGGGTGCAGGATCCCAAGGCTTTGGGCCGTCCTTGACTGCTTTCCCAGGCCACAAGCAGGGAGCTGGATGGGAAGCGGGGCCATCGGGATTAGAACCAGTACCCATATGGGATCCCGGCGTGTGCAAGGTGAGGACTTTAACCACTAAGCTATTGCACCGGGCCCCATATTTGGAATATTAAGCCAATATCAGATGTGTGTTTGCTGACATTTCAAGATGTTATTTGTGGGTTGCTTTTTCGTGTATTGATTATTTCTTCTGCTTTATAGAAACCTTTTAACTTTATGTAATTCCTCTTCACTAGTTTTATATAGTTGGCTCAGATTTTGATGTCCCCTCCGCACCCTCCCTTTAAAAAAATATTCAGGAGAGTTTTCCCTATTTTTTTTTTCAGGAGTTTTATGGTTTCAAGTCTTGCTTAGGTTTTTAATCCAGTTTCATTTTATTTTTCGGGTGATGTTTTTGGTTATTTATACTATAGGCTGTGTATTATTGTTTGATTTTTTTTGAGATGTGAGAGACATGGAGAGAGAGAGAGAGAGAAACTGAGGAAGAGCAAACTATCTCTTGGTCCATCCCTCAAATTCCTGCAGTGAAAGTGACTGAGAGGGAGCTAAGCCACAGCTGGGGGATGGAAACCAGATGCAGCTAGTCCCAGTGGGTTGTGGGAACCCAGTCCCTTGAAACATTGCTACTGTCTCCCAGAGTCTGCCCCAATAGGGAACCAAATCAGATGCCAGAGCGATCCCTACTGCTAAGCTAACTACACACTGTCGCATATTATTTCTGTTCCCCTTATAACAATTGCTGTTAATTTTCATTAAAAGGCAGATATACAAAGAGAAGGGGAGACAGAGAAAGATTTTTTTATCCGCTGGTTCACTACCTAAGTGATCGCAATGGCCAAATCTGAGTCCATCCAATCCAAACCAGCATCCAGGAGCTTCTTAAAGGTCTCCCACATGGGTGCAGGGTCCGATGATTTTGGGTCTTCCTCCAGTGCTTTCCCAGGAGTATTAGCAGGAAGCTGGATGGGAAGTGGAGCAGTTGGGACATGAGCTGGTGCCCACATGGGATGCTGGCACTTGCAGGGGCAAGATTAGCTAATTGAGCCATCTTGTTGGGTGGGCCCTGTTTCTTCTCTTAAAGTGTGTTACAGAATTGTAACACTCCTATACATCTTATATCTGACCCAAACATCTGAAATGCATGTTTGATAAAATAATTTACAACTTTCTGACACAAATATGATAATTTATCTTTTCCATATTTATCCTTATACTTTTTACATTATTTTTCTTCTCCCTTATTATAAGAAGCTTCACAATAATAGAGATCTTTTGTCTTCATTCTTGTTCTCTTCCATACTACATATGTGTGGTGGACAAGATGCCATTTCTGTCTTCAAAAACTTTGCAATCTACATAAAGTTAACTGATGCTGAATATTCGGATAAAATAACATTTTTACAATGCACTAAATGCCATGGTAGAAGCACAGCATTAAATAAAAAAAACAAAATTATTTGTTTTTGGGCTATCTACTATACTAAATAAATTTTTCTTTCATTCCTAAATGTGTTAAATCTTTCACATATATATTCATTTAACAAATCCCAAAAATACTTTTCCTACTGAATAATTACTACATGAGTGAGTAAAGTGTAATTTTAAAATTTTCAATAAATATATTTGTGTTGAAAACTAACACATTTATGAAATTAAGAAAAAATTGGTTGTGGGGACAGTGTTGAATACATTGTTATAAAAACAATCATATTAATGCAGATTCTGAATAAATTTGAAATCTATTTATATTGCATCTGGTCAATGGAAAGAAATGGCTATATATAAATATAGCTGTGCAGAAACTCAAGTATATAGGATTAAATTTTAGTTACTTAGATCAAAGAACATATGCAAATGAGTTAATAAAATATACATTTAGAAATCAGAAAACTAGGGCACAGAAACAGAGAAGATAGTGTGTTAACTAGTTTTGCTGGTGTAGTTCCTTGAATGGATGTCAGGTTGGCTCTTGGCCATCCAGAATTAAGAGCAAAACTTGCCACAGTGCAGGATGCATAGTGATCAATTGCAGTAACAGCCAAAGGATTTCATTGGTTTAAAAATGTATGCACAGATTGGAAGACGTGATTTTATTGGCAGTAGAAAGGAGTTTTTAAAGAAAACAATATATATCAAATACTCTGATTCTCCTGGATTTGTGCTTTTTGCACTGTATTCCCTCTACCATTAGATTACGAGGGAAGGACATTTGAAACTAACTCACAGATGTCTATACACAATAAAGATGAAACTACTACAAATCAAAGGAAGAGCAAACCCACACACAAATAAAAAAATTAACAACTGCACACATTTCACTACAGAGGACATCCAAATGATCTGTTATCCAGTGGAAATGTACTCAGCTTTGTACAGGGCAATGTTACCATTTTGTAAGTCCAACAATACTAAAGATTACTAAGAATTTTAAAATTACAGGGACATTTAAAGTCTCATGAATGTAAATTAGTACTTTTTTGGTAAAATGTTGAGGCATTATTATATCAAAGCAACAAACTCCGCATGTGCATTCTTAAAAACATATTTTAAGAGTATTTACTTATTAGATTTTTTTACACAAAGCAAATAAAGATTTAGAAATGTGAGCTTTCACATTTCACATATAAAAATTGTTCTAGGGAGTGATGTGTGGAGAGAAAAAGGAAAAACGAGTGATATTGATGGATTTTCAAGTTTCTGCAGGTGTCAGAACTGGACCTAGCCAAACTAAGATCCGTAAACTCAATCTGGATCTCCCAAGTAGATGACGGGGACTAAGTACTTGAGGTATCATCTGCCTCATTTCTGAGTGCCCTTCAAAAGCAAGCTGGGATGGAGAGCCGAGGCGGACTGAGAACCACGCACTTCAGGGTGGGATGGGGGATTCCAGGTGTGGCTTGGAAATGATTCTCTGAAAATCCCAGTCTCTAAATAATTCTGTTTTACATAAACAGAAAAATATAAATGCTCATGGTAGCCTTGTTCATAATACTGAACACAAATAAAATCAGGAAGAAGCATAAATGTTTACGAAAGTTGAATTGTTGAATAAAGACGTAGCCATGAGAGGAGCACTCTGAACAAGGAAGGTAGATTCTTGGGACCTTTCACAACATTTATTACCGATGTATAATATTGAGTGGACTGAACTGAAAAAACAACAACCATAAAGTATAATTGTAACAATAGAAATTGGAGGCAGTAATCTGAAGACAAATTTAAAAGTGAAAGTTAAATTAGTGATTACCTTGAGGAGGACATTTTCAGTGGGAATCTATGTGACTGTTACACATGTTCTTGAGTTGTACTTGATGCACTTTCCTGTATTTTTTGCTCAACAAGGAAAAAGGAGGGAATATTGCTTTAAACAGAGCTTAGGAAATGAATATGCAAAGCTTTTAAGGAAAAGGAAACCTCTTAGAAACTAATACCATGTCATGATTTGGGCTAAAGGAAAATTTCTTAAGTAACACCAAACAGGAAACGCGGAAGAAAAATGCTAAATTTGCTACATTAATTATGGAATGGTAAAATGGAGTTGATTACTCCAGAAGTCTTTCTGCCTTATTTCAAGTTTTTTAAAAATTTTTACATGTTCTAATAAAAATAATACATGTAAAATTATACAGCAATAAGTATAAACACAATATCCTATATTATTATTTTTTTTCACTAGACGTTATGCTCTGTAAAGTGAGGATTCGGTATAATTCACCATTCACCATTCTTAAATATTATGCTTGGGCCATAATCTTCGCTGCAGAATAATTTGTTCAATTGCATAATATGAATCAATGCTTAGGATAATGATGAACTACTAAGAAATGTTAATACAGTATAAAGAAATCATTAGAAAATGAAGTTGAATATTAAAAACAATTTAAATTTTAGTTCTATAGCTTAGTTTAGAATAAATTTCCCATGTATTTCTTTTGGTGAGTGATAGACTTTTGTTGAAATAGATCCTTAGAAGGAAATCTGTCATAGATTTCTGTATTTCTTCATATAATTCCAAATAAATCTCTCTCAAACTTGTTCTCTGATTTTTCTCTGTAATTCTGCCTTTCAAAATAAAAATCTAGATACCTTTTTAAAGAAAGAATGATGCATATGGATATAACAATACGCTACAACCTATGTAAGAAGGCTCTCACTTAATACAAGGGAAAGATGAATACTAGGGAAGCTCAAATTCATCCAAGCTCTATCTGTTGGATTACAACTTCTTGCATAGTCAATTCATTGTTTATAAAAGACAGAAGCTGGATTTGGGTGGGTTATTTTTGTAAGAACATTTAAAATTTTGTCATAATTATAATCAAAATTAAAATGTAGTTTTTATTGTGTAGTCACTGGAATCACTCTGTTGATTGCCAACAGGTTGAAAGGGCTAGATAATGGGCTTAAAAGGCTAGCATGTTGGGGACTGGTGTCGAGTGGTATGTCTGTGATGCCGACCTCCAGAATACAGGTGCTGAATTAATTTCCAGCTAACCTGCTTGTAATCCACTTCCCTGCTGGTGTTCCTGGGAAAGTAGTAGAGTATTACTTAGGTGCTTAGGCTCCTGCACTCAAACATCAGAGAACTGGATGGACTGCCAGGCTTTTGGCTTTGGCCTATTTAAACCCCAAGCTGTTGCAGCCAATCGGACAGTGAACCAGTGGATTGAGGATATCCCTTTCTTTCTGTTCACACTGCTTCACCGATAGATAAACAAACAAACAAATAAACAAATAAATTCTGTTTTCATTATATCAATAATAGTAACATAATATGTAAGTTAAGAAAGGATTGTTGTAAGGTTATAGCAGGTGAAAGAAATGTGACAGTGATGACTTTTGGAGCCAAAAATAAAAGCAAACACTCAGCCTGTACCTGCTTCAGTGCTGTTGGAGATGCCATCCCATTCAGTCATGGATTCAATAAAGTGCCACCTCAGTCCGTGCGGGGACTGCCATTAAAGAGAATGGCCCTTCACCGGCTCTGAGTCCTAAGTGAGTCACCACAGCCCAGTACTATTACAGCCCTTGCCAGGAACTGTCAAACTGCTAGAACAAGCAGAAGAAGACTTTCTCTGCCTTCTTATTTTATGCCTTCCATTGGCAAGATGTGAAGAAGTCAATTATTGAGGAAGTGTGAAAAATATAGCTCATTGGACTAGTTCTGTCAATTTTAAATGTTGATGTGTGTCTGGAAAACCTCTGACTTAGGTGAGATTTCAAAGGTAAACTGTGGAGTGTGCTGCTCTGTGTTGTCTTACTGGTAGTATTTAGAACGGCATTATCCCTTTTAAAACATCGTAATACCAATTCAATTTACAGTCATGTAAATAATCATGTCATTGTACAAATTACCTATTACAATCACTTTGGAATTTTACAGGGTGTGGGATATATACTTAACAGAATGCCTTCAAACTCAGAGCATTCTGTTTTGTTTCATTTCAACGCAGAAAACAAAACTTGTACTTTTCCTACATTCAAAAAGAAAGCAAGTGAAGGTTACAAACACTAATAGCAACAACAACAGTATTTCAGTTACAAAGTATATAAGCATCTTTTTTCATATTAAATCTATATTCATTAAAATATGCATTTTTCAGAATTAAGTGCAACAGATTTGTTAGGAATACATTTAAAGATTTATGTGAAAGGTAGATGTCAATTATATTTGAAAAAGTAGAGTTAAAAGAAGAGGCAGAGAAATATTCTTTCTGCTGGTTCAAAGCTGGGAGTCAAGAACTACCTCCATTCTGGTCTCCCATTTGAGCCGCACAGATCCCAATGTTAGAATATATTCTACCGCCTTTCTAGATGCATTAACAAGGAGATAGATTAGAAGTGTAGTTAGGATACAAACTAATACTGTGCTACAGGATAAAGCATTGAAAGTGGTGGCTTAACCTACTGTGCCAAAATGTCAGGTTGTTTTTGCTAAAAGTTTGGAGTTCTGGTAGAATTATCTTAAATATAAACGAAGGACAAACCGATGTGATTGATCAAACCACAACAAAATAATTTCCTTCCTGACTGACGGAGTGCACATATTTATTTGTTGTGTTTGGGTTGTAATGTTTAGTGGGTAGTTTTCCCTGCCTCTCTTTGTTTCACCTCTTATTCTACCTTTCTTGTTACCGTTCCTCCCTTCTGGTGATTCCAGCGAGCTGGAGCCATGATAAATGTGCTTATGTATTTATCACTTCAACATCAAGAGGAACAGTTCTTACCCGTAGCTGCAGTTTAACATTTCCTAAGGAAGAGCTTTGTTGTGGTTGGCACAGTTTAAGTAATGTGACTGGAATGTCAGGAATATGGAATGTCAGACATTTGGACAACCGCAAGTGGTTAAGACACTGTGGAACTTCCATTGTATTGTGTGGGTTCACTCTTGGTTCTTGTTTTAATCCCAGCTCCTGCTAGTGTGCTCTGAGACAGCAGATAATAACTTTTGTGTTTGGGTCCTTGCTGGACCTGTGGCAAAAATGGGCTGAATTCTCCTAGCATCATCTCCTAGCATTTTCTTGGCCTATATTATGCCTTTACATATATTTAGAATGAAATAGCAGATGGCATATCTAACTTTCCATCTAGCTGTCTCCCTCTCAGATAAAAATTAATTACTCAAAATATAATCAGGAATGCTTATAATCATTTCTTTTTAAAAAGATTTATTTGTTTTTATTACAAAGTCAGATATACAGAGAGGAGGAGAGACAAAGAGAAATATCTTTCGTCCGATGATTCACTCCCCAAATGAGCCGCAATGGCCAGTGCTGTGCTGATCCAAAGCCGGGAGCCAGGAACCTCCTCCAGGTTTCCCACATGGGTGCAGGGTCCCAAGGCTTTGGTCCGTCCTCTACTGCTTTCCCAGGCCACAAGCAGGGAGCTGGATGGGAAGTGGAGCTGCTGGGATTAGAACCGGCACCCATATGGGATCCAGGCACATTCAAGGTGAGGACTTTATCTGCTAGGCTATAGCACCGGGCCCCACTACATCATTTCTTAGCATGGTTTTTGGAGTTTTTTCCATCACATTTACAGGTGGGAGACATTTTCTATGAAAACTGAAATTAGCTAGACAGAGTGCCCTGAGGAAATGCTGAAGGATTGGCCTACCTCCAGTTATGGCCAGTCTTTGTAACAGCCTCAGTGTCCTATTTGGTATTCATATTTAAATTTTTTCTCACTTTGAATTATTCTAAATGTATAAATCTTATATTAAACACATGTTTAATTAATTAGCAATTATCATTCCTAGGTGTTAATATGCATTTTATTTTACAACTCATCTTATGAAACTTGGTTTAAATCAGTTCTTTGAGCAAAGATACACTTTGTGTCTATTAATATCCTTCACGTGACATTGCTGAAAGGTGTCCCAACACTGAAGTTACAGCTCAAGTTGGCTGGCTTGTGGGGCTGTGCCATTTGTATTACTCCACATGTGTTGAAAATTTGAGATTGTGAAGTAATACTTATTTGAATGAAGCATGGTGATTAAAAGTACAGCTCTCTATAAATATATGATTTCTAACTTATGGCGCACAGGCATTCATACTTTTTCAGAGTATGATATTCTTGTATATTAATATAGTAAAAGATTGCTCAGGGCTCCAAAATAAGTCTATTTAATTTACTAGAGATTTATAATTTAC
Source organism: Ochotona princeps (assembly GCF_030435755.1). Lineage (NCBI taxonomy): Eukaryota > Metazoa > Chordata > Mammalia > Lagomorpha > Ochotonidae > Ochotona > Ochotona princeps. The sequence goes on from NC_080845.1 coordinate 50,662,081, forward strand.
GTTTCAGGTATGTGCATACATTAAAGTACTGACTTTAGAATGTCTGTGTGTCTGCCCCTCTTAAGGAGCTCTTGGAACCTGGAATATTGGACTGTGACTACATAGTCTTTGAAAAATCAAATGAACAAACACATAATCATATCTAGAATGTTAGGTGGAAGGGAAATGGATAGTTCTGAACCCTTATGTTTAATTATTTCTTGCTGCTTGTTTTTGTAATACTTCTCCATAGACCTAATTAATTGTGGCTTTCATTTACTGTGAACATTTCACAAGATACTCACATTGTAAGGGGTCAGGATTTATTTTATTTTTTTTAAAAGATTTATGTATTTTTTATTAGAAATGTGGATATACAGAGAGCAGGAGAGACAGAGAGGAAGATCTTCCGTCAGATGGTTCACTCCCCAAGTGGCCGCAATGGCTGGAGCTGAGCCAGTCCGAAGCCAGGAGCCAGGAGCTCTTCTGGGTCTCCCGTGCGGGTGCAGGGTTCCAAGGCTTTGGGCTGTGCTCGACTGCTTTCCCAGGCCACAGGTAGGGAGCTGGATGCGAAGCAGGGCCACCAGGATTAGGACTGGCAGCCATATGGGATCCTGGCACGTGCAAGGCAAGTACTTTAACCACTATGCTATTGCACCGGGCCCATCAGGGTTTATTTTTAAAGAGGACTGAACGCTCGCCTGGAGTTGCTTCCATTTCAACTGAAAAACAGCTCTATTACATGGACAGTAGAGTGCTCTTGGTTGAGTGACTTATTTCTCAAGATAAGCCATCGTCTTCAGCTTCCTGGATATGGATGGCTCACATTTAGTGGGAACAGATTCAAGAGATAAAAACTTTAAAAAATAAGAAATGATTGAGCATGTTTCACTCCTAAATTAATGTTATTACTCCGTGTTTTATTACTGTTATATTTTCTTTCCATTCATTTATAAATATAATCTTCACACAAAAATATAATTGCTGTGATATAATCAGGATGGTTGTTCCAATGGCCTCTGAAACATTAGAAACAATTATTATTGATAGTCAGAGGTTAGGTCCTAGGGCTCTGTTGTGGTTTGTTATAAATGGAGGACATATTTAAAGCGAAGTGTTGGGAACTCAACTGTTACTGCCGCTCAGCAGCAGCGACACTAAAAATGCCTAGTCATACTCTTGGGGGTCCGGAAAAAACTGGCAAAAGTGGCTGCATTTAAAACCTTTTTTCCGCTGTTCCTGTCCCCGTCTAAGCTTTCCTACCCGCTTCTTCGACACCCTTCCTCCCGTTTTCCACCACCCTTCTTCCCAATTCTTCCGTTTCTGTATTCCCCCCATTTCCCACGTAAGAGCCACCAGAATGTCACAAACCAAAAAGACCTTTGCTGAAACAAAAAGACCTTTATTGCCGAAAGCGAGCTGCTTAAATATAGTTCTTCCACCAATCACTTCTGCCCGTGGTCCATGAGGCGCTATCTGATAGGCCAGCAATCGCAGCCAGGGAGAACTAGCCTATCCTTGTGACTTCCTGCCTGCCCACTGGTGGGACAAGTCCCGCCTCCTGGCACCCTGCCAGCCGCCATCTTGAAGCCCCTCATCCACGTGGGGTCGGCCGTTCCCCACACTCAACCTAAGTGTTTATGGACCACATGAACCTAGTTCTGTATTTCACGGAGAAGAAAACTGAGGACAGAAATGCGGAGGATTGCAGGACGTCAAACAAACAGGGAGAGGTTGTTTATTTTCCTCTATCTGCATTCATTCCTCTTTACACTGAATCATCACACAGAGTCTGCAGTTCTGCATTATATGAAGGTATGTCAAAAAGTCAATGGAAAATGCACATTATGAGAAAAAAGTAGGCATAGATTTTTTTCGAAGAAAATCTTTATACCAGGGTACATTTCTGTTAGTTCTATTTACCCATGAAGTTTTTGATGTACTTCATATTATTAGCCATCTGCTGAATTCTGTAACTTCGATTATATATTCATGGATCAAATATTTTTCAGTAATTACTTTGTGGTGGGTAGTATTACAAATATAAGGATACAAAAATGGTATAAAGTATAATCATTTTCAATGTGAGCAAATTGCAGTTGAGAAGAAATACATTAAGTTCTCATGTGATGGTAGATTAAATTAATAATTACATATGGAAGGTAAAGTTCCCTGAGGTCTAAGTGTTGCTACTTTTGCTATCACATCTTACATAAATTAATGAAATAAGCGCTTCAGAACTTTTGTTTCCAATTTATTAAAGTATTTTCCGTGGTACAAGTTCATTGGCTCAGGGATTTCCACTTTCCCCATTACCACATCACCCTCCCCTTACAATTTTTCCCCATATTATAATAGTGTAGTCCTTTAGCAACAGTCACAATTGTTCCCAAGTTTCCAAGACAATCATGTGCAACTAGCCCCACTTTACAAATGAAAAACATAATAACTTGCCCCAATTTCAGTCACCTTTTGTTTATTGGAGACAGTTAATGACAAAGGAGTAGGAAGAGAGAGAGGGAGAGGGAGAAGGAAAGAAACTTATTTTCTTTCTGTTGGTTCACTATTCAGGTCAGAAGACAGGACCCTGGAATTTTGCCCAAGTCTCCCGTAGAGGCGGCAGGGACCCAGGAGCTTGGGCCATTTTCTGCTGCTCTCCTAGGCACATTAGTGGAAGGCCAGATTGGAGGAACAGCTGAGGCTCCCCATTAGGTCCTCAGATAGGTTCCTGGCATCACTGGTGGCTGTGTAGTGCACTGTGCCACAATCCTGGCTTGTGTTTTTGTTTACTTGTTTGATTTGAAAGAAAGTTTATGTAGACATGGAGCTAATTTGGGGGAGAAGTTGAAAATAAGAATCAACATTAGGCTCGAAAGGAAATGTTTTTATACTTTTCTTGAACAGAATTTCATCCCTGTTTGTCTACCATAAACTCAAGGTTCATGCTCCTTCCTCTGGAACTTGTCAGTCTCATGTCAGCTTCAGCTCTGTTCAATAGAAGTTTCTGAATGATGGTCATGTTCTGTGTTAGTACAATCAGTAGAGTAGCCACCACTTTCATGGGGCTATTGGACTTGAGAAATACAGCTAGGGTGACAGAGAACTGAATGTTTAATTTGATTTCAATTGATTTAAACTTAATTTAAATGTAGTTTATGTTTAAATTAGCTATGTGACTAATACGCATTTGAAGCATGACTGGTAACACAGATGAATTGAATTTCTAATATCATTAATATAATGACTAAATTCAAGCAACCCTGTTTGGTTAGAGCTAATAAATACTGTAGATATGTTCACATTTGATTATGGATGAATAGACTTTAGGAGAACAGCTGAACACCTGAATTTGACTGGTATGATGTCTCTGTCTATGAAATATTCACAAGGTGTATTTTTCTTTATCATATTCTCATGGAATTTGGAGTGCATGTGCCAGAACTGGGCCTCCTCAGTTGCTGAAGGTGATGTACTAAATGGCATGCCCAGAATCACATGGGAAATATGGTGGTACATTGGGTCCTGCAGAGGACATCAGTATCATAGCAGAGGTTGGGCAGCAGAACAAATTGGACAACTCTCCCAGTCAGGCATTGACAACAAGTGTCTGGGCAAATTGAGACTCTAAGGTGGACTATGTCAGCAAATAGACCTTGGAAGGATTTCCTCATCCTTGGAGCAACAAAATCAACAGCATTTCAGAACCATTGAATCCAGTTGAGTATTACTCTTGGAGTATGCTTCACACTGGGGACCCGTGGTACTGATGCGGTTAGGATGCTGTGTGCAGATTTGCCCATTCTCTCCTTTCTTCCCTCAGATACAGGAAAAAGGAAGAAAACGTGGAAACTATAGCCTCATCCACTTTCCCATATTCTTCAACCCTTCCCACTCTAATCAGTGGTCCACATGTTCATGCAGCCTTCTCCACTATGTAAACATCATCAAAAATAAAATTTTAGACATGCAGGAAGGAGAAATTTTAAGTAATACACTTGTGCATAGGGAACATTTTAAGATTTCCATGCTTTTGTATTTCTTAAACCTTGTGCTTAATCCTTATGATGTATTTTTGTTTTTGCTCTCATGGACTTGATTCTTAATAATCCTTGCTTCTGGGGCTCTGGATAAGGAGGCTTTCAGAGCGAGGTTTATGAACAAGAAAGGAGAGCTTCAATAATCCTGGTAAAAGATGATTAATCTCTCTAATACACTTTGATATATACACATATAATATAACCACCCTACACACACACCTTTTAAAACATCAATCCAAACAAAATATGAGAAAAGAGTTCTTGATTACAGAATGGGTTTTCTATGGAGGTCACTTATATTCTTAAGTAAGTGGTTTAATCAGACAAATTGGAGCTTATGAATTATATATGCTTATTAGCTTTATATTCCCAAATTCTAACAAAGTAGATATATTCATCCATCCATTCCTCAGATACTTATAAAGGCTTTGCTATGTGTCAGTCACTGTTTTCCATTAATAATACAAAGTAATTAAGAAATGGCTTTTTTTTTTTTTACAAGTGTTAGCAAGCAGTCTGATAGGTAGACCAAAAAGTTACACAAATATGTTTTATTTTACAAGGTAATATATTTTAAGCTTAGTAAAACAACTGTGAGCAGTTACTGAATGCATATTTAAGTATCTGACCTATTTCTGCCAAGTACTGTGCTTGGTGCTTATGTAAATCATCTCCTATAATTCCCATATCCATCTCTTTCTGGTAAGCTAATATTATTTTCCACATTTTACAGATGAATGAAAAACATGATTGAAAAATGTAAAATAACTTCCCCAGTGCCACACAGTAATAAGCAACTGGTGCCTGCTGTATTCCTAATTTGGAAGGGTTGGAGAAAAAGGTCAGAGAAGATTCAGAGAAGTCAATGAAACTTGTATAAATGTGTATACTTGGTGGAATCTCTAAACACTAGGGATTTAGAAATACTGTCAAGAAACTTAAAGACAAATTAGTTTTACCTAGCCTCCGAAAGTTTTATTATTTTCCTTCATCATCTGCTTTTAATTAATATCCTTTCTAAATTGATTTATATCAGAGATGATTGAGTTTTAATATAATGTGAGTTAAATAGTGATACTTCAGTATAATAAGTATATTAACATATAATTACTTTGCTGTCTTAGGGTGCTAGTGACTACTTTCATTCTTCCTTTTTTAGTGTAGCAAATTTGTCAGAGGCAAAAGGGCACTGTGTCTGCGGATTAGCTTTGTCCAGTACAGGAGTTTGTATAACTCGGCAAGGACTATAGTCAGATCCAGCTATAAAATTTGCATGACCCAGTGTGAAATGAAGACAGGGGTTACACTTGTTCAAATACTAAGAATTTAAGCAAGGTGAAAACAGTATGTTGGATCATTTGCAGGACTCATTATTTGTGTAGAGCCTCTGTAGTGTATGGACGTTCATGAAAGCATCCGAGGTAATATTTGTATATAAAGTATTTTTATATTTTCCAGATTATGACATAAATACTTGTAACTTTTCATCATTATGTGTTCTCTTTGGGAATGACCTCAACAACTGTCCAAGCTGGTCCATTTACCTGTGTTTGAGGTCACTTCACATACCCATGTGGATGATAGATCTGAAAGTAATTATTTGAGTATACCATGGGTTTTTGTTGAAGGAGTTGAACCAGGAATACAGAGACATGCATTTAAATCAATGAACCAGGAAATCATTGGCCAACGAAAGGGCAACAATTAATGATTTGTGAATCAACAGTTATAGGAAAATTGGACCTAAAGTATTTACATCGGGTTTTCCTCTTTTGCGGCTGGGTGGAGCAGGAATTTGCAGAGATGTCAGTAGGAAAGGGGAGGAAGAAAGCAGGGAGAAAGAAATGAGAAAAGGTGAGAAATAAAGATAAAATACAGTTTGGGTTCTAGGTGTTCAATCTCTATGGTAATCTTTAATGACTAATATATTTAATTGGTTTCTATTATCTCAAAGCATATGGCAACTTTCTTTAATGACACAGAAAGAGGTAGAAACCACGTGGTGATGACAATGTTCTTGAACATTTTTCAAACCCATGTATTTTGTTTTTTCTAAATAAGTCCCCTGGAATAATATCCAGAATTTACAATGGGCTTCAGAAACCCAATTGCAGCAAAACAAATAAACATATAAAGGAAAACGTAAAGGAAATAGACAAACATTTTTCAAAAAAACAAATTCAAATGAGTAATAGAGACATGAAAGAATGCTCAGGCTCCCTAGCTGTCAGAGAAGTATAAAGGAAAACCACACTGAGGTTCCACCTAACTCCAATGAGATTGACCTACATTCAGAACTTTACAACAACACCTGCTGGCATGGATGTGGGGAGAAAGGGAGTCTCCTTAACTTTTGGTGGGAGTGTTGGCTAGTATAACCACTATGGAAATCAGTATGGAGAGTGATTAGAGAACTGCAAGAAAACCTGCCATATGATGCAGCTAACCCGCTCCCAGGAATATATCCAAATGAAATCTGCATATGAGAAAGGGATCTGTTATGCTATATTTATAGCAGCACAATCTGCAGTAGCAAAGATGTGGATTTGTCTACCCCATCGAAACTACTCAGCCATAAAAAACAATGAAATTTTACCTTTTGCAGCAAAATGGTCCCAACTTGAGACCATTATGTTCAGTGAAATAAGTTAGTACCCCCAAAATATCATATGATCTCTGATAGAAAGCATACCTCATGCAAGTTATTGAAGTAGCCCCTTCAATACTGTTTTAGGTGTGTGACTCATGGTTTTTGGTACTTTTGTTTTTATTTTCATTTCTTCAAGATAGTTTCTTTTCTCTTATTAAATTCTTCACTGAATCAAAGATCATACAGTAACATCATTTTCTCCAAGAATGTTTTTTTTTCTTTTTTCTTTTTCTTCATCGATACATTGGTTATTCAGTAGCATGTTATTTAACTCCATGGTGTTGTGATTTTTTTAAACTTTATTCCTGTTGTTGATTTTATTTTATGGCCTTTCATTAAGGAAATGATAGTAATAGAGACTATCATATCCAGATGTGAAGATACAGTGCAGCATGTATCTCTATTTGCAGAACAAAAATGAACTCCCAATGAGACTGTTGGATGTATCTTGACAATAGGATGCTGAACTGGACTGTCTGCCATTGTCTATACCCACAATGTCAGGATACACTTAAATAGCAGAAGTATGGACTTAGGACTGCTAGTGAAGGACTGTATTATTGTAATAATATAGAGGAAATCTGTTGGGTGGAGGGAATTAGGGGGGAAGAAAAAGAGAAATCCCAGAGCCTATGGAATTGTATCATAAAACTAAACTAAAAGGACTAAAAATGAATAAATAAATAAATAAATAAATCCCCTGCCACCTCTTTGATTAGACTGAATTTCTTTTCTTTCAATGAAATAACCTTTGGTTATGAATACTATGTTTTTCCAGTTAAGTGTTAGGAAATTTGAATTAGAAAGAAATACAAGCAGGCCTGATGCAGTAGTCTGGCAGCTAAAGTCTTCACCTTTCACAGCCACTTGGGGAATGAATTAATGGATGGGCAGTCTTCTTTTCTGTCTCTCCTCCTCTCTTTATATCTGACTTTCCAATAAAAACAAACAAATAAATAGGACTTGGTGCGGTAGCCTAGCAGCTAAAGGAGGTGGAGTCGGTCTCCCCAGCAGGTAAACAGGAAGTCACAAGGATGGGCTAATGCGCTCGCTGTGATTACTGACCTATCACGTAGCGCCAAGTAGACCCACGGGGAGAAGAGATTGGTGGAGAACTATATAAAAGTAGCCAGTAAAAGCTAGGCACGGACGACGAAGGACGGGACAGGCGGATGGACAGAGGGATGACGACAAGAAAGATTGGGGTGGGCGGCGAGGAGAAAGACTGGGGAAAGAACGATGGTCGAAACAGGAAGAACAGGGCAGCAGAGTGGGGAAGAAGGGTTTAGATCTTCGGGAGGAAAGGTTAAGGCGTACGGGGAGGAAAAGCAGCAAAGAGGAATACAGACAGAAGCAGCAAAAGCAGTACAGATAGACGGGAACGAGAATGAAGAAATGGAGCAGAAAGTATGGGAAGAAGTACGGGAGGAAGGGTGCCGGAGAGAAGAAGCGGGGAGGAAGGCTTAGACCAATGGGGACAGGAGCAGCGGAGAGAAGGTTTTAAACTCAGCTGCTTTTGGCAGTGAAGGGGTCCGGTTGTGGTTCCGGCTTTTCCCGGACCCTCAAGAGTATGACTAGGCGTTTTAGTGCCGCCAGTGGTGGCGACAACCGTGAGGTTTTTTTTTTTTTTTAGTGTAGAAATTGTGAACATGTTACAGGGTGAGTCTTATTTATTTGAAGGTAATAGAACAAACCACATTTTAAACCTGTTGACTGACCCAGCACAAAAGCTGTAATGTAGACTAAAGATTTCTGTTGTTACTGCCATGCATAATTTTGCCGTCTGGTACAGCCTTTATTTCAGGAGGCCCACTCTTTGATGACAACGCCAACTTAATTCTTTTTCATTTGTTACTATGCTCAATTTTGCAACTCAGAAGTTTTTCACTGTTGATTGTGTTACATATGCTATTAGTTTGTAGCAATCACTCCTATGGTAATGTATTTCTAAAATATAATTGGCATCATACTTTTGTTTAAGCCCCTTATCTGCCCACATCTATTACTACAGCTTATCATTTTTTGTTTTTAAATTTTTATTAAATACTCAAAATCTCTCAGACATTATTGTCAAATACATTTCGTTGTCATTTCAGGATATCATTAACATCAACAAGACATGAATCTCTTGACTAAAATTTGGATTTTCAACAGTTTTAAATTTTATGAGCTTTTCTTAATTAGAAAACTTGTATATAACTGGTTTTCATACTATTTTTAGTGAAAATATAAATAATGCAGAAAAACATACTTTTTATAGCAAACCTTTTATTGAAGTTTTATCATGTTTCCTGACATTTTTTCTTATTTACATCACAATAAATTCACACTTTTTTATGTTTCTGATTTGTTTGAAATTATATATTTTGAAAGGCAGAATGAGACTTGGAGTGAGTAAATGAGAGAAGGAAATTGAGAATGAATCCCTAGATCTCAGACAATGTACTGAAAAGATAGGGCTGATCTGCGGCAAACAGGAGCCTGGGTCCTCATGCAAGTCCTGGTCCTGAGTTGCAGGGAACCAGACACGGACCATCCCACTCTGTCCGGATGCCTTTGCAGGAATCTGAGTCACAGACACAACAGCCAGTCTGCCGAACTGGGCTCCGTTATGGGATCCTGGCATCACACAAGGTGGTTTAACACACTTGTTTTTTTTTTTTTTTTGCTGCAATTCAGAAGCTGTGAATTGTATTTAATCTTTACACAGCATCTTATATATCAGTTTTATGAGTACAAATTAAAACAAATTATGCAACAGGGTTCCAGGTATTTTTCATTTAGATCAGATTTTTAGTTTTTACTACCCAAAACTTATTAAATAAACATGTTTGGTTAAAATATATTTGGGTAAACATCTTCTTATTCAGTTCTCAGAAAAGATTTTTTTTTGGATTTGTTCTCAGGGATGTAACTAACATTTGCAAAAGCTATTTATGTTTTTAAGATTGGTTTGTTATCAAAAGTTTTATATTCCCAAGTTTTGCAACTAACATGTATTTCTACCCACAATGTTATTTTAGTTTTGCTTCAGAAGCATAAATATTTCCCTTTCTTCATACTTTTTTGCTCTCTTATTTTCATGTTGGCTTCATTATGCTCTTTTAATTTTACTGACTTACTTGGTGTTTTCTTTGTTCTGTCTGTCTATTGTGTATTTTTAATGAAGGAAAATGGTAGGACTTCGTGTCTTTTATCGGTAGCAGTTATTATCCTGATGTGTGAGTTGCATGTTTTCCTTCCCTTAAGGCTTCTCCATGAGCTTTTGTTTTTTCAGTTTCTTAAATTCTCTATCACAAATGTCACAGGTAATTCATTATATTTTTCAATTAATGAACATATTTGTATGCAGAAAAGAAGATGCTTTTTTCAAGGCCAGTAGTTACAGTAATGAGCACTCCCTTTGCAGGGGTTGGGTTTTCCCCATCTTGCTGGATTGTATTATTTTTGGAGGTGGGCAAAGGGTTGCTTAGGCTGCAAAAGCCAAAGTCCGTCTCCAGGTTGGCAGTCATCCCAGAACTGCAAAAGTATAACCCCAGTAACATTTCAAACACTTCTGAAGACTAGCTCCAATGGTATAATAAGTAGAATATTCCTGCCTATTGAAACAATTAAAACTAATAAACTATTGTATTAAAACAATACAGTTAAACAATACAATTAAAATAAGCTATTTATTGGTTATATAATAAAATGTTTTTATAATGTATTTTGTGTATCTATAACTGATTTTTTTTCCTGAAAACACGCAAATTTCCTCATATGTTAGCAAGAAAAAGTGGACTTGGTTTCACTTATGTAAAATTACATATAAAGTATTATGACTTGGAAAAATTTAGTTTTTATACATTTATGTTCACAATGGAAAGGACTTTTGCTATAACTTGAAGATTTCTTGACAGCTGCTTCATACAGATTGTAACTGAAGCAACCAAAGAAAACGTATCTATTTTATAACTTTAGATTGACTATTTAATCACAGCCCTCATGTAATTAATTTGTGAGATACTGTTGGTCTTTAGAAATATGGGAACTAGATATTCATTTTCAGAAATGTATAAACACATTGCTAGCAGTGGTCAAATTGATCATCTTAAGAAACTGGAATCCTCAAGTGTCTAACACTAGTATCAACATAGAAGATAAAATAAGAAATAATAAATAGTAGCCAATAATCAGAACTGAACTGGAACTTTAAATCAGTATGTAAAGAGGGGAAAATATTATTTTGAAAGTCAACTAAATATATTTTAGCAGCCACAATAAAGATAAAAAAGCAGTAAGTAAAAACATTAGCAATTGTATAGACTCCTGAAAATCATAGTCCTTCATCTTTTTTCCAGATTAGGAAATTAAAGGGCCATGAGACCATCAGGCAGTGTCACCGTGGAATCCATTGGCAGGAAAAACAATATTTTGAAAAATATCAAATATCGGTGAGAGTGTGTATTCTCACTTATGGATTACAAATGGTGAAATTCATAGTAATAATGAAAAAATTGCACTCGTCACTGGAAGGCTGATTAATAAAAGCAAATATGTTTGGGATGAGCATTTGTGTAAGATTAAGAACTTGAACTCTACGAATGCTTTTATACATTAAGTGAGGTAGGTTAATCATATAAAATAGAAATTTCCCATTGTTTTTTCTTCAGGATAAAAGACTATTAAGAGAGTAACCTTTGTAGTAAAAAATAAAAACAGCAAGCTTCCATGCAACTGAAGGTTAGTTACCAAAATGTAAAATTCATCATTCATTGACCTATTCATTACACTTCTGTAAAACTAATCAACTCATGCCCTTTGATGTAAAAAGCATGTGTTAGTGGCATTTACTAACTTGTATCACTATAAGGTTTAAAATTCTCTAGTCATTGTTAATAGCAAACCCAGCCATGAAACCATTATGTGTACATGTATGTATGTATGCATATTCCTTAATGAAATGAGTTGCATTTACACATGTTATTATACAAAAAGCCCTACAATATATTGCAAGGAAGTAAACCCAGGGAGAGCTTGTTGCTTTTGATATAATTTCTGTGTATATATATTTAAAATGTCTTACTACTTATGGGGAAATATGTTTACGCCTACCTATATGAAGTGTGCAAGTATACAAGTTATAAACTTTAATTATTGTGATGAGGAGTGAGATTGTTTCTGAGAACCATTTTTATGCTGTAGGACTTATTTTGTGTGCAATCATTAGTTTTTTAATCAAGAAAATCTAAGTCATGGAAATTCCAATCTTTCAGTGTTTCCTTCCTTGTTGCCTGCCTACCTTTCTTTCTTCCTTCCTTCCTTCTTTCCTTCCTCCCCTCCCCTCCCCTCCCCTCCCCTCCCCTCTCCTCTCCTCTCCTCTCCTCTCCTCTCCTCTCCTCTCCTTTCCTTTCCAACAATTCCATGCTGGGTGTCATTGCTAAGTCCTACTTTCCACCTTGGTAGGAGCTGTGTATCCTCCTGATACATTCTGTCCTCCCTTCACGGGTCTGCCCGGAATGTGATCATGCTAGATGTGTTCTTGTGATTCTCTATATAGAGACGTGTCTAGCAGTCATTATGATGGGTTCAGGACACGGTCACCAGGAGGCGCAAATACTGCCTCAGCTGAATTTTGTGTCCCAAATTGAGTTATAAATAAGTCTGCAGGATAAATTGTCATCATATACTCGTTCATCAAGGTTAAAATTAACAAGCAACTTAAATTTCAAATAATGGATCATGTTCTTTTGGCACTGTCACAAGACAGTATAGGACAGATGTAGGTATTTTCCCCCAGGGAATATAGTAGACCTTTCCTTGTGCTCTTTTATTTTGTTTTTAATGTATTTTTGTTGAAAAGTCAGATATACAAAGCGGAGAAGAGACAGAGAGAAAGATCTGTCCCATGATTCACTCTCCAAACGGCTGCAATGGCCCTAGGTGCGCCGATCTAAAACCAGGAGCCAGAAACTTCTTCTGGGTCTCCCATCTGGGTACATGGTTCCAAGGTTTTGGGCTGTGCTTGACTGCTTTCCCAGGCCATATACAGGTAACAGGCTGGGAAGCAGGGCTGCTAGGATTAGAACCGGAACCATAAGGGATCCAAGTGCGAGTAAGGCTAGGATTTTAACCCTTAGGCTACTGCACCGGGCATCCTTTATGCTCTTTGCTTCTTGTTTTATAGTGATCTTGCTGGCTTCTCCAACGTCAGATGCTAGCTTACCACCACCCTGCCCCCCCCCATCTCCCTAGTAAGAAAGTGAAATAGTCACATCTTTTCAAGAAGGCTGGAAGAGTGAGAAGGCTTATTATAAAGCCAGCTGTAACAAAATACCATGAAATGCGTAGCTTAACAACAGCAGAAATGTAATTTGTATGTTTCTAGATGATAGAAGGTTCAAGGCAAAGCAGATTACTGGCAGATCTGTGTCTGGGTTTGGCTCATTTCCTGGTTCATGTGTAGACAGATCTCACTGTAACCTCTCGGTACAGTAGTTAAGGAAGCTTACAGGGCCTCCTTTCATAAAGGCACAAATTCCACTAATGAGGGCTACTGCTTCATGAGATAATCACCTCCTGAATGACCCCCTCCCCTCATACCATCACCTTGGGGATGAACATTTTAGCATATGCATTCTGTTGCACAGAAACAATCAGGTTACAGCACAAGGGGGATGAGTCACAGTGCTAAGTGTGTAATTTTAATTACAGAGGTATCTCAAAGTCTCCATGCTGTCAGAGGAGACCCAGTTTTTCTTTCTCAAAGGCAAGTTTAGAAGTAATTGGCAGCAAAGGGAAAATGAAAAGAAAGTTAATACAAAAGAGAATAATGCCATAAACAGAATGACAAAATAAGCAGTGTGGTGCAAGACATGGTAGAAGTGGAGGAAAGCCTCCAATATGGAAACCTGTGGCAAATGAACATCTCTTTTGCAGAGTCAATTTCAAAAGAGTGAGGTGGACAGTTCAAGGGGTAGTTGCATCTCATTTTAAGCCTGCATTGGAAGGTATTGCTGCTTTTCCCATTCAGTTTTCTCCAAAGCCTCAGCATCTGTTAGCCCAGAAGTGTGTGTGTGCATAAACAGGTTAATGCCCTCAGAGACCATTTTCTTCTAATGGGGAGAAAGGATCTGCAGATAGTTTTACCAACTTCCCTAACAATCACTGTGACAATTCTAAGAGGGGTTTAATCAGACTCCTCAGAGTCTCCAGAGGGATTGATTTCCAATTTCCCAGATCAGCAAACAGTCCAGTGACGCACATTTCTTGGCTTTCATTCTTCCCTGCACCCTCACTTCTGTTCTGGAATTAAGTCCTAGGTAATCTAACTATATCCATATCCCTATATCACACACTGCTTTAAGGAAATAATCCCAAACATAATATTTCATTTATTTCTCAATAAATAGCCTAATAACAATGGACATTTGTGAATCATTTTTTGACCAGAAATGTATAGTGCATATAATAGGAAATTGATGATCACTGAGCAGTCACGAGGAACTGCTTTGCATTTTGCATTTATTATTATACGATCCCATGGGTCCGTTTTCTCTTTTATATGTAAGGCACGTTATGGACTCATGACTGATGGAATCTGCTCTATCCATCCTCATCAATTCCTCTGCAGTGATGAAGCTCTTGGAAATATTTAAGGCACTAAGATTAAAGGAAGAGAAGCATGGGTTGCTGTAAAGCAGAGGAGACTGTTTTGGATAAAGTCAGCATTTGGTGGGTAGATGGATCTGTTGTAAGAACCATTTTTTTTTAATAATTATTTTAGAAGCACACACGCTGTTCACCAGTTCACTCCCCAAATGCTCATTGTAATGAGCTGGACCAGGGCTTTTGGCCCAAAATGCAATTTGAAAGCTTGTTTTATGGTTTAGAAGGTCAAACACTACTGCCTGGGAAACCTGCACAGAGCCTGGCTAAAGTTGCAGTTGCTATAGTTTGGAGGTGTATCAAAACTAGCTAGAAAAGAGACAGAAAAACAGCAGAAGGTAGCCCAAGTGTCTGCATCCCTGCCACCAATGTAGGAGACCCAGATGAAGCTCCTGGCTTTGTCCTGGCCCAGCACTGTCCATTGCAGCCATCAAAGGAGTAACCCAGCAATTGGAAGGTGTGTCTTTCAAATTCTGACTTTCAAAATTAAGAAATTATTCTTTAAACAAATGCAACCCACACCACCCATGGAGCTTGTAGGGACCTAGTTACTCAAGCTATCACCTGCTGTCTCTTAAGGGGTGCAGTAGCAGGGCTTTGGTGGCAGAGGTGGAGCTGAATATGGAACTCTTGTTATTCCATGTGTATAATCCCCATCATCTCTTCTTGGTCCTCTTGTCCAAACTTTTTGATTTAGCATATATATTTCTTGCTTTCATTTATTTGAAAGTTAGAGATACTTTATATCCTCTGGTTTACTTCCCAAATACCTACAACAGCTGGAGCCCTGCCAGAGCAAAGGTGGGAGACCAGAATTCAGTCATGGTCTCCCGTGATGGTGTCAGGAACCTGAATGCTGGAGCCCTCATCTGCTGTGTCTCCAGATATGATTAGCACAGGGTTGGAATTAAGATTGTGGATGGGATTCCAACCCAGACAACTAAGATGCAAGTGTTAACACAAGAGGCATCTTAACTGCTGTAGCAAATATATAACCCAAACCTTTTGGTTAAGATAATGTGCTTACTTTCTATATCGTCATCTGTTGTTCTCTTCATTTGACGTGAAGAAATATCAAGAATTACCGTAGGATATAAAGAGTATAAATTACCGAAGAGTATTGATAGTTTTTCTAAATCTAAGACTTTACACTTCCATACTGTAACCACCTTAAGGAGAGGGACTTATCCTCTGAAAGTAAATTAATGAACAAGAACAGGACCCTCAGGGGTCTGAAACTCCCTAATGATTTGTGGTTTATTGTCTTGTAATTCTGAGTCAGAACTTTGCTATTTGGCTAGATGCTCCCAGTACATTTGAACTCTACAGGAAAGAGTTCTGGTGTATTTTTCCTGCCTTATAGGACATTTCTATTGCAGGAATGTAAGGGGTGGAGATTCACTATAAAGAACTGAATAAACCTTCCCCTACCCACTCCATTTTCTCTAACCATTGCCTTCCCTGTTCCACTTCAACTAAAACTCAAGCCTCCAGCAATGTGTTGAAACCAGGAACTAAATATGGCTGTTATCTCTGCTTATATAGGTTCAACACAGTAACGTGACACAATGTTGCATGTATTCACCTACCATTAAATGATGTTCCCACTGGGGACATCTACATCCCATATGGGTATACCTCGCTTTGAGCCCTGGGATCCACTTCTGATTGTATTTCCTGCCAATGTGCACCCTGGTGAGGCAGTGGATGGTGGCTGAAGCCCCTGGACTCCTGCCTCCCTTGTGGCAGATCTTGATTGAGTTCTAGGCTCTTGGCTTTGTCTTGGATGGCTGCAGGGTGAATGAAAAGAAATCGTTTACTGTCTCTGTAGCTCTGACATTCAACTAAAAAAATAATTTAAAAATTGTTATATTAAAGAAACGAAGTAGAAACTCCAAGAGGGTAACAATTTTAACATCCATGATGTAAAATACTTAGCCTCCAAAGTACCAACAGGGACATATAGTGAGACCAAATGGCTATGTATTAGGGGTAATTAATTCAATTCTCTTTATGATTTTGATAAGCCCCGAAAATCTAAACTTGCCATACTTGCTTTCTTACATGATGATCTTGTGACTCATATTCGGAGCAGATACATGCAGATGTTTTTTTCTCCTAGTTTCCTATATAGTTTAATGGTGACGTGTTCACAGTTGGTTTCTGCCCAAAATTCAATGCACATTAACAGTATCCTAAGTTCTTTTGCATTTCTCCCGAGAGATACTGGGCTTCTTTCCTCCTTGGAGATTCTATTATTATGCTCAAATCTTTTGTCTGTGACACTGGCAGTTCTCCTGGGGTTCACACATCTCTCAGCATCCTGCAGCTATTGCTCAAAGTTAATCTAGTGACAACAACTTGCCTGATTTTACTCCTAGTCAGGAAGTCACTAGTGAGAATTTCAGTGCCACTACTTTCATCTTTGTCTTTAGAATTTGAACACGTTATTCAAATCCTCTGTGTAATGCCCAGAGCCAGGGACACCACATGGCCAGTGGTTTATGATGAAACTCTAAGCTGTGTTTTTAGATCTTTCACTTTTCAAGGCTCTCACAGAACAGCTGAGCCCTCATTGGCAGGGGCTGAGCCCCATGGGTTCCCATTTTCAAGTACTTAAGCTCCTGTAATGATTGATGCCGTAGATGAAAATACATCAGTAGGCCTGATAGATGAAGTAGAAAATGTACATTTCTCCATTTAATAGCTGTGTGGCAGAGAGTATCTACTTCTGTGTATGATTGATAGCCAAAGTCTCCTTATTCTGAGGAGGGAAAAACAGCAACGACTTGTGCATAGAGAGTGAAAGCTTACTTAAAGGTAAGAGACCTCCTTTTACATATGTACCATTGATGTAAATAATCAGTCCGTTTATGTAGGAGGCTCTGCACCTCACAGGCTTGTGCCCAGCTTCATACATGGTTAAATTATCTTATTTACATAATGCTCACGTCTTCTTCCTCGAGCTTTGTAGAAGCCAAGTTCCCTGCCTGAGAGTTCTGAGAGGCTGGATAAATGGTCTGCAGCTCTCCAGCTCTGCCCGTCCCTCCTTTGGTGTCTCTTCTGGTAATATCTTTGGTTCCTGATTGATTACAAATCTAGAGGAAACCCATAACTAAAATTAGCATGCATCATCTTTATTAAAGCTTCATTACAAGTAACAACATACTGTTTCACAGATAGTATCGAGAAATAAAAAATCATCTGTCACTGTTTATCTCAATTAAAAATAAAACAGTTGGCCATTGGGAAGTGGCAGAGCTTAAAAGCCACACTCCCACTCTGTCCACTGGGGTGGGGGGAGGAATAGAGATAGAGATAGATATAGACATAGATATAGATATAGATATAGATATACATATACATATAGATATAGATACAGATAGAGATACTTCCTCTATCATTCTGCCTCTTCCTTAGCTACATGTTTACATTGACCAAAATATTGATAGATCTGCAAGCACTTGTTAGATCTAATTATTTAAAAAAACGAATGGTGTTATTAAAGTTATTAAAATATGCTACAAATAGATATGTAGCATATGTACATTGTTTTGCATATTTGGTATTTGTAATGCATGCATCAGGTAAGAGTAAGGAGCTAGTTTGCAGATCAACAATGATAGATGCTGTACAGAAAGTTGCTGGCGTACAATGCTCAAGCATCAGACGTTACTAGATATAGGTGATGCTTTTCATGGAAAAGTTCCAGTCTATGTATGTTAGCTGTAGTTCTGGGGCCAAAATCTTGCACTTCTGGAAATGGAATTATAGTACCATGACCAGGAGTGATTAACAAAAACAAAATCTTTGCTAAAAACCATCAACCAAAACTACAGGCTATAAGTCTATCAAGCCTATTATTGATTTGTAAAATCATAAGTTAATTTTTTTATAATAGAAAAAATATTTATCTTCATCATTCGCTAGTCTGACTTTATTGATATTCTGATATAATACAGGGTGATTCTTTTAAATTAAGAAGTTGTTTATTAGTTCATGTTTACACAGAATGCGTCTTGTAACCTGTAGTGTTGTTACATGGAAATCTTGAAGCTAAACAAACTCTACAGCAGAGATCCGTTCTACTGGAAACTTTACCATAGTTTCTAAGAGTTTCAGAAACTCCTATCTATGCAGTGCTGAGCACATCTGGCCGAATTTGGCTTTTGGAAATTTGGATAGCACCCCTGATATTACTGCTTAGATGATCAGTTAATTTGGAACATTGTATTTCCCTATTTTCCCGTCTGTCATATGGCTGCTGAGACAGTTGTGTGCTCTAAAAGCAGGAATCATCAATATGTACTTCTTGCACATATCATTTAGACTTGGATGGACACTTTGTATAGGTTTAGTAATTTGTTTCATCCTTATGCTTTGTTCACTGGTTTTGCTTGCTAAGGATAACATGCTCAAGAGAATGGATCTTGTTCTTGTGAAGCATGATATTTTTCAAGTTTTGATACAGGAAATTGTGTCAATATCAATTATTCACAATGCCCATCCTTATTTCAAACTGCTGAACTCCAGGTTTGTTCTGGGTATCAGGGTACAAAATTATCAAATCTATCCAGCTTCCTTATGGGGAAGTAACTTGACTATAGTCATGAGAAATAAAGTGATATTAACAGAGATTTTATAAATATTTTCCCTTATTGTCTTTCCTTCTCTTTTTTGTGTGAAAAACTGTGTTTTTTAATTGCTGGTACTACTGGTTTCATCACAAAGCATGAAGAAAACCTTTGGGAAATGTTGCATATCAAGGCTTTGATATACATGGTCTCAGGATAGCGTCTATTTAAAATTTATGTTATAGGGTAAGAAGCAATACATACAAACACAGCTTGCTTAAAGATTTGTTTGTGTTCATTTACTCCACAATGAATTCCTGTGGTCCTTCACTGGTATAGTAATGTTGGTCCACATATTTATTTGTAACTGTCACAAGGATAGAGGTAACGATGATAGGATCTCATTGCTAAATAAAAGTTGTTGAAAATGTAATGGATTAAAATGTTATTTGCACAGCTTATGATATATTCTAATATGTTGATTTGCTTGATTGTTGAAGTAAGGACTGTATTATAATATTCCAAACTAATTTGATGTGGGAATCCATTTTATAAAGAGGATTTTTTCTCTATCTTAATTGTGAATTGGGTACCATAGAATTAAAGAACTAATGCAGAAAAAAATACATGAAATAGCAACTAAAAAGTGTAGAGAAAATTGAGCAGATGTTTGGAGCAATGGCAAAAATTCCAGTTAAGGATGCTTGTATCCCATATTGGAATTCCTGGATTGAACTCCTGGATTTACATCTGATCCAGTTTCCTTCTAATGTAAACACTGGGAGCACTCCATTGCCTTGAGTTCTGTGATTGGAGCTTCAGGATCTGACTGTGTGGGTGTTTTGGTAGTGAACAAACATATAGAAGATTGATCTCTGTTGCTTTCAAATAAATAAGTTATTAAAGATAGTGGAGGGTATGAATAGTTACACGTAAATAATTTTGTTATCAAAGAATCGAACTATACTACACTTGAGTTTGGATTCAGGAGAATGATCTTCAACCAAATTATTTTCCTGTAATTATTTTTGGTGCATCTCATGATTTATTTACCCTAATTTATAAAAGTTTCTCCACATATACATGTATATATATATATATATAATATACACACATACATATTTAATTTATTTTTGAATAATTAACCAGTTATGAGTTGTGTGCTTTGATTGAAGTTTAATATTGCCTGGATCAGAGTAAATAAAACCAAGGATTAGAATAAGGTTTAGTTTTACATGCTCTCTTGTGTTACATCCAGCTGAACTAATTGGCCATAAACCAGATTTTATTAAGGCCTGTGTGTACAATGTAAATTGCCCTTTTCAAAATCATGCTAAAATGCCTAAAGGAAATGGCCACTGAGACTTGAAAAACTCTGTATCCAGCACTACTTTACATCTTCATAGTAGGCTACCAGTACTTCCAGATGGGGCTGTGTGGTTTGGGAGCAATCTCTCTCCCCAGTCTCCACCCGAAAGTGGTACCCCGCAGAACAGGGATCCTCGAGGTTTCTCTGACATGTGACTCTAGGGCAGACAATATGCAAGCTTCATGGGAAAGAGGAATCTTTGGAAATCAAATCCTCATGGAAACTTGCTCTAACTAGTAGACCTGGAAGTCTGTCCATATTTAAGTGAGACAGTAACATCTGCTTCTATTGTAGCTTGAATTTTAACTCTTCTTTTTTACTTACACAAAGTTAAACTTTATAAATATGAGGCAGTGGAGACAAATGCAACCAACATCATCGAACAATAAGTAAACAAAACAAAATAAAGTTACCATTTTTTTTATGTTGCCAGAAAGGAAGAGGAAAGGGTTTGACTTCTGAAATGTGATTATATATATATATATATATATATATATATATATGAATGAAACTTATTTTCATATATTTGTAAAATAGTATGCAAAAAATGTTCTGTGGTTGAGATATAGGAAAGTAGTCATTTTGCCTATAACTCTAAAAATGAAATATCCTCATGACTTTGGCTGATAACGGCTTTTTCCAAGCTGTATTTGGTCAGTGGAAACGAAACATGTTTTTCAAAAGCAGGATGTTGTCAGCTGACACATCTGGTATTGATCACTTGCTTAAAATGATGTTCTGACCTGATGAGCATTCAGAAGAGGAGAATGGTTGTAGTTCTAGAGTGATTAAATACTGGCTGCAGTGGAGCACAAGATGGGTGCTCGTCATCCTTTAGATTCAGCACAAATCAATGAAGTAAAATTACTTTATCTTAACATAGGAAGACTTTTAAGTCACATCATCATTTAAGATGTCTTTTTAGCTACCCAATTCAAATGAAAAGCAGAAATGAAGAAAAAATATTCTCTTATACGAATGCACTTATAAGATGTAATATCATTGTCATATCATTTTAGATAGTCCTATTTTTGGTTTCTTTATGTAACCTTATTTCCAAAGTATTTACTTTCCAAAGTAAATATAGGATATGAATTGGCACCCATACGGTGTTCTGGTGCTTGAAGGGGGAGGATTAGCCAATTGGGCCATTTTTCTGGTCCCCAGTGAATTTTATATGTATCCATATTTATCTATATCAATCTATACATTTATATGTATATACCCTCTATATCTATTTAATTTTTATGATACAATTCCATAGGCTAAGGGATTTTATTTATGATACATGTTTATTCAAATATATGAAACTATATACATATGTAGAAGGTGCATACTAACAAAGTAAGGGGGTTAATAATTGTTCTTCATGAAAAAGAGTTTCAGTGACTTGTTTGCTAAAGCTAGACTGCTGGAATATTCTGGGGACTGGTGTGATGGCTCAAAGGCTAACTTCTCATCTTTCCAGCACCAGGATTCCATATAGGTGCCAACTTATGTCCAAGCTGCTCCAATTCAAATCCAGCTCTTTGTTGTGGCCTGGAAGAGTAGTGAAGGATGGCCCAGGGCTTTGGGACCTTTCACCCTCATGGGGAACCTGGAAGAAGCTCCTGGCTCCTGGCTTCTGATTAGCTTAGCTCTGGCTCTTATGGCCAATTGGGAGAGTGAACCAGTGGGTGGAAAATCTTTCTCTGTCTCTCCTTTCTATGTATCTGATCTGCCTTTTTAGTTAAATAAATAAATAAATAAATGAATAAATCTTTTTTTTTAAGTCAGGAATCAGGAACCTCTTCCAGGTCTCCCACATGGGTGCAGGGTCCCAAAGCATTGGGCCGTCCTTGACTGCTTTCCCAGGCCACAAGCAGGGAGCTGAATGGGAAGTGGAGCCGCTGGGATTAGAACCGGCGCCCATATGGGATCTGGGGGCGTGTTCAAGGTGAGGACTTTAGCCACTAGGCCATGGCGCCGGGCCCAAATAAATAAATCTTTGAAAAAAAAAGAAAGACATATTCTGGGAAGCAACAGTGTAAAAATGTGATTGACAGAATGGGCAGATCTCCAAACATGCATAATATGATAGAAATATCCTTTGGATTGCCTGCCTACCTCACCTTCAATCAGACCCTGCTTTGACTTTTTCACACCATGAGCAGATTCTTTTCTGTGTGAAAGCCTTGGGAGAATTCTGAGCTGTCTGAGTTTAGACACTGTGTTGTGTCTTTCTGTTGTGGTTGTGTAGAACCATCATTTATGTTAAAAGTGCAGGACCTTGGCAGCAATGCATTAGTGGTTTCTGGCTCTGTTGCAAGCCTTCCCTACCCCCTGGCATGCCATTGTATTAAAATCAGAGAGTTCACTGTGATTCTAATTATATTTTCTGAGGAAGCAGTTTATTTTATACATAAATAACATTTCTGATGGAAATATGTTTGAACTTTTTCTTATATTTTGGATAGATCAGGAATGTATCTGTAACCATAGACATTTTTATTTTTTTTCAGTTCTCAAACTACTAGAGTTAAGAAAGCCACAATTCTATTATTTTCTTTTATACTATAAGTGATTTCTTCAGTCATGGGAAATATTTGCCAACCAAAGTGTTATAGTTTGATTGGTTTGTCTTGAGCAAGTTTCCCAAATAAATCCCATCAATAAATCGCATAATATCTTAAATTGCATTACCTGCCTTGCCTGAATGTAAAATGTGGCAAACTATTTTTCTACCTATGCTTGGCAAGATAGGTGTCAGTTAAGAATGACAGCCTATAATAATTGTGAATCACTTACAATAATTTACCTTGAAAACACATTATTTTATTTTAAAATGATGGCTTCTTATATAATGAAAAAAATCACAATTATAGCATTATGCCAATCTTTGTGTGTCTTTAAGCAGTTAAATGATTAGATAGGAACATTTTTAAAAGAACCAAAAAGGGTTTTTATAACTATATCATGTACTAGAAGTCTTAATTAAAAAATGAGTAACTTTAAATATAGAGCACCTTGACTTTAACTAATATATTTAGATTTACATTGTTTACATTTCTTTAAATCTTAAGACAGCAATTAGAGCCAAGCAGTGACTGGATAGTAAGTAAAAATCCATATTTAAAATCGTTTCAGTGAACTCATAAAAAATTCATGGTATTTGTAATGCGGTATGAGTTGATGCAAAAGTCCCAGGGATTGGCAGAAAGAAGTTAATCTGAACTGTGTTTATTAAGGAAAATTTGTCATTATAACTGCAAGAAGACTGATGAAACTATATTGCATCATAGCCATTTCTATTAATCTTTCAAGATAATAAGGTATTGCTAAAGGCTTCACTGTAAGACTTTAGTTCCAGTTTAAGAAACAATTGGCCATGTGCACTAATATCTTAATTGATATGTTTTAGTGTATTACTGGAACATGTTTGTAGAAAAAACATTACCAGTAATTATGTCAATTAATTACCCCAATTAATGGGACTGAAGTTTGATCTGCTAGGGGGAAATTCAAGATGAAGTAAAATATTTGATTTATGTTGCCAAATTTAATATTTTATTAGCAAAATTTATTCCATTAAACTATTTTATCCATTTTTAAAAATTTTAATTACATATAATAGGCTATATATCATATATACATATTTTAAGATGTATTTATTTATTTGAAACTAAGAGATAGAGAGGTGGAGAGACAGAGGGAAGGAAAGAGGTAAAAGATATGCTCTTAGAAGATTTCATATCACTCCAGGAAATCCCCAAAACTCCAGAGCATGCTCCATCTAGGACCTTCCACTTATGTACTGTCAATGTGCTGTCAACTGCACAGATATTACTGCACAGTTGCTACAAAAGCATAACCAACTTGATAGAAAAGAGACACTTTGAAACTACAGACAACAAGCATTTGTTAGAGAAATCTCAGAGAGCAGAGGCCATCATTGCATGTATTCAGGCCACTAGAGCAGAGGAGGCAGATACAGGAAGCAGAGGAGATGATCCCAGTCCCTGATCTGTAGCCGCTGGAGCTGGTGAAATGTAGCTTCAGCAAATAGAATGCCAGTGAGCCCCAGTGGATGAGATTATCTTCCTGCCGGAGTCATACTTTGAGAGCAGTATAAAGAGACTGATATTTTTTTTATTCTCTTCCCTATCCTGCTCGCTAGAAAAGATCTTAAATCAATCAGATTAATCATCTGTCAGATGTCCGCAAGATGTCACCAAAGCCTGTTAGAGTCTTTCCCGCAATAGGGAACTGTTCTTGAATAGTTAGTTCAGTTTTCATAGTCAATGGCTGTTCTTTGTTTTGTTGAGCTGTAATTTTTAACGCACACAAACATTGTGTAAGTATTGTGAAAAGTTGCCCTGGATCTGGCAGGAAGGAGAAGGGTGCACTATTTTTTCAGGGCTAGCAGATGGAGTAAGTTAAGCAGTATTTGCCAAACCCAGGCTTCAGTGCGTCTGAAATTATATGTGTGCAACACATAGCACATTGGGTGGCACATTGCGCATGATTAACTTGCCTTTCTGTTCTCTAAGGATGCTTTAGAGTGGCAACTCTAAATTCTCTTCCAGAATCATGGATAGAGTTTATCCCTGCAGCTTTTACTCATTTAAAAAAGTTATGGGTTTATAAACTTCTCAGCTTTCACATACCAATTTTTGTTCTTTTGCTTTAAACATTTATGTGCCAATTACTACACTAACTATACAAGTATAGATAAGAAAAAAAAAAAAAGAAAGATCTTTCATCCACTGTTTCACTCCCCAGATGGCTGCAACAACCAGGGCTGAATAGCAATTAGGAGCCAGAAAGTTCTTGTAGGTCTCCCACATGCGTTACACAGGCCCAAGAACTTGAGCTATCTTCTGCTGCGTTGGCACAACCATCATCTTTAAGGAGCTGGTCTTGAGGCAGCGCTGGCATAGAATGCTGGTGTTGTAGATGGTGGCTTAACTTTGCCACATTACTTACTCCAATATACAATAAACAATGTACAATGTACTTGATAGAAGTTTCAGTATTATGATTCTTGATAAAATATTAAGCATATTGTTGCCTTTTAGAATTATGATGGCAAGTCTCATTACATAAACTTATAGTTCTTAGAAAAAAATATGTAGAATTCCTGAAACATCCATTTAAAGTGTAGTAGTTGCAGTGTACATCTCTAATTACAAATCAAAGGTGAATTCCCAGTGAAACAGTTGAATGTATATTGGCAATAGTATGCCGAACTCTGCCATTGTTCATGCATACAATGTCACAATACACTTAAATAGCAGAGTGATGGCTTATGGCTAATAGTGAAGGACTATATTATTGTAATAATATGGGGGAACTCACTGGGGGTGAAGGGAAATTCCAGAACCTATGAAACTGTATCATTGAATAACAAAATAAATAAAGTGTAGCGATAGTTTTATCAACTATTACTTTGTAGACATGATTTGTTATTTCTATATTGCTACAAAATATATAAAGATAAGACTTGGGAAAAAGACTCAAGGCCCACAGTTATGATTCTGATATTTTAAAAATCAACAAATACTCATTGAAATGCATTTATTTTTAACAATTTGGAATATATGCTTCTTTGGATTAAGTGACATAATATTAACTAACTGTTCTTGTAACTACACATCAGTAAAAATTTGTACATTTTAAACTATGAATTATACCAGTTGGGTAAATTTTTGTATGGAAATGGTAAAAACTGATTTAATTTTTGGTTGGCCCTTCCTTTCATGGTATCATTAATGACGACAGCTTAAAAAGATTTTACAATTCTCTCACAGCATTTGTTGGCTAAATACATTTTGACTCTCTTTTAGGGCATTATTTTTCTGAATAAAATGATATCAATTCTGTTTCATGCCGTAAAGCATACAGGTAAGGGAAATGTGTGGCCTATAGTCTGTCTTCTATCCTTGGGTCAATGTGTATTTCACATTAATGTTTAATGGCTTCTTTTTTTACTTGGTTCAATTTTATCGCTCGTGAACATGAGCAAGTAATTGCAGGAGCTAGAGCCAGACAAGCTTTCTCATACACCTCTGCCAGTGCATTGACCTGCAAAACCCCTGGTATTTCATTCCTTGGCCTCTGCTAAGTAGAGCCTGCCAGTCATTTTAAACTGTGCCAAACTGCATAGTGGTTTTATGATGTGAAAAACATCCATTAACTTCTAGTTTGAGTCCACACACCACTTCATATTACTTGTAAACAAAGCCAAATTTTAACCTCAGCTTTGAAAGTTGGATACTTAAAGAGACAAACAAATAAAAAAAGGAAGAAAAAAAGAAATAAAAACCGGGGTGTTTTCATTCTTTTTAACCAAGGAAAATGCTGCAGCTAAGTGGATCTGAATCACCTTCCTACATTAAGCCTTCCGTGTTCATGATTTGCTTTTGTTGTTCTTAACAATAAAGTGACAGGATTTAGCCAGGAGCTTAGGCTTCACGGTATATATGGTTCACACTAGGAGTGTTCAGCAAGGAGGAGCTTGTTCCTCCTTGCTACAAACCCTTCAGCTCCTGTCCTGTAATACTCCAAGAGAGGCCTTCACCAAAAGACCTTCAGACACAAAGATGTGTCCACGCTGGAAATGATTAAGAGCTCTGTCCCCTCTTTATTCTGCTTTATTTTCCTTTAACAACATTAATATTTCCTTACCATATTAAAAATCACCTAATTTTTCATTTACATAAAATGAAAAAAATATATCACTGAAAGTATATTTAGGCTAAAGCCACTAGGAATTATTCATAACAACTCTAAAGATAGAAGCAGATCATTATGTTGCTAAGAAACTTATGACCAGCCACAAAAGCTGTAGGTTAATATATTATTTTGTAAGGTTGTTTTAAAGTCTAAACTTATTAATGTGAGCCAGAAGAGTTTTTTTTTTCTTAAAGAAACGTTGGTAAATGCAGCCAAATTGTAGCCTAGTGGGTTACGTTCTCACCTTGCACAAGCCAGGATCCCATATGGGTGCCGGTTCTAATCCCAGCAGCTCCACTTCCCATCCAGCTCCCTGCTTATGACTTGGGAAAGCAGTCGAGGATGACTCAAAGCCTTGGGACCCTGCACCCATGTGGAAGACCTGGAAGAGGCTCAAGACTCCTGGCTCCTGCCTTCAGATAGGCTCAGCTCCAGCTGTTGAGGCCACTTGAGGAGTGAAACAGTAGATGGAGGATATTCCTCTCTGTCTCTCCTCCTGTCTGTATATTTGACTTTCCAATAAGTATAAATCTTAAAAAAATGTTGGTAAATGTCTGAAAAGGCCACTTACCAGTGTATGTATAGGAAAAGGGAAAATCAAGGATAATTTATTGACTTTTTAGATCTTCTTAGACCATTGTTTCCATGCAAGATTCACAAGGATGGAAGGTGTTCTTTGCAGCCAAAATGCAGACTACATGAGAATAACGGATTTTTGAGTGATGACCTATAAGTGCGAACTTTCATACTGAACACTAATTTAAAAGAACAGCATGGTTTCACCTTCTTTGCCTAAGTGTGCTATTTATTTTGGCTGAGAACAATGAAGTGTTCCAATAAAGCATAAAAATAATTCTTGCTTAATTGGAAGGCAATCACTATCATGGTTGCTGTGGGCACCTCATAGTGCCATTTTGGCTAGAATATCGAGACTAGTGAAGCCACATACACACCAAGAGGTGGCAAAACCTTTGTGGCTTTCTGGGAAAAAAAAGAGCCATTGAAGCAGATCTTAAAATGTCATTGGTAAGAGCAGGAGGGCCAGTTGCTGTGGATGTTTATGGTGATTACCAGATTGCCCTTTGAGTATTTTCAACTCTGAAAATGACATCAAATGAGGGAATGGCTAGTGATTTTTATTGTCACTCTCATATGTATGGTTGTATGAAGCTGCCAGCAATCGACGTATCAAATAAAATTTGGTTCTTTATTATGATAAACAATAATGGTGTACACAAGTGGTTGTTTCCCTTAACAGGATTGCCCTAGGGACAGGTGAAATGACTCAACATGTTAATCCTGCACCTGGTCTAATCCTCCAGCTTCCAGCACTAGCATCCCATTTGGGTGCCAGGCCATTTGGAGAGTGAAACTATAAATGGAAGATCATTTTCTCTGTCACTTCTTCTTTCTACAAATATGCTTTTCCAATAAAAATAAATAAAACTTTTCAAAAAGATTGTCCTTGACTCCGTCTATAGAAGTAGGAAGAACGCAGAGGTGTTCTCAGATCTCAGGAGCAGTTGCAGTAACCTAGTAGAGGATCAAGCTTTGCATCCAAAGAAAGCCACAGCAAAACCTGCCTTCCTGTGGAGCGAGCTCCATGATCTCACCCCAGAAAAATGATGCAGAACTCAAGCTAGGGCCTTGGCTTGGGGTGGGGAAGTGCAAACGATGAATGTAAAAGTGATGATAACAATTCAGTTTACATCTTTGAATATTTAGTGCTTATCGTATGCTGGGCTGAGAACTCTGTGGGTAGCAGTTTATTAGCCAATCTGATGAGGTGACACCCATTGCGTGTATGAATAAATCATGCAACAGAGTACTTATAAAATCAAAGAATCACCAGTTGCACCAGCAAATGAGTTACTCTGATTGTCACTCCTGTTACTGCCTGAAAATATACATGCCACCTGCTTATTAGTTAACAGTTAAAATCATACATATTATTGTTTACACACACTGTTTTTGAAATATTTTCATCAATGTTTGTGGCATGATTACATTGACAACAGTAGAAAAATGATTTTCTTGTTTGTCAATAAATGTTGAGAATTCTTAATGCTATTTATTTAAGGTTGTATAATATTTTAAAATATTTATTTTTGTTGGAAATCACATACATAAAATGAGAGAGAGAAAGATCTTTTTTTTTAAAGATTTATTAATTTTATTACAAAGTCAGATATACAGAGAGGAGGAGAGACAGAGAAGAAGATCTTCCATCCGATGATTCATTCCCCAAGTGAGCCGCAACGGGCCGGTGCTGCGCCAATCCGAAGCCAGGAACCAGGAACCTCTTCCAGGTCTCCCACGCGGGTGCAGAGTCCCAATGCATTGGGCCGTCCTCGACTGCTTTCCCAGGCCACAAGCAGGGAGCTGGATGGGAAGTGGAGCTGCTGGGATTAGAACCGGCACCCATATGGGATCCCGGTGCGTTCAAGGCAAGGACTTTAGCTGCTAGGCCATGCCGCTGGGCCCGAGAAAGATCTTCTGTCCGCTGATTCACTCTCTAAGTTACTGCAATAGCTAGAGCTGAGCTAATCCAAAGACAGGAGCCTGGGGCCTCTTCTGGGTCTCTCAGGTGTAGGGTCTCAAGGCCTTGGCCCTTCCTCTACTGATTTCCCAGGCCACATGCAGTGAGCTAGATGGGCAGTGGGGCACCTGGGATACACACCAGTGCTCATATGGGATTCTGGCACATACAAGGTGAGGATTTAACCACTGAGCTATTGTGCTTGGCCGAGATTGATGTAATTTTTATAAATCTTGTTTCTGATTGTATTGGTACCTTTTTCAAAGCATTCTACAGGGCTGGCACGGTGGCATATCAGGTCAAGCTGCCACCTATGGTGCTGAAGTAATATAGGTACTGAACTGAATCCCAGTTAACACCAGTTCTGATTCAGCTCCCAGCAAGTCTGCCTGGGAGAGCTACAGGGTAACCCAAATCCTTGGGACACATCACCCTTGTGGGAGGTCTGGAAGAAGCTCCTGGTCAGATGTGTGCACCTCCAGGGGTTGACCATATTTGATGAGTGAGCCAGCAGTTGGAAGATGTCTTTCTGTCTGTCTCTTCCTCTTTCCTTGTGGTGCTACTCTTCTAGTAAATTAAAATATATACGTATTACATGTAAGTATATATGTAAGTATATATATGCATGTATATATATGTATATGGGTATATATATATTTATTTATTTAAAGCCTTCAGTGATTTATTACTTCTAATGCAGGTGATTGTAAATATGTACCTCTCTAAATTCAATGAATGATCCTACATTTAAGACAGAAAACCACAATGTATTATATACCATTTTACTGTATGCTTTGTGTTAATGAAGAAAAATCTTACTCTTCTGAGAAAGGAGCTCATTTCGTATGCTTTATGAAACTATTTATCAAGACTGAAAATATTGATCAGGATTTTCAGGTAGTTAAGTTAAATCCTCAAAACATCCTTAGAGGTAGTTTTGGTGGTATACCAGTTAGGACTCCTGGGGTACCTGTGTGCCACATCAGAGTGCCTGAGCTGAAGTGCTACGTACTGGGCTTCTGATCAGCTTCAGCTAATAGTTAGCATGTGTGACACAAACACAAGGTTTTTACCACACACACGGGAGACCAGGATGGAGTCCCCGGGTCCTAGTTTGGGCTTGACCCCACCTGGCTGTCAGTGGGTTTTTGGGAAGTAAACAAGTGGATTGGAAGATACCTGTTCTAATTTCTCCAGTCTTCATCTAAGCATCTATGAGCAAACGATTTATTCCAAACTTGGATCAAAATCAATTATTTCCAGGAAGTTTTTATTGAAATTTCTATTTGAGGAATATTCTCTCTGAACACGAAGTTACCACACTAAAAATGTATTTCTCAAGTGAAAATTTCAAGGAAAACTTCCTGAAAATATTTGGAAAGATATGAGCAAAGTAAGAACAGTGTTTTCCCCCAGTGGGCACTTGTCCAAGGAGCCACGCCGCTCCTTCTTTTTGTTATTTCTCCCTTTTCACAATGTAGACTGAGGACAAAGGGTAGGCCAATCTGTCACCCCATTCATCTGAATCTGTAATAGATATCATGATTCAAGTATGCCCAATCACAAGATAAGAAATTTAATTAAGATCATGCAGGTAATTTGAAGATTCTAAACTGAAATTTAGATCTGACTTCTTCTGTCAAATTCATTTATATTTTATAGCAGGAGTAGTTCTCAGAATTTACCTAGGGAAATCTATTAAAACACAGAAGGCTAGGTGCTATGCTCAAACTTTCTGATCAATTGATATGGGACCAAAGAATCTGCACTCCTATCATGTTTCCAGTGAGTACTCTGGATGCGTTTCTCTTTGCAAGACTACATACAAAAATGATAAAACACATGAAATGCTTGTTTTGGTGAAATGAGCAAAATGTCTAGTTTATTAGATTGGAAAAGAATTTTAGGGTATTATAAATGGGAAACATTTAACTATAATCTGAAATTTGCTGTCAGAGGGCTCAGTGAGGTAAAAAAACAGATATTTTGGCTGAATATTTGGAAAAAAAGATATAAAGAGAAAAGAAAAATGTTGAGAGAGTAGGTAATCAGTTGTCAGCCAAGAAAGTACTAAATTGGAAAATGCTATAAATGCTACAAATCACTGGAATTTCAAATTTAAAATACATTATTTTTCCCTGTTAATGTCCATATTTTATTTAACTTTTTTCAGTCAACTATGATTTACCTGATCTTATGAAAATAAATACACTGTTAGATCACATTGGCCTAATTTAGTGACTATTATCTTATCTACTAAACTTCTCCATCTTTATTGGTTGACGATAGACTTTTTTTCTCAAAGGGTGATGTTAGATAAAGTTCATCCCTCAGAAAACTATTCCAGGGCCAGAAAGGACATGTTCAATTCAATTTTGTGATGGGTTAAAATATTTCAAAGGGAAGATGAGATGTGGGGCTCTTGTTTGAGATATTTTAGTGCATTATATCAGTTTTATGTTTACATGAAATTCTAAAAGTGAAGCTTTGTCAATAACTAATTAGATTTGGAAAGATTAGGCATGATTTAATGATAACATTCAAATACCAGGTAGGAAAAAAAACAACAAAAAGGTGACATCTAAAATATGCACCTCACATTTAATGAGAAGATTGGCAGTTGACTTACAATTTCTATTTTTTGCAGTGAATTCAAGGCCTATATTTTGCAGGTAATGCATACTAGAGAAGAAACAGACAGTGTTTGTTAATATCAAGTGTGCATTCTTTATACTCAGAACTATACTCCCACAAAACATAGAAAGAACACTGATTAAGCCAGGCTGACCCCATTTGTCAGAGATGCTGGTGGTTGAGTAAACAGATTCACTCTGCTAGTCGGATAGTTATATATCTTCAGGCTTAAAAAATTATTAGATAATTAGGCATGTGTGTGAAACCGCTAGCATTTATATGTTTATTTTATAATTTGAAAAGATGTTTACGACTAAGACAAAGGTTACAGAACATAAAAGGTAAGAGACTAAGTTGGTAACAGAACAAACCAATGAAGTGTTGAACTTGATGAAAAAATTCTTTGAATCTACCAAGATTTTGCAAGTTCAGAATCTGCATGCAGATTATACTATACTTAAATAATTTGTTTTCTAACTTGCTGATTAAGTATGCCTCCTCTGTGGGTGTATGATGGCAGTATTTTGAATTTACTGAGTAGACTGTTACCTGGACATAGCCCTGGATGATTTGGATTCTGCTGATGAGAATTGGAGGGAATCTGTTCATTAATCACTATTCAGCCACTCAAAAAGTGATTCTGAATGGACAGATAAACATGGAGTCGGTGGAAACTCCTAGACTGCAGTCATTGTTACCATTCCTCCAAATCCTTGTATTTCATTCTTGAAGGCAATATTCAAATGTCTGTGTTTTAAGAGATACACACTGGGGTGGTGCTTAGGTTTGCTTTCTCACTGTGTGACAGTGTGAGCCATGAATGGTCAAAGGACATCGTGGGACTGTTTAAATCACATGCTTTGATTCATGAAGCATAGAAAGTTTTGATATCACATTTCAGTCTGTACTGTGCAGCTTCTTAAGGTTGGGATGAGCTGGCTTTTTTTTTTTTTTTACAATGAAGTTCTGTATGTAATAAAAAAATGTATGTATATAATTTTTAATTGATGGTGATTACCCATGGCATGGCTGTAAAATGTGGCCAGAGATCTAATTGTTAGGCAATTTTTTTTTTTTTTTTTTTGTTTGCCAGTAGCAAAAATTTTGGATGTGGTGGTTGATCATTTCATTTTATGAGAAACTAGATCCATTTTCTCCTGCCTAATAGCAAATGTTCACGTTAGATAGTTTTTAAAAGAAGTTGACATGTAGCAAGCTCACCACATTGCAAATGAATAATATTGTTGGAAAACTCAAAACCGTGAGTTTTTCTAATAAAAACTGTGAGTTTTTTAATAAATAAGTTTCAAGTCATAAAATATTTAATTTAAGAAAGAAAATAGGAAGCTAAAATGGCTTTTCTACACTATATTTTAGAAGCATCTAGATGAATCTAACAGAAGTTTTTTTTTTTTTCCTTTCTTTACTTGGAGGTCTGACTGACATCCTGTATTCAACATTAAAGCAGCCGTCTCCTGCAGAGTGGATGAATTTGTGATAAATGGTCTCTTGAGACTGATAAAGCATATTCCCCCTAAAACAAGCCATAATATGTTTCTTTGCATTGGCCTGCTCCTGACAGTGGCGGCTGAAGTTCCAGTCCAGTGTTGCTACCTGCCATCCCCAAGCTGTAAACAACTCTTTGTTTATTGCAGCAAAGCTCCTACGTCCATTTCAGGCTTTTACAGAGATAAAAGGCCGACTGCCTGCATAAACTCAAGTGGGCTGCAATGTTGTTATTTTGTTTATTGCTCTTTTATTGCCGTGGTCAAACAGTTCCTTTGAGACCAGACATCAGTTTTCTGCCATCTGCACAGTAAGTGTTAAGAAACTTGTGTCAACCAGAGCACTTTGGATTATATATACGATGAAAGGACAAATTAACTGAAATGCTGTCTCTTTAAATTGAAGGGGAAATGCAAATGATTCCTAGCAAATTAAAACATAAACAGCCATATTTTTCCTTATATTACATAGTTGTGATTGCCTTAAAGTCCTGGATGATTATGAATTACATCTGTCTACCTAGAAGGATTAGTTAACCAAAGTTGCCCTATTGTTAAGGTTTTATATTTCCAATTGTGAAATTCACATGTAATTACACATGTAAATACTAAATTATTTTAACTCTGCATGTAATATTGTGGAGTAGAAACACTAGAGAGGTCTTAGCAAAACACTTGTGTCTTTAAATATATTATCTGAATCAGCAAGATCAAAGAGGAAGTCATAACCTTAAGCCCAAAATAAATTCAGTCATACAATGTTACATTTAAAAAGAACATACTTGAACATACAAGTCAATAATGGATAGGATGCTGTGTTTGCTTTCAGAAAAATAATTGCATTCTAACTTGAAATGAAGGAAATCTTTCTCCAGTATGAAGTATTGAATTTTGAAGGGTGATCCTAGTATAGTTTTGACATATTTTTAGAATACTGGCATTAAATTATAAAAATATACTTCAACAATAAAGCGTATAGCCTTCTATAAATCATATGAAATGGGGCTGACATAAACTCAAAAAATTTGGTAATGACAATAAAGTTTTATTTGCTTTTATTTATATTTTAGTAAAAATATGTTGTAGACAACTTCCTGAGATTTTAAACTTTCAACAGAATTTATATACATATGATATTTTTATTAAAAATTTCAAAGAACAATTTATACTTTTAATGTGCTAGTTTTAATTGAAAAGGTCTTTTCTGTTGAAAGATGATGAAATGGCCTCAGAATCAGGAATGCTAATAGAAATAGAGCGTTTTTATAATAAAAGAGAAAATTTGTGTTCAGGTAAAATTATGTAAAAATATGACTGAAAATGTAGATAGTAATAAAACGATTGTTATTTAATGTTGAATTCCCACAAGACTGTTGGGCAAGCACAAAGCTCTTTCTTTTTCTTTTCTTTTTTATTTTACGAAACAGTTTAATAGGCACTGGGGTCCCCCCCTCTTCCCCCCTCCCCTCCCCATTGTTCTCCCCTCCAGTCTTACAACTCAAAGCTCTTAATCATTTTTAGATATGATGATGCAGTTGAGGTTAGTGTACGTAATTTTTGATGAAAAGGATTACTTCTATTATAGTTAAGTGTTATTTATATTATATGAACTTTATGTTGCTGTAATTTTTTAAAGATTTATTTATTTATTTTTTAAAGATTTATTTATTTTTATTACAAAGTCAGATATACAGAGAGGAGGAGAGACAGAGAGGAAGATCTTCCATCCGATGATTCACTCCCCAAGTGAGCCGCAACGGGCCGATGCGCGCCAATCCAAAGCCGGGAACCTGGAACCTCCTCAGGGCCTCCCACGCGGGTACAGGGTTCCAATGCACCGGGCCGTCCTTGACTGCCTTCCCAGGCCACAAGCAGGGAGCTGGATGGGAAGCGGAGCTGCCGGGATTAGAACCAGTGCCCATATGGGATCCGGGGGCGTTCAAGGTGAGGACTTTAGCCGCTAGGTCACGGCGCTGGGCCCAGATTTATTTATTTTTATTACAAAGTCAGATATACATAGAGAAGAGACAGAGAGGAAGATCTTCTGTCTAATGGTTCACTCCCCAAGCGACCGCAAACTGTCAGTGCTGCGCCGATCCGAAGCCTGGAACCTGGAACCTCCTCCGGGTCTCCCACACGGGTGCAGGGTCCCAAAGCTTTGGGCTGTCCTCAACTGCTTTCCCAGACCACAAGCAGGGAGCTGGATGGGAAGTGGAGCTGCTGGGATTAGAACCAGCACCCATATTGATCCCGGTGGGTTCAAGGTGAGGACTTTAGCCGCTAGGCCATGGCGCCGGGCCCGCTGTAATTTTTAATATAGGACTCAAAAATAGCTCCAGAGGAAAGAAAGTACCAATATATGCAAATGGACAGCTTCCAATATATAAAAAAACCACAATTAACAAAGTGAGGCCCAGTGAGAAAGCTGAGTGTATGTACCTGTGACCTAAATCATGATTATGAGTTATATCCTTCAAATGTTTTCTCATTTACAGATAAGGATACAAATACAAATTGAGTGCTTTTTATTCCAGCTCCCAAAAGATTGTAAAATTCTTACATTACATGTGATATGAGATAATATTATTTCAGGATAAATGTGTGGTGGATAAATGGATCAATATCTGAAAATTTACATTAGGAGCCATAGAGTTGAGGGATCAACTAAATAAATATTAGCTATAGACTAAAAGATTCATAGTTATGAAGCATTACATTTTGCCCTGAGAGAGCAAAATGAGAGGTAAAAAATGAAAGCTATTATTTATTATGTAATTTTTATTCTCTGAAGGAGTAAAATGTATTATTTAAAAGAGATTGTCTGAAGTGATTAAAGAAATATGTGTATGTATCTGTATACAAGGAACTGTTACATTACAGCTGTAGATCTCAGTAGCAGTCTTCTCTGGTGGCACATTGTTTATGTGGATGTTTCGGGAGGAACACTTTAACTTTTTTTTTTTTTTTCATTTCATCAGATGAGAGAGAGAGAGAAAAAAAGAGAGAGAAAGAGAGAGAGATTAAGTCTAATGATCCACTTTACAAATACCTGTAACAGAACAGGCATAGCTGGGCTAAGACCCAAGACGTCATTGCTGGACTCCCACATAAGTTACAGGGTCCCAAGAACTTGAGTCGTCAACTGCCTCCTTTCGTGTGCACTTCAGTAGGAAGCTGGAATTGTGTGCAGATTTGGGCCTGGAACCCTGCACTGCAGTAAGACATTGGTATCCTTGGTGGCTTCTTAAATACTATCCAAATGCAGGGTGACCTTGTGCAGGGGCATTTCAAAACAGCTCTCAGTGGATGGACGTGATGGCGCCATAGGTTGACCTGCTATTTAGGGTACCCCCATCCAGTATTACATGGGAGGTTCCCATCTCAGCTACTTTACTTTAAATCCAGTGGCCTGCCTGACTGGGAATGCTGCAAATGATGGGCCAATGCCTGAGATCCTGTAACCCAAATAGGTCACTGAGTTGGAGTTGGTGATTCCTGCTTCCAGCTTGAACCAGGATTGACTATTCTCAGGCATTTGGGGAATGAACTAGGCAATGGACATCCTCTTTAACTGTATTTGTCTTTGCCTCTGCCTCTGTCACTGTGTCTTATAAGTAATGAATGTTAAAAAACAAAATCGTCTATTAAGTGAATTAAGTGGCATGTACTCCAATTTAGCTCATTGTTGTTAAATTTAATCACATGGTTAAGGCAACATCTGTGAATTTTCTCCCATTACACATACTATTTTCCACTTTACAAATCATAAGTATAATTAACTCTACTATTATGCTTCTTTTGAAAATGTAAATTGGTTTAGTGCAATTTGAGCTTAATTACAAATGTATTCATATGCAGTTTTGTCCTGGAGAAACACTAAATGAAAACAGCAAATTGCACCACATCATGAAAGAAAGAACACTTCGTTGTACACATGTCAAGCATTTCCCGGTGTTTGAGTAGGTCGCGTGTGCTCTGAGACAAACCCACAGGTATTTGCTTTCAAGTCTTTGTGTTCAGTTTCAAATAACCTTCCTCCACAGAGTCACAACAACTCACGAACTACAGCTCATCAGGCACGAAGACCATGAGCAGATTTCAGTTCTTTTTCAAGTTACAATGTCAAATGTTTTATGACTTTCTTTATTCCACAGTGTGTTAATATATTAACATTTCCTTACATTTCTCTTTTTAAAATATGTCACTGGCAGTCTGACAGCTCTCCATTTCTATTCTTATTTTGTCTATAACCTCTATAATTTTCCTTGTGTATTTTTGCAAGACAGGGATTTTTAGGAGAAAATAACATAGTGAAAGAGAAATGGCTATTGTCTGATAGATGGTTTAAGGCTCTCCGCGTACTCTTATCCATCAAACTTTTTGCCATTGATTATAGCATTCAGTACTCATCAGTATGCCGTGGAGTGAGGTACCATTGCACAGCTCTTCAACTGTATTCACTAATGATACTCTGATGTACAGAGGGCTTTCATTTCTCCTCTTTTCCTTCCTCATTTACTTGATATCATTGCTAAATCATGTATTATTTTATAAGTCAATAAATGATAGTCTTGTGTTTTTCATTATTTTATAGGTGAATTTATGTTCCCTTTGATTCCAGTTTCTTTTTGCCATAGTCCCAGCATTTTTCAACTCTTTCGTGTTTTCTCACATAGCTAGTTATGTGGGTTCATTGAGTACTTTTTCAAAATCAGACGTGAAATAAATTGCTTTCTCTTCCTTGCTGTTTCGGTTGAGGAATGATACTTAGAAAATGATACTTAGAAACCGAAGGCCGGTTAAGTATGGTAGTTACTATAGAGCATGTTGGGAACACTTCTTTTGCCAAACTTTTTTTTTTAATTTATTTATTTTTACTGGAAAGTCAGATATACAGAGAGGAGGAGAGGCAGGAAGATCTTCTGTGTAATGGTTCACTCCCCAAGTGGTCGCAATGGCTGGAGCTGAGCTGATCTGAAGCCAGGAGCCAGGAGCTTCCTCCGGGTCTCCCAGGCAGGTGCAGGGTCCCAAAGGTTTGGGCCGCCCTCAACTGCTTTCCCAGGCCCCAAGCAGGGAGCTGGATGGGAAGCAGGGCCACCGGGATTAGAACCAGCAACCATATGGGATCCTGGCACGTTCGAGGTGAGGACTTTAACCGCTACGTTATCACATCGGGCCCAACAAAATTATTTTTGAAAGGTAAGGTGAATATGTAGAAAAAATGCATTCAATTTGTATAGGAGTTATAATTTTATATTACTTTTTAAGAATCATTTTGCCATTCTCTTGCAAAAATAATATGTTAATCAGATCTTCAATACTATAATGAAATTTCCAAGGCAGGCTTCTTTAGAAAGAATTTTATTTTGGTTTATGTTTAACAAAGTGCATTATAAACACCTCGACACTGGCTCTGGCTATCTTTTCCTTGGTCTGTTGGTTTTTCTCTGCTGTGTTTCTATGTGGTCTCTGTTCCATATCTCTCTCTCTTCCCTCACACCCTCCCTTCTTTCATCCTTCCCTCCTTGCTTGCTTCCTTCCCTCCCGCTCTGTCCTCTGCCTGTCTGCTTATTAGGCCACCACGTTCCAGTCTCTGTGCCTAACTACTTAATCTGATCACTCCCAAAATAAGTTGCTTGTAAACTCAGTAGTCAAATTAATTCTCCACCTTCTTAATACCCATTAACATATAAGTTTGGGATTTAAGCATTTGTATGACTTGGAGACAAGAAATCAGATTCAAGTTACAACAAAGATAATGCAGTAAATTTGCTCTTGTTTCCACAATAGGACATCTTAAATAATTGGCTAAGAATGAAACCAATTCTATAACCCATGGATGCACAAAAGAACTCAGTTTTAACACTGAGACACAGAGAATTGAGGCTGTAAGAACGGTATAATTCTGCCATGAACTTTGTTTTTGAATGTGCATAATCAAAGAATTTTCAAAATATTTTAAAACATTGGCTACAATCTTTGAAGTCAATTTTTCATCACTTTGCAAATAATTTAATTCCTTGAGATACGGGATGTCTAAATATATCAGCAAATAAGGAGGCATACATTTTGCTTTGTTTTCTTTTCTATGAAAATACACAGAAGGAGAGAGGCAAGAGGGAGGGAGATGTAGAGGAGGAGGAAGATGGAGAAAGAGACTACCAAAAATACATCAGAAAAATACATCACAGCAATTAAAAGCAATTAAATGAAAAAAAAAAAACTTATGGCTTCACAAAACTCAATCCACCAAAATTTTCATCAGTCCATGTTTCTTAAAACAGGAAATAATATTTAATACTCTCCTTTTTCCCTACCACAAAAATCAATACTATCCATATAATCATATAGATATAAATGTGCTCTAATTTCATCTTGTTTTTAAAACTTGAATGACTAATGAGAAAGCATAATTCTGGAGGTTGGGGCCATGGGCATAGTAGGCGGAGCCTCCCCTGATGGTACCCACATCTTATTGGTGTTGGTTTGTGTCCCTGCTACTCCACTTCTGATCCCGCTTCCTGGTTAGGCCTGGAAAAGTAGAGGAGGGTGGCTCAGGTTCTTGGGGCTCTGTAAGTGAGAGACTCAGAAGGAGTGCCTAACTCCTTGCTCTTGCTTTGGATTGGCTCAGCTCTAGCCACTGTGGCCATTTAGGAAGTGAACTAGTGAATGGAACATCATTTCTCTTTGTCTCTTCTTTCTGTGTGACTCTCGCTTTCAAATAAAAAATTTAAAATCCTTTTAAAAAGGAGCATAAGGGCCCGGTAAAGTAGCCTAGCAGCTAAAGTTCTCGCCTTGCATGTGCCAGGATAGTATATGAGCATTGGTACTAGTCCTGGCAGTCCTGCTTCCCATTCAGCTCCCTGCTTGGGGCCTGGGAAAGCAGTCAAAGAGCCCAAAGCCTTGGGACCCTGCACCTGTGGGGGAGACCCAGAAGAGGCTCCTGGGATCCTGGCTTCAGGTTGGCTCATCTCTGGCACTTTGAATCCTCTTGGGGAGTGAATCAACTGAGAGAGGATCTTCCTCTTTCTCTCTCTCTCCTCCTCTCTGTATATCTGACTTTTCAATAAAAATAAATCTTTTTTTTTTTAACAAAAAGGAAACGTAATTCTGAAATGTTTTATTCAATATTATTGAAATGTTATAGGGAATTGAACGCTTATTCCAAAATATTTTAAGCTACTTATTGTTAACGATTACCTGCATCCTGACAAAGATAAAAATTATGCATGCAAAATGTGTACCAATGTTAATTAGCACCTGAATTAGTGCATAAGTAATATGTCAACTTCCTTTTATGCTCATATAGTATGGATTATAAGATTCTGCAAATTATACAGACTATATTTTTATTTCCATATATTTGTTTATGTTTAAGGGACTACATATATACTTTGATCTGGTGTTCTGTTCATAACATATGATATCATAATTTACTATAGAAGCTTTATAGCATATGTGGAGCTTCATCAATAATTGCAGGCAGAAATGTAGCTTTGGTCACGTGTCAGGTGATGTTTGAAGTGTTTATGTGCTTGAACTTAACTATTCCTCTTGGCAATCCTAGGAGTTATTTTGGCAGATATGTAGAGTCGTGGGCAAGATCTTGCAACATTTGAACTTGTTTATAGGTGCACAGCGAACAAGTAGTAGAGAGGAGATTCCAATTCAGAAAGTTTGGTTTTAGCCTTTGTGGTCCCCGTTGACTGAGTCTGCAGCTTTGTAATGGAAAGCAAGGGAAGAAAGCGTTCGGCAGGAGTGCAGTTATATGTTTTGCAGAGCTTTCTCCTCAGAATCTGTTCTCTGTGGGGTTTGACATGAAGCAACTGTTTTCAAGGTTTAGTCAGGGAGAACATCAGATCAATGGAAGTTGTAGACCACGATTTGTTTTAATTTTGGTCTTATTATTGCCACTAATTAATATGGATAGTTTCGGATACAGTATATAATAAAAGCAAGATAACTATAGTCAATGCTAATTCTCTCAGGAACCGCATAATTCTCTATTTCCTAAAGTTGTAGATATTGAATATTTCAGTATTATCTTGAACAATGCAGAATGAATCACATTCAGAAGTAATTATAGTTAAAGAAAACCTCATTCCATTTTTCAGTAGCTCTGTGTTTATTTACAAACTGAAAAACTCAGTCATTCAAGTTAGTGTTAATAAAAGGGTCATTGTGTAGCTTAGGTTTGTTACCTTCATGTGTCTGAAAGTTCATTGCATTTTATTTAAAAGTTCTTGAATTAATTGGATGTTGTTATAATGTTCTAGCTGGTTGCATCTCTGGCATTGTCTTTTTTTTTCTTCAGTAGTTTTAAGTTAATTAATCTTAATGCTTTTCAAATTGTATGGGAGTAAAACTGTATCTGTGGTTTTACTTAGAAATGAGTTCTTCCAGTCAACTTAATGTATGTGAAATTAGTTTATGTTCTTATTCTCAATTTCTATTTATTGATGATACATCATCTTCATTTAGTACGTCATGTGATTTGAAAATAGACTCTATTGGTTTGTCGCTGTTCATTGAGACCCACTCCTTTTTGCTCAGCTGTCTGAGTTTTCCTAGCATGAGTGTCACAGAGAGTCATGTCTGTAATTGGAGGCATGAGCAGGCTCTTCCTGCTTTGAAGAGAGGAGAAATGGCAGAGCCTGGAATCAGTGGAATTCTTTATGCTTAGTCTTTGTCTAACTCATACCATAGGGCTTCCCAATCGTGTTGACATTTGGTCTCATTTATTATTTGGAAGTCTGTGAGAATTCGATTCTATAAAAAAAGTTGTGTGTAAAATTTGCATTTGTATAAAGATTTTTTCCTCAGGCGTGTAGGAGAAGTATGAAAAAATAGTAGATTAATGAAACTGGTAAAAGATGAAAGGTAGAGCATGGATTTCCTGACCCAAGTTCCTCAATTTGTTGAAACATGCAGATCAGGATGAACACATAGAGCATATAAAAGCCTTTTCTTCCTTTAGCTGTTCCTGTCTGTCTGAGGTTTCTTCGTGATTCTGTCATCGAGGGTCTATAATCTAATAAAATATTTCTTCTTGGTTATTCTAGTAAGAAGCAAACTTAGTATCCATTGCTAATAAGGGAAAGACATTGACTGGAGAGAGAGAGTGAGAGCGAGAGCGAGAGAGAGAGAGAGAGAGAGACAGACAGACAGACAACACTTTATCTTCCATCCACTGGTTTACTGTAATAGCCAGGTCTGGGACAGAGTGAATCAAGGAGCGAGAAGTGATCTGTATCTTTCACATGAGTAGCAGGGCCTCAAGTCTTGGCCATCATCCAGTGCCTTCCCAGGTGCGTTAGCAGTGGTTGGATTGGGAGTAGGGAAGCTGGAACGTTAACTGAAATCCTGAAAGCTGATGCTTGCATTGCAGTGACAAGCAGTTGTTCCAGAACACTTCGTCCAAGCATTTGGAAAGTGGCTAGGGCTCAGAAGAGGAAAGCTATTGGGAATAAAGGATTTATGTCAGGGGAAGCAAACAGAGTATAGGACAGTACTTTTCAAAATGTACTTACGAATTTATACAAATTTATATTGTAGTCTCAGTCTGACATCTTCCTAAAGAGATGAAATTCGAATGTAATTCTATTATTTACAACATATCAAACGGTATTACATCTATTTAAACATGTCTAACGGTATATTCACAGTTTAGCAATGTGAAAATCCATGTTCAATATATGTGCTCAACCCATAACTGTAAGAAATTATATGTAATTTCTTTAATTTGCACTTCTTTTATTTCACCACACAAGCTAAATGAAATGAAAATGGGCATCTCTGAAATTCTAGGTTATTATTGACTTACACAATATAGTGTCTTGATTCTTCTATTTAGAAATCTCTATTACTTGGAGCACTGCTTTCATGAGGAATTTTGCATGAAATTGGACTTGTCCTCACGTTCATTGTCCAATTACACAACCTATTCACCAGATATGACAACTGAGCATTTAAAATAAGGACATTGTACTAAAGAACTGAATGTTTAGCTCTATTTAATTTTGATTGGTTTAATCTGAAATAGGCGCATGGTTTATTTAGTAATTCTGCACCTAGTGTAAAGGCATTAAGTGTATCCCATATATAGAGTGATTGAAAGGTCAGTTTTGTTTTTAAGTAGGAGAACAATTGTAAAATCGAAGAAAAAGGGAAGACCATGTGATAACAGCTGAGTAGAAAGATTCTCCTGTGTATAAGTTTTTGGAAGAAAATTGAGAAAGGTTTGCTGACCTATGATTTTTGAAAATCACCAAGTCAAGATTTCTAGAAAAGTAGGGTTAATATTTTATCTATAATTTAGTTATTCTGAAATGGGGCTGACTTCCTCAGGAATCTGATATAATAATTTATTGCTTGGTACTAGAATGATGTATCATCAAACTGGGATTATGGGAAATCTCATATTAGCATTGTATCTATAAACTGCACTAAATTTGTTCTGTTCATATTACGTGGTTTAAAAA
This sequence comes from Ochotona princeps, assembly GCF_030435755.1. NCBI lineage: Eukaryota > Metazoa > Chordata > Mammalia > Lagomorpha > Ochotonidae > Ochotona > Ochotona princeps. Next base: position 50,706,213 of record NC_080845.1, read on the forward strand.
AATTAAAATTATGTGAATAGAAAGCAACAGCCATTGATATTGTTATTGGTTATGTCATAAATCTTCCTTTTTAACTTTTGGATTAACTTCACAATCTGTTTGTAATGAGTGTGCAGTAAGTGGGTAGGTAACTTAGTGTAGGACATCTGTTTTATTTTGTGGCTTTTTATTCAAGCGAATGCATGGTAACTGTGTAATAGAGACTTTCATGCCCAGATGTGAAGATACAGAACAGTATGCATCCATATTTCCACATCAAAGATGGGCTCCAATGCAGCTGTTACGTGTGTCTTGACAATAGCATGCTGATCTTTTTGCCAATGTCCATACCTACAATGTCAAGATACACTGAAATAGCAGAGTGATGGACTGCTTCTAAAGGACTATATTATTGTAATAATACAGGAGAAATCAGTAGGGAAGGAGGGAATTTGGGGAGGGGATAAGGAAAATCCCAGAGCCTAAGTAATTGTATCATTAAAACTTTTAAAATAATGTGGATCAGATAGATAGACAGATAGAGAGATAAAAAGCTATGCCATCATGTTATCTGATAAAAAACTAAACAGGAGAAAATTCAGTGCTATTTTTACATTGTAACGTTAGGTGAAGATAAAGGTATCTTCAGCAAATTTTAATTTGAACTGCATTTAGTTAATCTAACATTTTAGGCCTTTATAATTTTTTAAAGTATTAGAAATGTTTAGAAGTTCAGTATTTTATATTGTTTGACAGGTATGGTTGCTTGAATTTGAGGAACTTGAATAACAAGTTTCAATTTATGTACTACCTTTGGGTTCTATTGCAATGAAAGAACTGTCAAAAATAGTAACTTTTCTTCCTGACAAAATCCCTTGACAGAAAGTTAGGTACTGTTCTGTTGAAAATAGAAACAGAGGTGTTAGTTACAGAAAAGGGACTTGCACTTTGCTTCTCATGTTCTGATCTGTCCTAATAAAGGCCCGCCAAGAATACTTTGTATGTACTTTGTTTTACTGTTACAATCAGATTGTCTGATTGGACTCCATTTAAAAATTCATCTTTAGTAAGATTTAAAAATAGTAACAAGACTTTTTGTTATCAATGGCAAAGGCACAATGTAACTGAATTTTTTGTTGTTAGTAGTTGTTCATGAATTGTATTCTTAGCTTTCCAAGTGGGATTTTAGGTTACTAGAACATAGTGATTCTTTTAAATAAGGGGTGGTTTTCTGAGACAATGAATGCTGAATTCAAATGTGAACAAGATCATGTATTCTCAAAGGAAACTCATAGTCTGCAAAATTTGTTTAGATAGCTGTTGTATTTGTCTATGCTTCTTATGCAGTTGCTTAAAATTTGCCGATTAAAAATAAGCTAATCTTGTACAGTGAGCCACAAGCTAAATATATTTACATTCAGAATATTGGAAAAGCTGTATGTTATTGCAAGTTTAATTTTAGATGTGAGGACAGTGAAGCTTTTGATAAAGGAAATAGCTATGTCAATAGAAGTGAGAGGTACAGCCAAATTTCAGACCCAAGCCCTCAGCTACAATGTTTAAACATCTAGTCATCAACCTTCTTAAATTGTTAAACCAAGAAAAATAGTTATCTCTCTATTATTCTATCTGTACTTTTAATACTTCAAATATGTTTGAGAGAAGAAGGAACGCATCTATTGGTAGCAATATTTAGTATGTTTAGAATTGTATTTAGTTTTAGTGGCTTGAGACACAGTGAGGGAGATAGGGATCAAGAATGAGAGCAAGAGACTGAGAATGAACATGAGGGGAGAAGGGAGGGAGAGAGAATGCTGTCATCTGCTGATTCACTACTCCGTGCCCACATCGGGTAGGGATAAGCCAGGCGAAAGCCAGGAGAGAACAACCTTTGGTTGTTTATGTCACCAGCCCACAGAATTTTTAACAGAAACTAAGGAAACTTAGCCAGTCATTTGTATTTTTAATGGCTTCCTGGTAAGAATTATCACCACCATAATTGTTTAGTGAAACTCCAAGGAAATTAAATTTAACAGCACAATGTTCGACTTTTGGGTTCATCCAGTTGACACATGCCATCTCTTAACAGTCCTTATTCAGGAAGAACATCAGCGATCATTCATCTGAAATTTCACCTGTGATGAAATATCTTAGAGCCACTTATTTGTTCCTTTTTTGATTTGGATGGATGAATATACTTGAAAAACATTGGGGAGATTTTAATGAAAAAACATTTTTTTTTCCTAACAGTTCTCTCAAGCTTGTTTATATTACAAGAGTTAAAGTCTGGCTTATTGTCAGGAGGATGAATGCTTTCATTATGATTGCAGGGCGTGACTGAGGAAAGAACAGGCTTAGGTGGAAGCAGTAGGAGAGCTGCTGAGCTCCAAGTGTTGCTTGGGACAGCTGATTTGTGATTGATACCTAATACATCAAGACAGACCAAAAATATGCATTGCTTCCACAAACTCTAGACAGGCAGTCTAAGTTTTGATAAAATGAATCTTGTATGTAGTAGCATGCAGCGGTAAATCAGAGAAATGTGTGCCAGATTCTGTGAGGGGAATATGTCAGTCTCGGTGAACTACTGTATATTAAAATCAAATTCTAAGAGATGTAGTAATCTTCTAAAAGGTTATAATTTGTAAAACCTACAACTCACATTTTATTTTTCAGCTGCAAAGAAACATTGATGTGATATGTTCATTAGGCTGTATTAATTATACATGCAACAACCATGAAACAGATGTTTGGTTCTAACAGGGTATTAGTATTTTATGTTCTATCTTTATTTATGGATGTTCTTACAGATCATTAATACAAAATGATGATTAAACACCCAGCTTCTCTTTTGGGGAATACCTTCATTAGGTAAAGGCTGGTGTATTTGTATTATGAGGTAATTTACACCTGTACCAATGAGTTTTATTTTATTTCTTTTCTATTTTAATAACATTGATTAATTTTATTGTGTTTATACAGTCCAGATTGGGAGATATTAGTCTAAAGACTAGAACAAATGAAAGCATTCAGATTTAATAAGTTCTTTCAATAAATCTGTTTGTAAGATTTTAATCTTCCTGGCCCGGTATGATAACCTAGCGGTTAAATGTCCTTGACTTGCACATGCCAGAATGCCGTATGTAAGGCCAGTGTCTAAGCCAGGCAGCCCTGCTTCCCATCCAGCTCCCTGCTTGTGGCCTGGGAAAGCAGTCGAGAACAGCTGAAAGCCTTGGGACCCTTTACCTGTGTGGGAGAACCGGAGGAAGCTCCAGGCTCCTGGCTTCAGATCGGCTGAGCTCCCGCCGTTGTGGCCACTTGGGGAATGAATCATCAGACAGAAGATCTTCCTCTCTGTCTCTCCTCCTCTCTGTATATCTGATTTTTCAATAAAAATAAATAAATATTTTTAAAAAATATTTTAATCTTTCGTGCTGATATTACCTTCAAGACTAACAGATCATTTTTTACAATAATATAATCAGGTATTCTATTTCTCTAGCAATTTGAAATTCTTGCTGATTACACCAGGTAGTAAGAGTTCTTACATAAAATGAACAAACAGCTTTCTAAATACTTTAATATAACAGATTCTGCTAAAATTTGCATAATTTTTAAAGATTTATTTATTTTTATTGAAAAGGCCGATATACATAGAGGAGGTGAAACAGAGAGGAAGTTCTTGCATACGATGGTTCACGCCCCAAGCAGCCGCAACGACTGGAACTCAGTCAATCAGGAGCCTGGTCTCCCACATGGGTGCAGGGTCCCAAAACTTTGGGCCATCCTCAACTGCTTTCCCAGCCACAAGCAGGGAGCTGGATGGGAAGTGGAGCTGCCGGGATTAGAACCGGCGCCCATATGGGATATCAGCATGTGCAAGGTGAGGACTTTAACCACTAAGCTATTGTGCTGGGCCCAAACTTGCATAATTTAATCATCAAGTAAAAGCTCAAGAGGTTGCTTATGAGTATCCAGATTGACAACGTGAACGGTTTGTATTCAGAATACGCAGCTGCATCAGGAATCTTTATTGGTTGACATGCAACATGGAACTCTTCCTCTGATATCTACAGTTGAGGAAGTAGCAATGAAAGGTCATTGTATAGTAGGTCAGATAGAGGAAGTCTTATTTTGTTGATGTCATATCCAAGCTGCGCCTTTCTTTTTAAGTCTAATATCCCTCTGCCCCTGAAATGTTCATTTAAATCAGTATACACCCCTCCTCCCACACACCCCTACCTCCCCAATTATTGTATATAGTTATGGATCAGAATGAAATCATATGCTAAGATGTATTCCACTCATTTCAAAGAGGTTATTTAAATTAAACTCAACTTATGGTCAATTTATGCTCTCAATTTGTGATTCAAAGTATGCTCTTTTACAAAGCACTGTGTTATGTGTTAGCTAATTGTTATCTCTTTTGGTTTTATTATGTAGTTTTTATAACAAGTTTTGATTCATCTGATTTTTAAGATCTTAGTAGCACTAATATATATAAATATATGTATATATACATATATATATATATGTAATGGAATGTCTGAGGCATGGTATCTTTCCCCAAAGATAATTCATGGGTCATTCGATTTTGTTGAGTTGCTTTTTTGTGGAGGAAATGAGATAAGAGTTCAATAACTTTTTCTGCTGAATAGAATGACCTAGATTTGCTGTATACTGGCAAAGTGGCTAGAGGTTATTTTTACATTGCCATTTTGTCGTCAAGAGTTATCTAACTGTTTTCTCCCTGTGAAATCTCTTTCAAGTTCCTCTTCTGACAATGAGGGTATGCTGTTGGATTTGTAGTATCAGAAAGCTGAAGATAACGAATGGTTAGTTGAAAATAAGAGTTAGGAGCTTAGATTTCTCTGACAATTACGAAACGTATAAATCTACCCAGAAAAAAAGAAAATCCATGAGGTGTCTTATTATGCACTCATTGTCTTATTAATTAAAATCAAACCAACCAACCAAAAAAACAGAAACCCAGAATGTTTTGTGTGGAAGAGGGACACACAAGCAGACAGACACTCGCTCCCTGAGTTGACTTCCGTGGTCCGACAGCAGCTGGGGCAGGAGCAGGCTGATAGCATAGACTGGGAGTTCTGTCTGTGTCTCCCATGTGGATGGCAAAGACTCAGCACTTGAGTCATTATCTGGTGCCTTTTCGCGATGTGTTTTAGCAGGAAGTTGGACCTGAGGCAGGTTAAGTTTATGTCTGTGTTGCCAGCATCCCAGGGACTGCCAGTCAAGGTACAGTTGCTCCACTTCTGATCAAGATCCTGCATAATTTACCTAGCAAAGTAGTGGAAGATAGCCCAATTGTTTGGGCTCCTGGCATCCTTAGGGAAACCTGGATGAGCCAAAACTCAAATCTAGATGAGCCAGATACTCTGAAATGAAACAAGGGTCTCCCAAGTGGTATATTAGCTGCTATGCCAAATACCTAGACAATACTCCTTATCTTACAGGAAAATATAGGATCTTTTAAAATATTGAAATATTACGTTAAAATGTTGAATTCTAATGATAAGCCATGTGAATGATTTTAGTAAATTGGAATCTTGAGCAACTGTGTACATTTGTTTTCTGATTTTCCTCATTTTCCACATTTTCTTCCACATTTTCTTTCCTCAAAGCCGATGAACCCTTTTTTTTTCACATCCAATTACCAATGGATTGATTACTAAATATTTTGTAGGATTTTTACCTATTTACATAAATTTTTCTAATTGTACTTGATTGAAAAACTTAATCATCAAATTCAGTTGTGTTTTTGTATGTCAGAACCTTCAACTTCCTAAGAAAACATTGCTTCTGATTTGAATGCCTGATAATTGAAAGGTACAGAACATTTTTAAGCATAGAATTCTTGTCTGAATTTTATCATTGTTAATATCAAATGTGAAAAACATATCAGACTTCCCTACATGGATTTTTGTTACAGGAATGTCATGTTCTCTTTGCTAGAATGGAACAATGGATTTCAATTTGAGGTGACTGAATTCAATCACTTGTTTGAAATTTACATCCTTTGTAGTTAAATGGTTGTAGAATTTACAGCTTTGCAGATTTAATCGTAGAGAACTCAGTCAAATCTAAGCTATTTCCAAAACTGTACCTTAAGACTGTTTGATTCATTTCAGCAAATAGGAAAGCAGAACACTTAACTCTAATTGACGTATATAACATCAATAAAAATATATTTTCAAACTACATAGTTGGCAACTCAAAATGAAGACCATCACAATGAGGAATTAAATTAATTAGGAAAGAAATGAGAACGAAGGGAGAAACTGAAGAAAAATGTGCAGTTTTATCTAGGCTGCAATTTATCTTGAGATCATTCACATGGTCCATGATAAATCAAGATAAATCCTCTTTGTTCCTCTAAGATAATGAATATCTGAGTGGGCATTTGGTATAGCAATTAAAGTAACACCAGTGACACCCTTTTATCCACTTAGACTCCATTCTTGTGTACAGTACTCAAAGCAACAACTGTGATGGCGTTATGTGTAGAAGATAAATATCATATAAATACACCTCTACATATGGTTATTGATAAATTTTATTGTTGATATAGAACCATTAATATTTATTTCTTTTAACATAGTAATGACAGTATATTCTGACAAAATTTTGTTTTAGTATGTTGATTTCAAAATAGCAAAAATGAAGAAGGAAGCAGTTCAAATGAAAATCCTGCAGACTCTACCAACAAATAACTTGCTAGTACTAATGAGCAAAATCATAAAAGCTACACACAGATATGTGCATTTCTATATGCTAATAGCAAATTATCTGAAAAAAGTATTTTAAAGAATCACATTTACAGTTGCATCAAAAATAATTAAATACTTAGGAATAATTCTAACCAAGGCCATAGGGATTTTAACAGCATAAACTCGAACACATTGATGACATAAATCAGGGCAGTTACAAATGGAAAGAAACCCCATGTTCATATAGTAGCAAACATTATTAAAATGTGCGGTAATTAAAATATACATTTTATTCATCCTAATAAAATTCCATCATTTAAGAGTAACAGGAAAAAAAATTTAAGTTCATGTGGAACCACCTAGAACCCCAAACTTATTTACTCGTTCTTTCTGTCCCCAATTCCTGGAAGGATTAGTATTTTGAAAAATAAAATAGCAGACGTCTTCAAAAAGTTCATTTGAAATGCACATTATAGATGAAACATGAAGTTGATTTCCTTTATATAAAGAGGACACATTTTCTTTTGCACTGAAATAAATTTACCTTATAATTAACCTTTCCAAAAATTTAAAAAATGTTACTCTGTGTATAGTAGAAAACATTAAAAGTCTATTGGAAGGTGAGAGATATATTTTATAACCACCATGATTCCAATTAAATCTGAATCCCCAAGAAACAACTTACTTTATCACTGAACATACTATCTCTTTAAAAGAAGAGAAAGTTATTTTGTGCTGCTTATTCTTATCTATATATTTCAGATTGGGAAAAATAGCATGATACTGTTTTTGAGAGAATGGGTGTTTGGCCTAGTGGTTTAATATGCCCATGTTGCATATTGAAGTACCTGGACTGGTTTCCTGGCTCCAGCTGTTGCCCTCAGCTTTATGCTGGTGCATTCCCTGGGAGGAAGTGATGACGGCTCAAGTTATTGGGTGCCTGCCACACACATGAGAGGCTTGGATTAGATTTCTGGCTCCTGGCTGTGCTTTGGCACTGACTGAGACATTCTAGGCATTTTGGGAGTGAACCAATGGGTTTAAGCTCTTTCCATCTTTCTGCCTCTTGGACTCTAGAGGAAGTAAATAAGTAAAATAATAATGAAGAATAGTTAAGT